>NC_135143.1:15000000-16250000 GCF_051014445.1 Colletes latitarsis | reverse complement strand
GTCTAAATTTTAAACATTAGTTCAATGATGGTTATCTTCAGTGATTAGTGATCGATAGATTATAGTTTCTTTCATTTTCTGCGAGTGTATAGTGAATTAAACAAGTCTCAGGATAATTCTTCGTTCTCTCGGACTCGATTTTCCGTCATTAAACGAGGCATTATTCTAGGCACTATTGTAGCTCTTCGAAAAGTCGTTTCAGTATCTGAGATTGAAAGTCCCATTGCGTTTGAAGGGTTGAGAAACGGAAAGTTGCAGTATTAGAAGACCCTAGCGCAGTTCTCGAATCGTTCCCCTCAAGGAACGATCAGAGAAACCTGGTTCGAATACGAGAACAGACGGGAAAAGAAGAAAGTTCGTTGTTAAGTGATTAAAATTCCAGGAGAATCCGCGCGGCTTGGAGGAGGAGCCCCGTTGGGAGCGTCGTCTCCGACGGGCTTCGGGATCGGGGGATGAAAGGAGCTATAATCCCCGTTGTTCCGGGCCGGAAATTCTTTGCGGCGAAAGCAAGCGTGTCTGATCGCTTTACCAATTAATCTTTGTTAAGTCCTCGCTGTTGGGAATATGTGCGTGACGCCAGGGGAATTTTGACTGCTAAGTACTTCCTCAAGGAACTCTTGTTGCAACCATATCTCTATAAATTGATCATTCTTATCATTCTAAATAAATATATCGAAGGACACCTTTTGAAATTTTTAGTTGAAATTATTTTTTGATAATAAAATTCGAAATCTGCGGGTTTGTGATCTCCTTATAAATTCTACTATTTTTGTACAGTTCAGATATTTGTTATTCTTCAGGTTCTGACGGGAAGTAATAAATTTGTTGTACAATAGACGTTTCGAGAAGATATTTTTGGGGAGTCTGTTTACTTTTGTACCTTTTTGTTTGAATTTCTGTATATACCAGCAATTCGACTATGCCCAGTGGATCAGAATTCTTCGAAGATGGTTGTTAATTGTTGACGACACTTATTAAAGAATCGGTACGCTCTGTGAGATCGTTCGTGACAACAGAGCGTACAAATTCTAAAATAAATAACGTAACACTGCCTGGTCCCACGATGAGTCTTGCTCCAAACTCGTTAATTCCTGAATAAAACAGACTGAATTTCTTTAAAAAACGCTACTAAATTAACAAAATACACGTGTGATAGCAGTGTAGGGCAAAATGTAGTCCATAAACTCATTATGGCGTTCGCTTGGATGCACGAAAAAAAAAAAATGCAAAGAAGTGTCGAACAAAATTCGTTTCGCGTGGACACGATCAATCAGCGTCGCGACGCACGGCGCCCGTACGCGACGGTGATTCGGTCGCTGGTAAAAAACGCAATTTAACGTCGATCGTAAATAATCGTCGCGGCGTGCGTCGAGAGCGTATCGATGGTGAATCGCTAATCGACGAATTCGCCAATTTCGACCGCGACGATCGTTGCCACGATTATACAGCAAATGTCCGCATAATTAGGTGAGATTCGACGATCATTTATGCGATACAATTTGAATACGCTGCGCCGACGATGGATAGATAATTGAAATTTAGCCAATGAATGGAATAATAGGAGCCCCATTGACGATACGTTGTTAAAAAAAAAAAAAGTGAATAATACACTTGTTGCTTTTAGCTATCCAATTTTCGAAACTGGTATTTTTCTTCAAATTATTTCTCGATTGTTTCTTTTATTACGAACGAGCTTTTCACAATTTTTTCGCTCGACGATCGACGAAGGTGCGAAAATATGCAAATGCTCTCGATCCTCTCGTTTTCCCTCGCAACGGCGGTGTTGAAATCGTGCTGCACGATGGGAAAGCTGAAATTCGTAAATTCACGATCTCCGCAGAAGCACGTAAAGAAACAACGAGGGGGGCCACGCCCTCTAATGGGCCTGGTCCGACTAAAAACGAGGCGAAATAAAAAATAAAGATAAAAAATGCACACGTTTCTGGTCCACCCGAAAAATTTTTTACCATCGTCCCCTGACTCGTTCGAATCCTGTGCGGAACATTTATGAGGGGGATTCCAATTTAGGCGTTTTTGGAATATTTTATTCTCTTGATGTTCGTGGCTGTTGGAAGACGTGATCCTAAATAGTGAAAAATTTAACAATTTTTTGCAGTGTCATTTAAAAGAGAACTGTATTCCTCGTTCCTTTTTTGGTCATCAGAATATTAAAAAGAATAGAATAAAATTATCCTTGGTTTATAATCACTGGTGTATCAACCTGTGATCGTATTGCAATTTATATTAATTGTATCGTTTCAACTTAAATTATACTTACAGTACTGTTTTTTAAATTCAACCTTATATTTTCATAGTCACGTTAAAAAAAAAAAATTTTAATCGGCAGACTCTCTGATTTTTAACTCGTAGAATATTGGAATTTTGTTGACAATTACTTGAAACAGAAATAACCACGAGCACGAATACGTAATAATTTTTGTTCGACAGAATTTCTGTTATTAATTCGTAAAAATCGCGTGGAAAATTACCCCTCAGCTTCACTCGTCGATGAAAAATGCAATAAAAAATAATAAATGAAATAATAAATTTCCATGATCCCACGTTGTTTATGACCAAACTGTTATTGTTGTATAGTCATCGTAGTCTGAAATATTTCTGTATATTTTCCGGCTCGCCACGATACCAACAGTTCGCATTTTACGGTCTTTATTATTGCGTCTGTGTGTGTCTAATATAAATGTACAACTCGTCATACATATATGATTCTGCTTACGTGACTAAATAATATAATGTAGTATAATATAATATATTATAATATAATATAGTATAATATATATGTATATATATATTTTTTTATTTCGCTCGGTCCTCTCGGCTTAAATAATCGTCAATTAATCCTAAAATTATTTAATGCGTGTCTTAACTGTTTTTTTCCTCGTTTTCTTATTTTCGGTGCGATCCTGCCATGATACAATACAATTTATATATAACGTCATTTATATATATTTATATATATATATATCTCTTTTCTTGTTTCAACTGCACTCTTTCTCGCTCACACGTTCACACACTTATGCATTCTCTCTCTCTTTTTCACTGTCAGATCCACAAAACAATCTCGTCCCCGAAAATCGTGATTCCCGTAATTTAATCACCGCATATTAATTATAATTTTAGTTCAATCAAATCCAGATATATTATCTTGGTACATCGCCATATTAAATTTATTTTCTAAACGCTGTATTGCACGAATTTTAAACAATTAATGCCAGAATTTATAGGATCATTATACGTCCCTCGAAAACATACACAGAAATATTGTAAAATTCAACGAAGGGTCAGAAATTTTCTTTCCCCTAAGGTCTTACGTAAATTAACGAAAAGCTGCCTTTAAATATATTTGAAAATTATTGTTTGACAGCTTCTATCGTGTATTTTTGCATCGAAATTTTCTTTTCTTCAAAGTCTTGTTACATAAATTAATATTAATGACCGTCATCCGAATTATTTGGAAATTGTTACACAAGCTTTTGCACCGTGTATTTTCGTATTTTGTGTTACGCGACTCCTTGTCGAAGTTCTGCCCGATTTTTCCTTTCGGTATTTCCCTCCTCCGTCGCCCAGTCAGTATTGCTCAGCATCATTCACTCGAGCCATTCATTCGCTTTCATTCAGCCGAAGTGCAGTCGCCCACTCGTTCTCGCGTCAGCATTCACTCTCTCTCTCTTTCTCTCTTTTTTTTCGTTCTAACGAGTGTTAAGGGTAACGAGTTTACGAAGAATCGGAGAGCCGAGCCCGGTAAAATATGTCTCGATCGCGATCGAGGACAGCCCGTGGATCCCCGGCGTCGATCGAGGCGACAAATTGAAAAATTTTTACGTTTATCATGCTTCTTCGTAGCGGGGGAAATTTCGAATCGCGTAACAGCGAAAGTAAGAAATCTTGGACGAGATTCGATGCTCGATCATTCGCGCCAGCGTTTCCCAACCACCTCGTAATTCATAATTATCTGTTCGACATCCTGTTTTGGGGCATAAATCGATTTTAATCCAATTAATCCCTGAATAATTACAGTTTGATGGTTGCGTTATTCCGACGGATAATCGATTAATTATACGCAACAAGAAAAGTTATGAAACAATTTAGATGGTTCGAGAAATCTATAATTCTCGTCTCAAACTATATTTAAATTGCCCAATCACATAGTATTTTCAAAAATCAAAATATGTTCCAAATACTTCGAATGGTAACGAATCTAGAAAATTATAAAAGGTTATTATTAACATAGTCGAAGTTTGGGGAAACGATGATCTACGAAATGATCGATGGGTTCTCTCGAAAGCGAAGCCGCGCAGACACATGCAGAAAAATCGTTTAACGAAAGCTCGCGTCTATTTTGCGAATCATTCATGTTATATATGTAATATATATATATGTATACAATATATATATATATACAATAAATATATATATATATCTGTGTCACTCTTGCTCTCCGTCGCTTCCATAGTTTGTCTCGCTGGTGGAGGACGCTGTTCGAGATCCGGTGCGGGAATAAAGAAAAGGCATTATCGTTTAGACTTTGAACCTTTAATACCTATCGAAATAGTGCTCGAAGCGAATGTAAAACGTACGCTGATTAAAACGACAGCTAGTCTCTCCCTTATTCGGCACGCATAAATTTCGATTTTGTCGTCCGTCATCGGGACGAACAATGATTCGTGTCAGCTCGCGGCCGGAAGCTTAATAGGAGGTTGGAACGATGTCGGATTCATTATCGAGCGTGTGTGTCTCTCGTTAATATAATAAAACCTTACGTGCTAAGGAAATCGCCTAGAATTATCTTGTGGAGCGTTCGTAACTCGTTTAAGGTATCGTCCAAAAAAAGTGTTTCGGTGTCGACACCAATGATCCTCTGATTTTTCATTCATGTGTGTCTCTCTGTGTGTATGTGTGCGTGTAAGGGAATGTATATATTTTTTTTTTACATAGTTTCGACGCGGAACGATTCGAGGCAGAAGCAACTCCTAAGCGCCGATCCAGCTTCGTAATGTTTCTTTTTTGTTTCGTCGATATTTTATTTTTCCGATTCGTGGCTGCGATCGAGGGTCAAGATCGTCGATTCCTCGGTCGAGGTTCGAGCCACGGTCGTCGAAGATCGATGTGGGTGGGACTGAAGTCGAGTCCACGCGTCCCTGTTTCTCACTTTGCGTTATAAAAATACATGGATAAAGTGTAAGCTTGACGAACCGATCTGGGATAACCGCGACTGGAACCATGAAGGTTCGAATAAATACGAGTCGATTCTTTTGTCGTCGAAAGCGCCTGGTTGATCGTTGCAATAAATAAATTTTTAACGCGGCGTGAAAAATCAAACGGATCGACTGTTATCTGACGTTTAGCGTACCGCGACGACTTATTACTATTCGATTCAGCTGGGGGAGATAGCAATGATGATTTAGTATCGTTGTTTCGCGTTGTGTTTCGTTCTATCGTGAACGTTTGCGTCTGCTGGGAAGTCATTGCGCGTTAGGAAAAGCGTGGCGGAATTTTCATTGCAGGATGCGTTATGTGACGAAATTTTCAATTTCTGTGTGCTATTAGAAAATTAAGGAAATAGACCTTCACCATAGAATATTTTCTTAATTTCTCAGGGAAGCGTGTTTTTCCACGGATGACGATTTATGACGGAATGATAACGAAATGATGACGATTCAGTGATAAGTAGACATCTCAGAATGTATTTCCAGCGCAGATATATCGTCACGTGACGGAATTTCATCTACAACTGCCGTCACCGTCCCGTCACTGAATATTCTCGTCAAAAATCAAGGAAATTGTTCTTCGATGGACCTCCACCGCCGAATATTTTATCAATAAAATATGCTTTTTCATACATGACGGTGTATGACGCGACGATGACGGCGAAGTGATGATGATTCAGTGGTAACCAGGCGCCTCAGAATGGAATTTCCATTGCATTTAGTGCCACATATCTGAACTTCCATCTTAGATGTATCGTCACATGACGGACTATACTTACAAGTGTCGTCATCGTCTCGTCACAGAATGTTCTCGTCAAAAATCAAGGCAGTTGTCCTTCGTTGGACCTCCACCACCGAATACGTTCTCAGTTTCTTAATGAAACATGTTTTTCTACGCATGACGGTGCAGTACGCAACGATGATAGCGAAATGACGATGATTCAGAGTTGACCAGGCGTGTCGCGACGAAGACCCGATCGGCAATCCGAGGTTTTGGCGATTCGGAGAACGCGGACGTCTGCCTCGAAGCGTTCCTCCAATAATAACAACGATGTTTAATTAGTTGACGTCCGAGACGGGAAACAGATTAAGTTTATTATTACCGCTAGATTCGCGCTAACTTTAGATAAATCATCTTCGCCTAATCTCAAGAACAGGTATATAATCGCTAGAACTCTGTCGCTACCTTCTTCCCAGTGAATAGGTAGATTATTATCCCCTACTTGTGATCGTTTGGCTTACGGGCTAGAATGAATTGTTTTCTCGCTACTCTTTAGGAATCTTGCGAATCGATCGACCGATCGGTTCGGATGCTGGTCAGCCTGAAAAGGGAACTTGCGCCTGTTTCGCTCCGTGGTTGAAAAATCATCGATCCACCTTCTTCGAAACGTCGTTTCGAAGCTGCAAAAGCAAACGAATCGCGACGAATAGCAAGGAAAACAACACGAAGCAACGATCTTTACGCTCCTATGACGATCTTCTTCCGATGATAATTGACTCCGCGTATAATTTTCTACCCAGTCGCGATAATTGACTGAAAACTGTGCTCGAAACGAAGTACAACGCTAATCGCGACACCGATCTCTGGCGTCGTAAGAAAAATATTCAATCGATTCGTGACGAGTTTTGCAGATTTTTCGGAAGCAGCGCGTAGTCCCCTCAAGCCAACCGGTAGCTCGCGTTTCTCATACATACTCTTTCTCTCTTTCGTTTTCTCTCTGTGTATCTCAGTTACGAGTATAAGGCTACTTCAAGCGGTTACAATATGTAATAATCGACAACTCTCCACTCGTTCGCCGCCTATTCGTCGTTACACCGCTACTTGTATGTATATCGTGGTGATGCTTTTTTTTCCCAGTAGTTACAATAGTAATGGTAATAGTAATAGTAATAGTAGTAGTAATAATAATAGTAGTAATAGTAGTAATAGTAGCAATATAGTAATAATAATAACGTTATTATTATTATTATCCTCGCTGTTCCACTTTTTTTTTTTTATAACTGTTATCTGTATGTGGGTTACATATCCGCGCGGTTCCTTTGTTCGCACTCTGTTTTCTGTTTTCGTTTCTGATTTTTTTTTTTTTGTTCTCGATACCGTTCTATTATTTTTTTTTTTTTTAATTTTCCCTTCTCCGTTTTTTCACCCCTCGTTCTAAACGATCCTCATCTTCTTGTCCCATTACCGTTGAACGAATTCTTACGATCTAAAAAAGACGTCGATGCACGACCACGAACGAGGCATCGGGAACCCGTCCTGCGCGTTCGCCACGCCTGTTATCGCGATTCGTTTGGAACGATTGTGGCCCGATTGTTTCCACGTCGGCGTTCTTGCTCCCCAGGACCCTGAATCGACGGTTGTCGCGTCGCTCTGTTCGACGTAGACGTCGACTTCGACTTCGATCTACGCGACGCGCGCTTGGTTTCCCTTTAAAAGCGCGACGGCTGCTCGGATTGGTCGACTCGAATTTTGACAACCGATTGAAACTCGCTGAATAGACGCGATATTGGAACGTAGGTCGCGGATGTGGAGTCACAGGGAGTGAGTGTCAACTTTCCTTTGGAACAATGCAGCTGAGACGATCGAAATAAAAACAGAACGTGCCGTAGAAATTGTAACTTGGAAATCTATACTGAAATTAACGTTTTCGTTTAGTAGTGGGACTGATACTATTATTCGAAATTATGTGATAAATATTATTAACGATTTGGGGTTGGATTTTCAGTTCTGTGCAAATATGTCTTTCAAATTTGAAATTTAACTGGTAATTTGTTGTCGAAGCATGGTAAATTACAAATGTACAGTGTAAAATATATACCGTAGCCCTCATTAGTGATACATGAATGTATAATACTCATTCTCGCGGGGAAAAATATTATACATATAGGTCTGTTTCTTCTCATTTCTGCTTTTGAAACCGATATAAATAATTCTTGGAAACTACTGTAACATTGTTAAATTCCCTACAGGGCACCCTAAATATTACACACTATAAAACCATTGTGATGCAATAATAAACTGACAAATCGGAACTTTAATATAAAGTATCAGTCCCATCGCTACAGGCAACGCGATTATTTTTTCTGCGAAGAGCAAATAAGGATTCCTAGTCGAAGGACACGAACATCGTCAACGACGAAACGCAATAAAGACGAATACATTTGAGACGAAAACGCGAAGAAACGAACGTTTCAAAGGCGGAGAACGTTCGAACTCGGACGTAACTCATAAACGCTGGCGAATTTTATTCGTCTGGCACGTGACTCGAGAACGTATCCATCCATAGAGCTATCCTTTTCTTCTCGTTTGTACGGCGTTGTATCGGAGCCACGTCGAGAAACATCGAAAGGGAGGGGATCACGGAGAGTTCTCAAATAAATTGAATTCGAGAACCGAGAGTCATCGTCGAGTGGATGGCCGACCGACAGAAATTCGAAGAGAGCTCCAATCCTGTCCAATATGGCCGACCCGGGGTTGACGGAAAGGGTCCCGTGAGAAATTATTCGCTCGATAACCGACACGGATATTAACCCTTTTACGCTCAGCCGAACGATATTTCGACCAGGTGCTGGCTAGAAAACTCGCGCGGCCGATCTATCATGGTCGACTACTTCCGATGTCCTAACTCTCGCGTGAATTTTCCTCTATTTTCGTCGAAGAAGGAACCAATCCTTTATTTAGAATTTATTTCATTCGTTACTTACGCGTCTGGAAACAAACTGCTACTGGAATTGAACGATTGGAGGTTGATGAAAGTTGCAAATAAAATTTCTTCGTCCTTGAAACTCTGGAACGATTTTTGGTTTAGAAAATGAAAAGAATAGTCGATTATTTTCTCTACGCGCGCTCCAGTCGAATAAAATTCTCCGCCAGTCACGATAAATAAGAAAGATGAAAAGACACAAGAAAATTAGAAGACCAGAAATTAAAACAAACCTTCAAGAACAGCTTACATTATTTCTTCGGCGCCAAAACAGTAGACAATTGAGAGAAACTATTACCAAAGTAATAATAAACTTGCAAAGAAATTCGCCATTGTTTACTGCTGAACTACCGAAGTTCTCGTAAAGACGAGGCTTATTCTCGGAAGAGTTGGCACTCGATTGGAGGTCAGGTTTTGGTCCAGGGTGCTCGAAGACGTCGGAATAAAAAAAAGAATAAAAAAAAAGGAAGACGAAAGATAAGGGTTAGAAATCACGAGGCGCGACTCGCACGAAGAATGAAAAGTTTCCGTTTGGCGAACTTCGAGCTCGTCCGTTCGGGAACGCGGATAAAAGTTGACCAACCGAATCGAACGCGCTTGTGGGAGGTGATTTTTTAGAGAATCCCGCGTATGTTCAGCGATCGACGAGCGACAGCTATCGACATGTCAGCGTCCAGTCAGCAAGACGGCCAGGGCGATCAGGCTCGAACGTCGTCAGCGTGCGTTGCAACGTTCTCCGACCTTGTTCTAGCGTTAGATGGATCCCGGTGCTTCCGTTCGCGGGTTCTTCGTCGCTTCTAGCGACGTATTAGCCACGAAGGGTCCGTCCGACGATGAGGACCGTCATCGAGGCGGCCAGGATCACCGCGACGCTGCTGGCCGACAACGAAGGTCCTGAGTTGCAACCCTCCTGCTGGCAGCAATACGTCCTCGTGCTCCAGGCCTCTGGAACAGTCAACGGAACCACCATTATTCCTGGTCGTTCGCTAAAATGAGGAGCGATATCTGTGCTTTCTTTCGTCACGATAGAATCATCGAACGCGTTCAGAGTCCCTCGAATCTGATACATTGTTACATACTCGCTGGAAATTCCTAGTGAACATAAAAGTATCCACATCAAATATCGAGTGACCCACGTATAGTATTCATGGCCCATGCCAAGCATAGGCTGGCCTACACCAATTACCGAGTGGCCCATACCAAGCATCAAATGACCCGGTTCATGTATTTGACAACCCACGCCAAGTATGGAGTGACCCATGGCAATCAACGAATGACCCACTCCAAGTATTTGATGACCCACATCAAGTATCAAGTGGAACACACTCAAGTATGGAGCGGCTCACGTCAAGCATTGAGTGACCCACGCCAAGTATCTAGTGACCCATGATAAGTATTTGATGACCCACGGTAAGTTTAGAAACTCGCGAAATTATTCAGAACGTATCCAGAATCTTCCAACATTTTTTAATACAAATAAAAATGTATCGTGTTCGAACAATAATTTTTCTTTTTATACTCGAAAAGATAAGTTACTCGAGTCAATGGTGAGTCAACAATGGAGACGATAAACTCGTCCAAACTGCAATTTAATTGCACATAATGAGTAAAATAATTTTTATGGAATTTCAAGCAGAGATTTATGGTACACGTTTATAATAAATACGGAACGTCAACGATCCAGCGAAGGATTGTTTTTAAAAGTTACCCAGCGAGTGTCACAGTGATTATTTTTCAAAGCTTTAAATGCGACGCGTTGGAAGCCGGAAGTTGCTCGATTCGAATGGATTTCTAGGGTAGAGAAAAATCGTAGTGACGTTTGGTCCCTTTTTCCCCCAGCCTACGAATGGCATAACTAAAGTTGTTTCATTTATACGCGGTATAAAAGGCTACGTTGCGATAAAAGACACACACGCGGGCTTTATCGAATATGGAATATCAAAAGCGCCTTTGGGCTCCTTCGGAGAGTGAATAACTCGCCTTTTAAATGAAACTAAAAAGCGCGAGAAAGAGGTTCACGAGTGAAAAGGAGCACGCGTTCCAGGAAATAAGCCAATTCAGTTACAAATGTAAAAAGCACGATATGCTTCTTTCTTTCTCTCTCTCTCTCTCTCTCTTGCTCTCTTTAGCTTTCTCTTTTCCTGCGAAACGGGAAACGGGAGCAGAGAATGCGAAACTTCTTAATGTCGAACAGCGAGAAGTTATTAAAATAGAGGACGCAAGAAACCTCATTAAAAGGGAAATACAATAGAACGGTTCGTAACAAAAGGTTTTGCTTAATCGTGCAGAAAAAATGAAAAACCGGCGGGGATCGCTCGGGGAAGCCTTGAATGTTAAAAGTCCATCATAAAATTCTTGTTTCGCTTCAAAACCCTTTGAAATCCTTCTCTATCCCCCCTCGAACATGGCAAAGAAAGTCGCGTAAAAAGTAGTTGCGAGATATAAATTAAAGATATCGTTAAAAATGTTAAATCTGTGTAATTTCGATCGCTTCTAGTAATGGTTTATTCCTGACAATTTTATTCGCATGGCTGTTTCCGCATGTTACGTTTCCTTGCAGTTGCATACTTCTTTATTATAACGAACACAGTCATTAAGTAAGAATAACTAAAGAATTTCAAGCATGGTTCGGTGCTCCATTGTTTTAATTTTCTGTTAACGTAACGTGAATAATTTTCATTCTGATACACTGAACAAAATCTTTTCAAATAATTCTTAGTTACTCATTTTTATTCGGCGAACAAATTCGTGGTATGATACTGTGAGAATAATATCAGGTTATTTCGTAAGTAGTATTCGAATATTATTTGTGATATAAATACGGTCGAACGACGTCGGTACATCGAGTAATATATTTAAAACGGAAAGCGTCTTCCTTGAAAAATGACGTTCTCGATCTCCGCCCCCGAATTCGCCCTTTTTTTCACTGAAAAACGCTATCTTGTTTTCGACGGAACACGCGGTGGCGCAATAATCTCGCCGAAAGATCGATCTTCTCCTCGTTAAGAATGAAAAATCTGGTCTCGTTTATAAACCCTCGAAACGACTGCAAGAAAACATGGGAATCACGATGCAACGATGGGAAGGGAACGCAAGGGGGATGAAAAACGATCTCGCGGAAAACAAGGAAGCAGGAAATCGACTTAATATTTCGGATAACCGGCCGGAGATTTCCTGTTTACTCGCTGAACGTTACGAGCTTCTTTCGCTCTAATGGAAATCGCCGTAACGTCCAACGAAACGGGGACAATAAAAACAAAGGCGAATCGGAGAAGAAAATGCGGAGAAACGAAAACTAAAAATATTATAGTTTATACTCTGAATCTACGTGGACATTTGCCCATGTAAATTTCGTTAGCTTATTTGGCTTCTCTTTCCTATATTAAATCTTTCTCGCACACTTCTCCCATAAAGTTTAATTTCAAATAATGAAAATTTAGATTTCGTAAAAACACAATACAGTAAAATAGATAGAAATCGGTATCCAAAGAGCTGGATACCAAAGATGATCGACGGGGGATAAACGTCGGAAACGTGTGCGGACTGAGATTCATCGTGACGTGAAACTCTGGATAAATAGAGAGACGGAGAATGGAGAAAGATTACGAGGCAGGAAACTTCGTGGGGGAAAGTAAAAGTTAGGAAAACGAAGCGTTGTAAATCGACGGGGACCGGGATTCAGGGAAAAGTTGAATGCATTGACTGGCAACATGTGCGCTCCATTACACGCCGAGAGGATTACAAAAGTTTCGGACGGATTTTCAGTTCGAAAACAGGACGAAGGACTCCCCGAATCCTCGCTTAATCGTATTACGCACGTCTGGCGTCGTGACAACGACGATTCCGCGTCAGGATTTTTTCTTCCCCGGACGTTCTGCATGAATCTTTCCCGTTCGAGATGTCTACGAGTCCTTTAGCTTCTTCCTCCGGATAGCTTATCGTCGATTATCCGGCCTGGCCAGAACAGCTTTAACGACACTCGACTTTAATGGGCGTGAGGAGGGAGGGGGGGAATTACGGTCCAGAGGACATTGGTTAATGAATTTTCCGGTCGTTCGACCAAGAAGGAACAATTTCTTTAATTGACGCTATTTCCAGTCAAGAAGCGATCCTTCGTAGCTGCTACACTCCTCAGGATCAGAGCCAAAAATATAGAAATTATTTCTTTATCTTTGACAATTTTTATAGGATTAATTTTAAAGCAAAGAAAGCACTAGATTTATTCTATGCGAAATACAGGTGCTTTGGGGGAATTGTAACTATTAGAATTTTTGAAAAATATATTTAAGACACTCAGATCTCAGATCTTCAGATGTTAAAGTAATTCGATAGAATAATATTCCAAATTTTATTTCTTCGAATGTGTTTCCATTCAATTGTAGAGTTACGTAACGTTCCAAAGGACCACAGTTTTACACATTAAAATAAGCTTGATAGGAATATTCCGGATTCGAAATAGTTCCTTACGAAGTCACGATTTAAGTGGATTGCTCCCCATTAAATTTGCCTAAAATTCCAAGAAACTGTAACCAGAGTTTTACATATTGGAATAGAGGTTCTTTCGCAGCATCCAACGCCTTCCTTGATGAAACTTCGCGGGTTCGTGGAACGGGCAAAGGTACGGGGACGAGTACTCGTTTTTAGCTGGTGTAATTCATATTTAATGGACGAAACTACCCTCCAAACTTTCGAACTCCCACCTTGAAAACTATTATGGGCACAAAGGAGTTTTTTCGGTCGAGCACATAACGGCTATTTACGGAAGGTAATAAACAACGACGAGTGAAAATTTCAACCAGAAACCCCCTCTTATTTTCAAACTAGCCATTAGTTTTGTCCAAGAGTCAACCGCGAAGGATTTTACTATTGGATCGATCGGACGACCCAGATTCTACGCGCCTGGCCAAAAACTGTAATTCTACTCGTTCAATCTCTACAGCACTAAATCTAAAGTAACGATTCTCAAAATGAACACAATAGAAATGTTCAATTTACAAAACACGGCTCGTTCTAACCATTACCAATTTCCAATAATTTTCTCTCCTCTGCCTCGAGGTAAACCATTCGCTACTCTTTCGTAACTGTACTTTATTTACAGTTACATTTACTTAATAAAAATACGTTATCAATTTTTATCAGTTGGTCGTTGGTCTACGTACCTGGACGAGTAAAATGAGTCGTCGGTCGATGCACAAGTACAGTAATGATTCTTAAATTGAATATCGAGTTCAATTTACGAATCACGGTTCATTTTAGAAATCATTACTCGTGGCAGCGACCGACGGCTCATTTTACTCGTCCAGTCACGTAGATCAATGGGTAACTAATGAAACTTAACAACATATTTTTATTAAGTAAATATAACTATAAGTAAACTATAGCCACGAAAGGGGTTGGAACGAACGGTTTTTCTCGACAAAAAATTGTTGGAAATTGGAGGAGGGAGAGATTCTGGGAAAGTTGATATGGTTGGGCGGCAGGGTCAAAGTTCCGAGGTGAAAAATTACGGAGTCGTTTCATTCCCAGCGAGCAGCAGCTGCTCCAATTTCTACGCGATGTAGATAGTCAGAGGAGCAATTCCAACGCGGTTCGTGCGGTAAACCGCGCGTGCAGCTCGGATTTCAAAGCGTGCGCGGACGTATCGTCGTCTTTGACGAAAGAGGTCTTCGATTCCGGCTGGAATCCGGTGTGCATTGCCTTCTTTCGCCCAGTCGCGTCGACCTTACTCGCCTCGCGAAAGAAACTGCAAGGATTTCGCCTCTGTGCGGTTTTTTCTACGCCATTGCTTTAAAGCGGATCTTTGAGGGAGTCGTTGAAAGCTCGGAAACGAGTCTGCGCTTCTTCGACTTAGCCTCGGATATTATCCCCTGTTTCCATAAACGGGGGATCTGCCAGGGGAAGATACGAAATTAAATTTTGTCTCGCGAAGCAAGTTTCTTGGATTTCGAGGAAATTTAATTACTTTTTTCATTCGTATCGGGGATACAAAAGTCTTTCGGGAAATGGAAAGTATCCAGAGAGTAGTGAAAAACTATTACCCAAAAAGGAATTGTTTATGTTACTGTGTGAAACAAATTTCTTAATTATGAAAAGCGAGGAAGCGAAGGAAAGATTCCGTTCGAGATTAATGTTATAGAGTTACTCGTAAATCTCCTAGATCTTATCAGCGTGGAAACGTCCCGAGAATTGCAACAGGTCTCGAACAGTCTGCTAGGAAGTCCTTCGTGAACCTCCATGCATATTTAACATTGGTATACATATATTATATTAATCTCGATATTATGTAAATAGTTTCTATTTATACAAAATTAGAGTTTAATTTACTCCACGTCCGGTGATTAATTTCAGATTCTACAAAGTTATAATTTAAAGTGGAGGAACTCACTCTTTTCCACGCACGTTGGCACGCAGTCTCGCACTGTCGACGCCTCGCTGACGTATTTCTGAAACAGCCAAAGCATAATATCGAGTTAAGTATCTATCAAACGTGCATACACTTGTTTTGATGAAATTAAAAAAATTAATGGCTGCAGGAATTATTTTTAATTTGCAAAATTTTTGTTTTTTCAACCCCTCCAGTTTCAAATTATTTTCTCCCCACATCTTAGGAATCTTTAAATATCAGAACAGACGTTAAGAAATAATAAAAGTCATTAATTTGTCTCTCGTAAAATTTATTCACTTATTTCGTCGCGACTTGTATTTCGGCAGTCGAGAATTCCTCCCTCGATAGAAAATAAAAGCGAATGCTTCGCGCGGGATTCGATAAATCGCCGCGGGCCCGTTGTTTAAACTACCGTCGAACAATTAACCCGCATTCCCGGCCAGCGTGAAATTCGCGAATTTTCGCAGTCGCGATTAACTCCGTCCGACAACTGTTATATTTACGCGGACCGATAAAATCGGCGTGTTTCGATCCACGCGAGACGAAGGGCAATTTTTACGTTTGTACTTTTCATTAGCGACGAGGAGAGGATCTCGTCTGGGGCGAGTGATGCTTTTTAATCTTGTTCTCCTGTTAATCCGCTCTCCGTACTCCGTGATCGAAGCCAGTTTATCAGACAGAAATAATAATAATTAAAAGAATACACTTTTTCGAAACAAACATTTTGTACAAATACTTGTATCTACATGCACTGAATTCTGTAAACGTGACATAAATATTAATTTAGATCTATTTCAGATAGTACAAATCTTCCAAATTGCAAATACATATTTTTAAATATTAACCTTAAAAAGGAAGAACTAATTGTGACGTAGAAATACCAAAAGGACAAGGTACTATATAAGAAATTTTTAATTGTAACGATATTTAAATTATTATTACAAAAGGAACAGAAATAACATTTAAGTAAACTGATAATTCAGACCTCGTCGTTTGCACAAAACTCGATGGATTCTAATAAGATAAAGGTACCTGATAATCGTTGAAAAACTATATAGGGATTCATCTAGTGAACACTGGAACTAGAAACAGAAAGATGTAGCACATATCGAAAGTGATCGTTCCGCGGAAGCACATTAAAATCGGATTTGGGACAATTGGTGTCCTTTCGTTGCAAGTGAAACGGTGATTAGAAAGGACAGGGTCATCATTCGGGTCGTCCTGTGTTCTCTGGTTGGACAAATTCGAAGTACCACGAAGCAGACTGCGTCATAGGCGGCCGGTGATCGATACCCGACGATTATAACGCCCCGAGGACGTCGTACATATTAAACCCTCCGCAACTCCTCCGCTGTTCCCGTACATATTAAACTCTTCCTGTCCCTCTTCCACCACCTCCCCTCGTCTCGTGCCTCTTCCGTGGACTCGTCAACGATTCCAAGAATATTCTTGTGCATGCTCTCCGGCGAACCCGCTGCTCCATGCAGAATTCGCCCAAATTGTCCGCAGATACGCCATTCGTCCTGTCAGGAGATCGTTGGATGTACATAACGACGGGACCGAGTTTACCGTTTGTAAACACCCATAGAACGACGGGCCATTTCGTTCCTTGCAGTAAAATCTAAGCAGTCGGGAACGCAACATCGATGTTTCGTCGAATAGTGTCCGTAACAACTTGTTAAATGGTCTGTCAACGCGTATTAAAAGTGTAGAAATTTCAGACGCGTACAGTTCCAAATGTACTAGAGTTTTATCCGTAATTTAGGCGTCATTAGAAATGGCAAAGCTTCCCCTTCGAAATGGTTTTTGATTTCTGTCGATTCGACTTCCCGTTTCGGAGATATCGTAATTTATGTAAAGGAGTAACTTTTCAAAATTCCACTGTCCACGCTCTATCCGTCTTAGAAAAGTGCATTAACGCGTATTAAAAGTATTAAAAACTTTGGACGCGTGCAGTTCCGAAGGTACTAGAGTTATATCCATAATTGAGCTATTGTTGGAAGCGGCAAAGCTTCCTCTTTAAAATGGCTTTTGGTTTTTGTCGATCCGACGTTCCGTTTTCGAGATATCATCGTGTAAAGAGAATGTAATTTTTCAATTGTCACTATCTCTGTCTCCGTCTTACGCTCGGACCTCCTTCACGCTCTCGCCATATCCGCCGTAGAACAGTCTCACAATGCGTATTAAAAATTCTAAAACTTTAAATGCCTGCAGTTTCGAAACTACTGGTGTTTTTTTAATAATTGAACCACTGTTGGAAGCGGCAAAGCTTCCTCTTTAAAATGGTTTTTGGTTTTTATCGATCCGACCTCCCGTTTCGGAGATATCGTAATTTATGTAAAAGCTAATTTTTTTGTCTCTGTCTTCGTCTTACGCGTCGGACGGGCCTCCCTCTCGCACGTACGTCGTGACAATCGTGACCTAGTTACTACGATCACGTGCGGTCAACGACCTTGACAAGGCCGTAGCGTACGTTCATTGACTACGCGACGTAAACAAACGCTTCCAAGCCTTATATCTCCGGAGCTAGCCACTGCATCGACTTGAAACTAAAATCGTCATATCTCCGGAACTAATTACGCTATCGACTCGTACAAACGCTCGTTTTAAAGGGCATTTCATCCTCTATCCAATGACTCTATCAACTATTATTATTCATGCTATCTTCTATGAGTATTTTCAAAAGAAACTTTATTCTCTTATTCCAATTCTAATTTTCGTTCGACGTCTGACGTAGAAAATATTACATACGTTTTACATATTATGTTAAATTTGAACTTTACAAGATATTATCGACTAAAATGGCCAACGGATCATAATATAAAAAGTTCAATAAAACTTATGGGACAACCTAACATTTTTTGATAAATTTTTTAAATAGAATCCTTCGTTTCTTCGAATCGAATGAGCTTTGAGTTGGCGTTCAAGAGGCACAACCTTTTTCTACAGTGTCTTTCTCTCTTAAGGATTAATTTTAATCGTAATCGTCGATCGCAGCTCCGATTGAAATTCGGCCAAACACTGATTCCAAGTTGGCGTGTTTCCGTTCAAGTTATGGTTGATTCGCAGAAAGCTCGTCGCGTGCGCGGAAAGTGGCCTGGCGCGTCATAATGAGAGAATAATGAAGACAAATGAACGCCACGGAATCGAGGCTTGAAAGGCTTCGCGGCGGAATTAAGCGACGCGCCTCCGGAGTCGATTTCGATGTAAATTCGACTCCTGTCGCTCCATTGTTTCTCTGGTGGAAATCTGGCTTGCCTCGACCGCCATTAAGAAGTCTATCTAGCCGCGATCGATCATCGTCGAACGTTCGATTTCGTTGGAATGGACCCGGCTCTATCGACTTGCTCCGAAAAAGCAACGCTGTTCAAACGAACGCTATCAATCTTCATTAATTCGCGAGACAACGGTTAAAACTTCCAACCAAAAATTCATAGGCAGTGGAAAAAAGATGGAACTTCAATTTTTACATCTAAAATTTAAAATTTAAGTAGGGGTGTATTTTTCTCTGTTTAAATTCAGTTTATTTGCTTGGCTTGCTCTGTAGAGTGATCGAAGAAGCTCGGATTAGCGACCATAATCCTCCCCTTGTCCGGACCGCCTTAATACCGCTGGAGTTTATATTTTTTAGAACAAACCAGTATGAATATACATTTAATGTATACGTAAACACCGGGGACGAGAATACTACGGAATTAAGTATCGCGTGGCGAGATTCACGAACCGCTGAGAGTCCAATATAAATTCAAATTTCACCACCCATTGTTCTCCTTTTCGCTAAGGCGACAGATTCCCGTCGTGTCCCGTTTCAATTCGACGTCCCATCCAGAGAATTGATCTTTCTGTTCGAAATTGATCCCTAGATCTCCATCGTTTTCCTCCTATTCATGTTCCGGTCATCGATAACTGAGGGTAAAGCCACAGATGAGGTATACGAGTAGATCTTACATCCAATGTATTTTTTCGGCCCATTTTTCTGAGGCTCTAGAGCCCCATTGCCATTACCTTGAGATACACTCCTTCAAAATGTTAAAAATTTTGGACTTTCGTGGCCCAATCTGACTGTCATACCGACCTGAAAATTCGAAGGTGATTTTAGCATCCTCTTCTAGTGGATGACGGTCAGTTGAGAAACTCACTGAATTAGTGTGATAGGCAAACAGGCTAGTTGTGTGTAAATAGACAAAAGTGTGAGTTGTATTTAATTTGTATGTACATTATATCACCATTCATCAATATACTTAATTCTAAATTCTATTTGAGGCATCTCTATTCCTTTTCCTGTGTAGTAGGTCTGATAACTCTAACCGCTTCAACCTCGGTGCAGCTTGGTTCAGCTTAAGTGGGGCCTCGCCGGAGGGGCTATTCTCTTCTTTATATGGAAAAGAGCATAACCGATGGCGAGAGTTCTTGATTCAGGTCCTTTCTCGAGTACTAAGCGGATCCTTTTGTGATCGTGTGTTCTCTAGGACCTGGCGGTGTACGTAGAGAAGCAGAGTGACCAGTTTCAAACGTGACTTGCTTTTCTAATAATCAAGGCCGGGGGGAGAGGGGATCAACTTGATACCCACACTCACTGCACGCTATAAGCATGCGTCGCGTCGCGTTTTATTTAAGCGTGCGATCTTTTTACACGCCGTGATTTTTAATATGACAAACATCGTAATATCAATCGAAAGTAGAGTCATAATTGTAATATATTTTACTTACAATTACATTCATTTTAGAATGAGTGTCAATTGTGTAGTTTCCGATTGTCCTTTATATTCTTCAGTAATTAAATTCACTTTCATAATTGATTTGACGACTTTGGGTACCTTTACTTGACGTGCAAGAAGATATTTCGCGACGAATACATTTTAGAATCAAAGTAACATATATTATGTACTATTTTTACTTTGTCACTGCACTTGCCTGCAGTTGTAGTATTTGTAGTTTTACAAATGTGAAATTTTTGTTTGTTCTCTTACTAATCATAATGTTTCTGGAAATCTTCGTCGGAGGATCAACAAGGAAGAATATATTCTATGTATTTTGTTAGGTGATTAGACAGGTAGGATATAAACGAATTTAGATTTATAGTTAGGCAGGAGTTCGGTTGTCTATATTAACCATTATATCAGGCAGGCTATATTTTGGTCTACATCTCTGTTGTGTTGATGAGCATTTACAGACAAATTCTTTCTCAGAAAACTCTTTTGTTGTTTGCTTCCTTCGTTGGCTGCATTTCCGTTTATTGCTTCTTCGACCAACGTTATCTATATTAACTATTATGTCAGGCAGTTGCACTTTCGTTTGTTGCTTCCTCGACCAATGATCGTTGATCACAGAAACTCTTTATTAATGGAGGGTGGATGGGATTCGGTTAGGGTGGGTCTCCATTCGCAGCAACCTCCTCGTGGTGAGACCTGGGTAATATTATTTAGCGTTTAATTAATAATCGTATCACTCCTAGCTGGGCAATGCAATCATTAATTAAAAACTGAATAATATTAGCAAATTGGCTGCGATCCGCCTTGCGTAGGTCATCATAAACATAGAGCTTCTTCGCTAGGTTAGTTTTGATTCTCATTGATTACAATAAAGTAACAAGTACAAAGTAACGCATTTTTCATTTTGCCAAGAAACCTTCGAAGGTGCAGGGAAAATTGCTCCCAGAATTTTTCAAACAATAGCTTGAATGGAAATTTCAATTTTCTAAATTCATTTTAGTTATGGAAAAAATCGAGATAATAGTCGTATAAGCGGCGAGAAAAGGAAAAGTTTTCCTTCGACGTTCCATTTTGTGGCGCGAAGCAGACTGGGATTAATTACACGACGAAAATAAAGTGAGAAACGGTTCGAAAACAGTAACATAAATTCACCCGATACATGTGTATTTAACATAATAACATTTGTCCGGGATATCTAATTTACATAGGAACTTTCGAATTGCACGGTAAACTTGAACGCGGACGATCCGACTGATTTGAGCGTCATATATATCAATATTGACATGCGCAATCATTCGTCTGCGCGTGTCATCGATAATGTAATGGCAATCGATAATAATTTGACTAATGTCAAGGAGGATGTCCTCTTTCCAGTCAAACTTTTTCGTTAGACTTGACATTTCTATAACGCTATTAAAGAGCACAAAATTACAAAAAAAAATATAAAAACAGAAAACAGTTTAATAATACGAACGTAAAAAGAAATAAAAAAACATACGTGATATCACGAATGTTAAAATTTCCATAAATTTTCGCCTCCTATAAATAACTCTTTCAAGCACCAATCTTTGAGGAACAAAATAGCCATTGGTTATTATTCCAATTTCGGTTTTATCTTTCCTCCGTGGGTGAAATCGTGGAATTCACGACTATGGGATCGTTGGATCGTCCAAAGCCTAAAATAATCGAAAACCGTGGACAGCTTTTATCAAATCCTCGGCCAAGCGGCTTCTTCGAAGGAAATAAAATCTTCCGTTTCGACGCGAGTTTAGACCGCCATTCGCGGCGTAGCTTGATCTGAATATTCAATCTCGTCGAATACGCAAATAGTAATTCAATTTCGCCGTTCGTGGCGGCACGGCGAACAATTTGCATCGATTTTAAGGCGTCGGGGCGAAATTCGCGAGTCAAGTATCCGTGAAAGTTAACGACGATCCGGTTAATCAAATGCCGTTACGAGGAAAATCGAACTTCTTTAAAAGTCGACTTATACGTCTGAAAAGGATACTTTTCCCTCGCGTTGACTCCAACCATTATACCAGACTACCAGAAAAATATCATGGGCAGCACGAAGATTGTTAGAATTGGGAGTTACATTTATTGGGTTGCAAATTTTACTATTTTTTTGACAAATTTATGGGGATAGCAAGAAGAATTTTTATTCAGAATCGGGGTATATAGAAACAAAGGTTACGTACAGGTACAAAGAGACTTTTGGCATAAAGGGTGAATTATATAAAGGTTGAAAATTCTCTTGAGAAATATTAAGGGTGGCAAGAAGATATTTTTCCAAGCATTGGGGGTATAAAGACAACTTTTGTTGATAGGTTAATGGATCCTAAGAGTTACAGAGACTATTCTCAAGAGAAATGTATAGGAATAGTAGTAATATTCATTGCCTAGAATTAAAGTACAAAGAGCCTCTTTACATAGAAGGTGGAATATTTGAAGCAAATTCTATTATCTTGAAAAATATTGAAGATGACAAGAAGATATTTTGCCAAGCATTGGGAGGGTGTAAAGAGAGCTTTTGCTTATAGGATACCCTATCCAAAGAGTTACAGACACTATTTCTCAGAGAAATGTATAGGGGTAGTCATAATATTCATTGCCTAGAATTAAAGTACAAAGAGCCTCCTCACATAGAAGGTGGAATATCTAAAGCAAATTCTATTATCTTGAGAAATATTGAAGATGCCAAGAAGATATTTTGCCAAGTATTAGAGCATAAAGGAACCTTTCACCTGGGGATGGTAGGGTGGTAAAAGTAAACGAGAAATCGTCATGGAAAGCAATAAGAAACTCAGAGTATCCAGTTCTGTAATTTATCGACGTGCTCGTGAAATCGAACACAGTTCAGGAACGTTTCCCGTCGGTTTCAGTTTCGAACAACATCGTTTCGATTTCAGGAAGCACGGAAAATACAAACTCAACCGGAGGGGGAGGGATTCTCGACCCCTCGTCGCGCTTCGAAGACCCGGTCGTAGTTCGTGGATGCTAGCTTCGATACCTGAGAGCGAAGCTGGCATCAATCGTGGCTCCTTATCGTCGCCGCTGGCGCTATTCGCAGTGTCTTAAGTGCTTTTCAGACGTTCAAAAGACGGCCCGGTAGCTAGGAAACCGGAAATTGGGGGTTGGCTGTCATCGCGACGCGACTTTAAAGAGCGAACTGACAAAATATAGACAGAAGTATCTTGTCGAATAAAAATAAAAACTCCTTTTGCGTAATAAAATTTTTCACTGGGAACAAATAATAAGAATTTAAATGTTCCATCCATCTGCTGTATATTGGTCTTATTAATTATCTGCAATATAATAAATTTGTATTCCATCTTTGAATCGCTTGGGGCGCAATTCTTTCGAGTAGTGTAACTTCAATGAAAAATTATAGCGTTGTAAGTAATGGTATGTTCTATTATTCTTCATAAAATTTATTTGAAATTCTAATTTATCCATGTTTTAGACTTCGTTGTAATTTTAATCGTTCAAGTTCCCTGCTATTTAATAGATCCTATTATTATTCTATCTTTCTTGTATGCATTAACAGTCTACAGGTGCGTACGCGGCTAAATGCGTCCCAGGCGTCGCGACGCCGATGCACTAAGGTGAAAATGGTGGCCATTTTCGCGAGGTGTATCGCTTTTCCTATCCCGGGTGGCGTCCATCGACGAAGACATCGGCGAAACCGGTTTATCGCGGTCGTTATCGCCGCCGTCGATGCGATTACGATGCCATAAACTGGCAAATTCATCGTGTAATGGGAGAGTCTAGATAGCCCCCCCGGTTAAGGTGAACCCAATTTCGAGTATCAGCCGCGCCAACGGAACGGAAGAAAGTGGATTTCTTCGTGTTTTTTGTTTTCCTTTTTTATCTCCGGCTAACGAAGGCATTAAGGAGAACGCGGAGGGAGGACTTTATCGACAGCGTTTATCGCGATGCTCGTAACCCCGTTGTACACACAAAAGCGACGCCTAATGGAACGTTCGTGTTTAGAGAACGCGCCAAGTCATCGGGAAGCTTTAACGCCCAATGTCGTCCGAGAAATATGGCGTCGCGCGAGTGATTTCAACGACGGGACCCGAATTCAATGACGCTGGGACGCTTAACGCACGCGACGATCGTAAATCTTGTCGTAAATTTACCTAACCTCGATCGACTCGCCGCGTTAATCTTACGGATGTCCGCCATATTTTCCTCCTATCCGATGAATTTTACGATCCTCGATAATGGCTTCAACCGCCAAAGCTCGTCTTAAGGGGCTTAATCCGGAGTTCGAATGGTTGGCTGATACTCGTGATTTTTGCTGGTGAAAACTGTTGGACGTATCGTTCTGGAAATTTGTCGATATACTTAGAGATGGTCCATCAAACTGTGCAAGTTCTTTCAAGCCTCAATATTTAATTTTAATCGAATTTCAACAATTTTAAAGCAGATATCCATTGTGACTATTCTGGCTGTCTGAATTGGAATTGTAAATGTTATACTCGAGATTTTTGTTTGAAAAAACTGTCAGACGTATCGTTCTCAAAATTTGTAAATATATTTGGTAATACTTTACCAAGCTGTGAGAATTTTTCCAAGCCTCGATAATTAATTTTATTCGAATTTCACGAATTTTAAACCGGGCATCGATTTTAACTACTGTATCTATCTAGATTTGAGTTGTAAAAGTTGATGTTTCGAGAAACTATGAAAAGTATTAATTTTAAACGCTCTCTCTCTATATATATATATTTGCCAGATGCTCTGTCAATTTTTTCCCAAGCCGATTAATAACAAATCTGATTTCTAAGTCAAAATTGGGCTAGTAAAAAGTTGTAGTGGCATCTGTAACGCGCGGTGAACCGCTGGCAGTTGTCTGGAACGGTTTAAGGGACTCGATATTTTCCAGGGAATGTCTAGACCGCGTTTAAATATGTCGGAAGTGTGGGTGCTTTCCAGTCGAGTTCCGCCACCGAACAATTAGCGAAATGGCAACACCTGGCGAGGAATTTATTTTCCAAGGGAGGACAATCCCGCGGTTAATTACGGGAAGATAAATTTCGGAGAAGAAGGTCGTTTGGTTCGTGTAGCCCCCATAGTCCTCGTTTCACCGTCTTGTTAGTTCTTAAAAATATTTGACTCCTGTAATTTGTATGTAAAATCTTTGTTTCGACCTTAACATATACCCTGAGAGATTGCTAACTCGTCGGAAAAAATGCTCGAAACCTTAGTTGTTCGTCGAGCTTGACGGGGGAATAAACTAGTATTCGATAACACGGCCGGAGGAAAAGCAACGCCATTCGACGCCGAAACAGAAACAAAACGTAGCGCGTCTGGCTTCGAATATCGATACGCAACTCGATTTTCGTGCAGATTGCAGGGGACAATGGCAGGCGGGAATATTTTCCCGCCGTTTTTAAGCCGGATCCGCACAAGGACGAGAATCGACGAGCGTGAAACGGAAACGCGATCCCGAAAGACGTCGATCACCGTCGGCTATGTACGTAAACGGGTGTTCCGATCAAAAAGGTAACCGCGAGTAGGAAGCGGGGTCGCGACGCGGAAAAGAGGTATAGTTTTATCTGACATGCAAAGGAGACGGGCGAGGATTTTATCGATAGTCGAAGCCGACGATGGGAACTCCCTTCTAACGCTGACTTTGAAATTGAAATGCCTACGACATAGCGTTGGATCGAATTCGCGCGGGGGAGGACCGCCCACCGAAGAACGGAATAAGAAGATTCGGCGAATTTTAAGGACGCCAATTTGCGTCGAGTTCCTCGGGCCATTTCCATTTTATTACGTTCGACGAACGACACGAGTCGAAAATAGACCGTAAATAGAACCTGGTTTATATCAAAGTACCCTCTTTTCGACCACTTTCCTCCCCCTCCTCCCCTTCGGAAGAATATCAATTTTCAGACAAGCACCGATTCGTATATTTCCGAAACTGATTTCCAGGAATTAAATTCACCTTCGTTTCAAATTAACGCGTTTACATTTGTCGAATGCAAGCTTCCCCTCGAAGTTACTATATTTTTAGCCGTGGAGAAGAAACCCTAACGACAGAACGATATTCGAACAGTGGTATAGGCAAATATTAGGTCATAAGTTCGCGTAGTTCGATATTCTGAAATTGGATAAAATTTGTAATTTAACAGAAAACACGCAAAATTTGCAAGTTCAGGGGATTTCTGAAATTTTGAACCTACTAATATCAACAATTCATAGAAATTTGGGTCAAATAGATATTGTGTCGATGCTCGAAGTTTGGGATCCACGCTGACTTATGGAACGAAACTTTCTCGATCGTGCTTGCGCCTGATTGCATCGATATTTTTGTTATAATAAAACTGAATCTTACGAGAAATACAATACAACAATCTCCAGGCTTATTAATGAATCTAGACGTATTATTAGAACACTACCTTTTCCCCGTAGCCTCGTTGGCGTCTCCATTCAACTTGTGGGCTTCGCAGCTATCGTTAATCAATTAAATCGCGTATCGTAGAGCAAGACTTTTCGTTTATCGAATGATCGACTGGAGGAACTTTATTCGAATCGACGACGCTCTAATTGTAAATAAAATCACCCCACCCCCCATCGTCGTCCGATAATGGAGGGCAATCTGTGAACTGCTCGAACGTAATCCCAGAGCAAAGCTAGGAACGCGCGCGAAGTATCGGCGTATCAACTTCGTTTCTATTACGGGAAACCGACGGGACGCTAAACGCCGCGGCAAAATGGCGAACGATCCATCATCCGCGGTTTTCCACTACTCTCCTGTCCTGACGATCGCGATAATTTCCCCGAGACGCGTCTGTCGGATGCGCCGCGGAACGAATGCAATAATTCGCGGGACATTCCGCGCCGCCACGACGAAGGAAACGTCCGGGAAAAGTCTGTTTACGAGAGCAGAAACGCGTGTGCCGCAGCCCGGGGATAATTTAGAACGTGCGAAAAAGGGGGCGTTAGCACCAGCCGCCAGCCGGGGTTTATGAGACGCGATTACCACCTTCTATTTTCGCGTTCGGGGATTTCACTTTATAAGCGACGTTCAACCGCCGCGGAGAACAGATTTCCATTTCGAATTTTCGGGAATTCGCCCTCGAACACAAGATTGATTTTTATCTGCATCCAGTACCCTCTGATGTCTCGGCGCGCAAACGTACTCATACACTTTCATACGTGGTCATATATGCTCGAGAAATGTTCAGGTATACTGGAAAATATTCTAAGAACCACTTGCAAGGGCATTTGAATGTACGTGAATACGTCTGCGTGTGTTTAGACACGTTCAAACATATGCAAACGTGTAGCAATATGTGACAAAATATATATATAGATTCGTTGGATTGCATTGAGGTGCATTCAAATTCGTTCAAGATTAGTTAAACATGTTTATGACGTGTTCAAACGTATCCAAACCTGTAGCAATAAGTAGCAAATTATATAAATATGTTGGATTGTATTGAAGTGCATTTAAATTGGTACAAGTATATTTAAACATATTTACACATCATCAAGCATATTCAAAGGCATGTAGGAAGATGTCAAACCTGAATAAACCCATCTAAGTACACATAAAAATGTATTCTAGCTTTTCCAAGAATGTTCAAGCATGTTAAAATATACTTGACCATAATCAAATCTATTCAAACATAACCCTGACATATTCTAACACATTCAGATGCGTCCAAACTTATATTAATATTATAGAAACACTTTGAAACAACTGTTCACTCATCCTCATTCATTAACATACTAGGTCAAACATCAGTAAAACATCCAACAACATAAAATTATATCCAATCTACCAAACATATCGACAAGAACCAAAATCGTTGCGATAAAGCTCGAGCCAACACAGGTCCCAAACTTCTTCAAACAGTTTCCAACATCGAACAACGGCTGAAAAAAAAACCATTCGACAGCCTTTATTTCTAATTAACGAACTCACCAATGCTCGGGGAAAGTAATCAAGAGTACGCAAGAACGAAAGAAATATAAGTAAGAAGTTTCATCGATGGAAAAGGTGAAAAGATGGCGGGATTTGAGGGATACGGGTTTCCATCGGCGCGAGAACTGGCAAAGGAAACAGAATCTCCTTTGTGCCGCGTTCGCGTGAACGTGTTTTCTTCTCGTTTCGACAGCAAATAGAGTTTGTTTGTGGGAACTGTCGTCGGGACTCTTCTGAGGTATTTTCTACGAAACAATCGGCCGCTTTGAATGCCCGCGCGAGCGGCCCGATAAGAAGCAAAGGGAACAGAAGAGAGCGGGGACTGGCAAAACTGCGCGTTCCCGTGGCACGCGCGAATTAATTTCAATCCGAAGTCGTCGTTGTCGCAAAACCGTTCTCGTTAATTGCGATCCTTGTAAGCCGACGACTTACAACTGCCGAGCAACGACTACACGGAATATTTAATTATTCCGTGTCCAAAGCTACTTGGCAATCGAGAGAACGAAACTCGCGGGTACAATTGCCGGCCGGGAAGGGAACACGAACAAATTATCGACGCGTCGACGAACAAGGATTCTTCCATAGTACGTAAAAACAAGGAACTTCGTCAAAAGTATCTGTTTAAGTCTGTATTTGCCAAAATCGAGGATAGAAATATTTTAATACGAAAAGAAATAGTGTAGAGGAAACCATTTTTATCGTATCTCTTTAAATATTCCATCTGTTCATTCAATAACTGTCTTCAAACATGAGTAAACGTAGTCAAACTTGCGCACACTTGTGCAAAAATATGGTAATGTAAGAGACGAAAGTCCCTGCGATTAAATAAAGAATAATGCCTCCAAGCTCGTAACTTTCCAAGGCAGATTGTGAGTTTTAATAATGTTTTCAACAAAGATATTTTAATGAAAGAGGAAAGTAGTTTCTGGAGCCGTAGAAAAAGTAGAAAACTCTTAAAAGTATGGAACTCTTCGTCTGTTACTGTTTTCTTTTTGGAAGTAGATTCGCTTGTTTTCTTCTCCTTGTTATTAATTTCTTCATCTCGTTAATGTCACCGTTCACTAACGAAGCGACGATCAAAACGCAAAGGGGCTCTATCGATTTCCAACTCGCAGAGTGACAGTAGTTAGGGTACCTCGATGGTCAGACGCAGTGGTTAATGATTGACAGCGGCAGACAGCAGCTATCACCCGTCGATAGTTGCAACATGGATAGATCGATCTGATATTGGCCACTGGCTCGCTGTTGTCGATAGATCGGCGAAGACGGACAAATTTCATAGCAATCAAACGCCAACCAACGAAGGTTTATCGTCCGACCGATAACGTTAGTATCGCGACCATTGTTCAACGTGTACTCAATCTTGGAAAACTCTTAAAAATATGCTCCCTTTTCGAGGTAAAATATTTTGTAATTCATTACAGCAAAATTCGACTTAAAAGTAAATTCAATATTTTACGAATAATTTTGAAATAGGCTCTGAAAAATTATGTGGAATTAAATTGACACACGTTTGATGTTGCATTCAGTATGAAATGGATTTCAGATCGTGACTAATATACAAAAATAAAATTATAGAATATTATATTAAAATAAATTTGAAAAAAGATAAGTGAAATTAAAGTAACATAGACACAAAAATAAGGTAAATTGAATAGGATAAAAATGTTTTCTCTGGTGATCGAGCAATCGATCATTTCGTGTGCCACAATCTGAGAATGTTTGAGAAGATTCGATTCGCGTAGAATTCGAGGCGCTTGATTACCTATCCCGTGGACCGGTGCTAGATGGTATAGATTATACGACTCTATTACAGAAAAGGATGATCCAACGAGTCCCGACGAGCTTCATAAACGAATCTCGATGTAGATAAGTTGGCAAACTTCGCTCCTTTCTCGTGTAGCGCACGCGAAGGAGGAAATCTGTTAGTTAACCTCCGAGGGAACTCGAATTCAACGTAAATCAATTTCGACCTCGCATTCAAACTCGGCTCTACAAGATTTAGACGTCATGGCGCGTTAAATTAGTCCCTGTCTTTATACAAATTGCGTTCGCCATCTACGCCACACCCAGGCAAGCACGTCGAACCAAACTCCGCGCTTTAAGATATACAGATTTTATATCGCAATCAGTGACACGAAATTCACTTACGGTGTTTGAAACTGCATAGAGGGAAGCGAGCTTAGTTGATAAGTTTATATTTACTTTGGCAATTGGTGTTTTGGGACTCTACGAAACAACAGGTATTCGAATTATCAAATACCTTGATTTCTCTCAGAGGCATTTCGAATCTTTCAATATTAGTTAACATCGAAACTCACAAAGATGCAAATGAAATTGTTGAAAATAAGCATTGCATGAATCTATTTTTAATGCAAATTTGTATCCCTTTGGTGCAGTCCCCTCCCTTGCAAAGGTCAGTACTACCTGAGGAGGACACTCGTTTATTGCACCCCCTGAGCGTCTCGTTTTTTTCTTTCGAGCCTCAAGCTCATTTAGCAGAAAACCGTCAAGCTAAGAACAGCATTTTCGTTTCATAAAGCTACATTAATTAAATACATGCTTAGGTCGAAACTCTGTCGTATTTATTTAGCAAATAAATATTCAACAGAAATAAAACAACGATCGTTTGAGAAATGTAAGAGTCTTTCGAGGAACACGAATTGTCCAAGTTTCTAAAAAAGCGTTTCAAACGCACGATCATGGAAAGGAGGATAGAAACGGCACTCGAAATTCATCCAAAGGTGAATTTCTCCGCGGAGAAAGAACATTATTGCCCGAGAATCTCGGGTTGAGATGAAAATTCCCGAGCCGCGAAAACGTCCTCCGGATCGTCACGCTCGCTTTCCGGTCCTCCTCGTCTCGTCGAGTGCCGTTCAAGCGACGAATCGGGTGGCTGCATTGTAGAACGTCGAGGATATTCCCATTTGCTAGTTAAAGCGCGTGCAGCCTCGAGAGGAAATCCTCCCAGCGTCGCGACACGCATTCGAACGGCGTCTTGGCTTCCACGAGAAATGTAAATAAGCCCGGTCGAGCCTCCAACGACGTGACGAGCCTGATTTCGCGAGAGAATCCCCGAGTTTCAACGAGATCCTCTTAAAAACGAGCTCCGTTCGCTCGTATCGCTTCCACCATGCTTCTTCTTCTCGAATTTTTATGAAAGATAAACTTAAGATAAGAGCGAGGACATTTTAATATTATCACATTTAATTCTATTTTTGTATATAGAAATGTATATTTTTTTATGCATTAATTTATAAACTACTCTATGCTCTACAAAAAAGTACTAAAGCACTTGGGTTGAAAAACGTTTAGTTTGAAAGATATTTCACATGTAAAACTACGGTGCTTGATACGAGCTTAAAACGTAGAGAAGACGCGCTCGAGTCTACAGGTTAGATCCACGCACAATACGTCGACGAACTAAAGTGGAAATATCTTTGTAATTAACCAGTTATCGACCCAAGCATCGTAATACTATTTTTCTTGTAGGGCGTACGTATCTTCTTCACGTTTTAAGCTCGTATCAAGATCTTATACGTGAAATATCTTTCAAACGAAACGTTTCTCGACCCGAGTGCCTCAATACTTTTTCGTAGAGCACCAGAAGCATAAATATTTATTAACAATGTCCTCTCTCCGTTCTACGCTCTCTGAGCCGTTTTCGTAAAATTCCACCTACTTTTTCTCTCGATTCCTGGGTCCAGTGTCCGCGTTCGAGGAACGAACTTCCTACGACCGAGCACCAAACGACATTTCGCAGTCGATTTCCTCGGGGAGTCTCGAAACTGGGCCCTCGTCGACGAGAAATTGAAATTTTACGGACAAAACGCTCATCGACTTCGAAAGACCCCTCCTCCGTTCGATTCTGCTTGCCCTTTCGAACGTTTTCAACCGAACGGAGAAACGAACTCGGGTTCAACGGGGGGGAAAAACGGTAAACACGAGCCCGGCCTCTCGGTCGATGAATTTTCACAAAAAGTTTCCTCGCCGCGCGGAGGCTTTTCCCCCTCCTCGCCACTGTCTGTCAATTAAACGGAACGGTCTTTTGCGGACGCAGAACGCGAAACGAACGCTTCAAAGAAGTACACGAGCGCAATGGCGGGGAAAAACTGTCGCTGGAGCCACGGCGTTTCCTGAAACGTCGCGGTCAAAGCGAAACGTATCGCTGGAAATAGAACGGAGGAATGTTTTTGACGAGCTTTTGCGAGTAAGAAGTTGATGAGGTTAGCTTTCGTGCGTGGAAAATGGGTCTGGAGATTCGTTGGAGATTGTTCTCGCTGTCCTTTGCACCTTATTAGTGTTATTAATCGTCCTCGTTGCGGGTATAATATATTTTTATGATACGAAGAGACGAAGCGGTGTATCGTGAGTCAACGAAAATTCTTTATTGTTAGGGGTGAGAGAAAAAGTGGTACTTTAAATCTTTATTTAATATTAATTTTAAATAATTTGCATACTGGCAGGGTACAATCTGGAGTATTTAATAATTCATTTTAGAGGGCTGTTATTTCAGAAGCACAGATTTAAGGAATGCTATTTCTTCCAAAAAGTTTCTATAAATATATCGGTTGAATTCTTGCAATTTTCAATATTTTCAAGGATTTAATTTAGCCAGAAGCTTCCTCAAAAATAATTCAAGAAAAATTCCTTTGAAAAATAAGTAAAAGGACCTCGACAAATGCGCGTGTTAAATATTCTTTTAGAAATGAATCTAATCTCACGAAGTGGATCGAAACACCGAAAGCACCGAAGGTTCGCATGCTTTTATTCCGAGCAAACGAATAAATAATATATTGTGCAAGGAATGAACAAGAATACGTAATGCTTTATGGAATGTATGGGTTGCACGGGAATTTCTGAAGCTGTCTTTCATTTCGAAAGAACGTCTTTCAGGGAAGTTTGGGAATCACCGGTTGAACGAGTACGCGAGAAAAGTCGACGCAGGACAGCCGCAGAGATCGGAGACAAAGGCGTTTAAAATTTCAAGTACCAGCCTGGCGGATGAAATCCCGTCCCGGCGTGGAAGTAATTTCTCTTTTCTGCGCGCGACGAGTGGAAAGACAGTCAAAAAGACGAGATTGCCGCGGATTCGCGGAAAAAAGAGCGTAAACCGGCGCATCGGCTCGCTTTCAACCAGTTCCAACAGTAAATTCCTTCATATTTTTAATCAAACTCGAATGTAACAACGTTAGATAAAGATTATCGTACCACAAAATAATATATACTCCACACTCCTAGGTTTCTATATTTTTCTGTAATTATTACTCACCGCGACTGTTCGCGCTCGAATCTGCTTGGTCGGGATTGAAATGGATTTGTTTGTGATTTTTGAAAAATTTTATTGGATAACGATAACGAAAATGGACTGTATAATGTTTTACTATTAGCGTGATTGTAATATGCGAGGAACTGTTCCCTCGTTCTAAGTTTGAAAATGCGTTCAACTAGAAACCTCGACACTTCACGACCTACGGTTTGTCGTGTGTCTTTTTAGAGAGTTTTCTTCTACCAGAATACACGTTAAGAGTGACTCTCGTGTCCGGAGTCCGTTTCCGTTGTAAAATAAAAAATAAAATTCGAACGAATGAAATACATTTAGTCAACATAAAATTCTGTGCGAACGAAAATGTTACGCTCGTGGAGAATTGGGTGTGGAAGGAAACGTGTTGTAGGGGGGTGGTACGTTCCGCTCGGGTTTGGATCGCATCGATTGATAATTTATTCGAAGCGAACGGGACGTGTAAGTGCTCCTTTCGGAGGGGAAAGGTGTTGATCCGACCTCGAACGAAAGAGGTTTTCTCCACGACGGGAAACCAATTCTTTCCTGTCGACCGAGCCGAATCACGTCGCGAAAGGAATCAATCAAAGGAGGCGATGATTGATCAGACAGCGGAGTAAACCTCTGGAATCTGTTGCTGGTGCTTTTTACCCGCCCTCGATCCCAGTCGTCGCTGGGGTAATTGAATCGCGTCGCTTTCCATGATATCGCCGACAGCAGCCGCGAAATTTCTGAATAAAGAATTAGATATCGCTCATTTTACCATACAGATTCGATGGATTTGCACACGTCCCTCTTCAACCGCCAAAAATATTGGAACTGACTACTACGTCCTAAAATTGAGAATGAAAACATTACTACACGCAAATATTTATTATAGGATTATATTTAATAGGACGATATTTTTATAGCTGAGGTAGAGAACAGTGCTTATAAATCTATAAACGTCCTGCTTCAACCCCCAAAAATATATTGGAACTGACGACTACGTCCTAAAATTGAGAATGAAAACATTACTACACGCAAATATTTATTATAGGATTATATTTAATAAGACGATATTTTTACAGCTGAGATAGAGAACAGTACTTATAAATCTGTAAACGTCCCCCTTCAGCCCCCAAAAATGAAATTAACGACTACGTCCTCTGAGAATTGAGAATGAAAACACTCCTATACACAAATATTTATTTTTTATACGATTATGTTTCTCATAACGATATCTTTAGAGTCGAGATAGAGAACAGTCCTTATAGATAAATAATATGTAGTATATATTGGAAATGTATAGGGAGAATTGGGGCACCCACAAAGTATTGGAGTATAATAAAATAGTTGGACGGTTGGAAACTAAGATTCCAATGGCAGACAGAAATTCAGACTCTCTCAGCATCTCGAACGAACGTGTGCTTTCAACAACTCGCGATATTCGAGGATCGAAGTGTTTGCGCGTGAAAGTAACGCGGAACCCACACACACACGTTCCCGCGGAAACTTCAGCCCGAAAACCTTTTTATCTCTTCGTTGGAGGAATAATTGACGGCGAAGACCGTCCGGAGCGCAGGCAGTCGAGCATCCGTTGGGAATGAAAGGCGGCTCTTGACGGAAAAAGCAGTCCCGTCGAGTGTCGAATATAGTCGAAACAGCCATTAACCCGTTCGCGGGCCGCGCTAATTCTTAGGCGTATCCATTCCTTGCCTCAGACCCACTTGAAACGACGAAACGCGACACCAGAAAGCCTCCGGGACCGGTCACTTAGCCCTCCAACGACGTCGAGTCGGTCAAAAAATGGTCGAAGAAAATATCTCCACGCACTGAAAGCTTCGTGAAAACGGTGAAACGTTCCTCCATATGAAATATGATAAGGCAAACGATCTTAAGGCATATGATAAATTCCAGAAATCTAGGATAAAAGATGAAAAATTGGAATAGGAACGCGAATTTATTTTAATGTGTTTGAGTTTCTTCAGATATTGGAATTGAAAAGGTGTTTCTTTTTGTTGTATACACCTGTAAATCATATGGCTCGTTCATAGTATAATATTCCTTGAATAACTAGGAAATTAATTTGTTTATTTGGTTGAAAATATATCAACAGGATTGGGAACAAAGAAACTATTCATTAGTCTTGAGAGCCAAATAGTTGAAATGGTTATTCTGGTCTTAAGATCTGTAATTTTGTCGATATAAAACTAGAGAGTTGCAAAAATTAAAAACTTACATCAAATTATTTTAAAAATTACTACCAGAAACTATGAAACTTAGATTCAAGCTTACAGTAACATACATAAAACAAGGCAGAGATTCAAGATAGTATAATAGTCCAGTAGATAACTACACACTCAATTTCCTCTGAAAGTTATCTACCAAATATTAAAAATGAATTCACAGAATACCTTGAGAACCAAGAATCTTTTAATATAATGCTTCCACATACTTCACAAAATCAGAGAAGTCTGTCGGGTGAAACCAACCCCTTCTAAAAGATTAAAAGTTACCCGCGAGCTGGTAACTCAGGAAAAATAAAAAAATAATGCAAATTCAGATAAAAACAAGTTGTTGAGAATGTTTTTCGGGTCCGAGGAGCATCGACACCAACGATCCCTGGCACCCTTAACGGCTGGAAGGGTTTCGCGACGATGCTCCATTTCGCTCGCGACTCGGAAAAATCGCGTTTTCTAATTCCGTTAAAGGTAACAATGCCGAGCGTTTCGCTTCGTGTAGCCTCTGACACGCGGGCGCAGCGACAAAAGAGAAAACGAAAGCAGCGCGGAAAAATGCAGCCACCCCCATCCCGCTCGTTTTCGCCCCGAAACGTCAAGGTTCAAGGAAAAGGAACGCCCGAGGAACGTTTCCCACGCGAACGATGGTTCCTCTGTTCCCGCGCCTTCTCAAACGGATCGCTGAAATGTTTTATGCATTTAAAGCACGGGTGAAATAGAACGTCGCCCGGAAAATCTAGCGGCTTTGATTCCCGTTTTTCTTTGCCCTTTTCGGCCATCTTTCCTCGCGACAATCGTCCACAGAATTTTCCCGCGTTTTTCGGCGATCCAAATATTATTACACGTTGTGGTTATTCAATTTGTTTTTACGTAGAATCGTGATTAAAGTCACAATTAAGCCACAGTGAAACAAAAATTGAATTATTTCATCCGATCAGTAAGTGGAGGCAAATTTTAAAGTCGTCTCCACTTTTTAAAAATGGGACTGGGAATTCTTTTATGCGGCAATCGTTTACTTCATTATATGTGAAAAATATTGAAATACTTGAAATGATATTTCAGCTTTAGATTGTCTAGAGATTTACTTTTACTCGAATGTTTCATTAATTCGCCCTCCGATGGAGTAAAATCGACACATAGAGACGAACGTCGAGGATTTTCTTCGAATTCAAGTGGAAATTCGAGCGCTTCCCGGACAGGACGTGACAGTCGTGTTGTACGAATCTGGTAGAAAACGGTAAATCGGGATTGACGGCGTTAAATTCCAGGTGAAAATTATTATAACACATGTTACGAATTGCGTCTAAATTCTAATTAACACGGGTAGCCGCGTTATTCGTACGAGAATGACGTATAAATTTTAACTCGCGTCATATACACGTGACGCTACGATTCTCGCGAGAGACCAACGTGCCACACGTGTAACACCGATTATTTCATATTTTATGCCCGTTTAAACGAATTGAAGCGCGAACTATAAACCACCGTCGCGTATATGCGATACATATGTTATTTAACATATTCAGCACATTCTATTTGTTCGTAGATAGAAAACATAGTCATCTTGATTTTTAAATCTGTGATTGTATTTAAACAAATCTCATTTAAACGATGGTATATTTAAAACTTTCAAGATAAACTGGTGTTATTATCTTCTCGAACAGAAATTACAAATATAATATAATCATTTGCAAATCGATAGCATCCATGCAATATTTCAGCTGGATTTACAGTATTCCTATTTGTGTTCGAATATTTTCCAAATCTCAAACTGTTTTCACTGATATACTATATGTCAGTATACACAAAACTAAAAATCAATATTGTTTCCTGCCACATATCAGAAATGTGCACAACAAAAATAACCTTTGGTTACATTTCTCGAACCACACGTCCAATAAATTCCTAAATATCGTCCATCGGTGTAGCCAAAAATTATTCCCAGGCACGAGGGGTTAAATATTTATACGAAAATATTAAAAGCACCGTCGGAGGTGAACCGCAAAGGCTTCGAAACCTAACCTAATATCTTCTTGATGTATGCGTATCGAAATAAATCACCATCGCCGAAGGCCACCGGGGGAGGGGGGGGGGAGCGTCGTTAATTTATTTGGTCCGCTACAAAGACTCGCCCCCGTCAAAGGGATCGAGGGGTCCAATAAATTCCCAAAGAACAATCTTTCGTTCATATTTGGAGCAGCACGAGCGGAACCGCTCTCGCCCCGACGAAAATAAAAAAAAGAAGAGAAAGAACTGCGAAAGAATTGAAAAATTCATCTGTTCGTCGACGCTCGCCGCGTACATAATGCATCCGCGCAGAGACGCGAACGTTTCTTGGTTTTTTTTTCCGGACACATCAGCGGGGAAAGTCGGGGAGGAAACAGAGGGGAAAGCCAGAAGAGCTTTTCGTCGTGAAAGCCACGGCACGGGGCTTTCTGCCGTTTTCGAGCGTGGCTTTGACCCGCGCTTCTTTCGACTCCGGGAGCCGCTGCAACAAGCTTACGATTCCCCTTTTCTCTCGTTCTTCCGTTCAAACTGGCCACCGGGAGCCTTCCAAACCCTCTTTTTGCGTGGAATCGAGATCCGGCTTCCGCCAGACGCGTTTCGCGGTCATCTTGGTCGAGTTACAAGCCGCTCGAAAGCCAGTTCGATTAGAAACGCGGTGGCCATCTTGCGTCGACTGGCCCAAGATGGCCGCCATCTTCATTCCGACGTCGTATTTAGAAGAATAATCGATTCTTTTCGCGGTGCAGGCGTTTCTGAACGCTGACTTGGCGAAAATATTTTGGATAATACTTTTTATTATAGGTAACGTGTAAAATATTGTATAAATAATATTTAGATAATTATGTGGGGGCGATATAAGGGTTCTGGCTGATCCTGGAATTTTCTATATTTTCCTTTATTCTGTATAATACAAATTGAATTTTGAAAAACTTGGCGAAATTTCTGAAGCTATAAAGTATTTCCCCGAAGTATTGAGTTGTCGATGACCCTAACCTACATCTTTTATATTCGTCGTGAACCAAGGAATAAACTCCCAAAAAATATCAACTCCCATTTAACAACTTCCATTTAACGTGTCGTCCATTTTTACTCTTCCCCTGGCTCCCCTTGATAGCTTTTACCGAAAAACGGGAACCGCGTCCCCCGCATTCTTATTACACGCATACCTGGATCGCTTTGGCGTGAACGCCGCCGCTGTAATTTGCATTCCACGTCGAACAGTGGCTTTAATAAAAACACTGGCAGCTCGTCGATGGAGCAACCGGGGGCCGGCCACTCCGTCTGCTCGCATCTCCGCTTTCTTCCGGGGCGGAAATTCCGCTCGAACGTGCACGCGCTTGCGACGATTTCGCGCCTCGCGTGTTCCTCGGGGCCGAACAAACGAACCGTGAGCCCCGAGGCTGGAAACGGAACTTGGAACTTATCGTTAATTTACTATTTGCTCGATTTCTTTGAACGGGGGAACGCCAGGGCTCTCAAGTTTTTATCTATTCAACGAACGAAGAACGCGTCGCGATAATTCTAGAAACGTCGATTGTTAGGTTCAACGTTGATTTAAAATCAGAGATAGCTAGGTTCGATGAAAATTCTTTGAAACATAAATACACGTGTTCTAGAAATCAGTTTTAAATTATAAAAGAAGTGAGAATTAGATTCTTCCATTGAGGTGGGTAAAAGTTGAGAATTATTTCTAAATATTTCTACGGATAGTAGAAAGAAGACAAATTGCGTAATTTTATTTTTCACGGTTCGTAATAACGTTTTAGGAGGATATAGTGGTCCAAGATAGCCTAAGGTCAATTGATGCCTCGTTGGAGGTTATGGGAATATGTAACAAGGGCTCTAAGACTGATGGTAGCGTGTACAATGCTTCAATCGCGACTCGATCATCGATATTTGCGTCATAGCTAATTAATCACCAAGATAATCCTCCTTGTTCGTCGACCGATACCCGATTGTTCCCTGACTCCTGATGGCCTTCAAGTGCGTCGACAAGAGATTAACCTAAGATATTACAAACTTAACGCGATCCAGTTAATCGTCGATCGCCAGAATGCACCGTGTCGCTCCTGACTAATTGGCTGCCATCTAATTTTCGCTTCTTCCGTTGCCTTGGCGGCGCAATTCCCGCGAAAAAGAAACGCTTATCTCGTTTTCTGAAGGGGGTAATAAATGGAGACTGCCATTCCGGGGGAGATTAATGCTCAAATTCTGCTGTCAGGGGGATCTCTGTTTCGCCGAAACACGTGTTCGGTGCAAATTGAACATTCCCGGGTTCCTGGAATGACAGACTCGCGTCCGTAAATCCGAATAGCTTTGCCGCGAATGGGAACGTTGATACGACGCAATATTAATAATAATGAATAGGTCCTCGCTGAATTAAAACGAGGAAAGAAGAGGGAGAAGAAAGAGTGTTGGGTCAGATCTTGAAATCGATATAGTTAGAGTACAATAAAATGATATAAAACGAAGAGAAGGGGGAAAAGGAAATAATAAGTCTATACTGCGGCAAGATTGCATTGCAAAAAGAAAAATGAGGGATCGATATAATCAATATAATAAGAGCATCAATTTTTAGTTGCTTCTTTAGTGAAATGTTACTAAAGAAAATAAATACATTTGTTCAGAATATTGAATAGAATTTATTGAATATAAGATTAGACAAATATGAGACTTCAAGTTAGGGCCTACTAAACTTGAGATCGAAATAATAATTGCATTAATAAGATATTTCCATTTAAAGGTGACTTCCAGCATATTTTTCGATCAACGAAATTCTGGCAGAGGCTCGTCTTGTAGATCACACCCCAGAATGCGATCATTACTATACTCGTTTCGTTCAATTTCGTAAGACAGTTAGCCCCTAATATCTTGGAAACCGTTCAAGTCACGTGACGGGAATCTCGCGAGTTGTTTCTCGATCCCCCTCGATCGATAGCGACCCGTCGAGGATCGCGTAACGCAAGGTTTCCTCGATGCATCGTTTCCTTGGGGGAAAAACAGCACGAAGAAATGGGAGTGAATTTTTCAGAGACGAAAACACAGCGAGAACCCGAGTTCTTTAAACTAGTTGCCGGGATCGAAATCTCCGGGGAGGATCCAAGTGGCGGGAAACGGGATTGTTCAAATTTGACGTTAAATATTACACTGTTTCGCAGCCCCGTGAAACGGTAAATATTAAAAGCAATCCTGTCGCGATGCTTGCGGGCGGAAAACGAATCGAAGAAGTTTCGAAGGCTCCGCTCGGGAAATCTGATCTGGAGGATCACGAACTTGGGATGTTTTGCTCCGAAATTGAACTGGAAACAAAAACTTGCGGGGGCCACACACGCGAGATTAAACTTTCAACGCGTCCAGCTCCTCGAGACCGTATTTGCCTGGTACCCGGTATCGTGTAACCTCTTCTATTGACTGTTATCATTGTTCAGGAATAACTATTTTGAAACAGGGAAATTGAATTCTAAGAAAATATGATACACGAAAAAAATAAATTAGGAACTATAAATTCTTTTTCTAATCGTGTGTGCTTCGAATCGAGAAGATATTACTCAACGTTAGTATTAGTGGCTTCGTAATATTTTGGGAATAATTATTTTGAAACAGGGAAATTGAATTCTAAGAAAATAATATTACGACGAGGCACGAGAAAAATAAATTAGAAGAATTTCTAAAAGTTGTCGATGAATTAATCATCTTATTTTGCTCGTCTGACCAGACGCAGTCTTATTCCGCAGAAATTCGAATGATATTCGAAACAGTGAAAGGGTGGAGAGATATTTCACGTCGTATATATTTTTCACCCCTTTTTCGTCGGTTCTATTTGTCCTCGGAGCACATCCAAAAAGCGTCGTTGCGGAGAACGAGGATCAGTGGCTGTTCCAGGGGGGAAAGTTCTGACCGTGTTTTCTTTTCTATTTCGCGTGTCGCGGTGCGGCCATAAGTCATCTCAATTTCTGTCGCGGTTCCGTCGCCGATGGCCGCGGACGCGCGTTGCAAATAACAGCGAAACGAGCCAGTTTGATTTAGGGATCGATATGCAGTGCGGTGGCACCGCAGCAGCTGCATCGACGAAGAAAGCAATCGGACGCGTTGATTAAACGCGGCTCGTGTGTGTCTCGTACCTTCGCGTATAAATAGTAACATCCCCTCCCCCCTCCTTCTCACTCCCCCACCCGTATTTTTTGCCGGGTTCCCAGAGATTCCAGTCGAGGGATTAAAGTTTAATATCCGGAGGACTCAAAACGTCGACACCGTTACGATTATTCGATTTTATTTACGCCCCGGAACCGAATCGATTCCGTAACTCAAAATCCTTCCGTGAAATCGAGCAATTAACCCCTCGTGATACGAAATTTCTTTTATACAAACAACCTTTATGGGAACTCTGAGGCATTTTAAGAAAATTAAATTTAATTCAGAACGTTCGGATTTTAGTTTAAAGAATCAAAAATAGAAATTTTTACGTTGACAAATTTTATGTTGCACCACGATTTTCGCTAAGATCTTTCACGAGAAATATTTTCATTCGTATTTTATGTTCGTGTTAGAGTGCACGAGACCTTCCCGAAATACTTGGGTCTAACAACTGGCTCTGTTAAATATTTCATCCGCTTTCGCGACAGTTTCCGTCGCGAGGGCATAAAAAATTCCCTTGATAGCGGATTCTGGAGCAACCCTTTCGCTTTCGTCAGAGTCGCGGCCTATCTTCTCCGTTCGTCGGTTTTGAATCATTCACAGAGGCCCTAATTTTCATCGCTTTAACGCGAGAGGAAGCTTTTCTTCACCGCGGAGGCGCTGGGAAGCCGCTAGCGCAAGGAAATCGCTTCTCGTAATCGAATCGGAATTTTAGGACGCCTCGAAAGGTCCTTCCTTTCCATTGGTATTTTAAAAATTAAAATTAAAATTTATTCAGCGCCCCAATATATTTTTATTGTCAAAAATATTGCAGGAATGTGGTATCGAGTTCTCAAATATTTCAATTACGTTTGGAAACTATCCTTACCTTCGTTATAAAAACGTATTTCACATTTGCTTCAGTCAGAACTGTCCATTTTACTTTAATAATATACGTAGTTACATGAACCCTTAAGTGGATTATTGGGGCCGTCATGTCAATGTTATTGTTTGAAAATTTATGTAATCTTCTATTAGTTCATTATTTTTTAAATACTTTAAAGTTGATTTCCATTTACCAATTTGGTAAGAATCAACATTAAATAAAATAATTTCGAGATTGAGAGTCCACTTAAGGGTTAAATAAATTGAGTAAAAAATCAACAACAAATAAATCCCAAGTTCGTTATTACATCCTCGAACTACTCGATAAATAAAAAAAGCAAGCTCGTTCAAGCCACGGAAACATTCGCACGATAGAAATCAAGCAACGTTGGAAATTAATAAAATAAATGCTCGAAACTTTCTTAGCGCCGAAACAAGGCTTGGGACTGGCAAACGGCGGAAATCAGACGGAATTCGAGCGGAAGCCGTCGTTTCTATTACGTTATTACCATTATCGTGGCCGCGCGGAATCGTTGCCACAAAAGGACCGGTTCGTTGCCGTCAGTTTGAATCGAGTTTAACGAACCGCGATATAAAAAAAAAAAAAAAAATCCCACTGAAAAGGGCAATTATCAGTCGGACCGTAAAACGTTTCGCGCGGAACCTCGAACAGACTTCAACAAGCGTATTAAAATACGTTTGAGGGCCACGAAGTCACTCTTGCCCGATCGAAAAATCGTCGATTCTCCTTGTTTACTAGAAATCATCGATTAATGCTCGATTCAGAACGCAAGTGGCAGCAAAAATTGCACCGTTTGTTGTGGAAATTGTTTTGAACTCTTGAAAATTGTATCCTTTGAATCTAAAAATTTTAATTCAAAAGAACGACTGAATTTCAGAACCTAAAAAAGACAAAGAGTCAGCCCAGATATATCGTAAAGAATTTCAAACGAAACATTCTCTTGTTTTCTCGGTTCCCTCGACAGAAATCACTGAAACTTTCCGTTGTTTCTTTTTTCCGGGGGAAAAGTCGTCGAATGAGTTGCATCGAGCATGCACGCCACGTACTTGGATCGTTCGACGATTTATTATTCTAACCACTGTTACCATCGGTTCGCCTGGACGGGAGCGTAATCTCGAGAAGCTTCCGCTAAGGAGTTGCCGAGGGTCCACTTGAACCTCCGTCACGTAAACCGCTTTCGTTCAACGATCCCCTCCTCCGTCAGGATGAAAATATCACCGAAATCTGATCGACGTTTCGAAAAGAATTCCGTAAATTTTTCTAGACTCGAGTACGAGTCGATTTTTGCTCGAAACTTTCCGTCGATTACGCCGAATTTTAACAATGGATGTTTTATTTTATTTTCGTTAAAGGCATTGGGAGTGTAAAATCTGATGAGTTGATGAGTGAAATTAACTGTCATCGACTGTACGCTCGTCGAATCGAAAGATTTATACGACGGGTTGAGATCGTGTTCTACTCTGGCCAGTGACATGCCCATTCCTCGAGACTGAACAGTAATGATGTATTATGCATGTCAGAGCGACCTACTTGTCACGGAGAAAACAATCTCAGTCTACCTCTCCCGACAGTAAAGAAAATTATTCTACTTACTCCCCAAGAAACAGCGTTGGTCTACTAAATAATATGTGTGTCACTGTTACGAATAGATAACAACTGAATACCAGTGGTAAATAAGCTGTTCTTATTGTCAATTTCCAGTACGGCTCGAGTCAACGTCATAAAACTATATTAAATAGAGTGCAAGAGTAGAAAATATTATTTTGCTATACTCCCAACTAATTCATTATTTAATGCGTTATAAAATTATGTTCATCCTAAAAATGTTGCAAATTGCGTCGACAGGACAACAGTTTTAGTACCAGACTGTCCGCGATTGTATTATGCATGTCTGATTACGCACAGTCCATTTCTACTTGTCCGACCAAAATCGAGATTACTTCACTGGCCGAGCTATTAACGATGCTATTCTACTTGCCCGACTAAAAACGTGGTTGCTCCCCTGGTCGGGTCATAGCGGTGCTATTCTACTTGCGCAACTTAGAACGTTCTTGTTGCGCCTGTTCGAGCAAAGCTAGACCCAATGAACGTTATTAAAACATAGTAAGTAGTATTATCACGTTCGAAACTACCTTCTAACTTAACCCGAAACCGTTTACTGGCTTCCGAAAACAGCTTCTGAATTAATTAACGCGTTCTCCATTTAATTCAATTGCCGTTCGCCACGTACCATGCTGCTATAGTTGTAGTAATTAACATTCGGTGGAACCACGTGCTTTCAATTATATGCGAATCGAACTCTAGCAAACAGTCCAAGCTGAAATTTTCCGTAACAATGGCCGACAGTTATTTTTTTACACGGTTATAAAATAGATAATCGACGATAGCGAATGTTTCATTTTCGATAGACAGAATTTATTAGCGATCAGAATAGAAAAATCTACACGCCTGGAAATTCAATCCTGAAAACAGACAGCTCTCGTATTCACTTTTCGTCGTTCTCACCGTCTTGAGGATTCTTTCATCGAGTTTAAATGCTCCGTGCACGTTCGTTAAGACCGAATTCGATGCACACGGAGATTCGAGGGGGATCGTTTGCTTTCAAGGACCAAAGAAGAAACGATCCACGGAATTCCATTTACCGGTACGAGCGTAATTCATTCCACGGATTCCGAACGCGCCGGAGACGCTCGAATACCGAGATAACGGGCTACCGGCTGGCCGATCGTCACCAATAAAGACCTCGTTCGATCGACGTCGAGTTTCTTATCGACTATCCAGAGACTGCAGGACTTCCTCCAGAGAATATTAAACTCCCGCCTAATTGGTGAATCGCACCAATTTCCATGCAGGCATTTTTACGGAGAAATTTAATAGCCCCTCGAATCGCAACGCTCGTTATTTCGAATGTTAATTAATCCCTGACATATATAATTTCTTCGAAGGGTAAAATAGAAGAATGCAGCAGTTGATATTAAAGACTGAATGGAAAATAAAAAGTCGTCATCGGGCTGGATAATAAATTTTCGAGTCTTGGATCGCGTCGTCCCGTTGCCCGCGATTTATTATTACCGGTCCGCGACACCTTTAATTTATTTTCATTCTTTCTAGTTGAATAATGGGCGATACTTCTTGAAATACTTCGACTACGATTATATGGAATATTATTTATGCGACACCGTTGGTCACGGCTCGAGGAGGTCCCGATGCGAAAATTGGGATCGATTCGGTGGCCATTGTTGGCCAGAAACTACGATTGTGCTGGGAATTGGTGCTCGCGGCTGTCGCGAATTAAATTTTGAAACTTCTTCGCGGCCATGAATTCGTCGTGTTAATTCGACGAATAAATCTGATTGGAGAGACCGTCAACGGGGAGAAAAATAAAACGAGACATAAACTAATTAAGAGACACTCTAACTCGAAACTTGCTACGCACGCTACGAAGCACTCGAAATTTTCTTCTCAGGGGTTTAGTAGAAAGTTTTAGAATTCCTCCGATCAACACAAACTCTCTAAAACTACATTTATTTTTATACTCTAAACTTATTTCTACGGGACACGCGAAATTTGCTTCCTTTGCCATCGACAGGGCTATCAAGGCACTCCGGACTAATTAACGAACTTTCTAATCTAAACTTTTTGTGTCTTGTTTACGTAAGACCCTTCAAAGTTTCTGAGGACCTGACAGGTATTTAAGGCTCCCCAATTATATGTACATAATTTTTCCAAACTCGCAAACATCTTCGAACGTGTGATGTTATAGTTGTACGGAGTTGTAAATGAAGGTTTCGAAACGTGCAATATTTTCTGGACAAGTTCTTCCAAGCCCATAGGAATTTAGGTAAATCTTTTGCCAGCAATCAATTTTTCGATGCATCATGAAAGTAGGAAAAATTGTAGAAAATCGTCTGAGTTGTTGGTTTTGGAGAGGTTTGGAGAGGTTTGATTGCTACTGAACGATCCAGTCGATTAATTTCGAGCAACAAGACAGTTACGCCGCCCTTTTTCCAAGCCCATAGAAAGTCTCTTCAATAAATTGAAAGAGTTTATTAAAAATTCTTTGCCAGCAATTAATTTTTTCCTCCACTGTTTCTGGCTACTAACAAAAATCGAGGTACTCGAGACAAACGATGCATTTTGCAGGTAGAAAAAATTGAACATCGTCTGAGCTGTTGGTTTGAAGAGGTTTGATTGTTAGTGGCCGATTAATTTGGAGGAACGACACGGTCGCGCCGCCCCAACGGGATATCCTTCGGCTGGATGCACGTCAGGAGGATGATACCGACGCAAAATGTTAATTAATACCTGGTCTAACGCATGCACTTGGCACTAATTTGAAGGCTGCGTCGGGATACCCGTGACTGCATTAGTAGGCTGGCGCAATGCTCGTAATAATGCAGTCGCAGCGATGAATGCGACTTCGCCGTAGGCAGCGAACAGGGAATTGGCCGTGGAATCGTAGAGGCACGAGCTACCAGACCCACGGAATACCCGCCGGATGACCCTTTAATTGATGACGATCGTTTCTCCTTTGAGGCAAACCCCCATCTAACCTCTCGGAATCGAACTGACGCCGCGAACCATGCGGACCGTCGACGTGTGCAGGAAGACGATAAACAGATTACGCGATCTGATTACGTATTGATTACGGGGGCACCGGGACTTCGAGACCACGAATCTACCCCCGTACGCGATTGGTATTGTTCTTCGCGAAGGGATGGGCGCGATCGATACCACGGAAAGCGTAAACGACATCGCGAGATCCGATAGTACGGTCACCGAGTAGCCTGATCGAGATGGAAATGGACTGAGGTCGTTCTTCACCCTTTTCCATGGGAGATTTTAGACCTGAGGTCGACGATCGACGACGATATTTTTGGTACTGTACATGATGTAGCCAGGATGTAGATGTCTTCAGACATCCGATGTATCGTGAGTATACAGGATGTTCGGCCACCTATGGGAAAAATTTAAATGGGAGATTCTAGAGGGCAAAAAAGGACGAAAATCAAGAATAGCAATTTGTTGATTGAGGCTTCGTTAAAAAGTTATTAAAAAATTAAATTAGAAAATTTCAAATCGTTCCGAAAAAATTATTTTTCGTTGCGGGGGTCAATTGCAATTATTTTTGTTGAATAGACATATCCCCAAGTTCCTACGTACTATAATCTGTGATTATATTTGTCAAATCATGATTGTGAAGTTTAGGGCTAACCAAAAGTATCGTATTTTTCTTTCTAAAAGCTTTGAAGAAACTCTGAAAGTGCACTTGGAAATTAATAACTACGATTGAGGAATTTAGTAATGGTAGATATTTACGTAATGGACAGGATTGCGTATAATGAATCGCGAAATGATTGGTTTTGAAATATTATACAATTGTATCGAACATTGTCGAAATGGGGGTTTAGGGAAATGCTTGTTCAGAGATTGTTCTTACGGAACCCTCGTTTATCACTGCCGCGGTTAATCGATAACATCATCGATGACGGATAGCGAACGAAATTCGGAGATGAATTCCAATCAGGACCGACAGCTCGTTGACCATCGACACCTGGGGTTCTGAATGTTAAACGAGCCCGAAGTTGCTCGCCATCCGTTCGTTCTACAAACGAAACAGTGATCGACAGCGTGAGAAACGGCTGACTTCGATATCCGATTCAATTCTCGACGAGCTATCACGCGTGGGCGTCATAGAATATGTTATTCGATTAATTTATCAAACGATTTTCTAGATAATTCACCACCTGACATATTTCTCACATTATTATGTATTATTCGGGGACTCGGTTAAAGAATACTTTCCTTATTTTAAAATATAAATATATACATCTAAGAATGCTCGAGACATCAATTTTGGAATGCTTTATCATTCATTATGTACATTTGAAACGCGGATAAATTTATTTCTCAATGAAGCACCGATTTCGTATGTTAACAAATCCAAGAATTATTAGAAAACTGAAACTGTTAAATAATTTTATCAATATAGTATTTTCCTTTATATAATATTTATAATTATTCTGCTAAAGAGAGCTTAAAATGGAATGAGAGTATTATTATACTCGCATATATTTATTTATAGAATGTTAAAATAACGATTCGCTCAGTGACTCGAACTATTTTCCACTCTATTTCACCATCAAGGTGGTCCACCAATATCGAGACGCGATTTTCCTGGAATTTTTAGCATAGGAAGGTATTGCGAAAGAATACAGTTGCTTCCAGAACGGACCATAGATCACCGTGCTCGGAATTCAGGATGCGCGAGGTTATATCGCGCATTAAGGGAAGGTTTCGAGACGCGAAACATTTTCTATAACGCCCTAATATTATTCCATTTCGATTTACCGAGCTTCGTCCGTGGAAAGCGTCGAGGGGCGCCGGAAAATCGAGAGAATCGAAGAAAACCAACGAGGAAAGGGATAAGCTCGCTTCTTGAATAGACGGCAACCCAGTTAGCCCCGACAAAAGGAAGAGAAAATACTGGAGGAGGCTCAATCGCGATGTTGATTAGGTCGATCCCGCTGGCTGAGCCGTTTTATTAAGACGATCGGTGTAAACTTCAGGAATCCTCCGTGATCTCGCCGTTATTCGAATACCTACACGCCCGGGGAACTTCGATTTTGGACGTTTTCCCAGGCGACGGAAATTCTTGGACTCGTTCCTCGAAATTACGAAGTAGGAATATACAGGGTGTTCGGCCAACCCTGAGAAAAATTTCAATGGGAGATTCTAGAGGCCAAAATAAGACGAAAATCAAGAATATCAATTTCTTGGCTGAAACTTCGTTAAAAAGTTATTAAAAATTTCAAATCATTCTGAAAAAATTATTTTCGGTTGCAAGAGTCGATTACAATCATTTTTGGTCATTACATATACTCCTGAAATCCTACGCATTTTCGAGAAAAAAATTCCTTACCGAAAATGTAATGTCTGACCATACATTGATATGTTCCCCTGAAATTTCAAGCGTATCTTTAAAACATCATAACTCCTGAACGAATTGGACGATTTTAATGTTTAAAAAAGCAAACTACGCGTATTTTGGTGGAGAATATGTACAAAAGGCAAAAATATTCGAAAAGTTGGTCCCTGACCTCGCAAAATGAGAAAAACCCCATAAAAATGGTCCAATTTTCAAACAGCCATAACTCCTACAATTGTGAAGATATTTCAATGAAACTTTTTTCTGAAGTAGAGCTCATGGGTGCCTACAAAAAAGTATTAAACAACTTTTCTGTAGGGCGTCAAACAAATTTATTAAAAATCAAAAACGAATTTTTAAGAAAAATCGACAGGGGGTGGTGCCTAAATTTTTCGATGAAAAAAAAAATTTTTAAATAATTCTAAAAAAATTATTTTCGGTTCCGGGGGTCAATTGCAAGCATTTTTGGTCAACAGACATACCCCCGAAATCCTTTGCATTTTCGAGAAAAAAATTCAGTACGGTCGGAACTTTAAACGTTAATAACTTTTTAACGAAGCCTCCATCAACAAATTGGTATTCTTTATTTTCGTCTTATTTTGGCCTCTAGAATCTCCCATTAAAATTTTTCCCAACGGTGGCCGAACACCCTGTAGAGGAATCGAAAAGGATTTCTTCTTAGCCCCCTTCGACGACCAGAAAAAATATGAATGTTTTAAATTCATAATTCACAAAAAATATTAGTTATGCAGCAAAATTGATCTTTACACCTTGTTTCCAGAGAAAAAAAATATTATTAGATAATACGAAACGAATCAAATCCGAAGCAATTTTGTTCCATCGCGAAAACTAGATAGTTTTCAGATGGTCGAAGATCCTCTCAGCAACTGAAAGGGTTGGATTTTTCTGCCAGGATCCCGGAACCCCGGAATGCAATTATTCGAAGTCGGACGAACGGCGAAGACTTGCTATTTTCTGGCGTCTGTTATTGCAAAACGGAATTCCGGGAGCTTCCGTAGAACTTTCGCGCTCTTTCCGCCTCTTGATCTTCTTTTCTTCGTTCTGGAACTTCCCTGCCGCGAAACAGACATTTTTCCGGCCGCGAAAACGAACGCGTAATTATTTAAGGTCGAGAAAATGGCGGGATTTCGAGCTTCTGCTCGGGCTAGCGCAGGAATACACCACCGAAGAAAATGGAAAAGCCAGGAACGGCGAACAACTTTCCGCGAACTTCGTTTCTCCGGAGCATGTGAAAGCAGAAATTGCAATTATTTCATTTTGTCTAATCGTCGCCGTTCCCCAAGTTTCCCTCTGTCTCCATTTCCGACGGTTTTTTTTTTTTACCGCGAGAATGGCAGCTGCAAATATTGCACGGTGCAATTAAGTCTCCTGTTAATTTTTCTCGAAATAACGTTACGAACGTTTCTCTATATTTGGGCAAAAATTACTCCCCGTTCTTGCTTGATGTTAATAAAAATAAGTTACTGTACAGTTTATATATTGTCTTAAGCCTAGCAATCGTTTTGTAGAAAAATTTCATTCCACGTTTTCGATTTGATTTCGAAAGAATCCTATTACATTTATTTTTGCTAATATTATCATAATTTGGAATATAACTGGACAGGTCCAGGGAATTTATTTCATTCTTCCGCAAATACATATTCTTCCGACGTTTAAATTGGATTGAAATTTATTTCACGTAGTTTAATTATAATTTACATTTAAATGTTTGTCCCGTTTTTGCTGGAATTTTCCAACCGAAAAATGAGTTATATGATTCGCCAATGACGACCAAAATACGTTATAATAAATTCGTAAAGCCTGTAATGACTGAATAAAAAATTAAGGAAATAATAAACGTAGAATTATTTTTATATTGGTAACACGATTAAATAATAGATTTTTCATTTGTGGAATATTGGTCTTCAATACCACATTATTTATTTAAATTATTAATTAAGTTTATAGGATGTTCGCAGTTCGTCGAACGATGAGGTGTAAATTTCTAAAAGTTTTTTGGACGAAGGGTCAAAGGGACAAGTTTGTTACAGTCTCAACAGAGAGTGGACGATGGTTCAGCGTACGTAAAGGCAAACACAAAGTTGCCAAAGCTGTACAAGTTTGCAGTAACAGTAACTGTTACACCTTTGCGACAGTTACGACACTAACGACGCGTCTGGCTTTAATTAATTGTTATTCCTTTAGCACACTCCTCTGCTGAGATTTAAAATGAAAACTTACCTGCAACCTCGGAAGCAGGATAGAATAAATTTCTGCGTACGAAATTGTCAAAATGTTAAATTCGGAAATGATATAATAGACACTTGATAAATTCCTTTGAAGTAAATAGTTGCAAGAAATAGTGTTGTGGAAAGTTTCATAAAGGATTCATCTGCAATCTAACGACAAAGTAGTTGGCCGGGAATCAATGTTGGACACTGGAAACGTAACGTCACAAGGTCCGCAAACGTTCTTATAAAAATGACAGAGTCAGCGAATATTCGTATCTCATCTTTTGCGAATCATAAAAATAATCCACGATCGCCTTTTAGTATAATGAAAGCCAAGATACATGGCTCTGTTTGCTTGGTCCGGTCAATAAGGAGACCCCGAACCGTCCGAATCTAATAATTTCTGTGTCGATTTAATTTCTCGAAATTATTAAAGATGGAAGGTTATCAGGATGCCCCAGAAAATATTCCACGAATTCGGCAACGTTGCTCTCCGCTATTTTTAATCCAATCATCGGTATAAATTATACGAAGTAATTCAAGTCTCATATTATGTGATATATTAAATTTCAGTAATTTTTATTTCTATTTTTTAACCGTCCGTTGAGATAAAATATACGAACTAATATAATTGCAATAATATTTAATTCCTCTACTGAAATTAAATACAAAAAGGAAATAACTTTTTATTTCTGGATTTTTTTTTCGTGTCATAAAAACAAAATGTTCACTTTGAATATTAATCAAAATTAATAGTAGCTCAATTTTTCCCCACTGCTGTGACTTATTCGTTAGGATAAGGGAACCAAGACAGGGTTCACACAACTACGAGCAAGAAACATGGCGCGACTTTTGAATAGAACATCGTGCGTGGAATTCATAATGAAGCATAAAAATGCTTTGTCGCCCCGCGAGTATAATTTATAAAATTGTTCAAAGGAAAGTAGTGTTTGAACTTTCACGGCACGTTGTATAATTATATTTCAACGTTTCAACCTCTATTTTTGTAGGTCCTCCACAGGAACATTTCGTTTGAGGTTAGGTGATCACGTGTATAGTTTTACTAAATGAAATTATTACGAGAAAAAAATTTATGAAGGGAAAGATAATTTTAATTACGGTAGAATAAATATTTTCGTATCGTGAACGTAATATTTTTTTTCAAAAGTAGACTCGGTTCCAAAATGGTATCAGTGGGACGCGGATCTCGTTCTATTGGAAATTATTTTTTGACACGCTGATTAATGAATGTAAATTTTAAAAATATTTTCTGGAATATATTAATGCTCGTCAGAATATGGAGTTTCGCGTCGCGGGGATGAAAATTGAATGAAAATGGAGAAACGAAAGGTCATAAATGTTTGGAAATGTCTTTAGGGTCATCGCACGTGGAAAGGAACTCCCGATGGCGCGGAATAGCTTTCAGACTAACGAGAAAGAATACTGAGAGCGCGACACCGATGTTTGTTCGCGAAGAACCGTTTTTTTTACCAAAGGAGAGCCGAGATTCGCGCACCAAACGATGAAGCTGAATTTCAGAGAACCCTGGAGAGCCAGAGGAACGGAACGATATACATTTTTATCGTTGTCGTAGAAAACAAAGTCGTCAGGAGGCTCTATAAATATTCAGTACGGATGATTTTACGCGTCTCTTGTCCATGCAAATGCTTTATGATGTTCATGGAGATTAAATTAATTCGCTTCGAAATAGAAGTCGTTAGAAAATTGTACCACGCGATTCCCAAACATGTCGTATCTATTTCTAATCGTATTTAAAATATAAACAGTTTTTTTAAATTGTGAATAAAATTTTGAAATCGTATATGCGAACGAATTAGAAGGATAGAAGGTTCAATCGAAATCTCGTTGTCTCCGACATGAACGGGTGAGAAAATAAATAACGATTCGCGCCTCCCAGAGCCAACACGACGTGCAAGCTTGCAGAAGGCGTCGGGGCCAATCTGTTCGCTGAATCCTGTCCGGTCGACAGGGGTAAATAATGTCGATGGTTACAGGCGTGTTTGGAAGAGTGTCAAACAGGCGTTGGCGCCTCGACGACGCCATTTTTCCACGATTCGAAATCACGGTTTCCCGCGCTTCCAGTTCGCCGAGCATCGAGCCGGGCAACCTTTAACACTCGACGAGAGAAAAGAAACGAGTTCACGAGATTTCCTCGAAAACAGAACGATTCCCTCCTGATTCAAAACACGAATAGTTTCCGTACCCTGTTCTTTTTACCGTAGGAACAAATTCAAGTAGAAAATAATGTCAAGAATGCAATGATTCGATTGTTTAAACAGTCCTACTCTAGCTCACAAAATTCAGTTGTTAAATTAGAATAATTATTGCTACAATGAAAAATGTGATAGAATCTGTATCAGATCTCCTTGCTTTTAAAGCGAAGGTATTTTTCGCTAAAATCTGAAGTAAAATTTGCCTATTGTCTCAGCGTATTCTATTCGAGGAGACGATTAAAAGTTGTAAAGGAAGCATATCTCTCAAAGGAACCGTTCTCTTGCAAAACATTATCAAAGTTCAAGCCAATGAGGCTGCACGCGGTTATCATCGAACGCGTCGCGATTCGTCCGCTGAGAGGCTTCCCACGCCCCTGCCACGCCTACTAGCGGCTCCCAGTAATCCCATTGACCCATACTTTAACTGTCCATTGCGACAAAGCGGTTCGTTTGCGACACACGGTTCCTTGACAACTTTTTATCCTCTCGTCGCGTAGAATGCGTAGGGTGAATAAAAAAAGTTTGACCTTGAATTTTTTTGTTTATCGTGAACACTACGTTTAAAAGAATTAAGTCGACTTACGATGCACCATTCGGCCGAGGGTGGACACTCCTTCAGATGCATGTGAGCGGTGTAATTGATGCACGGCGTGATGCTGCCGATCCCCTCGTTGTACTGTCCGCACACATAACATCTGATGCCGTGTGCGAGACCTGGAACACGGTAACACCAGTGTAAGAATGTAGAGGCGATAAAGTAGCCGGATTTTATTCCCTGGTTCGAGCATAAAATACCTATTACGCTAAAACGGACCGCCCTGCTCTTTATTCCGAGCATAAAGACTCGCCAGGGACATTATCCGAGTGCAATCGATTTTGCTAAAATACGTTGTTTAATTCTCGCGACTAACGAATTCGTATTTTATTCAAGACGTTCCTACTGTGCCCCTTACGTACGTTTTAAATTTCAAATTCGGGGCACAAATTTGTTCAATCTTCTCAAGGGAATCTCCGGGGGAAATTGTTATTTACGACCTTTTTTTATAATGTTGAAATAGTCCGAATGTTAACTTCGTTTCACGATGGCGAGAAACATATTTCCAAATGAATGTGAAAAAAAAGAGGGGGGAATAAATTTCAAACTTATCACGCCCCGATAAGTCGAGTGCATTACAAACTCTTTGGTATCGACTTTGAACAGGCGGGGAACGCGTGCCGCGGAAAATTGCCTGCGAAAGTAGAAATTAGAGACGCGTGCCGCTTTGAAGCCGAGGGGCTGGCGAACTTTTCAAGCAGCTTGCCGAAGAGCTTTGAACTCTGGAATATCAAGGCAAAGATACTCGTTGAAACCGTACGAATCAGAGGTGATCAACTGCCATGGAACACGTTAAATACCCCTGTAGGATCCGAGGGACTCAAAGAACCGTGAAATTTTCGAAGAAAGCTTCCCAGTAACTCCCGCGGACCTTTAGCCAGCCGTCCACCCACCCTTCTGGAGTTAAAACTAAATTTAAAAGCTCCGAGGAATTCCAGCGGACGAGGCTGGATATAAAATCAAAGATCTCGTGGATGAAACGAAAGCTATTATAATGTATTTGGAATTAGCTATGTCGTTGAGTATTTGATAAAAACAGTATAATTATTTAAAATTAGCTAGAAAGAGCATGAATGAAAATGGTATATTGCTTCCAAGGATTAATCTTCTTTAGTAATAGCCTTCTGTTTACATTATTTAAACATTATCGAATGAAAATCACGATTCAAACCTGCAACAATTTTATACGTTGATTATCGCGTTAAATTCGCGAGTTTCATTAGAGCACGGTTTTCTATCCGTCGTAACGCTTTTATAATGTATAGACAGTCAGATTAATTAATGAAAGGATTGATTGCATAAGGTCGTGTTATCCCCTGTGTACTCGATGCACCGAACCGTAATCTAATCTTAATAAATATTAGTTTCGATTGCAAAGTGTCCTCTCGATCAAAGGGACCCTCTGAAAAGAAAAATTGACTTAGACTCAACGCGTTCCATGATTTCAAACTTCAAACGAAAAGGTTCTTAAAAAATAGGGACGTCGAGAGATATACTCGAGAAATATTTTTCATTTACATCGCAATTGATTTCGTGGTTAAAATTACAAATAATGGTTCGTTGTTTGATTAAAAAATGGATCAGTTAATTTCCTTCCTCCACAGTAGAGACGCAAACGCCTAAACGCGATAGAACCGGAAGTTCGCCTTATCCCACGTCGGGTGAAACACGATGTAAGGCTGCAAAACAATCCGACCGCGTCGCAAAGCGGATTTCGAGGGAACAGTCGCGAAACTTTGCATCGTTTCGGCCTCGATATTCGGGGGATTCGGGTTTGGAGAGTTCGAAACAAGTCCAGAAAGAGAGTTTCCGTGCCCAGAAACGATATTCCACGGAGGAGTGTCGCGGTCGCGGTTTCTTGCGAAACTTCGAGGCTCGCCGTGGCCGAATTTACGAGCGACGATTAACAGTTTTATGGCTCGTATCAATTTTCACGTCCCAGCGGCTCTCGAATTAATCGATTCGCGAGCGGCCCTCGCGCGATTTGGCTCGACCTCTGCGGCTGATTTCGTTGTTGGTCCTCGATGTTATTGCATCGAACAGGAGTGGGGGGGGGGGGGGAGGGGGAGGGGGAAGAACGAATGCAGAATGTTTTGGCAAATTGTAATTCCCCGCTGGGGACCCAAAACTCGGGGTCGAAACGTCGAATCGAATGTATTTTTAACGTCCGATCCGCGCTTTTAGTCGCAATTTTTCCCCGCTGTTTTATTTTCACTATTATCGTTTGGTTTAAAATTCGTTACTGATTTCTACGGCCGGGAAGCTTTTAGTTTTTTATTTAATAAATATTGTACAAAAAATCCTATTCCAGGGTTTATTCGATATAAAAAAAAAATTTCTGAAACCAGAATAAAATTGTAAATAAACTACCAGCATGTACCTTCTTTAATATATTTATTAATTATCTTATACTTAAACATACTTTCTTTACTTCACCGCAACACGTGCTCAATTTCTTCTAGAATACTACCCAGTAGAGAGTTTAAAACAAAAGAAATTATTATACAGGGTGTTCGGCCACCCCTGGGAAAAATTTTAATGGGAGATTCTAGAAGCAGAAATAAGACGAAAATCAAGAATATCAATTTCTTGATTGAGGCTTCGCTAAAAAGTTATTAAAAAATTTCAAATTGTTCTAAAAAAATTATTTTCGATTGCAGGGGTCAATTACAATCGTTTTTGGTGAATAGACATACCCCCTAAATCCTGCACATTTTGGAGAAAAAAATTCAGTACGGGCGGAACTTTAAACGTCAATAACTTTTTAACGAAGCCTCCATCAACAAATTGGTATTCTTGATTTTCGTCTTATTTTGGCCCCTAGAATCTCCCATTAAAATTTTTCCCAGAGGTGGCCGAACACCCTGTATATTATGAAATACAAATGTAATATCCAATAAAAAATATTAATTGTATTCCTGGGAGCATGATCGCAAAGACCAAGGGAAATTCGACGACGAGGCGCCAAGTTTGACGATCGTAGGATAGCCCAGGACATTAATGATTTCCTCCCTTAGACACATACGAGCGGAAGTGTAATCAAGAGGCCGTGTTGCAAAAGTACAATCCACGGGATTCGAGTGGATAATGGAGGAAGTTTGGCGACCTTAATACGGCGAGCGCATAGCGGGTCCCTGACCACGTAACTCATAACATTGTGTCGGTCCCGAGGCAATTAACGCGCTGTTGATTTTCAGCAAACCGAAGCCAGAATTAAAGTCATCGTTTCTCACGCGAGATCGAATCACCTTTAATCATTTCAGACGCCTGTCTCCGTCGCTGATGGCCGATTGGCTCCATTTTCGAATCGCCATGCCCAAGGACTCGCGTCGACGTTCTCGCGTTTTCGACAGACGAGGTAGAACGATAGTCCTCGACGACGCGGATCGAATTAGACCGAAGGGGTTAATTAGACACCTGGAACCGAATATCCAGCGCCCTCGCGAGTAAAACGACACCGTGTCGGATCGGCCAAGGAGAATCCAGCGAACAAGCCAGACAAGTAGAATTGGGTCGTGCATTGATCAGCCAAGTGAAACAGAATACGCGTTTGACAAATAGAGGCGGATCGTCGCCAGTCTGCCAAATATTAGATTATTGGATTCTCCGGGAAAACTTACGCCATAGTTTCGCGAACGGTATTATTTCGAGCGATAATATTTATCGGAACAGGCTTACAAACTCTTGTAAGCTTATAACGCATATTTTCTTAAAAAAGAAGGAGTTTTTAAATAAATATGAATATTTTACGGGACACTTTGCGGGGTATGTATTACAAAATTCCCAATACGCGACAATGGCACACTGTTCGCCAACAAAGAGATATCGATGTCCCTGGTAAATGGTACGCCAAATACAGGGAAGAACAGAGAACGGTACCTGGGACCGGAAGCCACCCCCCCCCCTTTTCGCCCGCAATGTTTTCCAATTTCCAATAAAATATTTTCGTCGAGCGACAGAGACGGGGAAGAGGCTACCCTGTATATATCTCACCGCGGCGAAACCGACTCGATAAAAGGTAACTTTTCCAATTTCCCGCGAATCGTCGGCCAGGGTACTCGGAATTCGATATATACGCGGCGATCCGAATCCTTGGCCAGGATGTTACCTCGACCTCGCCTGAACCATCGTCGAACGTAAACGATAAATTGACGTGGTCGTGAATCCCGACGAATCCCTCTCAAAAATCTCTTGTCGAATAATTTTCAAAAATTTTTCTATTCGCCACCACCTTTCTTGCGCGACAGCAATTTCTAACGAGCCTTGAACGATTTCAATCATCACATTATTGGTCGAAACTAATTCACTATATAACGAATTTGATTGTTTTAATTTTTGCTGTAAATGGTATCTAGTTCTATTCGATAATGAGATACTTGCTTTAAAAATATTGTCTCTAGATTCCCTGAGAAAAAAAGAAATTGCATACCATAAATTGAAAGAAAATATATTTACGAAAATATTGTTTAGCGTAAATAGTTATTATTTTCCATTGAACTAGCATCGAAATAATGCATTTGGAGAAATAAAGTATTGTGACTTGTGTAAAATTGCTGTGATTTAAAAGATTTTCTGCATTCGTGGCTGGTAGCAAGTAGAATGGGCTATCGTATGGTCAGACGGCAGAAGTTTCCGAAATACGTGGCCCGTGAGCGGAATCAATAGTAAATATTAGATCGGGCGTAATCAGTGACGTAACTCCATCAAAGTATTCAACTACTCAGACGCACGACTTCGCCACAGTAATCAATACTTCATTCGAACTCCGGAGCAAGTAGTGCTAGACAATCGTTAGTCAGACCTCTCCCGTAACGTCGCGATTACGTTCGCGTATTTCCAGGCTATTATCCGTTAACAATTTAACGTTCACAGCTATCGTGCCGTTCCACTGCTTCGAACTATTTCGCTGCCCTAGTCCGTGCAGTGTTACGCCAAATAACAATGCAACCATACTCCAACTATACCATCTCTCTTATTCGATCATTTTTACAAGGCATTGGCGAATATTTAACACTATTCTTTAAGTAATTCGTATCGATCACTTCGTCATTTCTCCTTTCATAATTTTATACCTCACTATTATACTGATAAATTAACTAATATAAGAAGTACAAAATGGCGTGATTGTCTCAGGATTAAATTAAATTATTCTTGCCTCTCTTAACCGTTAAGAGGACTCTCAATCTCAATTGAATTATTTTACATAATATTGATTTTTCCCAAGTTGGTAAATGGAGCTCAACTTAAAGCATTTAAAAAATAATGAACTAATGAAGGATAACATAAATTTCCAAATAATTATATGTTAAATACTTGTTAGTTTATCCAATTATTTACCTAATAATCCACTCAAGGGTTAATCAGTCAGGTAGATTTAGCGATGAACTGGAAATTTCTCAAAAATGTCAGATTGTGGCGTTTTCGAAGCCACTTCAATAATTGGCAAGCCGTCTCCCGTGTCCGCGGTTAAGAAAATATTTCACGCGGCCAGGACAGGTGAACGTCGGGGAAAAAGTGTGGCAAGAACGCCACGGCGATGAGGAAAAGGCACGACAAAAATTCCCAGGGCTTCTGGTTCTCGCGAGACGGGAAAATATCGCTTGTAAATTTCCCAGCGAACGGGCCAGTATATCTTGTCACAGCTCCCGTTCAGGCCCGTTGATTTACTTCGCGTTCATTTTTTTCGCACCTTTTAACGATAACTTCGACCCGAGCCAGGATTTTCGCTCCTTCGTTTAGCCGTAAATCGTTTAACCGTGACACGATGACCCCTCCGATTGTACACGGAAATTTTCGATTATTTATTCCCCCAAACAAAACGCCCAGCGTTATAAATAGTCATGCGTATTGTAACGCGACTGGACACGGAGTTGCTATTATAGTTAGAAATTTATGTTACTCGACGAGAATCGAGATTAATTCTAGATTCGAATTACAATATAGAACTACAGTATAGAGTTCCAATATAGAGTTAAAATATAGAGATATACTAGAGGGATACAATATAGAGTTCCAATATAGAATTATAATATAGAGATGCACTAGAGACATACAGTATAAAGTTATAATATAGAGATGCATTAGAGGGATACAGTATAGAGTTCCAATATAGAGTTATCAATATAGAGTTATTCAAACGAGAATGGATAAGTCCTCTGTGAAACAAGTGGTTCGAATATCGCCAAAAATTATAAATTAAATAACGCAACGATTTTATTTACCCTCTCTAGGGATGATTTACAATATTCACCGATTTTCCACCTATGTCAGACACATAATCTTCGTAATTTTATTACAATTTCTACGTCTCTCGAAGAGGCTGAAAATTCTTTTGAATTTCGTTAAAATTCCCTTAGGAATAAAACGCGAATAGAAAGGAATGAATTTCGATCTCGTAATTAGGCGACACCGATTTCCACGAAGTTCGTGGACACGGCAAACATTTACTTTCGATACCGGTTACGCGATCGAGCCGGCCGTTTCGAAAACAATTTAAACTTCCCTGTTTCTCGTTTCCAAACTCGAGAACGAAACTCCGGGAGCGCCTCCGCGGTCCGTGGATCTTGATTCGAGATTTAAAATTCAATTATGCTGGGTGCTCTACGCGGGCCAGCGATACCATCTCTCGACAAAATCAGATGCTATTAATTCAGAATTATCAACGAGGTCCCAACGAAGACAAAAAGCTCGCGATAGCCCGGGAGAAACAATGGACGATTCTCTTCTTGCGCGACGGCGAATCAAAGCGCGATTACCCTCGCGCGTCAAGCGCTGTAATATTCATGGGGTCGCGAATAATTTTAGTAATTAGTATCATTGTTCCGTCATTATCGAGGCTGTCTTGCTGGAAGATAGAGAAATTATTTGCCGGAGTCAGCGAGTCTCTGCGAAGAAATGTTCTCTGGGTCTCGAAGGTTAGTCTTGGAGCTTCTTTGGACGACCCTTTCAACATCAAAGCGTGTTTGAGCTTCTATAGAATTATAATCGTGTCATAGAGTGGAAAAAAAAGAAACACGACAAATTGTATTGATAGTGCCGTCAGAAAATTGGTTTCACGCAAATTGTGACTTCGGTTGATTAAATACGATTCTTTATATTCGACTTGGGCATAATTCTCCTTGGATAAATTCGATCGATCGCCGCAGGAATTCGCGAGCTGTCGCGGTTGCTTCGAAAACAATTTAAACTCGTCCGTACAGGCAGGGGCGCGACCTGATTGATACTGGAAGCTGGAAGATGGTGGAGAGACAAGATACTAGGGAAATTCTTCGCGGTTCTGGCTCCGGAAACTTCCCGACACGTCGGAAACACGTGTCTCGTCTAACGCGGAACGAAGATGGCGACGCGTCGATTCTTTCTTTTCGGAGGAGCCTAGAATCTTTTTTAAAACATCGATGACGCTAGAAAGGGGCTGGAAAAGTTTTCAACGTCATCGATCCTTTATCGACGCGCGCGGTCTGCGGATGATAAATTTGTTTGCTATCCGTCGCGCGCGTAAGAAAGAAAAGTGCGGACTTCGGGATTCGTTCGCCAAAAATTTGTAAAGTTCCCGTACGCCGGGAGGAAACTTCGCGAAATTGGAAGTAAGCCGCGGAAAATAACGATGGAGAATTGGATCGAGAACTTCCCAGACTGCCACGCCGCGGGAATAAAATACGAACGTTCCGACGAGTGTACCCGGCGAATTTAAAAATGCGAGAAATCTTTTATTACGGTTTCGTTACTAACAACGTATAGTTGTACTTCGTCCTTGTACTCCAAGATATATTACAAGTATGGAAAATATACTTTTGATTCAATAACAAACAAACCCTTATGCTGTAAAAAAATTGTCAAATACCACTATCATTTTCCATGAGCCTCCCTCCTTAAGGTTTCACAAATGTTTAATTTTAATAACAATAGATTGCAGCTTGCCTTTAAAAACGAAATTAATATCGGTATCTTCAGAATACCCATAATACAAATTTGCAAATTAAATAAAATGTATGCATGGAAATGCTAGAGGACAGAAATAATTACATACAGAATAGAAGAGGGATACTGACATTATGAATGTGCATATGGATGTATAGTTCGATTGAAGGAATGTAAGAGCAACTCGCGCATGCGCATTGGGAATCCTAGTTTCGCTGGGCCAAACAATACTTACGAGTACTTTTTTTCGACACGATTCCTCTTAAACGGTCAATCGGATTTCAACGAAACTTTATATTGAGAATCTACGCTCTCATCTGAACGTTTGACCATATTTTTGATAGAATAGTCTTTCTTGGATCCTCTAGCCCAGAGATTTCGAGCTCCTACTGTCTCGCGCTGATAATCATTCTCTCGCGTAATGCGCCAAACACCGGTGTTCTTAATGGCCACGTCACTCGCCGTGAATTAACGCGTCCAGTGGACCAGCCGGACCGTGGATCGCGTGATTTCCGGCGGGCAACGTCTGGGAATGGCAGACATATCTTCGCGGCGGTCGTCCAACAGATGCGTTTCGAAACTAACCCCTTCTAAGAATTACAAATTTCAAAATAATTGTATTTATTATTCGCGTTATACTCTATCCGTTCGGTGGAAGACGCTTGTGAAAATTATTTTATAGAACTGTGAATTTAAATCGTCCACGGAGATCGGACGTCTAGAATCCCGCAAGATACAGTGCCGTAAAGCTCCCCTCGTCTAAATCTCCATTATCAAATCCACTGCATTGGAAAATATCCAACGAAAACTCCCTCCCCCCCCCCCCTCTCGGTTGCCTATAAATTTCGGACAAACTCTTTCCAAGAACATCCATGGGACTTAATTCGCGCGATCCTCGGTCTCCTCCCGATTTATTATCCGCGCTTTCCATTTCGAATTTTAAACGGCCGTTTCGATCGTCCCGTTGTTCGCGGAAACTCGTAAATTGATAAACTTTGTTTTAATTGGCTACCTTGACGGGCGGCGTTTGACTCTGACCAGTCGGATCAAAAAGCGAACGATGAAAGAACCCTGGTAGCTGTGTACACCGGGGCATAGAGGCAACATCAAAGGATCGCCGGTAAGTTAATAATTTCTGTATCGCCAACAACTTAACGGAAACGGATTAGTTCGGAAGCTTTCCCGCTTAAGAGTTACCGAGTCGCTTGGGAAATTGCCTTATTTAGAAGTCCATCAGAACTTCTTCTCATTCTTTAATAACTCTCGAATGCTCCGGCAGCTTGTCCGCCTCGCCTCGAAACTACCCCTGTCCTCTTAATTGCCGTGCACCGACCCGGGGAAAAATTGTTGTCTCTAATCCACTCCAATTAACCCTAAAACGGCATCCATGTAATCGTAGTAATTAATTATTTATTTTACTCTGCTTCAAGTGAATCACATTTCAATAGATCGTCCCTTTGGAATTCTTGCTTCGTATCGAATTAAAATTTAACGAATATCTGTGTCTGTGTGTGAAGAATTAAACATAGGAAGTCGTGTGTGTTTTAATAGGGGAACGTAGATTTTTCTATGGGGGTAGTTTTTTGATGTCGAAGTCGAATAGCCTTAAAATTTAACAGGAGACATTAAGAAGTATATTGTTTCTTAGCTTCGACAGTTTTTTTCGGAACCACCGTCCGTCGTGGCCTTGAACGGGCGATAAGACGTCGCGCGAGGGGATGCAAGACGGTCGGAGGTCGCGTCGATCGAGTGGCCGTGACGTAGGAGGCTGAAAGTCAAGATTCTAACGGGCGTGCGGGATCGACGGGCGCGTGAAAACGGTGTCAAGAGTCGTCCAAACAGCTCGACCTCTCCCTCCATTTTTTTCGTCTTCGTTTCCCTTCTTTTTCGCTTTGCTTTCCCCTTTCATTTCGCCTGTGGCCGTTCGACGGCTTCCCCGATATTCCAACGAGATATACGCGAGGCTTTGGGTGTCCACCGGTCGTCGAGGCAGCGTAATAAACCCAGATAGGTAATTAGCTGGCTAAGCATCGGAGCACTCAGGCGCTGAAGGGTACTCGAAGAGTCACTGTGGTTTCCGGGGGAGGGAGGGGGTGGCAGGAGGGACCAACGGACACCACGGAAGAACAAGAAGTCTGCCCACGGCGGATCCGTGACTTATCTGGATCGGCAGGAGCACGTGAATGCGGCCACTTCAATGTCTCCGGGCTTCCTTAGGGGTTGCTGCCCCCTCCCAGTTGCTAAGTGGCCTTCCCCACCCTTTCTGATGGCCGTTGCCGGGCACGTTTGAATAGTCCTCGTTATTAATATCCGGCCACGACTTCTTTCGTTCGCTCCGGGGATAGGGTAACGTGCTTCGGGCCTCCTCGCGCTGAATTCCAAATCGAGAGAGCGTCTTCAGCGACGCCTCCGGGCAACCTTTCCCCCGTCCATTGTTCTCCGCTACTGCTGATTCGTTGCCCGAAGATGTCGAGAATATCGCATGTGCCTACTTCTCGACGGCCACTCCGCGATAAGGGTGAACGAGGGCTGGGAAAATGGGGAGGGATGTCTCGAATATGGTCTTCATTTTTAATTTTATTTGTATCTAATTGTAATTCTAGACGATCAATTTTGGGGTAGATTAGTATTGGGACACCTAACAACAACTTTTAGGTTATATAATTAACAAAATAGTATAAAATCGAAGTTTCGAGTCCCGTAGAAAATTGTACAGATCATGATATTTGATGATCTTTTAACAGCGTAAGGGTTTGATGAAACTTTTCGCCACTTTCCACACATATTCTTTAACATTTCAAGATACAAATAATTGTTTTCGTTACGTTTTATCGACTTTAAATGCGATAATAAATGTTACTCCTGTTACACGAGTCTCCCCCCTTAAATTTGGAACAGAATCGAAAGGATGTAAACTGAGAAACAAATATTCCAGGATACTTTTTAGTTACTCCAGCGTATAGATCCGGTAGACCAAGGTTTCCACCGACGGGACATGCAATAAGTTCGCCAAACAAGCCAATAAAACCTGGGCATTTTCTGTTTGGCTAACCCGGAGGCCGCCCATGATGTCTTTCTATCCTAAATGCGGATGCATTCGACAGCGTGGGTCACTGTCTGACCATGCACGTGCCGTATCCCCTCGCTTGGATCGTGTCCCATCCAGTATCCATGTTCTTCCTCCAGGGTTGCTGTCCGACCACATCCTCTTAACCGTCGCCGCATGTTCCCAGCGGGACGTGCAATTTCCACACCAGCCGTGATATATTTATTATCGTAGGCGGCGATAATCGACGGTCGAAAAAATAAGTAAAGCTCGTAAAGCTGCCACATGGCCCACGTCTATTACAACCCTCGAGAAAACGCATCGGTTGCTCGCAATAAAACCGTGTATCTCGCGACTGGCGTTATTGCTGCTGGCCGACACGTTCGTTGCAGCCGCCGGAAGATGTAATACACGACGGAGTGATGTACACGCGAGCTCGGAAAATTCCCTCCGTGGTTCTCGTGCGTGCAAGGAAACCGTAATGGCTGCTCTTGGTGCACCATTCGGAAAAATCGAACCTCCTCTTTTTGGGGGTGCAATCATCGAAGTCCTGAAAACACCAGATATTTGATACCAAGCCTTTATCTGGTTACTCCTTTCGTGTTGCTTAACATTTTTAATTAACTTAACGACTAACTATTAACTGAAACACACACTTTATTAACAAGAAAGAATATTCAACGTCTTCTCCGTTTGGAAATCCTTTTTGTACTCCTCTTTTCATTTCGTACATTTCTTTTTTTCTCAAACGTTCAGGTATCAGGATAACCAACTACCTTCGGAGGCCATATCCAAACGTCAACGCTAACCAGTCTCACGCTTGCGTTTTCGATAACATTCTTCGCATCCATTAAATTTAGGTATCGATCAGGGCCAACATAATTATATTTATTCAACGTGAAGTAACACAATCGTCGATAATAAAAACTTTGTATTGGTTTACGACATATTTATATCCATCTTGATATTCTTTTTGATCGTGGTGTCCGTCATTGTTTCCATATTGCTTCGAATCCACTGGTGCAGATTTGATAAACTTCGCAGCCAATATTGTCGTCGATAATAAAAACTTTCTAATGGTTTACGACATATTTATATCTATCTTGATATTCTCTTTGATCGTGGTATCCACCATTGTTTCCATATTGTTCCAAATCCACTGGTGAAGATTCGATAAACCTTCAATATTGTCCTCCATAAAAACAGCAATGCAGCGATCGTCGAGGGAAGAATCGAGGCGTATTGGTTTGCGTTAATTTTTTTTTTTTTAACGAAGTGTTGGATGTTCTTTTTTTTCTACAATTGAACGGATATAAGCGAGGGTGCGTGGCGGGTGAATTCCGGCCGAACGAACGACAAGATGACCGTTAGATCGGTGCATTGCACGCGCACGCGAGTGCATCCTGTATCGTGGACTCGCATAGCGCCCCTGCATAGTGGTCATTGCGGTGCCACGATGCTATGCAGCTGCAAACGCGTACGCGCACATGCATAACCGGGTGCACGCGCGCGCACGCCACCCCTCACGTCGATGATCGCGCCGGGGGGATCGACGGAATCTAAGAATGGAATTCTACGATCATTCTGTCGGGACTTGAGATTCCGCGATGCGCGGCTGGGTACGGAATTGCCGATCGAGACATTTCCGGGGATCGAGGCTCGACGTGGAATTTTCCAGTCGCATCGCGATCCAGCTTTGTTTCAATGTGTTTCTATCCCCTTGTATTTCGATTAAAAAAATTATTCACACCGTGGAAATATCTAATTCTTTAGTACTAGTTAAACAGAACGCAGTTATTCGAGCGATCGTGGGCTTCTTATTTAATTCCGGGCACGTAACAGCGTATATCTACCTGACGTGTTTCGACCAACTACCCTCTTCAAGAATGCAATTAGAAAATGTAGTGCAAAAAAGTAACTACGGTCCTGGTTTAATTGGAACAGAATTTTGTTTCTCTATCTACCCGTGGAAATAATATTATACCTTTCAAATTTAAGATTCGCGTCAAATATATTGTTACGTTTGTATTCGAATGGAAACGTGTATATGTACGAATAGTAATATTTGTCGGTGAATTTTCACGTAGAGAATTTTATTGAACCCTCCCCTGCCTGATGGTTTTCCAATCGACGAAATTAAAAGGTCCCTTAACGACGCCCTTAGCGAATCAAGGACGGTCCCTACGTGATAATTAAAGTCTATCGAGGTAGCTGCTTCGAGAGAAGTTCGTTTTCTCATTGTCTATCTGGAAGAGCCGATCTCTTTTACGCCCCGATCGTAAAATTCCCGTGTAAGAGGTGCCATAAAGCCACCGAGGAAATCCAGTAACGTAAAACACGACCACCGACTTTTACGTCCTTGTGTTTGCCCTTTTTCCACTAAGCTAGTGGAAATTCCAGAAGAACGCGTTCCGTTTGTAACTCTCGTTCCCTAAAAATAACGAAAGAAAACGCTCTGCGGATAGATAATCGCTATCATTAACGCGTTTCCCGCCGGACCAATGCTCGTGGAATTTTCCACTAAAACTTTTCCTTCTGGCAATTGGGACCTTGCATAAACCAAAGTTTTATCGTGGAACTCGTTTTTCTAGCTTCTATAGGTTTTACTCAGATTTCTATTCTTTAACGACTCAATTTGAGAATAAATTTTTTTAATATTTTCTCGTTGATCCCCAGTTGATCCATTTAATGTTTTTCTATGAAGTATAGTGTGATTCGAGTGAAAAAGAAATGGAGAAGTCAGGTCGTACGAAGTTCTAAACTTCCCATCTTTAATCCGAGGGAACGGTTGTAGGAAGTTGAAGATAGACAGCAATTCAGTTACTTAAACTTGCACTTGGTACAACCAAACTTCCTGTTGTTCCCTGTCACTACACTTACACGAAATTTACAAGTTTCGGCTGCGAGGAACACCCAGGAACTTGTAACTTAAAATAGTATGGTCGTACGAGGTTACGTCATAAATTTTACAGGAGCTTTCAAAGCAAACTGAAGACGCTCGCTTGTCTGGAATCGGTTTGGAAACAGCTTAAACACAAGACACTTAACTTGTTCCAATTCGGAGAGGCGATGAATTATTGGTGGCCATTAAGCATCGTATAAAACGTAATATTTATTAAAAGAAATAGTTTCAATGACCTAGAATGGAAATTCAATTTCGTTGTACATCTTTACGTGTTGTTATTAACGTAAAAAATTTAATTTTAATAAATTATCTAAATAAACGAGTCACTGAATATGTTGGGCGCAGAAGGGTTGAAAAGTTTTCTGATATCGGGTGAACGGACTCTGTTCCGGTCACGGAAGAATTTCTGTTTTAGTTTTTTTCTCTAAACTCCGTCGAAGCTAAAAAATTTTATTTTCAACAACTTTCGTCTGTCTCTTCTCGTCGGAAGTTTGTTTTCAAACAGTTGCCTCTGAACTGATTAAATAGATCCTATTAGAAAAGTTTCGTAACAACCATAAATTCCAGTAAGCTCTGTAACGACCATTTATTTTAAAACTGACTCGCCGAACACCGATCCGGTAATGAGAGTGTGCAACGCAATAATTATTTATGCCGTAGCGCGTAATATTTTCTCGCGAGCTCGGTGAATACGTTCCAACGTCCCTCTGCAATCCTTAATTAGCTTTGGAAACTTGTACGTACGTTGCCTGTTTACCATTCACGCAGTTTTTGTAATTATCTATGATACCTTTTCATCCATAATTAATGAATGTTATATACATACAACCGTATCTCTAAAATATTGCAAACTTATTAAAAAATTATATCCAAAGTTTGATACCAGAAACATCGTCGTCAATGTCTACCCAAGCAAAGCTGATATCAATTTTCAATAATAATTAAAGCTTCCCAGCATCCCCAAATGGCCAGGATTAAAACATCAACGGTACAGAAGCCTTCCCGTAAGTTCCAATTCCGAGCAAACTCGACAAACGGAAAATCCCCAGCACGGAATAAAAAAAAAAAAAGAAAACAAAAACAAATCGAGCGCACAGTAGTTCGATTCGAACAAGCTCCACGGGAAGCCCCGGAATGCTTCTTACAATTCGAACAAACTTTTCATACCCCGTTCCGGGGGATGGAAAAAAGCCGAAAACGAGTGAAAAAAATCCAGCCCCGCGGATAGAGAGGGTTAACGAGTGAAAAGTATTGTCGCAACTTACCCTCTATTTTTTTTACCCCGTCGGTGCCAACTAACTCTAACCGGTTCCGGTCGGTCCCTCTCCTCGACATTTCCATTCCCGTGGCGCTCGATCTCCGCGTACCCTCTCGCGACCCTTCTTTTCCCTCGACCTCCACCCCCCACCCTTCGCCGTCGAGCGGTTGTAAACACGGGCGGCGTGCTTACGCGTGCAGCCGCGCTGGTGATTCATATTTCTCGAAATCGCATTGTCCACAGGGACGGAGGGGGATGGAGGAGCAGTCGAGGGGATGGCGTGGGGGGGAAATGGGAGGGCGGTATTTTCCGCGAAGCCTGCGAGCGTCCCCCGGCGCGCAGTGGGTGCATTCGCTATTCACCTATCTGGGTCAGTTTGCCCAACCCAGCCGAGCCCTCGGCCCTCCGTTTCGAAATCCTGCTCTTCGACGCCACCCGAAGCCTCCGCCCTCTCTCGCCCCCTCTGCGGCCCCGCACCCCTCCCCTGCGACTCCCTAACGATGTTTTTGTTCGACAGGTTCGTCCGAGCAGACTTGAAAAGTTGTTCGTTCCGGATGAACGCGCTTCCACGGGATTCTCTATCGGCTTAATCGGGTCCGGGGGCGACGAAAGGGGGGTTGCACGGCGACCGACATGCTCGTTCACCCCTGGAAATTCTTCCAAGAACGACCGTGCTCCAACACCACGTACCGTACCGATTAGAAACGAGGATCGAAGCGACGGAGGCTGTCGACGACTCGTACAGATTTTCCACCCCTAATTCGACTTTTCATAAATCGACTATTTCTAAGAATATTGTTTTATATATTTTCGTAACCAAAATAAGAGTCTTTCCGTAGAATTATGCTTCTCGTAAATGGAATATGTATTTATTCGCCTTAATCTAAATGACACCAGTTCCCAAATTCTTATTTTTCATCACAACGTCATGAAACTTTGGCATTTAATTTCTGAATAGTATTACTTTCGAAGAAAAGAAAGAAAAAAGAATCGATTCTCTGACTGCTTGGTCCTCTTAAAGGAAAGAATGGAATTCATGAATTTTAACTCTCTGGGACATCCGGCAAAGAATTTGGACGTACCCTCTAAGGAAACACGATATTATTGTTTTAACGAATATGTTTGCGTGGAGTATTTACTATCTATTTCGTAAGAAAGTGTGCCTGAGTTAGCAGTAGGTGGTCGAAGAAAAGTCTCCTAATGCAAAGAGTAAATGTATTCTGTTACAAAAATAAGACAAATTGTAATTCACGTAGTTAACAGTCGTCTAAGGTCAAGGTTTTCAAATTAATTCCTTGTTTCTTCTCTAATATTTAGGATAAATCCATTACTATCCCTAACTTCGTACCATATAAATATGTACTCAAATGACTCCATCCAGTACACAAAATAAATAAAAATGCAAGAATCGCTAGCTAAGTAACTAAATAGGAATTATTTATTCGATTCGTAGTCGAAGGATTGATCGACCGGAAATCCAGGAGCCTCGGGGCGAAAGCTAGTTGGAGGAACTTGCGTAATCGAATCAGCTGGTCGTCGTACGAGCCAACGAACGCCGCGTGTACAAAGTATCGATAGGTGGAGGAGGAACGATGACAATCGGATTGAAAATGCGCCGGGACGCTTGTATCCTGCGAAGCGTGACCGTGCGTCTTAAGAGAGCCGAGGAGGAAGAGGAAACTGGCGGTATTCCGAACGGAATGACTCGGCGATATTTCCTGCGGGGATAAGACGCGGGGCGAACAAGTATTTGAAGAAGTTTCGGTTACGTAACTCCCGGCTACAAACGGGAGCTATAATTTTTCCTATGCAAATCCGTCCTTCTGCTCGTGGCTGTTTGGAAGCTCGAATACACGAGGAGCGATCTGTTCTCCTCTGTAACCGGGTATCTTTGTGAAACGTGCACCGAATAGCGTTTCTGGCGAGCTTTATCGATGCTGGACTTCCTTGTCGCGATTGTTTCTTGCGCGAATTCCGAGTGTCGGGGGCAACGGAGCACTCCCGCGGTATCTGTTTATTTTATTCCTTCCTTCTTTGCGACACTAGAGACCGTTCTATCAAATTTCATCCCTGTCCAAGTTTTCAAAAGAGCTTTGAAAGTTTAGGGTAATAAAAATCCCTTGCAGAATACGTTTCAGAGCTTTCCGCTCTTCCAAGATAAATTTCAGAGTCCCTAACCCTTGTATAATATACTCCAGAATTGGGTAGAACTTCCTACCCTTGTACTTCAGAACTTCCTGCTCTGGCGAGAAACGTTTCAGAATATTCTGCAGTTGTAATGTAAACTTCAGAATGCTTGGCCCCCGAAGAATCAGGACCAGAGATAAGCGTAACTCGAATTTCCTACCGAAAGAAATGTCAGAATTTTCTGTTCCAGGGAAACAAACTACGCCATTTTTCACGCTCAAGGAACCCAGGTTTAGCAAACAGATACAGTTCGACCGAGAAAACTTCTCGGAGGGTTTGCGGTGGCTCAAAGACGTTGGGCAACGTCTACGACGACCTTCTCAACTTCTCCACCCGTTAATTAATTAACTTCGCGAAATGAGATTCAGCCTCGAGCCCCTTTCGTCGTTCCCAAAACATCCCTGCGTGCCCGCCCGTGTGTCTCCATTGTATTTGTCTTTCTTAATGTTCCGCTTCCTCGCAGGTTACCGCCCATTTCGTTTCGTATTATCAACATTTTCCTTGAACGAGCCTTGTTTGTTCAAGAGAACGGAAACACGGAACCGAGCTACGAAAGAAATCGATCGCGTTCTTCTATAACTCTAGCTCCGATTGGAAAATTAAATATTTCCATCTTTGCAAGGATCATCCATACCTGGGAGATTCAAGAATAATTTTATATTAAACGCTAGAGGACCTCTTCAAACCCACCTAGAGATGAGATCGCAATTTAATTATTCTTCAACATTCGTTGATCCTTTTATTTATAAACCGTATTTCCTGCTGGTGTAAAAGAATTTTTAAAATAATTAAAAAATGTAGACTTTGTTCGAGTGTCGAACCGTAATCCTTTAAGTTGCCATGTCTGAAATATTCGAATAAAAGTGACCATCAAAGAGGTATCGAAGTCCAAGAAGAAAGGGTGTTCGTGAAATTGAGTGGACGATTCGTAGAATCCAACGCGCGGACGTAGCAACGATTCCCGTCACGGGGCTGTTCTTTATCCACAGTGATCTCCATTCTCGGCTCCGTTACGTCTCCATGAGCCGCGTGCACCTGTGCATACAGGGGATGCGGGTGATCCAGAGGGTGGCCACCCTCGGCATTTCCATCTCCATCGAAGAACAGGGGAGGAAATGGAAATCTCGCGAAAACAGCGGAAAAGATAGAAAAGGATAACGGGTCCAATGGAGGGCGGAAGGGGGTTGGAAGAGAAAAAGGGTGGCGCGCAGAGGGCCACAGAGAGACGGACAGATTAGCTCTTTACCGTGGTACGATTTAATCTCTGTTCGCCGCAGGCCTCTCGAAAACCACCCTCCGCGACCCCTTTACCCTTCGACCAACCCCTTCTTTGCCCCCACCTCCCCTTCTCCTTCCGCCACCGAAGGTTCCCGTTGAATCGCCGACTACGTGCAAAACCTTCGCTCGGAAGTTTGACTCTCGTTAAACCGCGCTCGAAATCCCCGGGAGACCGACGCGATTAATCTTTCCCGAAGTGTGATCGATAATATCGCGAAGAACCACGAGAGGTCGATTCTCGACGCCATATTATATTTCGACGTTCGACCTTCCCGCGTCAATCTCGGTAAATTTATTTATATTAAAGTGTTTCTTTCCTTCAAACAAGTGCATGCAATTCGAACGTTTCGAAATTTAAATCGAACCCTAACCTACGTTCGTTTAGAGTTAGAAGCAACTTCAAACTTAAGTAAAGGAGCATATCAGAACTAAGATTCTCAGACCGTTTCAAACGGATGCAAAAGGTTCGGGGACGTCGAGATTTAAATTGACAGGCCAGTGTTTGGTTAGGGTTAGAAGCAACTTCGAACTGGGGCATACGCTTCGAAACTTAAATTCTCAGGCCCTTTCAAACAAGTCCAAACGTTTAGAGACGTCGAAATTTAAATTGACGGATTTATATTCGATTAGAAATGATAGGTGAATACGTTTGTATATACAAAAACTTAAATTGACAGACCTGTATTCGGTCGTGATACGTGTGACCCGTAGGTAGCAGATTGTGTGTGTCTGTATGAAACGACGATACTATCGATAAAGACTTCGCTATGTCGAGGCGGTGCAATGCACCGCGGAAGGGCGAGTCTGTGGCGATAAAAAAGAAAGTTAGCAGCGCAGACTGAACGAGAATAATACGTTTCTGTGGTATCAGAGATGTCCATAGCCGCAGAAAAGGAATCTATGACAATGGAATAGTAGCGAAACGACAGTGGTGACGCGAATAGGATGCTCGACCAGCAATCCAAAGACCCGTAAGTTCGAATCCTCTTTCTTTTTCCCCTCGATCTACATTCGTATAAACGCGAAACCGCAGAGAAGGATCGAAACCTACCGCGGAATATTAAAATATCAGACGACTCGTAGATATACAGTGTATTCGGCTATCCCTGCGAAAAATTTTAATGAGCAATTCTAGAGGCCAAAATAAGACGAAAATCAAGAATACCAATTTGTTGATTGAGGCTTCGTTAAAAAGTTAAAAACAAAATTATTAATAAAATTTGTCTACCTACACGAATTTTCTTCTCACAAGTGCGTAGGATTATGGGGGTATGTCTATTTACCAAAAATGCTTGTAATTGACTCCCACAACCGAAAACAATTTTTTTAGAATGATTAAACATTTTTTTTTTTTCATCGAAAAATTTAGGCACCTACCCCCTGTCGGTTTTTCTTAAAAATTCGTTTTTCATTTTTAGTAATTTTGTTTGACGCCCTACAGAAAAGTTGTCTAATACTTTTTTGTAGGTACCTATGAGCTCTACTTCAGAAAAAAGTTTCATTGAGATATATTCACAATTGTAGGAGTTATGACTGTTTGAAAATTGGACCATTTTTATGGGGTTTTTCTCATTTTGTGAGGTCAGGGACCAACTTTTCAAATATTTTTGCGATTTGTACATATTCTCCACCAAAATACGCGTAGTTTGATTTTTTAAACATTAAAATCGTCCAATTCGTTCAGGAGTTATGATCTTTTAAAGATACGCTTGAAATTTCAGGGGAACATATCAATGTATGGTCAGACATTACATTTTCGGTAAGGAATTTTTTTCTCGAAAATGCGTAGGAATTCGGGGATATGTCTATACACAAAAAATGTTCGTAATTAACCCCTGCAACTAAAAATAATTTTTCCAAAACGATTCGAAATTCTTTTTTTTCATCCAAAACTTTCAGCACATACTCGAATTTTTTTCTCGAAACTGAGTAGGATTTCGGGGATATGTGCATTCACTAAAAATGATAGTAATTAACCCACGCAACGGAAAATATTTTTTACAGAACGATTTGAAATTTTTTAATTTCGCCGAAAAAATTTGTGGTCGATATGAAACTTTGAACGTTAATAAGTTTTTAAGGAAGCCTTAATCAAAATATTGGTGTTCTTGATTTTCGTTTTATTTTGGCCTCTAGAATCTCCCATTCAAATTTTTCCCAGGTGTGGCCGAACATCCTGTATATTCAATAAGGAAAACTTTGGTCCTCGTATTTGAGATTTCATAAAATATTCTAGAACTTATTATTTTTCTCGCATTATGTATTTCCCGCGGAGATCGCCAGAATCCCCCTCAAGAGGTAAACTCCGTTTCTAACAAACTTTTAATCCCAAGATCCCCGATCCGCCACACGATGGACTTTAAATTTTCAATCTTAACGTCATCGGGATAGAAATAGAAAGAGTCCATGGAAACAGTTACGAAGCTTGTTGAAAAATTTCGGTGAAAGTCTCTCTAGTGGTTGGATTAATTTTCAATTACAAGTAAGCCAGATTAATACCTCCGGATTTAGGGTTGGAATCCCACGGGTCAGATTTGGGATATGTGCAACGGAGAAGACATCGATACGTATAACTCGTAGGAGCTTGCAAATAATTCGAAAAGACGCGAATTCGTGTTAGAGTGATGATGGGTATTCGCTTAAGCGACCTAGGAGCGTAACTTAGGCGTGTTTGGGTGGAAGTTTTCGCAAGACCTGTACCGAACTCCGTCGAGCAGAAATCCGTGCCGCGTGCGACGGCAAAGAACGGGGTCCGCCGGGGTTAATGAAAAATGACTGGAGAAGTTGACAGACCGTCTGCTTCCTCTCTTTCCTTTCCGCCGGTCTGAACTCCGCAGATTGCAACGACGAACGGAGAGAAACGCGCAGAGAAACTGGCAGTCCGTAAAGCGCGAGGATAAACGAGCACGGACGAGATCGATGGATCTAGCCGAAGTCCTATTTCGCTGTTATTAGGACGTCTTGTAATTGATTGGATATCAGAAGGGAACCAGAGACGGAACCTAAGGTCGCTGGTAGAAACGACTCTCCTTCGCCCTGTTACCAATTGGAGCAAATAATTCAGTAATTTCGTGTCCTAATGTTTTTTGGGGGGCTCTCTCGTGAGCTACAAATAAACTTCGAGTATCTTGATACTCAAATATTTGAAAATTTTAATATTCCAATTTAGGAGCATCATTGTTGAAAGAGGAGTATTCGAATCTTGGAGTATTTACATATTCCAATTTACTTTATTATTTAAATAGAATATTCTATAAACAGAAAATTTCTTTTCTTACAGCCGGAAACTTCGTTGGCGGGACAGAGGACCGGAAGTGGTATTAATAAATTTGTAACTGCTGGTATCGCGATATCAAAGCTTACTAACGCAGAATGGCAAAGGATTTCTCGATTTACTTTCGCACTAGAAATGTATGGAATCGAATTGAGCTGGATACGAGCGATGAATCGGGGCTTGATTTAAAATCAAAGCACCCGTTCTTGGAATCCCGGGAAAACTGGACTGACAGAATACGCGGCAATCTGTACACACAAGTGCCGCGAAACTCTTAAGATTGGATCGCGTCCTGTTTCGTCCTGGTCAAGTGGAATGAAATCGTTCATTGTCGCCGCGATGCGAATTTCCGATCAATCAGACGCGATTTAAAATCAGAGGTCTCATTCTTGGTGTACCGTTCGAACGCTCGATCGAAACTGGACCAACAGGACACGGGGAGCAATCTATATTTTATCGAACGACGCGCTTTAAAAATTTGGTCACATCCCATTTCATCGGTATCGATCATCGGGAGCAATAAAATCGTCCATTGTTGCTTCGACGGTCACAGTCTCTGGAATCTTGTCCGCGGACTCGATGAAAAACGAATGGAAATTCAACAATCTATAGAGTATCGATGCAAAATAATGTTGTAAAAATTGCAAAGAAACAATAACTCGATACATATGGATATCTCGTTTCGCCGTGATCCATCTTCTTCCCACCCAGAGGCAATAAAATCGTCCGTCCGGACACGGTTTTTCCGTCCAATCAAACTTCAAAATGGTGGTCGTCGTTCCTAAAACCTCGTAACTATCTAAAAAATCGTTGAAACCGGACCAGCGGGCAGCAATCTATTATATTATCAGACAGCAGAAAACTATAAAAACGTCCTCGCGACCAGGTTTCGCCGGTATCAATCTTCTCGTCCAATCAAGGCCAATAAAATCGTCCATTGTCGCTTTAACCGCGAATCTGCGACCAAACGAACGTCCGTCGCGATGATGAATGCCCGTTGGTGCGCGGAAAAAAATCAACAAACTCGAATACGAAGAATTACGCCTTCGTCGATAGCAGATATTGGAGTTCGCGTAATTAATCGAGCCGTTGGTTATTTACCGCGATGGCCGCCACAAGTATCGTTCCGCAACAACGATTACTCCCAGCCTCGCGGCAAACGGAGTCCGGTCACGTCTCGGTCGTGAGAATCTTGATGGATCGGCTGGGAAACTACAGGGTTTTGCAGGATCTTCCACGATCGTCGAACATCTTAGTTCCGCCAGAAACGTGCCGGAGCAATTAGCCAACGTTCAACCAAACGCCATCGGTCAAAGGGCCTTTGCTCTAAGACCCACAATATGGCTGGTCGCCATATTTGCCGCGTAACGATACACGCATGAGTTCCTCGAGGATTTTCCGGCAAGATTAATGGCGATGGCTACCGGAAACCCTCTGACGTATCGCTAGTTTTCCCAATCTGAGTCTCGAAAGAGTCGGTGAATGATTATACTGGATGTCTTGCGAGATATTTGCAATGAGAAACTTGCAATTTTAGTTTAGGGTAGATTCTTTTTAAAGTAGACTATACTATCCACTATCGCATAGGAAACAAGTGACCGAAATTTCAACTAGACCAGATATAAATAGTGGGAATTGCAAGGGAGTCACAAACATACAGATTTTTAACACAAGTGAATATTTATGTAGGGTCAAGAACGAGATCCATTTCGGTTAAATTTGGGAAACAAAGCGAATGGATCATCTTAGCTCGTAAACTTCCACTACGAAGTACCATTTCATGAGACAATCTACCAACCTGCAGTTTCTCGAGAAATTCCACCGCAGAGTAAACCTCGCTGTAAACATCTTCGCTGACTATCTAATAAAATACATCGCCATTTCCTGCGAGTGTCTCGAGAAACGTCACTCGACCAGCGTTTTCTGCTCGAACGCGATCTTCCCGGACTCGAAACCCTCTCCAATTGGACTCATCGTTGCGACAATACCGCGGTCAAGCAATCTCCCTCTCGGTTCCGCGAATTCGTTTAGCAACGATACGCCATTTGAGCGTCGTCATTAACCACGGATGCGCATGCAGCTACTGTAGGTGTCACAACTGACAGGCATTCAGCATTGTTCCCCCCTCCGAGTAACGTCAACAATACACGTTGCGCGAGACGGTGTTGGTCGCCCAGTGAATATCCAGGCTGCACGAACCTATTCCACCTACTAAGTAACTTCCACCGAGACAGCCAGATACACGACCAGTTGTTTGGCAGGGAACAATAAGGCCAAGAATGTCAATGGCTTCTTCCATTGTGCGCGAGCAATACTGTCGCAGCGTCAGTTGCGTCGCCCCGTTGTCGTTGTTTAAGAGAGTTGGAGAAGCCTGCGTTGTGTCGGGACTTGGACTTGTTTTTTCAGCCCCGGTGATACGTTTCCGCTTTGAATCCCCTTCCTTTCAGCCGCGCCCCTCCTGTTTCGCATCCGTACGTTTGCACTTTCGCCCTAAAAACGCTCGAAAAAAATGGTACCCCTGTTTTAAAGTATCAGGTTTTTTTAACTCCCGATTATATGGATATACTCCATGTTTAATTGTACGGTAAATGCTTGTGACGCAGAAAAATAAAATACTTGACAATATAATCTGGAGAAATATAGTATGTTACTATATAGGTAAAAATGGTACCTCTATCTGGAACTATCAGGACATTTTTGTGCCACTCGCAATAGTATCAACATATTACAGAGATGAACGCAAGAGGAAGTGAGCCAGAAAATTCAATTACAGAAACATTTTTGGTCACTCGTTATATTTTCGGTAAGGAATTATTTTCTCAAATGTGGTTAGGATTTCGGGGGTATGTCTGTTCACCAAAAATAATTTTAATTGACCCCCGAAACTGAAAATAATTTTTTCAAAACGATTTAAAAAATTTTTATTTCGTCAAAAAATTTCTGCATCTACCCCCTGATGATCTAGAAATAGATATCCAGGGGAGCTGTAAAATGTTCTAAACACTGCATTAATTCACGTATAAAGCGTCTCTCAATGTGAAATCAACAAGATCTAAAAAATTCAAGTAGAACAGGTAATCGCCTGGTCAGACAAGTGTCGACTTAATTATCGATCCGTGCTACTGAAATTATTATTTCTGATAAAATAATGAACTCTAGGCCACCGAGAGATATCGAAACTTACATTTAACACATACTAATGTTAATTTTTTTAATTTCTCTTAACATTAGCACAACCCTGAGTAGATATTACGATTAATACTACATTTGTTCCATCAAGAGAGTTTCAAGATGGCAGTGTGCTTGTTCTAAAAGCGTCACGTAACGGAAACTCGATTGATGAGACTCCTGGTAATTCTGGAGATCCAGCAGAAGCGAGTGTCTGAACAGGTTCGACACGTTCCGAAGGACCCGTGTGTCAAAATCATCATAAACCGATTATCCCCAACGGTGCTGCGGGAACTCGGAGAGGAGTCGGGAAATTCGGTTCGGTCGGCTGATAACTTAACTCGAATCCGCGTTGCTGCAATCGACGTTCCAGCTTCCTCGGATCTGTTAGGGACACCTCCGAGCGAATGTCAGGAGCCTCTGAACCTCCGGGAACTTGCACTGGTAACTCTAGTCGCGAACTGGACATCAAACGTCTCGGATCGATAAGCAACTCTGATGCTGCAGTTTGCTCGCGAGACAGTTCTCCTCGCTTATTTCATGGACTGAAACTCCCAGATGCACTCTGAGCACTCGCCTAGGAATTGCTTGTGACCTAAATGTCCCATTTATCATAATTTCGAGATTCCTCCTCCTATCCGGCAACGTGCTACTTAATCCCCGAAGACGTCAGAAATTTGTTATCGCGTGATAAATTATATTTGTCCCTACCATTTCGAATTAAAATCCACCGTTGCGACTACCGATCTCCCTCTCTTGCAGCGTCGCGTGAAAGATCCAATTTAATATTATTTGCATCGAAACGGAAACTTATATTTTTTTAAATATAACGTAGTTGATTCGTAAAGAAAAGGACCTAAAACAGAAATATTAACCGTAACCGAATCCGTCGCGCGAAGATCGAGCGATCAGAAAGCGTTCGTCGAAGGTCAAAGTCGTCAAATTACTTTTTAATTGCATTCGTTATTCCCGATAAAAAGGGACGATCCACGGTCGGGCGACGTTAAAGGCTCAAGTATCGCGAAATACCCCGACTCGACGCTTTTGCCTCTAAATGTGCCGTCCGTTAAAAGAAGGAAAATTACTAGGGGGGTTGTAAATCAAAGGACGTAATAAAAAAGTTTCGGTTAAAATCCGCGAGTCCGTCTCGGTCCTTCCTCGAGGGAATTAGTTAATCTCGGACGACGTCGGATCTGCCAAATATTCGCGAATGGATTCGACCTTCGTTCCCGGCTGGATCAAACTTTCCTCGGTCGTAAATCAAAGGGCGTAATAAAAAACTTGGTCCAAGTATTCCCCCGGACGGAATCGTCCCTTCGAGAGGGGTGGTATTATTCTACCAACGAATCGACGTAATGGAGATCAGTTTCGCGAGTGACGAACGCCGGAAATCGGAAAAGGAGAAGGTTCGGCCATTTAAATTCAGGGGACGTACGAGGGAAAATTCATGATTCGTTGACGGCGGATTTCGAAATATGTTCGTAAGACTATTTTTTGAGAACTTCTAAAACGAAATAAATTAATTATTGAGGGTGTAGTGTGTTTTTAAATTAATAGAAGGAATTGCATGGATCAGAGTCGTAATATAATGTTGAAAAATATGTGCGCGTTATTTTTGCTTCGAACGAAATGGATGAACACTTACGGGGGCAGTAACAGTTATTGGACACCTACTCTAGGTGGTGGCACGTGTTCGTGGAAATGAAAGGACGTGGAAGAGAGCCAGAATTGTACTAATCCGAATGGAGATTCGTTTACGGCGATATTTTACCGGATGTCAAGACCAAGAACATTGGCTACAGCGCTGATTGCAAGTCGGGGGCAGAGTCTGACTACAATCGGCCTTTATCTACTTGATTGTGTTTACATTCTGTGTAACGTGGTCGGTTTTCTTGTACCGGAGACAGATATCGCGCACAAAAGGATGGAACGACGCAAGAAAAGAATATCGTGGCTTTCTCTGGAAGTGTCTTTCGCTTTATCAGACCGACGATTCTTGAGCAAGATCTGCGATACCTGTCTGTAATAAAAAGCGATAATAATAGTAGTACGCCCTCGCGACATTAAAGGTATATAATAATTTAAATATAGATACAATTTTATTCAGTTGCTGTTTACGTTCCCAACAGAAAGTACAAGTCATCTAAGTTGTCGAAATATAAGTTATGAAACAGGTTACAAGGGATCACCTGTGCTGTGAATTTTATATTTTACAATACTTCTTTTCAGGCTTGACAAATTGCCTGCATAAAATCAACGAACCACCCCCAATTTATCTGTAAAAGAAAATGACGTAAAGCAAACCACGGAATGTAGCGGTTTATCAATGAAAATATATCGCGCGAGCACCCAAAGCTCCCGTTTGATCAGCACCCTGTCTGCGCGGAGGCAAAGAGTCAAAGCATGAGATAAAAAAAAAAAGAAAAATGGTTGGATAAGGTGAGAGTATCTGTCCCCCGGGGGAGTCCGTCGCGGCTTTAAATTCACGGAACGCAGAAGTCAGCTAATCTAAATCGGACGTGCTCGCACTCTAATATTTCAGGGAGTGTCAAGAGCAAAACCGACTGCTCGCAAGAGTCCTCAAAAGCCCAATTCTGCGGCCCCGTCGAGCCTCCGACCCTTCCGCTGCCCCCAAACGTCTGTCCCCTTCCTTTTTTCGGCCGTGGCTAATCCGGCGTTCCGTTTTTCCTACTTTTCCGCCGTGTGCCAACCCCCTGCGGCTCTCAGGGCTTCTGTCCGGCTATCTCTGCCGCGCGTAATCGGCCTCAAAACAAAAACAACCACCGCCGGAGACCGTCCCGACGACATTCGTCGGACCACCGGTGTCGAGGGACCGCGAAACAACCCCGTTTCGCCCCGATAATTACCAATAACCCGAGGACACCGCTGATAAATCGCCCAAGGGCGACCCGCTGGCTTCCAAAACGACCCCTATTCTGGCCGTTTATCAGAATTTTAGGGTCGCTCCGAACGCCTCGGGGCTAACGTATCGACGGCCTGCTTAACAACAAGAAACAGGGGTTGCTTTCGACGCCCTGAAAATTCAAATATGTTACGTTTCATATATTTAAGAAGCTAGTAATATCATAACTCCCTACTTTCATGTTTATCCACTGGAGGGAAAGTGGTTTATTAAGTACAAATCGCACAATTTCTCGATAAAATGAAGTTTTAACTTTTGTGATATACTTAGATCTCAGACTGAGGCCACTACTTTTCCACCCACGCTAAACTACCCCCATTACAGGGGTAAGAATTTCGATATGAATGAATATAAATTGCTCGAGGCACATTTGAGTGACATGATCCGATAAAATTAGTCGAATAAAAAAATAATTTGGCTCGCATGGAACGATAGAGCGACACCCCTATCCGTTCGGAAAATATTTGTGACATATTCGGGAAATAATTTGAAAAGTTCATTAAACGGCGTCCGATAACGGCCCGATTTCGCTACAATCGGGCACGAGGGTAATCCGTTTCTCGGATAAATGCGACATCGATCAAAAGTCCGACATTATAACCATGGTTTCGGGGCCGTCGATATTGTTCAGCCGAGTTTCGACGCATTATCGCGCGGAGGAATCGAGCCCCGCGGTGACAGCAATTTCAAACTTCAATTAATAACTCCTAGCGCGCGGATTTTCGACGCAACCGTAATCTGGCGTATTTAGAAATTCATCCGTCGTGCAGCAACGCGCCGCCCCCGAAAATCTCGCCGGATGCACATTAGCCGGGAAATTTAAGCTCGCCTGTTCCGCGACGTGACAGCTGGAAACTCCGACGAATTCTTCCGATGAAATTCACTCGTTCGAAACTTTGCCCGAAACGCGTCGGTTCCGTGCTTCGTACACGACTCGTCGCGAAGGCACATTATTATTAAAGCTGTATCCACCTCTGTCGATCTCGAAACGCGCTGGAAGAGACTGTTCCCTCGAAATCTCCCTTGAAATCACTTGATTTTATTTTATAGCTTATTATATGTAGTATACTATTTCATTTTATTGAAATTTGTTTTATGAATACCTCATGACTATAAAACAGTTTCGATTTTAATACATGATGAGTAACCTCATGGTTGTGAAACTTGGTATCGAAAAGTAAATAATATTAAAATGTGAGATCTAGGAACAATTTTATAACTTTATTTTTAATATATCGCCGTATTAATTGAGCTATAACTGTCAGACACTATCCAAAAGACACATGGAGCGAATAGAGTTTTTAAATTGAAATTGAAGGAAGCTCGAAGACGAAGGGAAACGGGGTGAAAAATAGAGAGACCTCCCAGCAGCAATTAATTACTGCGATTACACGGTGTACAATTGCACAACGGAAGGCGGTACGAGTGGCAGAAACTCCTGTTTCCTCTTTTCATTAAACGAGTTTATGTGCATTGGCCCATAATTGTGCGCACATGTCGACTAAATCTCGTTCCTTTTCCGCCGGCTGTTACTCGACGGTCAACAAATTTTAAACGATCGACAATCTAAATTAATAATCGATGGAACATCGAAGCAGGATCGTTAAGAAAACAACTCGCGAAGCTGCTTCAAGCTTCTGCCGGAGCAGTTAATAAATTGTATATATTTTCGTTAGAAATTACTTTAGACTCGTAATAAATCGAAGTAAAAACTGGAACTGCGAATCGACGATGGAAATTTGTCGAAGCTCGATAGCCAGTGTCGAGATTCTCGAAACGTTTTCCCAAAGGGTACGGTGGTTCCTCGAGATCTCGTTTCGTGGCTTTTCGGGCGAATGGTGAGAGTGGGAGGAAGGGGGAGAAGGTTGTATTGTTAAGCAAACTACCGACACTCGAGGACCGTGTATTACGTGCTCAAACGGCCGAGAAAAAAGTGTGTAAACCCTTTTGAAAAATGGAGCAACGAGCTGAGACAGAGGTTAGAGGGCGTTAAGATCCGTGTCGCCGCCTCTCGCTCTCAGCGCCGCGTTCTACTTAACCTTCTCGGTAACGTTGCCCACCCCCAACACTAACCAACCCCCCATCGCACGTTCAACTCACCCGAGGAGGGCGTCCTTTCAACGTTTCGCGATATTCTCTGCTTGCCTACGATCGTCGATGGCGTTTCTTTTTTCTCGTCCCGCGTGGGAGTAACTTCCGGCGTTTCGCGCGCGAATGGCTAGCGAGTTCGGGTCATGGAGATCAAGTGGCTGCTTAGACTGGAGTGCCTGAACACTTTGGACGCGAGGAGATACGCGGTAGTTTGCGACGAGAGAGATACGAGGATCGTGTAACGAGATCACGGACTTGCGACTAGCACTTGTTGGTCGGAATCGGGCTTCGGCCAAGTGTGAATTAATCGAAGTTACGCCTGTGCTTTGGAATTATTTTATTTATAAAGATACTTTCTGTTTTAATTTCTGAATTATGGTGAGAATATTTCTGTGATTCAGTTTAATTTTTATTTAATTGTATTCTTTAAAAGATACTATAGAGAAGACCACTGAAATTCCCAATGCACCAAAAGGAAACAAAATATCAGAATAAGACGAATACAAAAATTAAATGCAAAATACAAAATATAATAGCACGTTTTGCTTTGAAAAATTATGAACGATCAATGTGTACTGACAGCGTCTGATCAAACGTCGACCCACTCTACTGATTGTTAGTCCGACCACAAGCGACCAAATTCTATTAATGCCAACCTGAATGGTGTTGACGTATTATATCAGACGCACGGGCAACCACCAACGTCTACAGCCGACATCTGATCAAGGGTTGACCGATTCAACTGAACATTAGTCCGACCACAAACGGTCAAATTCTATTAAAGGCAGCTTGACTAAGTGTTGGCTCATTATATTATAGATATGGGCAACTACAGCGATCGCTATCTATTATCGGTGTCCGATCATGGCGACTGAATCTACAATACGCGTGTCTAATCATACACAGTCACATTCTACTAATGGCTGCTAGTCTGGACGCTAATCCGCTCCATTGCGGTCGAGTCAAACGACGAACGATTACTGTCTGCTATCCGCGTCTGATCGCGCGTTGACCGATTCTACTGCAGCCGAGGCACACAACTCACAGTTCCATTCTGTACGCGTTATGACGCTCGTTATCATACTTCAGAGTAATATGGAAAGCGTTCTTTGGGTTCGTGTAAATCAGAGTTCCCCAACTTTCTTTAGAGCGCGTTTAATTCAAGTTCTGGCTAAAGTATAACACAAATAGATACTTAAAATACTAAAATGAATGCAATATAATTTTCCAAATGCCCTTAAACTATAAATGGAAACTTGTTATCACGGTATACAAGCTGTTACTACTTTCCAAACTATGAGTGTAACAGACTCTGAGGGTAAAATGAGTTTCCCATGCCTGATACTGAAAAGCAAGAGATCGATACGAAACAGTATACGGTTCTACGTATAAAAATGAGTAAAAAATAAAGAATAACATTTTTTCGTTCGAGCCTTCGTTCCCGAGAAAATCGAAGCTGCGAATTCTAAACTGGGACGCAAGTAGAAAAGTAAACGACTGGTCAGACGCGCGCACCAAATTTTCAACTTCAATTATCTCGAAAACGAAGCCTGGAATTAAAAATTTTTATTCTTTTTTTTCGACGTGTTTTTACACGTAGAATCCACACCCAGTACAGAAACTCGTTCGACAGTATTGGTTCGGATCGATGTTCGTTTTCGTTGGGGGCTAGACACGCGACGATGCCCACAGCTTGATTACTTCTTCACGGGTTCGTGGGTCGCCCGACGACGGCGTGGATGCAAACGTTCGCAACAATACCGGGAATCAAGGGGGAGGTTAATTAACGACCGACGGGGTCGAAGAAGCAGGGGAAGGAAAAAGAGCGTCCGACGACAAAAAGGAAGCAGTCCGCGAGTTTCAACCTCGACGAAAGGAGCTGGGGATGAGAAAAATAGACGTCACCGGGGTTCTCGGAGGAGGACAAACGAGAAGACGGCCTCCGGGCATTTTGGCTGCTGTCACGTTCTAAGGAATGGAATACGTGATAAGCCGACCCCTTTACCGCGAATGAAAACGCCAAGACTTACGCACTGCGGCCCTTAATACTCCCCCAGCCACCGAGTTCCTAACCTTTTTCTCCTCGTGGCACAGTTTGAAACGCGTGTCGATAAGATTCGACTAAGAGTTCGGTTCCGTCATCGTTCGTTTTAAATTCCGCTCGTGTTTAATTCGCGAACCTTACGAGGAATGAATAATTCGCACAGGTTTAAATTTCTCAAATTTGGGAAGAAAATTACTGCAATTTTCACAGTGAATAAAAATTATTAGTGCGACAGGATGTATCCCGCTATAATAAAATCGCGTCGTCGAAAGCGTAGGCGTTCGAATCACATTAAAATGGCAGAAGTATTCAAATATTTGAATCCAGGGAAACACGACGAAGGATTTTCTCGTCTTTCGTTCTGGCGCGAAGTAGCCGTCGAGAGAGATTCGCGACCGCGAACTTTCTCGATCGTAGTCCATTAAGTTACGCTCGTTTCACGGCTCGCAAACTTCGAATCTGCCGAACGGGAAGGTTTTTCCGTGCCCCCGGTGTCGGTACGATCCTACGCGGCTTGGAACCGATTTCTATTGGTTATTAAAGTTTGCTATTGTTTTCGATTCCGGGCACGGCGATACCATCGTCGATTAATCATTTCTCCGCCACCGTTCGCAAACTTGTCCTCCGGAGGGCGAAATGCATTGTGGCCGGTTGTTTGTATCATAATTTCGGAAACTGTCGGGGGACTCTTGATTTCTTGCTTCACGAGTCGCTCCTCGTTTCGTGTGGAGAATTAAATAATACAATTTTCATTTTATCGCTAACGTGCGATTAAGATTTAATTGGGAGGAGCTCGAATTTTCAATTTAAAAACAGAAAAAACTCACAAACCACGCTAATAATATTACCCTAAAAATACATAATACAAGATTAATAAGTCAAGATTGCTAGAAAGCTCAAGTGAGACATAAAGAGTATTTGCAGCAGAATTGTTGAGTCATCCGGAACAAATGCGTATTCTTTTCGAGGAGGGCTGCCAGAGTATTCAAATGGGAGAACATTTTAGATAACGGTCCGTATATCGAACCGTAGTTTCGCAGGGAGGATCGGTTTCCAGGAAAGTTTTCTCGACGGCATCGAAGACGGGATTCACAGTAACTCTGATATGGTCCGCGGAAGGAAATCCAAATTGTCGACGACGGGTAGGGACGAAGGATTAAAGGTCAGCTGGCCCGTTTAATTTCCGTCCTGACAAAACAGCCGAGCCGGGATCCTGAAGTGGAGGTCGCGGAATCGTTAATGAAGCCTTCCATTCGCGTATAACCGAAGCCGGGGCTTTTGAATTGCAGATTCCTTTGCCCCGGGATGAAACGTAACTATCGGAACAGGGACGAAAAAGTCCGCGTTACGGCCGCAGGATCCATGGGAAAGAACGATTTAGATCGCCAACGCGGAACGATTGACCGCCCCCGTCCGTCAAACGGGACCCTTGAAACCTCTCCTATGCATGAGAGCCTGGAACAGCCATGTCAAACTCATTTTTGCCCGAGGACCAATTTTAACTTTGCTACTATATCACGTACAGGGGATCCACGGATTGTTTTATCGTGGCGAAAAATATTTTAAGGGTGGCTTTTCCATCGATCGTTGCTTTATCGTACCAGAAGAGAATCTGCGCAATTATTTCTGCGATCATGGGAGCATTTATTTTTGAAAACGTCTGTAAATGAATCTCCTTTTCTTGTTATAACGTTCCGTGTGTTTATGAAATTTTGAAAATGTAGCTTCTATGGCACGGTATAAACTCTTACTAATGAATTTATGGGAGTTGGGAAATGAATAATTCAGAGTATATATTCTCAATTTCGTTCGGCAATCCAGCGACACATCAAACACGTGACTCGATCCATTAAATTCATTTCTTTTTATCGTGTGAAGTTTTATCGCTCGTGCGGTTTCTATGTTTAAAGATACACATTCTCGTGGACAGTTTGCATCAGCAATAAATAACAGCAAAATAGTTTTCTCCGATAGCGTCGGCGATTACGAAAGTAGCCTGGGATAGTTTTTAACGTTTAATCCGATGTAACTAGAATGTATATCGGTATGTATAAGAATATTAGTGTAAGTATAAAATTAATGCTATGAAAGTATACAAGATTTTTAAATTTTTCACGAGTTTAATCTTAATCTAACTCGAACGCAAAAGATCGTGACCAGAATTTAAAACCGCGTTTTCCGGTGAAAATAATATTTTCGAAATTTGTCTTTTCCAACGATTTGAAGTGAAAAAAAAAGTAAAATACGGGAACGTAAAGGTCAAGTGGGTCACAAAATCTAATGGATCGAGGCTTGCGTTGGACATGCTTGGTTTAGGGAATACAAGATCGATGCACGCGGCTCAAAACGCTCAGGCTACAGGCGACTCTGTAAATATTGATTTTAGCAAAAATTGGCTCGACCCAGTATTGCATAATTCCATGTGAAGGCGCGAGAACTATTCAACGTTGTTTGTCTCTCGCAGTTTTTCTATGCGTCGAAGCAGCTTTTAAACGAACACGGATTTTATTCTACAAATATGGGATACGTGATCCCTGAAAGATACCGGAAAAATGGATTCTAGCGTCCACACACTTTTTCAATCTGTGATTGTGTAACGTTTTCTCTTTTTTCTGTTATTAAAAATGAATAATTGTCCCTTTCATAGACAGAATAGATAGTCGTGCGTAACAATTACATTGTTTTCAAAAGGCACACGCTACAACAGAGAATTGTTTTCCTCAGAAACAGAAAATATTTGTTCGATCCTCTACGTTCGTATCAATTTTTCAATTTTTAACGCCTCGATTGTCCCACCAGCCATGTTACAATTGGGACTTCCGGGTGTGCTTTTCGCTTCCATTTCGAAACGTTACGAATTCTTTTTCATTCATTCGAATCCCTTTATTTCGATGCATTCGACCAGCAGACACATTGCTCGATACTCTTTGCAGAGAAAAAATGTTACAGTGGACAATAATACATTATTTTCGACGAAACTCGAAGGAAGGAACGCGTGGCCAGTGGACGGTTCGAAAGACCGCCTCTCGCTTTGTATTTTCACGAGCAGAAGTCGCCGTGGATGCACCGAGTCGCGAATAATGCGTTCCCGGTTGCATTTAATTCGCGGACCAAGCGCCGATGCGATAAAGAGGAGCCGCAAATAATTCAAGCGACCCGTGCCGCGAATAGTTTCAGCAGTGCATTATCCGCAGAGAGCTGCTGCCGTCGCCGTCCTCGAGTCCGGGGAGCAGGCTCATTGAAAACTGCTATCAACAACCAGCAACCGGCTCGTTACCGAACAAACATCGGCAAACTTTCAGCCCCCGAGCTGGCGAAACTCGCGCGTCAGCCCAATGGAGAACCTCTTCAAGATACAGAAACTATCCACCCCCTCCTCCAAGATGTCAAGGTTCCGGATAGAAACGTCCAGGAGCCACTGGTACTAACGAGAACACCATTTCCACAAGAATCCAAATTAAATTAATACGATACATTAATTTTCTTTTTTCTGGCAGCCATCGTCAAAAGAGATTGAAGCCTAAAAAACAAAATATCCTATTCTTCCCCTGTACATTATTTTATTTTCAGACCTGAGTTCGTAATTTTATATCCTTCAGAGTCATACGTAGATTTAAGTTTACAAAAAAATCACAATCTAACGATATAGTTGTATCGTTAAATAATTGAAACCTTAAAAAGAAAATTCTATTCTTTCCCTGAGCAGTATTTCATTTTTACACCTGAATTTGTAAGTTTATATCCTCCAGAGTCACGCGTAGTTTACAAAAAATCACATACTTATAATCAGACTGCGAATCTTCGTGCAAATTCATATTTTTATTAATAGAATTAATGAAATACGAGCTTCGTAGAGGGTTGTCTCAACCCCTGAATATAATAATTTGTATCTTACTTTAAGTATATCTTCTATTTTTGCGTACTAACTGCATTCTGTAGTTTCTTTAGAATTAAAATTTCAGTTCTCAGTGATACAGTTCTATGGTATAACAATATTTCCAGAGAGGACCCAGCAGAATCGAAATTGTTAAATCTGTGCTTGCACGGATAGAATTGTATGAAAAATATTTCGTGTCGTGGAAGAGCAATTTTGGGGATGGTTTTCCGGACGGCGAACGGGACGGAAACGATAATTTTGCAAGTTGAATATTTGCATGACGTCCGACCGCGAACGGTCTTAATCCGAGCATTGAATGTCGGGCCATACGTCGAGCTTCTTTACTTGCTACTCATTCCCAGTGTGCTCTTCTATTCTGCCGCGAGAGCTCAGACCGTCTGACCACATACGAGCCGGTTCCACTGTCAGGATACTGAGTGCACGCCGGGCACCGTCACCGCGGAATTTCGGATCAAGTGCTGCGAATCCCTGCGACCGAGTGCGGACCCACTCCGGTCCAGGTGGGTCTGGTTTCGTGCGGTTACATCCCACCGTCGGCACGAAACCAAGTTTAACCTCCGTTCTTCATTATTTCGGTGTAGCATAGCCCAGCAAAGATATCCATATTCTACTAGCGGTGTCCTACCATCCACCGTCCCACGTTACTTGGAATATATATGGTAATACGACGCCACTCGCCGTCCAGGATATTAAATTTCAACATTGACAAAACGCATCCTTAAAAATAGAGTATTTTTAAGGATTTTTAAACGAAACCACTCCCTATCCCTTGATTCTTGGGGGATCACATATTCTTCAGTCATTATTTCGTTGTACACATATTACTCGATTATTACAGAAATGAAATCGTACTCGATCGGTTTAATCTGTGTCGAAGTAAATATAACGTGACCCCAATGTTAATTTAACCTAGACCTTTTCCTATCCCCTGGGGGATCACGTATTTTTCAGCCATTATTTCGTTGTACACGTATTATTCGATTATAATGAAAATGAAACTGTGCTCGATCGGTTTAATGTGAGACTAAATAAATATAATGTGATACCAATGTTAATTTAAACAACATTTGGTACGCAAATAAAATTGTGTCTCATCTTATTATATTTTTATCTCGTTTCGTTAGAATTCTTCCTAGAGTTCTTCCACGCGTATTTAGCATTTTTATGAATGGAATCGTTACAAAGAATTTCATTAATTCGAATTTTTCAGAAACTATTCATATTCGGGAGACGCGAAAAACGCAGTCGAAAACGTCACCGCGACGGAACGCCCGGGAACTAACGTTACAAGAAGTCCCCTCATAATTCACGTTCCGGAAGACTATTTTCACGCTCAATTCGTTCCACATTTTTTACCTCCGAAGTGGCGACGGCGAAGTAAGGCACACGCCCCCTCCCCCCTCTCGCAAATGGCAGTCGTTCGCTGTAACGATTTTTCTCGGCCCGCGACGCGATATCAGTGGTAAAACGTGGTCGCAATAGGAGTGAAAAAATTATGCCGCCCGGCACGAGAGGCTGTGAAACGAACTGAAAACGTCCTCTCGTAACTTAGCACAAAGACTCTAATGATGTGAGCTTGTAAGCTCGCCCACGCAAACCAACTGGAAATCGTCCTTCGTTCTGCGTCGCGGGAGGGGGGACAGCAATCATTAGAACTGGACGATAACCGCTTTCCCTAAAAAAAAAAGAAAATAAAGGACCTGCTATCGAAATCAGAAATCAAGCTTCCACCATGCATGACTTATACAGTCATTCTCCATAATGGAGAGAACAAAAATACACATTTGTTACGATTCCTCCAACTTTCCTCTTTAATAATTCATTTGGTATTCTTCCGAGGCCACTGATTTATATTCCCAAATTAACTACATTTTATTTTAACGTTGCTCGATCGTAACACCACCGAGGAATATAAATGATTGATTTCCAAACATTCCCAAAATACCTCGATCCGTAGCCTCGCGAAAATAACTGAACCAACGTCTCCTCGAATAAGACTCACCGGTTTCGAAGTCGAGGTTAGAATTTTTTTCGTGGGGAAATTCGTACTCAGACGCGCGAGGTTGGCCCGGATTATTCATAAAGGATCCCGAGGTCCACTCGAACGGACCACGACTGAAACTTTAATAACTCGCCCGCTGATACGTGGCGACCGCGAGATGATTTATTACCGTCGTGATCGCATCGGGCCACGACGATACCGCGGGTTTTCTTTTCCCGCGCACGATTCCGTTCGTCACGCGACACCGAATAAAAACGAAACGCTAATATAATATACCATCGATAACAGACAGTAATGACGTCAAACGACAGACGACCTACATTCCTGGTTGCGCAAGAATATTTCAGGGCGAAAGAGGAACACACATATATTCCGGGGACGAAGTTTCCCCGGCGTCGGGTGTGTCTTAATCATCGTAAAATAGTCCTATCGGCTGGGGGCGGGAAAGTTGGCGGTGTGCATGCGCTGGAAAATCGCCTGGCCGATTAACGGCCCGCGGGACTTTTTCTACGAGGAACCAGCTCACGCGAGACGACGAGGAAATTCACGAAAGTGGCCACTGAAGGAACGAGACGTTCGAAATTTTACGTTTGATACCTGCTTTAATCGTCACGACTCGCCAGACACGAAATCAGGGATCAAACGTGATTGGTAACACAATATTGATCGTGTACCAATCGTTTGCACAACGTTTGGTACCTGTTTACTGACCACAACTCGTCAGAAACGAAATTAGGGATCAAACATGATTGGTAACATAAAATTGATCGTGTATCAATCGTTTGCATAGCACTTGATACCTGTTTGGTGACCACAACTCGTTAAAAACGAAATCAAGGCTCAAACATGATTGGTAACACAATATTGATCGTGTACCAATCGTTTGCACAACGTTTGGTACCTGTTTACTGACCACAACTCGTCAGAAACGAAATTGGGGATCAAGCGTGATTGGTAACACAAAATTGATCGTGCATCAATCGTTTGCATAGCACTTGATACCTGTTTGGTGACCACAACTCATTAAAAACGAAATCAAGGCTCAAACATGATTGGTAACACAAAATTGATCGTGCATCAATCGTTTGCATAGCACTTGATACCTGTTTGGTGACCACAACTCGTCAAAAACGAAAGCAAGGATCAAACTTAGAGTTTTAAACTACTTTCTGTTAATATTTATCTTGCAAAATCTTAGGATGACTCGTGTATGGTTCCTGGTTGCGAACATTTAGCAAAAACTTGAACTTGGAAAAAGGAATACCGATTTCTTATTAACACGCGCGGTTTACTTTGCTCGTAAATCATCTTGACAAATGCACGGTGGGCCACGATAAATCTGCGAGGATTTTTAATCCGCGGAAGGGCAGGACCGGAAGAGGGGGGGCGAGACTACCGGCAAGGAACGCCGACAAGAAAGGAGAATGGAGAAAATTGAGTTTCCCGAAGTGGGAATAACCTCCGGCGAAGATCGGTCTTCCCCATTCGCGGAATCAAGTCGATTATTGGCCCACCTATCCTGGTTTTGGTTGAATCCAACTGTTCGTCGTTTCGGGTACAAGCGATGGGAGCGAACTGGCCTCGAGCAGCCTCCCCCGGGGTTGTAATTTCATAATTTTGAGACGAGCTTGATTGTATCTGGATCGAGATTCGCGGCAATTAATACCTACCCCGCGATTTGGCTTCTTCCATTATTACAGACGTTTCAACATTCGTACTTCTAACTGTCGTAATCTATGACTGCCTACGCGCTATCCGATTCTAGTAATAGAATACCTGGCGTTAACAGTTTGATCGATTACGAATATATTCGAATCGCAGATTTTGTCTACTCAAGCTCGGCGTTTGATCGGCAAAACGTAATTAACTCTGTTCCATTCACGAGCTGCTTTGCGATCGATTACATTTTAACCGCCATGCGCCTGACTACGCACAATTCTAATCTGCCGACAAAGGTACGACTGCATCCTAATCTTGATTGTTTGATTCAATGCAACCCCCATTGTGCTCTCGGTCGGCCTGACACGGACATATTCTACTAGCGATATCTGGCTGGGTATTAGTTCACATGCTCGATGCTTAATCGAATACTTCTCTGTACAAAAAAGGCATTCAGATGTTCGAACTCCATTTTATCATGGAATCGTAGCCGTGGTGTGAATTATTTACTTCCTGAAACGAAAACATTCATATCACTTTTAATATCTCTTTTCTGCTCTTCTTGTCTCATGCATCTTTAACGTCCCTTATCAAATTTATCAGTCGGCACCGTAACAACGTTAACACGAGAACAGATAACGTTGCCTGGGCAGCGTGTGTGCATGAGTCATGAACAGGAGAAATAGAAGCAGCGGTGCGCGGATGAGCGCACGAAATAACTTCCCCGAGAGTTCATTTCGAGCTTGATGGAAAACGATGTAACTTATGGTACCCGGCCGCAACTTTATACGAAAATTCTCGTGCTACGAACGAGGGATGATTAATCTTGAATGAATTTCGGCAGACGGTGTTCGAGGTCCGCGAAGAACGCATCATTTTCATTTAATTTTTCCCAGATATTGTAATTTGACACTCTATAGGGCTGGACAAATATTCTTCTACGATTTTAATTCGTAGTGAGTCCTAAAAAAAATTCAAGCATATACATGTTTTCACAATCTGTATACCAAATGTTATCTAAACATACAGGGTGTTCGGCCACAAGACTAAGGAACAGCTTTTCGAATATTCTCAGAATTTCTACATATTCTTCACCAAAATACACGTTGTTTGCATTTTGAAACATTAAAAACCTCCAATCCGTTCAGAAGTTATGATATTTTAAAGATACGCTTGAAATTTCAGGGGAACATATCAATGTATGGTCAGACATTACATTTTCGGTAAGGAATTTTTTCCTCGAAAATGCGTAGGAATTCGAGGGTATGTCTATACACCAAAACTGATTGTAATTGACCCCTGCATTCGAAAATAATTTTTTTAGAACGATTTGAAATTTTGTAATTTTAAAAACTTTTTAACGAAGCCTCAGTCAAGAAATTGATATTCTTGATTTTCATCTTATTTTGGTCTCCAGAATCTCTCATTAAAATTTTTCCCAGGGGTGGCCGAACACCCTGTATATACAATGTATATATTGCCATTATTTTGGTAAAAACAATAGGCAGCTAGCCACAACTGTTCTTGGATCTATCAAAAATTGATTTTATCGTGTTTACAAAACGTTTGACCCTGCTAATAGAGCTTTCGACCCTAACAAACACCGTCTTTAAAATCTTGACAGTCCTGACCTCTAGTAAACGAAGGACATACCAGAGGTACGAATGACGAACGATTCCACGGAATTCCAAGTAGTCGAGGAATTTGCCCCGTCTCCAGGGGCCATTATTTCGCGTTTCAGGCTCGTCCCGATCCATGGGAGCTCCCGACAGCGACGTCGCGAAAGTCTAGCGCCCGGAAAACGGAACAGAACTTGACAAGAAAAAGATTATGCCGCGAGTTTCCGTCGCGGCGACAAGCGAGTGTCTGGAAATTTCGTCGGAAGTTTTATCAAGTTTTCGACGCGAGCAACGTGGGGGGCGAGGCAAGCACGATGCTTGGAGGGGGTTTGGTGCTCGAGATTTTTCTTTTTTTTTTTCGTTTGCCCCGCCGCGCCAGACGCTCGTTTTCCATCGGTTTGCAACGTTGGTTACGTGCACCGCTGGCGCGATCAATTATCGTCGGCCGTCCCGTTGCAGCCTCGAAACTTTCATCGCCGACGACCTCACGTAACTAGGATATTTTCGGAATAAATTCACAGCCGCGCTTTCTGGGTTAATAACGTTGCGACCACGCGTGAGTATCCCCAAAGATCCGCGATTCTCCACCCGGGAGTTTGGACTTTGGTTTTTATATCGGGTCAGTCAGAGCAAGATCTCTCGGACATGACATAAAGTTTTATGAAAAACCATAATTCCCATTCGACGGTACACTTTTTACGCCCATTTTACCGGCCGACATAAAACTTCCTTAATTTTTCATTAAAATGTCATTCGGTGGCGCGTTTTACCACCGCCGATATTTAGGAATTTTTTACTTGGAGAGTTGGGTATGAAATAAATGACGTTCGATAAGTGTAAGGGATATTCACAATTTCTCGTAAAATATACAGGGTGTTCAGCCACCCATGGGAAAAATTTTAATAGGAGATTCTAGAGGCCAAAACAAGACGAAAATCAAAGATACTAATTTGTTGATTGGGGCATCGTTAAAAAGTTATAGAAACATTTCCACGCGGTATATTTTCAGTAATGAATTTTTTTCTCAAAAATGGTTAGGATTTTGGGGGTATGTCTATTCACAAAAAATGATTGTAATTGACCCCTGCAATCAAAAATAATTTTTTTAGAACAATTTGAAATTTTTTAATTTATTGAAAGCAGTAAACAGCAGAATTGGAGATTCCCTATGATGATACTGACAGAATAGGAGACCTAACAATTTGCACACAAAACGAATGATTAAAAATAGCATTTTATAAATCACATTTTTAAACATTGAATTTACTATACAGGCCCTACTATATCCAGCATCTTCCTGCCATCAAAATCACTAGTTCCACGTTTATTATCTCTAGTTTTCAAGAAACCACCTTTTCAAAACGTTGGACATCGACCTTTCTCTTACTCAAAAATGATCACCGTACAAATATGCTTCGATCTCGTTTCCAATCCTCTTTTCCACGATGAAAGTAAGTTTCTCTGTAAAGTAGATGTATTTTGATCAACGCGACAGTGATTCGTAGGTGCACAACGTTCATTAATTACCGTACAATATTAAATTGCGCTTTCGGGCGGGGGAGCCGGAGCGTTTAAACCACTTTGCGCGGTGGCCGTGGCGAACCGAAAAGTTCCCCGCCGTACGTTTCGGCTCGTTATTGGATTACGCGATAACGACTTCCTCCGACAAATAATTCTCGACGCCCGACGGGCCGATAAAATGCGCGGGAGGCTGAGCACCAATTATCGGAATGCCGTAACAACCGATCGACGTACGTTGTAACTCTCTTCGAACCTTTAATCGCGCGTCGGGTAAACGAAGACTGGCGGAAATACGAGCTCATTATCCGGACATTATTAGCCCCGAATGGTATCGCGGGGCTCGTTAAACGGACAGCGACGAGGTCTGGAAAAGAGGGGACCCCCCTCGAAGAGGACGCGAGGAGGAGCCTTCGTCACGAAGTACTGCAAGCACCAAAATTAAACGGAAATTACTTTAAGCTAATAGGTCAGCATCGACCTGCCGTGACGTAGCGTTCGAGCTGCGTCCCTGATTTTCCGTTTTCCCGCGTCCCCCGTTTGTCCATTCCCAGCTGAAATCCTCTCACGGTTTGATAAAGGCGAGCTACGGGGGTTAGTTAGAAAATGCTGAAATCGCCCGGACTTCTGATTGATAATTGAATCTCCTATCAGCGACGAATCAATCTGTCGCCTCCCTGGAGCGCACGAGGAAAAAGATACCGCGTTAATGGGGTGAATATTTTGGAGTCGAACCATCCTCCAGTCCGTTCGTCGTTAATTTATTCGGGACTCCCGGTCGTTTCAATTTGATCGTACCGCCGAGGATCGAAGGGTGTATGAAAATATCTGGTGGGCAAACGACTCGTGAAATAATTTGATATCGGCGGAACGTAAACAAATTTATCATCCCGGGAGGTCTGCGTCAAGTACGGGAATTCTCGGGGATATTCGCGCGCGTACCGAAGGGACGGAACCGTGTGGAAAGTTAAAATTGGACGTACGAATTCTGCAACGAGCAGACGAGCCCTAGACTGCGATACGGATCGAAGCGTGAATTGGGAACCGGAGGAACCAGACTGGAATTGTTCCAATTGAAATGTTTAATCGACGGTGGGACAAGATTTCTTGTACGAGGATACTCAAACATTCAATATTTATTCATGGTATTCGTTCGACTATAAAATATTCAAATACCAAATCGATCGAATAATCCGAGACCCGGGGTCGGGGATTCCTGGCAGAAGGAAAACAAATTCCCGAGCTTAAAACGTAAAAAGTCTCGGAAAAGCAGGAGCAGCAGGGCATGCCTATTATGAAATTTGCACAATCTTCAAACTCACATAATTTCGTTAATATTCTTTGAGAAAAAAAAGGAATTTTAAGTATAACAAAATCGTTAATGAAGTCAAACAATCGTAGAAAACATCACTGAATTATTGGCTTACGATGGAAAAGTGAAAACTGTTCAAAAGCGTAATGTATACCTATCTGAAAAGCTTCCATAATGGAATAGTTTATACAACTTCTTTAGAACATGTAAAAATTCCTAATAAGCGAACAGTGTTTCAAAGAATGGTTAAGGTAGAAACGTGTACCATCAGAACCTCTTAACTTTCGAACACAGCAGTTTATGGGTGCACAAATCAAAAAAAGAATGTTATTTTATTAGTAATTTTAAAAATCGTCTTATGTCCGAAATAAATAGGCGGGTCCAATTTTGAAAGCAAATACGAGCAGAAGAAGCATCGCGTAACGAAAAGATCGTACGCGGTATTCAATGTTTCACCCTCCATTTTTTTTTTCTCCGTTGAAGAACTACCTGGGGTTCGTTCCAGTTTCTGAAATCACCCCGTAGATTCACGAGTACCCCGACAGAATAAGTGGGATCGGAGGTTCGGGAAGCTCCCCTTTAAGTGCATCCGTAACGAAACGACGCTCGGTGGTACTCGTGGGTCGAGGGTTATTTTCGTCTCGTTTGTTGCGCGAACGGGGTGAATGCCGGCGCCATAAACGCGGCGCTTACGTGTGTTTAGCGAACGGACCATTCAGCGACGCGGCCCCCGTCGTTCCTTTCCACGGCATTATCTTGCATTTCGGCCCGTTTTCTTCTTAGTTCGCGTCACGGTTTGATGTCATCGGGGGGAAACCGACGAGCGTGGATCGACGGTCCCTCGCGATAGGCTTAAAAAGTTCGCGTCAGTCATCGGAAGAGGCACCCGTCCCCGCGTTTCGGGGAAACGAAAAGTTCGATCACGGGCGACGACTACGACCCAGTTTCGTCGCGCGAAATTCGCCCTGTGCGTCGCGTCCGTCGACAACTCGACGTAAATTCCGGCAATACGTTTTACTTCGACTCCGATTCGTCGGGCTTTATGCGACCGGGCTCCGCGAATCGGGTGCTGCACGTGTCCCGAAATGGAATTGTAATTGAAATCGGCCCCGGAGATCCGCCCGCTAATCCGTGTAGCTTTCGTGGATCCAGTCTTCATAGATTCAGAATTTTCTCTCGTTGTTTTATCGCGAAACATAATAAATCTCTGCTGAACATCAAATCAGTTTCAGTCTACTGCGAAAAGAAGCACGTTTCATAGTTTCCATTGAAAACTAGCATGTTTTACACTCATCCACGTTTCATTTGTTTCGCAAAGAACTGCTGAAACGTGCACAACGTGTTACTTTTCATGATCACAAAGTCTAATGTGCCAGTCTACGTAAGAAAAATGAAACGTGTAACTTTTCATAACGCGCGTCGAAATGCTGACGCTTTTATTGAATTGGGAGCACACGAGTGGATTTGTTTTCTTCGCGTAACAGTTAGACGAACGAATAAATCCCTGTTATAACCGAATCATTGGCGTACTAGTACAACGATACAGACATTCGTATCCATTACAAATAAAACAAAACTTATTTATTCGATGGCTGCTTGAATTATTTAAGGATACTCCGTATTCAAATATCTGTAAAATAATTACAACGAATCGCTCGAATAAGCTCTGATTCAAATATGACTGGCTCGTAAGCCTCCTGAGTATTCTCGCGTGAAATCTACTCGAAATCCTCGCTTCCGCCTCGGAGGCACAAGATTCGCGCGAAATAGAGTCGGTTACAAATACGGCTTGTCGGCTGCCGTGAATTAGGTGGCTTGGGTCGTGAAAAAGCGTCGTAGGAGCTCCTCGGTAAGAGTGATTGAGAATATCGTCTGCTCGCGACGCTTCCCAGAGAAATCATAGAAATACAAAGTTGTGTATTAAAGCTCGTATCTTCTGGAAGATCCTCGGGATTTCGTGAGCTCGTCGTCGAGGAAACGGTGGTGAATTTTCGGTAATTGGACAGCCCGGTTGGCCGACGGATCGGCCGCGGGTGAATTTCCATGCTGAACCCGCAGCTACGTTGAAATTGCTAGTCTCCCGGATTCTTCAGACCTCTTGAAAAAAAAGCGAGCGCGAGAGGAGTCTTAGTCCGGGCTCCTGAACCGCCAAGAGTCGAGGTTTTCTGCCCGCAGGCCACTCGAGAGGAACGGTCTGCGCAAACTTCCGGTTGCGGTGGATCCTGGCTACTACGCCCTGATCCAATACGCGCAAAGCCTGGTTGCGGTCGTGGTTAAAGGCGAATGTGCATCGTAAATTTTCTTAACCACTTCGCCTTTTGTGGGGGGAAATTATAATAACGTACAGGAGATTCTATTAACTGTGCATTTCGTGCACAAAGGAAATTTAACTTGAACGATGGCGAAGAAAATTATTTCTTGTACTGTTTTTAGGGATTACTCGTAATTCTATGTGAATTTGTTAAAATGCAACGCCGATACAATCAATATAAACAATATACCATTACGTGACCTGCATCGGCTGTAAACCGTCGTTTATTTGTTTTTGTTTGACTTCGCTTTTTGTTTAGTTCTTTGTCATAAACTGTATATATTTTATTATAAAAATTCCACATTCTTTATTCAAAAATCCTACAGAATTTACTTAACCCCTCGACGAGCGATTTAATTACGAGAAACGATCCATCGGTGAATACGTAAAATATACAAGGAGCGTCGAGCGCATAAGAGCTCGTCTGATGTTCGAATTCGGGAGCATCGACGAGGACAAAAGGGCAATTTAAACCGACGAGAACCCCGAGGTGTCTCGTAAAAGGCAAATCGTCTCCGTCGTTGGGACCGGTGCCGACGTTAGAATCGAACTTTCGTACTAACCGATCGCAGAATGGCGAACGACGATGAAAGAGAGAGTCCAAGGCATTGCCACGCTCTCAAAATGGCGCAATCCCATCGGAACAGAAGGCTCGCCACCCCGGAAAGCCGCATTGTCTCGAGGAATTAAACCTTCGGGAGCGAACGACGATAACCGCGACGTCGTTCTAAAAGTAAAACTTCCGGGAGACCAATCGGTGAGACAAAACTGCTTCTTTACGATTGGCCTCCTTCCACGACAAATAAAACTCTTCGGTGATAATAAATTTTAGAACGAAGCGATTCCTCCATACGAATTTATTTCTCTTGTCTAATCACTTGCATTAGCGTTTAGAGAATAATTTATTTTCCAAGTAGAGTAGTGGACGTACAAGTAGTCTGTATTTCACTGTTTCGATCTTTGATTTAGGCTCGTTTAGAAGAAATATCAACTGCATTCGAGGTTATGCAACCCCAATATTATATTACTTAAATCAAATTATTACTTATTACAGAAAAATCGATAACTGTATAATTTTATAATGGCTAAAATTCAATGGTCGTCGTATCCATAGATTCTCAATTGTCTCCAAGTACGTGAATTTTAATTTAATCGATGTAATATAATATTGAATGGACGCAGATACGTAATCTTGAATATAATTATAGCATCCTCTACATGAAATTTTAACACGTGGGTTACAGGATCGCCGAGTCGCGTACTCGCGTGAGCGTTTGGGGTTTTTCGAGATGTTTTTAACAACGACGGAATGTACAAGTCCGGAAAGAATTTCGCTCGGAGAGTGCAAAGGCTGGCGAACAATACAGACGCATAAAACTTCCGACCAGTTTGTTGCGCGAAGGAAGCTGGATAACCGCGAAACTATCTCGCCCGTGCTAGATTCCAGCCTTTCTAGAGCCTCGACATTCTGCGTGATGCTGCTATACGACTCGCTGGCCAGAACAATTCGCCAGACTTTTTGCACAAAGACCTGATACGAAATTTTTAGTTACTCTTCACGGTCAAGTAACGAATACCTGCGAAACTATCTCATCAAACAGAATAAAATTAACTTCTCGTTCGTAACTGTGAACTGTTTCTTTCTGCTATATTGAGAATGGTTTGAAAATGAGTATATGAGATACAGATATGAATAATACTATTTGGAGAATAATTGAATACAAATGGAGAACGACTACTTCCTGCCTCCAGTTTTCAACTCTGATTGAGAAGTTAGTCCTCAACGTCATTAAAAAAAATAAAATTTCTATCTCAATAAACAAACCATGCAAATGGTTTCCAAGTTTCATTCTCGTAGTTTGAATGTTCCGGTTTTCTTGCGCTTATTTCACGAATTTTTCGTTTGTTCTTTCATTCTTTTTTTGTTCTCTTTCTCCTTAGTCAATAAACCTCCCTGTAACTCCTCCTATGGACTCTCCGGCGGCGAAAGTGTTGACGATAACCGCGGACGTGGCGTTGCTGGCCGGTCGGGGAATTTTTGGGAAAATCGAAACGTTCGATCGGTGGTTCGAGTGGCGTGTAAATTCCGTTTTTGGTTTCCGTCTCTGTCCGGGCGGGCTTTCCGCCACACCGGAACGTCGATAACGCCCGGAATCTGAACGAAATAATAGGTAACGTTCGGGAAGATTATCGACGCACGCGGTACGAGCAACTAGCATCGAACAATGCGACGACGAATCGAGGGGAAACCGCGAAACGCACGAAACACGCGGATCCCGAATGCGCAGACAGCAATCCCAATGCATCGCACACGCGGCCAATTCGCCGTCCGGTTAGATTATGCAGCTGCTTGCTCGTCCCACCGAGGCGAATGATACACACGCGGACCTACGCTGATTACCGTATATTATAATTTCATGACGCCAGACGAACCGGCATTCCGCGTATCCGACCGCATACGAGATAACGTGACCGATGATTTTATCGAAAGATTATCGTCTAGTCGCCGGAAACCGTCAATTCTGACGCGCCCAAAGAATAACCTTGAACGCACGATTAAAGTCACAATTGTTAGGCCACCGATTCGGAATCTAAATTATCGGATGTGACTTTGCTCGAGAATTCTTCGTGGATCCAGCCTTCATAGATTCAGAATTTCCCCTCGTTGTTTTACTGAGAAACATAACAAAACTAGGCTGAACATCAAATTTAACACATGAAATCAAAAGTAACAGGTTTCATTTCTCTTAGGAAGACTAGCACGTTTCATAGTTTCCATCGAAAACTATCATGTTCCATACTCACCTACAAATACTACGTTACACAGTTCGCCGCGAACAGTAGCATATTTCGAACACCGCAGCGAAGAGTAATACGTTTAATTTGTCTCGCGAAGAACTGCTGAAACCTGCTAGTCTTCGTGGCGGACTGCTGAAACCTGCTAATCGAATGCACCGTGGCGAATGATATACACGCGGACCTACGCTGATTACCGTATATTATAATTTCATGACGCAAGACGAACCAGCGTTTCGCATATCCGACCGCGTACGAGATAACGTGATCGATGATTTCATCGAAGGATTATCGTCCAGTCACCGGAAACCGCCAATTCTGACGCGCTCAAAGAACAACCTTGAGCGCACGATTAAAGCCACAATTGTTAGGCTCCGTTTACAGATTCGGAATCTAAATTATCGAGTGTGGCTTTGCTCGAGAATTCATAAATTATTGACAAATCAAGTATGCAATCTTGGAATATACAATTTTTGTATCGCTCTGCTAACCCACTGTTCGCTTTGAAGATCAATCTTTTTATTCTCCGGTCCCACACTGAAATTATAAGTTTCGATGCAGCCTTGGGCCGCCATTGCGGATTCGCGAATGAGATTAAAATGTTAAAAATAGACGATCACGAACGGTCGCGTGAGTTTTCTGATTATTGAATCAGCAATTATCACAGCTAGCTTAATATCGACCGGCCATCCAAGTACCGAAGAGGGCTATCGTACAAATTTTTAGGGCAAATCCTACGTCGCGAGACTGCGATTAAGATTACTTAGAAGGTTTCCGAGACTGTCGGTACGTTGTATTAATCGAAGATTGGAAGATTTGTCCCGAATGGGCGGAGCTTCTCTCTTGCTTCGCGTTCTTTGCAGAAAACAGTACCTATTTGTATGCGATAGTATATTCTAAGAGATAATTTTATCATTAAACAAGATACTAAACCGAATTCACAAAAAATAAATCACTCGTCCAAGCGAAGTTGCATTGTGGGTGGAGTCGAAGTGTGGGCGGAGTGAAGACATTGGCGGAGTCGCGACATGCGCAGAGTTGAAGTTTCACCAGCTTTAAAAGTAGAACCTAGTACGAACCTCATGACATCTGACGGGCCCGATTCCATTGCAAGAAGCGAGGCACTACTGCAATTAAATATCTCGAGAACCAAGAGAGGTAAGGAGAAAGGCTCAAATACAAAAAAAGCTTCGAGAAACCGTGTAAAAAGTTTCCCAAGCCCCAGATGGCGCCTCGGTGCCCAAAAATTCTCCAATAAAATTCATAAAATTCTCAGACATCGATGCTTCGAAACGAAAAACGTCTCGCGCGGATGAAAACCTGTCCGACGAAGACGGGGGAGGATAACGGCAAAGCCGAACGTCCGTAAGCGCGTATCAAAATGTACAAAGCAGGGATCTGGGTCATCCGTGAGAACCGATGATTTATTATGGCCGGTCGCGCGAACTCCTCGAGACGCGGATCCCGTAAATTTTTTCCTTCGGACCTCTCCTGGCACCGGGACGCGACCTTTCATCGAAATTAACCGCGTCGAGAGCGCGCCAGGAAAGGGATATATCGAACGAACCGTTGAGGGTCGTCGGATGTATGCATATTTCTTTCTCTGCCGCCCTCTCTTGGGCGTATTGACGTCGCGACATGGGCTTAAAAATATTACATCCCGCCGGCAGCTATATTGTAACCTCTTTGAGGCCGGAATGTAAACGCTGCGCCGGGAGAAACGCGTAATTCAGGCTCCTGAATCGGGGTCTTTGCGCGGCAAAGAACCCCCGAGATCCCTTGTGAACGGATTTGTTCGTTGGACGCGTTTCGACTACTTTGAGAATAAATGCGATACAGGGACGGTGCTAACGTTTACGTCGGAACTGTTTCACCCAGACAATGGCGGAAAAGAATAGCCTCGTGGGTGAACGTCGTCACGACAGAGTCACGTGACACCAGAACTTACGCGACTATGACTCCCCCGTCTAAAACACCTGCGGAAATAAGACCGTAACTTTGCCCCCAATACTGAAATTTTTAGACAATTTTGTTCTGGACTTGTAGTTTATATATTAGTTTATATATAGACTTTGTATATTTCTTTTTTAAGATTTAAACCTGTTTACTGTACTTGTACCTCTTCTTGTTGACATATTTCACACAATCGTGTCGTATCCTAGATACGAAAATTTCAACACACCTTCCTCTGTTCTCTTGTAAGATACAGTTTATTAAAATCAACGCTCGTTCACTGGCGTTTCACGAAACATTCTGCGAACAAGAAAATCATCGACGTGACACAGCGGCCATTCTTCGCCTATGTTTGAAGGAGTCTTTGGCCGTCGACTGGCTCGACGTTAGTCGTTTTCCCTCAAGGGATGTTTTATCTCGCCGCAAATCGCCGGAGCATCGTGCAGGCGAAAGCTGTCTCCTCCTTCGGTTCTAGATCTTTGTGAACTGACCCCGGCACAATACGACGCTTTAACGCCAACGCCACCCCCCCCCCCCCTCCCTCCGACTAGGCAATCAGGTAATGGAAGCTCGGTGAAAGGTATCGTATCACTTTTCTGCTTTCCCCCTCTCCTCTTTCTAACCCATTCTCAGCTCATTTCACCGTATTCTCCCCTATTTTTCCGTTCGTAACATCTAATAAGAGCATAACGCGAACCGATCGCTCGCGACCCTACTTTCCGCGGACTCTAATCATTCTCACAGGCCGACGCTTCGTTCCCGGGAATCTCTCTGTTCCGCGGAGGTAATAAAACGGTACGGCATCATAAATATACAAACCGCAAACCCCCCCGGACCTTTATCGTTTTATTACCCTCATCGACTTCGCAGAAGTGCTCTACGGGGTAATGGAAAATCTGTCCTTGTTAGACAAGGACGAAAAAAAGAGATCTGGTTCGTTCAAACTCGACGAGAACAATCAGAAATCTGTAAACATAATTAATATCGACGAAGAGTGATGACTAGTTTATTAAGATTAGAACTACCAGACGTTTCAGATTTATTAAAATGTCCGACCCAGAATGACTGGCCATTGATACAGGGATGATTTCTCCTTCTCCTAATAATACAAACGTTTTCTTCAACGAAAATGTTTGACACGTATATGTTTTTGTAAAAGTTATACTGGGTGAGAGTTTAAAAAAAAATTGATGATTTACATCTTGAGAAAGGCAATTAAAGCATCTGATCCAATGTGAGTCGAGTTTCCTTCCAATTGCAAGTAGAATGTTAGTATATTGGGTCAGACGTTCTAGGTAATCTTCGTGAAATGAATGACTATGTAAAAAATATTTGAAATTGTGCTTATTTATGCTATTACAGTTTTCTTTTTCTGCCTATCTTGGTAAAACTGTGATCTATTGACTCCCGTCTGACCAGTCGTAGGGTTACTCTACTTGAATTTTTATAATAGAAAGTTTTAAGTGGAACCTGATCATCAAACTGGCGATTGATACGAGAATAATTCCTCTTTCTCCCGACGATATAAACGCCACGATGGGCGTTTTTTTACCATTAAGTGTGCCATTGCAAACCCTCGTGTATTGCCCGCGCGAACTATGTCCTTCGCGAGAGGATAGCACTCGTCGAACGTCACTCTCTTTCGAATAGCTGCATGGAAACGCGTTTTCCGTTCGACTTGTTGTTCGAGCGCTCTTTAAACTCGAACTCGAACGCGTTTGGGGTCAACCTTTCGACGATCCTGGATTTCACGACGATCGCCACATGCTCCAACAAAACATTCAGACCCCTTTTCTATTATATACTGCTTCGACAATGGGAAAAGGATTGGTCTTCGGAAGAAAGAAATCTGTAATTGTGTACATTATAAAATAAATATAAAGAGAAACAAATGAAATAACAAATTTCAAGTTACCTCAGTTTCTCACAATATTCTGATCAAATACAAGACGAGTACTATGTTCTAACATACACCTAAAATAATTCTCAATTAAAACCGTAACAAATTCCGAATTTTAAATCGCCGTCGTATCGATCACGGCCCGCGAATGGGTTCCTTATTAATGCCTCTAAAGACGGTTCGAGTGGGCTCGTTGACGTGCTTTTAATTCCCCGGGGTCGCTCGAACCGATATTTATCGCGAGATCTTAAACGATCGAGCCCTCGATAATCCCTCTTTGCAAATTACGACACTTAGAGACAGCTTAGTCCAGAAAATTTCGCCCCGGGAAACGGTGTCAGTGCGTCCAAACCCAAGGAGCACCGCAACCGTCCGTCGGACCGTAACCACGAACACCTAAAGCATTTCCAGCGATTCATCCTGGCGCATCAGGATCGTCCGACTCGGTTACCAGGCTGTTTAAAACGATACAGCAACGAGGCAGACGGCGATAAATTGGCACCCGTTATTCCCCGGCTACTTTGCGAAACCATGAATCCCGGGATGGTACTCACAATGAATTGATTCCACCGTTCGCCTCGTGGAAGCATAAAAGGTAACGAAAAGTTCAAGCTCTTTTGGCTATCCGACGGATACTGCAATTAACGCGGTTCCTCGTTGTCCGGTATCTCTCCTTCGATCGGACCAGCTGAATGCAAAGATGATTTTCTAGAACTGAAAGGATGATAGAAACAGTCCGACTCGATATCTTTTGTCGACGCTGCCTTAAAGAAATCTGTTAACGAGACGCGGACGGTACGAATACGCGATCGTTGGATCTGTTTGTTTACCGTAAATAAAAAGGAAGCGTCCATCTTGAATATTTTTCCATAATAATACCGTTTAAAAAAGGAAAAGGCTGTTCGTTGTCAATTAGCTTAATGCCCCTAATTTTAGATTCGCTTCATTCTTTTCCCCCTCTTTTTCTCAGTGTCTGTCGCTCGGAGAACAGTCGAAAATTCAGTTGGAACTGTCCCTCCCCCAACCCCCTGTGCTGCGCGACTAATTCGATTAGATCGTAAACTTCGGGTTGGAGGTAATGCTATTCATTATGTGAGTGGTGGGAGGGGACGAGAGAGTCCTCGACGAGTTTCGCGGATCGTCGCGAGGACGTTCCGAGCCTATTTCCGCGAGGATTGTTCGGCTCGTCGACGATAAACGCGAAGACGGCTGAACTGATTTCCATGTCGAGTTCCGCGTTTCGAGCCAGGGGTTTCCAAACACTTTCAACCACCATTATCTGATCAGGATGACGTACCATCGATTTCAATCTTGGAATGATAATATAAAACTGAAATACTAAAAGATACATTACGTAGGAACGGTACAACATTATCGAGATCATTTTAGATTTTTTTAATGGAACGTCTTTAAAACTCCAACGAAGATGTAGTAAAAGATGTACATTTTGTGCAGAATGTAAAATTTTATTGGACAATGAACTTCGATGTGGCATACGATGATGAACCTTGTCGCCGGGGAAAGAATTCGGTCATTAAACGAGGGACTACTGTATCTGAGAAATGAACTGAACAGTTTAATAATTTGATAGAATGCTTAATAAAGAATGTTTAACGCGGGAATAGTCGAATGGTAAATAGTAATACTTGTAAATTTTAGTTGCCCTGTTTTAATCGGGACACCCTGCTTTTACGACTGTTGTGACTTGTTTTACATTAAGAGAACGTTCGATTAAACTCCAAAGCGATTTAACGGTTTTAGCTAGATTAAAAAATGCGAAGGAAAGTTTCTGGATCAGCGATGAGAAAACTCTTCGTAACTCTGGGGGTAAAAGCAAAATTGTTTTTCATCGGATTTACCATTTCCTACTTGCTCGAGTTTGGCTTTATCAAGTTCTCCGGCTGCTATCAAAAACTCATAAACGTCTCGATATTATGAAGGGAGGCAAATTTCGCTTACTCCTAACAACACTACAACCAGATTCTCGAAGGTTCATGCTTTGCATTCACCTTATCGATTCTAATAACCATTACCAACATTACAGCAATATATTTGACACGCCAACATATATCTTTGCTTTTAATTTTATGCCTTCTATTACTGTATTTTATTATATAATAGTCTACATAAACGAACTATCAGCATACTGTTATTTTTATCAATTAACAGCAAGTATGCTTTGATCAATAAGATCAATTACAGATTTGTAAAAATATATTTTTCCCGAAAGCAAATATATTTCTGTGAATATGTAGTCGCTGTTACGAATCAAAAATGAAAACAGATAATTTAAATATATTGCCAGTTTAAAAACAGTCTCTAGTTTAATTCACCACACTGACACCGTTGAGGAACGATCGATAAAAAGAGAATAACGCAATCGGACCACTGACATTGCCGAGGTAAATCATACGATCGTAATCTAATAATCCACTCCCGAATGTTGGCATCCTGACCCTCGATAAATGTAAAACATTGGTCCTCCACGTATGTATAAGGTCAAAACGTAGATTTCTTTATCACACTTCTCCGGAAGGCACAATTATCGTTTCTCGTAACCAAAGAATTTATACTTTCGATCATGTTCACACGCACTAAGGGCGAAATAATTTTTGAAACTACCATTTTATAACTAACATTTTGTGTTCACCGTACAAACATTCGATCGCCTAATTATTTCGACCTTCCGTCAATATTTCCGATAACTTCGTAAGCCGATTTTCCGAAGACCGTCGACAGTTTTCGCGAAAATCTTTGCCGCGGAGCTTTCGACGCCCAGCAAAACAGCGTCTCGCGAACGCGGGGAACAGACTCGAATAACGAATCGCGCTAATTGGACGCTCGACGATACTCGGCTGAGAGCTGTTCGAACGTCGAATCTCTTGAAACTCCTCTTCTGGAAGTTCTGGAGAAGTTGGAAAGATTGTCAGATATTGTACGGGGGAAAAAGAAAGATCAGTCCCTTATTCAGACGAATCTGGTACCATAAATAAAAACAGCACGAACGGCCTAAGTTTTGCTTACGAGGGTACATCCCCGAATGTAAATCGCCATTGTCGACGAAACTTTCGCAGAAAACAGTTTTTACGAAAATATTCAACGCGTATATACTTTTGCAAAAATTATACTCGGTGAGAGTTTCAAAAAAAATTGATGATTTACATCTTGAGAAAGATTCGCTTGTTAGTTAGAGGCTAAACGAGAGGCAATTAAAGCATCGGATCCAATGTGAGTCGAGTTTCCTTCCAATTGCAAGTAGAATGTTAGCATATTGGGTCAGACGTTCTAGGTAATCTTCGTGAAGTGAATGAGTATGTAAAAAATATTTGAAATTGTGCTTATTTATGCTATTACAGTTTCCTTTTTCTGTCTATCTTGGTAAAACTGTGATCTATTGACTCCCGTCTGACCAGTCGTAGGGTTACTCTACTTGAATTTTTATAGAAGAAAGTTTTAAGTGGAATGTGATAATAAAACTGACAATTTTGTTTATATGGCGTATGGAAATATTGAAAACACATGCAAAATGTATATATTATTCAAAAATTAATGTAATATTAATATTTTACTTTGCATAGAGGTTTTGCATATTTTTCTCAAACTCGTATACTGAATAAAATTCACAGTCGCGCGATAATAGGAATAAGAAAACTTCTAATAGTGCTGGATACAGAAATTTTCAAGCGACAATGTTTAGAGAATCATCTCCCAGTTCCAATTTGTTCCTCAAACAAGTTGAAAATTGAGTTTACAGTAATTTTTAGTCAGTCATGGGCCTTGTGAATTTTTTTCTACAATGTATTGTATCTGCATTTGCCTGGCCACACACGGGTACGTTCTACTTGTTCTCATCCGACCGCCCGTAGGGATACTCCACTTGCTCCGGTACAATAGTAGAAAGTTCACCAGAACGTTCGACAAACACGATTCTTCCTACAACTGATCTTCGCTTTCCCCTACAATACATCGAATCCTCTCAAACCTGAGCGACGATTTCCACGAAGCAGAAAAAGAGAAATGTGATACAAAATGGACACTACATCGTGGGACACCCTCGCCGGACACACTCGCGGTCGTTCCCCGCGGCTACGGTTTCTCCTGCGACAGGAGCCACGGATGTAACGATTTTATCGTACGACAAGTCGATCTTACAAAGTGCAACCATACCTGTACTCAGATACAACGAAACCTCCGATCTCCAGCGATACGATGGAGACTCGTCGTTCAAATTTTAGCAATTTTTTACGAAGTTACACCACAGGAAAGACGTTAAAAAATTAGATACGTCTCCTCGCGGTTTTCAGGTAATAAAATTTGACATAAAAATACACTTGACCGTAAGAGGGGACGCGACACTTCCGAATCCGATTCCAACCGCTGAACACTCGTTTCCTCCGTGGAAGCTTCGAGAGATTACGCGTGCCCCGACGGTCCCCCCCTCCCCCCGGCACTCGGGAAATATTTTTTCATTTTTCGATCGCGCGACTCGTCGTAGGAGAAATCGTTAATCCCGCGGTAGCGGCTGGAACACTCACCGATGCAGACGAAGAGCGCCGCGAAGAAAATCGGCGGGAAAGCCCTCGAGGACGAAAACATCCTGACGCCGGTAGCGAGCTCGTACTGCGAGGAGGACTCCGTCAGCGCGGACCGAGGATCCTTCCGGGCAGGAGCCGCCCAGAGGGGTGGGACCAACGATGCCCCGCGAAACGAAAACAGAAAGGAAAAGGCACTTGCGACCGACCCGGTCGGTTCACGGCGTGTCCCCTCGATCCTCGATCACCTGGATCCGTTCCCTCTACGCGTAGCTTGTGCACGAACGATCGCGTGGATCCGTGATCCGCGTCGGCGATCCGTCGAACCAACTCTTTTCCTCTCCCCTTTCGGTCGATCGATCGAAACAAACTATTCCCGTCGAATTTTCCAAATTTTCTCTCCGTTACGCCGGTTTCCAATCGTGCGCATGGGCCTCGATTCCTTATTTTTCAACAAATTTCGTTCGCCTTTCGTTTCTCCTCCCCCGAGAAAGGTTCTACGACGACACTCGAAGATCGAACGCGAATCGGTCGGCGATGTTCGATCGCGGGGCTACGTAAAGGCGCGTCCTGACACGTACGTCTGTTGCGGCGCCGCCGTCGGACTGAGTTTCTACGTTACGCTGCAGCAGTGGCGACGCGACGCGCCTAGCCTAGCCTAGCCGCGCCGCGCCATCCGCGTCGTCGCGCGCGCTTATCTTCCGCACCTGTGTCAGCCCCCCCGATTTTACGGCCGTGTGTGCGTGCATGCGCCCGCGCCACGACGCCCGAAATTCGGCGTGCTCCCTTTCATGGCCTCCTTCGACGTGCCGCAGCTGCGATTTTCTGCGTTCGAAGCCTCCTCGAAATAACTGTTTCGAACTATCCCGGCCCCCACCAATCGTAGCACGACCGAGGCTGATTTTTCAGGCAAAAACTAGTCCGAAAAATATGCAATAACATTTTTGTGGACGACTTTCCGTTATAGAGATAAACTTCCTACTGATTTCATGAAGATACGAGGGTCGTTCAATAAGTCTTTAGAAAAAAATAGAAAAAGTTCTATGTTGGCGTCAATGTGTAGAGAGACTGTAGAGTGGTGTCTGGGTCTGTTGAGTATAATCCGGAGGTATTTGTTTTGTATGACCTGTATTTTGTGGAGATAAGATTTGGGTATAGTGCACCAGACTTGTGCACCGTATGTTATTATGGACCTAATGCAGGTTTTATATAATCGAATTTTAGTGGCTAGTGAGAATATTGAAAAGTCGGTCGAAGAATGTATATATAGCAACGGAGGGGTCGGTCGAGCGCTTGTGAGAGCGCGGTCTCTCTGGTGGCGAGCATAGGAGGTGACGCCACAAATCTGAGACTCTTTTGAGGATATGACTTAGGGGGAGTTCCCCTAGGACACTTAATGTGCCCATTTTTCGCAGTTGTAACACGCAAATGGTTTCCAAGTTTCATTCATTCGAACTATTGAATCTTCTAGTTTTCTTACGCTTATTTCACGAATTTTTTGTTTGTTCTTTCATTCTCTTTTTGTTCTCTTTCTCCTTGGTCAATAATTTATTTATTCACATTCATATTTTCTTGCTCTTGTTTCAGTTCTCTTTTCCTTGTTATTAAGTAAGGGAGATGCTTTCAGAATTATTTTGAGAATATATAATAGTCTGAGAATATATTCCTATCCAACAAAAAATCTACACAACTTTCGAAGAACTTCGCCGATATATCGTGCATAGGCATTTCCAGCGACTTTCGAATGATTTTATATAAATTGTTAACGTTTCGATACCAGGCATAGCCAGTTACGTAATTCGCCCTGGGTTTTGTAACATTTCATCCGGCAAAGTTATTTAATTATTATTTTATCGGTTCCCGTCAGAGTTTCCCGCTTATCGCATTATTCAATGCGACGCAAACGCGCGACGCTGTACGTGCGTCGATGCTCAAAGTTTAATTAAACAACCATGATTGTAAAACCATCAAAACAAAGAATTTCTAAATACTATCGAAGCGATGCAGAAAGTATCTTTTTCGACCTTTTACTCCATACAGCAAAACTCGTATCGATGTTTCCTTGAAGCGTGTTTAACCCCTTAACGCTCATATCTTTTGGGTTGACCAAGAATGATCAGTTTTCTTTATTGGACTTGTTTCTAAGCTATATAAAAATGCAATTTTTGTCAATCACAATGTTGTATCTAACGTATAATTTGAAAGAAAACAAATATTGTCATCCCTTAAATCGTTAAATTAAACAAATATCATTTTTTAAAGCAGTCAGACTCGGCCATGAGCGTTAAGGGATTAATATCATTTTTTTCGCCATCCATAAGATTTCTTCGATGAAATCCGTTTTATGTCATGTGGACTTTAATTTCAATCTGACCTTTAAATATATATCAAAATATTCCACCATCGTCTACCCAAAATTAAATGTATTCAATGAATGGAATCACGTCAAGACACGGAACGTGATGTTTCGCGAATAAACTCGACAGGGACGTGAAAAGTAAGATAGGTATTTAAAAAAAAAAAAAAATAGAAAACTGAAATTCGTCAACGTGATGTTTGGCGAATAAATTCGACAAGGACGCGTGAACCGGAGAACGGATGAACGGCATCGATCCCCGATCGGAAGGGTAAATCATTCTCGACGGTCCATGTTTCTTCGACGAAGCCAGGAACGCGTTTAATTTCCCTGCAGCGCGTTCCCGTAGATATCCACCGTTTACATATCGAGTCGCATCAACGTTATTGCAGTATGCATTCACGCGGCAGTTATCGGCCCCGTATACACTGTGCCCGCCCTATGTGCATTATACACAGGCAACATTGTGCCGTCCGGCATCAATCATGAGATTTCCTGCAGGTGAACGCAGCCAAAGGTTTCCACGTTTCCCGCGTTCCCGTCGATCGATCCCCGTTTCTCGAAAAAAAGGCTCAACGTCCCACGTGATCACCATAACGATCGTCTTTTCTGCGTGGACAAAATTCTTAAGAACAATCAGACCCACGAATCGAAGGTTCTCATCGATATGGAAAAATTTTTAATAAAACAATAAATCATCCCCCGCCAGAAAAATCAATTTTGAGACACGAAGGACACATACAATAACGCGATAATAACGCACGTTCGTTCGAAGATACGCAAATTGCAGTTATACGGGAACAATAGATCCGCGTCTTAGTACTTAGAAAATTACTGCGGCGTGCCACGATTCAGGATTTCGTGAATATCGAGGGCCAACGTGGACCACGTCAAATTGCGTTGCAAGTTAAATCACGCGGATCGCAATGACAGATTATGGTAATCGTTTACACTAGGGACTCCCTCGCGTATTGCAATTATTTTAATATACAGGGTGTTCGGTCGCCCCTGGAAAAAATTTTAAAGAGAGATTCTAGATGCTAAAATAAGACGAAAATTGAGAATATCAATTTCTTGACTGAGGCTTCGTTGAAAAATTATTAAAAAATTTCAAATTATTCTGAAAAAATTATTTTTGGTTGCGGGGGCCAAATACAATCATTTTTGGTCATTACATATACTCCCGAAATCCTACTCAGTTTCGAGAAAAAAATTCATTACCGAAAATCTAATTTCAGACCAGAAATGTATGCCCGAATTTTCATGCGAATCTTTAAAACGTCATAACTTCTGAACGAATTGGACGATTTTAATGTTTAAAAAAGCAAACTACGCGTATTTTGGTGGGGAATATGTACAAATCGCAAAAATATTCGAAAAGTTGGTCCTTGACCTCGCAAAATTAGAAAAACCACATAAAAATGGTCCAATTTTCAAGCAGTCATAACTCCTACAATTGTGAATATATTTCAATGAAACTTTTTTCTGAAGTAGAGCTCATGGGTACCTACAAAAAAGTATTAGACAACTTTTCTATAGGGTGTCAAACAAAATTACTAAAAATGAAAAAGTAATTTTTAAGAAAAATCGACGGGGGGTAGGTGCCTAAATTTTTCGACGAAAAAAAAATTTTTAATTAATTCTGAAAAAATTATTTTCGGTTGCGGGGGTCAATTACAATCATTTTTGGTGAATAGACATACCCCCGAAATCCTATGCATTTTCGAGAAAAAAATTCCTTACCGAAAATATAATTTCTGGCCAGAAATGTTTGCCCGAATTTTCATGCGAATCTTTAAAACGTCATAACTTCTGAACGGATTGGACGATTTTAATGTTTAAAAAAGCAAACTACGCGTATTTTGGTGGGGAATATGTACAAATCGCAAAAATATTCGAGAAGTTGGTCCTTGACCCCGCAAAATGAGAAAAACCCCATAAAAATGGTCCAATTTTCAAACAACTATAACTCCTACAATTGTGAATATATTTCAATGAAATTTAGTAGGGAAGTAGAGCTCATGGATACCTACAAAAAAGTATTAAACAATTTTTCTGTACAGCGCCAACCAAATTTATTAAAAATAAAAAACGAATTTTTAAGAAAAATCGACAGGGGGTAGGTGCCTAAATTTTTCGGCGAAAATGAAAAGTGTCAAATCGTTTTAAAAAAATTATTTTCAGTTCCGGAGGTCAATTACAATAATTTTTGGTGAATAGATATACCCCCAAAATCCTGTGCATTTTCGAGAAAAAAATTCAGTACGGGATGAACTTTAAACGTTAATAACTTTTTAACGAAGCCTGCATCAACAAATTGGTATTCTTGGTTTTCGTTCTATTTTGGCCTCTAGAATCTCTCATTATAATTTTGCCAAGGGGTGGCCGAACACCCTGTATATTGCAGGGATTCCTGAGTATTCTGAGCATAAAAAATAAATGTTACGAGGAGTATTCTCTAATTGTAGCGTATGGTCAAAACAAGTGTTCTATTTGGGATGCGTTAATAGAACAAACGTACCACATAGGGACTGTATTTGCTATTTTCTGATTAGAATGACTCGTTATTATCGTTTCAAACGCCACTACGAGTTCCCAGCGCGGATTACTCTTATCAACGAAACGAACTGAAACGATTCACAGATTGCTGCGAGACAGTATACAGAGAATAGTCAACAGAGTCGTAGATGAGATGTCGAGAACTGTTTAGAAACAGTCGAATGGAATTAGTCAAAATTCCTGCAAGTATTACGGGAATACAGTTTGCTCTCCTCCGGTGACCCCATATTCAAATCTGATCCAATAAAGCAGTGTTTCTCAAACTTTTCTATCCATTTAAACAACTCACGTGTCTTGAACTAATTCCGCTAGAAAATTTAGTCTAATGAAAATCTTACTCACTGCGTACTTCCAGTCACATCCGCCCATAATGAAAATTCGATCCAATCATGAATCCACAATTATAGTTACCCGGTCGAAGTTTCGTGGGCCACGTATGTGTTGAAACGAAAGAAGACGAAATAAGGGACTGTAGATTGGAAGTTTTGACAAAATAAGCTCTAAGAAAAATTTGCAAGAATAATATAAGAACAATGGAATAGGCCTTTATTAGCAATGGAGTTCACGCTGAAATACAGAATATTTAACAGTAGACTAAGAAAAATCTGGGATAGTCCCTGCGCGAATTGGTTCGAACTGCATTTCCATGCGAATAAAAACTTGGTTCTTGAATAATACACGCTCGAAAGTATTCCTGTCGACTTTATTCCTGTACTTTGAAGGGTAAGCTTGAAATTTAAATTACTACTGCGTGATATTTTTGGCGTGGTCCTTCAAAGAAATGCTTTGATGATTTCTCTTTTCACCGTGACTGGCAGAAACTTGTTTCGGTTTATTTTCGACATACTTTTGCTATAGATGAATAACATATCTAGATGAATAAAATTCTTTGATGACTTCTACCTAGACTATAGCTCACAGTAGACAAATTAATATAACATTAAAAGTCAGAAAGTTACTCTTAAATAAATCAATGTCGTATGATACAATAAAATTACGTAATTTAAAATATTACTCCGTGTACTCATTTTCTGATGATTCTAACATCGAAAATCATTGCTCGTTTACAGAATAAATGAAACTATTGTGTAGTCGAATAATGTTGTATAAACAAAAATTAGATTAGAAGTTCTCTGCCCTCGATTCGTTTGATTTGCAAGCAAACGCGGAACACGACCAAGGCTACCTTGTATATTTATTCGCCGTTGCATTAATACATTCAGTTTACCGCAACTGCCGTGCATAACGCGTCGCTGCAACGCGCTGGTAACATATCCCGTTTCAACTAGCTTCTGCAACATTAATTTATCGCAGAAGCGACGATACGTCGCGACAAAGCGAAATATTTTCGAAACCCTGACCGGACGGAATTATTTCTCATGGGTTTTTCCATTAATAAATTATGCAAGCGTAAATTTTATATTCGTTTGATGGAATATATCGTGGCGAACGGATACGAAGTGGTAATTTCTAGCTGTCCGAAAAAAGGGGTAACGCGTCGGATCGATGAGTGGCGAAAGAAAAACGAAACCCATGAATGCATGTTCGATGGCACTTTGACTCGAGCCTCGCTAGAATTGTAGAAATGCCTCGCAGCATTCCAACGGGAAAGCAACAACCCTCGTCCCTTTTCCAACGGCGAACTTATCGCGAAGTCTATTCTCCTCTTTTATTTTTCGTCCCGCGTTCTGACCCATATGAGCCCAGACGCCAGCGGAGGACTTACAATATCTGCTTCCAATTAAAAGGAGCGGAATTGGATCGCGTTAAAAAGAGGCCGACTCCTTCCCCCAGGACCGAAGGGAACGTCCACGAGGGTGAGCAGAAGGGCGAAAGAGTCTCTCGGCTCGACGGACCGCGAGCAACTCTGGATCTTATCGATTAACCCTCGAAAGACTAAGGGGTTGTCGAGGAAATCTTAAACACATGCTACCCTTTGCGCTCCGTAAAAGCTCGTTTCTTCTCACCGAACGATCGAAAAAAAAGTTTGTTTCCATTTCAACCTCGCGCTTTGGCTCTCTGCATCGAGGCAGCGAGAGATTCAAAGAAATATAGAATATAGGTTACGAGGCAACCTTGTAGCACATAGTCTGCTGAAATTGATATTGAATAAAAATAAAAGTAGCAAACAAAGATGTTTGCCTCTAGTTTTATTCAATTTTGTTCCCAACGTAATACGTGCCACGAAACTACGTAACTTATACAGGATGTTCGGCCAATCCTTGGAAAAATTTTAAAGAGAGATTCTACGTGCTAAAATAAGACGAAAATCGAGAATATCAATTTCTTGACTGAGGCTTCGTTGAAAACTTATTAAAAAATTTCAAATCGTTCTGGAAAAATTATTTTTGGTTGCGGGGGTCAATTGCAATCATTTTTGGTCATTAGATATACCCTCAAAATCCTACCCACTTTCGAGAAAAAAATTCGGGTAGATGATTTTTTCGCCGAACAAAAAAATTTTCAAATCGTTTTAAAAAAATTATTTTCGGATGCAGGGTTCAATTACATTTATTTTTGGTCATTACATGTACTCCCGAAATCCTACGCATTTTCGAGAAAAAAATTCCTTACCGAAAATATAATTTCAGACCAGAAATGTCTGCCTAAATTTTCATGCGAATCTTCAAAACGTCATAACTTCTGAACGGATTGGACGATTTTAATGTTTAAAAAAGCAAACTACGCGTATTTTGGTGGAGAATATGTACAAATCGCAAAAATAATCGAAAAATTGGTCCTTGAGCCCGCAAAATGAGAAAAACCCTATAAAAATGGTTCAATTTTCAAACAGTCATAACTCCTACAATTGTGAATATATTTCAATGAAACTTTTTTCTGAAGTAGAGCTCATGGGTACCTACAAAAAAGTATTGGACAACTTTTCTGTAGGGCGTCAAACAAAATTACTAAAACTGAAAAACTAATTTTTAAGAAAAATCGACAGGGGGTAGGTGCCTAAATTTATCGGCGAAAAAAAAAAATTTCAAATCGTTCTGAAAAAATTATTTCCAGGTTCTGGGGTCAATTACAATCATTTTTGGTGAATACACATACTTCCGAATTCCTGTCCACTTTCTAGAAAAAAATTCGAGAAGGTGTGACATTTTTCGACGGAAAATAAAAATTTCAAATCGTTTTGGAAAAAATTACTTTCGGTTACGGGAGTCAATTACAATCATTTTTTATCATTAGACATATCCCCGAAATCTTGCGCATTTTCAAGAAAAAAAAATTCAGAACGAACGGTACTTTAAACGTTAATAACTGTTTAACGAAGCCTTCACCAACAAATTAGTATTCTTGATTTTCGTCTTATTTTGGCCTCTAGAATCTTCCATTACTTCCATTACTCTGTATATATACTCTGTATATTGCTTTGCTTTTCTGTAGCCTCGCGAAACTGAAACCTTATATCGAAACAGAGATCTTTCCTTCTGAAAGTCCAAGAATATTATTATTTTATATTCCCTTTTTTCTTAAGAAACTATTGAGAGTAATATAGAACTAGATAACGCGGATGCAAAATTTTCTTCTACGATCTTATTCTATCTTCGCTAAGAACAAAGCTATAGACTGACCCAGTTACTAGAACCACGTTGCACACTGTAGGAAACTATAAAGAATTCCTCCGAGGCATATTTACAATGTACAGAAATCCGCCTTTTCGCCCGTAAGTGCCCTCTTTACGATAATAATGCTACCAACCGTTGTCTTACGCGACAACAAAATCCTAATCAATAATGAAATTTCCCAAAAATTCAAAGTCGTATCGTGGATGTTTACTAAAAAAACCACCAAACGAATTCGACTGAAAAAAAAAGTCCTACTTCTCCGTCGCCCGCATTATTCCCTGCTGGCAATAAAATCAACCCTCGGAGATTATCCCATTTACTGTCCGTCTGAAATTATTTCTCTAGAAAAAAAAATACGAGACGAAACATACAGAAAGGAGAATCCTCGTTCAAGAGACGAAGCGATAACGCAACGTCCGGACCCAAACTCCCCTTTTTTCCCTCCACGAACGATAAATCGCGACCGTTGGCCGGGTAAAAAAAAATAATCCCCAGCAATGGATATATCCGCTTAATAACGAGCGCAAAGGACACAGTCGGATATTAAGTCGGGTCCACTTTATCGAAGTGGCTGGTTTACAAACTGGAACGGGTTATAATTCATCGTCGTGGCTATTCGGCTGGCTCGTAATAAAGCTCGTACCGGTCTTAGTTTAATAATTAATATTAACCCCTTTATTTGGCGACGCTAAAACTCGCCTAATGCCGAACGCAAGCGCCCGCAACGCCCGTCGGCGAACCCGGATTGTTAAACTCGCGTCGCATGACTACGTATTGCGGAATTTACACACAAAATTGTACCCAATGCAGTGAAAATACAGGCGCATAATGTGCTCACCTTGGATATCTCGGAAATTATGCGCTGCAGAAAGAATCGTTGCGCACCCAAGTTGCGCCGTTTCGAGTAGCCTTCGAAAGTAGAAAACTTTAGGGTGAACGAGGTTTTAATATTGGGGTTTCGCTTCGAAGATACGCTCGACCGTACCAATTACTCGGAATTAATCGAGCTAAATAATTTCGTGTATCAGTTTTCGTGGCCGTCTATTAAAAAGCCGCGAAAACACGCTGTGTTTTGAAGCCGTCAAGGCGGGGTAAGTGGTTCGCGCGACTCTGGATCGACGAAAGATTAATGGTCGGAAACATCCGCATGGTAAATTCAACGCGGCGTATCTGCAAACGCGATTTCGCGCGCCAACAACGGGAACAAAGGAGAAGCGAGGTGAAAAAAGGGAGGGAAGACAGAGGAGATGGTGCAAAAATTTAATTACGAGGCTGCAACTGCGGTCGGGCACGCTCGTTTACGCCGCGAGTTTCGCGTCTCGTTGTGCGTTTTCGGTTCTCCTTTAAACGCCACGGTATCGTTACGCGTCGTTTTCGCGCTGCCAAAAAGCCTCGCGGAGCCGCGAAACGCCGACCGTTTTTCATTCGACGAGACTGATGACTTGCGGGGGGGCTCGTAAACGAAACAACCGCGATCGCGCTAGCGATTATTTTCTCCTTTCCTCGCTCGTTCCGACTGGACTTGCCAAAAATTTAACCGTTCCACCCCCCTCGTTACCACCGACTAACGCAACTTGTTTCTTTTTTTTCCGTGATCGTTAAGTAGGCGTGCGGGATTTTGATACGCTCCGATTAGGGGAAATTATACGCTGCATAAATGAGAATAGAAGGATGTCAGACATATTGTTTTGTGACAATGAAATCTCAGAGGACATTATTTCAAAATAAAAAATTGAAGCGACCTTGACCACTATTCTTATTTTCCAACCTATGTATACCTATTTATAATAGTTATAACAGAATTTAGAACAGTTTGGGAAGAAAAATTTCTCTACGTTTGCCAACTTTACCAATTCAGCAGCTCAATTGGTTATAGTTCACAAGATCACCGTGTTTTCAACGAAGAGGTCGCTCGAAATCCACTGGTTTTTTTACCGAGTCGGTATTTCAGTTCGTGAGACCCCAATTTCACATTATTCTAAAACATTTGTGGTATTCGTTTTCAATGCGATTTAAGTAAGCATGTAATGTATAAGATTTCATTTAAGTTTTTCTTTTCTAGAGAACATAAAGAAAAAGTTTATTTAATTTGTTTTACATAAAATTGAATTCTTCCCAAGATTTATATGAAACATTTAAAAGATCTTTTGTAAATTACGCCTATGTATCGGAACAACTATGAAACAAGAGATATAATCATTATTATCCATGGGCTGATTATAGTCAAAGACTAATCGGACTTTGAAATGAAAACATAAAACTTAAATGTAAAGTTCCATTTAAATTCATTCAGCCATTTATACTCAATCGTATTAATAATATACATATGTACGCTCATACATAGGAATAATAAAAAAAAATTTCTTTCAGTTGTTAAGAGCGAGAAGGGAAGTGTGAGCCTTTCTCTCTCGACTCCCACGAGACGGTCCGAAATTACTTCGGGCAACTTCGGAGAATTGAGAAAGAGGGCATGCGTCAGTTTACCTTTGTCGACTTTCCGAAACACTACAAGCTCACGTACATACGCGTGATCTATCATCTCTGGTATAAACCAGAGATGCCAAACGAAGCGCCGAGTACACCGTGGACACGTCTCATGGGAGTTGAGAGAGGCAGGCTCACATTTGCCTTCTCGCTCTTGAACAACTGAAATCCGACCTCACGTCAATGGCATACGATTCGGAATCTCGACTGCCCAGGTATTTTTACTTGCCTTTCCTAGAGTTCATTACTGAACTCTGCAAATTACTCCTGGTTTCAATTTGCCTCTGAAGACCTCCGATAACCAGTGCTGACAAAAGTACAGAACTCCCGACAACTTTTCACACCATACAGCGACTGTTACTGGCTGCTCCTGATTACTGCTTGCCTCTGCTGGACTCTGCTGACCATCGCTTATATTTCTGACAACCTATAACAATTACTACTGACTTCTGCTAACGCGTTTTACGAGCAAAAAGACAGATTTCTCTTGCATGGCGAACATCACTCAGGGGTGAATCTTTCTAGTTCCTCGCGGTATGTCGACCTCCGCAAGGCCGAGTCCAACATATCGGAAGGTGGCATCCTCTCGAACGAAAGTGCATATCGCTATCAGCGTGTATTATGATGTGTACGTAGGACTCCTTATCGATACTGTTCATTTGTCGAGGTTACCCTCGGTAGAAATCGCAATTGTAAAAGAAATACAATAAATATTTCAAGCTACCGTTTTTCTTTTGTTGCTATGCGAAACACGCACAAGGTATACGAATAGACCCAATCTGATTGTCATACCGAGTTATTTTTTAAATAAATGATGTATTGCAATTTAAAATAAAAAATAGAGGATTTGCGATGTACTTATCAATCATGCATCAATGATGAATCAATGAAAATAAAAACTAATCTAGTGAAGAAGATCTATATTTATGATAACCTATGCAAAGCGGATCGCAGCCAATTTGCTAATATTATTTAGTTTTTAATTAATAATTGCATTACCCAGCTAAGAATGATACGATTATTGATTAAACGCTAAATAATATTACCCAGGTCTCACCACGTGGAGGTTGCTGCGAGTGGAGACCCGCCCTAACCGATTCCCAACTACCCCCCATTAATAAAGATCTTCTGTGACTAACGATCGTTGGTCGAGGAAGAAACAAACGAAAGTGCAACCAATGAAAGGTGCACAACCAACGAAGAGAGTATTTGAACCAAAAGGAGACTTTGTATTCAAATAAAACCCTGCCTGACATAATAGTTAATATAGATAACGTTGATCGAAGAAACAATAAACGGCAATGCAACCAACGAAGGAAGCAACCAGCAAAAGAGTTTTTTTTCAACGCTAGATGACGCCTATTTATCGACCTCAGGCCATCTGGTGCTAAAACGCCCAAGTTTGTCGAGAAATCCATCTAGCGTGGATGATACGAACTATTCCACGACAAACTTGGGCATTTTAGCACCAGAGGGTTTGAGGTCGATAAATAAGCGCCATCTAGCGTTGAAGGTAACGAACTATTTCACGACAAACTTGGGCGTTTTAGCACCAGAGGGTTTGAGGTCGAAAAATAGGCGCTATCTATCGTTGAAAACAACGTACTATTCCACGAGAAACTTAGGCGTTTTAGCACCAGAGAATTTGAGGTCGATTTATGTAATTTCATTTTCTGTCTCACTTCCTCTTATGTTTATTTCTAAATCTGTTGGTAACATTGCGAGTGACATGGAAATGATAATGGGGCTCTAATACAAAATACAATGGGCAAAAAATCGTTCTAAATAGAAATTCAAAGAAACTTTTTGTCTCTTCAAATTTGTCCATACTTTCATACCTATTGTTTGCAACAATTATTAATTAACATCAGGTAATAGTTAAAATAATGCTCGATAGCATGGGTTATATAAATAATGCTTGAAGGAGAAGAATCATGATTGGTGTAAATTATTGTATTTGGGGTTTTACATTTTTTCTATGTTTATTTAGACTAAGAATCATGAAATAAAGTGAAGTACTTCAGTCGTCGTTTAGGTAGCGCATATTGATTATTCTCGAAGATGGCAGCCTCCATATCGTCACAGAGGCTACAAATACACTCATGCATGTACGCCAAAGGTGATAAACTTAAAAGAACCATCTAGTATTTCTATGCACACGACGTAGTAGACGTACGTGTGGCTGTGGTCAATTTCGTAGTATGCAGGCATCGTCTGCCGTCGCGTCATTATTTTCTGAAGGATGGAGGATCCAGTGAGGATTATTGTAAAATGGTGTGGAAAAGAGTATGCGATTTCAGATATACAAGAGGACGATACTGTTCTCGATCTGAAAGAGCGTATACACAAAGAAACTGGCGTTTTTCCGGAACGTCAAAAATTGCTGAACCTTAAATTCAAAGGTTATGTTTTGAATTGTCTTTGTGTCTGTCACTTCCATCAGTACGATATAACGTGCACGTTTGATTTTTGACAATTCGCCTTAGAATTTGAAATTTATTTTAATAAATTCGTTTGATTTAACATCATTATAAAAATTATTTAAATTTCGATCAAGTCTCTATAGAATTTTTCTCTTCACCAGGCAAAGCAGCTCAAGACAAGGATGTCATAGGAAAATTGGGCCTTAGGCCTGGTTTCAAGCTAATGCTGATGGGCTCTAGAGAAGAGGATATTGCAGAAGTAAGTCAATCACCAAAAGACATGCCCAATGTAGTCAATGACTTAGATGTGGAAGAGGAAGAAGTAGAAATTGAAAATGCAGAGATATATCTTTCAAAAATCCAAAAGAGAATCGATACTTATACAATTGTACAATTAAATCCACTCAGACTAGGAAAGAAACTTTTGGTGCTGGATATAGATTACACTTTGTTTGATCACAGATCAACAGCACAAAGCGGTGTGGAATTAATGCGTCCTTATCTCCATGAATTCCTAATGAATGCTTATGCAGACTATGATATAGTAATTTGGTCTGCAACTAGTATGAGGTGGATCAATGAAAAGATGAAGCTGCTTAAAGTTTCCAACCACCCATTTTACAAAATAGCATTCTATCTTGACTCCGAAGCTATGATCTCTGTTCACATACCAAAGTCTGGTTTGGTTCCTGTAAAACCACTTGGTGTTATCTGGGGAAAATACAAACAATTCTCTGCAAAGAATACTATAATGATTGATGACATTAGACTAAATTTTATAATGAATCCACAGTCAGGATTAAAGATTCAACGTTTCAGGCATGCACATATCACCAGGAGCATAGACAAAGAGTTGATAAAGATATCAGAATATTTAAAATTAATAGCCAAAGTTGATGATTTTCGGACTCTTAATCATAGAAAATGGGAAGACTACAAAGCAAAAAAAGAGAAAGAAGAAAGAAAGAACAAGCCAAGCACAGATGAGTAAAGATTCTATGAATGTTAAAGATTTGTTGAATTTTATCAATCTTCCCACTATCTGAAAGAGAACAGATTATAGCATTAATTGCGTTCATGACGAAAAATCGATCTGCATTCTGTATAAAGAAGAACATGTAAAAAAGAAACATCTTTTAAGTATTCTTCCATGAATGATAATGTAGAATATTATTTATAATGATAACATTAATTATCGGTATTCACAATGCTTGAAAATTTCATGTTACACTGCGTAAATTCGCATATTTTCACACGCTTCTTTGTATTTATAACGTACTTATGAATTATAGAAAATGTGTACAAAATATGTAATCAAAAACTATCTAAATAAAACCCTTGTATGTAAACGAAAAGGAAACGTTTATTTCTTCCTCGTACGTACTTATTTATTGTTTTACCTAAATTATTATACATGAAACGTTGATAAAACGTTTTGAGGTCGTTCAAAATTGCATTAATACGAAGGTGTTGAAACCTATCAAGTTTTGAAAAATTGCAAAAACAGTATATTAATTCTTATCGGTTCGAGTGAATGGTAACATCGCTGAACGTGCATTTCATTTCCTATCCATTGTTATCCGAATTCCGATCGCCATCTACTCTTTGATCGAAAACGTATAGGTACAGTCTATGAAATAAGTTTATTGTTAGTTTCATAAACGTGCAAGATGGCGAAGTGTCCGTCATAGGCGGACTTTCGTTAAGAGAGTTGACGTTACACATGCTACGTGGAAATCGTCGTTTCGCGAACAAGTTAGAAGAATGGAACTGTTCCGTACTGACACACATTTTATTTTCGTGAAAGAGATGTACAGCCTTTGGTGTGACAAATACACAGGAGAATTTTCTGCCAAATCGGGTGGGTATGCACTTATCTTTGACAGGAGTGCGTATACATACGCTCACGTCAAATGCAATACACGTTGCACTTCAATATTTTCATATACAACTTTCTCAATTTTTTAATAAATACAACTATGATAATTTAATATCCTTTTATTCTGTAAATTCACTTTTATGGCAACATTTAGTAATGCATAATTTAATTCTACAGTAAATCATGATTAAATTGTTGCTACTAAAATAATATAAGCAAGGAAACACCTTAAAAGGCAGTCGTGTATGTGCTGTTTTGCAATAGCTATAGTGCATAGATTATGTAAATATGTAAAAAGTTGATACTTACTAATGAAATTAGTAAGTGAAATTAGTTATTCATAAAATAACAGGCTTCAAGGTTTTATGTAGGCTGTTAATAATTATACAGCTTGTTATTTATTGTAAATTCTTTTTCAGACTGGGAATGGGCTTCCCCAAAAGATTTAGAATGCCTTGGAATATTTTATGGAATAATTGGAAAAATAGAACAGCCCAATGTGTTAGAACCTCGTTTAATGTTAATCAAAGAGATTTTACCAGCTGGAGAACTTTATGGAGGTCATATTATATACAAGATCAAATCTATTGCATTTTTGCACCTTGGCACAGAAAACAATGATATTGGACTTCTGCCATGTAAGAAGCATCAAAACTTGCCAAAGAAAAAAAGTCAAACCAGTTTATTCGATGTGCCACAAAAAGCAGCTTTTGCCAAAACATGGGGAACCATTAAAAGTGCTACAAATACCATAAAAAATACTACCCAACAAGCTGCTGCTCTTGCAACATCTCAGGTAAATTAAAGATATAATTGATCTTGCTAGGGATTGTAACAATAAAATGATTTACAGGTCAAATCTACAGTATCCAAACGAAACATTGTTAAAGACAAAGAGAGATTTGAGAAAAGAATTGTGGAAGAATTGAACAAAATTTTCAGTGAAACAGACTCCTTTTATTTCTGTCAAACTGGTGATATTACTAATAGTTTACAAAGGCTCTGTAATATAGAAGCACAGCAAAATGAGAAAGAACAAAATAAACCCCTTTGGCAAAGGGTAGATGATAGATTTTTTTGGAACAAACACATGCTACAAGATATAATGAATTTGAAAGTAAGAGCCTTTATGAATTTAATTTGTTCATTTTATGAGGTACATGTTTTTAACAAAGTATTTCATTATTTTAGACAGATAAAGCAAATTGTTGGATATTGCCAGTGATTCAAGGGTATGTGCAAATAGAAAAGTGCAAAGTAGAAGTGGGATTTGATGATCAGCCTCAACATGAAACCTTTAATTTAGCGATTATATCGCGAAGAAGTAGGTTTCGTGCAGGAACACGGTAATTATTGTTTTTATCTATACTTATTAATTTCTTTGTATGCCAAAATGGTTTCTCCACTATGGTAAAGGTATAAGCGACGCGGCGTGGACGACGAAGGGAAGTGTGCGAACTATGTAGAAACAGAACAACTTGTTTGGTACCATGATCATCAGGTGTCTTTTGTACAAGTTCGAGGTAGTGTACCTGTATATTGGTCTCAACCTGGATACAAATACAAGCCTCCACCGCACATCGACAAAGGTAATTTCGCGGAAATAACGATTTTATATAAATGAAATAAACTAATAATATTTGTGACATTTCAGGCGAAGCAGAAACGCAAGTTGCATTCGAGAAACACTTCACCGAGGAACTCGGGTTATACGGACCAATTTGTATCGTTAATCTCGTAGAACAAACCGGCAAGGAGAAAATTATTTGGGAAGCTTACAGTAATCACGTGCTTAATTACAATAATCGAAATATAACTTACACAACCTTCGATTTCCATGAATATTGGTAAGTATTCGCAAAGCTTCAATCTAAAAAAAAATATATTTCGAATTGCCGCTAAATGTGTACATTTGTACCTAACACAGTCGAGGAATGCATTTTGAAAATGTGTCTATCCTGGTCAATGCATTAGTTCCGCTACTGACTGACATGGGGTACTGTTGGCGTGATAAGCAAGGCACAATTTGCATGCAAACGGGCGTGTTTCGGGTGAATTGCATAGATTGTTTAGATAGAACGAATGTGGTGCAAACCGCTCTGGGTAAGGCTGTCATGGAAATGCAGTTTTCAAAGCTAGGACTAATACCGCCGGATGGAACGCTACCGACGAATATCAGGCAAACATTTCAGTTGCTTTGGGCCAATAACGGCGACATTATCAGTAAACAGTATGCCGGCACAAACGCTCTGAAGGTTCGTACTTGGTAGCGACTTGTTTCGTGGTTTCGCGTAACATCAGATCAATCATATGCGAAACCTTACTAGAACCCTGATACGTGGTTTCTTTGTTGCTTATAGGGAGATTACACAAGAACAGGTGAAAGAAAATTTACTGGGTTAATGAAAGATGGCATGAATTCTGCAAACAGGTACAATTGGACAGTAATTATGATGCATGTCCTGCATTGCATTAAACTATTACTCTCATTCACTCATCATTTGTGATGGGCATTCAAGTCTGTGTCCCGAAAGTGATTCGTTCGTCCAATTATTCGGTACTAGAAGATCTCGATAGTCTTGATAGGTCTTGAAACGTATACATTCAATTATTCACTTAAGCAAAATATTCAAGGATCGTTAAAAGTTTCAAAACCTAAGAAGACTCGAAAGCCGACAATTGTCAAAACTTTTGGGTATCGAATAATATTCGAAACGATTTGATCCAATTTTGAGCTCTACCACTACTCATTATACACGATACGTTACTTTACGAATATCATTCATTGACCAAGACATTACGTGAAAGTATCCTTTAACAGCTATTTTTTTTTTTTAATAAAGAGTAAATTATTGTTATTCGTATCGGCATTAGCTTTAATTGCATTCAATGCGTGACTTTGGTCATACATTTCATATCATTGCTTAAATACTGATTTCTTTGTACATGGCATAGATCCTTGACACTATCCTTTCATTTTCCCATAGATATTTTCGACAACACTTTATGGATGACATACGTCAAGCGGCGATAGATACCTTGCTAGGGAATTCCATCGACGTTAATCAACTGAATACAGATTGGTTGCATTATTTAGACATCTTCGATAATTGCTGCCTCGAGCTAATACCCGCGAAACCACCAAAAATAGAGCTTCAACTTGCTAATTACTCTGACTTTCTTTATGCCAGTGTTATATATAATATAGCAAGGTTCGTTGTAAGCATTGGGTTGAAAATTTTTCACCTATTAAGACGGCAATAAAATATTACTATAAATTCTGGACGTTGTCATTTTACCAAACGAAAAAATAAGATGTACAATTAAAATATAACCCCACATGATATTAAGTTTGACTATGTATCGTATGATATGACGTCTATTGCATGATATGTGCTTGACTTTTATGTTTAATCTTAATCCTAAAATACGCATCTGTTCTAATCTCCATGTCTTTATAACAGATCTTGCCATTGCTTTACTTTAATTTAGTTTCGATGCAAATATTTGGAAGATCCGTATTTTTCAGATATTATTTAAATCGCTTCAAGGATGTCTATAGGCAGGCTACGATTGATATGATGTTAGGAAACTCGGTAAACGAGGAAGTATTTCAAGAGCGTACCGAGGAAGAAGACAATGCTGCAACGGCAATTCACGTAAAACTATTGATAGAAGATTGCAAGAAGCTACTTATACCTGATCCAGAAGCTATTCTAGGCAGTTGGGGTCTGATAGATGCCGATCCTGTGTATGTTATGTATTTCTTAACCTTCGACATACACCGACCAAGCTTTCCTACATGAGCCTTCTTTTCAATAGTACCGGAGACCCGTCGGAAACGGAAATGGACACTATTCTAATATTAACGCGCGACAGTTACTATGTAGCCGATTACGATGACCAGATCGATAAAGTTACAAACTACCAAAGAGTTCCGCTCGAAGATATTATATTGATTGAATTCGGTCAGCCCGAAAGTTCAGTTTCTCTCTTTAAAAATAAACAATTTTATTGCATTAGAATAAATTACAAAGTGGCCCAGGAGTACGGCTACTTTCACGTGTTTCGCAGTACAAATTTACGCTTTTTTAATAACATGGCTGTTGTTATAAAAACCGAAGAAGAAAGTATAGGTAAAATTGCTCGATATTCTTTAATTACCAATTGTTAATGTGAGCAATGCATTAATTTGAACGTTGCAGAGTCTTTAAGAGCAGTATGCGAGGCTATTTCCATAGCAATGGAAATATCAGGTCTACCAAAGATTCCTATAGCGATGAATGTAACATTAGATAGACGAAAGAGTAAATTAGTTAATGTTAAAGGATCCACAGGTCTGCTAGACATCTCGTCCCTTCCGGAATTAACCAGAAACGTATCCGAGACACAGTTACTAGCCCTTAAAAGTGCAGGTATTGTATTTCTGAACTCAGAAAGTTATACAATCAACATTGGTATTAACTAGGACAAATATTTGTCTTACAATTAGTAATTCCAATGTTGGTTGGACAGTCTAATGATTCATAAAATTTCGTACGATTACAGGAACGAAAGCTTTAAATAACATGTCCGAGCAATTCAGTAAATTGAACAAATTAAGTCATAGCTTCAGTGCAAGGAAACCAATCGACATAGCAAAAGGTATAGGCAGAAAGTCTGAGGCAACCCCGAAACCTACTTTTACCGTTGGAGGCAGAGACATTTTAGGCAATGTACAAAAAAAACATCATAGCGGTAGCAATAGCAGCAGCGATGACGAGAATGTAGAAGGTCCGTCTGTTCCTTTAGGAAAACCAGAAAATTTCAGTCATGATAAGAATCTGATGGAAGCGTACACTCCATCCATTGGTATCATAATGGGCGTGAAAAATGCCGATGTGATAGAAAACGATGATAACAATGAAACGCAAAATTTATCAGTACGACCCAACAATCTACCTGATCAGAATTTGAACGCAGAGAATCTGATTGTTCCAGAGACTGGATCTGGAACAAGCACTTTAAGTGCTTCTCCTCAGAGGACCACGGCTACAACACCAGAAATAACGATACAAAGCGCGTCGGAGGCTTTGATGGAGGACAAGGAGAGAATGGTTCCACCATCAACATTGAATCTCACAAAGAATATTAGTCATTCGACAGGAGAAGTTGACAGCAAGTTAATACTCAGCAATATAAATGCCAATAATTTACAAACGGAAAATAGGTTGCAAGAGAAAAAGAGATCAACGTCCGAACAAGATTTAACTTTAAACATTACATCTTCTCAAAGCGAATCAGCCTTGAAGTTAATAAAAACTAACATAACGAATGTCGCCAGCCCGGTGGCATCTACCGCCAAAGATATTCTGTCGCCTTTCTCGAAATTCGCTAAAGGTGTTCAAACGTTAGGGGCAAATTTAGATCCCAGAAAGTTGAAAACGGGACAAGCAGGATTACATAGAAACCTTTCGGACCATCACGTGGAACAACGTCAAAAACTACAAGAGAGATGGGGTTCTTGTCAATCGAAACTGATTGCTTTGTAAGTTTGTTGAAAATATTATAGCTAAAATCTGAATGTCTAGCAACGTTTATTGTAATTCACGAATTAGGAAAACACAATAATAGACTAATAATTGGCAAATTGTCTCGCACTAATATTTACAATACGTCGTATTATAGACGTGAAAATACTTCTGCATAGGAATTGATGAATGTACTTCTCGTTGCCACAGATATTTCCTAGAAATAGCATTGTAAAAGTATCGTATTAAATTGTACATCTCAGTGCACATACTTAATACAATTGATTATTTTGGATTACTGCCATCTTGCCGAAAAGTTGCGCAAACAAAGTCTCTAACCAATAAGATATTTCCTATACTTTCACATAAAAATTACCTTCTCAAAGTACAATGTGGTCAATATTTAAACTACAAGTCAGTTGGTGTCTTTGCTTACAAATTTTCTATTATTCTACATTGATGAGAGTGATGTGCTCTTACTCCTACACAAAACGACTATCTATTCGCAAAATGCTTTTGGCATGTTTATACAAAATTTTTGTCACGATAGCGTTTGTATCGATTTTACGAAACGAAACCTAGCATTGCATTTGAATGTTAGAAATTTGAATTGTGAATTTACTAAAGCAATGTGCTTATACAATGAAATTTAATCCCAGCGTTCTCTAAAGCTCCACGTTTTTGCTGCATAATTAAATTTTCTTAATACTTGAAACTTTATTTACTATACAAGATGTGTGTCCCATTTTCTGTAAGCTCGTTAATACAAACATTCACGTAACATTTCTGAGTTCATGTACATTAGAGAATCGAAAATTTATTTATGCAGCAAGTTCATCAAAGAAGCTTTGTAGTCAATTATGTAAATACAAAATGTTATTTAAGTGTAGTCTAGTAAATAACGTAATATTGCTGATTAAAACGAAAGTATAGTGGCAAGATGGGATGTGCAAGGTAAACAATCACTCTGGAAATCTGTACAATGTGCAAATTAGGGATGATAATTGTATTGAAGTAAATCTAGATATCGGAGAGCAAAGAACTAGTAATGAAAATTTAGAACTGCTACTTAACAGAAACCAGAAACAAATTTGAGACTTATTTTGGATATACAAGAAAAGAAAAGCTTTGTTTTTGATATATATTGTTTTCAGCATAAAATTTCAATCGAAACGCGTTGATGTTTCAAAAAATCAGAGAAAAATCATAGTATTCACACATTTGCATAATTACAGTATTATGTACAATATACTTAAACAATTATAGTAAAAATTTGCATACATAATATGTATTTAGATCATGAAGAAGTATTCATTGTTATTTAATACACTATTTATAACACTGTAGATCAAACAATTATGAGTTCTAACTTTAGGGAGACGACATCTTGTATATAAATATTTTATTTTAATCACGATATTCTGTGAACATTTCATAGTTGCACTAACGTATGGTAGAAGTATTGCAAGTAAGAGTTTTTCTAGTGAATGTTTTTTCCAATTGCAAATAATAGTCTGTGATATAATCTAGCAGAATGAACACAGCCTAAAATGACAAAAAAATGAGAATAAAAAGGTGTGTCAATTCTGTAGGTCATTTAGGAATGCTTTAAAACGAAAACACGAAACACAGGACTGTTTTCAAGCAACTCATTTTATTTAGCTGAATTCATTACCCAGATTTTATGGTCGTTTATTCATTCCACATAGAACAGCTTATTTTTAAAGTAATTTTATCTTGTATACCTTGTGAAATATTTATTTATTGATGCAGTATTATAAGTCATCGAAGGAAATGGAATCTATATTTTTTGTTCCTTTTTTCGTATCAAGGCAATATATACATATATATATGGTCCAATTAAAGTTGAGCATTCAATATATTATAACTGATATTATGTGTATTTTTACAATAGACAATTACAAACAATCCTGACAAACAACGCACGAAAATGTTCATAGCCTGTAGAGGCTTTAACTTGCCTTATATATTAGCAGTTACATTTTCGAAAAAAATATATATATATATATAAATATGTACATGTGATACAGCAAGCGACATAGCACTTGTAGAAAAGAATTACAATAAAAATCAATGAACTCCGATTTTTTTTACTCCGACTCATTTTTATTCCCCCCAAACGAAATATTTTAAATAAAAATGATTAACGAAAATGCTTTAGCCCTTCCAGGTTGAGAAGATTACTCAATTAATTTCTATTTGATATTTATAGAATAGAAACAATTTTTCTTATAATTTTTGATCAATATTAGGTAAAGGGTTATAACATTAACGAAAAAACTACAATAGAAATAAATACGTTACTAAAAGATTCGAATGATTGATTGTTCCAATATTACGACAAATAAGATCAATTTAAAAAATGTGATACGTACTTCAAGACGACATCGTATTTTGCATCAAACCAATCAATTCTAGCACGTAATTGGAACAATTATTGCAACTAAATCACTGTAAAAACAATATTTAACGCTACTCCGATCCTCACTGTTCAAATTCATTTGAACTAATGAAGCGTGGCCGTTACGTTCAAAATGCTTTCGATTCTCGAATCGAATTAAACGATCGATTTTCGATAAGTTCATTACTTCATTGTTTTGAATCAACACGCGGTGCGGTGCGTGGTGCTGGTACTCTTTTTTTCGGTCGCGAAGAAGTGTTTTAAATAAATAATATGATCCATCGTTTTTAAATCGTTCGACAATTTTTTTTTATATTAAGCAGTGAACATGGAATGCTTTTGGTCCGATCCATCTGAACATCCACAGTGTCCACATGGTAATTTTTGGCACTGGATATTTCCAACATTTTTAAGTGATATACAGGTATATCGAATATTTACGGTAATATTATCTTCATTTAGGGCCAACATTATTATTTGGTACATATGAGAACGGCAAGTTGGAAAAGTTCTACGTATGTGCCGCCTGCCGTGAGAAAAAATTGTGCAAGTTTCACTTGAAAGAAGGAGAAAAACTGACGAAGCAACAGACGGCCAAATGGGAACAAGAAAGAAAACAGTTCGCTAATCGTTATCATCACAGAATGTTATATGTACAATTCAATAAAATAATGTCTTTGCCACCGGAAAAAAGGTGTTACTGTCAAACTTGCGAAGTATTATTACATCTCAATGATAAAGACAAACACAAAGATCATAATATAAAGGAAGGTGTCACAGACCATCAGATGAAACATCCGACAGAAGTTTTAAAACCCTTAGAAAACTCGAGACAAGAAGCTCAATATTTTTTTTCAAAAAAGTCAACAGAAGAGATAACAAACATACTAGTAAAACTTGGTGCAAAGCAAGTTATTTGCATTGGCACACCAAAAATACACGAACATATTTTAGATAAATATGAGGAAAAAATGTCTTCCCTTTTATTAGATTTTGATGGAAGATTTGTAAGTTTAAAAACTCAAAAAATAAAATAAACATTATCATACAATAAAAAGTTAGGAAGAATATTTTATAAAAGCATTATTTACCAGTAACTCAGCCATGCCTCTAGAATTTTCACTTAGAGAACACAGTTGTATATAATATTTTATTTTAATACAGAAATAACAGAGCAATCTAATTTTTGATTAATTATTAACAGTATTAAACTTTTCATGCAAACAGTTAAGAACCAATGCAATTTCATTTTTTCATTAATATGTTCCAGCATAATTTCTTTGGCCCATTAAATTATTGTTGGTACAATGTATTAAACAACTATTTTTTCAATCAAAATGCTATATATGTGTTTAAAGACTTTTTAACACAAAATGGAGGAAAAGACACATATTTAATATGTGATCCACCATTTGGTAGTCGAATGGAACCAATGTCATGGACTATGAAGAGAATTTCTGATCTTCACAAAAAGTGGAATAACATAGAAGATGAAAGTGATAGTTTGAAAATTATGTTTGTATTTCCGTATTTTATGGAATCCATAATAAAGCAAAAAAGTAATCCACCTGGTGTATCTGGAGGTTTGAAAGATTTGCAAATGACAGATTACAAAGTATCTTATGATAATCATACCTCATTTGTTGTGGAACCTAAGGCTAATAAGCTTCCCTCTCCTATTAGAATTTTTACAAATGTACCATTACATTTAGTAGATCTTTCTGATGTAAATGGTTTTAAATATTGTAAGAAATGTAAAAAATGGGTTTCCCCAGAGAATAAACATTGTAAGAAATGCAAAGAATGTACTTCCAAAAATGGTTTGACGTATAAACACTGCGATGTGTGCAAAAGATGCGTAAAACCTAATTGGGAACATTGTAAAACTTGCAAAAGATGTGCCACACGGAAACATGAGTGTGGTCGAAAACCAAAAGTTAGCGGAAGGTGCTTTAAGTGTAATGAATTTGGTATGTACAATGAAATGTATGCGGGTGCCCGCAACTTTCGGGTTGATTTGGTCGATGTATTATAGTATCGTTGATAAAAGTAAAACAATTGCGTCGCCATCATCGAACAGTATCGAATATCGATGTAATCTATTAGGTTATGTAATAAATCCATTCACGTTTCTTTTTAAGTATTAAATATTGCCAATTTTCTATAAAACTTGATCAATGATATACATATGTGTCAGTTGTACTACGATCGTTTCTCATCTTTTGGACAATAATGGCGGCAACGCGATCGTCTTATTTTTATCGAAGATAAATACCGTCCAAAGTAACTCGAATATTTCATACAATAGCATGCACAATTTATTTAATCATTTATAGGACATGCTGAGAAAGAATGTAATGTTGATCAGGATAGTCTTGAAGACATAACAAAAACTAAAAAAATTAAGAAACGCAAGGCTAGTAACGACAAAGAAACAATTATCAAGAAGAAAAAGAGGAAAGTAGATAATTCAACAAAAGATAACGCTAAGACTGAAAGTGAAAGTTCTAAAAAAACCTCGATTGTTAGAAAGTCTAAAAAAATAAATTTACATGCTGTATCAAATGGTGTTACAAATACGAAGAAAAAAGTGAAGAAGCAAAAAATCTAATTTGTTTATGACGAACGAATGTTATTTTATATATTGTAAATAAAATTGTTAAAATCCTTTTCCTTTAACCATTTTTTCAAATATACCATTAATGGTTCAAAGAAGGACCTTTAAAAGATTGAAAAAGTCCAGACAACTCACCAATTAGACATTCTGCTATCTGTTCAGGGTGCTCCAGTATCTTAAAAAATAATATTTTTTATATAAATAGCTTTAATATTGTGTTTGATCCCAGACCTGCTAGTGCACTCATCAATAAATGTTATCTAATAGATCCTGCCCGAAACGCGATACTAGTAATCGTTTATTGAACAATCTCCTATTATTCGATAGTTTATTATTAATATTAACAAATTATGAAACAATTGTAAGGTCATCAATATTTTTTAACTACCTTTATTGTATAAATGTGAGACCCCGACTACGCTATGGCTAACCCATTCTATGTTAGAGATTAGTTCAACGCATAAACGATTTTACTCACCAAGCATGAGTTTTGAGTTCATTTGTTACGAACTGGTGCTCGTGACGACAATATTTACAAATTCTTGTACAATTTTCACCTCATACACTGTTTATTTTAATTTTATTGCGAAAGTTACAAAGAAGGATGCAGTGTTCACCCGCGAAAATCCAAATTCTAATGTTGAAGTGAAGAACTAGATCCGATTGGGAGTAGAAAGATGGCCGCCCCCTTGTCGCGGTTTTCTTGGAACGTGTTAAGGCAAAATCAGTTTCAATACAAACAAGTGTTAATTTTTTCGTGTGCGGATCGGTTTTCACGATGTAGACGCTTTTCTACAGAACAAGTAAAACGTCAAACTTTTGACAAAACCATTAGAAACGTTCTAACCTATTCTATTATCTTCTCTGGTTTTGGTTATATTTTATACAAATGGAAAGATGATATTTGTAATCGATTTAATAATTTAATGAATTTTATACCCACGGTACATGCAAAATCAATGCACGTGTTGGATATTAATCATAACAGAGATAAATATAATTTTATAGCTGATGTAGTAGAAATTTCAGCTCCTTCTGTGGTGTACATCGAAATCAAGGACAATAAAAGGTACGTATAAATGATGTCCGTAAAATGTACAAATGTAATTATATAACTATCATTATTGTTTTACGCATTTATTAATCCGGAAATAGACTTGATTATTTTACAGGTAAACCAATTACTACTAGCAATGGGTCTGGTTTCATTGTTCAGTCAGATGGGTTGATATTAACAAGTGCTCATGTTGTAGTTAATAGAGCAAATACAACTGTGAAGGTAATTTTCATGGTTGTATAATTGTGTGTTTTTTTTATAGTAAGTAAATGTGTTATATGTTATTCCAAAAGTTTTTATAGAACCTGTATCACAGGTACGACTTCATGATGGAAATATGTATACTGGTATTGTGGAGGATGTTGATATGCACAGTGATCTTGCTACTGTGCGGATTAATAAGGTCTATATACATTGTATATAGTAACACATTAATTTACAAATTACCATAATAATTACTTTTTATTCAGACCAATCTGCCAGTAATGAAGCTTGGTAGTTCATCCACTATTAGGCCAGGGGAGTTTGTAGTTGCTATTGGATCTCCTTTAGCTTTAAGCAATACAATAACTAGTGGAGTTATAAGCAGTGTAAACAGGCAGAGCGAGGAACTTGGTCTTTACAATAAGCAGATGGGTTACATCCAAACAGATGCTGCAGTTACAGTTAATATCTTTATTTATTGTATACGAAAAATTAAACTGTACTCGTTTCTATCATATACTGTTGCCTCTTAGTTTGGAAATTCGGGTGGTCCACTGGTTAATTTAAATGGGGAAGCAATTGGTATAAGTGCAATGAAAGTATCAGCTGGTATTTCGTTTGCAATTCCTATAGATTATGCTAAAGAATTTTTAAAGAAAGCAGAACTGCGTCGGAAGGGCAAAGGTAAAATATTAGAAATGTGAAAAATATATCACACGCAAACATCAAACTAAAATGATGTTATGTTAGGTACACAGACTGCAGTAGACATCTCTAAGAATCGATACATAGGCATCACTATGCTCTCCCTTACACCCAATCTTCTGTCCGAACTACAACACATAATCGAAGGAATTCCGCATAGCATCAGGCACGGAGTCCTCGTTTGCAAAGTGATCGTCGGAACACCGGCCCATTTGTACGTTTCATAATTAAAATTCCATTACTGCTACTAAATAGGCGAATAATCATTGTCCAAATATTCCAGAGGCGGTCTGCAAGTCGGTGACATTATAACGCACGTGAACGGCGAAGAAGTAACGAGTGCTTTTAACATCTACAAGGCATTGGAAACGGCAAAAATTTTGAAGCTGACTGTCGTTAGAAGAATGCAAGTGTTAAATTTAAAAGTCGAACCGGAAGATGTGTAAAATCATAGTACGATTTGTTTAACGTGCCGTTTCAAATACACCATTTTAAAAATCGAAAGGTCTGCTTTTATTATGTACACTAAAGTGCACCCTATCCCCTAAATGTATGCTTACGTTATTCGCGACAATGACAAATGATCCTAGCGCGCGGATAATTTTTCGATAAGGAGCCCGTCGAGAATTTATTCCGATCGGCGGATTTATCGAAGGGTCGATTGTTCCTTTATCTTCCTCCTTATTCCGGTTTTTTTCGCAGGTCGCGGCGAAGAGCGATGTCGCGTCGCTCGGATACGAGGGTCTCTTGTCGCGATAGGGGACGGCGACATGCGTGTGCGTGCGTGTGTACGTCGGGTGTGGTCCACTGGCTCGGCCGCATTATGTTTATGTTGTTTACGACATAAGACGACCTCCGCAAATATGTGGCCGGATCTCGGTGCGCGTGGGTGTGGTCCTAGCATTTTTTCGAAAACGATTTTACTGTCCACGGACGTGTGCATCTTCTTGGCGCACGGGCTGCTGACTTGACGAATTTTTGCTACAATTTTTTTTACTACAATTCTGTTAAACAAAGAGAGTCCACTGTTACCAGTATTATTATTTAAATATATATTTTTTTACTCGAATAATAATATTTAAGTAGTTCCAGCCTTAGGTGCTTGTGAAACGAGACGATCGGATTCGCGCGCTTGAAACAGACCACGTTGACAGGTTTCGCGAGTTCACACGCGCGCCAACGATAAATCGCAATTAACTTCTGGTGCACCGATAAGGGTAACGGCTGATGGCTTTCATTATGGCCGCAATAAACCGTGACCGAGTGGTGCCAACGATGCCTCTTCCGCGATGAATAGTTATCTCTCGAGGACGGTTTAAAGCGACGTCCGTGCCGGGCAGGAAGCACCGGTTTTCGTTTATGCGCAATCAGGTTTCCCTCGTTAGACCTCGTTTTTCTTGATCCAGTTCTTCGTCCCGTGTCGCATATATTAAATTAACATTAAGACGAAAACTGTATAAACACGCGATAATTAACGACAGCGTCGATTTTTCTAACACGGTCGCGCGTGGATAAATATTTTCATTCCCGATTGACCTTTAACGACCATGAACCGTAAAACATTTCGAGAGAATCTTATAATAAATTATTGATTTCGAATTATGCCCCCTCCCCTCTTAAAATTAAGCAAGATTTTTTAGAAATCGTTTGCAATTAATTTCAAGCACATCCTTCATTTTCTTTCTATCTGTACGCTCTTGTCGCGCGTTCCTTGAGCGGGCGAGGACCCTATTCCCTGATTATCCACGCTTTTTTGCCGCGTATCTTCGCCTACGAACAAGCGCTGCCACTTCCTACGAGCGTGTCTAGCGATTCTCGGTAGCTGGAGAACAAATGGGCATCAAGGTGATCGTGCCCTGGTATCTACGAACCAACGAACGAACGAACGAGATAGCCCTGGATTGCTCGCTCGCCTACACGTACTTACATGTTGACTTTCCACCGGCCGATGACCAGGAGCGAGGAATCTCCTTAAAGGACGAGATCAGGCTGCTGGAAGAGGACGTGGCCTGTCTTTTAATAGATTCGCCAGAAAGGGAATAGAAGATCGCGACGTTCGCGGCTTAGACGCAGGAAAACGTTCGAAAACTTGGAGTCACGACCACTGCTTATAAACTGTTATTTCAATAGATAACAATTATAATACCAAGTGGACTTGAAAAATGAACGTTAATGTTAGGTAAAGGTTCGATCAGAAACGAAATGGAACCGGAGTTTATTTAATAGCAGATTAGGATATGTAAATATTTGTATCTGCATGTAGTAATAAAGATGTATTATTAATATTTAGAATATAAATAGCTCAGATCAGAGGTTGTAATGTGGTGGAGGCAGACCAGTGACCTTGAACGGTCAATATTTTCTTCCCCGACTGTTCGCGAGCGTTCGAGGAGTCAGAGATTTGCGAGCAATGGGAAATTCGTATACCGGATTGGAAGGAATGCAGCTGAGACACTCGAGCCACACGGAACGGTACGTAAAGCGACACCCTCGATGGCTCAAGACTCGAAATGTGTTTCTCGTTCCATGATCACGCGTGTCTTTGTCCCTTCAATTTGATACAAAGAGGAGTCGTCGCTAAGACAATCAAGCCTGGTCATTCTGCGGTCGTCCTCCAGCGAACTTCTTCCCATCGTACACCACAAGCGCTGTGAAACTCCTGTCGCATCCTTCCTTCCCCCCCATTTCCCCTATCGTGTCGCGCTCGACAATGACAAATAATTCCTGCTTTAAACGCGACGCGATTAAAGCCCGCAACCGGACTCCCCTCGCGCGACACGCAGGACAATCACTTTTGTTTAAACATTTTTCTCCCGATTCGCGCCAACAGCGTCCGGGTCATCGCGACGCCAAGGCGTCAAGGACAAGGGACGGACGATTTCACCGCGACAAGGGAGGATTCCTCGAGCATCTACGGTACGGGGAAAAAGTCCTTAATGCTCGTTAATCTTACAACCCTCTTGTCACCTATCATCCAAGTAATTGTATAGAATTAAGTAATTATTTGAAAAGTATATACGTAATGTTTCAATCACGGTGTTTATATTAAACACTGTTTTGCTATTGTATTCTGTTCAAAAAAGGTGTTTGTTCAGTTTTCCTCGAGTAGGCTGACCAACCAAATCTATAAATGGATGTCGAAACTTTCGCCAGAGGACGCGTAGAGCCCTATTATATGTGACGGTTGGTATGGGAAATAATTGTTAGTTTTAATATCATGTTGTTGAAGAGAAATGATTAAACTTAGAAAAGAATTTCAAGTTTAAATTTTGAAAGGTGTCTCTTGTCATCTTTGGTAAGTGGACTCATTTTTGCCTAGTTTCTAAGGGTCTCTACAAACCCATTGTGTTTCCCGTTTGAGAGTTTGAAATATAAAAGTTTCTCTGTTGTAATTTCTTGCTCGTTTTAAACAAACTGGTATTTCGAACATGCTGCACTTCCTCTATGCGTTTAATTTTTGTGGAGTTCGCCGCGGCGTCAAGGACGAAGGTGGGGCGTCTTTATTGCGGCAAGGGTGGATTCCTGAATGTCTGCGGTAGAGATAAAAAGGCGGGAAAAAGGCCCACGGCAGGCGAACAATTTTGCTTCTACAAGACCCGCCGATGCGTTCGCGCGGCCCTCGATCAAGGACGAGAGAAATTGTTGCAAGTCGGAGGCCAGCCGCGGACCGCGAAACGCAATCACGACTCCCATTGTATCGGGGATCTATAGATCCTCGAGGAAAAAGCCGGTGCACCGTGGCCCCAGCATTCACTCGCGTCGCGACAAATGTAATTTATCACGGCAAGAAATCTCGCGTTTGTAGACATTCGACAAGCCAAATTAATCGAATAAAAATTTAACTGTCGTCACAACAATAACAAGCTGTCATTAATAAACGCACATATTTGAATTACGATCGTCATGCAAGTTCTACACGTAAATACGACAAAAAAGAATCCACCGATTTTTCGAACCTCTTACGCGAGAATCCTCCTCTTAAGTCGCTTCGAGTCTGACGTTGTAATCAGACTATCCACATTCTACTTCGTAGCTTCGCATTCCCCTTACTCCACGACTGTTTTTCTTTCTTTCTACCTGTAATAACTGACATACTTGCATTATCTTAAACAGGTTCGTGTAATATTACTGTACCGTTGACTGGAATTTATTTATAGCTAGGCAAAAATAACGGACCGATTACAGTGAAAACTACGCGTTGGATAAACTGCTAAATGACTTGGATATATACAAACGTACACCTGTTATTAATCTGTTGTAAATAATAAAGTTCCCCATAGTTACTGAAGACCAAATTATATTACTCACCGATTGCATATTCTAGTACCTGTAAAAAAAAAACATTTAGGCAATTTACCACGATTGGGAACCCCTGGTTTTTAGCAAATGAAAATCGAAAGACGATTGCTTGACGTACGAAAACATCGAAGGGATTACTTATCGAATATTTTTCAAGCTATCACCGATGCGGTTAATTAGTTTTGTTGCCTCGCGAGTGGATTCTGACACACTGGTCAACGATACCGCGCTGTGCCCCGTAGTTGGGCCCGGTCGCCGCGGGCATTGATCATCCGTGCAACGATCCGACGCGAATAAAGCAGCCGTGCGATGGCGTTAATGACGCTAATAATTTCACGGCGGCAATTACACGTGGTACAAGCACGATCATGGTAGTTATGAACCGGTACAAGAAATTTACACGCCGGCCAATCGAGCCCGCGCATCCTCCGACGATACTCGCCAGCCTGTGGGCCCCCGGGATACCACGCCAGCTGATTGTTCGGTGAACCGGGGCCCTTCTTCCCTCGCGGCTGTAAATTCTTTTTCTCCGTTTATTTATCGCCGTCGGAGTTCTTGCCACTGTCCACGATGGCAGTTAGTCCAATAGTGGCAAACAATCGACTGGAAAATTCAATGATCGTTAGTAAATATTTTATTCGACAGTGGAATTTAAATCAAATTTATTTAGTTTCGAGAGTCTGATGGAATTTTTATGTGATCCGAGAACGTTCTAAAATTTTCGACTTTACTTTTTACGTTTCGCTCTGAAATACGTTACACATATTATCGCAATAAAACGTCTGCCCCTAATTATTGCACTTTTTAAATCTCCGGAGGCTGGTCGAAGCCGCGTGGAATGCCTATCAGCGTTTACGACGATATAAATTCGCCTAAATTGACCAATTTTGTTCGAGAAAAACAAAAGTAACGTTCCCTTTTTCTCTGGAACTGGGCTTTAAGTATTGGTTAAACTTGTCGTCTCCCATATCTAGTAAAAAAAGGAATTCCTGTGTCAGAAATTTATGGACAGCAAATATTTCGTTATGTTTACTTTAATTAAAGTTTTCCTTTTATGGTTAGAGGATCAAATTTAATTTGATTCGGAGTGAAATTTTCGCTAACTAATTTGAATTTGTTATGATCAACAAAAAATAAACGATCTAACAATATTGCTGAGAAAACTGAAGACAAATAGCTTATATTTAACTTGTATTTTCTCTTTCGAATGATACAATCTGAATAACTATACTATATCTGAATGATACTATGAGAGTATATGTATGTTGTAAAATTTATGGTTTCTTCATAGGGACAGGTTACCAAACTGTGTCAGAAGCTATTGTCGAATATAGAAAGTGATACATTTTTACCGATCACCTGGTCATCTCCGTTACTTTCGATTTTCTCAAGGTCGTTCATTCTTCGACTTTTTAAGGTCGTCGGCATTCCTTCTTGTAGTGACAACATACTTTTATCACTACAGTATTGCAGCTGACGAAACAACGACCTCAACCATGTATGGTCTGTTGACCTTCGAATGATCTTGAAGTATTTGAAAGGTGCACGAAACGATTTCCACCAACTTTGGTATTATTTTGCAATATGGGTTCATCGATGCAGCAGAATTTACACGATTGCTCCTTATGGAAGTACAAGAAATATTACTTTCAACATTACTTGATCCAAAAAAACATAACACGATTGTATTGAAAAAAATTAAATAATCGTAATATAGAATATATTGCAACTCCGCGCGGCAGTTAGCCAAAGTGGGAACGTCATTTTCGTTTTTTCAGAAGTGAATGGCAGCTCGCATAAATGTTTTGGTCCGTACGTTGAACGGGACGTGAACTGACCTAACTTACTATATCGGGATCAATGTTTTAAAACAGCACATCTCGTATGCACAGCAAAAACACTGCAGTTTAAAAATAATATCTTCAATATTTTTATTTTATCTCTTTCAAAGTTTATTTGTAATTCCTATTAATTCAAATATTGAATATTTATATTATTCAGAATAAATCGATATTTTTGTTATTTTTGCGTTGTTTTTGATGCTGTAAATGCATTTTATTTGTTCCGACTGTTATTCGTATCGATACACTTGTTCCTACGTACTATCGGTTCTCAAAATAGTGTATTTAATATTTCCACAACATATTTGCTAAACAGAATCCACGATGGTATCTAAAATATGGACATTACAGATATAGACACGATCAATGTTATATTTCGAAACGAGCGTTCTATTATCTTACGTGTGTTATTAAATATCATTGTTAGGAAAGGAAACGTTGAAATATTGGTTAAAATAAGATTTACCCGTGTCGTTCGTCTCTATTCTCTGCTGATCGGTTGGCATCCCGTTCGAGAAGACGCGGATCTAGCTCCACGACCGAGACCACGGTCACGATCGAGAAAAAGTGCAAACCGGGCGAATAAAAATGTCCAAGAAGAGGCACAAGCGTCGTAGAGGGCGTGGCAAAGACTACACTCGCATGGATCCGGATCCTGGATCGAGGGATCCCGGTCTACGAGTATTCGGTGAACGGATCCGCCTGTCCTTCGACGGTTCCTCTGGTTCCTGGTTCGAAGACACGATCCAACCGACTCGTCCCCTCCGCCATGTATATAAGTCAAAACCAGATCGGAAGCAAGGTGCACAGGCCGAACAGTCCTTCTCAAGCAAGGAGGTTCTCGCAGGAATACACCTATCGCAAGATGCAGGCACTGGTAAGCGCAACTTCTCGACAATCAAAATAGTACAACTATCAAAACTGTTATCTATATTTCTATTTGTAATTTTGGAGGGGGTGGATACTCTCAAATTTTCATTCGTGATTCTCTATTAGCTACCAATCCTTGAGCTCTTCCTTTGTATCTTCGTACTTATAGCGTGAAACATCAATCGATAACGATTGGATTTCGATCAAATTATTATTTTATTATTTCGAGGGGTGGATATTCTCGAATTTTTTTCGCAATTCTCTATTAGCTACCAATTCTTGAGCTCTTCCAAATTTGTATCTTCGTACTTATAGTGTCGATCATCCTTGAATCGGTAACGATTCGGTTGGATTTTGATGAAATTTCAAAGTCACGTCCTCTTCTGGCATCTTGTCCCCGAAGGTGTTTAGGGGAATCTGGGTTCTGGAAATCGGATCCGTGTCTCTCGCCGGCCTTTCGATTCCAGACACCGTTGAAATTCAAATGAACACCGAAATCAATGCGGAGGAACGTGGTTCGGAGCCCTTTCGTTTTCGCGGGGCTCCCATTTCTCCGTGTTTCCGCTCGTCGGTGTAGTCACTCGTTCGTCTCTTATTGGATCGTAAAGAGAGCTGGATCTTCGGCCTCATGCAAGTATAAATTTATCCTCTCTTATGTGACGGGAAGAGAGTACGCGGCCCCATCGACCGCGGGCGTAAAATCCCAACGATTCGATGGCTGTGGTTTCCTTGAGGGCCACCAGCAAAATTTTAAAGCGTCCTGAAATCAGCTTTTTCGTCACCTTGAAGACGACTTTTCCGGAAACGGAGCCTCTGGGATCGATTCTTCTCGGTTTGAAGTCCTCTGAGTTCTGACAATTAAAAACAAAATTCTTCGTGGAAACTTTGCGATGCTCAGGAAATCGTTGTTCGAGTAAACTTAGCACATTTCGAAGCCGCTCTTGGTTAGCGCGTATCTGGTGGATCGAGAAACACAATGTTATACAGGGTGTTCGGTCTCCTCTGGGAAAAATTTTAATAAGAGATTCTAGAGGCCAAAATAAGACGAAAATCAAGAATACCAATTTGTTGATTGAGGCTTCGTTAAAAAGTTATTAACGTTTAAAGTTCCGACCGTACTGAATTTTTTTCTCGAAAATGCGCAAGATTTCGGGGGTATGTCTATTCACCAAAAATGATTGTAATTGACCCCCGCAACCGAAAATAATTTTTTCAGAATTAATTAAAAATTTTTTTTTTCGTCGAAAAATTTAGGCACCTACCCCCTGTCGATTTTTCTTAAAAATTCGTTTTTCATTTTTAGTAATTTTGTTTGACGCCCTACAAAAAAGTTGTCCAATACTTTTTTGTAGGTACCCATGAGCTCTACTTCAGGAAAAAGTTTCATTGAAATATATTCACAATTGTAGGAATTATGGCTGTTTGAAAATTGGACCATTTTTATGGGGTTTTTCTCATTTTGCGGGGTCAAGGACCAACTTTTCGAATATTTTTACGATTTGTACATATACTCCACCAAAATACGCGTAGTTTGCTTTTTTAAACATCAAAATCGTCCAATCCGTTCAGAAGTTATGACGTTTTAAAGATTCGCATGAAAATTCGGGCAGACATTTCTGGCCAGAAATTATATTTTCGGTAAGGAATTTTTTTCTCGAAACTGAGTAGGATTTCGTGGGTATGTCTGTTGACCAAAAATGCTTGCAATTGACCCCTGCAACTAAAAATAATTTTTCCAAGACGATTCGAAAGTCTTTTTTTTTACCCAAAACTTTCAGCACTTACTCGAATTTTTTTCTCGAAAGTGGGTAGGATTTCGGAAGTATATGTATTCACCAAAAATGATTGTAATTGACCCCCGCAACCGAAAATAATTTTTCCAGAACGATTTAAAAGTGTCGTGTCCAAAAACATTTCGAAAATTTGTTACGCGAACTTCGCGGCTATAAAACCGTTCTAAAGACAATTAAATCTACTAGAATCGTCTGAAACGGTGTGTTGCTTTATCCAAATCAACGTTGTCGCGTCGTATTTGACCGATTTACTGTTCGCAGACTCCATTGATCGTGACGCTGAGCCTGGTATCGGGCGCGCAGCTGAAGCTGCTGCCGTACGCATACCTGGCGAGCCCGTTTCCGGTGTACCATCAGTACCAGAACACGAGGACGGGCGAGCACGCTTACAGTTACGCCGGTGGCCCGTCGGCAAAGGAGGAGATCAAAGACGCCGACGGGGTGACCCGCGGCTCTTACAGCTACGTGGACGCGAACGGAATCCTCCAATCTGTGTTCTACGTCGCGGACGAGAACGGCTTCCGCGTCGCAGCGACGGACCTGCCCTCCGATGGCAATCTCGAGGCGAGCCACGTCCTCCTCGCCAGGAGCGTGGACGCAAATCGCGAAAGCTCCAGTCGCAGGAAACGCAGCGTCCCGGATTCTCCAGCCAGGTCTAACCAGGACGAAAAGCTTGACGGAGGCGTCACCGTCGACGCTCTGCCTCTGATTCCGTCATCCAACGTGTTCCTCGCCGGCGGAGTACCACTGGCGAGCTCCAGCCAGAGTCAAGTCCAGATCCACAGGAACGCGCAGATCCAGCTGCCGGCCGATCTGGCGATCCAGGACAAGCAGATCAACGTTCTGAAGACCGTCCCCGTCCTTACCACTCTGCCCTCCTATCACGAGAACCGCATAGAGCTGCACAAACAGCTGGGCATAGAGGGTCTCAGGCTCAAGGACGCGGTGAAGATCGACCAGGAGCCAGCGACGGTCGTCCAATCACCTGGAGCCATTCCCTTGGTCCCTGTCCTCGCCAAACAAGTCCCGATCCTCTCGAACCTGGTCCCAGCGTCGCTGGGATCAGCTTCGGTGACCACCTCCGTCTCTAGCCACGGTATCGATCAGATCCATCCGTCGAAGGTCCTCCAGGAGTCTTTGATCATTCCCAGCGTTCTTGCCAAGGAAGCAGCGCCCGTGGCTGTCGAGAAGAAAACAGTCGTGGCGCCTGTTGCCGTGAAGGAGGCCCTACCAATCGTCAAGGAAGCTGTGCCAGCTAGTTTGGGCACAGAGACCTCGTCCGCGTCGATCACCAGCTACGGGGTCAGTCAAATCCACGGGGACTCCAGGGTGAACGTCGAGCCAACGCTCCTAGTCAAAGCTACCCCTATCGCTCAACTGCAACCGCTGCTCCATTATCCGTTGTATCTTCATTAAGGATGCATGGGTAACTGGAAGGGGCAGAGGCACGGACACGTTTCATGGGACACGGTATACGCGAGACAGACAGCAAAGACGAGACGTCTGCGACCTCCGACTCTGATCCAGGGTTGCGCTGGCTTTCGGGAAATTCTTGGGGAGGATCGTCTGCACTTGCGAACGGTCGGCGAGAGTTTCGACGAATTCGATCGAGAATACGGTCGACCGATAGCTCGCCCACCATTCGGGAGCGTCGTTCCTCGCATTTCATCACCCATTCATTTCTAGCATTCGGAATCGTTCGACGGTCGATCTTGTATTTAAATTATCGTTCATGTTTCACTCGAAAATAAAAACGACTTGTGTGTGGTATATTTTCGTCGGTGCATCGATCCTTTCCCTCTGTTTCATCCTGAATGGACCTGGGCTATTTTTATATCAATTTGACCTTTATTGACCTTTTCAAGGTCATATTTTTTTAATGATCGCATCGTATGCTGCTTATGGAGAGGAAGAAATTGGCAGGAGAAACCATGGGTCGCATTCGTTCCTATGGAAAATGAAGAAAAGTAGAAAAGTTTTATATCCGAGGATTTATTTGTTTTAAACTTGAACCGAAAGTAGTCCCACTGGTTGCACAATATAATATAGCAACGCATAAAATATAAGCAAGACGATTCATAAGAATTTCACAATAGTTCGAGTAAAGACACTCTCATGCGGAAACCTTGCGTTTGTATCCGTTAAGCACGTACATCAACGCCCATAGGCGTTCTACGCACGCAGACGATTGATCCCGTTTAACCCGTGAATTTATGCTCGAACCCACCGCTTAAAATAGTACTCGAGAAGACAATCTCAACGCCAGGCTCTTCGTTAATGAGAATTTCAAACCCTCGAAATTATCCGAATGATCGTCGATTTCGTATTACGGAGGATCACGAGCCAGCGTAATATCGTGAGAGGGAGGATGATCGATCACGACGGTGTTAATTGTTCCTACTTGTTCGTGGAATTGGTAGGAGGTACTGGAACACTGTCCAATCTGAAATTGAATCGGAAATCGTAGTACGTACGTAAGTCCCTTCACTGTTCTTCGTGTATTTATTAATTTATTGCCGTGAAAAATGTTTCGACTCTTTTTATTTATTTCAATTTTGCATGTACGGGGGTGTGCCAGATACGTTACAAGCTGTTTTCTAAGTAGCGAAGATATTCATCCCCCAATGCGGTGGTATCCCTATCGAAACCATAAAAAATTTGCATCCTTCGATTCCAATATGTTTCTCAATATATAGAATATATTTACATGCCGAGATTTTCGACCTTCCATCGTCCCATTTTATTTCCTGGCATCCTTTGATACAGCGCTGTCTTTATTGCCTCGTCGCCCACAATTTTGCCCGCGGAAGGAATTCAGTCTCATTTGCATATTCTGTCGAACGCGTCCTCTTATCGGAATTATTATCGAGCCGAGCCGTTCGACGAGGGGGGGAACAGAGAAAACGGTGATTTCCTTCGAGACGAGCCTGTGTCGCGTATTCGGTGTCGTTGACCCGATAGTAAAACGGTCCCGGAAGCCGGAAAAATCGGCAAAATTATTGCGTGCCGCGAACAACCTGCGTGACTATCGCATTCGTTCGACGATATCACGTCTCACTCATTCGCTTTCGGCATATCGAAGCAGGAAGAATTTCCATCGGGTGAAAGGGAGGGAGGAAGGGGATCGAATGGTCTCCCGGAACGTTTGTCACGGTCCCGGCGTGGGAATTGCCAAGGAACCCTTGACCTTGAACACCATTCCCATCGCCATTATCCGGGATATGGCATTAACCTTAGGAAGACCAACAGAGAACCGTGTCGACCCCGCCAATCACAAATCCTTAAAAATCTAATCCTTACGCCGCGTAAAACATTTACAAAAAATTATTCATCGTCCCTCCGAAACACGATTTTAACGAATATCGTGATTTATTCATTGTATATCAATGTTTAAGTACGTCACATATACTTGAAAATTTACTGCTTCTTAATTTTTAAAATAGTTTTCAGTAGAATAGTTCACACTTATTTGAATTACAAATCTTGTTTGTTATTAAATTGTTGTCTGTTTAAATATCAGTTTTCAGTAATATCGATCAGACCTTTTACAGAATTTTCAACGTGTTTTCCAGTATGCATTATCACATTGGGATATTGTAAAATTTTCCGAAGCCGTTTGACGATCGTGTTCGGTCAATTGTTCCACGATCGTTTGCACATACACCCTGCTATCCGTTTTATGGTGAATAAACTTAACATCGCATTTACCACGGTAGCCTATTGCTGCCCACGCCATAACACCGCCTCCGCTCATTTGTCTCTTCTACCATTCGTGTTAAATCTCCGAGGGTGGATTTCGCCCCTTTGAACCGAATACACGCGACTTAGTTTATCGAATATTACGATACACTGAAAATCACATGAGAGTCTACATTCCGAAAATTACTAGTTTGTATCACTTTTTCGAATCTATAGACGTCTATTCATAAATTCAATGTACGAATAGAATTTTTCAAAGCCGATAAAATCAAATGAAAAAAATAGCAGAGGGTTGTTGCGCGACCTCTGTTGCCTATTACAAGTAAAAATCTCCCAAAAGAGTCACGCTTTCGTTACGAGGAAATTAGACTGTTATTTCTACGGATGGATTTTCATTAACAGAAACGAGGAAATTACACGCGAAACCGGCCGTCACAAAATATCAAAAATATCTCGGATCATGAAGGGTTAAAGTACCGCACGCGAAGATCGCGTGTCCAATGAAACGTCGGATTAGTCTCGGCTCTCTGGGTCTTGGACATCTGCGCCGTTCTTGCCCCGATCCGCGATGAACTTGGAGGATTGCATCCTGAACTCGCGCCCGATGATCTTAGGATTCCTGGATCAGCGAGAAAAGATGCACAAGACGGAACAGGTCTTTAGCGATGCCTGGGGGAGAGAATACGTAGACCGTTCGCTTTATAACAGTATTAGGCACCATCCGGAGATACAAACTAGCATAAATTCTACGCCTTTACGACCAACTGAGTTCAGACATGTTTACTCGATCGTCGTTCAGTCAATATCAAAGCCACTTTATTCTTAAAAATAATACTACACGAGGGGTTGGGAATAGTTACGAAGATCAGATTTATACATCTCTAACTAGACTGCGGATCTTTATACTAAAGAGAAAACATTTACAGGATACATAGTCGAAACAGATACTGAGCCCTACTTGCAAACAATGAGATAAGCATAGTTTATTCATTAATATCTTTCGTAACAATAATTATAAAATCTAGTCCTTGGAATTCTCTATATAGAATCTATTCTAACAATTGCTATTTTCAGCGAATGCTTTGGAAGAGCACTTTTTCCCCAGGTGCGACACGTCGACCGAATCGAACGTCAATTTTCACAAAGGCGGCCTCCCCAAGGCGATACTAGACGCGAGGGGGGAAAAAAATGTCGGAATCCGGATCACCTTCCAACGCCGTCAAGTGCAGAGCGTCCGCGAAGCAGGGTCAAGGAACTCGATCCAGATGACTCGTAAGATTAGAAGCCGAGAAATATCACGCTATCTCTTAATACGCGTCGAAGCTCGCGGTCGGCGCGCGGTTGTCCGCGTAAAGCACGCCCGCTCCCTTTAACGCGAAAACCCGTTCCTCGGGCCCTCTTCCTTCTGGCCCGTTGCGTGGGCGCGTGTGACAAACGACCCGTGGAAAGACGATGGAACGCGTCACAGACAATCTCGCCGTGGTTTCTTCATTATCGGGACCGGCTCCGGGGCCCCATTTCCATCGCGTCGCGAAACCGGAATCGTATCCTAGAAAAACCGAGACCACGGACCCCTCGCGGTGCCTTACCGTCAATTAACAACGTAAATCCGATTAACGAACACACGCAAGGGGAGGGGGGGGGGGGGGGGGGGAGATAGTCGCGACGTCGACGAGAAATTTCGCGTCGTTCCGAGGACACCGTCGTATTAGGAGGATGACAGCATATAAAGTGCTCGATCGAACTGTGGAAGGACCCCAACCTCGAAATGGAAGCTCTAGGTACGTTCCTGGGACAATATATGGCTCGAGGATGTCGGGAATGGAGCCTGGACGTCCACCAAAGCAACGATGCAAATTTTACTATTAATAAAGACAGTACTGTACGAGAGGATAGCAGGGAATAAAACGGTACTTCTGGGAACTGAGAATCTGAGAAGGGAGTATAAGTTGTTCGTATATAGTACGATTGTTGGGGACAAGTTTGAATTTTTATTCGGGAATCTAGGCTTCAAACGCTAGGTTTAACAGAACTCTGATTCTAACAACGTGACGGCTATCGATAAAAATATGTGCAAGTAATGCTTGCAAATCTAGCATTAGGCTTATTTATACTACCATATCTCAGCTTTAGCGAGCTGGAATTTCCTTTCCTGCTACCGGACGAAGAACACCTGAAACAGAATTTTAAAATTAAATTAGGCAAATCTAAGACGTTTTCGTGAGATTCTAGAGCCATGTTAGACGCTTGTATTGCAGTTTGATGAAAATCTCAGGCTTTCAGAGCGATTTGAAGCTTTCGGCGGTGGTCGAGAGCCACCGCAGGAATGAATCGTTACCGGGGCGATCTTCGTGGGTCATCGGTAAACGCTTCATGAATCGGTGGAACAGGTGAAAAAGGAGGAAAAAGCACGTCAAAGCGACCCTCGGTGGCGAGAACGAGCCTGCGGGCGTTCGTCCAGACGCGGCGTCAAAGAGAAAAAGCCGATCTCCCGCCAGCCGACGATTGATCTTAATTGATTGGGGCGCAGGATCCCGGCAGCCATGCGGTTTTATCGGGCAGCGTCCCGTGTTTAGGCCTCTCGTGGGAGGCAGGCCAGATAAAAGTTCCTCCGGTGCGGTCGGCCAATCAGCAAATGGAATCGTTAGTTAGACCCCTGTAATCGTCGATCGGACGTTAGTTCTGCCTCGTAGTACACGCTCCTGGAACAATCGTGATTCACGATCGCGTTTCACCGGGTCAAGTCGTGGATTCACGCTGTTTATCGCGGCCACAAACGTTCCTAATTAGCGTATTAAACGGTTTCGCCCAAAAAGTTCTCCACCTGGAATTTAAACGAATTTTAGATACGAGATCGAGAACTTGGTGACGTTCGCAGCCCTTTGGAACTCGACGCAAAAAATAGTTTTGTATCGACTTTATAGTGTGGCTTGTGAATAATTAGTATAGAACTGTTTCACACCATCTTACACTAGGGTGGAATCTTTATGCAAGTTCATATTTTTATTAATGGAATTAATGTTATGGAGAAGATAGTTTCAACCTCTAAATACAGTAATTCGTATCTTACTTTAAGTACTTCTTATATTTTCGCATATTAAGTGCATTTTGTAGATTTTTGAGAATTAAAATAAATACTGTGAAATTGTTCGATCGAGGAACGAAAATATAATAATCGTAACGAAATCGAATTGTTTTCGTAAACGAAAATCTGTGTCGAAATAATCGTGACGAAGAATAATAAGAAGTTTTAGTTTCCAAAGTCTGCCAAAATCCTCTATAATTTTCGAAAAATCGAGTCTCTGTTCAATTTTAGCGGAAAGTTCTGCGATTTTGACCGAAAGTTGGTGGGTTTTGCCCATCGTGCGGATGGTAGGCGACAACCTGGATGGACGAGCCGACCGTCTGATCGATTTGTATTCAATGGCCGCGTCCGCGGAATCGAAATCGACGCTGTCCTGGCAGCGGACACGGGAAACGGAGCCGCAAGAAATATTCGTGGCTCCGTAAAAGGAGACCCGTTGCTCCCTGGATTCTTCCGACGAATAATGTTGCATGCATGCGTGGATCCTGCCGGGATCGCAAGCAGGATGCTCCGCTGTTCGAAGACTTTAGAAACGTCGATGCGTCCAGGCTTCTACAAACGACTCTGAGTTACCCATATCTTGAATATGCATCACCGGCGCACAAACTAAACAGAAACAAAAGAAAAAAGGGTCGTAAACACTGTTCTGGTATGTTTTTTTTATAATTCTCACTATTCTTCTTATCGTTGTTACGTCGAATTAATTCTGAGTAAAATACTTAACTTGAAAGAGCCCACGGGACGTGAATCTAATCTGAAACAAAATGTCCGCCTTCTCAAGTCTGGAAAATGTTCGACCGCGAAGACATTAATATTGCATCGAACTCCCAAAGATTAGACTCGATCTTGAACTATTTTCGAATCCGAAGATCCGCGGGCACCGCGATGGTTTATAGAACAAGGTTTAAAATATAGTTGGTGAATAATTTTGGTCGGTTAATTTCGAGTGTCAAAGCTTGTTCCGATTTAAGTGACGATGTTCGAGCGAGGCAACCCATATCCTACATAAATAAACAGGATTTTGTTCGGCGAAGTCGAGCATGGCGATCGACAGAAACTGCAGCTCGCGATTGCCTCCGGGATCGACAATAATACCGTCCAATTACATTAAAGACACGCGCCACCGCTATTCCCGGGCCGGGACGAACGCAATTCTCTCGTTCAACGTTCCTTTTCTGCTCTTTTTTTCTCTTTTTTCTTCTTTTGCTTTTCTCTTTTTTCCTTCACCGCGAGGCGAACGACGCCACTCGTCCTTACGTCACGGCCCGTTATTTACGTCGAGCTTTTTACGAGGTCTGCTCGTAATTCTCGCGCTGCGAATTTTTTCTTTTACGACGCCAGGCCGCCCCGTCGAACCGATTCGGCGAACAGATCGCCACTGCATCCGATGCAACCTCTCCTCTCTATACAGTACGGCGCAAAAGTTTCGCCGCCATTTTCCTCGCGAATCAAGTTTCCATCGATCATCTTATACTTTGGATCAGATTTCAATCACTAGTAGAGATACACCGTAACACTATTTTTTTAAAACAATAATCGACGTGTTTTGAGATTCTTGAAAATGTTCGAAACATCCGAGAATCGTAACTTTTGTCTCCACTGTTGGATATTTATTACTGAAAAACTTAAAATTGGTGTGTTTGTGATTCCCCCATAACTTTCGCCATTTTTATCCAATTGGGATAGAAAATATAGGCTAATTTATACAAATTTTAGCTACGAAGCTTTAAATGAGTGAAGAGCTTGTCAAGTGACACATATAATGTTGTAAAACTCTAATTCTGTAATTTATAAAGAGATTATGTGGATCGAGAGTTTGATATGAACCTCCAGAACACCCTGTATGCATAGATCGAGGAAGAGGGAGGGTGACCGAAGAAAAAATATTACTAAAAGGCATGCAGCCTCGGGATCATTTCTGGAGGAAAGTTTTACGAGGGACACGCACACCGATATCGCAATAAAGACGTCTGTGTGACCTTTGTAAGCTCGTAATTTCCGAAAGCCGCTTAGGATAGCCAGAAGGACAATTACTTTGAAACTCCGACTAATTGAGATCGCGTTGGCTACACTCGCTACCGAAACGATCTACGAAACGCTGGATCTCGACTGCCCCATCGAAATTCTGCATGAAGTTTCTTGAAATTACTAGTAAACATTTTTATTACAATAATAAATATATACAGAAATATAATCGGAAAGCTTCAGGAAGTTTATGCAACCGTTCGAAGAATTTAGAAATTAGGAATCTGTGTTCGTGACTAGATTTCTTAATTGCTGCCTTATTCCCAGTCTGCAACTGTATTCATTTCCTATTGCATCCATTTGATAGTAAAATTCTTTTAGATCCTGTTCTTGACACTATTCAAACATCTAATTCTGGATTTTAACGAAAGTGTCTGACTTCCTTATTGAATGTCAGAATAACACTTTGTATCCAGGTTGATAAATTTATGACGATCGTAAATAGGAAGACTGTTTTATGAGAACCAGGGTTAAAATTCATAGTCGCACCAACTATTCTAGTCTAACGAAAGATATGTTTAACATATTGTTTGATACAGTGAAACATTAAGTAAATATAATCCTAAGAGAAAAAAGGAAATATTTAATCGTTGCCAATTAAGATATAAATTGCGAAGGGCTACGTTAATCTATAAAAATCGTTTTTAATCGTGAGCGCTAGCCTACCGCGCGAGTTTGTTGCAACGACTGTGAATTTTAACTGTTGGAAATGTGTCTAGGACTGGGGTCGAGCGAAACAGGAAAACCATAAAATTGTTGCTGCGTGGGAGCAACAACCGACAACCTGTTCGCCGATTTTGTATCGTCGCTTCTATCCGTTCGAAGATAGAAATGGCGGAGGGAAAGGTTGAACGGTGTAACAAGGTCTGTCCTCCCGCGAGCCGCGTTCCTCATAACTATAAACACCATATCGCCGAAGACAACATCGACAAAAGCAATGTCCACGGTGACAACATCGTCGATATTGACAACAAACATTGACAAGAGCATCGAGAACGATAACATCGTCGGGGGCAGCGTGGTCAACGGAGATGGACGAGGATCGATAGTATTGGCTCGAATGAGAAACGTATCGATAGTATCGAAAGACGTCTCAGTGCCATCGCTAGTCGCCATCGAGTTCGCCGGTCCTTTCAGTTGGCGCGCGGTATGCGGCTGCACCGTGTTAGGTACGCGACTCAACGACAACCATTTAATGCGCGGAGCGGTGTTTAGTGCCAATGTCAAAACCAACGCGCGCCGCCCACGTGGCCGTTCAGACACGCGGTGAAAAATCCTCGTCGGCGACTTGTTGTGCTGCCGTCGAGGTCGTGAGTAATAACGATGGAATTGATGAACTCTTTACGCTCCCCGCTTGGCCCGCGTAGTCGTAAATCTTTAAAACGTCGCGCGAACATCCCCCGAGTTCCGGTCTCTCGCTCACCATGGGTTACCAGACTTATTTTTCTTCCAATTCCGAGCTTATACTTATACCTTCATACCGAGCACTTTTATTCGTTTAATAACTATTTTAAGATTTTTGAAGCGCTCAGAGGTGATCGCGAAGCGTCGATTTTAATATTCCGGGGGCCTAACGAAGCCCAAAAAGCTGATATTTTGAACACTTTAATTCGTTCACAAGACACAACGAAAGTAAAATTACGTTCGTAGTACAGTGCACGACTTGCCGTCATAGAGGCTCAACATTACAAAAACAACAAACATATCCTAGTTTACATATTTATGTTACTTAACAACGACACTACATATGCATCTCGTCTTGGTTTAATAACGTTTTAGTTTTGTTTTTACTTGTAGAACACACTGCTGAACTGTGTACGGAAAAATGCGAAACACCTTGTGTTAAAATTGTCTGCTAACAGAGAAGGGTTGTTTTTACAGAAAGCCTGGAAATTGTATAAATAAAAATGGCTTCACTGTTGCGTAGCACGATAATTAGAAGATGTTATTATGTAAAATTGTATGTTTGATCTGCCTTTCGCGTTTCTTCGAACGACACTGTTTGAAATTATATTGTATGGGAGTGTTTCTAAGTTTTTTCTTAGAACATTTCCATGTAGATCGTGAAGCTAAGTGAAGTTAAAAAGCGCCCCGATTCGAATTCTTTCGCGCGTAAACCAGAGTTGCTTTTACGACCCTCGAATGACGCAACAACAATGACAGTACGAGCGATACTGCGACACTTTTAGATCCACCTCGATGAAGGGAAGCGGAGATGAATTTTAGATAACGCGCGCGTGCGTTGGAGCGTGACGCGAACGGAACAGGTAATAGATACGCGATAACGTACAAGGTGTTTCTGAAACAACCGTACAAACCGTCAAAAATATTAACAATAGAATAGAAATTGCAGGTACAAATATATGGCAACCTGTTGCAAAGAAGGCAAACTTGGTCCAAAATGGCACCGATACTAGGGAGGGAAAAATTCTTATTGCAATATTGAAAGCTTAAGTCTACTTCTGAAAATTAATATTATTAATACCGAGCTTGAGTGTACCAAACGAAAATAAAATATCGTGTTTGGGCGTACCTTTGTTCGAGTCACGAAAAACCCACGGACAGGAGGGCCGAATCGAGTCGGCAAAAAGAGCAGTCGTCCAAAATGGCGCCGCCCATAGGGACCAAAAAAATCTGTTGGAGTCTCGAGTGGCCGCATTGAAAGAATCCTAAAAGAAAATTCATATTAAAATACGGAAATATGCGGCGTAACATTCTCGAGAAATAATATTGTACGCGAGCAAACTTATGTTTGAGGCGATGGTGTCGGAGATAGGAGAGGCGAGACGAGTTTTGGAAAAATGGCGGTCGAAAATGGTACCAATGGCACGAGCAAAAGAAGCGAGAGGAAGACAAAACACCGATAACATCCACGGGGTGGAAGCGCGGCGGAATGCGCGAGAGATCGACGGCTCGTACCGGGGCCAATAAACATTGATTTATCGGCCTGGAAATCGAACTCGGGGTGATTTGTGATCCTGGGCAGTTCTGGCCGCGCACCGAGGGCCTCGTTGCGCCCCATAGGGCCCCGTAGGGCCCCGATAGGAGGTTGCCTGGTGGGGACGCGGCGTAAGTGCACCTCTCGTCGAGCATATCCACGGGGTCCTATATAAGAGGATGCCTCCAAGAGCTCACACTCTCATAACCGTTAGCTGAGCCTTACTGGGATTATCCGGCAGCTGGTAGGAAAAAGTTGTGAAAAAGACGCAAAGATCCACGACCCACGGTTGTCCAACGTTTCACCGAACATGATACTCGTGAGTGATTACGCTTTTACTTTCATTCTTCTCGCTTCGAATTTCTCTGGGCTTCGATGGACCGTAAGAATCGGGGCTTCTTCGCGTGCAACGTACAGAGTGTCTCGAGTTACGCGCGAAAACGAGCATTAAATGGTAAAATTGTGATAGCTATGGCTATTAGAGGCGAACAACTTTTTTAATATTTAATATTTTTTTTGAACCAGGGAAGTTAAGATATTTTATATTATAAGCGAACGATAGTTTTATTTTATTATGCGATGCTTTGGATTTTTTTCCGAATATAGTCACCGATTTTAGATTTTTACTAATTTAGTTAACGTTAGTCGTAATCTACTTGATGTCTTTTGAGTTTACTTAAATATAATTTTCTGTAAATTTTTTTTATGATTATTATTCTATTTAATTTGTCTTTTTAAGGCTTGAAATAATGAAGCAAAAATATCTGTTTTAAAGTTAGCATTAGGATCATCTCCAAATTAATAAAATTCAGAAATAACTATGATGGAGATTGGGGGAACATATACCCAAAACCTGGTTATATTACCGTCGTTTTTTAGTACATTTTCGCGGCCATACTTGTGCAAGTTTCCCGTAAAGTAACGAGACTATCGTTCCATCGGCCATGAATTGATTTTAAGCGGGTCTCTGCGCGGAATCTTAAGGGCGAACCTTGAATATAAATGGGGTGAATTTGTGATCTTAAGGTAGTTTATGGCAGGGGACGCGCGTGTAAGGTACGCTCTAATAGCGTTTTAGCGACGGAGTGGAAATAAGGGAAGTTTCATCAGGCCTTGTCACGGATGTCATCTAATTTCCAAGTTTTACGAACCAGCTCGCTGGATGCAAAATCAATTAGTCCGTCCTGAATTGGCCTACGAACACGACATTTTTTAACTATTGTTATACTTAACAGCAGCTTGCAGCTTTTTAATTTTGCCAAAATTATCAATTTTCACTATTGTAACCTTCACGTTTGATCAACAGAAATTTTTTCGTGGAATATTACTTTATTCCAATCTATTTACATAGGTTGACTATGCTGATTTTCCATCTAATTAATAATTTTCTATTTCAGTTTCAATACCTATAATTTATCTTGATGATAAAATAGAAGATACAAATATTTGTTATTGGGGAACATGTTTATGTAAAATTCGATCCAAATAAAATTCCCTTAACTGAGATAATTGTAATAATGTAAATTATAGGTCGTAGAGGGAAATAATTCAGAGTGTGCCTCTGTTTCAGAGAATCCTGTTTGGTTGTTTTCTCGGGCAAAGCCTCGCTGCACCGATCGCCAACGTGTGGTTGAGTCCCTTGGGATCTTTAACACCGTTAAGACAATTTCACATACAAGACGGATCCGGAGGATATCATTATTCCTTCACTGGACCGCATCACGCTAAGTCGGAATCCAGCTTGAATGGAATCACGCAAGGTGGTATGTCGTCGTAAAAATAGCGTTCAACGTCCACGATTCCAATTCATTAAGCTACAAAGCTACGTTACTTGTTTCTTCAACTTTTAAACATACACAAATATTTAAGATACCGTTGCTTCGATAGAAAATAACGAAACTGTTCTTGCACGTTACCTAGATTTTTAATTAAAAATATCATTTTTGGAGGTAGAATGATGCAAACTGTGAAAAAACTGTTTTTAGCAGTTATTATATACATATTGTGTTAAATTTTGTTTTCCCAATTTAGAATGATATTAAACATGAATTTTAGAGTACACGTTACCTTACTAGATTAATATTGTTCACCTGGTTTTTTGGAATAATTCGAAAGCTTCGTATTTTCCGTCTGTGGAAGTGGTCGCCAAAAATCGTGCCTGAAAATTGAAAGAAAACGTTAGACGCGAAGAGTGTCATTCGCGAGGGAGATTTCTTCCTGATGACTCTTGAAAGCATGAATGACACACATTCCTTTCCTGCACGTTACGGAGACAGACGTCGCGTCCTACGTTCGCGAACGATTACCTCAGGAACGATGATCGATGTGACGCAACAACCGCCCATGCAACAGATCCATCTTCCATTCTTTTAAACAATGCATGCCTCTGCGTTCACGCATCCTTCTAGCCCATTGAGTACCGTTAACCATATATGCAAATATCTTGTATCTACATACGCTCGTCAGAGTCGTTACGACAACCCATTAGCATTTCATTCGTCGCCTCCAAGAGGAAGAATCGGAAAAACACGAAGAAAAGACCGACGATTCTAATTTTAAACCCAACCACGTATCTATAAATTAGCAAGAATAATTCAAATATTTGGACTCAATCTCACACCACTGTAAAAATTAATAACGCTCGAATAACTTTGAGAATATAAAAGAATTTATAGTTCCAAGATCCAAGTACGGTGGATGCTGAAGAACCATCTGAAATCTTAAATCACAATTTCTTATGTAGGGACAAATATTTTAATTTTTAATTATAGTGTGACTTTGGACTGAAATATTCATCGATTCTCTATTTCGTTTGTCCTTAGGTTACTCTTACATCGACGCGAACGGAATTCTGCAAACGGTGAGTTACACAGCGGACGATGAGAATGGGTTCCGAGTAAGCGCCAGCAACTTGCCCCAACCGCCCAAGAACGATCTCCAAACGATCCAGGATACGCCGGAAGTGGCGTTGGCGAAGAAGAATCACCTAGAAGAGCTGCAGAAGTCCCAACTGAGGGACCAGTCCAACTATCAGTCGAACATCCTGTCTTACAAAATCCTGCCTTCCTATTTCAGCTTCGCCCAGCTACGAAAGGACGACGAGAAGAACCTGGCTGTCAGAGAAATTGCAGTAAGTGGACAATGTTCGGAAAAAGTACTTACCAAAAGATATAATAATACCATTCACGCGTTTTTTCATTACAAAAATTGAGAGGTACAGTAGTTTGGAATTCGTACGATACATTGGCTTCTAACTAGACGCAATGACCAACTGATTTTTTTAGCTGTGTAACGATCGCATAGCGTTTCACACTTTAAAGATATCGTTACTGTTCGGTTTTAAGGGAACTTCAACTGTATTTTTCAATCAAACATCCCCTATTTTCGCTGATAAAAAATAGTCCAAAGGCTTCGGGAGCCACTAAAACGATGAAATTCTTCGACAGACGGCCAAGAATCCGTTCCTGCTCACTAGATCGGAGGCGGAGAAGATCGAGGTGCCTAAACCGGACGCCAGCCTCTCGAAGATATCTCAGAGTCCGGCGTTATCGTCTCAGCTGTCGTCTCAAGCGTCAAGTCAAACAGACCAGCAGGAAAACGAGGGACTGGCCGGGAACTCGTTGCAAATAGGGAATCTGGTGTCCCTGGGCAGCGTTCAGAGACCAACAACCGTCCCTGGATCCTACGTGCTTCCGGTTGTGCCATATAGGCTGCTACACAGTGCTCTTCATCACACTCAGGACTCGTTGGGCCGATACGATTACACCTACGCCGGGGATTCCAGCGCGAAAACAGAATCCAGGTCTCTGGACGGGACGACGAGAGGCGCTTACAGTTACATCGATCCCAACGGCGTGTTGCAACAGGTCCATTACGTGGCGGACCACAACGGATTCAGGGTTCTGGCCACCAATCTACCGGAAGCCAAGTAATTCCAATCCCCTCCCCCCTTCCATCTAGAAATCTTGCTCAGGAATTTCGGGTTGCCTTCCGGGGGGAAAAGGTTACGCCGGGTTGGAGAGAAAATCCTCGTGAAACTTCCCTTCGTCGGTATTGGGCTGTTTTCTTTATCGAAACGTCTCTAAACAAAGTTATATCATGTCCTTTGAAGCAAATTGAATTTTTATATACATTATACTGCTATAGAATTTTTTAAATATTAGGAATTATTTGCTTGGGCTGTTTTAGCAATCATAGACAAATATCTTGAAATTCGAAAGAGACTTCAACCGCAATCGAATATATTAAAATTGAGAAAATAATGACTGTGGGGGTACTCGTACATTATCACCGAATTACCAATATATAAATTCCCCCACAGTCGTTTATTTTTCTATATGATAAAGAGGATTGAGTTGATAGACTCGACTGGAAATACAGTCAGGAGGGTGCTTTCTCGAGTGGCATTTGCGTACATTTATTTTAACACTATCAAACAAAGACTCATTTCATCGACTAATTTTCGATCAAATTCAAATCACAGTCGAACGAAGACTTTCTTTCCGATCGTTCTTCGTCGACGAGGCAGAGAACGCGGTGAGCGGTTCTTTGCAAATCGGGCATTTTGTACTTGGAAACGCGCACACGGAGAGAGTTCGAACATTTTTGTACACGTGAATAGGATCCTCCACGAAAGAATTCCAAGATCTTTTCTCGGTTGAAAACCCGTGCAAACCGAAGTAATTTTCTTCCCTGCGATGGGAAGTTTTAAGTAGCGCGAATTTCTTGTCGAGGATTTTTTAATCCCCGGAGGGAGGAGGTAAATTGCGAGAAATAACAAAATTTTCTTTCAAGGAAACTTTCGCAATTTAGTAATAGTAATTTCGTTTTACATCGAGGGGGAGAGATGGATGTAAAACCGTGGGTGGAAACTTTTTGCGTCAGAGTAGACGGGAACCTGTTTCCTCCGTGTCGCTTTTCGAGCGAGCGTACACGATCGAAACGATCTCGATCGCATTTCGTACGATCGCGTTTCTTTGCCAGGTGGTGCTTGGCCGGTGGGGGGTAATCAAACTTTCCGAATGCTTTTCGAGTTCGTTCTGCGCTTGGCCCCCCGTCGACAATAGACAAAGAACGAACTTAATTCGCATTCGCTTCGCCCTTTCGATTGTAACGCGTCAGCCTGAATAAATTATTTCGATCCACTGAAACGAGTCCTCATTTTCCTCTGTTTTATTTAAATTTTATGCGTCGTTCGGTGGCCGCGAACTTTCTGGAGATATTGGCGTTTAATAGTCCAATAATTTGATAAACCATCAGGGAGAGAAACAAAATTTCGGTCCATTGTTTGACCAGCTGCGATTGGGGCAAACTTTATACTGTGAAATTAATTTTGTATCACGGAGCTTGAAACATTAATTTGAAGGTTCGTCTATTAAATTGTGATTTTTCGTTATAGATTTTAGGATCAAAAGAAAATCTTCGACGCGTTAGAATTTACAAAAGAACAGATTGTTTCGTCTCGGTCTGAATCAGTCGAACCGATCCGATTGAAAAAAAGAGAATAAACTGGCCCCACTGGACTGGGGATAGTTCGTGCAATGAGTCCTCCTGGTCTCGTGGAAAACTTTATCTTTATTGCTGCTTTCGTACTTCGTCGTGAAAAGCATGACGAGCTTACGGGTTCTAGAAGTAGGCTCTGTAGCGACTCGATTCTAACCGACTGTGTGGGAAGCGAGCGCTTAAATTTACAATATCAAACTTTGTTGACGAGTAGCTAACGGCCGCATCGAGGCCCTCTAAATATATGATATTGAACACAGATCAAATCTAGACTAAAGCGCCAAATTAAAAATATTTGCGCGTTGTGCCGTAGTTGGGTGAGGTTTCTTTTAATTTTTATTCGAACTTTCGTTGGTCTACGGATGATTATAAATATGCAAAGCTACGACGGTTTGGCCTGAGCACGGGTTATAGGGTCACGATAGTAGAGTGTCGCGATAAGAGGGTCACGTCGTGATCTTTCGTTGTTTGACGGATTTCTGGCGACGGGAGAATCATCGATCGACGCGCTTCCACGAGCGATCCGACAGTGCGATCACGTCGTGACCGTGGAAATGCCGGAGAACGACGATCGAACACGCGACCAACCGGTCGACAGGCTTCCGCGATACATCCTGCTGCTGCTGGGTGAGATTCCTGGAAGCCAGAGATGGGCACAACTTTTTACGATCGACGAACGATGACTGAACACACTCCACGGCGATTAATTCCCATCCTTCGATCGACTTAACCGTTACTCCGATAAGCTTCTACATGTTCGACGCGAGACATAATAGATCGTCTAATTTAGACGACAATTTTTATCTATTATAAGATACGACATGTCAAAATTTGTCGATTAGTTGACAATCCTTGCCCGTCTCTGGTTCTTCGATCGCTTCTTAGAACCGTGGAATCGTTTCGAGACGAAGTGTATAATTGTTGACAGTGATTTCGTGAGATTGAGTGTCTTTTTGGAAGCGGTGGAAGCCACGAGGTTTTTATAAATCATTGTCGATTCTATTCCTGTCGATTGTATGTTGCATTAATATTTATGAATTCTTGTTAAACGAGTTTCCCTTAAATGTTCTTAAATATTCCCTTGTGCCTTGCTGTTGATGGTTTGTATATTTGTTATCCTTTTTACGCAACGAATGTAAAATAAAGGAACAGTGTAAAAGAAGGGTGTATGCGTTTTGGAAAGAAAGATGATTTTCAATTGCGATTGCAGATGCTTTTCGTGTAATTTCCTGCGAATTAATTAATTTACATTTATCTGAAGGGAATTAGAACATGTTAAAAGACCATGCAAAAGTAAATAGTGTCTGTTGCAAGGATCAGTGTAAAAAATATCGTGTAAAAGGAGACTCAGGTATATATGGAAGCTCTTGCAACCTACAAGGGTGGCAACCACCGTAAGACAGGGTTAAAACGACACAAATTGTGCTGAAGGAAGAAAGAAAGATCAGGTTAATCTTATAAAATTGTCCACTACTGATGCAACATGATAACTAACAAGTACACTGAATTATAAATATTCCTGGAGTAACTATGGATAAAATTTAATTCTGGGATTTATTTTAAAAAATTGTCCTCTGTTGGTGCATCGTGGACAATTGGTCCAGTTATTTTGATAGATATTTTATATAATATTTTGCATACGAAAACCTGTGTAGCCACCCTTTCCGCGTTTTCGATCGGCACGTATCTCGCATGGAGTTCGTCAGCGTTGCCGATTCTAAATAAAATTGACCGGTTGGCGGTCACCAAACAGGAATCGTCGTGGATCTGCGCCTCGGTGCCCTTAGGAGCCATAGTTGGCAGCTTGCCAGCGAGGATAATCGCCGACAAGATCGGTCGGAAGAAGAGCATTCTGCTAAGCAGCCTGGTGTTATCGTTGTGCTGGTTCGTTATCGGGTTTGCACGGAGCAAACTATGGTGGGTAGTGTATCTTTACTACCCTCAGCAAATATTAACGTTCGTTGTTCCGTCTGCTCGGCAGATACCGCTGCGGGAAACTGCAAGATTTAGTCGAGGGAACATCTGATTAGATGTTTCAACGTGTTTCTTATTTTTATTTCATTGTATACAACCGCCGTTATTCGATCTACGAAAAATATTAGTGGAAGCATTTTCGCTAGTATTATCGTTGACAAGTAGTTATACCATTAGAGCAAATCAATTTTAACAATATCGAAATTTTAATTACGAAAAATTAAGAACTTATCTCTGTGTATAGTTATTTACAATTTGGACCACTGGATAGTTGTGTTTCCTCGGTGCTGAATTTGTTAGATCTTCTAAAATATGAATAAAAGGAAATTACACAGTGATTTGAACTGGATGCATCTAAATTTGTTTTGCATGAACTCCCAATGAATGGTTCGAACTAAAATCGCACAAAAATTATATTAAATGTGGCAAAAATGAAGGGTTGACAAAATTTTGAGAATAGAGGACTCTTTACTGAAAATAAATATTGATCTTCAAGGATATTCCTGTCTCGCGTTGTGGCCGGTGCAGCTTGCGGTGCGTCCTCCATTGTGGTTCCTATATACATCTCCGAAATTGCGGACGATAGCATCAGGGAATCCCTGTGGACGATTTTTCAGCTCCAGTTCGCTCTGGGAGTTCTGTTCGCGTACGTAACAGGTGAGCAATTATTTAACGAAGACGAATAAACGTTAACTTTATAGTCAGGTAATGTAGAAATTTGTTATAAGATAAACTATGATCCTTCTTTATATCATTCTTAGCTATATTATCCACACAATCCTGTTGCTGATATTAAATTTCAATTTATAAAGATAATAAGAACTTCCAAATTATTCTATTAATTTATACACGAGTTAAGGGTGCATTCGATTTCTTCTGGTCCAAAGAATAAATCTTTTCTCTACACTTCCTGTAAGTATACAGGGTGTTCGGCCACCCCTGGGAAAAATTTTAATAGAGGATTCTAGAGGCCAAAATAAGACGAAAATCAAGAATACCAATTTGTTGATGGAGGCTTCGTTAAAAAGTTATTAACAATTAAATACAAAAATTTCAAACCGTTCTGGAAAAATTATTTTCGGTTGCGGGGGTCAATTACAAACATTTTTAGTGAATAGACATATATTCGAAATCCTACCCACTTTCGAGAAAAAAATTCGAGTAACTGCAGAAAGTTTTGGGTGAAAAAAAAGACTTTCGAATCGTCTTGGAAAAATTATTTTTAATTGCAGGGGTCAATTGCAAGCATTTTTGGTCAACAGACATACGCCCGAAATCCTACTCAGTTTCGAGAAAAAAATTCCTTACCGAAAATATAATTTCTGGCCAGAAATGTCTGCCTGAATTTTCATGCGAATCTTTAAAACGTCATAACTTCTGAACGGATTGGACGATTTTAATGTTTAAAAAAGCAAACTACGCGTATTTTGATGGAGAATATGTACAAATCGCAAAAATATTCGAAAAGTTGGTCCTTGACCCCGCAAAATGAGAAAAACCCCATAAAAATGATCCAATTTTCAAACAGCCATAACTCCTACAATTGTGAATATATTTGAATGAAACTTTTTTCTGAAGTAGAGCTCATGGGTACCTACAAAAAAGTATTAGACAACTTTTTTGTAGAACGTGAAACAAAATTACTAAAAATGAAAAACGAATTTTTAAGAAAAATCGACAGGGGGTGGTGCCTAAATTTTTCGGCGAAAAAAAAAATTTTTAATTAATTCTGAAAAAATTATTTTCGCTTGCGGGGTCAATTACAATCATTTTTGGTGAATAGACATACCCCCGAAATCCTACCCACTTCCGAGAAAAACATTCGAGTAAGTGCAGAAAGTTTTGGGTGAAAAAAAAGACTTTCGAATCGTCTTGGAAAAATTATTTTTAGTTGCAGGGGTCAATTGCAAGCATTTTTGGTGAATAGACATACCCCCGAAATCTTGCGCATTTTCGAGAAAAAAATTCAGTACAGTCGGAACTTTAAACATTAATAACTTTTTAACGAAGCCTCCATCAACAAATTGGTATTCTTGATTTTCGTCTTATTTTGGCCTCTAGAATCCCCTATTAAAATTTTTCTCAGGTGTGGCCGAACACCCTGTATAGTGTCTAGAATATTTTTGATATTATAGCAGATGTAGACCACTCTGCTTAAATAGCCATTTTTTAGATGGTCACTCGATCTAATCAGGGGGGTGAAAATAATTAAGAGACCTCGAATGCACAGGTTTCAGCGACAGTTTTCTCGTCATCGCCCTTCTGTGCGCTTTGATACCCGGAGTTCTGTCGATCGCGACCCACCCGATCCCTGAATCGCCGGTTTGGTTGACCTCGAAGGGTCGTCGAAGAGAGGCTGATGAGATCGCGAAACGTTTCGGTGGTGGACAATGTCTGGACAAAGAAGAAACCTGGAGAACAGGAGCCGTTTTGGAGTTGAGAAACCACGTGTGGGCCACGATCACAGCTCTGGGTAAAAGAATGATAATATTGAAAAAAATTTGATAGAATTAATGGCAATGTTATATGGTTTGTTATATTTTTCTAGGTTTGATGATTTTCCAGCAGCTGTCAGGAATTAACGCCCTCGTGTCCTACGCGACGACGATATTCGAGCACGTGGGGTTCCCTTTGAACTGGACAATTTCTGCCCTTATCGTGGGATTGACATACGTGATTGCTACGCTACTTTCGACGACCCTCGTCGATCGTATAGGGAGGAAACTTTCACTGTTTTTTGGCATGACCATCATGGCCATCTGCATGTTCGTTTTATCTGGATATTTCCGTCTTCAAGTAAGCACATTCCTTCTTTCTCACAGGAGGATCGATAAAATATTACATTCACAATGATGGGGCTCAACAGAGTCTGGAAATTATCTTTACAAAATTTCAAAATAATCATTATTGAATTCAGGAGACAATTTTTTCCCCAATTATTTTGATTAATCTCACTTTATGCCTGGAGAATACTCAAATATTCGATTAATGGTATTCAAATGGTATTTTATCACTCAAATATTCGACTAATGACATTCAAATACTAAAATACTTGATTTAAACTAGTCAAATAGTTAGCAAATGATTAATTCGAACATTTAAATACAGTTTTTTAAGTAGCGTTGTAATTTTTTGTCTTTTTAGAAAACTCACGATGTGTCGAGCTTCAGCTGGCTACCTCTTCTCTCTCTCGCGATCTTCTTCGCCGCCTACAGCGTCGGTTGCGGATCAATACCTTGGATCATCGTGGACAAGATTTTCCCAAACGACGTCAAATGGACGGCCATTTCCGCGAGCATGACGTGTAACTGGATATCGGCGACTATCGCGACAAAATGTTACCACGACATGGTGGTTTTCATGGGAATGTCCTCGACGTTTGCCACTTTCGGAATGGTCAGTCTGATCGGTATCTTGTTCGTCGCCATTTTTGTACCGGAAACCGAGGGGAAAAGTATCGAAGAACTACAGAACGAGCTGCACGACAGCCACCGACATTGCGTAACCTGTATTTAGAGCTCGTCGTTTGGTCGCAGAAAATAATAACATTAATAACAATCGAAGCAACCCGAATTTTGTAATTAATTAAATAATACAAGAAAATAACGTACATAAATCAGGAAGGATTTTAATAAATACTAGATTCGTTATTGATTAATTTAAGAAACGAGAAATATCTAAAAGTTTAAGGAAATGTTTATACTGCAGCGGAGTTGTAATATTGTAAATAAAAAGTAATTATTGTAATATATTACTCTAAGTCGGAGTTAAATGATAATTTGATAACATTGAGGGTAGTGTTTGAATCGATCAATAAGGGAACTAAATTAACGTAAAGTTTACGATACTGGTAAAGCCAAGGGGAAGATATTATGTTTCAGACCTGAATTATGTTTCAAGAAAGCTTGGAAGCCGTAGGAACTTCCGTGGCTTAAAGGTTTCTGTAAATTATTGCGGTAGAATGTCGGTTTATTTCCAACCGAACGTAATTAGGTTCTGATTGCATTCGAAAATTTAATTAGACCATCTCCTCCAAAGCTGCTTGTAGCTGCAACGTAGAATTGTTGCAACTGGCTTCTGGATATAATTGACTAATTGGATTTTGAGTAAACGAGCCCCGATGTTAATTATTGTAGAAAGTATTGTAGAATCAAGTAACCGTACTCGATGAAAAAATACGAAACAATTTAAAACAATACAAATTCATCCCCTAGAACTAAATAAATTTCCCAACGAATACACGCTACTCAAAGAATATTTACAGGAATATAACGTAACAGTATAAATTCAGTAGACCCAAAAATTCGAAAGAAATGAGCTTGGGTCCATTTACTAAAAATCTTTTGATAATTAAAATTATTTATCACCAAAAAATGGTACTCAATAATCATCGTACAGCTTTTCACTTGGTATTATTGAACTGTATTTTGTATATATATGTTTTATACGTACCCCAGGACGAACTTCCGGCCGAATCCTGAAAACTGGCCCAGGGTAGACAAGAATGGCCCAACGGTCAACGATCATGGATTTTATTCGCATGTTTATTTCCATTCGTTCGTTACGTATGCAGACGATATATCACATAATACAATGAACCGCGCACTGAATTCGATAGCTCGGTTTTGCGGACGTCCCTCTGCCCCCGACGAATCGCACGCAATCTGCGTCCGACTTTCGACAGTAAACGTTTTTGGAAAAAATCTGAATACACCCATACAAAAATTCCCGACGAGTTCTTCGTTTGAATTGCATCGATATAACAATACTTATGTTCAACGTTTCGCGTCGCGTACCTCGCGCGCGCTACAGGGTGCCTCGTAAGTCGCGGTATCCCGAGTCAGAGATGGGCAAAATGTCCAAATACAAATTTCGAATAACGAGTAAACGACAAACGACCGTCCCGTGCTCGTTAAATAAAAATCACAATTTCAATTATAGAATTAAATAAGTTCGATCGAACGAACGCCACAAATAAATTGCTGTGCGTTAATCTCATTGGTTATTCATTATTCGAATAGAATTTTGTCCAATTCTCTGTCTCTGTCCACCTCGACCAGCGCTGTTCGATTTGAGTTCTTGGAGCTTCTGCCCTATTCTGCCTCCGTCCTGTCATTAAGGACGACGTTGTGTGTGCGCGCACCTCGTAGAAATATAATACGAATGGTGGGGGGTACATGACAGCGCGAATGGCTCCACCCGTGGACAGCACTGGTATCAACGAACTCGAAGTTTTCGTGGCTTTTGAAACGCCCTGTAACATACTGTAAACCCTCGTATAACGTGTTGCTTGCACGTGGTTTCGTGTGTTCTATTTAGATCAGTGGTTTCCAAATTTTTGGAAGACTCCCCTTAGAAAAAAAAGAATCAAGTAGTTATTAAACCTCGATGATCAACTTGCTGATAGAATGTTTAAATTATTAACATTTTTCTTTCACACCCTCCCGCGCTTTCCCTCTTTGGAAAACACTGATTTAGATAGGTATTTCACATTCCCCTCGTTTTGCACGAGGTCTGGGATTCTTGCATTATACAGGGGTTTGTTGTATCTGGACGCAAAGACATCGTTCAAACGCTAGGTGCGTGAAACGTGCACGTGCGCAGCCATTTTGCGCATCACATGCTCGAGAATGATCGCCCTCTGCAGGGACACGTTTTTCCATTCGTAGGAGTGGATATTTTCGCGCCCAGTACACCGGGCAGCATTTATTTCTGTCGTTTGAGGGGAATACCCTCCCCTTTCTCCAATTGTCGCTTCGAAGTGGACGTGGGTCCATAGTCCTTTCCTATCTAATACAAATTCTATCGAAGATGCAGACCTATCAAAGGAGGAACTCGTTAGTCTCAAAACCGAACAGCTGCTATGATTGAAACTGAAAAATAATTCTGTTGATTTAAGAACGTCCATAAGGGTTTCGTGAAGAAAAGAGGTTTGGAATCATTGGTTCGCACGCGCATCTATGGTGCGCCGGTCCAATGGCGCCATCTAGGACCACAGAGGGCGAAGTGAACGAGTTTGGCAGGCTGTACTTTCCCCGAAAACGACAGAAATCATCGCCGGTACACGTTCTAGTGCCGCATTCGTGTCGTAGTGCGATCGTTTAACACTATTATCACAAATAACCAACGAGGAACAGTAAAAAATCTACGGAAACAATGGGTGAACGCTTGGACCGGTGCTGAGAGGCCAGAGGGACCCCATGCTCGGTAACCAACGGGTTTAATTTTCAACAGTCGCGCCAACGGGTGGGTTTTGCGTTTAACATAGCTGTGTACACATAGATATCGACACGTACGTATTTATTGGGTTCTCGCGTCTCGCGCGAAGTCCGTTCGAAGGGTTACGAAGTTCAAACAGTCTTCAAACTCGCTGCAAGTTCGCGCAAAGTTTCACGATATTCTCTTCACTCTCGTCGGAAGGGAAGAGAGGGTTCGAGGGTGGAGGGTTTGATCTGAAAGTAGCTCGAGAAACACACTGTGGAGAGGAGGAAAAGGGGGGGGGGGAACTTCGCGAATAAACGAAAGGGTTTTGTGCATTCTGTGGCAATTGTTTAACTTCACCAGGCTCACTGGAATATTACTAGAAGTTCCGTGTTGAGATCGACTGAACGTGGATCTCGAACGACCATCGTCGTCGCGTTACGATTAGTCTATTTATGTTTCTGGTTATTCCCGGACGCGATTCATTCGTGAAACGTAGTAAGACACCGAAGAAGCTCGAATGTTTGTCACGAACCCCGCCTGGTCAGAGCGGAATCCTCTCATTATTGAAGTGGTCCTCGAGTCGTTGTCCAGGTGGTTATGCACCGGCTGTGCTCGGTTCCGCGGCACAGACGGCGCTACCACGAGCGCCGAGGAACCCTTCAGAAGAACTGTATCCTCACTTTCGAGGTCTTTGGATTGAAGGTGACGCGTTGCGCGCCACACCTGGCGCGCTACAGTCATCTCGACTCACTTTGCGAGTGCACCGTCGGCTCTGAACTTGGATCCGGGTCGGAGTCGTCGATCGATACTCCCTGCTGTGGCATCCGCATGGAGTAGCTGGGACTCCGGTCGTTTCTGGAAACGAGAAACACGGGACCGTCAGTCGGTTCGGATAGTCCTAGGATCCTTCGTTCGAATCTGAAATGCACTCGACTCAGAGGAGAGTCGGTAGACCCGGAGGAGGGTTCGAATAGGTACCTACGGATTACTAAAACTGGCCGATCATCTTATTCTAGATATAGATCCGTCAGCGGGGGTCACTTCTGGGCTCCTCTTGTTGGGCATCTGAATAGTAGGAGGTGGTTTCAAAAATAATTCTTGAGTCACTAGAGTCCACTGTCACAATATTTAGACTGTGTTTATATTGAATAATCTCGAATTGTCAATGATAATATTGTATACTCCAAGTCGAACGAGTTATGATCCTATCGTAGGGTAGTTATTGACATCAACTTGGACTGTTTGAGGGGTTGAAGTACTGGAGGATTGGTTCATTAGTGACGTGAACTTAAGAATAAACTACTGATAACATCGATTTAAACTATACTCGTGGTCAAGGCAACCATCCGGAAGCCTTGATCTCGAGTACAGACTCAGGCCGTGGAAGTCTTAAATCTCGATTTGAACTACTTTGAGGGCTGGAATACAGGAGGATAAGACTTCTGTCATCTACTAGGTCTGTTAGACTTCAAAGATTGGCATACCAGAGGATTGGACTACCCAGTGACATCAACTAGGTCTTCTAGGGTGATTAGACAATCAGTAACATCGATTAAAATCAGTTATATGGTTGGACTATAACCACAACAATTGATATTGACTTTTAATGATCCAGCAATTCCCAGTCTTAGAATTTTTATTATTCTCGACGCTATTAGCAGTATGTGCTGAACCCTTTTATGACATTTCTTCTTGTTCATCTATGCAGACGGTCCGTTTGCAATAAATAACGAGGACTCCCGTCTCTGTTTAACGAATGCTCACCTGACTGTTAATTGACTTCCGTCGCTGCCGCGTCTAATACCGTTGCCCCGTCGCTTGCAGAAACATTTACAGATAATTCTTTTGAACGCGAACCGAAAGTCCTTGCTGAAGAGGGCGTAGATACAGGGGTTTATCGCGGAGTTGCAATAGCCCAGCCAGAAGAGCACGCTGAAGACGGTGGCATGAATGCAGTTCGGACAAAAGGCGCGCACCAAGTACATCGTGAAGAATGGAAGCCAACAGAGAATGAATCCGCCGACGATGATACCCAACGTCTTTGCCGCCTTCGTCTCCATGCGAAACCTTTTCACCTACGAACAGACAACCGCGCGATCTCTTATTATTTTTAATGTCGCGAGTCCGAGACTTTCTGCTCGGATTCTTCGTCGAAAATATTTCGAGACTCGAGAAAATTCTCTGAACAGTGAAAGTCTGAATAATGGAAGGAGCGACTGTCGAGAATGGGAGGAGCAATTGTGAAAAGTGGGGGAACTGAGTCTGCAGAGTGGAAAAAATGTTCTGAAATTACAAAATGTGGGCGTGGCAATCGCGAAGAGTGGTAGGATCGACGTGAAAACTAGGGTGAATGATCGTAAAATATGAGGGAAGCGATTCTGAAGAATTGGAGAATCAGTTCTGAAGAGTGATCGAAGAGATTCTAAGTTGAACTATTTTAAAAACTAATGGAAATAATTCTCTCAAGTGGGAGGAGCAATTCCAGAGAGTGGGTGTAGCGATTCCAAAGAGCGTATGAGACTGTTCTGAAGAATAATGGAAATGTTTCTGAGGCGTGGGAGGAGGAATTTTAGAGAGTGGGCGTGGCAATTTTAAATATTGGGAGGAGCCATTCCGAGGAGTGGGGGAAACGACGCTAACCTTGAACAAGTCTGGTTCGGAGGAACGGTAGCAACAGTTGAAAAGCGGTTTGGAGTTTCGAGCAGTTCGGTACCTGGGCTTTTATGTTCCTCTTGCCCATCTTCATCGTTCTGGGCTTCTCCTCGGTGCCCGGATTCAGTTCCCGTAATGACACTTCGTCTCCTGTTATTTGACTCTCGCAACTGCTCCGTCTGCTCGGCCTCCTGGTGCTGCCTACTCGATTGATACCGCCCACCTGCCACGAACGTATCGAATCGATATTAACGACAGCCGTTCTCACCGTTTATTTGCCAAGTATAACTTGTGTCGCGTGGAATTTACGACGCTCGTAAGCCTGCAATTTTTCCCCCGATCGAAAAACAGAATAAAATGTATCCTTGACTCTGCATGTTGCATGCTTGCCACGCGGTGCATAATCGAGACAATAAAAACCTTAATTCGAGTAGCGTGGCGATTTATGTTTCGTTCTGTTGTTCGCAAATTAAATCACTTATCGAATTACAGATCTCCGCCCGTGGAAAATTTATTCTGAGATCCTTTCGAGGTCAACTTGTTTCAAGCTTTCAATTGCATTACTTGTTCGTATTCAAACTTAATAATTTCGAACGGAGTATTCCGAATGTCAGTTTCATCGAAACGTATGGGACAGGCATTATGTATATTAAACATTAATTCCATGTTAATGACACGTCACTTGTTCTCCGTCGCGAATTACAAAGGTCGTCCGGATGGTTATTCAAGCAGCCAGGATCACAGATTTCAGCGCATTCAGGGCCTCTAATGCATATTTATGGAGCTCTATAAACGTTCACGCAAGGAGACGACGAGTTTCTATTTTCCGCGTGGCGCGATTTAAATTTCAGAAAATTTAATTACACGCGAAAGAAGAAGGCGAGCAACGTTCTCGGGAAATCGCCGACGAGAGAGATAGCCCGATATCGATTTCGGATTAAAATCCTCGCATTAAGCCCTGGGCTTAAATTCCCATCCGTAACTTCGTTAAATCCGAAAATGGTTTCTTAAACGGGAATTAAAATAAATTTTACGGCTTCGAACTTATTCCACGATCGTTTGAGAATCCCTTTTCATTCGTTACACGTTGCTCGAAGACGTTTTCAAAATTGTAAATCGTACAATTGTTGGACTCTCCGGAGCCGTTACAAATTAAAGCCAAAAATCAAATCTAATAGTCTTCACTGTTTAAAGTCTGTCGACCAGTGTTATTATCGACGCTTCTCTGGGCGCAATAAACGTTTCAGGGAAAGTTTAGAGGGGGAAAAATGGACGCTAAGAGAGAAGCGATTCAACGAGGAACTCCATGGAGGAAAATTACCTTGAGATGCGTGCTCCTCGAGGCTGGACAGAGCTGGCTCTGCGTCTGCCCGTTGCTGTAATGCACGGAGGTTTGAGAGCATCTCGAGGGCGTCCTCTCGAGAGTGTTACACTTTGTATTCAGTGTCTCCGTGCTCGGATAGGAGACCGAGATCTCTATCTTCTCCCTTTTCACCGAGCTCCGACTATTCGACTCCGGGCTCCTCGGGCTTCCGTTGTTGCTCCCGTTGTGAACGCTTCCTCGTCCCCGGTGCATCCTCAAGGTCAGCCTTTGTTCGTTGAATCTGTGAAAAAATTCCCGTTCCGTCGGGTGCAAAATGCGTGCAGCTATCTACGGAGTTTATTCCCAAGCCCCCAAACTGACTCTTTGCTCTACGACTTTCCCTTTCACCCTTTCTTGCTGCCACGATTTTTAAATTTTCGAGCATTTAACGTGCCCAGATTATAGTACAATCTAAAACGAGTCGAAAATGTGGAATAAAGTTTTTTCGTACCGGGCTTCGTTTCGCGGATAAACGAATTTAGAAAATTGTGTGGCACGTCTGACTATTGGGCGCTGGTTCTACTTACGTTGCTACTCCATGAATCTTTAACGTCAATTTTCTCGAAAATGGAGTCACTTATGGAAAAATTGTATTGTACATTTTCGACTTACTTTTTCACGTAGAATCATATTCCGTTTTCAGTCATCATTGTTGGGGTATATTGTTTATATCGCGTACCGTACGTTCGTCCAGATGGGATTTTAACGAGATTTCAAGGGCTCCCGGTCCTTATTAATTTTAGGGTGTTTCATTATTTCCAGAAGTTCCCTGCATTTACAGGGGACGCAATCGTTGGCTCTGGCTATTACCTTTGTTGCATCACGCAGTGCTCTGTTGCCCGTAGTAATTAAAACCCGTTTGGGCTACAACCCAACCGTGGCAGAACATTAAATTACTGCGGGCCACGGAATACTATTTCATAGAACACAGGCAGTAACCAAAACCAAAGGTTACTTTTCCCTAGAAAATACAAACTTCGCGAATAACACCCTAATAACGTCCATAGCGATACAGGGAACAGACTTCTCTCAGGTTGGGGATGGAATTATCGGACTCTAAACTAAAATATATGGACATCGTCTCGTGGACGTACAGTAAATTGTGGAATCTCAGAATTGCTGATGGATGGAAGGGGAGGTCCCCGAAAGGAAAATCTGCTGAAAATCTTGGACGCAAGCGTTTTCCAGCTTACCTGGAGCCGAGCATTTTCGAGCCCTTTGTCGTGCGGAAGCCTTGATTAATGGCCTTGGTCGTGGAGACGGCCGCATTGTATATTCGCCAGTAGAAAAACAGCATGACCAGCATCGGTATATAGAAGGAGCCCAGGGCGCTGGAACGCGAGAGAAAAAAATAAAAAAAAAAAAAAAAAGAAAAGAACTTTTTAATCTCAATATATCCGCGCGCAACGGGGGAACAATTCCGTCCGAGCCGCAAGGGATACGTCTCTCGCCCTGAACATTTTCAAACGCTGTTCCGAGCTTACAGCCGCGCCTATTAAAACTTTCGTTTGATCCTCCCTTGCCACGGGTGGGGACTAGTTAACCATTTCAATTCTTATACGGATCGTTTCTCTTCTCCGTTACTGAGGCGGTTGAAAACGTTACGAAACGCGGTTTCACGGTCTGTGGAAATTAGGAAAAGCAACTCGAGGCCATTCCGAGTGGTAAGACTGTTAGGAACGTCGACGGGAACGAGTTCTTTTATTGCAATTTCGGTAAGTAGCGTTGAAAAAGTATTCTCTCGAAACAATTCTTACCTCGAACGTAGGAAACGGTTTTATGATACTGGTGTATGAAACAGTTTCGATTTGGTATATATTGAATAATTGGAATCCTGGATACATCGAATAATTTTTACCTCGAATATTAGAGATTCTATACCATCGATACATGGGACAATTTGAAATAATTTTTATCCCGAATGTAGGACAGAATTCTATACTCTCGACATATGGGGCAGTTTCCATTCTACATTTCTATCCAAACGTATGAAACGGTTTCGAAATAATTCGAAGAATACTATACCCTCGATATAAGGTAAGATTTTTACCCCGGATATTTGAAACGACCCAAATATTTTTCCCCAAAAATCTTTAGACTATTAATACAAGGTGTTGTTTAAAAAAATAAAACCCAAATTACGGTTGTTATTAGCCAGCAATTGGTGCCTTGGCTATTATCACTGAATCGTTATTCATCTTTATCGCCGCTCTGTCGACAGTATCGCATTAATTCATTCTGATTCGATGATCTTTCTGACGCGATCCCGCACGCTCGAGCTATCGCGAATGGAACGAAATATTATAGATAATGCGCCCGATGGGAATCATAAATTCGTCCCGACGCTCGATGGAACATTACGCATCTACTCGATGGTTGATTTAGATGCAACATCGCGCATAAAGCGATCCGGATTGATGCACACGCCGATCGCGATAACACGCGACAAGAATAGAACCAGTCGCTGGCAGAAACTCAGATCTCACACTTGACATTGTAACGGTACCCATCGTTGCTCTGGTTCAGCAGAATTAGTGCAACGGATCTCGGTTACGTAAACCAATAAAATCTTTATTCAAAAGCTATTTCCGCGATGCATTCCTCGCCGAAAACGAATTGTACACTATCGATACCATAACAACGTTCTTCAAATATTTCTAATAGTACGTTCTTCGTAGCATCAAATATTTTTGTTAACTATTCATTATTTGCACCATCTTCGATTTTCCAAACGACGACTTTCGAAACTTTTAATTCGATAAATTCAAAAATATCGCCATTAAAAAACTGAAACATCCGAAACTTTTGATTCGAGTGGAAATTTAATTTCCCAACTTCTGTTTCAGAAATTTCCATCGTTCGAAACTTTTGTCCTCGTCGACGAAAGCTCCGCGATTATTTCGATCTTTGAAGGATCTAAGATTCAGCAATTTTCTTTCGGAGAAATTGAAATTCCTGTAGTTATTAGACGGGAGAAGCAGAGTTCTAAGGTACTTTTTTTAGAAACGCACGGATCTCTCGTATTAAAGAGACTCACCTATAGACGACGTAACCAGCATCGTTGGTGAGCTCACATATCCAGGGACACGGTTTCACCGGAACCAGGATGGTGGTGGTGTTGAAAGGCCCCTTCTGTGCGAATGTCACGTTGTACGTGGGATGCGACTGCGGAACCAGCGAAAGAAAGTAGAAGAACGTCGTGTAACGAGGGAGAAATTGTCGGGGATGATGCTAGTTACCCGTTTGTCTTTCCATCCAACGAGGGGTGGGAAACAGATGATGAAGCTCAGTATCCAAACGGCGGCGACTAACATTCTGGCCCTCTTCGGCGACATGATCTGAATTTCCAATGCAATTCGAAAATATCAATCGCAAATATAAAAAAAAATCATTGGAAAAATTCCACCAACTTCAATCACTAAACTGCGGATGTTTATTTTCTCAAAAGACTACAGACTGCACTTAATACGCAAAAATATAAGCAATGCTTAAAGTAAGATACGAATTATAATTTTTAAGGGTTGAGACAACCCTCTACAAATCTCCCAATTTTATTAATTTTATTAATGAAAATATAAATTTGCATAAAGATCTGTAGTCTATGAATCACTGAAGACCATTAAAAATATCACGAGTCTCTTTGCTCTAATTTTATAAAAAAAAAAACAATTATTATTGTACTTGAAATTGTCAAATAGATGAGAAATAATTTAAAAAATTCTACCGATTCTAATGGTTTGCAAATTTTAGAAACATCGCAGGTTTGCTTGGAGACGAATTACAATTGGATTAAAAAAGAAAATCATTGTTGGACTTTCCAAGCAGTTGTCGAGCAGATAAAACCCTATTAACGAGTTTTAAAATGTGAACAAACACCGTGCAAAAGTCTGCAGTTGCATTCGATTTGCAGGGAATTAATTATCGGAAGGAGAATTTACTTTGGAGTAATTCGACTTTTCAGGCTGGCGCTTCGAACGAAAGGTGCATTGTCGTGGAAGTCGAGGGAATATCAATCAATCGATTAAGTCATCGGAGGGAAACATTGGCCATTAAGGGACGTATTTGGAGGGAACAAAAGGGAAACGGTCGGAGACGAATGGCCTCATCGACCGTGGCAACCCGTACACCTGTTTCTCGAGATCGAATAATGGGAGAATTGGGTACTTGCCTGAGGGTAACTGACTGGCCTGGTCACCGCTAAGTATCTATCGAGGCTGATGGCGCATAAATTCAATATGGACGCCGTGCACATCAACACGTCCATTGCCAGCCAAATGGAGCACCATAGATCGCCGAAGATCCACACCTTGAGAAATCATAAAGTCCTTTTACTCACATCAATTATATAATTCGCCTTAAGATTATCACAAAGTTCGTTAAAAATATTTGTAACTAAAAACAAACGAACAAAATATTGTCTTCCAAATTCAATAAATCCCAAAAATAGAAGAGGCCATCGATTTGCGGGAAATTTAATAAAATTGCATTGGACAACAATAAAATTTCGGGTACTTTCGTCGGAATTTGCGTAAGTTTTCTTGCATGGTTTCGTGGCTTTTCGTTATTCGGTACAAGGTTCTTTTTTCTCTTTTTTTTTTTTTTTTTAAAGTGGGAATACGATACAGAGTTACGTAGAAACCCTCGTTTCAGCGATATACCCATCTCACAATAGAATTCCTTCATCCATCCCCATTCACTATTTCAATCTCCTCATCCTTTCGAACACCGATCCCAATACTGCACCGAAGCTCCCTTATTCCAGCCGCGCAGAGCTGACTCGAGGAACTCGGCTAGCTCGGCAAGAAATGTGAATTTCTATTTGTAAGCGATGCGTTTTCGAAATTCATACGTTTCCGTGGCTGCTTGCGCCGCGGCTCCGATGGAAGTATGGCCAGCGTTTACGTTCCCGTCAATAATACACAGCTGGAAACAATCCATGGATCGTATTTCCGCGAACCTCCATGAAACGTATCGAATTTCGCGTATATTTTATTCGATACTATATTAAGTAACGTCCAGAATATTATGTATACGACGAACTCCAAAATTTACACAATCTTTGGAACTATGAAACGATACTTACATATTGTATCGATGGATTGCAACACCTTTGACATTTTCATCCGCGGATCTTTGTGCAAATTCATATTTTAATAGAATGAATGACATGGGAGCTTTGTAGAGGGTTGTCTCAACCTCTAAATATAATAATTCTTACTTTAAGTATTATCTTATATTTTTGCGTATTAAGTGTATTCTGTAGTTTTTTGAAAATTTCCCACAAATGCATAAATATCCACAGTCTATATATTTATTTCTCTATATCCATGATATAATTGCTAATCGATGGAATTACTTATAGGTCAACTGTTTGTAGATGTTCATGTATAAGAGACTCCATTTCCTTTTTGAAAAATAAAAGAAGGCTTAAGAGTAGCAAGTCTAGATTTATTTAAATCCTGGAAACCTCTCGAATTGATAAAATTCATGAAACAGATCCCAGTTCTCCAAATTGGTGCAGCAATTTCGAACTTTTGATATATAGTGTACGTTCCGCGGAAGGAATGTTTCCCCAAATTTCGGTCGTACGTTACAATTACACGGTGTATTATTCCGTGCAACCGGGATCCCCTAAGGGTCTATTCGAGGGCTCGATTATCAAGAACCGGGATTCCCCATTATCGAGCGTTCCGACGCATTATTCCCAGGTAAGACGCGAACGCGGCCGGACGCGTCGATCGAGCAACGAGGCTTCAGCGATAATGGAACGCACCCTCCGTGAGCGCACGCAGCAGGTGCAACCGGGGGTTGCAGCGAGCCGCGTGCACGCGTCTGTACAACCACCTGTTTCGAATTACCCTCGACCCACGGCCCCGACGTTGTTCGATTCGATTAGTCAACCTCGGGTCGCGACATCGTCTCCCCGCTTAATAACGCTTCTCCTGTTTCCTATTAATCCAACACACCGTGATCTTCGGGAGAAAAGGAAACTCTGCATTGGAAACCCAATTTTTAAACCCCTTCCAAAAATTTAAAAGAAGAAACTTCCTCTTACGATTTTTAGAACAAATATTCAGCGCCATTTTATGTACATTATTTTTTTCCAAGTGGAAATAATGAAAATTACAAAAAAAAAATATGGTTTAATAGTGTGCACGATCCCTACACAGTCCAAGCAGTTAAAAAAATTCTGTTAATAGCCTAAAATTCCTCGAACGAAACAAGCCTGTGAATCCACCGCAAACAGGCAATGTAATTTCGTCCGGAATTAACCTACCGTTTAGGTACTTTCTTCTTTTCGAGGGGATTCGGCCGTTTTACAAATTGCAATAATCCCGCTCACGGTTGGGAAATTTCACTCGAGCGGTCGGTATTCATCTGGAACGAGTGCATGGTTCAGAAAAGTTTTTACTTTCTTCCAGCAGGATGCGAGCTTCACTCCATTTCGCGGTGGTTTTCTGTATTTTTGCATTTCCGGGATCCCCGGCGCGTTTTTCCCGGGCCGATTTTCTTCCGGACCGCCCGTTGATTTCCCAGAAGCTCGTTGGCCGCGTGCGCGTGCTCCAATTTACCATTACCCCCGGTTGAAAAGTAAACCCCTCGTCACGAGAGGGGGGGGGGGAGGGCCGATGAATATGCGAATGCCGTCTCCGGTGTCGTCTTCCTCCTCGGAGGATACTTAGAAATATACTCCGTCGTTTCAACTTGTTTTTTTTTCCATGCGGATAAAAGCGGGTAAGAAGCTTTAGAAAAGCTCACTTTGTATCGTTAGGGTGGCGTAAATTTCCCCCAACACCCATAGCGTAACTCGAACCTCTCAGTTTGTTTAACGAAATTATTTGTCGTATCGAGGAAAATAATGTAAAAATTCGACGGCGTAAAAACGTAGTACAGAGTATCAGGAAAATTGAGGTGAAAGGGTGGAAGTTCAATCATAGTATCTGTCGATAATAATCCAGGCTTTAAACAATTTGATCTAATCATTACACACGGTATTTGATTCGTAATTGTATCGTTGGATTTTACTATTTTAAAAAATTAATTCGCATCCTGGTAGATTTAAATAATTTGTTTATTGCAATTTCTTTCCAAATTAGAACCTTTTTCGCGTTCAATCTTTGAGTTTCGTTGAACGAGAATTAGTTTTGACCCGAAGTTCAGCGAATAATCGTTTTACAGGCTAACTGAAAATTGTTATATGCATAATAAATTAATAATGAGATTTCTTGTGCAAAAGTGAGTGGAAAATGTGGTATGAAGTTTTTCCGTATGAGGCTTGGTTTTCGAGGAAATAATTTTTGAAGTTTATTCCGATAGACTTGACTGATGTGTCTGACTATGCCTCGATATTTCTACTTAAAGTGTACTTAAATTGGTATTTGCCACTATTTGCAAGCATTGGTGAAACTATACTACCTTCTGTCAGTCGATGTTCCTGTCTTTCAACCATCTGTAACCAATTACAACTGATAATATTACTGCTGGTATGCGAAAACACCAAAGCAAGTAGAAATTATCGATAATGGTCAGGCACGTTCACCAAGGCATAGCAGACGAAACTTCAAGATTTATTTTCTCTGAAACGAAGCCTCATACTAAAAAAGTTTATTGCACTTTTTTTATTCATTTTTGCACAAGGAATCACCCTAATTTTTTTCGTATCTGATTCTCGCACTGTACAATGAATTACACCGAGATTAAGAGTCAATCATATGTACTCTCTGCAGCAGATAGCAGAGATACTTCTACCGTTTATATTTTTGTTTATATAATTCTTCAAAGTACAGACTATTGAATTATTGACTCCACAAGTAATATTAAATTCCAATTTCTTTTGATACTTTCAATTCCCACGAAACACGACTAGTTTGAAAAACGGTAGTTTCCAGATAAAAAGTCGGGTAATCCAATTCAGGACGCGTTAAGTCTACGCCCCTCGTCTTCGAATCCGGATAAGGGTTGCTAAGGCCTGACATTCCCCGTTTTCTGACTCGCGCTTCTTTCTCAGCGTGAACGTTCATCTTCCGGAGTGTAACCCCAGCTCCGGAAGAAACGAAGGACGACAGCCGGCAAACTGTTGCGCCTAACCCCTCCCCCCTCCACACACCCTTCCTCCGGCATGCCGTAACTCCCACAGTTATTTCGCGTTTACTCTTTTTCGCCAGGAATTCTTTAGGGTGAACGTGCACGTGATGGGGTTGCTGGAAGAGTGGGTGAATATACCCTTCCGGGAGGATAAATAGCCCAGGTAATTGTTCCCTGATATTTTTCGACCGCCTTTCTGTTCCATTTCAGAAACAACAGACGATTGGGGGTAAGTTTTGCTTGGTGAAAATTGCATTCATTGCGTCGCCACAGTTTTCCCAATGCTTCGGAAAATATTGCGTTGGCAATAACTGTGATTCGTATATTTTTTTACTATGATTAGCACTCGAGGAAATTTTTCACAAGATATTTAACCCCTTAACGATTTAATTTAAGAGACAGTACGTCCCACTTTTTCCTTTTGTATGAGATATAATAAATGTTTCAGAATAAATAGCACGAGAGTTTATAACATTAATTTCCTTCAAACACGTTGAATTAATTATTTTAATACACTAATTCAGTTATTAACAAATATATGCACAGGAGTTCCCTAAACCTAAATTAAGCTTCGGAAAGTAACTTTTAATGGGCTGTTTTAATTCACTTGTTTATCGTAGATTCCAGAGCGCACGATTAATCAACTTTGTTTTTATGTTATAACTTTTAGTCGTGTGTTCTGGAAGTCCAGTAAATCAAATCCAATGAAAGGCAATAATTCGCTTCCAAAATACCGAAGAGTTAAATAAATTTTTCTAATATTGAAACATGCATATTTTCGATAGATATGTCAAGAAATAATATTCTTTCGGTTTTAATTTGAAATCTATGTTGGAGTTGCACCGCAAATGAGATCAACGTCATTTTATTTGCTCCCGTCGAACGTACACGCGAAAAATTTCATTCCCACGTTCGTTGTACGGTTTATCGAAGGTAAGAAATTAATTTCGCGAGTGTAGTATTGTTGTAAAAAATTTATTCAAATACCCTTTGTCCGGCGACGTTGATATTCGAGAGGTATCGATACGATACTTTGTACTCTTTTCCCATTGAAAGTGAGAACTGTTCCGCGAATAAATAAACGAATAAATATCGAAAACGTTGGGAATTAAAAATATCCAGGCGAGCGGTATCGTTGGAGTCGAAACGCTCGGCCGTGAATCCTTTCGTTCCGAAATCTTTGCGGCAATTCGGCCATCGTCGGTCGAATACTCAATTGCCGGCAACAAAGTTACGAATTTCGGAATAGGTTTCCGCGAATAGCCCGATGCCCGAGAGCACTCGAAACTCGAGCTAGCGGATCCGTCACTTTGAAACTCGCTAACTCGTCATCGTCGGTTCGCAAATTCCGGTTCAATTGACGCCATTGTGAACTCCTCCTTGTATCGAAAAAGAGCTGATCGATTGCTGCGTCGAGAGTTACGGATAGACCCGGGGAGATCAAAGGCTAACAGTTTCGAGACTCCACCGGGAATAACGAAAAGCAGCCGTCGGAACTTTTCGCTACGAGGTCACTCTGTATCGAAAAACTCACTCCTTCGACGTGTTTTCGATTCTTCGCTCAATTTACGAAGACTGAATGGAATCTTTGCGCGCGCGAACGTCTCTTTATTTCAATCTCAACCCCTAGTGTCAACGCTGTTATTTTACTGTTTAAAATTAGAGGTTAGTAACCTCCATTTGCATCGTACGAAAAAATGAAGATTTACTTTTATCGAATATTTTGGTACGTGTGACAAAGTTGATATTTTACTGATCTATTCTCAACCACCATTATTCACAATATAAAACTTGTTTCTCAACGATAACATGAAAAAGATTTACTTTTATCGAATATTTTGATACGTGTTGCAAAGTTAATATTTTAGTGATTTATTCTCGATCGGCATTATTCACAATGTGAATGGATTAATATAAAAATTGTTTCTTATCAAATAGTACCATGTATCGAATAACGAACCACAGAATTTTTCCCAATTATAATTAAATGTTCGTAAAAATATTTCAAACGTGATTCTAATTGTCGTATACAGAGTAAATCACCCCTTAGTAGATAAATATTTTTATTTTGTATCGTACCATAATCCAGGTAAATATGTATATACAATCCCGTGTAGCTACTTTTATCTATAGAAATTAACCCCTTGACGTACGATTTAATTTTAAATAATTTGTCAAACGTATACTATTTAATTTTATTTAAATTTGTTCGTACAAGGAATGACCACGAAATAGAATAGATTTATTTTACGAACACCTCTCGAATGAAAAATGTGATATAACACTTGATCACCAGTAGCCTCATGATTATGAAACGAGTCAGACTTGTCATTGTACGACAAGAGGTTAAGAACAAATTACCATCTACAATAATATGATCTTCAAACGACCTTGTAAATACAAATATATGAAGAATAAACGAGGACCCAAAAGCCTGCAAGAAAAGTACCAAGATAAAGATTCTCACCCGTTCTCGAGACGTCGAAATATTTTGTAGCTATTAGATAATTTAAAAATCGAAAAGGACAGCTGGATGCAACTGACCTTGAAGACCTCCCAGGTGGCGCTGAAGGGTAAAACAGCCAGCCCGACCAAGAGATCGGCAACAGCGAGGCTGACGATGAACGTGTTCGTCACGTTCTGCAGTTTGGTGGTGTAGTATACGGCCAGGATCACTAGGACGTTTCCCAGCACCACCATCACGTTCACGATCGCCAGGACGATCAGGGTAATCACGATCCACGGGCCGGACCACTGGACGCGCTCGTACAAAGTAGCGCAATCGCTGGCGTTCAGTTCTCGCATCTTAGTTACCAAGGTCCTCTGGCGCGTCCGTGCGATCCTCTCGAAGGGTTTTCAAGGACTTCCTGAACGACGGTCGAACGAGTGAGCTCAGGGTACGCCACCGAGCCGCCTGAACCTCCATCACGACTCTCCAAGATCGATGGTACCGGCGATCGATCATCGACTCCCGAGGAACGTCATTGTCGGTGAGACGGGAACCATGGATGTCCCATTCGATCTCCCTTTGCTCGACTTCTGGGCTCTATATTCGATATCCAACTTCGAAGTACTTCTTTTGCGACGACCTTGAGCTAGAGTACTTTTTAGAGCTTCTGTTCGTGACTGTATAGCAAAGGGAAGTATTCTGATTTCTTCAACCTTGGGGGCACTCTCTTTTACAAAGTAGAGTACCTTGACTCCTTTTTACCCTCCAAGTCGGAGTACTCTAATTTATTGTCTTTAATCTCGAAATAGCCTTTCTACAGCCTCGGAGTACTCTCTACTGACCCTGATATGCAGTGATTCCTTCCGTTTAACAGAGTAACTGTGTCCTTTTTAAATATAAAACAGAGTACTTTTATTCTAGAGTAGAGCGCTTTGACTCTATTTTTGTTGTATTTTTCGAGTAATCTACATTGAACCTTAGAGCAGAGTACTCTGACCCTTATCTTCCTTTTTATAGCCCAATTTTCCCAATAGAGTACATAAGCTGCCCTATAGTCATCGATCCAGAGAACTTTGTTTCTCTAACCGAATACAACCTCCGTTCCTAAGCTACCAAGCAATTTAACTTCTTTCCTTCGAAGCAACTCTGACTCCCCTCTATCTTCAGTCTTATTTCCGTTTTACTCTGTTCCTTCGTTTAAGCCGTCTCGTACAAACACTTGGGTATTTTCTTCTTACGACGCGTAATTCTCGGGTTAAACGAAAACGTTTCCGGCTTAGAATTCACCGATTTGATCGATCGACTTAATTATTGCGCCCCGTAGGATCCCCCTAATGGATGTATTTCGTCACCCACGAGTACCAAACTTCGACTATTCTTTTATCCCCGATAAATCCCGGAAGTCAAACTTAACCCAGACATCAGATTCCTCGTGTCTATGCGAGTCCCCTCCGTCGATCTCTCCCAGGATCACCTCGATCCTCTATTGTCTCTTCGAACTATCGTCTGCGCCTCCTTTGTCCCTGCTTTCAAAAGGACAACCGCGATTAGTCGAAAAGCCTCTCCTGGTTCCAATTACTCGCGTCGATCGCGAAAAGACTCGAACCCTCTAATTTAAATTCTATCCTCCGAACCACCCTTTCCTCTAATTCCCTTCTTCGCCTCAAGCATGCTCCCCGTAGCCAATTGTTACGCTCCTCGTTAACGCCCTTCCAAAGTTCACCTTTCGATTCGGTTCTTCCGTCGAAATTAAGAAAAATTGTTTCTCTCCTCGTTCGAGCGATTTTTCAACCCCTTCGGAGTCGTTGGTCCGGTATCCTCGCCTAAATTCGAACCCATTTCAGCGTCGCGATTTCACCGCTGCGACGAGGACGTCCCGGCACGCTGACTCTGCTCGTTCGATCCTCGTTTCCATCCCCCCTCCCTCCTTCACCCTCCAACACAACCCCACGCGCGGTATATCGCCTCGATCGCGATGTTCTCCACGTCCTTCCGCTCGTCGTTCACCTCTGCCTCGTCCTCGACTACGCCCCTCGTTTTTTAACCCCCTGGCGAACCACCTTTTCAAGTCTGGGCTCCCCCTTTATTATCTACGACGATGAAGACCCCCTCCGTTCGTGGTGAGAATTCGCGAAAGTGTTATTTCAGTGATAAATAAATTGCAGAGCGCTCTTTTCGTCGATGTAAATCCTTATAATATTCTGCTCTCGAGTTCGTTGGATAATGACAAATTATTCGAGTCTCGAAAGCAACGATTTTGAAAGTTTTCAGTCTCGTGGAATTTTTTACAGACGAATATTTGTTTGTTTTCGATTCACTTTGGGAATTTTCTCCTCGATCTCGTCGGGTGCTCAGACACTTCGAGGATCCTTCGGTCGCGAACTGCGCGACTCCTGCCGTCTGGATTGAATTTTTAATCGCGCGTTTCGAGACTCCGGGATTTCCGAACTAGCAAACTTGTTGGAATACTTAACTTCTCCTCTCCTCTGTATTTTAACCTTCAATCGCAGACGGAAAACTTACAAGGGGACACGGAGACTCTCGATTTCGTCCCCGTCTTCCTTTCAGACTCCCAAATTCTTAGATTCCACGATCTTTCAACCAATTTGAAAAAATCCTCAGAAACCTCTTCAAAACTTTCCTCCTCTATTTCACAGTCTTAATTCTTTCTCTCTCTCGTTCTTCAGTCTATTCGAAATTTTATTCCCTCCCAGTCTCCGAAATTCCTGCTCAATTTTGTTCTTCGATCCTCTTCCCAATTTTTTAAACTACCGAAAACGGAAGAATCTTCGAGGTCGAGTTCCTCCCCTTTCGATTCGAGGCGGAGCAACACTAAAGACACGTTCACACTCGCGTTCACACTCGCGTTCACACTCACGCGAAGCACACAGCGATTATTTCAGCTTCCGGTGGGCGAGCGTGGAGGAATCAGCAGCGTTTTGGTTTCAGTCTCGTGCGTCAGTCTGCGTTGGTCGGTTCCTGTTTTCGTTCGTACGTTGGACTAAATGATCTTCCGACACTTGGCGCGGTGCGTGTACCTCAGCAGTCTGAAGCGCGTCTCCTCCTCGATGCGCTTCGCTCGCATTATTCCGCCAGCGAGGCACCCGAAGCGTTTTCAAGCGGGAACTGCGTTGCTGCCGGACGCGCGCTACGATCTGCAACACGTGAAACGAACCTGAGCTCATCGTAAAGCAGCATCGTCGTCGTGGGCAGCCGTGGCATTGATCGACCGAATGACTTTCTTATTAACAAGTTGACCGCCACGTCACCCACGCGTGGGCGGCCGTTCGGTTTCCCCGCATTTAGGCGACTGTGTCTCCAGAAAATTCCGACTTTTCTAATATTTTATAAGAAATCACTAAATTTGAAATTTGAATACATTAGAACCTCGGTAATCTCTGCCTCGATGCCTCGAAACCTCTTTGAGACGAAGATTCTATTCGTAAACTTAGTATTTACTAAGGCAAGTGCATTACTTTGCTATTGCAATTCTATAATTCGAATTTTTCCTAATATTTTGTAATAAATCACTAAATTTAAAATCTAGGTACATTAGAACCTCGGTAATCTCTGCCTCGATGCCTCGAAACCTCTTTGAGACGAAGATTCTATTCGTAAACTTAGTATTTACTAAGGCAAGTGCATTACTTTGCTATTGCAATTCTATAATTCGAATTTTTCCTAATATTTTGTAATAAATCACTAAATTTAAAATCTAGGTACATTAGAACCTCGGTAATCTCTGCCTCGATGCCTCGAAACCTCTTTGAGACGAAGATTCTATTCGTAAACTTAGTATTTACTAAGGCAAGTGCATTACTTTGCTATTGCAATTCTATAATTCGAATTTTTCCTAATATTTTATAACTAATCACTAAATTTTAAACCTAAGTATATTGGAACCTCGGTAATTCGTACCTCGATGCTTAGAAAATTTTTTCAGACGAAGATTCTATTCGTAAACTTAATATTTACTAAGGCAAGTGCATTATTTTGCTACTGCAATTCTATAATTCGTATTTTTCCTAATATTTTATAACAAATCACTAAATTTTAAACCTAAGTATATTGGAACCTCGGTAATTCGTACCTCGATGCTTAGAAAATTTTTTTCAAACGAAGATTCTGTTCGTAAATATATTATTTCTGGTCCATGACAAGTGCATTATTTTGCTACTTCAATTCTATAACTCGAATTTTTCTCTTTTACCGAGGTTCAAATGTGTCTCGAAAGCAACACGTTTCGTTTGAAAGCAAACAGAAGTTTTGTTAAGTGAAAAATTTCTCACGTTATTAAAATTCTCTGCCTGGCAAAGTGTTATGAAAAAAAGTTTCGTGCGAAAGTTTGTTCTCTTTTCAGCTCCATTATATTACCGAATGAACGAAACTAGAAAATTGCTGTATTAGAAATATTGTCTTTATGAATTTAATAAACGTTACAGTAGAATGGATTTTATAACAATAAACGAATACATTGATTAACAGAACGCAAATACTGCTCGTTCGAATTCATTTGTTTGATACGGTAGAATCCTATTCTACTGTCTGATCATATACTTGAACGTTTTACTGTTTCATTGCTCGTTTCACTATCTGAACATACACTGGACAGTTCATATTGTTTCGTTTCGTATGGATTTCACTCTCCAACATTGTACAAACATTTTGTAATATCCGGTGAAATACACTGGGAAATATATTATCAATAATTCGGAGTGTTCTTGGATTTCTGACCATTTATTTTAATATTTCATGGCTCGCTAAAAACACATTTGTCGGAGAAATTCTTTTCGTCCAATCTATCACAGTCTACGAAATTTTTTGTTTGGCTAAACATAGGTTGAATTAAATAACCACTTTGGAATAATCGTCCAGAGGAAAAAGTGGTTCGATTCGAGGGTGCAAATATTACAAGCCTCAATTTTTTTCAGATTTTAATACCATCCAAGTTATTTTTAAATAAGATTCGATTATGATTTAATTCCACTCGTCGCAAAGTCTGGTGTATTAAAACGAACACGAATCTGTTTCTCAATAAAAAAATTTCTCGTAATTAAATGGTACGTCGAGGGGTTGAAATCAAGCCATAGTCGCCATGAAAAGTACCAGTGCGTCGCTCGATGAGCTTTCAAAGTTTCGTAAAGACCGTCTTAGGGGCGGAAAAAATTAGCGGATGTTCGACGGAGAACGCGCTTAACGAACACTCGTCGGAGACAACGCGAAAGCCACCGAACCGTCGTCGCGACGACCCCTAAACTTTTACGAACCAAAAGAGATTTCGTCGTCTCGGTCCCCGGAAGTGGCTCTGTTTATCGCGTACAGGCGCATTTTCCCTGTTCCGGCGACGGAATTTCGTCCGCAGCCAATTTCCCCGCGTCGAAATCCACGGGGGAAACGCGACGCAATTTCGAGAGACCGCGGTGAACGAACGAAATGTTTGAGGACCAGCGTACCGTGTGCCCGCGGTTGAAAGATGATTTCGTTCACACAGGAAACGGACATGGAATACAGAGCCAGAGGAAACGGGCAGAAGAGGGTGGGAGGGAGACAGGGATCGCTGAAATGCGAATTCACGCGAGGCTGCGTTCGACGAATTAAGGCACGCCATTTTCGTTCGTCGATGTACTGGTGAAGAGGGGTGGTTTGGTTTCTCCATTGCTCGGGTTTTTCGGTTTTTTCTTTTTTTCTTTTTACATTTTTGACGAACTAAATTCTGTTTTTGTGAATTCCTTTCGACGATGGGGGAACAGAACGGTTACCAAGACAAATCATACCTAATTTTCGACTATAACGTAGCCATCGACACATCCAATTTATCGCGTTTGCAATGAGAAAAATATCTGTGTAACGAAAAACGCTAAATTTTATAAATTATATTCACTCGAGAGAGGATAATTTCATTATATTCTACTATTGAAATAATTTAGAAATATATGCGCCTGGAATTTCTAGAAAATTTACTAAAATTTTTGGAAAGGTTCGCGTCACAACAATTTGTGAATATTTTTGTTGGGAGAGTTATACGTTTGAATAAAATGTCGTTTGACTACTCTAATACTATGCACTTTAATTTTTTAATAGTAAAAAAGAAACTTGAAAACTTCATTTCGATAATAAAATATAGAATATGGCCCGGAAGGCTCAACGAATGTTCCACTGAAAATCGAAATATTGGCATGGTTGTTGGAGTCGAAAAGCACACGCGAAGCTGGATGCCTGAATGTTCAACGAAAAGGTGACGCAATTTATTTTTTGGCATCCTTACTCGCATTTGGCAAAGGTCACGATGTAATTAAGCTAATCACTGAATTGCAGCAGCGAGTTTTATTATACTATATGCAGGTGCTTGTGCGAATGGAACAGTCGCGTGTCGAGGTCTCCAACTTTAACGTCGTTTTCCTCGAAATTACTTTTTGCGAACCGGTCTCCCTAAAAACTGCCACGCTAATGAACCAATTTTTTTTACGAAATTCGGTACGCTCTGTAGCAAACATAACCTTCGACACCGCAATCAGTATACCGATCACTATTTTTCTATTTCGAAAACTGGTCCACTTTTCCGTGAAATTTCACAGTTTTTCTACAAACCTCTGTCGCCTCGAAAATATTCAATATTTTTTTTTTTCGTTATAATCCCGATCGTGAAACTATGATTACACAGAACTTGAAACAATACCATTCACTCGTTTCGGAGTGACTATCATCGTGCGTATTTTTATCGTAGACGTCTTTGGATTCATACCGTTACTTAATCAGTATTTTAACGCAAACTGATACAAGAAGCGAGGTATTACTATACGATAAATCAATTTCATAGTCGATGCCCAAGAAATTTCCTATTTTCCCACTAACTGTACCATATTTCTCTCCTGCAACGATATCACACACTATTGCCTCGCTTCTTGCATCGAAGAGCGTTGCGGATTCTTGCAAAAGACGCGTCTGACTCTCCCAAACTCGTCGGTTCGAAGTAAAAAGGCTAAAAATTGGATTGTAACGATATCACACACTACTGTCTCGCTTCTTGCAATGATCAGCGTTACGGATTCTTGCAACGGACGCGTCTGACTCTCCCAGACTCATCGGTTCGAAGTAAAAAGGCTCGAAATGGGACTATCGATTAAAATTCGGACGTTTCGAGTCCCGTTTCGCGTATTGGACTAATTTTGAGGATCAAGAGATTCGGTTGGAAGTAAAGACAGGTCGTTGGCGAGTTTACTCGACCGCGGGAAGGCTTTTTGTACGGCGAACACAAACGATACAAATTCGCGGGACGGGCCAGAGGCCGTCGAGAGAAAGAGAAATGCCATTTCGGCACAGACATTTTCATTCTACCGAGAACAATGGGAGCCAAAATGCAGCCGTCTCTCTGTAGAAATATGTAAACGCGCTCGTCCAAGAGTGTATGCGTACGTTTGCTTGCGCGTGTGTGTATGCATTCGCGCGCACGACAAAGGCTTTTCGCCCGGGCTCGCGGCCCCGCGACAAGCATTCCGTCTATTAATTAACGTACGTCCGCGTAAGCGTACATGGAAGAGCTTTGAACGAATTGTTTCTGTGCATCTCTCCCGTCGAGTGCCGCGACGAGCTTATTAGTCGACGGGAGTTTCTGTTAAATTAAACGCCAACGTAACGCTGTGCCTCTGCGTCACTCATAGGGGAAATCATTTTTCCGTTTTTCACTCCCCCCCTGCTCCCACCTTTCTTCGATTCCCCGTAATTGCGACGAAAATTATTTCCCAAATTAACAGCGATAATTTTAATATACAGTGCAAACAAACGATATTAATAACTATTAGTTCACATCTCTTTTTAAGGACTCCGCTCGAATTAACTTACAATTTTTTAAATTTTTGTACGGGGAAAAAAATTTTGGACGCTCTTGAAACGTACAATTAAAAGTATGTAAAGACTCTAAAGAGTCCGAATTTCGAGGGTCAATTAATTCGTGGAAATCGTACAGCGATGTTTGTCCATCTTTGGCGTCGAAAGAGAGTCGCAGGATCGCTATAAAGATACTGGGCTATATTTCTTATTCATCCCCGTGGAGGCTAACAGTTTCATGTAAATTTCACGCGAATCCTCCTCGCTTCGGGGCTCGTTCCTTTCATCTGTCTGTCTTCGGCGACGTTCGATACGTTGTTGTGTCGGAGAGACCGTGCATTACGGCGGTGAATATTAATGTGCTTGCTTCTTTCGACGACCTGCATTGTTCGACATAAATATAAACGCCCGAGGTAGATACGAGGAAGCTGAATCGCTGTCGCATTCATATATCCACTTCTCCAAAATCGTCACTGACGCACGAATAAGGCTGGCGAACGCGAGCCCTGGGAGATCCATGGATATTTAAATGAAAACATATTCGCGGTACCGACGGTCCACGATGCTGGGAAAATCTCCAGTTTTAACATAGACGTAGATTTATTTCACAAATGCAGTATTCTAGACGTAAATAAACAAATCACGCGATCATTTTTTGGAACACTCTGCCCCATTTAATCTTGAACGATCTTAATAGGTGCAAATATTATACTGTAAATATTGTAAATAAATTTTTGGTACTTTGGTACTTTGGAAATCTGTACAAATTTTTAGGACATTATAAAAATTCTTCTGGTGGTAATTTTAATAACTACAGCACAGATTTACTGCTCGTACAAATTTTTACATTTCACACGTCGAAGCTCTTAGTCGTTAAATTCCGTTTAATGAATCCCGTTGGTCCGAGATTCACTCAAAATAATAAATTAAAAAAGACACGAAAACAAAAACGTGCAAAATTTCAAAAGAGAAGAGTGAACAAATATGAATATTCGCGAATATCGTTACTCTTTCCGGAGCGATAAAAAATAACATTCGCGCGTCGTGAAATTTTTCAGGGAGTATTAGAGTCTCTCAGTGAGAAATGAAAAGTTCGGTAGACAGTGGGGATCCCCGCTAAGACGTTGGAAAGAGGCAGGAAAAAGGGGAAGAGGGCGATCCGGGGCTGAATTACGGATATTAATATTTCAACGAAAGCCGCGTTGCTTTCCGCGTTCGATCATCCAGAGCAGCGGTGGATGCTTTATGGTATTCATGCGTTCTCGAGTTTTCAAGTCCTCGGTTTCGCCGGGGGAAAGAGGAGAGGAACCATTCAGGCGAAGCCTTGAGTTAGCGGCGTCGAAAGCCACCCCTTCGTGCTCGTCTATCCTTCTGACCGACGATTTCGACTAGCGCGACACGCGCCGTCGGGGATGAAAATGCCCGGCAGCGGCTGCCACACGCTTTATAATACGACGACGACGACGCGTTCATCGCGTATGCATGTGCACAGCCTTCGTCTTTTCTGTAAAATGTAGCCCCGTTACGCGTGTACGCCCGCGATCATAAATTCCTGCCTCGTCGATACGACAACCTCAAACCGGGGTTGCAACGATTCCTCGAGTTTTGTGGCACCTGGACACGCGCCACTGGAGCCCATTTATTGGAAATACTTTCTAATTTTCAGCAAAATTAAATACTTTCTTCGATTTTTGCACCGAGTATAATTTATTTAGGTGATATAAAAGTTCGAAACATTTCGATATTTAACCCTCGACTTTGGGTCTATTTCAACCCTTGCAAATTATTTTTCCGGGAGTCGTGATGCTTTGGTTATCAATAAATAATTTTATGAGCTTGCGAAACCAACATTTCCAATGTGATTTGAATACCTTCTGTAGTTTTTCAAGCACTGAATATTCTGTTAATTATGCAATCTTTAAAGAATTATTATATGCTAACTTTGTGAAAAAGTTTCATGGATTTTAAATAGGTCATTAAGCGGAATACGAATCTCTTTGCAGCTCTTCGGAGATTTGAACGCGTATCTTCCTTTAGAAAAATCTTCATGGTCGAACGAATTGACCAGTTATTCTCGGGTTAATTATACTAAACGTTCGTTCTACTTTCGTATGACGCTACTCTTTGGTACCAAGTTTTTTAACACGAGCTATAACACAGATCCCATTACAAGAATTTGTACTGGAAAGTGAATAAGTTTAAATTCTGGTTTCTTTTTAGTCTCGCATCTTCTAAAAACTTAATTCTTACGTCCGTTCATTATGGGAAAAAGAATTTTTATATTAATTCCTCCTGATTGCATTTTAGTGGCTCAGATAAATATGTTTACTATAATTAACAAAGCAAAATAATAGTTTTATTATTCGTTAGAATCTACTTTTGTTTCTCAGAGAAATTACCAAGAATTAATTATTTAAGAATTATCGAATTTACTTACAGCAATGGTTCATCTTATAATTTTAATTTATAAACATTAGTAAACAAGCATATTTGTAACAATTGTAGAACAGGCTTGCATAATACTATGTCACAATTACATTTTAATCATTTCAATCTATGACCAAAATCCGCATCACTCATCCGTCTGATCATACGTACGACCTACTACTGCTTGCAAGTAGTAAAACCCTAAATATGGTCAGACATCTCAATTTTTACGTTACTACTCCTATTTATTACAGTGTCTGCACACAAAAATCACTCATTGAAGGCTATAGTTAGTATAAAAAACTCAATGCTTAGAAAATCAGACGTAGAAAGTGGTCAGTCAATCTATAAATAGTAATTATTACAAATCCTTATACAGTTACTGGAGAGCTTGTAATTAAGTTTGATACAATTGAAATACGTTTCTCTACGAACAGAAATCATTTGATACCAATTATACTGTTCTCACTGGTGAAACTACATTATTTTTAAAATCCCCTCCCACTCTACGTCTGCTATTCTCCGCCCACGGTTCAAACTTCCACACGTGATTTTGTTTCCCCATACTCCATGATCCCACGTTTCAAATGTTATTTTTTCAAAATTTCCCAATATTAAAAAACCCAAGAAGTTCCAAAAGAGAGAAATCCTTGAGAAATAACAACGAAGGACCATTGTCTGTCTAATATCGTGAAACAAAAATGAAATGCTTGTGCTATCGTTCCGTTGTGGGGTTGGAAACGCGAGTGGAACTGGTTCCACAGCCAATTAAAGTATGGCCCCTCCGGAGGAAAGAGTCTTAGAGTGGTGTAAGGTTGGTTCTGGTCAGACTACCACTGGAATAAATTGGCGGTTCCAGCATCGTCGTGATAACATCGTTGTTTATTTACGTGGTGTTCTCGGCGTAAATTGGAATTACCGACGTGACGGAGGTCGACGCATTAGCATACCTCCACGTCCGAAGCGACGTCGGACGTCGATGGAAGCGCCTCTGGACGAAGAAGACCAGTCGTTTGCTCAAGGCTCCGGCCTCACCGATGGAGGACGTCCGCGGGCAAAGAAAAACAGAAAAATGGCGCGGGCATGCGGTACTGCTTGAAAGGCAGCTCGAACCGCGATGTTGACACCCTTCTAGGTACTTTTCTTCCATCCCTTTGAATTCCCGTTTCCACCTGACTATCCGAGGCGCTCGTTGCAATAATAAACACCCTCGCAAGATGAATCTTGCCCCATTTGGGACCTCGGAAACCGTCACGACGATGCTCGAAAACCTGCTCGAACTTATCTTTTAAGGTGGTGGTTTAGACAGGAGGGTTGGTTTTCGTGAAATCTACCCCTCAAACCTTAGATTCTTCAACTTGTCTCGCTAGGAACGATCAGTTTTATTGGATTTGTTGGTATGAGTAGCAATGTGAGTTGTATCTTGCGTTTTTGAAGAATTTTCATCCCTTAAACCGGAAAGTATATCTATCGCTACTGGAGTCAGATTCTGAGATTAACTCGAAGATTCTTTTTCCTGGAGAATCCAGAAGCTTCTAGTGAAGTAGTTTTCATTTTTTGTGCTAAATAGCGCCACCAGAGTCTGTGTGTTTGTGATTTCACTGTAACTTTTAAAATATTTGTCCAATCTACGTGAAATTTTGTTTGCTTGCTCCTCGCGTATCCACGGAAAATATAGAGTATTCAATTTGCGGGAATATTAATTGAAGCTCTAATTCAGAAAATGCAAATTTTATTAACTTTATTAATACCTTAAATTCTAAATCACTGTATCTTGGATGCTTAGAAACTTATTTGCATCAGAATTGGTTAGACGAGGGTAGAACGAAACGGAACGTCCGACGACGTGGAAAACGGGAACACGAAAATCCCCGTTGAAAGAATCCCGCGGAGGAGTATCGGAAACAGTTCCGGCGAACTGAAATTAGATAACGCGAAACCGGAGCCGGGAAGTTTCTCCCTTAAACGGAATAAGAAAGCCGACAGAATTTTAAAACAAACAAGTTTCGCGCGAGCCTCCCGACGAGAGGCCTGGACTCGAACGCAGCTTCTAATCTACCCTCGGCAAACCGAGTTACGGAGTTCCTCCCGGAGGAAGGGCGAGGGGAACTCCCAAAGTTGTCTCTCGGAGACACCCTTGCTTCCTTACTTCGTTGTTTCTCGCTTTATTCGCTTCTCCTGTTTCAATTTACTTCCGTTTTTATACAGTCCTGTTGGACGATTCATTTGCACTCGACACGATTACCAACATCACCGTTAACAGAACTCTCGTCGATGATTTACTCGTCTTCGACGGTCAATATAGTCGAAAATTATTTATTTATTCAATAAACGGGAAGCCCCATTAGCGTACAAAGTAGTAGGACACGATAGTCAAAACAAGGTTATAAAGGCAATTTTAAACAGATAAACAACACAAGGACAAACTGTTAAAAAAGTATTATGGTAACTATACCGAAAAATTTTGACCCAAAAATATTTAAAAAAACATCTTACGAAAGTGATATAAGTTCTTGTGTTTGAATATTCGATTTAAAAGAATATAATACTCGATTTATTTACGAACAACAAACGATGGTTTTAGGTTCGATTCACAGGGGTTTACAAAATAGATAGCTCGTGAACGAATGGAAAATTTTTCTGTGAAATGTGGCCAAATTTAAGATGTTATTTGCATTATTCGAATACGAAAGATTCGATGGTCTTCGTCAGCGGAGATCATTACACCGAAAACGTAAATTTAAATAGAAATCTCGATGCAGCAATCGATTTAAGGGCGAATGCTAAACGTCGTCGCTTCGCGCGTTCGTATTACGTTCTCGTTCCCTTTGCAGTGGTCGTTTTGCACCTTCGATCCTTGTAGAGTTTTCCGTACGCAGTAAAATGTTTACCGCGCGATATGCAGTCAGAACGGATCGGCCCCGCAGCGGTGGGCCGATAAATAAAACGGAAATGTAAGATCGAATATCAATCGTCCCTGCGCGATGTTCGAGCAGGTTACACGCGTTAGCACGTGATCGGCTCTCGAACGCTCGAAGCAGCCAGGCGACAGAAAAATATTTGCTCAAACCGAAGGTGTAGGAGGCTGTCGGACGTGTCAATTATTATTGATAGATTTTCCACCGGAAGATGTGCTTTTTAATCTGCAGTATCGAATGTTTACCCACTCGGTCTATCCGTGGATTTTTAGGGGCTCGGAATCTCTGAACTTTCGACCATCGCTCAAATATTATTTAATTTATCCCACTTCGGTATATTTAAAAAGTCGACGATTAAAATAACTGTGGGGGACACTCAATCTCGTAGTGCCAGAAAGACTGAATTTTTAAAGTAATTGATAATTGAATCTCCTAGTTTTAATGCACTCCTAAAATTTTAATATTTAAATCCTCAAACCGTCCACGAGATTTGTACATTTTGGTAGTTCAAAATGAAAATGTAACTCATGAAAATTTTAATAATCGTCGATCAAATAGTCAAACCCCCAAACCATCGAGTGTTCGAAACTTTTTACTATAAAAAATACTGAATTTTCAAAGTCGTCGACAATTAAAACTCCCATTTTTAATGCACCCTTAAAATTTTAATATCCAAACGCTCAAACGTTCCAGGAGATTTGAATATTTTGGGAGCTTAAAATTTCCTTAAAATTTTAGTATTCAGAGTCTTAGGAATTCTCGAAACCCCGAAACCTTGGAGCGTTCAAAGAAAATATCGAATCTAGTTTCCTTCGGTCGCAAGACTCCGACTATTATGTCAATTTATCTGTCAATTCCCGGAGCTTAATCTATCGATAGAATTCGATGTTTCGCTCGACTAGTATGAGCAATGGTTCCCGTCGTTGCTATTTCGGACCCGACGATCAAATAACGATATCGCTTTTCGCGTGGTTTCGAAAACCAGAGCGAGGAAATAAAGAAACTGCTGATCCGGGAGACCGATATTGGTGTGTCCGCGGGACTGGGTTAAGGGTTATTTTCCACGGTTTGATCAGGGGATCGCGATTGCCGTGATCCATCCAGTTCAAAACGAAAAGAATACCGCTAATGACGTGTCAGAACAAACAGTCGGTGTTTATCGAATCGATACGCCCCGCCGGACTTTGAACTCGTCTCGTTATGTTCATTCCGTCCGCGTTGAAAGGGAACAAAAAAGAATAATACGGTACCGTTTCCGAACCGTATTGTTCGTTTATACTTATTTTTACGTACGATGAATATTCTTTTTATGCACGAATGTACAAACGATGACGACGGAGACCAACCTCTCCACACTACCTGCACAAAGACTTTGCAATACTTTCATCGATTGTCCCCGCTCGTCTAACTCCAACGTTTTAATAATTCTTGGTTTTCACAATTTATTTTCGTTGCAAAGGGCACCAACGATCGAACGTTTATCATGGGATAAACTATGCTCATTTGTGCTACTGATATCATTTTTTTCATATGCTATAGATTCGAGCAAAGTTGAAGGGTCGACCATATTTGTCAAACTGTTGATCGATCTTGTTATTCAATTTTTATTTATTTTATGATAACAAGGCACTATCGTGAATCAAAAATAAAATTTTCTACCCATTAAAAATTGCTGTAATGCAGACGATAAATTCTTGGACAAATATCCGGAGAATAACTACTGCTGTTCATCTCCAAAAAAATGAAATAATTTAGATATTCGCGTTGCTTGGACCTTCCTGAGTACGATTGCGGTATTCTTCGTGGTCGTAGCAGATATTTCGCGGTTGACCTTGGCCGGTAGAAACAAACGCGTGGAAAAAAGACGAAGGGCAAGGTCGAGAACCATTGCGACAGTTTTCCGATTCCACGCGCGAAATTGCACAGCGATACTTCACGGAGATCGTTAACAGGGAATCGTTCTTTCCTTATCATAGTTCTTAACAGTTAACATCGCTATGAAAACTTTCATAAAGTTTCGAAGTTGTTAATTTCCGTACAAAGTATAATTTCTCAAGGAAGAAAAATCGCGGAGTCTTCACTCTTTTCGACCTTCACAGTGGCGTAAACTTGTTAATTCTGCAGGTTAATTGTTCCACGGTCGAAGACAATAACAGAATGTGACAAAACAACACGCTGACAGAAACGCGTGATTCATGGTCGTTAATATCGAGTTAGTTCTCTTTTCTTTTTTTAATAATTTTATCGCCGGACTCCTATCGGTTCGCGGCCGAGCTCGCGAATCTATAATTACGCTAGCATTCGACGCGACGATAGTTAACTCGCCAGCAACTTTCGACGTTGAATTATTCATTCGAATGTTTTCTTTTTTCATGAATTTTCGTTATTTCTAACGCTGATAACGATCTCGCCAAATCGATCCCGATTACGTCTAATGTTAAACTCGACGATTCTTTCCAAACGATTATACATCTTGCTATTTCTGTACTTTCTCGTCCTTAAACGACCATAATCGATTATAATCCATTGAAATATTTATATCATTTTTTGGTCGTATTATATACAGCCGATTTTGACATCTTAATTTCCTCGATATTGTGGCACGTAGCGAAAAATGTTTCATAGGGAACTTAAATGGTATCGAGTGGGGTATATTCTTGTGTTATTAGTTTTTTCGTAGGCGGACGCCTCAAGGATATATGAAGATCAACTTTGTTTTTTTAAATGGAATAAGGTACTTTTCTATGTATCAAATGATGCAGTTTAGGTTTAGGAGCAGCAAGTAGTTTAGGAGATATTTCAATTTAAATAATTTAAATACAAAGGCATCATTTCTGCCGCAGTAAGACGTGAGATCTGTTTATACCAATGTAGGATTAACAGAGACGACTAATTGTAAGGGGATGGCTGGGATTTGTGCTAAGGTAAAGTGCAGAACAGTTTGTTCGACTTGACTCGACGTTGGCCTAGACGAGACTGACGCAACTATAGCGACTGATATGAAGCAGCGTATTATCGATGAATGTGGCAAAATATTAGCCAATATATTAAATAGGGTAGGCCAGTCCTTACTTCATCGGTTTCAAAAGTGCTGTGATGCAAATGGTTGTTTTATTAAATCATATCTGTAAATAAACGCTAATGTCAGTACGAATTTTAGAATTATTTAAATTCAAATATCTTCTAAACTATTTGCTCTTCGACATACATAGAACAGTACTTTTTTATAAAGAATGTCTAGTTGCATCGTTTGATACATAAAAAAATACCTCATTCCATTTAAAAAAACGAATGACACAAGAATATGCCCAACTCGATACCATTTAAGTTCCCTACGAAACATTTTTCGCTACGTGCCACAATACCGAGGAAATCAAGACGTCAAAATGGACTGAGACACCCTGTATATTTTGTTTTTAGATCAACGAATGATAATAACGAAACATTCATTTGCAAATACACGATCGAGCAATAATTTTATTTAATTTATTTTTAGCGTCGACACGTATTAAGGATCTCGATCCTTCAGATCGATAATTAATACAGCTCGGATTTAGGAACAGTACTTCGCCTCCTGACACACTTTATTTTTTTGCATCTCATTCCTCGGCGCAAATGAATGTTTACTTTGCATGTAAGATATCACAAACTTCGCGCGACGAAAACGTTAAATAGAAACGAAGCGAAATATTAACAGCTGTTGGGGCGAATTAATTGAATCTGTCAGATGATTCGGTCGAAAGAAACGGAATAATTAAAACATCTTCAATATTTTAGCACGAGTCGTCGCCTATTAAAATTACAAATTTAGGATCTGCAATTGTAATAACATTCTCAGAGAATCTATACCAGAAAGGTCAAAAACATTTTAATATACAGGGTGTTCGGCCACCCCTGGGAAAAATTTTAATACAGGATTCTAGAGGCTAAAATAAGACGAAAATCAAGAATACCAATTTGTTGATGGAGGCTTCGTTAAAAAGTTAACAATTAAATTCAAAACTTTCAAATCGTTTTGGAAAAATTATTTTCGATTGCGGGAGTCAATCACAATCATTTTTGGTGAATAGACATACCCCCGAAATCTTGCGCATTTTCGAGAAAAAAATTCAGTACGGTCGGAACTTTAAACGTTAATAACTATTTAACGAAGCCTTCATCGACAAATTGGTATTCTTGATTTTCGTCTTATTTTGGCCTCTATAATCCCCCATTAAAATTTTTCCCAGGGGTGGCCGAACACCCTGTATATCTTTCGAAATTTCGTCGATTATTCTATCGACTAATTTCTAACGAACACAACTTTCTTCATAATTTTAATTATTTTCAGCTTGTGCGTGCGTCCTATTCGGCGGTTGTAAAACTTTGCTTTCGAAACATTTATTTCAACTGCAAATCCTCCGAGGAACTCCGTTTCGAAGCGTTTCATTTAAATTTCAATAAACACCATTTCACTTCGAAAGCAACGTCAAAGTTTAAACATTCGATCGTTCTTGCATTCTCGATCTTAAAATGTGGAAACAGCTTCGGCGGTTTCGTAATAACAGCGAAACCAGGAAGACCTAAGAAACCCTTGGAGAACCACGGTAGCAAGAAACCTAATAACCAATTAAAACTTGAATCAGAACTCACGTCTTTTTCGTGTCGTCGAGGTTGAAATTTATAGCGGTTCCCTCGACCGGAGAAGTCGAGTTTCATGACTGTTTTGCCCCGGTACGCCTCGCTTCGATGGAACTTCGCTTGTAAAAACAACTTCCGTTGACAAACGAAAATCCGCGAAACCCCCGGAACGCCCAAAGTACCATGCCAGAGACCCGTCAGCCAATAATACAAAAGGAAATTAAAATTTGCGGCGTTATCTGGCTGGAATTTTGACTTTCGAACCTACTCGAAAAACCTATGTTTCGAAATCTTTCGCTTTGGTTATGAATAATTCATTTTTTACGTTGTAATAAGATTGTTAACTTTCCCTCTTATGCTTTGAATAATTTTCTGGCTCTGTTAAAGAGATAAATAACACAAACTTGTCGATTTTCGAAGCTTTGGAAGATCGAGAAACGACTTGTTTAAAAGTTAAGTCGAGTTTGCAAAGGTACTTCCAACCTTTGTGTCGTTTTTGATTCGACAATTTTTTTCTGACAGATTCAGAAGAGCTCCGAGCTGTATAATAGAAATTTAAAAAATTCATGTTATATAGAAGCTTTGGAGGATCAATATGCAGACACCTGCTAACTAACTGAAGGTTAAATAGAACCTTGAGCAATTAGAACTTGTAATCTTTCTGTGTCATCAGTGCAGTCATTTGCACCTGTCCCCTCGGCAAAGAAACCTGGTGTCGTGTAAGAAAAATGTCGATACTCTTTCCCCCCGCAAAAATGCAATTAGTTTCTTACACGTATCTCTCGCTGTGCTACGAAAATCAAACCTCCCATAATCTTGCATCGATAATACTTAAGAAATTTTACGTGGGTCACGATCGTAGTATGGTCTTTGATTATCAGACCACTGTTTATATATTTATGGAAAATTTTGATTTTTAAAAATCTGCCGAATATGCTTAGGATACGAATTATTGTATTTAGGGGTTGAGACATCCGTCTACGAAGCTCTGATTTCATTAATTCTATTAATAAAAATGTGAATTTGCATAAAGATACACAGTCTACTGATTATATAAATTTTTACACAGTATACTTCTGTTTGTGAAAGAAAAAAAACATTTCTAAAAAGTGAGAAAAGAATTTTCTTGAATTAAAATTAGTCTACGAATCAGAAGAATTACTCATTTGATTTGTTGCTCGTTTGAGAATTGTAAATAGACATTGATATATTGTTTTAATAAAAGAAATTTCTAAACAAATTTTACCTTTCACGAAATGAATTTTTCTCCCAGCAATGGAAGATTGTTTTCCAAAAATCTGGCTAGTAAATGGGACCAGAAATCTGTTACGAGGGAAGCTTAGAGTGTTTTCCTAATTTATACAACGTCTACGAGGATACGTTCGTTTTGTAAAGGAAACCCTTTGCTTTTCAAGTATTTCGACCCATAAATTAAAGTCTCTGTGGTCATTATGTGTGTGCTTACGACGCCGTACATTACTATTGAGTATGGTTGCCTCTTGGAGAAAGTTTGCTGATATTTTCCGACCGTACACGAGTCCTTCAAAACCGGATAATTTAGATAAGAAACTGGAAACGGCTGTTGACCGTCTTAAAAACGCAGCGAAGAAATTCTAACGCAGTCCTTAACGATCCTATAATCTGAAATTTTTGTCAAACAATTCCTTTACATTTTAATCATACAAAAATTCGCGCGTAAAAGTATATAAAACTTTCCAAAGAATTGGCAAGTAAACGATGTTTCCATAATCGTGGCATTAAAAATTAGTTGAATTTCTACAAAGGTAAATTTGAAAATTTACCATTTCTCGAAAACACAGAGATATTATTTGAACTACTATCAACAATTCATACGTATTTCAGATTTCATACTTAAAGTTATGGAACTCATAAATATTGTATATTGGCGATTTGAAAGAAACATAAATTCAGTGTTTAGAATTTGTACGATCCAAATCCGACCGTACGAGCGATTTGAAGTATCAGTTTGAGCTCAATTCGAAAATCATTCTACGTTCTTTCGTAGAAATATGAAAAATTCCGGTCTCGACGAAGCTCAATGAAACCGTCGGAGCAACGAAGAACAATAAACGGACGTTCTGATCATTGACATCGTTGAAAATTCCTCGATACGAGAGCGAGGTCTGAACGCGTTTGAAAGTATGGTCTGAGTATTAGTCCGAGCACAATGGGGCAGCGCACTACGTCTTTCCGTGCACCCTGCCACAATGGAAATTCGAAATATTGTCATAGTCGCGAAGCTTAGCGAACCTATCGAGCCAAAAAAAGACGCCTCTAAACGATCGTATCTCTTCGTCGAACGTCGTTGAAAACGTTCGAATCACGATCGGAAAATCATTTTCCCGTTCTTTTCGCGAGTCTCTGTACAACGCTAATTCGAAAAATCCCCATCGCATCGACCATAAACGATCGTTTCGTTTCGTACGTGTCGTTGGGAATCCATCGACGCTCGAAACCAATCGAAGGTGGGTCTTTTTGTTTGTAAATTTGTAAAATTTCCTATTCACACAGGCTTCGTCGAATCGTCGTTACAAATATCGATTCCGAAGTATTTCTCTGTACAGAAACATTAGTGAAAATCTCTTAGTATTCGAAAATCAACGCTTGTTCTACTCTGTAAATTTTTACAAGAGAAATCAAAGGACTTTATGATTCAAGATATACTCAATTAGAGTGAAGAAATATTTCTTATAGCTTTCTAATACCGTGTCGAAATTAATGTATCTGTTATATTAGCGTTCATGATTCTACGGTGGGTCGCTAAATTATTAGCAAATGTTAAAAGTTCATTTTAAAATTCATAAAGTAAGCATTACTAATGGGATGCAAATTAACCTTGCCAAGGGAAAATATTAAATTTTTCCCTGCTAAGTAGATACTAGACTCGAACTTCATTCAAAATTCCTGGGAGCTTTTTAGCTGCATAATTGACAATTAAAACATTACAATAAAAATAAATCTCAAAACTGAAATTTGGGACGAATATTAAAGTCTTTGTTTTAAAGAACTGTAACAAAATCGTTGCAAAGAATCACTTCCCTTCGATATTAGATTCGTATTTGAAATATTCTAGCCTGATTCAGAAATCGTTCTAGAGTTCTTGGTTAACACAAATTTGAAAAATTTTCTCCCTATTGAATTTGAAGGCAACCGCTAAAGAACCATTTGTGTTTGCTCTTTTTATAAACATTGATGAAAATCCGTCGACACTCGAATCCAATCAAAAAATCAATCCACGTCCTCGCGTAGAAATTTGAAAAATTCTCGCCTCGCGAAAGTTTACTGAAATTATCGAACCAACGTCAAAATATAAAAGATCGCATGCAGTCACGATCGTGCGATGTTCGACCAGGATCGATCGTTCCACATCTTTTTATGCATTTCATTTTAAATTTGAAAATCTCATCGAAGCAATTTTGTAAAAAATTCAAAAATTATTACAGCTCAAAACTTTACAAAATCATCGAAATAACAAACAGTTATACATGATAGACTTTTTGGCACGAGTCCTTTGAAAATTTCAGTTTCATAAAAAGAACCCAGACCTAAAGCAACAGAGTATAGTTGGAACTTATCAGAAAATATGATCTCGAGTCTGGACCGAAGTCGATTCAAAAATCATCCTTTCGCGAGTCTCTGGGTAACATAAATTTCAACCAACCTATCGAACCAACGATCAACCATAAACAATAGCTTTTTCCACGATATTCGAACTGGAGAGAGAAATAATATAGCGAAGAAAAACAGCGAGAAAACTTCTGCTAGAAACTTGGTTGAATCGTTGTTAACATCGCCAAGGATTTCTCTGTCCATTGGCAGAACTGAAAATTCCTCGATAGTCGAGTGTAGTCTGAAACCACTCGAAAGTATGATCCGGAGTTCGGACCGAAATTATGTTACGCTCCTACCACAAATTCCTGTGCAATGCAAATTCGGGGAATTCCTGTTATATAAAACTGTAACGAAGCTATTAATTCAATTATCTACCATAAATGCCTGCTCCTTATTATTACACAAAAATCGTAAAAATTTCAAGAATATCTCTACGCGTCTATTTTCCACGTATCTGTAAAACTTCTGTAATCGAAATCATCGACACAATGAATCTTTCTATCTATTAATCGGAATTTATTTTTTTGCACTCTGTCCATGACTGTACAATAATGTCTATTATATTCTAGACGTCCCAAAATATAATTTTAATCTACGTCAGAGGAAGACTGATCCTCGATATCTAAATAAAGTCTGAATTTATTCGAAAGTATGAAACGATCTTATCCAAAGAAATCACGGAAAACCCTTCGAGTTGGAGTCGAACCCCAACCGGCGAGCGTGATCGCCCAGATTTTAACCGGGCCCAAAAACTCGCCCTAAATCTACGCGCGCAAACCATCGATCGTGACCCTCGATCGTCCTTACTCCGTGTCCGGAAGTCCTTGCATCCGTGGCGTCCTCTGTTCGGCGGATCCATTCACAATCACCGGTGCTCCGTTTGCACGTTTTTCTTTGGGTCCCGCGTTCATCGAAGGGTCCCAGGAAACGAATCGAGGGGGTTCATCGATTTGTTCACCAGTGTTTCCCGCTACTTTCGTGTTTCCCCGCCAGTTGTTGGGCCAGACTGTCGCGAGGCGGTCTCGAGCGCGTTGTCACGATCGCGAGGATGCCCGGAGTCCCTCGGGACTCCCGGGAGAGCCGAGAGGAATCGTCCTAGACGCGTCGCGAGCGAGGAGCGCACTGAGGATCCGGGCGCATAGTCGCGCCGCACGCGCATGCGTGATCCGTCCACGGATTTCTCCTCCCCTTCCCTCCACTCTGCGCGTTTCACGGATTCCTCTCCTCCACCGTTGCTTCTTTCCCGGCCACCCCGTTAGTTGTGCATCGTTGTTGATATTTTCTTTTTTCTTCGTTTGTTTTGCATACACAAGGGTCGATTAAATAACCGAGGTCCTCGATATCTTCATTGCTGTGTGCAACGTGTGTATTAATAAATTTTAACCTCGACTTTTTATCTAAAGCTTTCAGTTTTCTGTCTGAGTATCGTTGCGTAATTATTTGTTACAAATTTCTGATTCGAGTACCGAGTATCGTTGCTGAAATTTGTGATGTTGTAAGGTTACACCCTCTATATAATTCTAATTTAGCACTGTGGAACTTCTGATTGTTTCCAAAGTTGAAAAGGTAAAAGTCAACATTTTCTATCGAATATCAAAGTTCAAATTGCTGTGCGCAATTGAATCAAGAGTGAACCAGAATGTTTGTTTCGTAAACGGAATGGAAGAACGCGTAGAAAAATAAATATGTACGTTTTAAGTACAATGAATTTATTTTATCGTGAATCAGTTTAGTTAATCACTTTTATGTTAAATATATTTCATAGGACTGAAGATCTTAGTTATGAAGCTACACTGTTAGAGTTATATGATTAGAATTTTATATTTTAAAATGAAATGGAGGTATTCATGGCCCTCCCAAGCAATTCTATTTATAGTAAAACATTCTCGACCTTTGAGTTTTTAGAAATTAATATACATAGTGACATTTTACAGAACTAAATGAGATAAAGCAATTATATAAACATAGATCGTTTGAAACTTCGTTAAAGAGGGAATGATAGAAAAACGAAATACGAAGAAAATAGAATTGGGATATTCTTGTATCCACTGTAACAGTAGATCAGCAATATTTAGTCTGTTTATGAGAGCTCGTTATCCGAGGTTGTTGAAAACGCTTTGAAGGTAATTTTCGTCAGTAGTTAGACGCCCATATTGAAATATTTACGAGAGTATGCATATATACATTGTATACAGGGTGTTCGGCCACCCCTGGGAAAAATTTACATGAGCGATTCTAGAGGCCAAAATAAGACGAAAATCAAGAATACCAATTAGTTGATGGAGGCTTCGTTACAAAGTTATTAACGTTTAAAGTTCCGCCTGTAGAATGGCAACCTGCGTACAGCTGCGTTCGCGCGGAAGGTTGCGGCAGGCCAGTGCTAGTGGTTCTCATGCAGCATGAAAAATTCTACTTACCGACGCTATCGACAGCCTTAGATTTTTGTCCATTTAGGGAAATGCGAACACCTTACGTTGAATAAGATTCAACCTGTCTTATGAAAATCCAGAAGGGCATATCAAAACTCGCCCGACGAGATTTTCACAGAGAAAGGGTGAATGTCACTTCCGATACCATAACGTTGTGCACAAAAATCACCCACACGCGATCATACACGCCCCACAATCGTCCACAATGTCCGTAAGTATCCACAAATAATCCTTTCAGGCACTAACCACTATGCAATTAAATAAACACGCACCGTAATTACGGTATTCGTGAGTGACTATGTGTACGTGCACCACGATTCTTCAGAATTACTTACGAATAAAATTGTTATTAATTTTTCAAATATACTTTAATTTAAAAATGTAAAAAGGAATTTAATAAGTATTCGCTGATTGTTTATATCACTGTATTTCTTACATGCTCGATAATACATAACTGAATGAAATATCTCTAAAATGTGTCGCGTGAACTGTCTTGACTGATTCTTTTTTACGACTAACTAGCTGGCCAAACACGTGCCGATGTTGCCCTTTGTCTCCACTGAGCGTAGAGTGCATGTGTTGTGTGTATGTGTGTGTGTGAGAGAGAGAGATAAGCGAGACGAGTGACGTAGAATCGGGGTCCTTTTCGGCATTTGTTTCTCAGAACCTCGTCGATCGATGGCACAGTCAGCTGCTAGTATTGTTACATTCTTCGACGTGAACGCAAATCGATGGGAAAATTTCATTTATCCTACGATTCCTTTTTACATTTTTAAATTGTAGTGTATTTGAAAAATTAAGAACGTTTCTATTCGTAAGTAACTCGGAACAATCGTGATACACGTACACATAGTCACTCATGAATACCGTAATCGCGGTGCGTGTTTATTTAATTGCATAGTGGTTAGGGCCTGAAAGGATTATTTGTGAATACTTACGGACATTGTGGACGATTGTGGGGCGTGTATGATCGCGTGTGGGTGATTTTTGTGCACAACGTTATGGTATCGGAAGTGACATTCACCCTTTCTCTGTGAAAATCTCGTCGGGCGAGTTTTGATATGCCCTTCTGGATTTTCATAAGACAGGTTGAATCTTATTCAACGTAAGGTGTTCGCATTTCCCTAAATGGACAAAAATCTAAGGCTGTCGATAGCGTCGGTAAGTAGAATTTTTCATGCTGCATGAGAACCACTAGCACTGGCCTGCCGCAACCTTCCGCGCGAACGCAGCTGTACGCAGGTTGCCATTCTACAGGCGGAACTTTAAACGTTAATAACTTTGTAACGAAGCCTCCATCAACTAATTGGTATTCTTGATTTTCGTCTTATTTTGGCCTCTAGAATCGCTCATGTAAATTTTTCCCAGGGGTGGCCGAACACCCTGTATAGTAACTCCCAAATAATTAAAAGTTAAGTTCTGTACAATATAATATAAACCATCAAAGCATAATATAATTTAATTTATATTGTTCTCAGAATGTTTTAAAATATCCTTTTACGTTTGAGAACGTGGAATGTTCGACAAAATTTGGCAATTAAAACCTGGAGCATCCTTCATATGTACGTTTCTGAACGTGACACGCCGGAAAAGGGGACATTTTCGCGATTCAAGTGCCGTTCCAAAGAATAATCGAAAGCTTGCCACCTAGAATACGGAGAATACGATAACAAAAATCGCGAACCGAGGAAACAAAGCGAGCAGCGGTTCCAACCAGCGCCGACGTATCATAATTGGTTAAAACCGAGCCACGAGCGGACCAGAGTTTCACTAAATTCGGGTCATTAATACGATTCAAGGTGCACGGTACCAAACAAGCCAATTTAGCGATCGCGACAGAAGGTCGCACGATCGACAGAAACATCAATTATCGCCCGATGGTCGTCGCTTAAAACAATGAAAACTCAATTATCGAAAAACAGATCGTAGAACTCGATCTTGGAACGCTTTATCAACTTTTCCGTGTCTGCCTCCCCACTCGTCCGACCGTTCCTTCAATTTCCGCGATTTCGTTTCGCCGTCGTCGCCCTGACTTCCAACCCTGAACACCCCCTCCCCCTCCCCCCATCGTTATTTATCTTCTTACCCATATCGATTTTTCTGTCTCCGATTCGCTCCTTCCACGCCAACTCTTTTTCCTCCGTTTCCCCTTTGTCGGTGTTTATACGCCTTCCTGCATTCGTTCCGCGTTTCGCGTTCCTCCCCGTCTCTAATCCCTTTCCCTCACCCCCCCTGCTCCAAGCCTCTGTTTCCGTCGCCCACAGCCAGTCCATCTGCGTTCTGACTCCCACGCACGCTTCCGCCCACCCGACCCGGTGGATTGAAAACGCGGACAACAACGTTCTCCGGTGTCTTCGTTTTTAAGGAATCCGCTGTTAATCGTCCTCCGGGGGACCTATAATTGGTCCGCGCGTCGATTCCGCATCCAATATGGCTTCCCCTATCCAGATTTCGGTCTATATTGGTTCTGGTATCAGTTTTGTACAGGTGCCAGCATCGATTTCTTACCGAATGAAACCGCTGCAGGCAATGGCCTTTGCCACGCGTCCTATCTATACACACCCTATACGTATACACACGTTACATAGGGTGTTTCGCGTAATTGGTGCCAACTGTGGCTGCTGAACGAGAGAAGAACCTTTTTTTTTAATCTTCTCGAAGAACCTACCTTTGAAAAGATAGTACAAATATATTTGATTTCTAAAAATAGGGAAGATTCAGCTACTTCGAGAACAGAACTATAGTCGACGATAATCTACTCGAGTAATTGTCACATCCAGTAGAGAATCGATGTATTCCCCATTAGAGAACCGACGGGGAACGCTTATACGATCGCTAGTAGAACTGATATTAGAACCGTAATCGGGTCCGATGCATAGGAGAACCGTTCCACCATTGTAGAACAGTTGGAAAACAGTTATTCCCGGAAGAGTTTCAATCCTTGTCTCCCACGCGTTTACGGAACTCCTCCGCGTCGCTTTATCTCCCATCGACGATCCCAGCTGTAATGTCGGTCGCATCTCGCAACCGCCATTAAATACTCGCACGATCACCTATCATCGATCTATCTCATAAAATTTTCGAGACTGGTTACCTCTGCAGGTTCTCACGGGCGCTTCATTATACACGATTAGGATGATACGAGGATTTCGCGGGACGATAAGGATTTCTCTGAGCGATCAGCAGTCTCGAGGGATTCCTGGATGCGTTTGATGTTGAACTATTAATCCTGGAAACGCTCAGCTCTGAGCCATCGTGCCAAATTCAAAAACATCCTCCCAATGTTCCTTACATTTCTCGCGTACAGTAGAGTTCCGATTATCTGGAATGCCCGAATAATCGGCATATTTATGGATTATATTTTATATTACTCGTGGTTGTGTTTATTAAAAATCAAAAACAAATTTTTAAGAAAAATCGACAGGGAGTAGGTTCTAAAATTTTTCGGCAAAAAAAAAATTTCAAATCGTTCTGGAAAAATTATTCTCGGTTGCAGGGATCAATAACAATCATTTTTCTTTCGAGAAAAAAATTTAGTAAGTGGACAAATTTTTCATAGAAATTAAAAAATTTCAAATCATTGTAAAAAAATTATTTTCGACTGCAGGGGTCAATTACAATCATTTTTTGTGAATAGACATACCTCCGAAATCCTATCCACTTTCGAGAAAAGAATTCTTAAATATGTTAGATTATGTGAAAATGTCAGAGGACAGTGTCTTTTGCATTTATAATAATAGATATAAGCTATTATATCGCACCTTAACAATGTCCTCCCTTTCTTTTCGATTTTATATTCACTACTATTTCCGTTTTCAATATTTTTCGACGCTCGGAGCACGTGTATCCGAAAAATTAAGGTCCGCGGAAAATATTAATAAACCCGATAAAACCTGACCTGAAATACATTATATCTCCGCATGCATTTCGTTTTACCGAATTTATTCATTCGTTCGTTCCATCTGGACCGAATTTTCCGGTACGATTCGAAAACGTGGGCAACTTGGCTCGTCGTGGATTCATGAAGTATCAAAATGGAGCACTTCATCTTCAAAGGCGATACGAAGGGCAACATAAATTAACCACTTTCCGTTATCTTTGAAAGTTTTAGGATTTGCACGAAAGGATGTAACGGCTGCTGGTTGTACAAATTTCGAAGGATCTTCTTTGGCGACGGGGAATTTATCTTTATGACTAAAAGGGATATCCTAAAGGGTCGATTTAGATTATCGGAGACGCAGGACATTTTGCGAGGAAATACTTAGGATGAATTTTGAAAAAGTGGACCTAATTAACTATTAAAACTCCGTTTTATGGATCATAGATTACGTCTTTGCATGGAATTAAAATAAAAAAAAAAATGGAACTTTGGTTTTCAGAATGGTGCTTTTAGGTTCCTTTTTTATTACGAACTTTAATTATTATCGAGATGATTAAGACGGTCTATGATCAGGTGTATACCAGTTTGAGTTTTACATTTGTGAATTGTTCGATGCTCGTCTAAAAAATGGAATTTTCAATCCCTTAAAATTCCTTGAAACTCTATTGAAATCAAATCGAGAACGTCGGCGGCTGCTTTGTCAACTGCGTGCTTGACGACTCTCAAAGTTATTTCCCTCGAGATCGAGGGTTCCGGCGACAAAACTTTTTGTTCTACGCTTTCGAGTCGTTTCTGAACGAGGAATCACTCGGTTGGTTGCGCTACGTGTAAAAACGGTCGACTTAATCCCGTGAAATTCATCAAACCATAAATTGTTTCATTCGATATAAATAAACAAATTTGTTAACTCAAAATAAATCGATATAAACATTATTCACGTTAAAACAGGTCGTCAACAGGTCGAACAATTACAATTCGTTAAAATCGAAAAATTGTAGAAATATTAAAGACGAAATATTAACGCGCCGCGTTTCATCGTACAATTCCTTGCAATTTTCGCTGATAATATGGTAATTAACTTCCGCTCGTATTTATTAGTTATATTTTATCGTTTGTAAAATTATTCCGTCGCGTATCCGTTTTGTACGCGTACTCTGCAATATGTTTACGGTTTTTATCGCGACGCCGCGCGTCGCGTCGCGTACGCTTGTTCCGAATTCCCGAACATTCAATGCGCTCGATCTTCCCCGAATCGCGATTGAAATCCAAACCCAATACATCGTTACCTCCAGCTTAACTCCGCCATACAATTACCGGTAATCTGCAATGCCCGATGTTAATTGAACGCCATATCGCGGCGCCGAGATTAACGTCCGCACGCACCGCCACTTCGCGGCACTCGACAGCTGTATCGTATCGCATTCCTTCGATTATTACCAATGGCCAGTCCTTTGGTCCGTGGACAGATTTGTGACGTACCGACCACTGTACGAACAAGAGTCAATTCACTGGCCGTTACAGGCCACACCCATCTACCTCCCACTCTCCGACCTCAATGTACTACGAAATCGTTTCCTCTCGCGTCGCGTCGCAACCACGACTGAACATCTTTTCATAGGGATTCAATACATTGAATAGAATTATCGACAATGGTTATTGCTATCGAGATTTTGGATGGCAAATAATTATTAATTAATTGGAAGAATTGTTGTTTCAGCGAGAAAGATTCTTTTTTCATGCTCAATATTATTCGGGAGCAATTTATTAGTTTGTGCAGTAGTCATAGTGAAGATAGTTGGTAGCTGCTCCAGGCCACGCACACTCTCCCCCCACTCTTTACCATCATTATTTAGTGCTCAGAATTTTTGAAAATGATACAATGCACCTTTTTCATTAAAAATCTGCCCACTGTTAATTAATTACGTTACACGTTTGTCGTCTGCCTTTGAAAATGTTTATAACAATAATCGTTGCTCGTCTGCTTGACTATTCCTGGGTACATTATCTTGCAATTATCATAAATTTGCAACGTTATCGTTGCATTACAACATAATTGTATCGTGTTCACAACGACGCTGTACATCGTATTAATGTAACATTAATTAACGTGCTAATAAGGCACGTAGTCGTGATTGGACTGTAACGTGATGAAAACTGGTTTCAAATTAATTCGAAAGACTACAACTATGGCAAGAGTCGAAATGTGGAAAGTATCGATTGGAATTTATGCAACGAATTTGGCGATTTACAAGTGACCTTGAGCAGCCAATATATTCTGCCTCTACCTCAGTGTTCCAATATTTCGTTTCTGAATCGATACAGTAGATTACACGCTCTATCTTCGAAAACCATTTATTTATCTTTATTTACGTATTAATATGGCAAGATTTACAAAATCTCAGTAAAATATTTACTTTATCTGAGTTCGTAAAACCACAAAGATCTAAAGAATCTTCTCCGACATTCGATTACAAGTTCCGCCGTTGAAAGCTTTTTATCTTTATTTATGATCCAGCGTCCGAAGAATCTTCCCTCGCATTCGATCGGGCACTCTATCTTTAAAAACCTGTCCCGCTTTTAATAAAATTGGCCCGCGTTTTTCGTGACCCAATGAGAACACAATTACACCGACCATTGCGAGAGCTGTCCAGCAGATGACTGGGCCACGATAACCCGGTTTCCCGACCCGAACAAATTGATTTCGTTAAAAGTTTACGGTGCCCATCGAACCGCGAATCGTAAATTCCATTGATGAACGGAAGCGACTCCGCGGTGACGGGGTAAACGAAAGAAAAACATCGACGTCTAATCTGCGACGTACGCGGTCGATGTTCAACTACGATCGTCGCGATCTGTTCGCGGCGTTACGTTAATATTTACGTTCAACAGCTGATGTGGGTCGATGCGAATAACACCGACAAACATTACCAGTCGACCACGACGAACGGCCACCCATAAGATTACGCAAACCCGGAAGATTTTGTCGGGAGGAAACGGTCGCGTGCGCCACTCGAAACGCGGCCAACGCTATATTGTTTGAGAACGATTAGATCTGCTACGTAGATCACAGATAATACGCGAAACGTACCCTTTTCATTGGCTGAGAAGCCTTTCCTTTCTTCGACTATAGTAGTTTGCAACCATTTTAAGAATATGTTTTACCTACAATTCTTACTTTGAATAGAAAGAAATTCGTATAAATTACAATTGAAGCAAATTATGATTGCAAGACAGTAGTTCCCGTTTATAAGCGAGAATTTTCACCCCGGATTCGTGCAAAGGAATCGAGACTGAGACTGCGTCAACTACGAGAATTAAATTTCACCTTTTGTCACGGTGTATTTTGACCAAATTCTTATTACGAATGGAACAAAGTTTGCACGAATTGAAAATAGGGTGCGGAAGGGGCTAAATTCGGAACACTCGATTTGCTTTCAAGAACAAGGGAAACACGGATCATCGGTAGCTCAGAGATTACGGGGCGGATTGGCTAAACTGCTCCAAGGACTTATCGTCTCGAATTTCTCGCGAATTTCCGGCAAGCAAACTGAAGGCGGGCAGACAGCTCTTATAATTCGCGTTCGAGAGCTCCAGCAATTTGGAAATGGGATCTGCAGCGATCTCAGCGCGAAAGGGAACCAGCAAACTCGACGTCGATCGAATTACGTGTCGCGAAATAACACGTACGGTTCTTAGCGATACGAAATTTGAAATTCGAAAACTCCATCAATTCAAAAGTATGACATTCTAGAATTTTGTATTATTATTAAAATTACAAACCGTCGCGAAGACGCTGGGTCTGAAGGTTTTTTAGTTCGAAAATCGCATATTATTTGATTGTAATTCAAATTGACTCGGGTTTGAAGAATTCAACGATCGACGGGAGAGAGAGAGAGAGAGGATCGAGCAAAGAAAATCTCACCGTGGACGGACGACCGATTTTCTGTAAGGGAATGTCACGCTCGAACGAGTCCCCGAACAGGGTGAGAAAGTTCGCGCTGTCGCGGATAGAAACAGCTCCTTTCGACGAAGTGATCAGCGTCGGGGGCTCGAAATCCCAGAAGTCGTGTATAAAAGAAAAATTACGCGGACCGTCCATTACGGTGGCTCCATTATGCGCTTTGAGGGTCCTTTTACGGAGCCGCGTCCACCGATCCCCGTTGATCCTTTACGGTGGTATCTTAGAGATTACGGGGATGAAATTTTTACAGGCGGGATTCGGTCCTCCAATCGCTGGGGAAGCAATTACTCGCCGAGTTTAAGTCCGGTTTGTATCAAACGTTCCTTTTCGTTTGATTAATTGCGAAGCGTTGCAAATACATATCAGGTCGTTCGAAAGGAAACTAAATATTTCATTCCATTATAGACGTTCCATTCCCATCGATTGCTCTCGCTGTTTGTCTGGCAGCTTCGTAATCTATTTTTCGAAAAAATTTTCCAATCTTCCGTATTGGTTTTCCCCGGAAAAATCATTTTTCAAGGAAACGAGAATAGACTTTTGTACATTTTCCTGTTACTGGATCGAATCGACGTACGAAGAACGAAATAGAAAATTCCGACAGCCTGTGGGCGAATTTCGTTCGTTGCTGGAACTGATCGAGATGTTTGAACAAATGATAATTGGTGGGGGAAAGGTCAAGAAAATACGGTGAACGTAGAAACAACACGTCCGTTCCCTGTTGTCAAATGGAAATTAATAATCGATATGGCGGTAAGTGGAAATTCATTAAAGGTTTCAACTGTGGCGTTTGAGTCTTCCTTAAACGCGAAACAATTAACCTGGAAAATAAAATTGTTAATTTTGAAATTCGAGTAGTTGTATGGCCGGTCCGATGTTTAGGTAGAGTAGATAAAAAAATAAAAGGAGTTGATGGCCCGTGTATTTTTCGTTATATTCGTGAAATAAAAAAGTCAAACTATGCATTGATATTTTGTTTGTTTTACTCGCGGCAAAACACGTTTTCTCCAACTCTCTCAAAACCATGTAATATACTGTGTGGAAATTGTACATTTATTCTGTAAAGGATTTCGCGAACCAGATGGTGACTCGAAATTTGTAAATTTTGTTCATATTTTTTACAATGCAGACACAACTGTTGAATTTAATATAAAATTCAGTATAACAGGCTAATGCTTCTTGAAAGAAATAAACAAAATGGCAAATACAGTCGATGGCTTTTTAGATAAAAATTGAAGTAAAAGGTTTTGTTCTTTTAAAACAAATTCAAAATCCAGCGAAACGATAACTTATACCTCCCCTAATTTTACTGGAATCCGTAAGATCTACCGCAAAAAATTATTGATTCTGCGTGGAACGACGAGGAATTTCTGGACCACTCCAGTCGCACTTTGTCGAACTCTGGGATCGAGATTTTTTTTGTATTCCTTGCAAAACAGGGATATCCGAATCTTTTTCAGACAGCAAAAATGAAACTGAACGGTAACTGCAGTTTGGTTTCTCGTTTTTATACGAACCTCCATTATAGACGAGTGGAGAATGGCGAGCCATTTAGAATTTTTTGCAAGCAAATCCTATGCACGAATAATTTGAAATTTAAAATTAAAATTGTAGACTACATTCGCTATAACTTGACATTTTTTAACATCACCGATCTCTAAAGAAATCCGTAATGTCGAATATTAATTAAGTACAGGTGCTCGTATCGTATCAATCACGGTCAACCGATATTTAAATTCAACTTTCTCGAAAAACGAAGTCTCATACACATTCTTGTCTTGATTTTCGTCTCACTTGGAGTTATAGCATCTATCTAGCCCAATTTGTATCACGAATTACGGACACATTCTGTATAATTCGCCTTATAGGTGTGTTCTCGAGAGAATTTTTATGGCGAGGAATGACCCGTATAATTTGAGAGCGAACGATTAAAATCAAGCGTCCCGGAGACAAAAGACGAGGTGCGAGCGATTCCCAGGCAGCTTCAAGAATGCAATTTCCTCGAATGGAACAAAGAGCACCGGCAGCGAACCGCTTGAAGCGCGAATTTGGTGAAAAAGAGGCACGAAACGGTCCACGCGCGCTAAAGACCGAAATACGTGGGCCGGAAGTTTATCGCGAACCCCGTTGTCCGTATATTGCGCTCCGTGCATACAGTACGCGCGACTTAAGTGCGCCAAACAAGGCCAACCACTTAACAAGCCATTATTAACTGCGTAACGTCTGCGGAGAACTTACCGGAGCCGGCGAGATTTTCCTACCCGCGCACGGACACCGTCGGAACGCACAGTTAGCCTTAATAATGGCGTTTGTTTCGTTCTGTACGGCTGTCGAGAAAACCACGGATTTGCCGCCAGTCCCCGTTCGCGGTTTCCTCCCTCCTTTTAGACACGCTCTGCATGAGAATCGCGTCCAACTGTCGCGAACGCGACTCACTTAGAACGAAAATCCACCACTTGGCCCCATTCAACAGCGTTCAGTGCTTATTTTGTTCTTCTTCCAATATTTTGTTAAGTAAAAATGATATCTGAGAGACTTTCGTCCTTGTATAAGCGAGGAATTTCAATTGTATGGCGCGAAGCGGCTCCCCGAAATTCCAAATCCGCCATTTTATCGATACATCGTTCTGCCATCTTGAATCTTTTCGATACTATCGACGGATATATCGTTTACAGTAGGATTGTGATTACTGTACGTATAATTATTATCTTTTGAGATGCATTCGACGTTTGTTGAAATTTTAGTTCGATGATTTAGGTAATTTAGTATTGTCCCGTTTCTCCGAGCGTCACGCGCAACTCCGGAAACTTCCTATCTCCCGACGCGCGTCATCATGCGACGTTCAATTTGTTCTTCTTCGCCAGGGCCCGGTGTTCCATTAAATTTAATTAATATAATCGGCCGCTCAGCGAGAATTAATTAAATTAACAGTTGATTAAATTGATTCGTGAACTGGCTGTACGACATGTAACGCGAAACGCGACGGTGCACTTCATACAAACGCTTAAATCAATTAACGCATTCCCAGTCGGAATAATGTTACGTCGTTCCTAAATCCGAAGTCTAGATTTAAATCATTTTTAAATTTATAATGAAATTACCGGTGACGTAATACTACGTTACTTTTAAATCTATAACTGACTCATTTTTTAAATATATATGCATTTAACGAAGCTTAGAAGTTTTATGAATATTCCGATGTATGGAAATTCAATATTTTTCGACGCGGAATTACGACGCAAATTCCATTTAATTTTCAGCAACAAGTGGTTACAAGCACATTGTTACAAAGCAATTTTTCCCACTTTTATTTCCATTCTAATCTCAAAATCCTGCAGCAACTAGCTTTTACGGTCGAAATATACCGAGATATCCGAGTACACATTTCCTCGATGTTAACGAAGACATTTTATGAACAATCGAGCGTCGCTCGTTAACGTATTTTAGATACAAGGTATCAAGCATTAAGAACGTATTATTATAACGCAGCAATTAATTCTGAAACTCTGCCATATTGTCTAGGTGGATTCACCGTGGATGTGATTTCAATGCGATTATCATTATCCTGTTCACGGAGTAATTAAATTTTTATTATGAAAATGTAAAGAAACTTGTTATTATTAATCGAGTACCCGCGTTTTTCATTCATTTATGTCACGCTTATGACAAAATAAAAATTGTCAACGCATTCTGAACGTCTCTACTACTGTAATAGGGTTTTAAACATACCAGATTTAAACAAGTCAAGTATATTGTTATTGGATTCTCAAACGGAATTAAAGTTTCGCGAGGTTGGTGGTTGCACGAAATTCAAGTTAATATTTTTGGTCGTACGGTGGACGAATAGGAACGGAGGACGGTGGCTACGCGTGTGCAATCACAAAGCACCTATTGCCATTTGGCCATTGACAAATATTGACGTACAAGCGACGTCTCGTGTTAGGACCTCGCAGCGGCTATCTCGAGACAATTGGGTTAATTGAATCGCAGTCCGCCGCGCGAAACGCGTCCAGACAATCTGCAAATTGTCACGCGAGCGGATCAGGGCCTCGATAAGTGCGTCGATTCGCCGACTTCGAGCACCTGGCGGATGATCGTTGATCGACATTAGCCAGAAGCCGATCCTGGATCGACGTTAGCCAGAAAACGATCCACGGAAATCGACGCTAACTCGAATATTACGATATCGTCAGCGCTTCTCCAATAATAATAATTAACAACTGAACTTACGTAGATTGGAACCGTACCGAAGAGTTCATTTTTTTTTATACTTTATACTTGATTACTGATCAGTAACGAATATTAATCAATATTAACCCATTGGTAATAATCTTCAATTTTTTTCTGAATTTTTATTGATAACACTATTGCCTCGTTATATGCACAGTGGTACGAATTCTTGCAAGAATTGTAAGTTTAGATAGGCACAGGATTCATTCTAAATTATTTTATATTATAATATGTAAATCGCTTGGAGTATAGATTAGTACGAGTAAATTATTCTATCCATATTTTTTAGCTATTTTATAATGTAGATTCCAGATCTTTAAGTATCTATGATATTTTGGAAACAGCCTGAATATTTGTAAAAAATGATACGAATATTAATTGACCGTTCGTCGATCGTTCGAAAACAAGGACGGGTGCGGGTGGATTAAATTTTGACGGTGGCGATCGCGATTCGAAAACTAAACTCTGTAGAACAATGATTGTGTAATGAAGTCGCGTCGAAGTTGGCCGTAATCGAATTACACGGAAGTTGAATAAGAGAACCAGGACGACCTCGGTTCGCCTCCTTCTTCCTTGGTCCTTTTGATTGGGAATACTTCGAAGAGCTTTCACGGCGAATGGAGCGGCAGCGCTAAGTGGCGAATGAAAGAAATCGAGTTGCCCTGGCCCGGCGCGAGAGATAATCGCTCGGAAAATGCGAAACTCCGCTCGCGAGATTACGTAAAGGTCGTGTCGCCAGCATCTGTCGACCTTTTCGCAAACTTTTCAATTTTTAACGCTCGATTTCCACGCCCCCGTCAACCCCCCATCGAGAAAATAGTAATTATCCCCCCTCCCCCTTTTACGACCATTTTCCAACAGAAAGGGAAACGGAAGAATACGGTTATCGTAATAAATTTCGCAGAAAACGAACAATCTATTTAGAATATATTTAGGAGCGAAAATTTCATTAACCTTCGTTGTGATTTTAATTTGAATATAAGAGCAAAGATTAGAGAGAATTTCTGTACAACGTATTATATAAGTCCTGAAATACAATCTATAATAGTTTCCTGGGAAAGCATTTTCACTATGCTGAAATTTTCTGCAATTCTAATGGAATCGGAAGTTTATGTTCTATCTCGATATATCTTACAGAAAAAACTAACTTTATACTATACTACACTAAAAGTGATAAAAAATTTCGAAAAATTAGATTAAAATAGACGAAACAGGTTATTTTGACTTTAGTATATGCAAAGAGTCAATCCTCGAATTGTAAAATTTACGCTTCCACGCTCAGAACAAATTCATCTCGCGTTTGAGGATCAATTCGATGCTACGACGAGTTAGAATCAGCGATCCTCATCGTTCCTTCATCGAAATACACCGCACCGTTGTCCTTTGTGCTCCAAAGCGACGCTTCTCCGGGTCGCGGCGCGCAGTGTCGTAGCATCCTAATCACAGTCAATATTTCCTAACGAGCTGTAGCTATTCTATTACCTCCGTAACAGACGAAGGCAGGGAGACGTAGGATTCTCGTCGACGAATTACTGTCTGAAACCGCGGCCCGTTTAATCAGATACGAACGCCATTACGGTTCGTTATCCGGCGGCTGGCCTAATGCAGCCGCGTCCCGCGGAAAAGATCGCGCATTGACGGCGTTAACCCCCATAGCTCGCGTGATAAACCGTAACGAAGCGAACGAGCGTAATCGTGTCGCGAGGGTTAATTACCCCTCCGGTGCCCCTGTTCGTCACTTGCACGATAACGCCCTCATTAACTTGCCTTTAGCGAACGGGACCAACCGCGATAATTCCCGGTTCCGACCAGAATCCGGAAGCAATAAGCGCGGCTCGTCGGTCAAAAGTGAATTTGAAAATCGAACCGCCGCTTTCCGAGTCTCCACCGTGCATGTGTGTGTGTGTGTTTTTTCAGAGTTTATTCGAGTGAGCCGACGTCCTGTTTGATTTGGGCGTTCAGACAGCGAAAATTTAATCGCGGTTCGACTGACACGGATGGGCTCCAAGTTCGAAGGTACGTTTCCGGCGGTTGCAAGTATCGAGTACTGCGAACGCGACTGGAGAGGATGTTCGTTATCATTATGCTACGATGGACTGGAATCGTGAAACAATAGAACTTTGTAAAAATGGTGCAATTTGGGGGGGGGGGGGGTGTTTTATTTTATTTTTAGGGATCCTGTCGGAGATTAATTTTTCGTGAAGAGTCTGTTTTACGAATGACTTGTTTTTTACGTCGTAAGGGGTTGATATTAAAGTTTCGAAAAATCGACGGTTGTGATCCGCACAGGGGTGGAACCCAGTAAACGAAAACTTCGTAACCGGATAGTTCCCCAACTCGCGTAAAATTCGCAGCTCGAGTTTCCACCCGGTAAACAAACAAGCTGTGAAATTCGACGCGACGTTTTCGATCCGCGACGCGTCTCTGCATGCTAGACTCGTCCGGCTTGTGTCCCCAGCGGCATTAATAATTAGCCTAATGACAAAACCCACCCCTGCCCCCCGTACAACGCCGGACGCAGCAAACAGACGACAAATTCGCCCGGTCGGTCGGCGTTATTTCCGACGAATTACGGGTGTTTGATCGCAGCCTGGAAACGTTTACGAAGGCCAGCGCGGGCAGTCGTTTTACACGGACTGCCGTTTTGTACGATGTTCCCCACTAATATTCCGGTGATTACAGGACCCGTGGTTTAAGATTAACCAACCGAAACGCGACACGCGTTCCGTTTCCCCGTGTTTTCGCCGAACGACCTTTTCGCGGTTCCGGCGGATCGAAATCGGCCATTTTTCGCATATCGACGCGAGCGATTTCGATCATACTTTGATATATTGTAGTTTATGCTAAATTATGGAGGGTTTAAGTCATCATCTTTCTGGTTTTGAGATTGTTCGAAAGATACGAACCTTCGAAATTTGAAGATCCTTCTTTCGAATTTTAGAAAAGTTCCGTCAAGAGTTTCAGGGTTAAAAATTTATTAATATGGGGGGCTTATGCTTCTTCATACTAAAAATCGATTTAAAAAACAAAAATGAACTGAACCAACTGAATTGTAATAAATATTAATTAATTGCTCGACTGCTCGTCCTTGAAATCCTCCGACGACTATAGTCCGGGCCAAAATATAGCGAGGTCGTAAACTAAACTCTTGAGGGTTGGGACCGACTACTACTGCGGTACTTAGGGCCGTACATGACATCTTGCTTGAGGGTGCCTTTCTGAATGTTTTTCTGTGTCCGAAACTGCACTATCTCTTCATTTTCTACATGCATGTACAGGATGTTCACCCACCCCTGGCAAAAATTTTAATGGGGGATTCTAGAGACCAAAATAAGACGAAAATCAAGAATACCAATTTGTTGATGAAGGCTCCGTTAAACAGTTATTAACGTTTAAAGTTCCGACCGCACTGAATTTTTTTCTCGAAAATGCGCAAGATTTCGGGAGTATGTCTACTCACCAAAAATGATTGTAATTGACTCCTGCAACCGAAAATAATTTTTCCAAAACGATTTGAAATTTTTTTTTTCCGTCGAAAAATTTCACATCTTCTCGAATTTTTTTCTAGAAAGTGGGTAGGATTTCGGACGTATGTGTATTCACCAAAAATGATTGTAATTGACCCCCACAACCGAAAATAATTTTTCTAGAACGATTTCAAACTTTTTAATTTAATTGTTAATAATTTTTTAACGAAGCCTCTATCAACAAATTGGTATTCTTGATTTTCGTCTTATTTTGGCCTCTAGAATCCCGCATTAAAATTTTTCCCAGGGGTGGCCGAACACTCTGTATTATAAGCAGGTAGATTAAGATATTAAAGACTTGAGTAAGACCTTTACCTGTTACTATACCTTTAAAAATGGCTTTCTAAAAATGGTGATACTGAATAAAATATTTCTACGTTCGGCCCTGACTATGGTCTAAGGCCCTTAGTTGCTCGTGTTTCTGTCAATTCATTTATTTCGAGGGCTGAAACGTGTAAACCTTAACACCCACTCGAGTTTATGACCTCGCTATATTTTGGCCCGGACTATACGCGAATCGAACGAGCTCGCAGGGTGAAACTGGCGTTCGATCGTCGAGGAATCGAATTACCCGCAAAAGTTCAGAAGGAATTCCTAGGATCTGGTGGAAGGCGGACGAAATGCAGAAAAAAAGGGCCACGGGGAGTCGGAATTCCGCGAGATAGGACAAGAACCGTCCCAAGAAGGAGGAAGACTTCTTTCAAGCAAGCGGGGCCATTGTTTCCGGTACAAAAGGGACAGCAGGTTGACGAAGAAGACACTCGTCGCGGAACCATTGTTCTGCCGCTGGCTCGCGAGGACGTCGCCTCTCAAAAACTGCGGCTCGGGACGTCCTCGAGATCACTCGTCAGCCACTCCAAGCGGACGAAGCTCCGGAAACATTTTCGCGCGTACCTTTTACACAGGGGAGGCTTCATTTCCCTCCGTCAAGAAACTATTCGTTGAGCTTATGGTTTCTTTTCCTCAGAAAGAACAGCCATAGATTTCCCATTCGAGCGTATATACTTCGAATCAAACCCATCGATTCTGCTTCTCCTAGATTTTCATTTATTTATCAGACACATGCTTGATGATATCATGTTAGACTCGTGTTGCATATCACTGGTCACACTCCTACTAAAACGATAATAATTTTTTTCCATAGCTATTACTTAAATGCAACCATTTACTCGACACTTTGGCAAGACTCTTCACATTGAAACTAAAACAATGAATTCTCAAGCTGAAATTTTGAAATAAATAAATTTTAATAGGATTCATGAATTAAAGCGAGGTTACAATTTTCTAAAATCGAAGTTTTGGTCCAGTAAAAAATTGTTTTAGATCTAGCAGACAATTCACAATTAATATCCAAGCTCTCAAAGCAGCGAATTAAAATTATTTGCGAAGTTGGCCGAAATTTCGTTCCATTTCCAAGAGAGCGAAACAAAGGGGTAGGAAAGGCACCGGAATAAAAAAAGCCAAGACTCGACTACGAGACTTAATTAATGTTTTGTCTGCGCCGTGGAGCACGACGCCCTTTCCATCCCTGTTCTCGAGCGTCGCGACGAAACTTCCAGCGCCCACGAGAAAACGGGGGCTCTATCAAAAATTCGCCGCGGGTAATCCGCGTCCCGCGGGATACATTAACCCCTGTAAAAAAGCCGCGGGGAAAGTCCGTGTCTCGAGCAGCTTTATCTCCCGAAATCCACTCGAAAAGTTTCACGGAGCTCAACAGTCGCGTGTAAACGATGCAAAAGGAAACGCTGAGAAGTTCCGGCTGTAATCGGGATCAGGATATTTAGGCTACCGTTTCCCTCCCTCTTCCAGTCAGCAGCCAACAAACTTTGATCCCTCGGATTATCTTGAGCCTCGGGGATAGCAAAATTGCAACGTAATCGAAAAATTATGGGACATTTCAAAACAAAAATCAACCCTTCCTCGTTCGATATTTATTTAATATTTCTAGCTTTTTAAACGTTCATTAATAGTTTTTAGAATCAGGATATTTGCAAACTTCGAATTCAGTCTTCGAAACCACTGGAAATTCGGTTCAAAAAATTTATTATTTCTTACCCTTCTGTACCAAATTAATAATTTTTTACAGTTCCACTAGCATCGTTATTTTTCTATACGACAAATCAACTCTTCTTAATTTTTTGAATTTTTTGAAGGTTTATTAATCGTATTTATGATCAAGATATTTGCAATTTTCGGATTCAGTTGTTGGAAACCGCTCGAGATTCGATTCAGAAAATGTATTATTTCTCGGCCTTTCATATCAAATTAATAATTTTTTACAGTTCCATGAACATCGTTATTTTTCTATAGGACGAATTACCCAGCATGAACGATCGTTTCAAAGGACCAATAAATGAATCAACCCCCGTCGTCGATATCGTTCGATGGCCATTATACAGGGATTAAAGCGATACGAGCCGGCCATTGATAAAACACCCACGAATTTCCGGTTCTTTTTAATGCGACCGTAATCGTATTATGCCCGCGAACAGAGCTCATTAAACGAGGCTTTCTTCCGCGAACGATGCACCCCCACGCACGATCGGTTTTGTCCGGCGTTCGAAGAGGCAAGAAAATGTCGAGCCCGTGTCGTAACGCATTCCGTGCGTGTTTTTGCGTCACGAACTCGTCCACGGGATACTGCAGACGAGATATTTCCAGGAACCGCCGGCACGTGGGTGCATTCCAGGATTGCGTCAACGAAGCACGAAGGAACTCCGAAAAAACGCGCTTCCGACCATTTTATATCGGCCATTCATCCTTTTGAGGTGTCACAAAAAGGCCCTCAAAAGCTAATTTTCAAACGCGAAGACTGTTACAATTTATATAAATATCCAAATATTAGCATAGTTTGACCGTTAAGGAAACATATTATTATTAAATCGTCGTAAATATCAAAGTATCCTCGTGTAGTAATATTTTTGCCCATTGGACGTCTGAAATGGAATGTCATGTATGTATTTTAATTGATGAATGTAAATTTTAAGAAAGTTTTTACGGATAGATGAGAGTAAAAGAGAACTAGGAGCTAGACTATTTTCGATGAAAGCTGCTTAGGTCGCAGACGAAAGGACAGTATAAAAATACGACGAGCTCTCGAACGAAAAGAGAAGAAACGAATCTCCGAATTTCGATTCTTGTCGACGACGATCGGCGATCGATGGGAATTCGTTCGTAGGGACTTACCGGGAAAAGCTTTCATTAAAATCGGATCCCTGGGACTACAGGACAGGATAATCCTCCAGCGATCGAGCGAAACGGCCGACGTTTGATTTATCCGTGCGGTCAGAGATCTGAAAGAAGGTTAAGAGATCTGATTAAATCGAAAAATTCAATTCCCCCAAGGGGGTCACTCGTTTAAGTAGTCTACCTTTTAAACTCCCCCTTATTTCGATTGTTTCGCTCCCAAGAAACCGTATCCGCGTTTCCTGTATCTCACGATCGACGTCTCCGAAATGGAGCATCGAGATAAATTATTATTTCCATCATCTTGATACCGATAATATTATTTATCAAACGATACTTTTCATTAAACAAAAATTTCAATGTATCGTACGATACTCTATTTTGAAAAAAAATTATTTATCAAGTATCACTTAAGAAATGGATATTCTCGTAAACGAGGCCTCTTATGGAAACATTTCATCCCCCGTTTCCGACTCATTCCTGCTCGCCTATATTCTGGGAAATACGCTTTTTTACTCGTTCTCAGCAACGGTGAAGTCGAACGGTTTAATTTGTACGCTATCCACGAGATAATGAGATGAAAGGGAGCCAGCACAAATACTATTGAAAGACTCGATCCCGCGGGGCTGATACAACAGTCAACAACAAGCGGTTGGATCGTCAGCGAACCAACGTTGCAGAAACGAACTCGAACCTCCCCGTCGCGTCGCGTCATCTCCGATTAATAACGACGATAAACTCCCATTGTCCACGGAGTTCGTGACTCCACGTGAAAAGTCGGAGTCACCGCCGTGGGACAATGATTTTCTATTTTTCACCCCGAACCGCGATCCCCCGGCCACTTCGACCGAACCGAAGGACACTGGAGTACTACTTCCGTAGGCAGTTTCTTAAAGAGGGACACTAATTGGTTATAAAATGGCCTCCCACAGCTTGGCCTTGCAAAGTCGCGTGCTAAGCACCCTCGATTTCCAGCTCCTTAGCTTCGTGCGCACGATAGCTTCGACAGAGACCCTATTGCCTCGATCCGGGGCTGTGTTAAGGGGTTACACAATTAGGGGTTTCGGAATTAATCACTAGAAAACTACTCGTTCGAAAGATCTGCGCTTCCGCCGTGTTTGAAAATCCATTGTACGCGTGGGAAAATATTTTTACTTTCCACCAATCGACGATTTTTATTCTATGGTCGAGACTCTGTTTCAAGGGGTGGTTAATTTGAATTTAAAATTTGGGAAAAGATTTTTATTTGTGGAGTGAAATACTTTCTTGACAAATTGGAGAATACCCAAATGGTGATATTTAAAATTTTATCCACGTTTCACTCGTAATAAAAATACGAAAAAATTTTGATTCGCTTTTTAAACGAAGCAATTAAAGCATTTAATAATCGAACGATATTCGAGTGAACGTCGAACCTGTGCGTTAGAAAGGTAAATTCTGTTCGACTTCCATGAAATCACGAGAACTTGATGGCCCGTCGACCAACCGGTTAAATCTCCTTCGGGGCACGGTGAACTGCATTCCGCAAAGAGATCGATGTATTTCTGGCGTGAATGGGACCATGGTTCGCACGATTTGCCTAAACAGCCTGCGCCTGTGTGCTTCCGCGCTGGAATTCCCGTTGTTAATTGACGGTGAAATTAGTCCGGCAGGAAATTCGAGGAATCTTCCGAAGTCTCTCGTGCTCCCCCGGTTCTGATTTACTTTCGACCTCGGTCGGCTATTATCGTCCCTCGTACGATTCAGTTTTTAATCAACGTAAACGGCTATACCTCTAATACGAAAGACGAAAGGAGAGAATCTTCAGTTTCTACTGTCTTAAAACAGTCTAACAACGCGTATTAAAAATAGTTAAACTTTAGACGCGTGCAGTTCTGAAACTACTAGCGTTTTCTCCATAATTAAGCCACTGTTAGAAGCGGAAAACCTTCCTCTTTAAAATGGCTCTTGGTTTTTGTCGATCCGACTTTCCGTTTCTGAGATATCGCAATTTATGTAAATGGTAATTTTTCTTAATTCGACTATCTCTGTCTCCGTCTGACGCGTCGCGTCGGACCTCCTTCTCGCACGTTGACCCACTGACCGAGTGACCGAGTGACATAATGTTTACTATTTACTACGGTCACGTGAGTTCATTGATCTCGCGACGTAAACAAACGCTTCGAAGCCTTATATCTCCAGAACTAGCCACCGCATCGACTTGAAACTAAAATCACTATATCTCCGGAACTAATAAAGCTATCGACTTGTTCGGACGCTCGTTTTAAAGAGCATTTTATCCTCTATTCAATGACTATACCAGTCTTTTATGTTTATTTTGCAATTTACTTTGACACTACATACCCAAAGTAGTTTCAGTACTTCCTATTGAACATACGACTGGTATGTCATAAAACTGTTTTCTATGGAATTAATGGTATCGACTTGAAAGGAAATTTGTTTTCAAGATCGTTTTATCTTCTATCCGATGAAAATTACTATTTATTGATACTATTAAAATACTAATGCACATTTAGAGTAAAAGTATTGAATATTTTTGTGCAGGTTCTTAGAATTCAATGCTTTAAAAAAAAAATATGCGACATAAAAGAGAAGGATATCTTACGAATAAACTTCAAAACACAACTTTCTATAGATATAATGGAAAAATTAGAAGTACGTTGCCTCGTGAAAGAGAAAAAGAAAGACTGGTCATTAGACCGGTCGTGGTAGGAATGTATACGGTAAAGTGTCGGTAGGTTTAGTGTTAAGCGTGTTTTGTTGAACCAATGTTGATATATTTGTGGAATATAGAGGGCCCTAGACGTCGATATGGCGGAAGTTGTCGAGTCAGACCCCTGCCCCGGGGCCTCCGGGAGCCAATAACTGCGATATACTCAGTGTAAATACGAATCGAACTCTTGAAAATCCCGAGGAGGTAAAATTCTCGTTCGATCTCTAATTGACGAGTCTCGCGACCGGCATCCAGAGGAACGAGTTTACAGAACGTGTCTTTTGATCTTCTCCCCTCACTCTGCATCGACTCCGTCTATTTCCTCTCCAATTTCCGTCTCCTTGTTTGCCCGTGTCCCGGTGACGTTCGATAAATATTTCACATGTTGTCGATACCGGCGAGACGCGTCTTCGCGACGATTGTCCCCGGCACGATCGCTCAAAAGAATCTTGAGAAGAACCTGATTCCGAAAGCTCGGTTAGGACCGTTCGTAAAGCTTTTACGGCACAACCAAGAATGAGAAACGTCTTACTTTATACGACTGAGAAATTTTAGAAGACATAAAATTACCCTCCGAGAAGTTAGGGGTTTGTCTCTTCGACGAAACAGCTTTTCGACCCATTAAACGAAAATTGGCAAAAATATTTCTTTTACATGTGTTAAAAAATGTATTTTATTAGGAATTTTTACAGTAGAGATTTGCAGTGTTTTTTTTACAGAAAATGAATTAGTTTCTCGTGTCGCACAATATTATAAATAATACATAATCTTCCGTTAGGTCTAAGACGTCTCGAGACAGGAGAGAACCGTTCTCTCATTAAATTAAAATTTCAACCGAAGTTTGGCGGAGTTTGCTTGCGTCAAGAGCCGAGTGAAAAGGTCTAAATAAATATTAATAGTCGTGGAACACGTCGTCGAGCAGAGTTTCGAGTCTGGTATCGATTAGTCGTCGGGAGAACGAGAAACAAGTGGGGTGGACGAGATGCAAAGAGGCAAAGGGTGCATCGTGTCGCCGGAGTGGGAGAGAGACGAACGAAACGGACAAAGGATAAGATTATTGTATTACTATTAGCTCCGTTGCCGCGAGTTTCGCCATTGTCTAGGATAACGAGAAATTGTCGAGAAACGAAACAATCGGTCGTGAAATGTGAGTTCCGGGGATGAAGACCGGGGCCTCTTCGCGAAAGACGAGTCTTTGTGATCTTTGTGCGCGGTAATTGAGGTGTTATGGAAGATATCGACCGAGAAACGCGAGCGTGGTGCACTTCGACTGGTAACGAGAAAAACCACGAGACGGCACGGAAAGAGATATTAATCCTTTGTCGGGGTTAACTGTCCCTGGACGGAACTCTTTTTCAGGTGTTAAACGCCCGAAAATAACGTTGACACAGAAAGATTGCTCCTCGGTCTGGCTTAGAAGTCTCTATCGCGTCATCGTATCGATGGGAAACGATTTTTGTTCAAGTTGTTGTATGGATTTCTGTGTATTTATAGAACCGCTGTGTTTGAAAGCCATCGTTAGTATGTACATCTGGTTTCAGCTACTATAGTTAGTGGAGCAAGTTCGCATACGCCCACCTAATGCAGAATGAACAACCAAGGTGAAAATTCACGCTTTCGCGGGAATCGTGCTTTTTCCAAAACCGACGTTAGTACCCAAGATAACATTGGTCGTGTTTAAAAGTTATTTTGTAAATACTGAATTTAGTTACGATGTTTATGAGCATTGGAGATTACTTAAATCTACAATTTTAAATAGTTAAATGAAGTAATGCTTGTTTATGGGACTGAGAAATTAGGAACAATAATAGAGTGGAAGGCACAAAATTAAATAACCCGAAGAGAATATAAAATTACAAAGAATATCAAATTTCATAATGTGAATAATGTATTCTCTTAGCTTGAAAGACAGTATCGAAAATTAAAAAGTTAAGAACACATAATTTTCTTATACGTATTATATTTTATATAGGTTCCTCTTTTATAATTTTATTTATTTTACATTCTTTTTATAATTCTGAAGATGACCTAAATTGAGGAGTCCCTTTACTAAATACATAATCCTAAAGGCTTTTGCAAGAAATCGAAGACAATTTTCAGTCTAAGACAAGCAAAGAATATTAAATATAAAACCTTTCGATTCAGAGTTTGTAACAATCAATAAAAATTATTAAAGAACAAATTAGTTTTGCCCGAGAAAATAAAATAGGAACACACGTTTCATTTATGATGAAAATGTGTAATATTTCGAAAATATAGTTCCGAGGGAATATTTCCGCTTTGGTTCGTCCGTGTTGGCGTGTCACGTGTTTCGCAATCCCTCATCGAGCGTAAGTAGTACCGAAAAATGTCATGGATCAGCGAACGAGCAAATTCGCGGAAAGGGTAGCGCCCCTCCCACGCGTGAACACGCTCGCTAACCCCGTAATCCAGTGGGCGACTTCGTTAAATTACGGAACACAGGAAAAAACGTGGATTCTGGTCCGTTTATCGACGAGTTATTAACTACCACCCACGTTTACACGTCTCGTACAGGGTGGAGGGGAGGGTGTCTCTCTATAAACAAAATTTGCAATATTTCGTCCGCCAACAGTGGGCGTAATGGAAAAATTAAATCAATTTCGCCGCCCAAGTAATTCTTCCTCTGTTTACACAGCCTGTAAAATAAATTACGCTTCTATCAAGGACGAAAAAATTTGTCATTTAAATCCACATACTGAAATAATATCTTTCTTTAAATTCGCTCTGAATATAATCTAATACTGAAAGCTCAAAAAATATCATATCTAGTGTTAGGATGCCAATATAAAAATTTAGAAGTTATCTATGTATCAAAACGAGACGAAAACGAAGAATGACAAAATTACGTTTGAGGCTCTGTATTCGAGTAATTAATTGTTGAAAATGTTTAGACCGAACGCGATTTGAAGAGTCCTTTACTTCGTCACCGATTGTGGTGGCGTTGCGCGCGTCGATACACAGTCACGTGACTCCAAGTGGGGGGAGCCTAGATCTTAAGAGAGGGGTTATATCGTGCAGTCTAATTGGTCGAAACTTTAACAATCTTTTGCAAGAGAACGATTCGTTCGCGAGGCATGGTTCTTTTTCATTTTCGTATCCTCTCGTCGAGCAGAATACGTGGAAACAAAGACAGTTTTCGTCTTAAATTTTTCAACCTGAATCGTAAAAGGCATTCCTGTGTCGCGAGATATTGCTGCTCGATACCAGAAAACGTGCTCTCGATCCTATTGTCTTGCGACGAATGAATTCGTCGACCGATCCTATAGAATTCTTTGCTGCGCTCTACAACTGTGCCTTCGAAGCACGCTCAAGCGGATCTCGAACGTCCGATATGATCGATCCGAGGAGTCGTAGCAATAGAAAATATTCTTTTAAGAAGTCTGTCTACCGAAAACTATCGCCCAACGCGATGGATAAACGAGATTCCCTTTCTATTAGATAATAATTAATTATTTCAAGATATAAATAATTAAAATACGTCTTGCGTATCCCCGGGATCAATTTTAATGTATAAACTAAAATTTAATTTCACATGAAATTTTGCTAATAACGTCTCGGTCGTTTGACGATGTTTCAAGTTCGAATTCTACTTCCCATTCGATGAGTTTAATTTATTACTTTGATATTATGTTTTAATTAAATTAATCGAGTCACACTCCGCGACTCTCGAAGTCGCGAGGTTTTCGCCTCTTCATCGGGACGCGTTTAATTTTTATAAAATATTCCGCGTTTTAATTTTCTGATCAAGCACGGATCTATGAGAATGAATGAAAGGAGCGCCCCGACTGGTTTCATTAACCTCTTCGGCGACAAGGGGTCTTCCCCAGGAGAAAAGTATTCTGCGAGAAATTCATTTGTCCTAGATGACGCTCGATGAGAGCTTTTCCATTCTCCTCTTCGCGTCGTCTTTTATTATCGTTATGTCTGCGAGCCATGAATTTGCTTAATTAAAACCAGGTTTATCCTGACGGTATGTAATACATGTACCGTATATTAAAGCTTCCATCATATATTAGAACTTTCATTATCAGATTAAAATAACGCCATGCGACTAGCGATAGTTTTTAGCCCGGGAAATTGATGAATAATCAGAAATCCAAGTTCCAATATTGAAGTAAGAAGAGACTTTTAATTTAATTTATGTGCAATTATGTGCAAGACTATTTTATGTGCGATTTCCTTAATGAAATGACCCGTAAAATACTCTTTTTTTCATATGTGAAATATTCTACGAAAATTGATTCTCATTTATAATGATGTAAAAATAGTTTCGAAAACAATGGACGGTTAAATCTTAGGAAGGTGTTGTGACGGCCAAAACAAACTCAACAAGTTGCTCAAGGCCATCAATAGCACAACTCCCCACCATTTGATTATCCCCACTCCTTAGTCATTCTACCACTGGCACAAGAGTGGGGGGGACTGACCTTGGCGGCCTATTAAGCGTAACGCCACTGAAACTCACCATGTATTGCCCAATCACAGTATTCACAGTGTTCGAACAATATTTGACTCCCATTTATACAATTGGTCTTGCAAGTCAATGACTATCAGTACCACTAATGCATCCACTTATTTTCCAATAAGGTTTAACAGTAAAGTTTTCGTATTATATTTATTTACGTTGTGATATTATATTAAAACGGATTAAGTTGTAAATTGTACTGTTGCCCCTAAACACGACGACTGAAATCGTAAAAAGAGAATTATCCATTAGAGTTATTTTCACTCCGGCTAAGCGGGTTTAATCTTCAACAAAAGGGAACAGGTGCACGTGACTTTTTAATGCTTCATCCTTGGATTCACCAGCGTTCTATCTGTCTGCTTTTTGTATCATTAAATGCGGGCCAAATCCAGGACCAGCCTCGTACAAATTACGAGCGTCCTGTCGGCCCCTGAAAGAGGTCGTGGCGTCTAACGGTGATCCTTCGCGAGCTCGTCCTGCAGGGAGTTAAATAGGCTACTTTGTATTGTGCTTCGACCGGGCCAACGCCGAGACAAATGGGTTTCTTCTTCTTTTTTTATTTTTCTTTCGTTCGAGCTCTTAAACGACCTCGAAATTACCTTTCGATTAAAATGAAATTAAATGGCTGGAATAATTTGCACGATAAACGTTCCTAGCATCACGGATCGCAACAATGACGGAATCTTCGCGACGATTGTTACGTGAAAATCGTAAAACACGATCGGTCGCGTCGATTAAAAAATCTTTAACGTTGCGAGGCAACGTGAAACGGAACGATCGATCGGAAACACTCGAACCCAATCGATGAGGCAATCGCGCCACAAATTTCGCCCTGGAAAAAGGCCCCCCTGTCGATTCGATCGCGTTATACCTAAAAGACAGCCGAGATTTAAAGTTCGAGTCGACGACGATAAAGATTGCGATCGGACCGCGCAATAAATTCCGTTTCGGTGGCTACGCCTCGGACCTTCGTTTCGCCGGAGTGTCCGGTGATTTACTCGCGGATGGTTTTGCAACCTGAACACCTAAAATGTACGGCCACACGCTATGCCACACAATATATGAAACTCAAGGAAGTTGGAAAATTGTAAAACTCTAAAAATTCAATTTCACATATTTGGGGAGCTCTCGATTCGATTCTAATTTCCATTTTTTGTGACACTATTTCCGCTTAAAAATTCATGCAATTTTAGAGTAAAATGTCTCAACAGTATACCCAAATCCACGCAAAAAAACAAACGTCAGGGGAAGCATAAAGCTGTAATGAGGATTTCAGAGGCGGAGGATCGTTCGTTTCAACGGAACGAAGTTTCAACGTTCTATACGAAATTGTTGGGAAAATGTGTGGGCACGCTGTGAAACTTCCGCGACATTTAATAAATTCGAAAAATAAAGTTAAAACGCGAACTCGCGAGTTTTCTTTGTTAACGTCGTCTAATCATTAGCAAATGGGATTTTCTACAGCAAACCAACAACCAATCTTCTATTTTTATGTAGAATTTTCTAAATGAAAAACCGTCAGCATAATTTGTAGACCGAGAGTTACCGGACTGGCTGCACGACCGAAATACGAGAGCTGCCCGAAAACGGTGAAGTAATAGTCGGGTCCAGAAGAAGCCAGTGGCAGTGGATCGTCCATAGTCAGACGTGGCTAAAATTCAATATAACGACTGTCTGTATCTCGCTATAACTTTTAACTCGTGCCTCGTTTCGCAAATAGTTTACAGCAAAACTCCAATCTATAAAAACTTGCCCCATCGCTACTGCACAATACACTGACTACGTTCGATAAGCACCTACTCCACAAGTTTATCTACCCAGCGTGTATACAATATCTTTTTCTATTATAATTTTAGTCTTTTTGATGCATAGTTCGTGTACTGAATCTCCAGAAAATGTTCAATAATTCTAAAGAAAGTGTGACTTGAATTACCGAGTACCAAAATTAATTAAAAAGCAATTCTGAATAGAATGATTAATACACAGTGTCACGTACGCGTAACGGAGCAAAGTAATCGCACCAGCTGAATATTTTGTTATTACGGTTTATTTCCCATCCATCGTAAAATGAAGGGTAACGAAAAGTCAAGCAGGAGAAGAGTTAAAGAATCCGCGAACGTTTGCAACGAAGCATTCTTCGCAAAAGTCGTAGGAATGAGAAGATCTGGAATCGCGGGGTGGAGAAACGGTCGAACCCGTTCTCGTTATTCGGTCCACGAAAACCTTTCCTCGGGGAGCAGACATAAAGGAGAATCGCAAATTTATTTTCCCTCCGGAACAGGACGGGGCATCGATGATATTTTCGATGGAAGAGCTGACGGAAATTTGACGAGGGAGATCTTTCTTCCAGTGAAAGGCAGCGCAGTTAAACGAGAGAAAACCGTGAATCTGGGGCGAAATATACATCGCGCTGAAACGGACACGACGGGCAGAACGCGTCCAGGAGACAAACGTCCGCGACCATAAAGCACAATTACGGGCAAGTTATGGCGTTTTCGCCGTGTTTACTGTCCGTGTTCGTCGAAGGGAATCGACCCGGTGCAGTCTCATTTTTAAATAAAAGTTTTCCATTTAATTGGTCGATATTTTATTTCACTTTAACACTCTTCAAAATTCAGTCAGAGTTGATAAAATTTTAATTGAAAGTGGAAAAAAAAGATGAAGATATTTTGCACTTCGATTGATTAAAATAGAAACATTTTATTCGACGATGATAAATTGAATGAATAAAATGTTTTACTGCCTACTGTTCGAATGAAATACTGTTTCGAATATTATTTTAATGAATTTTCAATAGTAGATGATTCACTAAAATACGATAAAAAAATATGCTTCGTACCACTCGCGATTTTTTAATTTCCCCAAATTCGTGAACTCAAATTAAAATTCTCAAATTTGGGAACTGTGAGTATGGTTTATTGTGGGCGATGCTAAAGGGCAGTTCGAATATGGTTGGTAGTTAACGACACCGTCGAACTTTCTGGCGTCGATCGTTATCACGAACGCAGTCGGATCTTTCGTAGAATTTCACGGGGTGGAACGATCGATTCCTGATCCACGGCTGAAGGAAAAGCACTCGTCCGCCGCGCAATCTATCCCCCCGCATCGAATCGTCTATTAATGGAGTAGCGTGGCCTGGTAGATTTGATTCCGATAATGGAGCATCAGCGTAGGCGTGCGGCTCGCATGCGATACTCCTGATTTTCCTAATGGAGGATAATTTAGGCGGCAATTAAGAGGCGGATCGAACACTGGGTGCATCGTCGGGAGAAAAAAAATCAGTTCCGGGGTTCGAAGGAACGTGGTACCAAACGGACAGTCGATACAATAATTATTTCACACCCTATATATTCTACTCGCCGATCAAATTTCAAGGTATTCTATTTCGTGAAGCTAGAATAACAGATATTAGATATGTAAAGCAGAGACGAAAGAAAAATGATTGAAATGAAAATTGGTAATCGGTTAGTATTATCTTATACATAAAGATAGGTAGAATTTAAAAATTGAAAAGTAAAATTAACATCGACCAGTGTCGTCCATTTTATTTTTGTTTCAGAAACTATATTAGAAATTAATTTATGGAAATAGTACGGTACAGCGTGAAAATAAATGGACAGAAAAATAAATACGTTAAAAAAGCTATATAGCTTTGTTACATTTTTTTATTTAAATTCATTTCGATACCTGCAAGTTAAAGCACGGGGTATTTGAAAACGAGTTTATTACATTTCCCGACTATAGATGTTTTACACTTTTTTTTTTTTGTTTGCAATGCTATTCTTTATCCCACCAATCCGGATTATGACTTAATCCGGATCAACTCTCCCCCAATTACTTCGGATTAAAGAGGTTTTACTGTACGTTCCACACAGACCATGCACATTTTACCACAATTCGGAATTTGCAACTTAACACGATGGATCGTTTAATTATACATCCGGCTAATTGTTGTAAATAAGTTTGCCTGTCGACAATTTTTTTACACAGTCGTTCGTAACTGACACAGTAACTTTCTGTATATTTTTGTTTAATCCCTCCACGTACACGGTTTGGAATGTATGTATGTGGAAATTCGTATCTTTGAAAGCGAGATATTGTTCCAACGACGAGTAATTTTATTACGAGAAACGAGAAAAACGCCAACGACAGTCCTCCCGATAGTGATAACCATAAAGAAACTAGGAACAAAGTCCTGCGCGAGGGAGACTGTTGCTAAATCATCGCTAAGGGATAAATGGAACGTAATATCTCCCGTTGGTTCTTTCTCCGTTTCGGTCCCTTTTCGTTCGCCAAACTGGAGAAGGTCGTTCGAGAAGTGTCTGGCGGGTTTAACCTCGAGACGATGTTTAATGATTCGTAAGTGATCGAGAGTTCGACGTTGCTCGACGACGCGGCGACACGTTGAATTACCCCTCGATAAATACGCTCGAAAATTTATGATATTGTCAGGGAACAAAGTGGAAGATTGCATGTCACAGAATCCAAACGTCCGCGCGAAATTTGGAAGCGAACGGTTTTCATTGTTGTCGTGGATAGAATGTTTTCTACGTCCGCGCGGAATCAATCGGCTGTTCAAGGTAATCGAGGAATTATCTCCCCCTCTTAAATTACAATTTCTCTCTAACAGTTTCATCTCTGAGAAACTGTTAGTCTTTGCCGATCGTAGAAGCCACGGTGGAAAAATTTTAATACGCTGCAGGGATAAATAATTTTACAAATGTGAGATAATTGAACAGAAATTTTTGTACGATAGATAGTGTATACCAGTTTGAAATTAACAGGTTTCGAGATTATTTATAGCTGTAACAATTTGAAAGGTATTAGAAGGAGCTCAGTGACAACCTGAGAGACGGGTTTTTCGAAAAATGCACAAATATTAATGTCCTTTTTTCATCGTAACCGACGTTACTGACAAACAGGTCCTTCGAGGATATTTTTTCTCCCGAATCACATTTTCCCTGGCATAAGGAACAGTGGCAGGATTGTTTGCGATCACGTTCCTGCGGAGCAATCGCGACGCGGTTGAGTAATCCGGTAATGTGGGACACGCAAACTCCGCAAACCTCGACGTCCCACCGTTATTATTTTTCCTGTTACGCAAGTCGTCGGTGAAATCATAATCGTCGTTCGTTGCAGCAAAATCGGACGGGAACGGTCCACAATCCACGGGAAAGCATAGAATACAAATAATTCGCCAAGATTATCAATGAAAATTGGCCTTGTCCGAACGACTAGAATCTACGAACGATTAAAACGTTCGCACAAAGTATTTAAATGTGCCTGAATATTTTAGTAAGTGGAACGTATCAACGCTTGGTCGGACAAGGCTAAGTAGAATGTATCCGCGCTTGGGTAGACCAGAGTACATGTATTGATGAGAGAATGAAAAACTAATCCTCGGGAATTATTTCTATTTATTTATCGGACATATTATCACAATAATTATTACTTCAACAAACTGTATTAGAAATTCTTGAAAAAATTTCCACGTCTACGAGTATATCTAGATAAAGAATGTGAATTTGATGTATCGAATATTTTCTCCGCAAAAAAATCTCAAATAATTATCAAACAATTAGTGTAAACTCGATGAGACTTTTAAAAGAAGAGAATCAAGAAAAAATTGACTCACGCTCTTTTAGAAGATCAAATGTTTTAACCATTCTTTACGAGATTTACAACTAGTTCACATTTTTACAAGTTGCAATAATCCCTTCGCCCTATCGATCTCTCGCTTTGCCATGAATACAATCGCGACAAAAGCAACAAATCGAAGGTTCGAAAGTGGTAGGTTTCCCGAGGAAAAGGGAAAAGCTGTCGAGTAGAGCGGAGACCTAACGACTTTAAAGGCGCTCGAGGGAGAGTCGGAAAGAAAATAAACCGAGGATGAAAGGTCGGCCTCGATGGTGATCTTCTGTACCTCCACGGAGAACTCTAATCGTCCTCGAGGAGTCCGATTCGAAAAAGGTGCGAGGTCTTTGGTTCCCCCGATTGGCGCCTACCGTCTTCTTTAATAACGACCCTGACTCGCGATTGAAGAGGCTCGAACCGTTTCTTCTCGCCCACGCGGCCGAGCTCTTTCGCGATTTTATCGTCTGCCAGTTCTTGTTCGTTAATTTACTCGGTTTGTCTGTTGCTCGTCGCTTACGCCTTGTCTATTTGATCTGCGACGTGGGCGGGAAATTGCTTTGGAAACCGGGAATGTAAATAAACTTCGCGGGATTTAAACATGTTTAAGTTGCTCGCCGTTTGGTTGTTCAACGAGCATTTCGGAGTTTGAAACCGTGGAACAGATTGATATTTGGAAGAACATTGCGATTAATAAAGGACGATTTGATCTTTTGAGTCTTTGCAGCATCAAAGATATTAAATTGCATTCGGAATTTAGCGTGAAGTTTTATCGACTGAATGTAGAATTTTCAATAAAAAGGATTTAAAATATCCATAAATAATATAGTGAACTGTAAATTGTATTGCTGACCGTCGCGTGACTTGTAACCGAAACACACAAGTGGGCACAAAATGACACCGAAATGATATGCATAATATGCAGAATGCATCAAAATATATACAATTTCGCATATTCTATGCAATCCAATATGTTTCGCATAGTTTATTCTGAATGTTCTACTGAATTTCATCCGTATTTCAACGCATGAAAAATGTTTAATATATTTACGCGTTTCGTTTAAGCAAAGTATGCAAAACGTTGATTACATGTATCGGAATTCACTCTCGAAATGCAATGGTACGTATTTAATAAATCATACTTTAATCTTCGGATTAATAATCTGTTTTGAACTTTGAGCAACCGCGAATCCTTGTTTGTTCTCAGACCTTAATGATATGCCTTTAATTTTAATAATTTTCATACAGATCTATATATTTTTAATCTGTCCGCCACAGGAACGAAACGTCGCAACGAGCCCTTTTCTTGCTACGCATAAGGTTTCTTTTTTAGCAGAACCACGAACGTATAATGTAGTGAGCAATTTTTCATTCGCCGCTACTTTTTACTGCGGTACCCACTCAGGATCGTATTCTTCGTTTATTTCTAATGCATGGTCGACCACCCTCGCCCTTAACCGCGATGAAATTTTTTATGTTTTTCCTCCCCTGACGGGTATCAAGTGGCATTCTCGTCGTCGACGTCGTTCCCGTTACACGCCCCCACTTGATATTCAATGTTTCACGTTCGTGAATTAAAATTAACAGAAACTACACGAGTCACGATACCGACTCGACTTAATATCGTTTTAATTGCAAACAATGGCTATTACAAAGGAAACAATTTTTCTCAAACGTACCGATTACAACATTTATGATTCACATTATTGCCTTGGTGTGAGTGGGCCATAAAATCACAATTTTATTTTTGTTGCGGCTCGCGATATCCGTTGGATCCAATTACAACCCCACGTCGGACTCGCGTCTTTTCGAAATAAATTATTATCTCGGGTGGAGGATAGTGAGTTTTGTAAGATTCAGTTTTATAACTGTTTATTATACACGATGCTATTAATGTATGATGGTTGGCGATGATGTTTGATATGTGAGAAAGATGTTGATGGGTTCGACTGTAGGAACGAACCGCTTTGAGGAATGCTCCGACGCCGTCTCCTCCCTTCCAAGCACCCTTGCAACGATGCACTTGGAAGGGGGTGCGTTAGGAGGACTCATGGTAGGGCTGGTGTGCAGATGTGAGAATTGAAGAAAGAATGTTTCTCTACCATGAATCCCGTCTTGAGCGCGAATCGAAGGAGAGGTCGATTCCGCGCTCAACAATTATAATCATTCAAAATTACGAATTTATATTAGAAAAATCAAGTTTCAAAATTGAGTTTTACTGTTCTGTATATGATTGTTAGTTTCCCCCTAAAGAGAACCCACCATTTCAAAACCAATATTCAAAAAAATCCCCAAATAAATACCTAAAAAATGTTGCTACTTATTCCACCATTTTCTAATCATTCCCCATCGCTTTAAAAATTCAGAAACCGTAAAATCCCACGCAGAGACTCTACTCTACTTTATAAAATGACAAACGGGAGATTCCCAAGGGTACAAAACCCCGGGAACACCAAATCTGACGACCAAAGTTCGTCCAGAGTCCTTGAAGTTCAGAATTATCAAAATTCCCTAAACGAGTGGCATCGTCTGGAAACTTTTTCCGGTTCCGACCATCCGCTATCGAGCTTCCCGAGCCGGGGCGACGCGTCGGGAAATATAGGGGCGCAAAAAAATCGACGAAAAGCTCGGGTTCGGTGTCGAAAAAGCTCTTTAGAGCCGATCCGAGGGCTGGAGCGACCAGCGAAACGCTGCAGCTGCAAATCCGCGCACGCTCGTCGGAGCGTATCAGCGCGAGAGCTTTTTGCGTGCGTAATCAAGCAGCGAAGCTGACCGTTCTGCTCCACGGGGAAACCATCGACCGTGTCCTCCCGCCATCGCGTGTTCGCTGAAGGGAGATTGTTTAGCTTGCATCCCTGTCCAGAAACTATTTGCATCCGCATTTACCCTTTGACGCTTCGGTGTCTAACAACGGGAAGATCTCCAAACTATTATTTGCCACGCGTGGAACAATTTACGACGGGGGGGGGGGGGGGCAAAATTTCTGAACCATATCTACAGGATGATCCAGATACTCGATAGTTAACTTTGAACTTCGATATCCGAGGGACACTCGATGTTTTTCGCGATAGTTTCCGCCGATATCGCGCCACTCGACGTGCACTCGAGCGTGCCGTTAAAAGGTTGCATTAGAAATTTCAGCATCATAGAAAACGAATGCTGATAACGCACCGATAACCTACAATTATGTCGGGTACTGCGAGAAAATTATTGCAAAACTAGTGTACGAAACTGATTTCGCACCGTACATTATTTTGATTTTAAATTTAATATTAGATTATCGTACGAGTATTCGATGGGAACTCTTAGCATGTTTCAGTAAATTAGGTAGTTTATATTTTCTGTTGGAAGGTAGAGAACAAGCGAACTAAATTTCAGCTGGATGATATAAAAATAGTAGATATTACAGGGAAATCACAAACACACAAACTTTGAATACGAATAGTGTATCTGGAATTAAAAATAATTTTTATTCCTGGTAGATGGGAATTTAGGGTAAAGATTTTTAATATTTAATAATATCCGTGTTATTAAGTCAATATACGAAACGTCCGGTAGACCTCATTTAAAATTCTATTATTTAGTTTCCTGTATATTTTGAGCATAATATTGGAGGGAGTCCAACATAAATTTCTAAGGTCTGCATCCTATAAATTATACGATGGTATATCCTATTTAGATCGTGACTATGCTCCAATATTACTCACGCTTGACGTGTCAATATTAGTGGATCACGAAATAATAATAGACTCAACCTTTCATTCTGAGATTATTAATAAACAGGTCAGAACGTTCCTTAATATAATATCTCATTAACTGACCATATAAACAATTTAGAAAAAATCCAATCTCCCAGTGTTCACATTAGATAATTTAAAATAGATCACGCGATCCCAATTATTTGTATAGCGAATAATTTAATTTCCCCATGCTCGAGTTCTACGCAATTTTTCAAGCTCGCTTTTTATAAAGTAATGAAATCCACTATTTATGCTTTTCACCGCATTCAATTAAAATTTTCATGTAGTAAAATTGGGTTACCGCGCTTTAATTATCGAAATAAAATAAATAAATACGAAAAGAAATTTTTCATTAAAATTTACGGGATTGCTTTCGAGGCATTCGCAATTAAAATATTTAACCTTTGCGTTTGCGCTAATATAATTACTCGAATTTCTATATTATCCCGAAATGACCAAAAATGGTTTCGAAAATCGAATCCTTCGGCCATTAGCGAACCGGTAGCAACGCGAAACCAGCGGTTGCGATTGCGGAGAATGTCTGGGAGTTTCCACGAACAGAATCGCGGGTCGATCGATGAAATCGGTGCACGCATTAGGCTTGTTCGCTCTCTGCATAACTAACTACCGGTTACCATTACGCGGCCGGGGAATCCGCGGGACTCCCAAATCTGTTTATCTTCGAGATAAGGGGATTAGGTTAAACCAAGGTGAGAGGTATCATGAGGCGCGTTGCAGGTGAGCTTGTGCAGAACCGGAAATCACTTTGGCCGTCGCGATAATCCCGAACAAGACCAAAACTCACGCTCGAGAACGTAAGCCAGAGATAAACGTTAACTAGCAAGATTATTCCATCGATAATAAATAAATACCGTATCTATGCGATCCCGGTGGTTGTCATACTCGTCTACCAGATATTCAACATCACACCCCGCCGTTTTAACACTCCGTTCTGAAGTCGCTGATGACGAATCTGGACTTAAAATATCCAATCTAATATGACGGATCCAATGTGGTATATTGAATATTTTAAATCGTCCAAATTTGCTAGAAAATTGCTATTTTTGTGGGGTTTCGGGGTCGTTGACAACAAATTCGAAGTAGAAATATTAAATAAGTATTTGAAAAAATAAGTATAAAATATTTATCGACGAGAATACGGCATACGTATTTAGGAAAGGAGGAAAACACCGGGAAATAGAAGACCGTGAGTTATGGAGGAGATCCGTAGTGCGTAAAGAACGCGGAAAATAAGAGATCCAATGTTCAACATGAAATGGAAAAAAGAAAAACGTTACAAATATGATAAGAGACGTAGAAACGAAATGGAGAACAATGAGATACGACGGATTATGACTTGCTCGTTTTCGAAACAGTCGACCAAGAGGAATGAGGAGACGTCGTTTCGCGGAAAGGGAATGCAACCACCCTTTGAAAGGGCGTCGGGTCGACGCGAATCGTGACGTTTCTGAGAGAAACACGGGCTTATTTGTAGAACACGGCGTAGCGACGCATCCCCAGGTAATTTCATATCTGGGAAGCTGTTTCCACTGTATGCAAATAAATTCTAATGCCTCCTTGTGTGTATTATAACGACGCGGATGCTCTCGACGCTCGCGACGACCGAAAATGGCGCTCGACGAAACGCCTCGGCGATATTACTCGGATGCAGATTCCGACAACTACGCGGAGAAATAATTTAATCGCCATTATTTAGATTTCCGGTTCGAACGTCGACGTTAATCCCCAAGACAGAGATTATTTGGCACCGTTTAATTAATCCCATATTTTTCTATTTCAAAACACGCGTTTGTTAGCTTCCATTTAAAAACACGAACGTTTCCTATTAATTTAGTCCGATCGCCGCAGCACGTAATTATCAACACAAATTGTCATCCGATTGGAAATTTTCGGACGGTGCGTTTAATTCAAATTGTCGGCCGTGCGTTAATTATTATTATGTACATGCTTTATCAGTATTGTGATTGATTGTAATTCGAAACGAAACGTCGAAAGAAATGTTACATTTCGCCGTGACGCAAATGCAACGTTCGTTCGAAATAAAGACGAGACTGTTTCGAATAATTTATAGATGCTCGAATTCTACGAACGAAACTTCAAACATTTGAGTGTTCGGATGCTATCAATGTTTGGTTTAGGCGACTAAACTGTTCATAAAAGAACATGTCCACAGAGATAAGTAATGTAAAGACGTTAATATTGTTATTTCTCCATTAAATTGTGAAACAAAAAGATATTGGTGTCTTATTGCTGACAATACAGCACTAGGTCACACGATAATACGAGCTAGCACGAGTGATCGAAGCGTAACATATTAGATGAAATTACTGGGTAATAACTTAGCCAATATAGCAATGGAGCAATGAAAGCACGCCATTATTTGAAATATACGAACTACCAGTTATTAAGTTCGTTACCAGACGTTTGTCGTTTATCTAATGATAAACTTAACAAAACACTCAACCTAAGATCTTTCTCGCGACCTTAAATTTTAATAAATTATGGGAGATCGTAATATTGGTTTCGACAAACCGCAATGAGGATCACGTTTGTCGCCAGTATTCGCCCATCGCGACGCGTTTCCCCTCGAGACCCGAAATCACTCGACGCCGAGTAATCGAAACACTGATTCGCGACGTCCCGACATCGAAAATCGACGGCTCGTCGACGCGCGAATTAATGGAGGCGGGGATGGTGGCAATTAGACATCGACCGTAGAGCGAAAAACAACACCTCATTGGGGTGTATCGCGAATGTAATTGCAGCTGCACAGGCGTCGTAACCAGCTTAGTCGCGGAGGATACGCGCGATAAATTCGTGAACCGCCCCGAGGAGCTGGGAGGACGCCTGAGAAGAGGATGCCTTGGAGTTAAATAAGCGTAACGAAGTCAACTATAAGGCTGCGTCGAAAATTAGCAACTCCCTGGCACGATCTTCGCCATCTGCATTATTCTCATCGAGAAACATTGTCTTGGGAAAACTGACATCTTTCGAGGACTGCATCGACGAATTTTATCGCAAATTTATCATTGGGTCCGCTGGAAATAAGTCTGGAACTGCTCGAAAGTTTTACAAGTTTTACGATTCAAGTACGAATCTTCTTATATTATAATAAAGACATGATACCCAAACTTTTCCCAGAAAATGCATTGATAATTGGAATTTTCATTCAGCTGGTAAGAGTTTTGATTCCGTGTGATGTCTCAGACACACGTGGATGGCTGGTTCCTATCCTCTACCGGCGCTCCAATTCTGTAAAAGTGCTTTCACGATAGAGATAGGGGCCGCATTCGTGAAATTAAACGCGTCAACTGCGAAACAAGTGCCAATAAAACAGAGTAACGTTCCCTGTACGCGGCGATATGCTTTCCAAATGCGATACTTGCTGATTCCTACGTGTTTGCGTAGAAATATCGCTTCACTCGCGACACACATACACCAGTTGACATAGTCAATTGGAACTGGTAGTACTCGATGATTGAGTGGCTCTGATTCCGATTGTTCGAATCGTCGTCACGATTTTTCTTTTCATTTTCTTCTCCTTTTCGTAGGATTCGATAATTTTCATTTTCACAATTCCTTCTCGTCAACTTCGTACGCTCATATATCTTTCCTCTCTCCCGAGGACCAAGAAAATTGGTATAGTATCGAGATTACGATCATCAAACAATATTCGATAGTGAAAATATTTATTATCAACGCGTTACGAACAAAATTGAAAAAATGAAAAAATACATTCTTCGAATCGACCGTATCATTTTTTTTACAATAACAAGAAATTACAAGAACGATGTCCATGGGATCCTCAGACCCGACGTCAACTTTCCAATGTCTGCCCCGAGCCGATAGCAAGGAGAAATCCTGGGAATTGTTGGAAAGCGGTCTGAAAATTTCAAGAAAAGCCTCCAACTGCTATTTACCCAGAAAAACCCTCGGAGGAGGAGAAGCAAGGACAAGGCGCGACGCAAGAAAAATTTGCTTCGAGACTTAATAAACGGGTTCGTCGACGTTCTTATTATCCCGGCGCCTCGAGAGGAGTTCTTTCTCGGGGTCTCGAGTAATAGAAGTACCTGGGGGAAACGATTTTGCCGTGGAAACGTTGAAACGAAGGAAACGTCACGTACGTCTTTCATCGCGGCGGCTGCACCGACGAAACTCGAATCGCGACTAATGTTATCGGCGTAGCCGCGACAAAGGGACCATCCTGCAGCCTAAGTCTGTTTCCGTTTGCCTCGAATTTCATCCTCGCAACCGCATCGACGGATTAACTCGTCCTCGGTGCTACGGGAGATTGGAGTCGCCGGTCTCAGGGCATGTTTTACGAACATCCACCTTCGAGGATCCCCGACCCGTGGATCCTGATGGAGTGCTCGTCGTTTCGTTCGTTATTCAGCGACGACGTTTTATCTACTTTGCGGGTTTTCTTGCCCCATTCCCCTTTTTGTTCGAGTCGAGAGCGCTCCTTCCACGCCGCAGCAAAAAGCTTCACGAGCTCCCGAAGATCCTGTTGCGTCCTTGTTGAATCCTCGTCACGTCCTGTTGCACGCATTGTTCCTGTTTCCGCGTGGCTGTTTCGCGTCACGAAATATTTCGACGCTTCGAAGAGGGAACATGGCTACTATCGATAGAAATTACATTTTCCTTTTTTCATTTTCAATAGAAATCTCGAAAGGTGTTTAAAATATTTACGATAAATGTTCTATTTCTTAGGACTATCAATGATTGAGAATATTTTTCTAAAATTATTTCCGACTCTTTAGTATCTGGATAAAAATTGATCCAAGAATTATTATTACTAAGACCCTCGTCAGTTCCACGAGGCAGTGTCATTTTTTAATATTGTGTATTTTCTCTCAACGAATAGGATTGAAGTTTTCTGAGCTTCGTCGGTTTCTTTTTCTCGACGAGCGAGGAGAAATTGTGAGTACGGGGTGGTTTGAGAACCGCTGCGCGGCTGTAACGAACAGAAAGCTACTGACACGGTCGTTCACTTGTTCCAGCAGTGTATTCGTAGGCGGTTACGAAGCCTGGTTTCATCGCGATCGTACTATTACTCAAGGCGGGACGATTAATTCCGCGTTTAACACGTTTACACCGACGCTCGCAGGGGGTGATAACAGCGATCGTAACGAACAGCCCCTTCGTCGTGGACGCTGGGCTGGTGATATACTGGCGCGTATTTCCGTGAAATCGCGCTGGTACAAATGGCGACACTGGAATTTCCAGCCTAGTTTATTATCGAAGTTTTCCTATTACGCGACCGGTGATCCCCGGATCGCGGACCTCGTAAGCGTTGAGACGCTCGAGCGAGCAAATTAAATACCGATTTCGCGAAGCTCGTGACCGCGCGATTAATCGCTCCGGCAAGAAGACGGATAGGGGCTCCTTGAAACGTCTAATCCAGTTTCCGATGAACTGAAAACTGCTCCTCCGAGATAATAATTTGGTATATTAGCTGGTACCGAACGAACGTATCGACGCGGTTAAACGCGCAAGATGGATCGCGTTTTCCATCAATTTCTTACCATCCTTTAATACGTCTACGAATTTAATTCTTTTTAATGGTTCGAAACAATAATTCTGAAATATATTGCTACCCCGAGCAACTGGAAATCACAAGGTTTCCCGAACGACGAGAAATTATTTTCTGACCTTCCTGTTAGATTGGCTACCTCGATAATTGCACCGATGTCGATACTTGCAGAAACTTTCAAACCTCGATATTCTCATAGCTATCTAGGCGTTCTACTGCCGTGTGTGATGAGACGGTACGATCAAATTTAGACAAAGGTCGGTGTCTAAATAGATGCCTCCTCGAGAATATACGCTCCCCTCCATAAGTAGTTGGGCACGTGTTTAATTGAGAATGAGAACCAATTTATATTGTGAAACGATTTAGATAATTAAATTAACTGAGAATCGTACTGTGTTAGATTTTATAATATACACCGCAACCAAAGGGTCGTGAAACGTGTTTTCGCGTTCAAAAAGCCAGTAGGCAGAAGGAAAAATCCGTTTGGTCGAAGGATCATAGAACGAGACACGTTCGGCGTCTCTGGATGCACGATCCATATAAAGGCATCGCGACGACCGCATACAACCAACGAGGATGTCAACACACGCTAGAACGTGGGCAGACACTGATGGCTCGAGGTGCCCGAAACCATACTCGGTATTTGCCGCCAATCCTGGCCAGGAAAAGGTCTCCGTGACGCCCGAAAACGGAATCGGCGACCCGAAAAATCGAAACGTCAACGTCGATGAGACGTTGAACCACCCTCACGGTCCCCGGAGAGAATCTCAAGAAAACTCACAGCGAATCGAATCACTCTTAGAACAGATCCGAGTATTCGGTACTCGAATACCAAGATGATTCAAAAATTCAATACGAATGGAATAAAATTTGTTTCCTAACACCTTTCTTTGTTAGAAAATACTTTTAAAAATCAATAGGATATGGTAGCCACAAGTAATTTATACAACGATAAAATTAATAGTGTCGTGTCTTTTGCAAGATTTACAAAGTTGCAGTTGGGTTATTATCGTACAAGATACGGAGTTCCTTTGTAAATTTTCGCGAGTACGGAGGACGGTGTTGCGATTTGGTAATGTCCCATTAGTTTTTTGTTCGCGGATGACGGTATTTTCGCGTCTGGCGGTTCAAAAGAAAGGTATTTAAGCTCTCCGACGGAGTCACTTTGCCCGCAGCGGCTGACTGGCGCGCGGTCGCTTAATGGTTTGTAATGTATATAGCGACTTATCGCGTCGAGGGCTTTCTTCCGGTTTCATCCGCGTGCTACGATCTTCGTTCAGCGAAACCTACTACCCGGTTGTGCATTCGTCGTTCTTTATCTCGCTTCAGCTATGAACGACTCTTTCGAATCATTTATGCAGATCATATCGCGACCGAATGATAAATGGATAGTGGATAACGATGCCTTTTATCCTTAACAGTCTCGATAAAGGCAATTAATTTTTTTCTCTTATAATTTTAATCAAAGGTACGTGGTTCAGTAGAAAGAACTATTATATTTGATGCAAAGAGTAATATCATCGCGTTTCATGCAGAAATCATTTAGTTACACTCATCAATAAAGCTTATCTAGCAAATCCTGCCTTAAACATGTCGCCATTAATCGTTAGCACAGCTTCCAATTAATCGGTAGTTTAGCAGTAGATGATTAATTTGAACAGATTGATCAAACGGTTAATTGCGACACGTCTACGGCAGAATGTGGTAGATCAGCTTTTCTAATGAATCTAACACGTAAATCTGGGATGAAACATAGTACTATGGCTATCGTTATTGCAAATATTATTCGTTACAGGATGGAATAGTAAGCGATTACCACTACGACAATAACAACTATTAAATACCAGATAAGTATGTACTATCGAAATTCATATAGAATGATAACGAGTACTCTCAAGATTTAAGGATTAATAAATGACTAAAGTCGAATGGTAAAAATTGAGTATCAACAGATACGATGGTACATCGATAAAAAATTGAGATCGCCTTCACCGCGGATGATTTGTCTTCGACTTTCGAACAATACACATCGATTGCTTTCTATTTGCCTCGAAGGGAATCCCGCGAAAATCTCGCGGCATCTTAGACGCGATATTTCACTGGAGTATCGAGCCGCGTTTTACTTTTCGTAACAATAACTCAAAGGAAACGACACGCGGTATCTTCTGCCCTGCATACGCCCGTAACGCCGTATAAATCTGACGATTTATTACGCCAATAAAATTGTGGAAAAATGTCGTTTCGCTTTGGAATCGACGCGTCGCGATCTTTGCGGCAGAACTCTTCCATCGAAACCGTGCAATTAATACTACTCTCGTACACCGACGTATAAATTTCAGAAACATGTCGAGCAACGGAAATTCATCGTTCCCGTTACAAAATTGACCGACGAAAGGGAACCGAAAGGATTATAATCTAATAAGCGTGATCCTCTGCTCGATATTTCCATTTAATACAATTCCCAGGTTCGTTCTCGTGGGAGAAAAAGAAAAACAATCCGCGGTGAAACGCGGATCCGCTGGTTAATCACTCGATCATCTCGATTTTTCCAATGATCGCGCGAACGTTGAAAATGGAGGAAATAAGGTAATTCGCGACGTCGTCGTTCATTCAAGGGCAGATGATGGACGACAGGATCGCGTACAACGCCACACGAAAAAAGTAATTTGTCACCCCGACACGCGATATGACTCGGAATAACTTCGGAATTCGGAATTTTCCTGTTTCCTACCCTTGTCGTTCTTTCTCCGCCACCGTCGAACGGCGAACAACTCTACGAACGAACATGATTGATTTCGTCGGGTTACCTCGCTCCAGAGGATAACTAATTATGCGATACGCGCAAATTTGTTCCGAGTTTCCACCTACGAAACGTTCTTCCATACTTTTCTGAGACTTCTTGTTCCACGAGGGGAACGTGAGCTGGTTGAGACAGAGGGAACGAGATTCGAATATTCCGAGTGAATTTCACCCTTCGTCTTTGACTATTTGTAAACATTTCAGTGGTCTCCAACACCCTGAGACGGTCAGCTAATATTTTTCCATCACTACATCACATGCATCGATGGAAAAATGAATGAAAATGTTTTTGTTCGTATTTTATTTAAAAAAAGTAGTAGGTTCGTATTCTACTAAACAATTAACGTATCATAATGGAGCAAGAAACTGTACTCCGATTGAAAGAGGAAAAAAGGATTGTTTCAATATTCCCTTCTCCATATTGCTGTAATACAGATCGATGTAACAAGAAATAATTCGATTCAATATTCCCGAATTTTTTATCCAGGTTACGTTCAGAACTGCTGCCACAATTATTCTATAAAAATAATATGTTCTGTGCTAACAAGAGAACATTGAGAAATTAAAAATTTTGGCTTGTAATTAAAATAATTAAAACTGTGCTTTGTACGGACAAAAATGGTTTCGAAATACTATTAACTGGTATAGAAACCAAGGGATAAATCGGTGCACACAGATGGAAGTTTATGCAAGGTTCAGGCAACAGTATATTTTAGTTAACACTTTAAATTCAATTTGTCATATCTGTCACGAGAATTGAAATAGCCAGGGGTCACGACTTACGCTCGAGGCTGCGTCCAAGCTTCAGAGTCTCCAGTGTATATTCGACATCCGGTGGGCCCAGATGCGCACGAACGCACAGATACTTGCCAACTGAGAGGCCCAAGTTCACGCTACCCCTTCTTAGACAGTCTCGCGCACCAATGAACTTGATGGATGCGCGCCGTAGCTGCGCGGGGACCATTCTTCAGTTGACGCTACAACGCGACGGAGTGACTTTAACCTCTCTCGATAATTTTTGTGAAAATCTTATTTACGAATAACGATAATATAAATAAAATTGTTCGATTTTTTCGAAGATACTAATCACGGTATCGAAGGCACCGAATTTGGTATAAAATCTTGAATAAATTTTATCGTAAAAGTGAAAGAAACACGATTGATTTGTACCTTTTGTCGAAAATAAAGGTAAAATGTTCTACCCGATTTGCAACGAGTTTTACGAATTGTTTTGAAATAACAATGCTCTGTTAATAATTCTGCGAGGTTGCACTTTTATAATAGGCAAGAAAACATTCGTGTTCAGTCGGAAAATGATACGAGTACAGACCTGGTTCAAACTTCACAAACTCGCTCGCAAATCTTGCAACCTATTCTGGTATTATAATACAATGCCAATACAATACATCTTCACTCTGAATTTCGTGCTAACAATAGCTCTGGCACACGAACTGAATACCTTCTGTCCATTCCTACCTTTCACTCCGCCAAATTCTCCAATCCCTTCACAAACACTGCACCGCGCTACAATAATTCCCGCTTTTAATTTATAAAATCTAGTACCATGATTCGCTTAAAAGTAGGGTACTATATTGCTTTAATTCGATGTAAAGATTGTTGCCTGAAAACGGAGCAGATAGCAATTTTTAATTATAGAAACGTAGATAATGGGGAAAAGGGGGTGATTCTGTTACTTGGATCCGGGGTAAAAATTGAATTGAGTGAACATATTTTATTATTTATTCCAACTAATGCACGTTAGCCTTCATTGTTTTTTATCATTGCCGAGTACAATGGAAACGAAAACTGTTTCTCTGTTGAAAATATCTTGACTTTCTGTACCTTCTTTCGCGGCATTTAAGTTTCATGTATTTCCTGCTCTCTTTAAAAAATCAGTGACCCGCGTTTAATTGCTTTTGTTTGATAAATCCTTGTAAAATTTCGCGGAGTACAGCTTCATGGCTTCTTTTCGAACTCCTCCTTACAGGAATTTATACTTTTCTCTATCACTGTAGAATATTTAGAAATTTGTCTTTTGTCTCCAATCTGCTTTCCGTATCATCAATAGAAACGGAAATATTCAACCCACGTCCAGCGAACTCTGGATGAACTTTGACCCATACAAATTATGTATTTCAAATTGGTAAAGTTCTGAGTTTACGAGTTTACGAATACAATAACGCAAAAATTAAATTAGAAACCTTATAATGAAACACGAAATATTGAAATTTAGATTCGATTCAAAATGGAGGCTGTGTTCGTCGATCGAGGGTTAGGTTCTTCGAGTTAAAGGGGACACCCTCTACAGCTGGGTAAACAGAATCGCGCGTTTCCGTTTCGTTCGGAACAACGGAGCACGAAGACATCGAGCCCTGTTCTCCATTAATGAAAGAAACAACGAAACGTGGTACCGGAGGCGACATCGTTTTTCCCTTGCATTAATAATGGCTAACCGAGTTCCTGTTGCCCGAAACAATCGATTTTACGGGGCACAATGGCGAACGGTGTGTTTTTCCTCCGCTCGCGTTTCCTTCCCCACCCCGAAGGGGAGAATAATACACGACGATTTATACATGTAGCGGATTTTCTGAATCGCGATAACGGTATTGTTCGACAAACAAAGGCAATCGATGCTTCAGACGGAAATAGATTAAAAATTAATCCGCTTGCCGCGTGTTCCGGGGAATTGTGTTTACCGATCGCACCCATTATCCTTAAATCCAATAATTCTCTTTCTTTAACCCGGCCGTCCCAGTGTTCTATAATTGATTTCCAAGACGACCGCCATTGCGTTTCTAATAGGACTATGACTAATGGCAAACTTACAAAAACTCAAAGATGAGAGGAAATAAAAATGAATTTTGATTGCTATTAAAGTGGAAACATCCTTTTTGATATGCGAGAAGAACGATGAGAATCACACCCCTTATTCCCAGAGTTATAAAATCAAGGAAAATGATATTCATTATTCATTTTTCTTTGGTATAAATAATTTATTTATTTCAATTCCCACTTGTATAAATAAATGAAATATCGATGAATATGAGGTACAAAAATAAAGTTTCCCCAATGAACCAAACATTTTCTACCACACGAGTACTAGATTTTTCGTTTCCACAATCGCCTATCGTTATTAGAAATTTTTGTTTAGATAAGAATTTTCCTCATTTATGCTTGAAATGCAAAGATTTTAACTATCTGGTTAAAAATGACTAAGATGTCCTGTTCAAGCAACGTCATACCGGGATACGTTTCAGTATGTTTGTAACGGGTAGGAACCAGGGAACGGAAAAATAATTCACGAACCACCCGCTGTCGTATCAATCAATTTTCCATTATCGACGACGCGCAAAAGAGCCACAAACAACAAAATGGAAAACCGTTTGACGTAAGAAACTCTGAAGCAACAAACTCGTCCACCTACATTATACACAACTTACGAACAAAGTCACAAACGCCACGCTAGCACCAAACACGCGCGAATCTCGCAAGTTCTTATATAACATTCAATCAACATATGCTTTCAAGTCTCTCGCTTGCCTTCACCCTCGCATAAACTCGGTTATGCAACAAACCATTCGTACCACTATGTTCAGTAATAACATAAAATATGTTATGTTACAACATATGTCTTACATAAGTACAAACCTGGTACATTCATGCTTGTAAACCTTGCAATCATCCTCCCCTTCTCACACATTAGAATATTAATATTCAAATAATGATGTTCGAATTTAAATATCACTCTTCTTAGTTTTACAAACTAAAAAAGTGGAACCACGTCTGGAAGTAAAACTACCCCGAAGGCAATTTCGTTTAATTTTTTTATTACACGGCCACCTGTAAGATGAAAATTGTGTCTCTATAATCCTGTACTTGATGGATTAATAATTCGAGCGCGTTTAGGTGTATCCCGTTGAAAAGCGCCGATCCGTGGCCGCGAACGCCGTGACGCAGTAAAACGGCGAAAATTTACGCGAAAACTCGGACTAAGGAGCTTCCGTGGCGCAAAGAAGCAAGGAAAACGATGATGTCGCGATAGAGAAAGCTCGGCTACGAATTCGTGCGGTCGATCTTGATACGCTTTCATGAACATTCTCGTTCCATTTATAATACAGTGCAAAGTATTCTGGACGATTCCACTCCTCCCCCGTTTCGAAATCGTACCTCAAACACCATTAATCATCTACAAAGAGGGTAAGCGAAGGTATCCGACAGTGGGCGGAACAGTAAATCTCGAAAGGTTAGAATTAATCTTTGACCTTAATTTTTCATTTTTCCTTCGCCGAGTAATCCCGAAGAAAAATGATCGAAACATCAACTTGTCGGTTGATTTTACCGCAGAGTTTAAGAGACTGTGATATGCAGCCGCCGTGCGATTGGATAGATTTATTCTTAAAAGTATTATACAGCTTCGCCTATTTATCATTTTAATTCTTCGCGGGCACACGTCGAAATTTCTTCGAATGCATGACTTTTTTAAAATGCAATTTTAGAAAAATCTGACAAAAGTTTTCTCAAATTAATTTATATCTATCAAACCCTGATCTTGGTCATAAAGAATACGTACGAAATAAATTCCAAAACAAACCGACCGGGTAGATAATTTTATAACTCCTTTGCAACACCGCTCACACTAATTTTATTCGACGAGCAAACGCTCGAGTGATTATTATACTTGTTAGACGCTGACCCGAATCAATTATTCTCGCCAAGGGTCTCGAGAACCGGATAGAAGCGATTAAAAAAAATTTCTCCCCAAAGAATAAATGAAAATTAATAAATATTCACTGTCCAGATCGTCTCGATTCCAGCTTCTGTTTGTTGGGTTTTAAAATATTCCACCCCACAAGAGGAGGAGTGGCTTAATTGCGGGGTCCTGGAAAGAAAGAGGAAATAGTTGGCGGCTCGAGTCGAGAAACGAGGCCCGATTGTCGCCGGGAGATTTAATCGTGTTAATCTGTTCGCGACCACTTAAGCCGATTCTCGCGAAATTGCCGTTTGCGGAGGGTCACGTTCAGCCTCTTTATCGAGGTAGGGGTTTCTTTCTTCGGAGATGCGAACGATTTATAAATTGAACGGTAATAGGATAGTCGGGCGTCGTTCTCGTCGCCTCTGGGCGGAAAGGGAAGCTCAAATCGTTCTCGCTCGGTATTAACACCCAGAAGAATAACGCCGCGCTATTTGCGTCCCGTTGGAAACGGTCCAGCGACTTTCGACGCTCTGTGTCGTCGACGATACGACTCTCGAGCGTCGCGACGTTTCGTGGTATGCGACCAGACGCGAACCTGGATCGTTCCGAAGCTTAACACGCGTCCGACCTGCATTCTTCGCGCCGCCTTACGCTTCGTACAAAAACCATCTCTCCGAATCGATTAAAGATACAAGAACGAAATTAAAATCATTAATTCTTGAAAATCGATGCGTCTAAAAACTGTGTCATTTTATTAAATGAAATTAATAGTTCAGGAGTCGTCATCAAATAAATAATTACGGTAGTTCTTTTATGGAAACAAAATAACGATAAAGGAGAGGACCCCGGAAGGCAACGAGTTTTCTGCAGGCGAATCGAAAACAGCAGGCAGCTGAAATGAGTTTTGGCGGCGGAAATTCCCCCGACGCGCGGAATAATGGCGAATTAAAATCGTCCCGCGGGCGGAGTTTCGAAATTCAGCCGGCAAAAACCGGGCCGCGAAGTGGAGGGCAAATTGGCTGCTTAACTCGAGTTCGCTAATTTCCGCGCGACCGTCCCATTAATTAATCCGACGACGGGTTTAAATAGTTTAAATACCGCGGCAGACTGTACTGGAAGGGTCGAAGCGGAAGGTGAAGGGGTTGTTCGGAGGGCAGCATCGATGACGCCGGTACTCCTATGGTGGTTCGTCGAAATTCACCGAACGAGGGTGGAAAGTCCTTGGTATGCTATGGGAACACCCCCGAGTATTGGTTAGGTACGTGCCTAACTCACCGCAACCTACCGGATACGTCACATCCGTCTGGCTGCCGATATTCCTATAACCCTCCACGAAATGCTAGAAACTCCGACTTCATGAACCGCGCGCCCTTAGGACCGACTCCGTTCGCCCTAGGGATAGGGTTGTTCGAATATTTTACGTACGTTTGAATAACGCAGATTTACTACGTATGGTACGAGTCGAATATTTCTATTCCAACAACGTCGTTAACCCTTTGCATCCCTAAGGCTAGCTACCCCCACAACCAATGTCATCGTCCACAATTTATCATTTATCAAGTTTTATGTTACAGTTTGCGTTGGTTACGTTGTGTTACTAAATATGTTTAATCTAGCAAACTGAAAATTAGGTAACGATCTTCAAGTGGAAATTGTTAAAACACAATTATTGGAATATTATCATTTTAATTTTCACATTCGAGTATTATTATTCATAGAGTATCCCTAAATCGCAGATACTCTGGTCACTGGGTGGTGATGGAGGGTGCCTAGCGCGCAATAACGAATCGAAGAACGCCCACGGGTGCTTCCGTCTGGTGCTTTTAAGCTCTTCGTTGAACCCGAGGCATACAAATGGAGGCACTGGCCGACTGCACCTACGCGTGACATTTCGAGGCGAAAGCTCAGCGCCAGCAGACACGCCGGCAGAAGAAGGACTGGGACAGAATGAAACAAGAGAAAAAGAAGACCAGGAGGGGAAAATCGGAACCGATGAAACGGATGCAGTCGTGCCGGGAATGAAACGAGACTTGGACCAACGCCGCACGACGATGGAGGCACTATGTAACCGGTGCAACGGAGGCGAAATGCGACACGAAAGGGGAACGCGGTAGTCGCGGGAACTTTATTACGTCGATCTGACTGCACCGGCGACCTTTCGGGATCGGACCTTCAACCTTTCGATCGGGGCGTCCTATCTTTCTCCCGTACTGACGCTACCGATGCTCTTTACCTTGTCGTTCATGTTGCGTATGGATACCAACAACGCTCGAGGCATCGAAACTGATCGTTTAGAAGGGTAGTGCAATGTCTATGTCTCTAATAACGTTTCCATATACAGTAAAATTTCAATTATCCGGCATACTCGAGACTGGGTTAATGCCGGAAAATCAAATATGCTGGATAGTTGGACTATACCTATATACGAAGTGATAAAAACGAGGAATTTTCCAATGTATTTTCTTGGCTCATTTTTCTGGAGCTCTAAAGCCCCATTATCAACAGGTTTCAGAAATGAACATAAGGGGAAGCGAGACAAAAAATGAAATTACAAAAACATTTCTGGCCACACATTACATTTTCAGAAAAGAATTTTTTTTCTCGAAAATGAGTAGGATTTCGAGGGCATGTCTATTCACCAAAAATGATTGGAATTGGCCCCTGCAATCGAAAATAATTTTTCTACAACGATTTGAAATTTTTTAATTTCTATGAAAAATTTCTTCTGACAACTTCTCTTTAAAATTTGTTTCACGCTCTACGGAAATGTTGTTTAATACTTTTTTGTAGATATCCATTCCTGAATATGTACGAGAACATGAGAAGGGGCGTGTATGAAAAATTACGTAAGCTACGGTGCTTTGAAGGGAACGACACAGCCTATCTCGAAAGTGCTCTTGAAACTTTAAACGCGATTTTCTTACACCCGCGTTTCTCGAGATTGTCGACACAATATCTCGGGAATTACCGAACCGATCGATTTGAAATTGTGTGTGCATGTAAAGTAGATGTCTGTTTATAAGCCCTTTCGAACTCGAGTCGATATTTTTAAATCTGATTTTTTCCTCAGCCCTCTTCAAGTACTGAAGTTTGCACGAAATCTAAATACTTTCTTATATTGCCATTTAAAATTCCCCCCCACTTTGATAAACCTTACTTTTTTTTATCTTGTTCTTAGGACGATAGTTATACTCGCGTACTTTAATAGTTTCTACGTTTTATCTGATGTTTCGATCAGAGTTTCAGCTATTCTTCAAAAATAATAAACAATTTGTTCATGACAGAGGTATATAAATTTCAATCAATTTCATATTCCCAATTTAAATAATGATTTCAGAACATTTCGAATATTAACGCTCAAATTGATTAATTCATAAATAAATTATTGTTTCAACCTGCACCCTTGATTGAAATTTACGTACCTTTGTCCAAATGGTTCATTATTGTTGCGTTTCAATAAATATTATTTTCGAAGGACATCTGCAACCAGAACGTTGAATAAACAAAATTGCCCAAAACCGCAATTAGTCGTTAAGAAATAATAATAATTTAACCCTGACCTGCCTGAAATTTAATAAATTCGAGCAAAATAAAACTACAAGTTCGAAATAGTATAATAATTGAAGAAATTGATGCGTGACCTAGATAATGAAGTTCTCCCTATAATGCATGCACTTTTTCCTAAAGTGCAACGTCGCGAGTGCAATATGCTGCTGCAACCTGATAATGGAACTATCTATCACGTGATATCGATCCTATTGGTTCTTGTCGAATGATATAACATTTTGGTATAGGTAGAGGAAGCAATTTCTTCTATAATAAGATACAAATTAATCGCCCTTCGATCTCAAGACAAATATTAAATGATCTCCCATTTTTGGATAACTCGAATTAACGAAACAAGTAAATAAAATTTCGATTACAAGTAGGATTTATAAATTCTTATAGGAAATCTAACTTTGTCGCGAAATTGCCTCGAAGTTCCTGGCTGCTAAAATTTAAAAACTTCAAGCACGGAAACGTACTTTTATTCTTACGATAACGCCATTCGACAAATTTAGAGACGTCAATTCTAATTTCGGTTTTTCTTCTGTCACTTTTCTACGATCGTAACGCTTTGAAAATCACTGTCCGGACGATGGCCAGGTGGAAGAGAGTCTCGAATCTCGTAAGGAAAAATCAGTGAAAAATCGACGGAACGACACGAGCAGTAAAATTTCTCTCGAAAGCCCGTACAGATTGCAGAAAAGATTCGTGTAACCGGTATCGATCAGGGGAATCGTGTAGCAAGATCGTCGTCTATAGTATCTTAAAAATGCACCGACGCTGAAACAGCCGCGCACGGCGATAGCCATCGTTGAACAAAATAGAAACACGAGCTTTCGGTCACGAAACTCCACGCGGCACGTGACTCGATATTCTTTTCGTTCGTGTCAAACGTGATTGATAAGAATACGCCGGACGTACGGCGCCGATTCATCGATAATACACGGTTCTGTGTGCCCTTCTCACTTTTGAATAATTTCGATCGGAATTGAGCGACCCCCTGTAGGGAGACGATGGTGCATTTCTCTTTTATTGCCTGGTTATTTCCTGCTACGGTCTCGCGAGACGACTATGCAACTTTCCATAAACGATACTCCTCTTCAACCCCTTCGTGACACTATTCCAGATCCGTCCAACGTCGTTTCCCTCGAAAATCTAATCCTCAAGAACGGTACAATCCCTCCTTCATTCGATAATGAAATTAATATTTCGAGGAAAATTTAAGGCAAATACAGAAACTAAAATACGGTAGAATAGTTTTCAAAAAAATAATTGTTAAAATATTAATGGTGTGGCTGGAGATTTCATTTAACTTTGTCACTGTTTGTTAAATTTATTTAATACACGAGATGCAAGTCATGTATTATAAAAGGGGTCATCGTGTATTGGCAACGATTTATTTCTAGATGAAGTCACTTCCCAAATGAGAAGGTCAGTGTTTATATTTATCTTCCGAATACGGCTTCTTAGGACGAACAGAAGGATCTATAGCGCTCGAGGTCGTTCAAGGTCACCGAAAGTCAGCTTCGATAAACAAGTAACGCGCCACGATGCCCACGATTGTCTATTGCTGGACTTGCAATTTATTCTTCTTTCGGTTCGAAACAAAGAACGGTCAGTTTAATCTTAGCCATCGAAGATCGCGGTGCCAACTAATTCCGCCTTTTGCGTATTTGTATAAATTGTTGAAGCTTCTAATTAATAAAGTTAACGATAGTCAAAAGTTCCAGCGACGGTAAATTTGTTTTATGCATTTGTACACATTCCAAGTTTTTCTAGTTACTAATTACCGAAGTTCGTACACCTGCAAAAATTCTTTCGAGGTCTGGTCACTTTTGAACTGCGCTTCTTCATTCGCTTCTTCGAATGTGTATAAACATACTCAGAGGGAGGATTAATAAACGTTTGGAATGCTGAATTTAGTTATAAGAATTTTTACGAGCTCACTCAGTATTGGTATTATTATTGTTATTCGTTAAAAACTAAAGCTACACGAGTCCGAAAGAAATAGTTTTCGTGGATCAAAATGACGGTGATTGATAAATCTTCAACCCTTAAAACTGTTTGCAAACTCGTCCCAAGTAATTTAACAATTGCAATCCTACTAATGATCTTGCAACAATATGGATAGTAATAATATAGACAATTCCGTAACTCATCTTCGACGATCGTTCCGCTGAATTATTCCTTAATTACCGTTCCCAGGTAGGCAGGATCGAGCCTCGTTGGAAATTTCGGCTAATTAAACGCGAGCGAACGTCCAAATCAAAGCGACGCTCGTGTCGGCGATTTAAATGTAATTAGTAGAAGCAATTAATCGATCTTCATCGCGGCAGGCTCGGGAAACTCGGCGTGACCGATTGCTTTCTTATTTTTTGTCCAGCCTGTCCGGGAATTGGTACGCCGAGGCACGCGTTCGCCGAAATTATTGTTCGATATTAAGCGGCGTTTCAATGACTGCCAAATGTCGCGTGATTAACGGTGCAGCTTGTGCCGCCATCGCAAATCATGCAGCATTTCTCGCTGATTATGCATTGTTTAAGCGTATTCCGCCGCATCCGCCGCGAACGTTTTCATTACAAATGCACAACACTCCGGCCTACAGAATCCCCGGAAATTCCAATATAATAATTGGAAAAAATTAACTTCTTCGAATTTACCATAACCAAGATTTTGAAGAAACCAAAAGCTTTTGTTAAAAAAGTCAATAGAAATTCTATCAAAATAATCGAGGACCCAAACAGCCGTTATTATTGTCAAATTATTCGAGGGAGGCGTTCCTGAAACGCGACGAGGATCGGTCGACGTCACCAGAACGTGTAAAACGCGAGATCGACGACAAAAGCCGGTCGAGATAGGCTGATAGACTTCGTCGAGAAACTCTCGAGCTCCGCGCCCCAAAAAAAAAGGGTAAGAAAAAGAAAATAAAGCGCTTCCGGGACACGCTATATCTCCGTCGGATAAGCGTACCCAAGTTTCCCTATTCCTTTTTCCTCCCGTCGACGTGCCGATTCTTCGATTCAGAGACTCCTACTCCGCCCCCTTCCGGAAGTTCCTTTGTCGCGAACAGGAAAATTATTTTCCTCCGAATCCTTAGATGCCGGTGGCATCCTTTGGAAACGATTCCGCACCGGAGTCGCTGGGTTTTTGGACAATCAGGAAGTAGGTCGACCGCGACGAACCTCCACGAACGAAGACGGATACGTGATAGGGTCGTCGTGATTGCTTTCTATGATGCCGGGGACTCGTTGTTAGAGGTTTCCAGGTTTCCACGGTCGGAAGTTCTTTAACTTGGCATTGCTATTGATTTCCTTGTCTCCGGGTGTCATTGGTACGTTGACGTTCGCGACTTGTTCCGAACTGGCGACTTCTTTCGCGTACATTCCTCAAATAATCGATCGGTATTGGAAATTACACTCGACGAACGTATAAATACTATTCCATTTGTACTTGACGATTATTCCAATTATTATCGTCGAAAACTCGAATCACCAAAGTAAAATTCTATTCCACAAACGGTACCCGCCTTTAATTCGTAATGGTTACAGTCGCGTAGACTGATTTCAAGTTCATTCGTCTTAAACAGCGCCCCGGAACGTTCATTTTTCACCTCGAGAGGAAGAACGTCAACGGAAGTTAATAAGGTGGGGTTACCGCCTCGACGGGTACGGTAAAATCAAAAGGTCCTTAGTCCAAGTTAGATTGAATCGTGTGACAAATTACGAATGAATTATTCATAGGAACCGTGAAATATCCGGGTAATATCCATTGTATAATTCGACTTTTGAGAATTTCATTAAATCGATCATCCCCGTGGATGAAGTGAAACTTTGTTCCGCGGAGACACGTCTCGCGAAAGCAGACTGACGTCCGACAAATGTTCGGGAAAATATGGTCCAAACTCTCACAATTACAAACCCCTATCGCGAAACGCATGATATTAATTTCTATAATAGGAAATGTGATATTTACTATTTAATAACAATATATATCGTGAGTAATTTAGATCCAATAATTAATTTTTCTCTGTCTCGTATGTCTTGATTCAATTAGCTTTTGTGAATAATCAAATTACCACCCTCGTTAAATCATTAACAATTTATAAGTTCTCCCGGGAATCGTTGTTGATTGCTTCGCGATTGAAAATGGAAAACCGACGGGTATTTCAGATCGTAGAGACGAAGAAATGGAGCACAGCAACGGTTAACTGCATTTTCTTTGAAAAATCCTGTCGATAATCTGCGTCAATTAATTTGCATTCTCTTGTCGACTCGCCTTCCGATATTCCACCATTTGAAAAGCCTTGCCTTCCTCGAGGTTAATTTCAATCAACTTCTTCTTGCACTTTTTTCACTTACAATCATAGTCCCTTCGGGTGACTATAAAATTAACGAGCATTACTCTCGCCCGAATGGAGAATATTTTAATTAAAATTACGACAAACCATTTATTGCCATGATATTAATTAAATTAAACTGATCGCTCGAGACGAAAGCCTTTACATCTGGCTCATTATTGGTCTTTAGATTTATCTTATTCGTTGCCTCGATGAAGAATAATGAATTCAGTATAATATTAGTCTCACCGACTAATAACATTAATTGAGAAAGGAATTCTAATAACGTAAACTTTCGTTTCTTTCAGTATCTTCTAAAAGGAAAAGAAAAGCTAGATAAATTTTTTAATAATCTATTTTTATTCTCGTATCTTCTATTCATTTTTCTCTTTTTAGGAAATGGTCAAATTGAAGGATTCAGTAATTTTAACACTATTAAAAAAATTAGAATTCCACAATGGAGGACATACCAGTGACTATAAGATAATTTTTTTACTGAAAACTAACATTCTGCGAGAACCTTTGAATAGAAGTCTTTGACGACTATACTAGAACCGATCGAGAACAAAAAATCGTGAAATAGGTAACGCTATTAAATCGAATCGCTAAAGAAAGTTACGTGGCGCGAGTTTTTAATACTTTCGCGCGGAAAGTGTGCTGAAACGCCCGTAGAAACGGAAAGAAACCTGACATTCATCTGGAAAACCCTATTTCCTCTTTCTTTCTACCGAACGTTCTTCCTTGAACCGCAAAGAGAAACCGGAAAGCGAACACAGAGAATATCCAGCTGCGATTTTTCTACGTGCATGCTCGAAGGTGTACGCGCGCGCAGAAGAATCGAAGGAAAATAGAAGAAAATGCCGTTTTCCAAAGTCGCGAGACTGGAGGAACTCAAGAAAAGAGTTCCTCCATTTTATCAGACCGACGCACGGACGAGTGAAATTCCCTTTAGCGACCGACATTCTGAGATATTCTTGCGGAAAAAGAGTTCCTCGCCAGGAAACCGTTGTCTCTGTTAATTGAACGAACACTTCCCGATAAATCTTGCTCGTTGTTTCTTTAAACCTCTAATGAAAATTTGCAAGAACTCCGATCGAACGAATGTAAAATGTATTTACGTCGCGAACTTGTATCGAAACTTAAGGAATAACGAGAAAAATATTTCTGCGATTTTATTATATCATTGTTAATCTTAATATTCTGAACAAAATATGACTATTGATAAACATTAACGATCAAACATGAATCGAAAGGTAATTTTCAAGCGAAAGAAATAACAATTCTACAAAGTAACAAGATTTTCTACAAGCAATTAAAGACTAAATTGCAGTTACCTGAATAACAGTAAAGATTGAAGTAGCTTGAACCATGTTAATCATCTATAAGAAATTCCTAAAGAAAATTTATTGTGTTCTTACAACTGGCTGTAATATTTTCTCTTTAGAGGTGCAAGCTTGGAGCGACAAAGGAGTACAATTATTATTACTACGGTTATACTAATCGATGAAATACGGAACTTCGTCGCAAAGGATTCCTTTCTTCTCAAAAACGAACAAACCCTTTGGCACGATTCCTCCCCGTTCGCTGTAACAAGAAAGCACGAACTCGCGGCAGCGTCGAATTCTCTTTCGCTCCTCGTTCGACTCCGCAAACACTGAAGCACGTTTAAACGAATAAAAGGAAGCAAACTTTGCTCTTCGCATTGTCGCGAAATGCACACAAAATTATGAGCAAGAAGAGCGAACAGTTGCCCGCCGAACAAGCTGAATCGCTGAAACACCTTTTCCCTGAATAACGTTTACCGAGTTCCCCTTCCTATCTTCCGAACCCAACAATTTTGGTCAAAGGATCCATTTAAACCTTAATATTCTCCACGACTAACGAACGAGAATCCCTCGAAATAACCGTTTGCGTCTCCTTCAAGTACAAAACTATTTTCTAATCGCATGAAATGAAATTTCGTATTGTCGTTGCAGTAAATAATAATAGAATCATATGAAAAATATTTACGAAGCTTCCTGCCGATTGACTATTCGAGTAATGTTGGAATACTTGCATTTATTAAATGCAACAAAATATGATTCAAACACCTAAAGATTTTATTTAGAATTTTTAGTCATGTTAAGGGGTTAATTTTATTATTAACAATAATAGTACATATAAAATATGTCGAAGAGTCGTGATGGTAGTATACGTATCTCAGCGAAGGAAAGTATAAAGAAAACAGTAGAATGGAAACGCAAAATCGTACGTGAAATACGTGACTCGGTGAAAGTTCGAGCTGTCGAACCTTAAGGTAGTTCTCAACTGCCGTTTCCGGCATTTGCATTCGGGTCGCAACCCAGGCGTCAAGCTTTCGAACGGTTCGCGACAATTTTTCCACGGTTATCGTATCGACGTTCATTCTCCCGTTTTAACGGTGGCCATCTTGGGAAAACTTGCCGGAACGGTCAACGAGACGAAATATGATTTCCGGTAGGAGACACGGGTCACGCCCGACTTGCATAACAAGTTTCGATCCTGCTGTGACCTTAATGCTCGCGGCAATGTAGAATTCGTTTCTCCATAAGAAAAAAAAAGGAAGAAGAGCGGATCAGCGAACCGATCTTTCGGATTCTCGCGTACTAAAAGTTTGAAAACCAAGAGGCAACTTTGGCTAATTGATTGGCTGGGAGTATTCTCGCTCCTCGAAGAATGGAAGAAGACTACGTCTTCGAGGGGGGCGAAAAAAATTAACACTGGAAATAAAAAATTCTATCGCGAAGTTTAAATATTTAATAGAAACTTGGCAGTAAGCGCGCGTGAAAAGAAATTAACGCGATAAAAAAGAAATCTTCGTTAGACTTTCGGAGAAATATATAAAATATATATTCTGTTACATAAGTTCTCACCATATATATAATAATTTATTTTCCTCGATTATTATTGGAACTTATAAAATTTTATATAGACGGATCCTGAGGGGAATCAAAATTGCAAGTTAAATGGTGAATGTTTGTATTATTATCTGAGTGAGAAAAAATATTCGTAGTGTAATAAAAATAGGGATGATTCTTGATGCAATTATGAATCGAAAATGTGGAATGAAATTTTTTTATAGGAGGTTTGGGTATCGAGAAAATGGATCTTGGAAATTCACGGAATACGCGTAGGTTTCAAGTATGTCTGACCAACCTCGATATTTCTACTTGCGTTTGGAATTTATACAATTAATGACATAGTAGTACTGTTTGTTTTGAATATTACTAGGTGTAATTAGTTAGAAAATAGTAGAACTAATGAATAATAAATAATAACCCAGACCACTGATGGCTATTAATACCAAAACAAGTAGAAATGTCAGATAATAGTCAAACCGACTCCACGAATATTCGAAATTCCTCGAAAACGAAGCCACGTACGAAAAAAACTCTAATGGAGACATTTATTCACTTTTTCAAAAAAAATAAAATCCCCTCGCAGGTTCGCAACAAATTTCGTTCCGCGTATAAACGAAAACTAGAAACAACTTTTTAAGAGGCATTTCCTGAAACATTTATGTCGCGAAACGTCATAGGAAAAGTATATTCGTCAACTTTATTCCCTCGCATTTAAAGTTTTTCTTTTAATTCGGGAATATTTTCAACGGGCAACAGTTCTCCCCGAAAGAAAAACAACTTTCGACTCTTCAAATTCTCCTTTCTCATTTGCGTTACAGAAACGTCATAATGAGGTAATTCCGCCCGGCCAATTATACACCGTAATTCGCACCGAAAGAGTCGAATCAAAGTTAGAATATTGAAAACAGGAACGCTGGTGGACGTTCAATTAACATTCGCCGCGGCGAAAGTAAAATTAGCGTTCCCGGTTATGAATAAACATCGCCGCGGAATGAAATACCCTGTCAAACGGTCGATTGACTTTATCTCCTCTTATTCCCGGTTCTTCATTTAATCCCGAAATATTTTCGGCGAGGCGTCCGATGACGTCGTCGGATTCCATTCGCCATAGATGGCCCGTAAACGAATCGTCGAGCGTTGGAATACGCGTGCACGAGCTTATCTTTTAACATGACTGGCCAGGTAAATCAATACCCGTTGGAGCTTAAAAAAAAAAAAAGGAAAATACTAAACAAACAGGACCCGCTGTATCCCGAGTCTCCTACTTCGCTGATTCGTGCCGGTTACGTACATATCGCGGCGTGGGTGGCCTACGTGCTCGGATATTCGACATTATACCGACCACCAATTTCCTCCGCGATTTATTCACCTTTTCTTGCCCCTCGTTGAAACAAAAATCGCAGGAAAGGCGATTGGAAACGCGTTATATATTTTTTCTTTTATTTTTTTCGCGACTTCGGAGTGTGGGGAAAATAAAAATATGGAGAGAGAAATAGAGTCGACGCACAGGACGACAAAAATAATAATAATTATGTGCTTTGGTAAGAAAGAAGACGCGAAGAAAATATGATATCACATATGGAAAAATAGGGGAAGAATTAGTAATAAATAAGTGTCATATTATCGATGTGACATTTTTCTAATGGAAAATTTTTTAATGTGCGTGTGTAGTATGAGGTTCTCGGAAGAAAAGCCCCTGGAGGGAATGCGCCACGGAACACTAGCATCACCTTTGTGGCTCAGCAGGGTTTACGGAAAACGTCGTCTACGGTAAAATTCTAGAAAATTTTTTAAAGAAAATATAATTTCACGTAAAAGTTTTTAATTACTCTTTTTTATTTCTGATAAAAGAAATATTATTTTGTTCGTATGATTGTTTTCATCGATCAAAATAGTATCATGCCGCACAAACATTGTCTTTTGTCCGTGACATTATTTCAGAGGAGCGATCTCCGAGAACGGTGGGCGTCCAAATATAAAAAAGTTGGATGTCAGTCACATATGAACGATGGTTTCTTATTTGGAATGGATTCATTCCGATATTACGAGCAGCTTCCTTTCTTTCCGGCTCTCTCGTCGGCTGTTTTATTCGCCCTCTCGATGCGTGAGTGGCTCACGATTATGAGGGATGAATGTTCATCCTCCTCCGACTCGCCTACATCCACGGGCTCCGTTTTATTTCCACGTGCCGTAGGTATAGGGTCGAGTAGCACATTTAGAATGCAGGAAATCGACAGGAGGCGTACGCGTACGAGTCCTCGTCGATAAACACCGAATTAATCCGTTCTTCTTTCTCTTTTTGCGATCGTCGTGTACTGTATCGGAGTTGTGATTATCGATTCGAAGCAATCATTGCTCAGCGTCCCTGGTCTTTCGCCGGGAAAACGATTGCGTATCGGGCTTATCTAATTTCTTAGAAATTCTCGAGTCGAGTCTGCCACGAGCAGAATTTTTTTAATGGAAATGGAGTTACATTTCAACGTGAATTTAAAGCACGGTGGATCACGACCATTTCTCTGGTAATCCCGTTCCACCATTTATGTTGACGATTAAACCTGGAACTGGCACTACTCGCACAACTTTTCTATATTACAAGTATCGAACAACATTAAAATAACAGTTTTTTAATCATTTTTACTTTCTTGTCTGATTAACGCTTCGACTGGATTTATGGATTTACAAAAATAACTCAGTTTTGATCTGGCAATCAACGTATTAACGAACACTAAAATCCTCAAAGCTAACATTCGAACACTCCCAGCCCTATTTTGTTGCAGAAATTGCACCGAAATTGCAATACCAAATTACGATAGGTTCGACTCTATCCAAGCCCATCGCGTCGCCCAGCGATTTAACAGTTCAATTAGCTAACTTCGCTCGAGGGTAACTATTATACCGAGCAACGTGGCAAATTTCTATCTCAAGTCGGTGTTTAGTCGCTGCCGGCACGAAACAAATTTCCAGCCACGCAATGTTTCGAGGGCATTTGTGCCCCTTGCTCCGCACCGGGGGGCTAGAGAGTGTGCGAGTTAGGGTTGCTCGCGAGCCTCGTGGAAGAAAGAACCGAAAATTCCGACGACCCAGTTTCCAAGATTTTTTGGGAACGCCAAAGGTAAACACGTCCGGCCACAATGGAGGAAGCGCCGCGGCGTCTTGCGGCCTGCACAATATCTCGCCGACTTTTAATCTTCTGATGGAGGTGTTCCCTCTTCGGACAAATGAACGTCCGCGCAATTATCACGGCGTCGCATTACCCAGCGTCGAATTAGGCAGGCTTCCTTCGAGGATTCGCGCGCGAAACACTTTCTTTTCGGCGCCGTCATTGAAATCTAGCCCCAAAAGAGGTTCTATCGTAGCAAATGACTCTCTTTGAGTAGGAATTTCTAATTGCATACTCCTTTTGATAGGATTAATCTCGCCTTTTCATCGATTAACTGTGTCCTGTTTGTGACGTTTTGTTGTTAATTTAACACGTTCACTGTTGCGGTACTTTATTCAATTTACAACATGGTGCAAAATCAGTGGTTTAAATTATCAAGTATTTTATGAACGACTGTATTCTAGTTTGACAAATTCTATTTGAAAGCTTCTTTTCCTCTGTAGAATTCTAATTTTTGATAGAATATTACGTAGTGAAATTTTTGTACCAATGGCTGACTATTACAGTCACCGACTACTTAAATTACGAAGTTTTCCGTGGTACTTAAAAATGTCTTCTAGGTGATTAAGTACATCGTAGTCGCTAACGACTCGAACTGGGGATTATTTTATTGTCGCAACACTTGGCAGAATATCGACTTATCATGCGCCACTTGTGAAGCTTTTTTATCGATTGAATGTATTATGGACGCATTGCATTGTACGTATGAATCGAAGGCTTGAATGAGTACACCTTTGCTGAGGATTTACACTCGTCGAAAATTCACTGACTAGCTATTTATAAATTTTGTCGTTGCTTAACTTATGTATTGTAACCGTATTGCACGTACGTCATTCATACTTCAATTAACAATCCTCTACACTTTTCACTCCAACAAATACTTTCCTAATGATAACTTTAAAAATATTTAATTCTTTGAAACAAATAATTTACCCTAAAATAATATACAATAAATTCCCAAACGACTCGTTTGAAATTTTAAACTATTTAAATTTCAACATCACTAAATGCATCGAATGTATCAATATAACAGGATATATTTTACGAAACAGTCGAAAAATACATTAGCAAAATAATAATTAAATTCTATTTCAGGAGAGTTCTCCTTTGTGAAAGGTTGACGAGTATAAATATTAACGTCGAGAAATAAAATAATCGATCATCGAAATCAACGGAATCGTTTAACATTCAGGAACGGAATTCCTCCGGACAGAGGGAATTTCGTTACCAGGTACTTTGTATCGTGGATGAAAGAAATCGTCGCCCTGATTTCCAATTGTCCTGCACTCAAATGGTTCGATCGAGTCGCTTCCAAAGACCTCCATTTGCTTTCTTGTGTCGGGCACGCGATAACGAGATCGGGCCACGAAAAGAAATCCACGTACCCGAGCGTTTTCGGGTCTTCGTTCCTAGCGGAAGTCCATAGGACATTGCATTTCCGATGCACAGGTGCCGGCAAGCATCCCGTAACCGGCGAAAACAATTCACGGAACGTCGTAAAAGAATTCGCGACTATATTGCGTTCCAATGTTCTCGCAATAATCTCCATTTTTCTATGCTACATATTTCCAGGAATCTCAACTACCAGGAAGCTGACAAATCCGTACAATGGCCCGCGTTAAGATTCCATTTGTTTCCTTAAAAATTCTAACGCTTATCTATAGTTTATTTTGCTGGTACCTGATTTGAGATTGGAGGGGCTTTAATCGATATATATATATGATAGTGGAGGGAGTAGTATCACTGTTTAATATTTTATATAATTTCTCTAAACGCACTGGATAACCAAATACTGGATTGCAACGGCGAAATTTCGGTCAGTTGCGAGCAGAAGCCCGGTCGGTCAGCGGCGAGAAAAGTTTTCCAAACAGTGTACTAATGGCCGTTGTATCGGACTCCGGTCGGTTCTCGCGCGGAATTTCTCTCCGTTTCGCTCGAAACCGCACGAAACCCGACAATTAACCTCCTCGACGGACACTCCCCCCCCCCCTGCAATCTCAGTCCCCGAAACAACAACCGGCACGCAAACGTTCACGGCGCGAGGGCGAAGATACGATTAAAGCAAACACCCTGCAGGGTAAACTAATAATTTCATACGTACAGGCTCTTAACAAGCAAATAAGCTCGCGCTAACGAGCCGTCGCGTTCCCGGAGAGCAAACAACGCGGCGCTCGGTACCGGAAACTATCGACGGGGAACTTTTCAGCGAACAAATAGTCGCCCACGCGCGCACGGCGGCGACCGTGGGCGGAAAATTTCGAAAAGCTCGCGAAAATCGTCGACGAAAAGAACGGCTAAAAGTCATTTTCGTTCGAACGAAGGGGGCCACCGACGATAAAGAGAAGAGACACGAAAGTTGGAGGGAGCAGGGATCGTCCATTGTTTTCAGCGACAATAGGATACGAAACGGGCAGAAGGAAGCTTCCGTTGCGCTTTCAGATCTCGATCATTAAATTGGATGGCATTGTATGCCGCAGAAATCGAGAGACAATGAACCTTTACTCTCTCGACGAACAATGAAACATTCTTGAGGAAGATACATGTCGTTTAAACGGCCCTGAAACCGACCACCGCGCGCGATTTTCGAAAACGATCCTTTCTTCGCCATTGGCGCGTCGTTGGGCTGACCAATTCAATTTCGTTTGACTTTACACTAGATATGGAAAAAGAATAATCTTCCACTACAAGAGAAGAAAGAAATTTGTTTCATTGCTATTTAAAAAATTAAATTTTCAAATATTATATTCAACATAATTTGCCCTGGAGACACGAACAGGATTTGCAGACTTTCGATTTTCTATGCCACAGTAGGAGGTACCCTGTCAATGACCTTGAGCGGCCAAATTATCTGATCGAGACTTCTGTCCTAACCTAAATCTCAACTCTATGGCTAAACTGTCAATCCCAGAGCAACGAGCCATACGAATTTTCTGTTCCCTTCAGAAAGATCTACAGTTTGAAAAAAGAACGAGATCGATCCGACAACTTAGAGTTCTGACGTGTAACGAAATTTTTGTAAAAGCGATTGAAAAGCAGCTTGTACTATGGGATCTAGATTGATTCTGACGAGTTTCTTTGTGAAACTGAAACGGAGACAAAACGCGTAATGTATGTAGACGTTGGATAATAAAAATCTGTATATCGACAAAAGGATATGAAGAAATTTTTACAAGATTTCTCGACAATAGGCTGCCGAAGGTTGCTACGATTCGTTTGAAGAGTAAAAGAAATCCCTAGTCATATCGCGGATGCCTTGAGATACTTCCTTTTTCGTTCGTATCTGGAGAATGGGAAACAGAGTTTGCGGACAAAGTTCTTTGACAGCACGCGTGTGTGCATTTTTGCGGCGTTTCATCGAGACTCAATGGGAAGATTTAATCGGTGAAATCGGGAGAAACTTATGAAATTTTCTGTCGATCAATATTAAACGTTACCGGGGGAAAATTGAACACGGTTCACCGAACGCAGCACCAACAGTGCAAATAAAAATAGAAAACACACTGACTTACCATTTAAAAATAATTTTCATCGTTTACTTAACGTTTTTGGAGTCGAGGAGCGAGCAATACTATAATTTATCACATGTCAGAATGTCTAAAAGCCATTCGATAAACTTCCCTCGTGATCCAATACAAATTTTTCGTAAGATCGTGAAAGGAGAGCGGAAGGACGCGCTAGCCATTCAGAATCCCGGCAGGATGGTCGGGCAAGAAGCCTGGGTAACAAGATCACGTCAAAAATAAAGACAAGAACCGTTCTCTAAGAGACTCTTTTCAAGTCTACGACCGACATTGCCGGTCGATTTTCCACTTTTTACGAAGTCACTCTCATTGAAAAGCGAAATTACTTGGGCGGAAACTTCCTTTTTGAAATTCGATCGAGACTCCGCTCCCAAAGACCTGTCCGATACAAAGGAATCTTCGTCAACCAAAATCTTCGCCACCCAAACCCTTTCGACAGAAAAATTTATAAGTTTTTAGTCCAAGTTGGTCCGTGAGATTGAAGTTTAATACGAGCGTACAAATATTTACATCAATTTTTCTATGGATAGATTTTTTAAATTAACGAGTAAGAATTTTTTAAATTATATTTCCGTAATATTGGTGCACGTGAATTGACACCGTGAATTTTACACGTTGTCGAACTATTTATTGGCAAACATATCACCCCGGAGACTTTCTTAGACGGCAGCGACGATCGGTAAATTCCGCAGCGAAATTTTCAAAAGCCGTCGCGCACTTTCAAGACAGTGAAAGCGCATTGAACGACGACGGCTGCGTGTACACGATATTCTACTTCGAAAGCTGTCTTCGCGAGTTACAGAAACGCGCTAAATAGAACACAGCGACGTCGAAACGCGTTCCCATAAGCTATTCGAGAACCTGTCGCGTGCAGAATTGCGATCGCGTAGGTACCTCGATATCGTCGATTTTCTCGAAAAATTGTTTTTTTGGCAAAGAAAAATATTCCTGTGGACGTTCGAACGATTCGAAACTCGGATAGCTGATAAATCGTAAACACTTTCGAAAATACGTAGAATTCCCAAAGAATTCCAGCATCGAACGATGTTCGAGTTCAGCTGTTGTGATTGAATTGTTTGAATATTTTTCTACCGGAGACTCGAACGCCCGTCGCTATCGAAAGCGGGCTCAATGAGGTAATTGACTCTGAAAGTGAATGATGGAGTCAGCGAAGTTGGCTAGGGTAAACGGTCAGTGGTTCTTCACTGATTCCCAACAATGACGTAGCATTCGAATGATCCTTGCGTACCGAGAAACCAAAGTCCATACGTATCGACGATAAGATTAAATCGAACCTCGAAGATAATGGACGTGAGAGTCCAGAGTTACGGCTGAGCTACGAAGGATCAACCGTTGATGACGCTTAATTTTTAACGGATATCCCGAAAATGCGACAAACTGTTGGTCGGTTCATTGCTAGCAAGAGGGCTTATTTTAGCAACGATGAACCGGCGAATGGTCGCTAGACGCACGGGAAACGCGCTCGTTAGAACAGCTTCCCGTTGGCTGACTAGTGTATCTCTGGTTCGAGTGGCAGCCAGGAACGCGCGTTATTATGCCGTGCATTAGGCCGTCTACCAGATTCCGTTTCCCGGGGCATTAATAAACACGCTATCTTACGAGATCGAATAACTCGGCTGATCGATTTTCCCGCCGAATTCAACGGGATTGGCTCGAACGAACTTGCAAACAGACCGGGATTCGCGTCACGATCTCTCGATCGTGTATAGCACTGCAACTTTAAAAACGTGACTCTGGTGTAAACTTCAAGTTTTTAAGGGTTCTTTGAAATGTAACATAAATAGAAACAATATACACAATGTTTCTTCGTGTGGAAATATTTAAAATTATTGGAAATACAGTCACTTTGGCGGAGAGCCTTTTTTCTGTTTATCTAAACACGAACAAACTAGAAACCATTTTGTTATGTACATATCGAAAAAATGAAAGAAAGGAAAATTTTGTTTTTTACGAAGATATCATAGACCATAGATTTCAATCAATTGGAACGAACGACTGCAGACTTCGACAACCCTTTGTTGATCGACCGAAATATCGGACTAATAAATTACTAAACAACGAGTCTGCCATTTATAATATCGAACCGTCCGCGTATTTACGAGGCTTCGAAAACAGTCGGAGATCGATTGGCCGTTTAAAATGTTTTCTGGCGTGCACGGATTGAAATTCCCGGTTTTGCGGGAAGATAACGTCGACCGATTTTCGACCAATTCGATGGAAATATCGGACCGACGATGATAGAGAGTTCGCGTTGATTGATAAATAAAACTTTAACGAAGCTCCGATGCGTCGAAACTTTTTGACATTTTATGTTGTCGAGCGTTCGGGTTGTTTTCGAACTGCGGAAAAACAATAATAGAAACGATTTTTTCGTGTTTCCTCTCCTCGCTAACGGTACTTTTTACGAATTCTGTCAATAATCTTTGCATACATCTTAAAATTTCTGTACTATTTAGAATTAGTCAAACTGTGGAGTAAAGTGTAAAATACGAGTTATAGAGAAATCACAAATACACAGATTTCGAGTTGAATATAACGATATAAAATTCAGCAAAGGACAAGATGAAGATTAGAAACTAAAACAAAACAAAAATTTAAGGTTCCCTACCATTTGTAAATAATGAAAATAATAAACAGAGTAGAATAAAATAAAAAAGTTTCCAAAATCGGATTTATCTTGAACCGACGAACTCTCGAATATACGGAAAAGGTCGTCCAGTATTTTTGCTGAATAGATTCATAATAAATTAGTGAAGTGGTAATTGGTAATTAATTATATCGGATTTCGATTCGAGTTCGTGTCTCTCTCGGCGCGTCGTTCAATCGCGTGCGCAATAAAGTTCGCCTAACACCTCGAATGGAAATCGAACGACACTTCGTCGCGTTATCGTTGCTCAATATTGTGTTCGTCGGTGAATTGACATTTCGACGATGTAGCCGCGTTGGAAATTTGCACGACGACCGAATTCGCGATCGTGCCAATGCAACGTTTTGTACAGAGTGTTTCAAAACGCGTGACATTTAATACTGGACAGAGGAACATAAAAACAACGGAAAACAAAAATTTTATAAAAATCGTACATTCTAACACGTTGATTGCTGTGACGGTCACTGGTGACCGGCGTTACAAACCTACAACGTGTCTTTAAAACGCTTAGAATAAATTTAGTTGAATAATATTAATATAAAGTCCATTGAATTATTGAATATTTCTATTTGCGTGGCGATCAATGTGTTAAGCAATGTCCCTTATAAAAAAAATGTTCATAGCGGGATGGGAGAAATTTAACAGTAACTTTCCGAGATAAAACAGTTGGCGGGACCTATTCTCGTTCTACCAGAAAGAGGAGAATAAAAATTAAAACACGTTAAAACTCAGTTGACCCTCCATTGTGGCAAACAGTACTTAAAATCTCATTAGCGAGGCCCCAATAAAAATTTAAACTTACCGCTGGCTGCAACACCGTCGAATCTCTCCTCGTAATTCTTGCAGACACCGCGAAAAATCGAAATTACACCGCTAATTAGACCCGCTTCGTTGGACCCGCCGTGGAAACTTCAACGATCCTCATTTCTCCGTCGACCAGTTGTTTTAAGTACCCGTCGTCGATTATCCACTCGAAATTATTTGTCTTCGCGGTCCGCGCGGTTTCCTCCTGTGTTCTGTACAATTTCATTTGCATAAACCTCCTTCAAAACCACCGCGAGGAATTCTTTCGATTATGCAACAATAAATTAACACGAATTCCCATTAAACGTCTTAATAAATATCTATTTGGAGCAAAGCTAGTACCACGATGTTACAAAATGAAGGAATACTAGATAAAAACGATATTTCTCTAACGACCCCCTTCATCAGCCCTTCAAATTAATTTTTTGAAGTCCATTCTAACAATTTTTAATATTAGAATAAAATAGCCTTTTTAATATCTCTCACTGTTCTAGGTATATTCGACGAGAAAGATAATTCTGTAATTTCACCCCTTGAAAGTGAATTATAGCACGGGCGAAAAATAGATGTGTGGTATGGATGACCTACTCTACTTGTGCTCAAAGTTTTATAATTTTTTCAATTTCCGGGCCTCCAAACTTCGCATGTAAGTTGCTCGGATGTTGAATAATGATCGATTCTTATTGAAAACCTGAAACTTTTTGCAATATTTTGTTTGTTTCGCCCCCCTCTTCGTCTCTCGTCGAGCTTATTGTGAATCCGTCAGTGATCGTCGACGTACCAAACGCACGCCATTGTTGCGTTTAATGGACGCTACGTTTACGCATATTAAATGGTTCGGTCGAAAACGTTCGCCTTATCGCGCGTTAGATAACTTGTACACAAGGAAGGAATGTCAATCACGATAATTCATAACGGGGCGCTGCGCGGGATATTGCGTGCTTCCGCGTACGAGTTATCTTCGACGGTTCCGCGGACAGGAACGTCGCCACGAGAAGAGATTCCATCATTTTCGACGACGAACCTAATCGATCGAATCCTCGAATTTCGTTTTCACGACGAATCTCGTTAATTCGCGCCATTAAAAAAATCATCGATTGAAACCGGAGTCGAGGGAACGTGATTCTCGAATTAACGAATAAAAATTTTAAACCCGTTCGCGAAATAGCTCGAATTTATATTTCGTTTGTAAAATCGAATATAACCAAGCAAAATCCAGTCTTTGGGAATAAAATTTGCCCGACTTTGGTCCAAACTTTAGCTACCGAAATCATCTCGAGAAATTTATATATTTCGAACCTAAAAATTCCAGAATATTATTCTTTCGCACCATCATTGATGGTACACGACAGAGCAAAGAAGGTAGATTATTTTTTTTGTGTAATTTCAGTAATTTCCTGATTTTTATTTCGCTCCGATTGGCCGCCGTTCGCTTCCTAATGCCCCATTCTAATTTCCCTCCTCAATTTCGCGACATTCTACTCTTTTCCGGTTCTGGGAGTTCCAATCCTGCTTTCCAACGTCTCGTCCCGAGTTTCCTCTAATCCCCGACACTCCAAATTCTCATCGCAATTACCCGATATCTTAATTCACCGCTCGTTTCAATTTGCTGCCGTTGAAATTCTAATTTCTCAACCCTCCCGATCACTTCCTCTCCAGTTTCCTCGTATTCTTCCAACTTCCCAAGCTTCAACGCACTAAACTTTATCGCCAGACGAGTCCCCCCACCCCCTACTTCCGATTCCAATCGCGTCGTCGCAACAAACTCACCGATAAACAGCAAATAAGATCAATTAACGGAGTTTGTTAACGAGTTCATTCTAATTCCATCGTGCAGCGAATTCTACGATAAGATGCGAAGTGAATGTTACGATCGTGATTAGTCGATTAAACTAATCGACTGTATCAGATTTTGAGTTTCGATCGTGAAGCGCCCTCTTCAAAATTTCAATTTTGTCGAGTGTACTAAAAAAACAGATGAGATTGTACGGGCGTTGATAATAAATTAATAAATGTGTATAACAGAAGTTCTAAAAATATATTATATATAAAATTATTTTATTTTAGATGTTCTTTAAAAATAGTTTTTGTTCGTTCGAATTATTCGTGTCGAGTTTAATTTCAATATTGTTTTTATGATAAATTTATAACAAGCAAAGAGTTTTGAAGCTGATACAATTTATAAATTGCGCCCTCATATTTTCCGTATAGATTTTTGAAATTACTTTTAACTTTGTTCCACGGACCGAATAAACTTGATGAAAGGGACGAATTGGAACCACTGTTGTGTGTTCCAGCACCGTTCTAGGGAGACAATGAAACTGGATCTTTTCGAAACTGAAAACACACGGCCCATTCTCCAAAATTAGAGTCACGCCATACACGTTATCGTGTGTGACTCTAATTTCGACTTTGTTGACAGCAGAGTTTGCGAATATAATTAAAATAAGACTCGGAGTATTAATCAAACTATACGGTCTCGCGTTCTACAATTAGAAACAAACCGGAAATAAAAGCACCACGATTCACAAAAAATTTAAAAAATAGTATCTGAAACGAACACATTTATTGTAAAATTGTTCGTGTAAAAAACGAGTACACGATCGTTTGACCGCAAACAATTCAACCATTGGTTTGCAGTACTCGGTATAAAAGATTGAAAACAAAAGTAAAAATATGTATATGTATATTGTATACGAATTATTAAGGGAAGAAAAATTAAAGAATCTATATTGGAATTATATTTGATAACAGAAACACGGAGTCTGAAGATTAGAGATGGTACGTGGTTGATTTATTTTAATGAAAGGAAAATAAATCCCACGTGGATCGATGAAACTATTTCGGCCAACATTAAACCTTGTCCAATATTCGTTTCATCGATCCATGGGGGGATTTACCTTCCTTATGTACCAATATTTGACAACATTGAACCTTGTCCAATATTTGTCTCATCGTTCCATTGATCGATGCAGGATTTACCTTCCTGACATACGAAAGGATCAACAACTTATCACTCCAATTTTGAAAACTTTTAATCGATCGATCTAGAAAAGAGAAACTATCTCAGATGCGAATAAAAGTTTAATTAAACAGAGCATGAATTATTTGTAAAGTAGTAGAAACATATTAAAATTTTAAAGTAGAAGGAAATGCTTTATATTTCTGGTGAAATCGAAAAAGACTAAATAGCACCTGGAAGGCTTTCCCACGTGGATTTTATTGATTTTACTAATACAAATCACTAGAATTGCTCTCTGGATTCATTTCTCCCAAGGAACAAACAAAACTAATTCAATAGTTTATAAACACAATTTTCGTAGGCTTGACTTTCAACAATATTATAATATCTTACACCTGATGTGATAAAATTCTGGAATCTATTAATTCAGCTTCACCAATCGTAAAATTTTCATCTCTTTCGAATTACACCGAATAAAATTCAGAATCCAAAGACTCTATATCATCGAGATTCTTCACAGATTCCCAAAACTTGATCGAATCGAAATTTTAAAAACCACGTAAGATAAAAATTCTACAAACTTTCGGATAAAATTAAGATTCACCCATGGGTAATTTCTTTCCAATCGTAATGACTTTTATTCACACCTTATTGCCGCGAAAGACACAGAAAAACCACGGTCACGTCGAGCTGCGTCGACCAATGACGACGACGGTGTTCCATTCGGTACCAACACTGTAACAACAACAAACCAACACACGTTGTTCACCGTGAAACTTCACTCGTTCTGTGCACGCGTCGAAAATCACGATCGATCCTCGAAGTTTCGCGTTCCCTCGAGAGCGGAAGTGGAACGAGCGTCGACGTATCCACTCGCAACGACGGCCGGCGTCGGACTGCCATCGGCCGCCACTGTCAAGGGGTTTTATCGACGGCAGGACAGATCGAGTGCCTCGGATAAACGTTCGTCGACAACGTTGTAAACAAACGACCCGCATTGTTCGCTGCTGGGTTGGATACCTGATTCGGGCAAAACAAAATTTGACTTTCCACTTGCCTAGGAGCAGGGGTAGGGAGAGTTGTGTTCCTGGAAACTTTTAAGTCTTCAAGGTGAGGCTATCGATTCCAACTCGAGCACCAAACGTTCGCAGGAAAACGGAAATTTAGGAGCTGTGCGAAAAGTAACAGAGCATTCTGAAAATTTTTAAACGAAAAGTCACCGAGGAAAATTGTTTGTTGCTTCAAGGTTGTTTGATAATTGGGATTTTTGGGCTCTCCAAAGGGAACGAAACTCTAAAACAAAGTTTAAATTGCTAATACTGTGCTTGGTCTATCGTTAAAAAACGCCGAGATTATTCTCATCCTACGATTATTAATAATTCTAGGATCCTCCTATTATCCAGCAGAGATATTCCAGACCACTTCTCGCAAACATCGGTTTAAGTCCCCAGACGGGCGGTGGCAACCATTGTTAAAAGACCTATCAATGGTGGGCGCTCATAAAGCTGACCTTGACCTCCGGTTTATACCCCGCTTCATCGAACAATTAAGGAGACTTGAAGGTAACGCGATTTGAAAAGGGTCACCCTTCGCGTCGTCTATCGGAGCGACCAGTGACACGGCGAATATCAGGCGTAAAATAACATTTATAAGCGGGAGGAACCGTTTTGTATTGACGGAAGACCTGAAATTATCGACCAATGGGCCGACAGCCGGGCTAATGGATGTTGACGTACTATTCCGTCCGTAACTTTCAACTTTTAAATTTCGTCGATCTCGTTTGGAAATATTTCTTACATTCTGCCAGGGAAGACTCTTTCTTTGGACCGTAAAAACTCTTTTATAAATTTCTCTAAGTAGTCAAATAATGTTTCTTTTTGTATACGTTCATACTTTTCTCCTGAAGAATACTGCAAATCACAATTTCGTGAACACATACACTTGCTTACCAAATCCGTGTCTTTCTGTTTATAATTTAAAATCGTTCTACATAAATAAACATTGTCTTCGTCCAACATTATTTTGAAAAAAAATATCCCAATTGAAAGAGAAACCGTTTTATCTCGTAACTCCGTTTTCCAATTAAATAATTAAGTACAACTCGAGTAAAAAAGCCCCGACTATCCGTCGGTGCCCTGTCATCGTCAACGACTCGTTTTTCAACTGATATTTTAATGCCTCGAAGCCCGGCAAAACGTAATTTATCCGTGATAAATGTTGACAAAATATTTAAAGAGTCACGATCGAACTAGAAGGGCGACAGATTGCAATTAGTTCGTGAATTTTAATATGCAAAGAACGACTCGCTCGAAACGAAAACGAATTGGCGACGCCATTTCCGTTGAATTTCGCCGCGTTATATTTCATCTTTTCTCCATTTTTTCCCCCTACCCTCCCTCAACCGTGTTTTGTGCCCGTTGCCCGTCCGCCAGGTTTGATTTCATTCGTCGCGCGCCATTGGAAACGAAACCTCGGCCGCAGGACGGGATCAGGAAACTGTCCCTTTGTTTGCTCTCTACGTGTCGCTCCGATCTGTTTTTAACCCTTCTATTTGGTGAACGCGCGGCCAACGGTGTTTCTTCCATTTTGTATCATTCTGCGGAATGATTTTGATGGGGCAAACGGAAATAACAAAGGAAGATCATAATTGTGGGGTCGTCGATTTTATTTAAAATTTTCATTGCCAAAATCCAAACGTTTTAAAAAAGATATTTCACTTTTTAAATGAAAATGGTAGTAGATTAATTGATAATGGTTGTATTAAGAAAGACGATAACATACGTTTGGTGTAATGTATCGTTTCTGACTGTTCGATAGAGGAACGTCTATCCAGGAAAAATTGAATAGAAGGGCAAACAACGGTTTGCTTAATGGCGATTTCGGTTCGATTCTGATTCGAGTGCGCGAATCGAGTACCAAGGATGCAATTAGACGACCGCGTTCGCGCCACTCTCGCGCATTGTCTGCGAGATTCATCTTGATTACCCCAATTGTACTAGTCTGTAATTTTTCGCGGGTACACGTGGAACAGGTTCAACCATTGTCTGAAACAATGGGTCCGACCTAGCTCGCGGAAAATATTGCCAGCTACGTGAGGGAGAAAGAGCCGTGGAAAAGCTCGTACAACGAGCTCTGGAGATATCGATTGACGCCATATTTCTCGTCCGAATCTATGATTTCGTTTAAGAATTCCCGACCAGCGTCGTCTGGTCACGGGCCCGAGGTACACGCTTCTCTCATTTTGCTGCTAGTTCCTTTTTTGTCGGCGAAGTTGGGAAATGAAGACCGCGACGGGAATCGTAGATGAAATCGTGTCTGGTTAAATGTATTTTAAGTCTACTTGATTCCGGGTTTCGGAATTCGGGCTTAATTAAAGTTTAACAAAATTCTATATTTCTGTATTCTATATTTAGGAAAACAAGGAAAATTTGTTGCCCTAAACGAGACAACGTTCGAAAGGTCTTGGCTCGAAGTTGAGCTTTTCGGAGTTCCAGGTCCCCCTCACTTCCGGTTCGGAAGTCGCCAATCATTGTGTATTAAAACTGTGTCAACACGAATACATATCTACGAATACGAAATTATATATTTCGTAATGGAGTTTACTATGATAAATTTTATAAAATATAAAAAGCACAAAATAGCGTATTCGCCATTCGATGAGAAAAAAAGATAATTCCCGAGTTAAAAATAGAGTGATCCGTGTAATATATTTAATTAAAGACAATCAAGATTCTCATCAGATTCGATGTAACTCGATTTTTCCGTCATTTTACAGATTCGAAGCGTTCCAAATCCAATCACTGGTCGCAAGTACCCCTAACGCAAATTATTGCACGAATCGGGACACTGTCGTAATCAGTATTCCGAGCGTATTTCAATTAGAAACTCGTTCATATGGTCACGTGAACGAATCGTTTAAATTATAGAAGAATCAATGCGAACAAAGGGTCAAACGAAACGTTTCGATGCAAAACTGATCCGCAACCGTTGACAATCGACTCATCGATAATTCATTTTAAAAATTGGGAGCTTCGTTTTTCCAGCTACAAAGACAACGCTCGGGGAAGGGACGCAAAAAATTATGCGAAAACTCGACGGAAAATTTGAAATGAGCCGATCGATCGGCAGCCAACCGGATAAACGGGGAAAAAGCGTTCGCGGAGATTCACATTCTGGATAAGACCGGTTCACGATTCTCGAATTAGCCGCGTTTCAAACGACCCCGTTCTGCTTTTCGAAAATTTTCCAGCCCCCGCTTTTTCCTCAGTCGTTAAACGACGTCGAGTGCTCCCAGATTATTATTTCTCTATTTTTTATTTGTTTCGGACGACGAACGAAACGTTTCGGAATTCGCGAGCGGCAAAAATGGACGCGAAAGTCTGCGTTTCGAAATGTTTATAGTTCCAGGTCCGGCGTTCTCTGGCAACGATCTGGATTAGAGGCTAGAGCACGCGAGCCGAATCCTTCCGTCTATATTTGCCTAACTCTCCATCAAATATCTAGTTTCTTCTCGTATTTTTACACGAACAAAAAGCCTGTGAATGGTTAAAACGACGAAGAGGTTCTGGGCTGAAACACCCTGTGGATGGACAGTGTCCAGAATTATCAGTCACAGAGTAGTGTGTAAAATTATATAATTATACAGCAACTCATCCAGGGACTATAATCCGGAAACATTCGAATATAGAAAGAGTTCAACCCTAAACTCAGCATACGATATTAAAGCTTCTGACATTATCTTAGAATCCTCCCGTCAAATAATAATTATTTTCGCGTAGTAAATCGGGGATCGTGTGATAACGAGTCAATTAGAAGCGACAAAGCAGTCCCATGGAATTAGTACGAAACTGAGACTGCTTGGAGCGAGTACAGTAACTAGGAGACACGGCATTTGACACTGTAGTTATTATTCCCGGTGAAATGGAAACTGCAACGTTTATTATGAGTAAAAATCGCTCGTCGAGCGTCTTAATAAACACGCTATTAATTCCAGCGAACGAACAAGCGGAGGCCAACACACAAGGTGTACCTTAGGTACATACATACCTTGGTGTATAACTCCTGTGGCGCTGCTTTGCTGCGAGTAGGAACTCGGGAAATCGTAGGAGGATAGAAAAGAGAAAGGAGGAGGCGCGTTTCATCCAGGCCTGCTAATGGACTTGTCAGTAAGACTTTCTAGCAGGTCCTGCCTTAGACAGGACTCCGGTGGCAAGCATGGGAAGTGACGCCACACTCTCAACGTCTGGAGCTAATAAGATATCTAAAAATTCAATATCCTGCTGTATCTTCCTCTAAATGTAAATATTACATCAAATTGGTCCATAAGATTTTCATTTTCTATCGAATGCATGTCACAAGGCACGAACTACGGTGTGTACGGTAATTTCAACTTTTTTAAAATTTTCGAATCGCCAAAAATTAACGATTTCGATCGTTGCGCCTTCGCTCGACGATCTTTCTATCTCGACTCCGGATGTTTAACATATTAAAATTTATCCAAGTATCACGAAACACCCTGTAGATCGCAAACTATTTATAACACCGTTTCACCGAAGCCTCACAGCTAGATATCTGCATGTCAACGGCTAATTACGTTCAATTACCCACCGACGGTTAATTAAAACTCTTAATTAATTAGCCCCCTAAGCACCGTTGCGGCCAAGTTCGAGTCCCCTCGAAACTTCCCCCGGAATTTCGTGCGTTCTAATATATATCCACGGCGAGATTCTTCCTTGTTAATTGGTCAGAGTCTCCTCGGGTCTTTCCCCGGTGTGGCCGTTGCCTGAATGCCGGCAGAGAGGCGATAAAGTTGTTAGTGGCTCGTTAGATTGCATGTCGTCCTAATAGAACGAATAATCGCTGCGAACAGTTCCAGTTCTCATTACGGACAATTTCGTGCAGGTTGAACGACCCGTACTTATTTAAACCCTCTCTGACCCCGATCTCGGCTTGAAATTCTCCGCTCCGCGACGTCAACTGATACGAACAATCGTCTCCGCTCGGATATTCATCGATTCGAAGAACGCGAGACAAAGCGGACTCCCAGTCGAGGCCAGTTGACTATTCCGGATCGAAGCAGTCGTGATTTTCGATCCTTTTAGCGGACGCGTACAGACCGAATCATCCGATCCTACGTATTACCGTTTATTTGCGACGGAAAAGATACGGTAACGGGATTTCCAACTACAAAATAGAACTTCCAAACTGCTTCGACGTCCATTTTATCAGCGATCCGATCATCCGAATTTCGATCGCGATTGGATCTCGATGATCGATTACGAAAGATAGAATCTATCAGCCTTTAACGACTAATCTTTCTCTGTATATTTAAAACTTGGAACGAAAATACGTTACGATTAATAATAAATACGACCTTGCGTCGCTAAAAACGATGGCCATTTCGAAACTGGAGTCTTAATCATTTCTGATAGAGCTAAAAATATAAAAATAGAAATATCCCAGTTCTCAGGATTTTAAGTTCGCCTCAAGGGGGTATTTTATTCTAAAATTCCTTACGAAAATAATTAAACTTCAAATTTATCTAGTTTCCAAGGATCCCCAATAAACGTAAAACACGAGAAACTATGAACACTTGTTCGTTTCCCATAAATCGTCGCGACGGAAGGACTACCGATGGATGGAACGAATATGGCGGTGTATTCTACGGGCATAAACAGAGCCCCGGATGCCTCGAAAGCCCCAATTGGGGCGGAAAGAAGGTTACAAAAGTTACATATCGGGGCACGCGTTATCGCGACGCTTCAAAGCGTTTAACGACCCAGATTTTAATTGGCAAAGTTATTCGACGTATCTCGCAGGACACTGGTCGCGATAATGCAGACTTTAATAAAATCTTTGGCCTTTGTATCGCGTATAATGTCCGCCGTTAGAATTGAGAATCTCGAGAATCGCGACGGAAATTGCAATCGGCTGAGTATTTTTCTTTTAATGGTCAGCGCCAGTCCGACCTTTCCCGGCTAACGCTTCCAAACGGATGGAAAAAGTTTCACTGATACTGATCTTCTGCTCGATAAAAGACAGACTTTTGCTTTCTTTTTGCGGACAGACGATTTAAAAGTCTGCGTCGATAGGGGGACTTTTATTCCTCATCTTGGGTTCGCAAATTTATCTACGATTTGTTTTATTAAAACAGAGCTACAGGTTGGACCAGATACCAGAAGCATTTCCAAAACACTATTTATTCTTCATCAACATCTTGAGCACGCTAAACCATATCTGGTAAATACATATAAATAAATACTATGGCCATATACAGTAATGATCCTTGAAATGAACACGTTCATCTTTCGTACAACAGTGGCGAAATTCGACACCGTGTTTTAAGGAATAGAAATGTTCAACTTACTGAAAACTAAGAATCGTTACTGTACTGGATGTCTGACAGTCCTAGGAATTTTGTCGAAACTACACTTTAGTATTTTTTCAATGGAAATGGAGCTTGTTCGAGATACCAGAAGCACCCTGTATCCCAGTATAGTCTTGATGAAATTTCGAAAGCCCCATTTGGTGCTCGACAATGTTCCATAGTAATCAGCCGGCGCAACAAGCGTCTGAAGTCGATTTGGAGCGTAAAGAGGTGAATTCCGCGGTTTTCGCGTAAAACGAGCCGGGAGATAACGGTCCACTCTCATCGGGTTAGCAAGACGAACAGCGCGTTGCCTCTTTGGACAAAAATTCCCTAACAGAATTCCCGGGGCAATGTAATCAGAGAGATTCCTCCCGTGGAGCGTTCGCCATAGCCCATAAGCTGGCAGTTTGAAACGGCGAGCGAAACGCGACGGGGAAATTAAGGAAATCTCCGGGTGCCAGTTTCCCTCGTCGGGCAACTTTCTTCGCTCGGACCTCTTCGTTTTTCTCTCGTCGTGGAAATCGCGTGTACGTTTCGTAGCGCGCCGCTTACCAAGTTATAAAAGTTATACTTTTCCGTAACATCTGGAACGATACCCCGGCGTTTGTTCGCCAGAACGGCCAACGGATGTTTCCCGACGAATTCGAAACAGAGACGGAAACTCCCGCGGGATGTTCCACGGGAAAAGTAATTAACGAACGAGGCTATCGAGACAACCAGTATTCGGGAATTAGCGACTCGCCTAACAAGCCAAGAGACGGGGATTTATAATTTGCGAGTTCGAGAAAGTTTCGAGGTGTGTCTCGACGAATTGGTAATATCTCCACGGTGAAACCTGGGAATTGTAAAATCATGCTGATCGGATATTACGGAAATTAATCGGTTCTTTGGTCGATTTTGAGCTACGTTGGAATACAACGCTAGTCACTCTTGAAATTTTCGGGATCGAAAAGCGCCATTTTACACAAATATTTGCTCTGCATTTCTTTGAGACGAAAGGACAAACAGGAGCAAAGACAATTTTAATGCGCACCGAGGCAAAGATGGTATATAAAATAGGGAAATACACGTTTAATGGATTGCTAGAATTAAAAGCTATCCGAACCATTTAAACCGAATTCTGTATTTTATTTAAACTCACGAAGCACTTCCTTTCAACCTGCATAACCGTATCTACAGAACGTGCAGGCCAGCCAATTCATTTAATGTAAATGTTGACTCTCTTTACGTCTGTTTACTATCGCCTGAAAGCACTCTACACAAATTATTGAATACATCCGTTTGCCGTACCAGACGGTTCGAAACATCAAACGAATAAATGAATCGAAACTAGAGATCATCGAGAAAAAATTGAACGGAAAAATTATTTTACATAGACACTGTTGCAATTAGAAAATGAAAAGCATACTCGAGAATAAAGCGCGGAGAACAAAGCAGAAACGAATCCGTGGAAGACGTCGGAAGGTATAACGTAAATTATTAACGAACCTTAAGAGGGCGGATACAGGGTATCCCATTTAACTTGCAGCACCCGAAGAAAAAGAGTCTTGACATCTCGGTAAGAGTTTATACGCTTACGCGACGATTAGAATTTTTTATTCGAAACTTTCTCTATTGAAACCGTTAAAATAGTATTATTATTTTTAAAATATAAATTAACCATCCTTACGTTGATTGAAACGTTTGGTCAGAAGTTTAGACTATGGGCTCCCGGGTATCGCAAATCACGCCAGCGAAAACACGCCGCGACGCGAACGACTATATCCCCGGGTCGTTTCTAAGCATTTTGCGAACCAAATGAGCCATAAATCCACCCCTAAGTGGTGTATTTACGAACAACCGAAATCCCACGGTCATAAATTTAATTGCTCGGTCGGCGAACAAAAAAAGAAGAAAATTTGAAAGAGAAGCGCGAAAATTGCTAATCGCGTCGGACGGTCCCTCGAGATATTGTCGCAACAATTTCACGGGGTTTTCTCACGACGATTCGAAGAAGATATTAGAGGCGGAGAGCGTTCCAGCCCGGTAATTATGCGAATCCGTTTGTCTGATCCTGAGAACGGAACAGCTGCTATCCGTCGGTGATTTAGTATTAAAACAATTCGCTCGCCGACGGAGCTCAGCAGCACCGACTCTCGCGAAACTTCGCGTAACTCGTTTCTCAATATTGTTGCTGCGATATTTCAGCGCGCGTTGCTGCCTCGCTGTGAATCAAAAATATTGTTGGAGAGGAAAAACCTCAGACGATAATAACGCGAATAACAGTAATGACGGCGAAAACGTTTCGGAATAACGAGTGCGGGAAACCCGTGTCCGAACGTACAGAGAATTTCAAGGGAAACACGATCGAACAAAAAAATTCATCGAACGCAGCGGGGGACGGAGACCCTGTGGCCTTTTCAACCATTTTCACGTCCTTTTCGCATATTTTGTTAATTATGGCATCTCCTTGCTTCGGAATTTATACGTTTTCGCCCATATTTTAATCACTTGAAATGCCATTTCTACGGCGACCTTTTAGGCATTTTATAAGAAGAGAAGTATAGAACTTAGGTATTTGGAATTTGGTATATTTATAGGTGGATAGTCGAAGAAAGTATGAATAAATTTTTATGAAATTATCTTGTGTACTTGTAAAGTTATTAATTGTTTTCCATAGTGTCCGTTTTTCTATTTCTATTTCACACAATAGAATAAGTTTGTTCTTTAGTATTCTGAAGATGGTGATAAATTGAGATGTAATAATAATTATTTTGCTCGAGAGGATAATGGGATTTCAATTTGAAGATTAATGGTGAACAGACAACCGATTATTTTAGGTCGTGTCGTTTTTTAAACCAACCTTGAAAAGAAGCCAATACATAGACCAGAAAACACTATTGTTTCGAAGCTTGCGCAAACTAATCTATAAATACAAATTTTCTAACAGCGCTGTAAAATATGTTGTTTAATCTTTACAAAGATAGATTAACTCTCGACCCGGAAGAACATGTTTTCACCGAACCTATGAAATTAATTTTCAATAGACAAATTCAATAAATTTATTATTCCTTTGATTAGTCGTTGATAATGCATTATTAGATGAGTATTTAGTGGACCATATTGGTCAGCTTATTAAGCTTACTAAGCTGCTCTGCATGGTTCAATAAATACACATCTAATGATAATATTTGATTACTAATCGTGGACTTGCACAAAGAATGAAACATAAATTGTGCGTTAATTTTCTGATTAACTATAAATACTAGAAAAAGAACCTATAAGACTTTTCCATTCCATTTATTGAAATCTGCAATTTGGAATAAAAATAAATACTAAATAGCTCAAACGATGCTCTATTTTACAGTTAATCCATAATCAGGGCACGAACAAATTTTACGAGAGTTGCAAATAAATGACAAAAATGACTGGGGAATGCCTGGAACGCTATAGTATTCCACAGTTAAATAGAAATTTTGCCCAACTCTGCCCTGGAGGTACCCAACGAGAAGCAATAACGTCGACGAAAGCACGGAACGTAATTTCGGGTTCGATGAATTAATTAAGGAGCACGTCGATGGACGCTTCTCCCAGGAATCGTGCGACCTATCGACGTTAACGTGAAAACCAATCGATCAATCGCCGTTAATGTGGAAACAATTGGCCCTCGCTCGATTACTGCATCGTCTATCGGCGTGCAACATTGTTCGCCGGAAATACAAGAACAACAAGTGGTTGGATTTTGCGTGGCCAACGAATTGATCGGCTCTCGCGGATAAACGTGTAGCACACTATCATCCTAATTGTTGTTAAAGCATCATCTCCCGCGTCACTCATACGCGAACGACGGGACTTTCGACCGAGAAAATAAAAAAATTCCCAGAATGAAACGTTAAAAAAAAATAAATCGAGTTTCTATAAGTACAAGAGTCAAATTATATCGATTCCAATTGTTGAAAAATAGAAGGATAACGATAGAAATTGATGAATTTTGTTCCTAACAAATTTTCTACGGATAGGAAAGTTAGAAAAAATAAAAGATGGAGCCACTAATCTTATAACTTTTTTAAAAATTTCGAAGCTCCCGTTTCAGCACTGCCAGCGATCGCGGCATCGAAACGATACGTTTAAATATTGCATTTCGGGGTGCATAGAATTTTTATTTAGATTGAAAACCTCTACTTCGTCCGGCGACCAGCGGTGAAAAAATTGCATCGCCAATAAAGCATTTAAAAGGAGGACAAATATTGAAAAAGAAAGGAAAGCAATTATCAACATTCCGGCCAGTTTATTCGATTCCTTTTCAATCTATTTCGTTATTCGGGAGTCGAAATTCTCATTATTGATATTGTGCCTGAGAGAAAATATTTGCTCGCCTTTCGTCCATTTTCGTAGCGTGTTCCGTGGTGGTGGAGAGAAGAGGGGGGACGCGATCAAAGAGCAAAGAGCTTTATTACAAGTTCCAGGGTCCAATTAATGCTAATTAATTAAGCATTGATGTTCAATCAGTGTCGAACCGTGAAACGAGAGATTCTAAATTCAACTTTGTTCCAACTAAACCCCCTCCCCCCTTAACGATATTTACGTTCGCTACCGCCATTGGGAAAAACAAATTATCTCCATGGACCATTTATAGTAAACTTATTCCATCCAGCGAACGTTTTCAATTATTTAATTGGCCAACCAAATATTTTAAATATACTAAATATTTCTATCGTTAATTTTATTTGTTTAAATTCTTTTGTCTGTTCAAATTTACAAATTCGAGCTACGTTATAATGAATGTCCATTTGTTTCGAATCTTCGAAAGTCATCCGCCAAACGGCGCTGGACAAACGTCTGCCCTGTACTCTTTGCCCTCGGTGCCACAGAACGCGGGGCTCGTTTCGCTCGCCGATTAATTCATCCCCGATAACTCGGGCGCAGCCACTGAGCAAATTGTTTGCAAAAACAGACGAACATAGCCGAACGAGACGCGTGGTTGGCTTCCAACAGGGATAGCTTTAAACCTTCTGGAACAGAAGGATGTTTGAAGACTTCTCGTTGCGTCACCTAAGGTGCATCCGACACATTCAGCGAACACGTAACGGTGGATTGTTGGAAAATATAATGGCGTCCTAGTCAATAGACCATCTCCCTCTCGTCCACGTACACGTACACACGCACGTGCTTGTATATTATACCCATTGAACGAACCCGTCTCTCGTTAACGTACGTACAATGGCCATCGGAAAATAGCATCGTGGCCGAGTTCAGGATTACCGAATTAATCGAATGGTTCTCACAAAGAAAGTCTATTTATAGCGCGAAACGAGTTCCATGGATAAATCCCACGTATTGTGGCTGCGATATCGCGTTATCATAATCCAGCTCTTCCGCCGTTGTTATCGATATTATCATTATCGAGAAGGAAGGAGGGGGAGTATAGTACACAATCTATAATACGGAATCGATGATCTACGGTGGTAAGCTTGCAATCTACGGGACAGAATGTGGATCTCGAATCTTGTTAAATCCGGTTGCTCGACCCGGATCACGAGATAATGTAAAATCTGTAATCTCGACTCGCTCGGTATCTACTCAATTTTCTCGATCTTTTTAAGTCTCCGGACGAAATAACCTGACCATCTCGAAACATCTTTTGCGACATTTTATAATGAAAAAGACAAGGGTCCATTTCATCCGAATGCCAAGATTCAGGTGTATCATAATAAACGAAATACTGAAGGTGGTCTCCGAATTACTTCGAAATCGACTTAAGACTAAAATGGACGAAGTTGTGGAGAGTCCCGAATGTTTTGGTTTATTAAAATTCATTTTGAATTTATATCCCGCACAGTGGTGCAACAGTTTCAAGACATTCGAGACTCTCGAACTTCAGAGAATCGTTTTGCAAAATATTTTGAGACTCACCGAGTTTCGCTCCTCGATGTCCTCGGGAGATTCGAATCCCACCATCGCTGTTAGAGTCTCGATAACTCTCGAAGTTTGGGTTGTATCGGCATCGCAAGAAACGTCGCCAAGCACATCCTGCTGATTCAAACGATAATTTATTTTAACAGCTGTTAGACACAATATTCGGTATGTGAATCGGTCCGATCGTTAACGAATGTTTAACGCAAATATTTACGACGGCTGTAAAGTAATTAAAACAAATCGCGACGGTTCTTGGGCGGCGTCGTTTTGCCGTAACAAAAAGCCTCTCTCCAAATATTCCTACCGGAGCAAACACCAATCGCTCCTGCGCGGTAAAGACTTCGATACTCGCTTATTTACTCCAATTACGTAGGCTAGGAATTCGGAAATTCTAATTACGAGAATTCCGTGACAGACGCACGGCTAGCTGTCGTCGTCAGAAATCTGGGCTGTTTACGAGACGTTCGATAACTAGAAACTGTGGTTGCCTGTTTACCTGGCAAACGACCGTGTCTGGATACCTTGCACGCAGTTTAGTTTACCGAGGAATCTTCGGTTGGGATCTTCGTGTTTCCATATTATAGTGTGTGTACGTGTATCAGGTGCAACGAGACAAACCTAGGCGTCGTTCCTTGCCCTAACAACCCCTGATTCGGTCCCATCAATTGTCGACGCGACACTGATTCTCCGCTTCTAACTCCGATTCGGGGAATAGAATTTGCACCACCTTACAGGTACTTTCTTTTGAACGTTCGATCGTACGACAAACAAATATCATTACTACCACTACCGTCCATATTCTGGCGATAATGTATGGAAAAACCAAACTTATGAGGGATGGTTGCCTCTATTGCGACTATAATTGTAACACGAGTTATTTGTGCCCGCTTTCAAGTGACAAGAAGTAGAACTAACTGTATTTATGACGAAAACGCTTTCATTATGCGAAATAATGCATACACAATTTGGGCACTTTGTATTCTCTCGTGAAAACCTCTATTCTTCGAAAGAATACCACATTCTGTGGTCTTTGTAGCTTCGTTTCCGTGTGTTTTTCCGACAAAGGAACTCAATAACGTCTACCGGGACGTCGCAGAGACAGAAATAGGCAAACCTGCGGACTCTGTGTCGCAAGCAGGGGCGTACTTAAATACGAGAATAGTAATACACCAGTTGGCGAAACAGAATGGCCGTGAGTATCGTAAATACGTCGTACGTGCTAAACTGTAAAATGATCAAGGAACCGCCTACGAAATCCGCTCTCCGTTAGCAATTTCCACGACTAAAAAACCTGCGGATGCGATACACGACTGGTTGTAATCGCGTTACCAGCCGAGAAAATAACTTCGCGTCTATGTACTCGACGAGTCAGTTTACGTAGCGGGGACTTGACCCGTGACATTTGCCAAACGAGATCCAGGATCCTTTTCCAGCGTCTTCCTGCGCGCGTGCTACTCTTTCCGGGCTCGCGTGCTGCGAAAATATTTGAGCACCGAGAGATTTCTGTTCGTCAAACTCGGCTCCCGACTCGCGATGTAATTTTTTCTATAAGCCTTACGTCAACAACCTGCGCCTCGATATTTAACGGACCCGAGAAGAAGTCTGTTTGCAGAATGGAACGAACCCATGTAGCAAGATAGTGATTTTTCTCTAACTATAGTCGCTGCTAGTCGACTAGACGATCGTTCCAATATTTATCCACCGACACGTTTAAATCACCGATTGCAACGTCAAATAAAATAGTTGAAAAATACAGTACAATTCCGATTATCGAGCATACTCGGGACTAGGGCAATACCGGAAAATCAAATATGTCCGATAATTGGACTATATACCTACGTATGAAGTGATCAAAACGAAGAATATAATCGCAGACGAGGTATACGAGTAGACCTTACATCCAATGTATTTTTTCGATCCATTACTAACAGATTACAGAAACGAAAAGAAGAGGAAGCGAGACAGAACTTGAAGTTAGAGAAACATTTCTAGACACACATTATATTTTCAGTAAAGAAAATATATTTTTTTCTCGAAAGTGCGTAGCAATTTGGGGGCATGTGTGTTCGCCAAAAATGATAGTAATTGACCCCTGCGACTGAAAATAATTTTTTTAGAACGATTTGAAATTTTTTAATTTCGTCAAAATTCTTCCCTAAAATACGCGTTGTTTGCATTTTGAAACGACGAAAACGGTGCTTTTTTATCTAGACTTTTATCTGGAAAGAAAACTAGTAAGGATAACTGACGTTCGATATACCCGAACAGTGATGAGAATACTACCGTTACTTGAATCCGGGGTAAGTTTCGTTAATCAAAACCGGGAATTGAGACGAAAAATCGAAGGGTTGATTTCCAACAACGAAAAATCAGATCCAACTGAATTTAACCATAGGTACACAAACCCCACGGACTCAGAATTCTATCCATTTCACGGTACGTACCGCCGAGCCTCTGTAAAGCGATCGTTCGCGGAGGAATTCGGAATTCTCTCTGCGATCGATTCGTCGCCGTCGGAAATATCGCGTTACATTGTTTGTTATTCACATCCCGCGTTTTGTGTAACGAGGAACAAAATCGATTTCTCGCGCGGTATCGCGTCCCCGGGGCCGCGGTTTCGATGCATCGGCGATATACGTTTTCGTCCGAATCCTATTTTCGTCAACCGACGTGCTCATCAATATTCATTTTATAAAGCTCGGCACTTCGCATCCTCTCCCTCCCCCCTTCATTTCCACCCCGCTGAAAGCTCCGCGCGGCTTGATTTCTTTTAATTCGATTCCACGGTTAATTCGAACGCACGCCGTCAGATTAAGGCTTTTATTTCGAGAGCCACGGGGTAATCTGATTTCCTGATTTCGTCCGTCCGTTTCTTTCCCGGCGTTGCACGCGTGCTGTGGTCCATTTGCCAAATGAAAACTGTCACAGGACCGTTGGATGAAAGGGAGATATGCATTCAGAGACCCGGAAAGATAAGCTATCTCGGGTCGGGATCCGGCACCCTTTCTCCGTTTTCTACTTTTCTCTTTCCCTTTCACGGGCTGAAATCTGCCTCGGATGGGCTTAATATCCTGTTTGCTGAACGACTGACGCGCATTCGAGTAGTACTCCCCGCCGCGTTTCAGACGGATGGTTTATTAAAACCTCCGTGGCTTTTATTTTCTACTCGGCGATACTGTGGCTCGCAGACGAAGAATGAGGTATGGATTGGGACGACTAAGGGCGAGCAACAAGTGAGAGAATGCAGGGCAAATTGAGCGACTGCGAGGGCGGACCAAAGGTCTACCGGGTGTCCCACGCGTTTACGTTTATTTTAACTTAGTAACCAATTTTTGGCTACTTATAAACGAGGCGATTCCGTGATATTATCCTGGAAAAATGATGAATCGATGTAAAACTTTATGTATATCAATTTTATTTAAACAATATCTGTTTCATTTAATATAATACAATACATTTTGTTCCACTCTGCTATTCACGCACGCGTCTCTCATGCTAACAATCTACACCTCCTCTTCGTCTTTTTTTTCTTGTTTCCGTTTTTTGTTTTTGTTTTTCGTTAAACTTCTAGCACAAAAATACGAGCATCATTTGAAACTTCTCGCCCTCTTTCACACACGTAAACACGCACGCACTCTTTTTCTCTCTTGTTTTGTTCACCCTCACCTCTCTTCCACTCGTCTCGTTTAAGTTTCCACGGAAAAATGCCATTTGCCAGTCTTTGAAAAGTATACATTAACATATATGTATCCCTGGGAAAAATTTTAATGGGGAATTCAAGAGGCCAAAATAAGACGAAAATCAAGAATACCAATTTGTTGATGAAGGCTTCGTTAAACAGTTATTAACGTTTAAAGTTCCGACCGTACTGAATTTTTTTCTCAAAAATGCGCAAGATTTCGGGGGTATGTCTATTCACCAAAAATGATTGTAATTGATCCCCGTAACCGAAAATAATTTTTCCAAAACGATTTGAAATTTTTTTTCCCGTTGAAAAATTTCACACATTCTCGAATTTTTTTCTAGAAAGTGGGTAGGATTTCGGGGGAATGTCTATTCACCAAAAATGATTGTAATTGACCCCCGCGGCCAAAAATAATTTTTTCAAAATTAATTAAAAATTTTTTTTTCGTCGAAAAATTTAGGCACCTACCCCCCGTCAATTTTACTTAAAAATTACTTTTTCGTTTTTAGTAATTTTGTTTGACGCCCTACAGAAAAGTTGTCTGATACTTTTTTGTAGGTACCCATGAGCTCCACTTCAGAAAAAAGTTTCATTGAAATATATTCACAATTGTAGGAGTTATGGCTGTTTGAAAATTGGACCATTTTTATGGGGGTTTTCTCATTTTGCGGGGTCAAGGACCAACTTTTCGAATATTTTTGCGATTTGTACATATTCTCCATCAAAATACGCATAGTTTGCTTTTTTAAACATTAAAATTGTCCAATCCGTTCAGAAGTTATGACGTTTTAAAGATTTGCATGAAAATTCAGGCAGACATTTCTGGCCAGAAATTATATTTTCGGTAAGGAATTTTTTTCTCGAAACTGAGTAGGATTTCGGGAGTATGTCTGTTGACCAAAAATGCTTGCAATTGACCCCTGCAACTAAAAATAATTTTTCCAGGACGATTCGAAAGTCTTTTTTTTACCCAAAACTTTCAGCACTTACTCGAATTTTTTTCTCGAAAGTGGGTAGGATTTCGGAAGTATGTGTATTCACCAAAAATGATTGTAATTGACCCCCGCACCCGAAAATAATTGTTTCAGAACGATTTCAAATTTTTTAATTTGATTGTTAATAACTTTTTAACGAAGCCTCCATCAACAAACTGGTATTCTTGATTTTCGTCTTATTTTGGCCTCTAGAATCCTCTAGTAAAATTTTTCCCAGGGGTGGCCGAACACCCTGTATATACGTTTGTTTTCAGGGCGAACCGATTAAACGTATCCTTTAAATTGTCATATTCGATCTCTTACTCTTCTTTTTGTTTCCCGTGCAAAGCAAGATAAATATCGACGAATACATTTTTGATTTGCGATCACGGTAATTTGGTAAATTAACAGTCATTAGCACGGACGAAGGAATGAAAACACGGAAAGGAAATGGTTTATCGAACACTTCGGAAATACAAAAATGCTGAAACTGAACCTGAGGAAATAAAGGGTCCTCTTTGTTACAAAACAACTTTAAAATCGTAAGAGATATAATAAAGAAGTTGAAACAAAGAATAAAAATTACTCATTTACTTAAAAATATGAAATAGCATTCCATTCTATGGAATAGACTAACTTAAAAAGGTTTCTAGAGAAAAAGACACTACTGCTTGCCAAGATTAAGGTGTGAAATAATACAACCATGATTTATCTGTAATAGATAAGATCTATTTATATTCTGTTATTTACAAGTAAAAATAAAATTTATCGTCATAAGTTTGTAGACTTAAAATACTATGCTACTTCTGTCGTAACTTTTTTAAATATCTCTTACTATTTTAAAGTTATCTCATAAAAACGAGCAACCATAAATGTTTTAAGGCGTAGTTTCGCCCCTTTAAAATATCTCCCATCGCCACAACAACAGTGGTTTTATATTAATATCGAATAGTTTTAACTCCGGCCCATGTTTTAAAAATATTTACAATTTCCAGATTCGTCTGCCTTGTGAATGTGAAATAAATTAAATTTGTTCGATATCTCTCTCTGAACGTATTCATACAAAACGAATGTAAATAAACGGGATATCAAATTTAAATAAACGAGACCATATGGAGTAAAATTCTGTTCGCACGGGGTTTCGTTCGCACGCGAATTAATCTGAAAAATTTGTCTGGTTCGCATGCGATTGGCGTAACGTTGTGTCTGCCCATTACTCGTTATTTCTACTTGCGTTAGCATTTGGAAACTTTGAGCGTATGGTACTATCTGTCCTCCTGTGTAATTCTTGGCTGGATAAAAGTTTCTAACTAAATAACTAAAAAATAAACGTTCATCAATCGACAAATAGAAATGTAACTGAGGTTCTCTATTATTCAAATTACATTCCTCCCATCTTCGCTTCCAACCGGTTGAAACCAATTACAATAATATCGTCGCACCCTGTATATAATATGTACACACAGTTCTGATGGGTAAGGAAAATGAAATCAAGTTTCGATTATAAAATACAGTTGTACGGAAGCCATTCAAACTGGCCCACCACACCGTCACGAATAAGTTTCAATTGCGTGTTTACATACAAATGACAAGTTACATGTAAGTTAAGAACGATCGTTACCAAGCTCGGACGAATTTTACGGACAGTCCTCGAAAGACGCCAAACGTCAACATAAGTACTTTTCTATTTCGGTCGAACTAGAAAACAGATGCACGATCAAGAAGAATAAACATCCGAGCCCGCGTAAAATAGACAAAATGTCTTTCAACGACCTGGTTCTCCAATCCCTATTTGGACTTCCAATTTAACTTATTAATTTCACACTTTTAGTTTCGAAACCCTGGCATTTGGGATCCTTCTTGTTCTCTTAACCGACGACGTCAAAGAGAACAACGACAACAATGCAATAGTAACGTGTTGTGCATATCTGTATCGCCATTCGATTTATCATGATACATACAATACATATACATATGCACAATACATACATGTATACGTCCGTGCAGTTATGATTACTTTTGTCCTTTCTCTCGCATAGAGTGTCAAAGGAGCTATACATACAAGATTCAAGAGGTTTTCTCATTCCATCACATACTCTCCTTTCTCTCCCTATAGCTTCATAATGTTTCATTAATTTTCATTTGTTTGTTTTTTTCTTTTTTTTTTGTTGAACGTGTTTTATCAAAGAGTTACCTTACGCTTACGCTTGAATAAAAATAAATATTTTCGATTGTGTCCTAGAAAAATTGTTGCAAGCTATATCGTATAATATACCTACCTACTTACAGATTACGTTAAGTATTCTCGAACGTGTGGCTGGCCTATGGTCGGCTGGCCCGCGAGCACGAATAAAAATCTGTATCCTCTTTTAATGCTAGCCACCGAAAAAGAAAGACGAAAAGGAAACAACGCAAAACTGACTTCTTTTATTCGACGACGGGCATCGACTCGGAGATTTCTTAAATTTTTTCCTCTCGACACCTGAGTGTGAACAGAGTTGGGCTTTATGGAACAATTTGAATAAATCTTTACCCGAATTGAACGTCTGGATAAAGCATTTACTCGAATAACAAGCTCCCGAATGAAACCGTTATTCGTTATTCGAACGGAGAATCAAATTTTATTCACGAGTCGCAAATAAACTTTATTCGCGACTTACGGAACGAAAGTTTATCCGGATGAAACGTTGTTCGTTAATCTTATTCGTTATCTAGATAAAAATGTGCCCAACTCTGAGTGTAAGACTGCTTTGGCTGTAATTACACACGATTCGGTCGAATCGTGTCTCGATTTTAATGGATATGACATTCTGTTCATTATTTTCGAATCAAAAGAACTCGAAAACGTTTTGGAAACACCGTATTACGTTATAGGTCCAATGCTAATCGCCTACCGTTACCACTAACGATCTAAAAACCTGGTCTATTATGTAGATTATGACTGAATGTCGTTTTATTTTTTGGGCCGAGGACGCTCTCCTCCGTTACATGACTCTCCTGAATGTCTCTCGTTCGCTAATTAATTCACTGGACGAATTGAAGGAGCATGGTTAATCGCGGTAGGATCTCTGTCTCAGTGACCTCCTAGCGTAAGGAAGTTGAAAGCTTTTCAAAAGCTCGTGTATATCTTGGAAATTCAAAAGCTGCTACCACTAATTATCCTGACACGAATGGTGTATGAACAACGATGTGCGACTCTGTTTCATAGGTTATGATTAACCCCTTGCTGCCTGGCACAGTACTAATTAAATGTAAGAGAACGCCATCTATCAAATTCAACTAACAAACCTGTAAGATATCAGACAGAGAAAATATACCTAATCTTATGAAGAGTAATTCAAAGTCTACTTTGGCAAAGTCTCCTGAAAATGCAAAGTAAAATTATACGAAACTAGTACAAAGAAGCATGATGAAATAAAATTCAAGAGCCTTAAAAGATGTTACTAATTGGCACCGAGTTCTGATAAAACTTTGTAAGCTTCCTGGCCTGACCTAGCAGAAATCTTTCTTATGAAATATTCTTGGGAAAGTTTAATACATGCTCGTGTGTATGAAATATACTTGACCTAATTGGCTTATGTATTTCATGATTTGTGTATCGATAACTGAACTCAGGCACAAAGGGCTTAAATGATCATTTGAATTGTTTGGATACGAAGACAAGATAGATCATAAAAATTAGGTGGCAGTCGATGAATATTGGCAGTATCAAAATGCTAGACCAGTGTCTCCCAAGATGGGGTGTACACTCTAGAGACAATTTTGAATTTTTTTTGGGTATAGTCAAAAATTCACCAAAATGGGGGGCACAAAGGTTGGGAAACACTATGCCAGACAAATGCAACGGATGAAAAGAAGAGAACAGGGACAAAGAACGGCGGCAAATAATTAAGGATCGTTCTGATTATGTAAAACCTACTGTTTCCCTGTTAAATACTTTCTTCTTTACTAAACACGTCCAAGCGACACGATTTTAAATATAGAAATTTATTAAAAAAGCTATTCTTGAAAGCAATGAAAAGTCTACTCAAAGTTGAGCAATATTCAATACTCCTATTTTTAAATAACATAACATTTACTCGTATATACAACTATATTCTCGCACGAAGAACAAAATCGCATTGCTCGAATAAAACAGAAAGAAAAAAAAATAGTTGTATAAAAAATTAAATTATCTTCCTGGTAATAAAATGTACACCGCGCTCTTAACACGGACGCAACCAGAGTAAAGCGAGAAAACAATAAGAATAAATAACAACTCTCCTTTCTCGAAACTCAGAATAGAAGGTAACTTTGTCATATTTAAATTCTATGCTGTCTGGTTGCACCCTCACAAAAAATACTCTGGATATAGTAGAGAGAATAAAAGAAACTCAATGAGTATTACATGGTAAAATAAAATGCATTGCACTCGATCCGTGCTGTACAATAATTAAAAACACTTATACAGTTTTGCATTGCTCACATTCAGCGAACAAAAAAGCTTAACAAGCTAGAGTAATACACGTGACATACGCAAGTCTTATGCACTGCTCAAAATAATTAGATTGCCAAATATTGAAATACTCGATACTTTAAAAGTTATTCGTACAGTACAAACAAAATGTTCCATAAAAATCTTATGTTTACATAATAAATACAGTACTTACTTCACTTGTTCCTCACATTTGGACACAATCTAATTACATTGAATAGCGTGGGTAAATGGATCCTGGCGCCAAATAATCGGTTATCGTGTCAAACACAAAATGGATAACGCTATTACCGCAATTCTGTATTTTCTGCAAGTGCTGGAGGTTCATCTTAAAATTCTTTCTGGTAACAAAAAAAATAGATAACACGTTTTTTGTTTCCTTTTCACATACAATCGTAAGAGCTGCCTCCAAATTCAAAAGAGGAAGTAAAACATGAGATCATCTTGAATTTCACAACGGAAGCAGCTGATATTTATTTGCGCACCGCGAATACAAATTCGTATACCAAAAAACAAATCCGAAACAACATATCCACAGCCATATACTAATAACATACAATCGTCTTTTTTCAATCAATCAAATATTGTAACTTCATAATTAAACTTGGTACGCGAAACAACCAGCACCGCCATCTTGTAGCGAAACGAAAAATGTTATATCGTCGACTGTAGAAGTACCGCGATTATTACATCTTATTGCAACGTCCACATCCTTCTTGTTTTTTTTTTTATGCTCGTTATATATTAAAATTACGCAGAGTCCTGCACGATCGAAAGCGTAGGAACGTTTTCACAAAACGACAAATTTATGCTACAAAAATTTACTTCTGTTCCTAAATCGATTTTTCGATCGTGCGATGAACTCTATTTTTTCCGTGCAGATGAACAGAGACAAGAAGACAGCGAAAACAACATATATCCCTAATTCATAATTTTTCTCAACTGTATCCTTCCATTGATAGAATTCCAATATTTTTCTCCCACTTTTCAACATCACCAATATGAAAAATGATTTGGCACAATATATTCTAATATGAAGATCGTCTCTTAAAAATCAACGTTTTCGCTAAAATAAACGTCGCCTCTGTTCATCTCCATTTAATTTAGAATTTAATCTTTACACCTTACTAGAAGACGAATACACGAACGATATATTCCTTGTCACTCGCTTCTTCTCTTTCCATCTTTCGTACCAATTTATCTGTACAGTTCACTTTCGGCCGCGCCATTTTTTTGATTCCCGCGCGAATCGTCGCTCTCGCTCCGAAGACACACAACACAAGTATTTACAGCTTTACAAAATGAAACACTGAAAAGTATTATCCTCGAACTGCAACTGGCAAATCGAATTTTCCAACTTTTCGTTCGTAGACCAATCCCCAAACCCTTTAAAGCTTTACTTGGCGACCTCTCGTGCAAATTTGTCGGAAGCTTCGCGACACCACAATGGATAACCGAAAAACGCGGGAACGGTTACATATCCACGGCGGATACCACATACTCATAAAAAACGTCCATTTGTACCAAGGTGACGAAGAGTAGACGGACGAGCCGAGATGAGCAACTACTGTCGAGGTATGTATTGATAATGTTTGATCATTATTTCTGATTATTCATTAATATGTATGTGCAATGTCCAATGACTGAATGCTGAATCACTCTGTTCGACCGTATAATCGTTAGAAAATACTAACTTCGCTGTTGTATCAACAAACCTTGTACGAGCAAGTTTGGTTAAGTTGCTAACGAATTTTCAATGAGCTCCGTTAACCCTTGTTCAACGTTTATAGTATTGGAAAGTAAAAAATTGCAGGTGTTTCGAATAACCGAAAAATAATATTTTGTCATTCTAAAATACTTAACAAATTTTGCATCCAGTAATTGCTTGTATAGAAGAAGCTCTTCTTCCATTTTACGATTGTTCGAAATTGGATGGATGCTCCATTATTCTGTTCTAATGCAATTCGGTATAGATTTCACACTGTAAATTAACTCTTTTGCAATGATCTGCAAAAGGGTTAATTTGGAGAGAGAAAAATCTAAATTGCAGCTAGGTCTTCGATCAAAAATGAAAAAAATGTAAAATAGTATTTCGGCTCGTCGCGTGGTTATAAATGGACTCCTTAACGGTGTAACGAAAAGAAAAGGAAAAGAAAACATTCACTTTTTTGCCGTCTTTTCGAAGACAGTTCGATCGCGGAATGAACTCTCTCGCAATGGAAACGAAAAGAGGACCGTCTGAACAGACCTATATACAAACATATACATCGTCGCATAGAAACAAAAGAAATTCAAATAGGGTAAAGCTTCAAAGTCAGCCAAGTGAACGTCGTACACGGACAGCTCAAAAAGTCGTTACTTACCACCATCGATGAATCGATGCATAACGAAAATGATTCCTGTTTCTCCCATGCGGCTAATCAACGAGCAAATCAAACGCTCGACTGATCCACGAACATGATGCATGAGTATTAAATTCTTCTTGGAAAACACGGAAATATTTCACGGACTGATCGCGCTGCGATGGAAACGAAACGAAGATTCGTCGCGGAAAAGAAAATCACACTTCACTCGATCAGAGTTCGAAGGGTTCAACCTCTCTCGTCAGTCCTGCTAATTCGCGTAGGAGGCAAGATCACAGAAACATGTTCTAAGGCTCATAGTCACCCACAACGAAATGATATATTACGTGTCTCTCTATGTTCACGTATTCCTTTCTCTTATCCTTCTTATCGCTAAATGCAAGTGGAATCTGGATGCTGACTGGCAGATTTTCGACTTTTCTTCGGCTCCTTCGTCGTCAATTCCTGAGAAGACCTTCGCGGACTGCCCAATGTAACTAACGCAGACGCTACTGCTAAGCCAGCACTCTGGCCGGCCGGCGTGTACGGTTCACCACCAGTAGGCAGTCTGACTAGCAACGACAGGACCGCGGCTCTGTTACCGCAACAGGGCTCCAGTGCGATCGGACTGGGAGCATCCTGGAATTATTAAGGCAATTATAGCATCAATTGCCAATCCCGAAACCAGACGCAACCACGACCGTTCCAACCGAATCTGAACGAACAATGCCATTCATAGGAAATAGAAAGAGAGGAATGGCTGAAAGAGTTATGAGAACTGGCCAGATTCAGACTAGGACTATTCGAAATGAAAGAACGAAAATATTGGATGAATGAAAAGGAAGAGATTTGCAGACTCTGGTGAAATAAAGGATTTTAAAGTAAAGTCGATGGGCCCAAACTGATTCAAATACATAAAAAGTGTAAAAAAGATTTAGCTAGAAAGTAAACGCGATGCTGACCTTTTTCTTTTTGCGGCAATTGGTTAATTCGGAATCGCTTCGTTCCGAATCCGAATTACTGACGTCCCGCCTCTCGATTTCTACCAAAACTTGGCTGAACGCTCTGTTAGCCATTTGCTCCATCTCTACAAAGAGTCTCTGCCTTCTTCTGTACATGTCATACTTTTGTTTAATCTTCCAGAGGACAGCGGCCACCAATAGTAGAGCGAGGAAGCACCTGGGTGGTGGTATGTAATCTCTAGTTTACAAGTAAGTACTGCCTGAGGCTTAGGACAACACAAAAGCGTAGAAAATTTTGAAAAAAAAAAGAAGACGAACAAACTATACGATCGAACTTAACGTATTTATCCCACTAATGGCTTCCCTATGCGAAAAACAGAAATATCGATGCGCGGCTACGCGCGTTTCAATTTATTTAAAGATCAAGTTTAAAATACTCACGTGCAAAACGTTATGAAGAACTGCTGCAAGTTCAGTTTGGAATATTGCGAGAAGGAGATCTGGATCCATACTGGCGACTGAAAGTCGTACACATACACGTAGAACGTAGTCAACGTGTTGTTGTCCTCGCTGCCGAAACTATAATCAGCCTTACTGAAACGATGCTTATACATGCTGGTCGTACAGTTCGCACCAAGAAGGAGCGGTATTTCTGGAGAGTCCGACCTCTTAATAGTAACATTCATTTTCGCGAGAACGGAACAGGTAATGGAAAACTCTGCGTCGATATCGGGTTTTGACGGGGAATTTTTAAAGTTGATCGCCCTGTACTGACGATCTTCCTTCTTGCTCAAATTGAATGTAAATTGATAATCTATCGCCAAGTCATCTGCAGAAGAAATTTAAAATATAAAATACCAACATACGATCGCGCTTGATTATACGTCATAATCGAATGTAACTTACAAAAACACGATCCTTTATTTGTTGGATCTCCGTGGTAAAGATTAGATACGTCGCAACGCTCACAATGATCCCCTATAATGCCTTTCGTTGTGCAGAAACATTTTCCAGTCTCGCTTGTGCACTGTGTGCCTTGATTATTGCAAAAGCAGGCTGTAATGCGAAAACATTAACTCGATAAAGACTCGATGTCAACATACGTAACTTAATAACGAAGTAATGTATTTACGTTGGCAAGTTGCTCCGTTCAAAGGACTCCCGTAATAACCAGGGATGCACTTGTCGCAGTGTGGTCCATACGTTAAATTTCCACATGGTTGAATGCACACGCTACTATTTGGAAGACACTTACTGTGGCCGTTACATTGACAAGCTGAAATTGTTCATTTATTAGTTTAACGGGAGAAAGCCTTAGGTATAGAGTAAAATGGAACAAAATGTAGTACGCGTAGATGTTCCATTGCCTTACAATTCACTTACTAGGACATTTGGTAAAGTACCATTGCTCAAAGGGGCACGTGTCCAAGCTTTTGCTGCTCGGGCCACGCGCTCCACCTGGCAGGCAGAGTCCCTTTCCGGTTCCTGAACCGTCATCGCACCATCCACATCCGGGATCCGAGCGGCACGTCGCGCAGGACGAGTAAAACGTACACCATTCCTTCCCCGTCTCTGTGGCACGGCATTTCGCGTCGATTACGATCCAATCACGGCATTGTCCATAAGGAAAGCTCGCTGGATATGCGGGCTTGTCAACACACTTCTTCTCGTTCTGGCACCAAATGCAATCCGATTCCGTACAATTTTTGCAAGATGTGAACTCCTCGCACAGATTGCGACACGAGTCTATCGACAATCGCTGCGCTTGTATAGTTCCATTTAAAATGGTCACCTGCTATGAAAGTATCAATAAGGGTACATTATTTATTAAGTAACTATTAGTAAATCGAATTAAGAGACACTATCGACAAACTAAATGACCCTCCGTTTCATCCATTCTTTGTTTCAATTTTGTTTCATGGTTGTTTTATTTTTTAAGTCCTTTGCGGTCGAAATGCATAGTAATAGGGTTCCCATATATTGGGGAATAATTTAGAAATTACCTTTTGACCTTCTTGATAGATCTTGTGTAAAAATTAGTTCGTCGTTGTAGTGTTCACGAGGTTCTGTTCGTTAAGTTATTTTTTTTACCTGAGTGCTCACATCGCGAGCCTTCGTGTGGGGCTTGCAACGGTCAGGTCCGTTCGACCAGGACCAGATGCAGCGTGGATTGCTGGAGCACGCGTGGCATGTGTGCAATTGCAGACACTCGATGCCGGTATGCGCGTCGCACTGTTCCAAATCCGTGATGGCCTTTGTCGGTGGTGCATTCGCATTGTCCCGGCATATCTCGTGCGAGCAGCTTTTCCCGCACCAGACGCAATTGTACGACGTCTGCACGCATGCCACACAGTCCGTGAGTAGCTTGCACAACTCCTTGTGGGACGTCATCCCGCGTGGTGGCGCGTCGTCCAGACATCTCATGTAAATTCCGTCGTGCACGTCGTCGTTCATGAGCACGTGCGTCGGTATCTTGGTGATTTGTAAACACCGACTATCCTGCTTATCCCACACGCACTTCACACCTATCCTCGCGTTCAGACATTGGTTCTGATTCGTCAGATGCTCGCAATTCCCCGGTGTGTACCTGTCACGCACAAATAAACAAAGTTGTCATCACTTTGGTACTGTAGAGATTGATTTGAAGTCAAATATTCTTGATCTAGGATCCCTGGAGGTCAAATGGGTGATAAACTACCTGAGCATGTCGGACAGCATCTGGCCGTCGAATCCTCCGTAGATGTACATTGATTTCTCGAACACGGTCGCAGTGTGCCCGTATCTGGGCAAGTCTGTCATCTCTTTAGGCATAGGGAACGGGTGCCACGAGTCGCAGGTAACGTCGTACGCCATCGTGTCCGCGGAATAACATCTGGTGCCGTCCAAATGTTGCGTGTCGTTGTGCATATTGCCGCCGAATACGATCATCAGGCCGCCGGAGACGAACACGGCCGTGTGAAAGAACCGAGCCGACGGCGCCGATGTGAGTAACGTCCACAAGCGATAATTCGGGTGATAAGAGTATAATCTGTTGGTCAACACCTGTGTGCTCTGCGACTCGGACACGTAACCGCTGTATACGTAGATTAGATTCGTCAGGGGATCGTAGGCAGACGTGTGACCGTAGCCACCTTTCACGGGGAAACCAACCGTTTCGACTATCTGCCATTCACGAGTGCCCAGGTAGTATTCTTGCACTACGTTCAGGTAGCCATACTGGGGCGAATAACCAAATATCACCACCATCTTCTCTTTCTTCCCGTGACTCTGCACCAGGGTCGCGGTATGACCAGTTACCTGTGTGAAGTAACTCGTTAAACGAAACTACTCGATGCAGTTATGTAGTAGTTACGAATGTATTTAATTTTTGAAACTAAGAATTATATGCGTTGCAGGAAGAAGAAGAGATCAGTTCAGTCAGCCTACGTAAGACTCGTAACCAATAATTCTTGTAAGCAGAATTTACTCGACACTGTTCACATTCCTTTTCCTCGCGGTACTGCATTCTTCTTAACCCGGAATTGATCTTTCTTTCTCCCAGCAATATCGTCGTGTTTATACGATTCGAAAGCTTTGAAAGGAATTAATCGCGTGAATCGGGTACTTGCTATATTATGCAATAACAAAGAGCATTCCTCGATTCCTTTCCAAGAAAGGGAACATGTGAAAACGGGAATTTTCGCAACTCTTAGAATGTTACGATACTTTGGCACGAGGTAATCAAATTCAAGTGATATTGCTTTTAATAAATGTTCTATAATAACGATTCATCTTTGATTCTGTTATGCACGACGGTAAAAGTGTCGATGTTTACTAATAAATAGCAAGACAGGAAACGATTTGATCACCTTTAAGGGTCCGCACATGGTTTTATTGTTGTGGCAGTTGTCGTGCACAGTGACATTCTCCCAAACTTTCGCCGATACGTCGAACGCCCAGATCTCGTTCGTCACGGTGGAATTCTGCACAACGCCTCCGTACATGAATATCTTGTCGCCGAACAGCACGCACGAGTGAGCGTAGCGGGATAAGGGAACCTTTCCCTCGACATGTGGAGTCTCCCAGACGTTCCCATTGTAATCGTAGACGTATATCATCTTAGCACGGTGGAAGCTCTCGCCGCCGACCACGTACAGAGAATCCTTCCAAACGATGGAGCAATGACTAGCTGAACCCTCTGGCGAGAAATCCGTGTACGTTACAGTTTCCCAAAAGCCGCGGTCGCTCCTCTGGCTGCAGTCTGAACCTGAGCATTTGTCAAGGATTAGAATCCTCAGGTCAGAATGGGAAGATACACCTACAGTGTCGCATGGAAAATTGTACTACAATGGATATTCACGCTATTACTAAGCAGTAACTTATTAAAACTACGTGAAAGAGGAAACAGTTTCTTATTGCCAATACAGTTAGTATAAATACAGCGTTTATATATTTCCCCAATTGGTTTGCAATATGTTAAGTAGTATTTCTTTTATAAAATTCCAAAAATGTCCTTGCTTTTCTACGTTGAGACTAGAATATCCCCGTGACGACGTTACAAGTTTCTAACGGAAACAGCCAGTTTACATGAAGATACCATCGAAAGCTCTCTAGGAAAATGCTGAAAGTTCGTCGAGCGAGCCAGATGTACTCGGCAGACATTCGCGACGGTACAAATATGCTGTCCAAAGTGTCTCCTGCGGTTGGCATCCGCAAACGATGAAAGTTCTAAACAGTCGGGCGTTGAAAAACAACTTTCCCCCCGGAGAGAGGGAGGGGGGAGTCAGAGTCGGGTTTTCCATGCGACTGAACTCGACGAAGTTTCAGGGATGATCCTCTCACCCTTGTAGCCGTGGACGCAGTCGCAGTGATGGCTCTCGCGATTGCACACGCCTTGTCCGTGGCTGTGAGAACAATTGTCGGGGCAGACCTGGACCTCGCAGGCCTCACCGGTCCACGTAGCATCGCACGTACATACACCGTCTATGCAAACACCGTGGCCGGAACAGTCGATGTGCGAATACCTAACGGGGCCCACAAAACACGTACACGTGAGAAGAAGATGATACGCTGGAGCAAACTTCAGGAAGGGGACGACCGCGTGCCATCGTTTGATTGCAAGGTAAACATGATCTTATCGTACTTCCACTGACAGAAGGAATGTGTATTTAATCACTGCAACCGCGTTTAAACAGTTTTATGTGTAAATAACACTTGGTTGTGTGCAGAGACAATTTGTATGGAACAAACAAGCTTTTACATTGAATTGAATTTAGTTATATAAGTTGGTCTACTTTAGAGATATGTTTTAATTTAGTCGCCATGTTCTAATCGTTTTTGGAACGAGAGTAAATGCAAGTTGTAGTACATACTAAATGTTACAAAACCCTAAAAGCATTTGTCAGAATTGGCCCTAGTTTTAAAACGAAAAAATCAAATTTCAGATAATCGCAAGAATCCAAGTGGATAAATGGTAAGCTTTGAATAAGTTTATCGCTGCAAGAGGTAAATATCTATACAATATACATATTTGTTATGTACAATTTTCTTGCAGAAAACGTATAGGGGAATAAAATGAATGAGGCAAACTCTCGGATTCCAGTTGTTGTACCGGTTCAAACAGGTCGATGTATGCATGGCGCAAACAGTTTGACGGAAAAAATAAGGGGCACGATGGGCACGGGGATGGAGAGTACACAAATAAAACGCGTACTGTTCGCAAGCAAATCGTCCTATCTCCATGTGCAAACAGTAGCAGAAAGATCGTTTACCTGCTGGAACAGGCGTTGATCTTGTAAGTAATATTGAAGCCGCTCATGTTGTAAGCGAAGTCCGAGTAGAAGTGCAGCAACGCGCTTCCGGAACGGGCTATTACTTCCGGCACGCGGCGTATATGATAACCGTCTTTGTGCATCAGGCCGGAAAAGACTGCTAGCAGCGGCGCCTCGACGCTGTCACCGTCGTAGATATACAGATGATCCCACCTACATTCTGTCGCGAACTGTTCCACGTGCATGCGTATCGTGGAATTCGGATTGCTCTCGATCAGCCAGGAACACTTCACGTCCGCCGTGTAGTTCCCGATACCGTCGTGGATGTGTCCCGTCGGCTCCGATAATCTGTGCAATAGAACAACCGATTCTTATGATACAGTTACAGTTCATTAATATAACTTAAGATATAACTCTGTTGGCAACTCGGTTTTGACAAAGCCCTCCCTTACCCTTACGAAGGTAAGGAGTAATTCTTACATTACACTCAGAAACATAACGTTTATTATGATCGCAAAGTAAAGAAATTTACATTCATTTGTCAACAATTAGACTAAAGAAGAGGAATAACATGTCAAAACTGTAGTCGAAAGAGTCTCCAAACGAAGAGGAATTCAATTTTACGAATTCACGCAAATAAGACTGGAACATCGCTTGGAGAGTAAGTATAATTTCTTGTCTGCCAGATAACAGGAAAGACAAGTTATTGAAAATATTTTCTCCAAAGTGGAACTACCGCTTGCATATCATGTTTTCTTATCGAGGCCTTCAAATCGTTCCTCGGCCATGGGCCTCAAAAAATTTTAATTCGACCGTAACTAGAAGGAAACGCGAAAAATGTCTCGGACAGCGAAGGATAAGGCAAGAACGTTGTCGGCTATTTTAAATTCGGTCCTTAATTGGTTAATACTGTTGCGATGCTTTTCGCGCGCAAAGTGAAACGCAATTAGGCCGCAAATAAAATGCGTTTTGCGGCGCAGGAAGTCGCTGAAGGGGGGCACCGGGAGGGCAGAGACAGACGACTGGTAAAACCATTCCGAAGGGAATTCATCGCGCGAAGCAATCTCCGTGGTCTTCGGACGAGACTCGTCCCGGCACTAATGAGAAGCCAGAGGCACCGGAAGTGGCGGGCATGAAAAGGATCGGGCGACCTTCGCGAACTCACGCAGCCCGTAACGTTCGTCGAAAGAGAAAGTAACAACCGGGGTTAGCTAGCACCTCCTTCGGCCACATTTCTGAGCAACAGAATGCACGAGGCGAGTCTCGCCGCGTTGTCTTCGACGATGGAGGAATTACAATATCCGCCGGACGGAGGACGAACCTCTGTTAAAATACGCCTCTTAAAATTTGAACTTGAAATTAGTTTCTAAGTTAATTCATTTTTTTTAACAATTATTTACACAGGTTATTCGCATTCACTAACATTGACACCTTTTCAGTGTCATGAAAAATAGCACTAAAGAGTCTACAAATTTCAGCAATAGAAATCTTCGAAATTCGTTGAAGATGGAATCGAAGAAATTTCATATAGGACGAGTCGATAGTTTTAGGAAGTCGATCTAGTTACTTTTTGAATGCAGCACGGGTCGTGTTGTTTAGAAATTCTGATTTTGGCGATCAATGGTTCGCGCGACAACGTGGTACAACGGTTCGAAAAAGGACATTCGCGCAAAAGTAAGCGGGTCTCGTATTGTCAGCGAGGTGAAAAGCTCGCCGGGGCTAGCGTGGCCGATCAACGCATTGATGTCGGGAAAAATACCCGCGCAGAAAAATGCACGCGCGAGGTGGATGCACGATGAAAGAACATCTGCGCACCGTTATCGAGCAGAACGCATTTATAGGGATGATTGCATCCCGAAAACGGATGCGCCATTGTCGGCCGGCGACGTTCCAGGAATAACAATATGTTGGCTTTAACAATGCGAGGAAAAAACGGAAGGGGGGAAAAAAAGAGTAGAGGAACGTGCCTTGCGCGGATGTTGGGATTCATGTACCGAGCACACTTTGCCCGACGTAAATTCTCATCGGGGATTTACGACGGTAACACGTGTTGCGGGCAGGATCGCGAGAAGCAGTAATATTTCCAGGGAAAAACATTTTTGCGCAAAAGAACACGGAAATGCGAACGCGGGAGACGCTTAAAAACCGGAAACAGAGTTTGTATTGTTGAAGTGCGCGCTGCACGGTGAAACGGATATACACTCTGCGGAACTGTTGAGAGAATTATGTGGTCGGGCGGACTGACCTACATTTGGAAAGCTGCTATGTACCGAGTCTCGATGTATTCCGTATTGCTCCTGCTCGATGCTCGGTGAATACTCGCTGCCAATAATCGTACTCGGGTCCGTTACGTATATAGATAAAATTCCAGATCTATGGGTTTGTGATTTCCCTGTAACTTCTACTGTTTTTGTTCGATCTAAAGGAAATTTTGTTTCGGTTGCTCTATGTGCTCCGACGGAAAGTATAGGCCACTTAATTTGTGAGAATATTAGCTATGATTATTATTATATCAATACTAAGCTGGTAACTTTGAATAACAAGTCAACGTTCTCTTTGTTTAGTTACTGTTTGTAGGGAAAGTTGTACGGTTTCATTTTTTTTTTTCTTTTTTAACAGCACTACAATAATAATCTGTAGAGTAGTTTTTAAAATGAAGGCGTTACGGTAATTCTTCTTATTATTTTGAACGCAGTGACTCCGCATCTAGCACTCGAATCTACGTGATTCACGACTTAACTAATCTTAGCGTGCCTATGAAACTCCGCCGGGTTATCTGTTGCGATTTTCAACACTTACGAATCATGTCTCGTTTCTCCAGTGAATAATTCATCGGTCGTCTCATGCCAATTACGCGACAATCTCTCACAGATCGTTTATCAGGAAAATGTTTTCTAACTGAACTGCGTAGCAACGAATGTTTCGCAACGTCTTCCCGAACCTCGGAAGTCGTCGCTCAGTGAAGCGTTCATATAAAAAAAAATATAAAATATTTACTATTGTAAACAACAAACAAAGCAATTTTAACAATTGAATTCTTCAATAAGAGGATAATACATGAATTTGAATTTGTATATTTGAACTTCGTATTCAGATTTATTCGTGCGTAATCCTACATTATTTATATAGAACATTTGTTCCCAATGATCTCCTTTATGTAAATAGGTTATCTCAAAGTTTGTCATTCATCATGAATATGATAATTACTTATACACAGACTATCATACAAAAACTGTGTTGGAATAAAGCCTTGATGCTTCTCTGAATCAACTTTGGATTACTGAGACTGAGAAAAGGCCAAGAAAAATTGGGAAAATTACTAGTTAGTTTGCCCTGGTTATGCTTTATTGTTATGCGAAACAAACGAGGTAATAGTATAGATAAATATTACACTTTTAACTAAAGGTTAATTTAATAACAGTCAAAGTTAGTTTAATAACGGCATACAGGTATACCTCACCTTTATACCTAACGTATACTTATGTGCTTCGTCTCTTTCCTTTCACTCAACTCTAATTTATTATTCCATGCAAATTTAGCACGATAAAAGCGTATTATTACTATTATTATCCGTTAATAATGTGAACTTAGAACTCATTTATACACGATAGTATACTATTTATACTTTAGCTTTATAGTAAAATATTTGTGAAGCAGAATTTAACATTTAATGTACATCCTCTTATCAATGTTTACTAAATCTATTATATAATTTTCCCCAGAAGCAAACAAAAATTCGTATTAAGAGAATTAACGATATTATCGATAATGTTTCGATATTTCAAGATTTGTCGATACTGTCTCGATATTCTCGATATTTATCGACACTGATTTGATATCCTTGATATATTATCGATATTCGCCACTACAATTTGGTACAATAAAATCGTAATATTATTATTGTCGATAGTAGGCGCCACTATTTCGAACACTAATTCTTAAATTCTCGTTTAGTTCTTTTCTTCGCACAGGATATCTCGGTCGTTGCACGTATAAAATTCGTAAAACATCGCGGGAACGGGGATAACATAGCGGCTCGCGCAATTCGCGTCAATTAATTTCGCGAAAGCTATCTTCACAGCGAGTATATATCGTTCTCGTTAACACACGAAGTAATATTTCTTTAATAACGAAGACGCCTGATGATTTCCGAAACCGCAGTTCGACGACCGCCGCCGCTAATTTGCTTTTTTCCGCGAAGCTAAACGATCGAGGAAAAGAACTCGACGACTATTAAAAGAAACGCGTTATATTAGACCGTGGAAATAAACGTACAATGACAATAAGGAATTTACGATCGTACCTCCGAGACATTCGACAACGAACGAAACGTTTTTCTCGTTCGACGAGGCCTGGGGGAAATACCCTCTTCGTGCATTTACGCGTCCATCAAACAACCCCTTGGGAATGTGTGTTTGAATTATTTCTAAGATTATTAAACTACGTAATTTATACACTTATATCTGTAAATATTAAAACAACCTATTCTTACTTTTCAGATATCGAAGTCAACTCCATATCTTTTTGAAACGATAAAATAAGAAATTTTTGGATATACTAAAATAGTGGTCTGCAAACTACCGATGATACTAAAGATGAGTTTAAAAAAAAATAACTAACATATTCTGCTCTTTGAATAAATGAATCTGTGTAAGACTTGTTGAGTTATAATTGTGACGTCATAGAAAATTTCAAGCGTTAGGTCTGACAGTCGACGTGTTTATACGGATAATGGAGGTTCTAATGTGCCTCGAGAACAAGTATAATCGGAGCTGACAAATTCACATGGATCTTACACAGTCGAACGCTTCGGTATTTACAGAAAGGAAGACTCTAATAGCAACAAACTCCATTGTTCGAGTTTCGCTCGATTGATTCACAATGTAGCAACGTTACACGTTCGCAGATAAAACTCACAAGCATCGCTATGTCGCGCAAGTTTCGCTCGATTGGCTCGTACAGAAGCTGTAGAAATTTTAGTCGGACCGACGACTTCGCCAAGATCTGATTAAGGAAAATTCAGTCAACAGGAAACACGTTCGCTTGTTCTGGCTACAAAATTTAGAAGGCAAAAAGATTCATATCTCAGAAAGTTGATACTACACGTTGTTACCAATATTAATTTATTACGTGACTTTTTCTGCGAAATATTTTAGCGCTTCCGCACAACTCGGAACAACTGCACCAAAAAAAAGATGTGTATCGGTGTCGATTTTCTTTTGCTTGCAATTAGTTTCTGAAATATCACGAAAAACAGACCGGCGATAGAATTCGTTTTCAGCTTACGAAGAAGAGAACTCGCTGGAGGTAGGAGGTAATACTCGATGGCCCCGTGAATCAACTAAATCCTCCGTTTTCACAACCCTCGACGAAATTCTGCTCCCTAGTCTGAGAGAAGAGTGCAATTTCCAGAATCGTCGGCGTAAAGACCGGGTAAGAAGCGCGCGAAGAATTCATAATGAAACGCGCACGGGGCTTCTTCGTCGCGACCTCGAGCTGAAGGGGTCTAAAAACAAATTTCAACGTTGATTCGTCGCGGCTTAAGAGACCGGCCGCCGTCGAGAAGCTGGGAATTAAGCAAGAAAGCGGACAACAAAAAGGAACGGAGCAAACACGTCGGATATTTACGGAGAACTGTATGCGCCGCGATTCGACTTGCGAACCGCAACAGGAAGCGCCTCGGAAGAAGAAAGAACGGCTTCTAACGACTTCTTAAGATCTGCGAGAGGAAGCGACAGACCTCGATCGCTGAAACTCCGAGATTTCTTACTAGACTGTTCGTGGAAACTTTTAGCAACGAGGATCCGGAAATCAGAGACGTGAAAAATTTTATTCGAATAAAATCAACGTACAACAATTCGATCAGTTGGTACTTGTATCTGTATGAAAGGTGTATTTATTTGGTCTTGAATAGAGAACAAGAACAACAATTTATTTGTAGAGTTATCTAATGAATTTGCAAAATTTGGTTCCTAGGTAATTTTAAAACTATCAACCGTTCGTGAAAATTACGCAAAATAGAGAAGGTATAAACAATTTACGGAAGTTGTTCGCAGTAGAATCTACGCGGGCTGTAATTTCGGAAATAACATCGCCGCAAGGACATTCTATTGTTACTTCTTTAAACAAAACTATATTTGCCAGTACAATACAGTAAAGTGTAGGTAACTGCGAGTATAAATTGTGCATTGGTATACTGCAGTTAACTTTACATAATAACAATAGCACTGCCAACTGAAAAACTTCCATCGCATTCTTCATAAAATAACTAAACTACTATTCTAATCAAATTTCCGTATCGTTATTATTCCGAACTTCTTACTTTTTACTGTGGTTAACCGTACGCCATATTGGACTACGCACCGATTCTCGTTTTCCATTGCCAGTGGGTATTATATAAAGTTTTAGTCCCTTCATAATTCAATGATAGGATAAAACGGATAAAACCGAGTGGCCGGGAAACCGGCACGGTGCCACAGATTGCACCGTGGAAGAGTAACGTCGACAGGAAGACGTAGAAGTTCGCCAGTTTTCGCCCGAGGAAATTCAACCGTGGATTGCCCAACCAGCTGAATACAAGTTCGATGAAAAAGACTAGACTGAGTTCTGTTACAATGCGTATTTATTATACAATACGTTCATTTATAGGACGACTATCGGGACAACGCGAGCTGTTGGCGACTATGAGATGCTGACAAGATGAGAATATACACGCGAATGGTGTCAAAATTGGAGACCAGCGTGTCGAGGACGTTCGGTTGCGCCAGAGAAAATTCAACCGTAGATCTCCAACGACCAAGTGGACAGGAGGTATTTGTAAAAAGTCCAGCTTGAATTCTACCGGTTTCCAAGCCGGTTTTTGTCCACGCCGTTCGGTAGCCTCGCACGTTAAACGTTGCGATCGAGTGACCCGACGACGAAAATTGCGTACGCGAATTCGTCTTACGGACGCCATTGACACCAGGGACTGTTTTCGTCCGGGGTTCACGCGTCTAGGCACACGGGCAACGGGTAATCCTTTCATGACCGAGAAGGCGACTTTATGGACGAGGTGACATTTAGAACGCTTTCCAATTTCCCGACACTACTTTGCCTCTGGAAGGACGAAGTCGGCGTTGCTTAGCTCACATGCTCGTGCGCTACCAATCGGTTTTTCGCGCGCACTTTTGCGTAGATCCTTTTACAGGAGGTTGTGATCGCACATTCCAAGACATCCAATATTAATTTTATAATAGATGACGAATAAGAACAACGCATAGCTATTTATTAGTGACACAACTGAAATTTTTATTTATATTTAACGCGTTCACTGCCATGCCAGTTTTCCCTACCTAGATAAACAGTTCTTTGACTTTTATAAATTTTATGTAAAAAATTTTAACATTACGAATATGAAATACATATTCATTACATATAGGTAATGCTAGGTTAAGTATAGATTTAACCTTTCTATCTTATTGTGTGGCTTAGAATGCAAAACATGCACTCACAGATACAGAACACTGTTGCAACATCCAACTGCATCTAAGACAAGGTCTGCTGGAATAAACTATTCTGAAATTATCTTTAACGCGTACAAATTTACATACTGTTTACTTATGTTTATTTGCTCTTTTACATTGGACAAAAAGAACTAAAAATGCACGCGTTGCAAATACATGTATTATTTTCTATAGTTTATTTCGCCACACTTGTAACTTCTGAGCACCAATAAACTGTATTTATATTCTTCAGGACAAAACATCCAAACATGTAGCGAAATAGTTTCCCATTCCTGAGGCTAAATAGCGTGACAGTGCTTTCCATCCTATTGCGCTCAGGCCACGCCCTCCAGGACGATTTTTAAGCCGTCCAAGTTGTATACATCGACGAATCGAAGACAAAGATGTCGATGGAAGTGGTCTCGATATCGAAGGTCTCGAATTTTCGTGGTTTTTCGAGACCTAATGTGCCCCGAAGCACTTTGGGCTGATAATAGAATTTCGTAAAACGAAATTATTTCTAGGAACAGCGGGAGAACATCATCATTCGCGGCCGTGCCTTAGTGTTATCTTGCGGCCGTGTACATACGTTTCACAACAGATGACATTCCCTATTGTGAAACGTAGAACAGAATTTTGTTTCTCGCTTCAGCCCTTCGGGACTGCCATGTCTACAGTTTCCGCCTGAAGAATCCCCCGTCGTCGGCTCGATTTCCAGAATGTTTCGATTTGCAACACGTGCGAACCCGGCTACTAGTAACGTCCTATAATTGTTTATTATTCCATCGAGACGTCTGGAGGCGACAATAGCTCGAAATTTCTTTGTCAAATCGTCGTTCAATTATACACAGAGAAAAAAAATTTTTCTTCGATCTTGCGTTATTTAATTAACCGATAATAAATATGTAATATCAATAAACAAACTGATGAAAATTTGATTGATTTCAAGACTAAAAAAAGTATGAAAATGTAAGACGAAAATGAAAAACATATTTTTTAATTTACACTTATTTGCAGCCGAACGTAGGAAATCGTAAAATTTATTCTTGATTACTATTTGCTCTTAAAAGGGACCGTGTACTAGTTTCGTTCCTGAGACACAAGAATTTAAAAACTTTCAAAAAATGTGCATATGTTAAAAATCTAGCCCGCATCGAACTACATTATTCCTTAATTCGATACGATGAATAATAGATGACTTTTAAAATTAAAGTTTACAGAGTCGTCAGCACAATGCAACGAACGGAGTTTGCCGTCCAAGTATGGAGGTTCTACAGTTTTCATGAAGCGTTCGTGAATTCGATAACTTTCACAGTATTGAGCACTTGCGAATGCTCGTTAATCCGGGATTAAATGGATCCAATTGGCGCAGAAGAGTGATTACCCTTATAATCACAGTAATTAATCCCATGATAAGGTGAGCGCGAGGACGGCCTTAACGCGTTCATCGGTTATCGATTCGGTTATAACCAATGTTGCAATATCAAATTACAACGGAGATGCGCGAATAGTATCACACTCGACAAACAGCCTCGCTGGTGTCGCACCGTATCACAGGTAATTAATAAACAAACTGCCGTTGGGCCAGTACAATTATACGACAAAATGTCATTATGCTCAACAACCATTGTCCAATACAACCGACCATGGCTACAATAATCTCTAGATAACTAAAATGAAATTATCCCCGTTGCTATTTATTTATCTCTCCGTCTATAAATGAAAATTATAATATGTATATTTGTTATTGTACCTTCGTGAGATTATTGTTACGGAATTGGTTACGAATTTCCGATTCGTATCATTTTTAATTACATTTTATTCGAATCGTTATTAATTAAATACCAATTATGTAACATTAAAAGATGTTAGAAAGTGGTCATGTTTGGACCCATTTTAATCACGAAAGTTCCACCGATCCATAAGTAATACCCTCGTAGAGATATCGAGATTTACAAAAATTTTAATAGTCGTTTGATAATTTGTTTCAGCTGCCGCAACACTGCCATGGAGGTCACTGGTGACCGACGATTATACTAAATGGATCCTACTACGTATAAATTTATAATGACCTGTCGCCGAGAATTCTAGTTTCCACACTATAATTTGGAAAAATGACGAGCATTCCTAGATACGAGAAACTGGAGGTCAACGTGTTAATAAACAAATTTAGGAAAAATCATTGGTGTAGCGACCGACAGTACCCGGATCGTTCGTTAGACCGGTCAATAATGTACTCGGCCGGCTGCACAGGTGTGAAACACGGATAAACAAAACCAAGCATACGTGGCCTCATAATTAGCGTGGCTCAAACTGGAGCACAGTAGGGGGAACAGAGTGACTAACGAACCAACATTGTCGCGTCATCGCTCATTGACCGTCGCACCCCGACGCTGGTTTGTGTTTACATTTCAGATGAGCAACGGTACGCCAATAGTCAGCTACACGGGCCACGGTTAAAAAGATCCTTGTACCGTATGTTTCGCCATCACGGTTGGTGCGTTTACCGTACTCACAGGGGACATCGCCCAAGTGTCACACATTGATTGTGATGAGATCCTGCGTACAGTTAGAGTACTTAAAAGTATTACGCACATATATTTCTGTAGCTACGGAAATGCATGTTCTGGGGGTGAAATTATCCTTCAAACTTAGGGCTCGAGGATTGAAAACCCATTTAGTCGAATAACTCGAAAACGACTAGGGCTAGAAAATATGTATGGTTTTTTTGACTCTAGTCTTTTTCAAGTTATTCGACTAAATAAATTCGCAACTCCTATTGGAAATGGGTAAAAAAGCGGTATACTCTTTTATACTTTAAAAGGAAAACTTTATTGTACGGTTCAAAAGGACGTCTTAACTCAGTTAAAACTGAATGAGAATGAAGCGACGCTTAGATCCCCGAAAGGAAAATCTGGCGTCCACTTAAAGAAGGAAAGAAACCATTGTCTGCACCATATTTATCTCCCAGGCCCCTAGGCCCGATGGTGCCAATACGGTCTTCGTATGCAGACAATGGACAGTACTTCTCACTGTTAGATTCAGTTTTGTATAAATGATTATTTATTAATAAACCAACAACTCCTAACTCTGAAGGGTGATTTCATTCTCTAGACACAAATTTCTGAAACTAAAAACAGATATGTGTTTAGTATTGTGAAGTATGTACTCTATTTACATGCAGAATTTCGTCAAAATCGATGTATACTTAGTTCAACGAGAAGTGGCAGCATCTGTCTTTCGCTTAGGACGCTTAGGATATATTTTTATATAAAAATAATTTATAAAATGACGAGATACAGCCACTGATTGTTTTCCAACCTGACCTTAAAGTTATACCGATGACATAAAGCATTTCAGGTAAACGCCGCTGTATATTAATATTATTATAATTTTAATGTTCAAATCTGTTTAAGAACAATATTTTCTGCACGATTTTAGCATCCAGTGTATTCATTTTCTTTACGACAATCTTTCTGAAGGCACAATGGTTCCTTATGTTCGTGCGAAAGTTGTTTTCTTCTAATGACCTCAACGAACCGTGGAAGATTTTTTTGCGTTTGACGTGAATCACCCTGTACACATGTGTTCTGGCTGTTAAGAACGCACCCTCTCCTTCTCGCTGTTTTGTTCGTGGCGGTGGCTTCGCATTAATATGACCCCGGAGGCGCGGTTATTTCCAGCACCAATTATTCACGAGTACGGGATGAAAATTTGAAACGACTTCTGGCGTCGAATCCGTGTTAAGCCTGTGATTTTAAGATGTTCGCGTCGATCAATTTGTATCGGAACAGGAAAATTCCAATTTTCGATTTACTGTACCAAATGGAACTATCTCGGATCGTGTCATTTATTTCGGGACAATCTATATGTATACGTCTTATCGGACGCGACGTAAAATGTCAAATGGCGACAAGGACGTTTGAAAATTCTACGTGACGCGCCAAAAGCGAGGAGAGCACAGAACGCGTGCACGTGTGCGTGCGCCTATTTCGTTTCGTGGAAATGGCTATTTTAACAAATACGCCACGCTTGCTTACATTTCAGGTATACTTCCTGTATTTCCATGTATCTGGTTTTGCAGAATAACCTCTTTTTCAAGGTTGGAATTACTAAATAAGAAAACAATCTTTCCTTGTATTATATATAGCTCGAAAAAGAAAAAAGACACGAAAACGTTTGCGTCATATTTCACAAGACATTTGCTCAACGCGCCGTGTTACCGACTGTTCTCGAGTACATACACAGGGTTGAAGAATAACATTGCACAAGCTTAGTGCTGGGATTCGAAGTTTTGCTGGATTATGGTAGAAACGCGTTGCTGTCATCTTAACACGCACGAACGCACATCGCCTTAAAAAATGAGAGCTTGCAGTTACTTTTAAATTAGTCGGAGAGACGTTATCACCAAACAGCATGTTACGTGGCATCGTGTTACCAAGCGGATCAGCTCACGCCTCGCAAGTTTTATTTTTTGTCGAAACATGCTTTCGCGAACCGTGAGCTAACACCAAAATAAAGACGAAACCTCAAACTAATTTCAACGCGCAAAATTACATTAGTATAAGCGATTTCACGAGCTCGAAGGTCTCGCGAACTACAAGATTTTTCGAAAACTTGAAGTAGTGACTCAAAGTAGTGACACATGCATCTATGGTTTATTTGTCATAGCAATTGCTTATCTAAGTTTTTTCTTGATAACAAATGAGAATGTAACGGCTATACTTCCTGTATTTTCATCTATCCGGTCTTACAGACTATTCTATTTTTGTGTTTTGGAAATTAAATTTCCTGAGGATAAAACACAATGATATCGCCGCAAGATCGGTAGACGTTGACATCAATTTGAAATTGTTTACGCCGAAGGAAATAATGTATTCCTGAGGAGGTTAAGCGCGCGCGAAAAAACGTATCATCCTTGACAGTGGCGGAAACCGTACCGTATCCCTGTCAAGTTTAAAGCCGTCAGATCGATCGACGCAAAATCTAATCCCGGGTCGAGGCTCTAGGAACGCCGGTGGCACACGCAGCAGCCTGGCCGATCTCGGCGGTCACTGTCATCGGCGAATACATCACCGTTAGGTTCGCGAGCGTGTCCCGCTTAATCTTCCTTTCGTCGAGCGGGCCGGGACGCGAACGGACAATGACCATACGTACTCCGTCCTTCTTCTAAAAGGCCGCGACGAGATGCGCACGGGAGAGCAATTAAATACGAGGAAGCCGCGTGCACGCACGTTCGCGCTCTCTCGTTTATTTACGCGCTTCCCGGAAGAGGGAGAAAGACAGACGAATTCTTTGTCGGACGATCAGAGTCGACCTAAAAAGCGTCAATACCGTTGCATGCACGGTTGCTCTTGACGAATGTACAGTTAACCGTATCCCCGAGCATATCGACGCGCGCAATTTCGAGCTGGCTTTCCCTGTCGTTTTCTTGGACAGCAGATCCGTGCACGAGATCAGAACGCAATACGGTAGAACCGCGAAGAAACACAAGGCACTTTGGCCGCACGATCTCGTTTCGTTTCTGCTCACCTGACTTTTCCGCCGCAGAATTGGCACGCAGTGCCCTGCCAACCCTCGTGGCACACGCAGGTGCCATTGACACAGTCTCCGTTGACGCAACTCTCCGTGTCGCAGGTCGTATCCGTCGTTAGCGACGACGAGGAGGAGGAGGCGGCCGCGGTTACGTGCACCACCCAACAGATCAGCGCCGCCCACAGTATCGGCCACGGCACCGCAATTACACCGCACTGATCGCGTACCACCTCGCGGCACTGCCCTTCTTTCCGACGGTACTTCGATTTATATAGGAACAAAAACATCTGCACGGCCTCTGCCATTTTGATGGGCTTCCATGTCAGAGACAATGGCCGACGGCGACCCACCAAACGAGATACATACGGACACCTCTGTCTCGCGTTTCGTTGCGACTCGCTCACTCGCTGCGCGCTGCCGATGTCGAGAGTATGCGGTCGCCACCGCGCGGCTCCCACGGTGTCGCAACCATGGACCACATCGCTCGCCGGAGTTCCACGCAGATCGTTCACTCAACCAGTGCTGTTAGAGTCAGTTGTTTCAAGATGCAGCGGATGATAGCGCTGCATGTGAACGCTTCCCATTGGTCTGTTCGACAGCGTTATTCAAAGTGTAGTCCGACGATGGGAAGCAACCCAGATCACAGTGCAACGAGTAGGAGGTAAACAGTACAGTGATTGGTCCTTTTTCCAAAACAATAGTATATTAAGAAATACCTTGTAATTTTTTGCTTTAGAAATGATAAATAATATGTTAATTACAATTAATATCATAAATGGTTCCAATAATTCGCCATGATTCCTCTAATTTGCGGTAAATTTGAACAAAAGTCCATGAGCATAACACTTACAATTTACAAATATTTTAATATATTCAATAGTATCACTGACATACATAATTCTCATACTAAATTAATCAAGAAAGACATAAATTGTATTAAAAAGCTATTTTATATGTTGAGATAAATTAAAATATAGATGACTAAACAATGTTTCATAAATAGTATTGAATAATAGTTATTGACTGGATGACCAATCAAACTAAAAAATGTTCGTGCAATAAATAATTTAATATGTGTTCGTGGTACCGGATTTCTTTGTATTTTTGTCTCTATATGTATGATAATTATTACCTTGCATCTTGCACGATACTCCCACGATACATTATTCTTCTATTTTGAAAATTGTTATTAATAATGATTCTGCGTCTATGTCACAGTGTATAGTATCCCCATCTAGCGTATCAGTTGATAAACAACTAGAAACTCTAGGATACCTGAAGCTGATCACTTTCTTTTTTTGCAGCACGATCATTATCACCAAGTGTCCATGTATTCTTCATAAAAATCTGAACATAATTTTTAATTAGATTTATTAGATATCTAATCATATTATTGCAACGTTTTTGAAAAGTGAATGTTCTGAATATCGCGTGTTGCCAGACGAGCTGAGTTTTCTGCGCCTGCTTAGTACACGAACAGCGATGTGCATATCTAATTTTTTTGGCTTCAAAGTCTATCCTGACGAATGCATTGATCAAATAATCACCTGATACCACATTCAAATTCATAATATAACAAAATATTCTTAATATTCGGATTCTTTGAAGTGTTCTCTACAAAATAGTGATTTTCTAGTTAGGACACAATTAAATTTGACATAACAATAAGCATTACAAAATCGAGGTGTGGACTATTTCAGGTATCCCACCTAACACCCGACACCTATAGTCGGTTGACTATATTACTATATTATTTAAATGGTTTATAATGAAATTGACATCTTTTAAAGTCATTTAATATAATCATTCGTACCTCTAGAACCGTTTTATTAGCTTTACTTGAGTTGGTCTCTCTTGTTTTCCAAAACCTTTTAAATAATTTTATGAAACAGTGAAACAGGGGGCCGTACAACACCTGTCTTTACTGGGTCAAGACACTTTACTGATTCAACGCGCATACGCGAAAAACCCGGCCCGTCTAACAACACAGCCATAGTTTTGCGTTAAATTGGCGGTTTCTATACGCCTCACGATTGAGATTTCTATTTAAAGTGATAATAGTATAATTTGCGACAGGCATGATACAAAAAATATCTATAACAGTAGGCGAAATATTCTACATTGTTAAATTTAACAAAACTTGTCGTCAAAGTAATATAAAAAATTTAAGAAAGTATTATGAGCAGGTACGTGCAAACAAATTACCAGAATAGATTGCGATCTATTTTATGTTTTGCTCAACGTAGATTATTATAGGTTGTCAATAATTCTTCTCTTTTTTTTTTAGATAGATTTATCAAATTTTTGAAAATCCTTTGTGTTCTGATTTGAAATTTCATTCATTACTACTCAGCATCGCTCGTTGGTTCAAAATACTCTAGAATTTGTTGTTCTTTAATGTCAATTTGTTTACAATCGTAAATATTGAATCAAAGGAACCACTGTCCTTTTCTTGTTAACCCTTCAACTATGAACAGCACCTATAGGTGCTTGGTCAAATAGTTGACTGGATATGATAAATGTTTATAAGCATTCAGTGTATATATATCCTTAATATGTGAAAAAGTCTTCCATACACAGCATGCACTTATGTCAAAGTCATCTGCAGTAAAAGGTCAAATTGTTGGATTCTCTTTCAAAGAATCTCTGTATGAATAATAAAACAGTACAATATCACATTTATTAGATCTTGAATATGTTATTGAACTTAATGGATGATCAAGTTTTCATGGATGATACTCTTTGTGAGAAGATTAATGCTTCTACAATAAATTATTTGATGGATGAATCTGCAAAAATTAGAGCACAAGCAATTTTGGCTTTGCATAAATTTCAAAATCTTGTGGATGGTATGTGCCCGGTCATAGAAACGTACATATTTCCTACTTCTAGGGATCTAAAAGCAGAGGTTTGCAAAACAGCATTGACGAGCATGGGAAAAATTCAAAAGATTTTGCAAATAGCATTAAGACAAACAAAGGACGTAAACTAAGGAGTATGTAAAATGGCATATGAATTTATTAGTAAAATTGATCCTGAAGGTATATCCGATGCCAAGCAACATTCTGAATTAAAAGATTCTACAAATAAAAACACAATTAACATGCCAACAACGCAAATACAAACTGCAACACCGTTGCAAGGATCAGTATTAAATAATAACGCAAACACAATGCCAGCAAGAAGAGTTTTGAGAAGACAAAATGCTGTGGTTGAAGATGATGACAAAATCTGATGAAACCACAATGTTGAATACTAAAGCTTCCATACCATGCACAGAAATTAGAGACAATGCAGAATTAAATATATTCAAACAAATTGGAGGGGCATGTTCGTATAAATAATGAAGAAAAAACGGATGAACACAATGAAAGTGTAAGAGTTTGGAGATATAGAAATATTATTTCTGCAAATGCACCTAAATATAAGAGAAGGTCTTTTGAAAATGAGAAGACAAAATTCTCTGAGAGTCAGCATCAAAGATGATGAAACAAATTAATTAAAAGGTAGATTTGTAAGAAATCGTCGATAATGTGAACGTAGATGGAACGACCGATAAGAGGAGATTTATCAGAAGAAATATTAAATTCTCTGGTGAAGACTTTTTGATAGAAAAATTATTTGTTTATATACATTTTTCTTGAAACCATGTTTTTTATATTGGCAGTCTGGATAACTAGAATGTGATCAAATCAATTTTCATGAAATTTAACAATAATGTTCTTAATTGCATTACGTATCATATGACGTACAATTTTTTCTTTTTTTGCAATTTGATTTTATTATATGACGAAAATGTAAGAAAAACAGGGCAATCGAAAATGGATTAAGAACAAATTAACTTAACAAGAACATATATTTAATGCTTAGTCTAAAATACTAACAATGCGAACATTTATTACAAAACGTAAAGAAAACAGAAGGTAGACTATAGTGGAATCAAATTCAACTAGCCGTTTAAGGTCGCTAAAAGCTTAACTTCAACATTCTGTCTTTTACATTTTTACGAACACGAGCACACTTTCTCAAACATGGAAGCATGCAACGGTACAGTAAGAGACAAGGCAATTTTCGATATCGTTTGCAATCAGAGGGGTGCCAACTTGAACGGCTAGTTGAATCTGCACCTACAGTAGTCAAACTTATTCGCTAGTTACAGTAGTTTTCCGTTAAAACGTTCAAACTTCGGTTCGTCCGAAACATTTTAACGCGAGATGGTTGAGAATTTATTCCTGAGGATTAGATTCATCAAAAGCGAAAAAGAAAGAGCAGACGTTAAGGATCGTCGTCGGCGACGAATCGGTTTTTTGTTAGATAGCCGCCGACAGCATGGGTCACCGAATTACTCAGGGTGAATGAACACAAATATTGGGGAAATGATTCGGTACGTTTTATCGAGGGACATAATCAAATCTGTTTTAACGAAAGATTACTGTATCTTGATCTAAAATGATCTGCCAAATACAATGACTGGAGACGTTATAGTTTGTCTCCCGGTGATTTTGATGAAATTTGAAGGGACGTATCTAGAGATCAAATATTCTATAGGATATTCAGTCCCAATGCGCATTTTTCATAAATAATTAAGGTAATAAAAATTCATTTTCTTATTCAACACCACTTGTTTGCTTCAATATTTATAGATATGGTACAATAAGTTTGTTTTTCTGAAAATATTAATATCAGTCAGACGAGTATTCTCGAATATTAATCAAGCATGTTTTCTAAACTATACAAAAGGTACGAAATGTAATTGTAATTCAGTTCCGATTATTTTATCTACATATTATATAAAAATTGTATGTTTTTGCTGCTTTTATAACGTGTATCATACTTGTAGATGTAAAAATTAATGTAACGTACACGTATATGGTTGTAAAGTTCTATTTATACAGGGCGTTTAACTACAAGTAGGCATCCCTCTAGGAATGATTCTACAGACTGCGATAAAAGTAAGGAAATTACGGTTGAGGTTTTGTTTTAAAATTATGAACAATTGCAAATTTGGATCAAATATGCCTAACGCCCGGCAATCTGTGAACCATCAATGCACGCGAGGCAGGTCAGAGTGCATCCGGTGGCGATGGTTGCACAACGGATTTATCGTGTTACATTTATGAAAAAGCACGTGCGTCACGTTATACGACATTTTTGTTTTTTAGATTTGTCTTTTTGTTTTAGTATTTATTCTGTGTGTGGTATGTAAGGATGAAATGATAATGACCGTGGACATTATTCTGGTAAGACATTTAACAGGCTGTATCAAAGAATACACGGTACGAGGGAAAAGACCGGAGGGAGAAATCAACGTGATTCAAATCTTGATGAGGGGAAAATTCGTGAGATAGACGAACTGGAATAGGGTAATTTTGAAAGACGCGTAAATGTGTGTATATAGTTGTTACAAAGTATTACAGTAGATGAAGCTTTTATATAAAAGATATTATTTACGGACGAAGTAATCATGGATTAATGTGGGAGAAGAAAACGTACATATATTGGTAAAAATAAAATTTCTAGCGCCGATATTCAACCAACTCAGGAATTCTTGACAACAAAATTATTGGTCCCATTATTTTCCCCTTCTGATTAACAGGACCAACATACTTAAGAGTTCTTGCAGTCACAGTTGTCTTCTGTTTTAGAAGACGTATTACTACACGTATACTTAAATATTTTAATACATATTTCGGAATTTGCTCAGCCTCCAAATTTCAATCCTCTTAATTTCTTCTAAACAAACTATAATATCGAATCCAATTTTCATTTGGTATAATACAGAACGGTAGATTGTCTCCCATGACGAGATTAAGATCGTCAACTTCCAAAAAGTATGGTGGAATTTTCACAGAAGAATGTAACTGTGTCTTCAAGAGGATGACTATTAACTTTGAACATATTCTGGAAGACACTGCATGACTTCTTCTGTGAATACTGTGAACATTTGCGATACGCGAACACATGGACAATCATGGTATGTATGTGTATGTGTGTAATTTTTAAGGATCAAATTGCGACATTCATCCCCTCTATTTGAAAATTCCATCGGGCTAGTTTTAATATGGCCTGGATTTTTACAAGTAGATAGGTTTAATGTATAACGCGATGTGAGCTGTTTTTCATAAGTTGTGACGACAGCTCATTTCTTTCAACTGTGTGAGTAAATGTACATTGTACATGGTAAATCGGTCATGCATCCGTCGTAAGTTAATACGTTAGACATATTTGTAATTGTAAAACGAAGACTCTACCATAATTTCGTCTGTAGAATCACCCTCTAAAATAAAACCCATATGTAGTCAAACACCCTGTATCAATAAGGTATATAGTAACATGTGGGACCCATTTCAGAGGTCGATTAGGAATACGAAGACAATGATAAAAGTTAATATAAACACATGCTGTATTTGACGTTGTTTACATGTTATAGGCATTTTTGTACCCCGGTATTTCTCAATCACAAACTGAACTAGTATAACTTATTCTACTAAACTATATCAAATACTCGATAACGTCTTGATATCTCTCAATGGGTGTTGAATAAAGAAATGTTTTAAGTGGCCCCCAAAATTAAAATTCAACGGAATTTAATCTGGGGATCGATACTGCACGACCTCTCCATTTGATAGAAATTTTTTCGTTCAAGAACTGTTCAATTCCTTGATCGAAATATGCTAGTGCACCGTACATACAACATTTAATGGAACTTCTTCGAGTATATTCCTCGAGATTACTCAAGGAATTGACACAAATGCTAACATGCTCTGACGCTCAAGATCGCAACCAATTTTTATTTATTTCGATTCTGTATAATCTGATCTTTAAATTAAGACCAAAATCACTGTGGAAATATGTGGGAATCGTAACTTAAGTCTATTTATTTAGAAGTTAAAAATTTAGTAGTCGTTATCATATACATGAATGTCAATAATTGCCCATAATAGGTTCTTAAGGTTAAAAATGAATAGCAGTATACCTCTCTTATAGTTTAGGCTGTAACAAATTCAAAAATGTCATCGATATAACGAAGTTAAAAAACCTTACTGTACATAACGACCAACTGAATGTAAACATCAGTTAAATGAGAAACAGCGCATTAAACGCATTGACCCAATTGTCTAACTTAAATGTTAAAAAATGATCAAAGTATCTTATCTGTTATAAAATGTAATACAAAGTGCAAACGTGAACTGTTTCCCACCGTTCTTTAGGTGTTTACTTCACCTAAACCTTTAAATATAAGTCAATCATAAATAAATCACCTGAAGTCATTCAAAATTGTATTCGTTCTATTTTCCCCTAATCAACAGTGTAACGTTTTAATACGAAAATAGCATAACAAGTTTACGTTAAAAAAGACAAGATTAATCCCCGTTCAAAATACTAGAAGACATGTGGCACTTTCTTTTAAATTACTTGTTTATGAAAGTTTTCGTAGTTTCAACTTAAATGGGGCACCCTGTATATGAATACAGTATACAATAGAGATCAGTGCAAAGGAAATACACAGTAGGGTAAAACAGTAACAGAACAATGATAATGTTTATACACAATGAACTGTACAAGTGTTTTACGAACCACTGATCATAAATCTTATGTTTAAATAATGAATTAATTCAAAAAATTTTACTTTACCCGGTTTTTAATTTAAGCAGACACGCGTGTCGTTAGGATATCTATAGGTTGTGCATTGTTCATGGTGTATTTTGCTTCGTTCGTGTTCTCATCGCTACGATGATATTGAGGCAGTAGCATCGTGTTTCTCATTATAGTTGTGTTAGATGTCAAGATAAAGAATCGTATTTTGCTCGCACAAACAAATGTGCGAATCGAAATGTAATTAGTGTACATATATTGTTATAGTAAGTTTTCAATTAAAAAAACAATGGCATGGATGCAGGTTAAAGAACATCTAGGATTTGGTAAGAAACAATACGCAGAATATTATTAATTTGGCCTTTGTAAGGTCTAACATCCTGGGAGGTGCCCAGCCAGATAAAATTGTATTTCTTGTTTTGCACTTCAGTCATTAATTTATAATAATTTTCCTATCGTTATATCGTCATTGTATTTAATCTACGTCAAATGCAGCTACTGCATTTACATCATTCGGAAATGTTTAATTAAGTTGTGGGTATCAGAGTAATTTATAACGTCAGTGATATTACCGTTTGCATAACAATTACATGACATGTACTTATGTTGCCTTTATTCCTATTTTATTACTTGAATAAATTTTTTTTTTTATTTACATACACGTCGAAATTTAATTTACTTTTACATATATATTTAATAAAATGGTTAATACTCTGTATCCTGTTGGTTATTAACAGTAATTAATAACAAATATTTCGTTATCTCTTTTCTCTCTATCATACATCTGGAGTGTCAATAATATTATTTGTTCTTTTATTAAAATTTGTTAAAATACTGAAAGATAATATGAAACAAAAGTAATATTTAATTATTTATTATTGTGCAGCCATTCATAATTTTACGCATGGGACCCCCTATGCCCTACCATTAACAGTTAGGGAAGTAGTATGCATATCACAGGAGTGTGGGGATTGGTACTATGGACGGAGGTACTATGGACGTAGTAATTGTAAAGAAGCTTGTGGAATTTTTCCAAAATCTTATATACATATTATGCAACAGTCATTAAGTATAGATTGTTTAATACATGAAATCACTAATGTTTTGAGAGAATGGGGACACCATTGGAAGCATCTATATGTGGTCTGTATAATATGACAAAGCATTTATAAATATCATTCCATCAATAAAGATAAATTTAATAGAAAATAATTAATGTAATTTCTTTTATTCACAGACACATTCGGAACATTTCAATACAATGCAGCAACAAATTTTGGAATTAATAGAATATAGAAGCAAAATTTTAAGTGGCACCTTAACAGTGGATGAATTGAAAGATATGAAAAGATTAGCAACAGCTAGAATTGACACTGGTAATCAATTATTGGGCATAGATATGGTCGTTCGAGACGATCAAGGAAATGTTCTTAATCCAGAGGAAACAAGTACAATTCAATTGTATTATCATCATGAAACAGCTACAGAAAGAATACGAAAAGCTGCTAATGATACAAAAAAGAAGCTTTCAAAACCACAAGCACCTGTATACTCACATATCTTTTTCGTTAGTGTAAGGAATTTTGTATGTAAAATGACTGAAGATGTAGAGTTACTGCTAACATTATATGATGGCCGTGAAATGAAAGCAATCACAGAGAACTATGTGGTATCATGGAGCAAAGAGGGACTTGCCAGAGACATAGATCAACTTCATAATCTTCGAGTTTTATTTACCGATCTTGGCTCTCGAGATTTAGCCAGGGATAAAGTTTACTTAGCTTGTTATGTAATTAGGATAGGAAGTATGGAAGCTAAAGATATTGATCACCGTCGCACGAGCGTTGCACAAACTATTCAAAAAGTGAAAAGCACAGAAAACATGAGAAGACCGTTTGGTGTAGCAGCAATGGACATTACTTTATACATTACTGGCAAACTTGAAGGTGATCCAGATCATCATCATTTCATTCCATTTGTCCAGTAAGTACAAAATTTTATTTTCATTTAAACTAGGAATGTATTCATGAGGAATTTCTTATGGATACAATAAATACAGTAGCGTGGTCACTTAAGTGGGCACTACTGTAGATCTATTTTGTTGGTCTTTTTTTATTTTTTCCAGATGTTGTGAGAAAGAAAGTTTAGATGGTACATTACGCAGAATTCTTTCTCAAAAAGAAACAAATATACAGAAAAGTGGTAATGGTAGTGGCAACAATTTTGCTGGTGGCCAAGGGTTATGGGCTAGTTTAAAGTTGCTTAGAGGAGATCCAAAACAAGTAAGTAAAAATTCAAAAAATTGTGAGATTTAGAAATTGTGATTTAAAAACTTAGTTCACTATATTTATAAACATTTTGTACTTTAGGTACGAGACGAGAACCCTCATCTAGTATTTGGTAATGTTGCTATTGCAAGGAAAATGGGATTCCCAGAAGTTATTTTACCAGGTGATGTGAGAAATGATTTATACCTTACATTGATTAGCGGTGAATTTAATAAAGGATCGAAATCTACGGACAAAAATGTTGAGGTTACGGTTGGTATCATCTGAAATAAATTTGTTGAAACATTCACATGTATTATTAATTTATTTTTTTATAGGTTAAAGTATGCAATGAGTTTGGTACGCGTATACCAGGTGTTATAACACTGGGTGGTGGAGCTTCACCAATTGACGAATATCGTAGTGTTATTTATTACCATGAAGATAAACCTAGGTGGTGTGAAACATTTAAAATTGCTATACCTATTGAAGAATTTAAACAAGCCCATTTAAAATTCACGTTTAAACATCGCAGTTCGAATGAAGCTAAAGATAAAACCGAGAAACCTTTTGCTTTAAGTTACGTAAAATTGATGCAGCGTAACGGAACGACATTGCAAGATATACAGCATGAACTGCTAGTTTATAAATTAGATCAGAAGAAATACGAAGAAACCGATATTCTGTATTTGATACTGCCATCAACGAAGGGTGAATTGGTAAAACTAAGATTAAAATTTAAAATCGTATTACATATATAGTAGTGCCCACTTAAATGTCCACGGTAGTTTAAGTGGGCATGGGTACTTCTCAGAATTCAACGGAGGAAAGGAAAGAGGATAAATGCGAGTGAGATACAATAGCTAGCACCCGAAACCATATACACGATATATTGATAACGAACAGCGTTAAGTTACGCTTGACACACTCGATGTTCGAAACCGCTTGGTTTCTAAGAATTGGTGGAGATAACCGCGGACATTTAAGTGGGCAAAAGTGCGGTCACTTAAGTGGGCACTACTGTAAGTGTTGCTAGGCTTGATTATTGATCTTTTTAGGTTGAATTAAATGTTGAAAAGAAACCAACTATGGGAGCGCTTACTTTGAGTACTAAAGATAGTTTTTTGATAGCAACAAATATTTGTTCCACGAAATTAACGCAAAATGTAGACTTATTAGGCTTATTGAACTGGGCGTCGCATAATACAGATTTAAAGGAATCTCTAGCTGCCTTAATGAAAGTTGATGGTGAAGAAGTTGTTAAGTTTTTACAGGTGCGCAATGGTTTTGCATTTTATAAAAATATTTCATAAACGAGATATTATACAGAATTTTTTCAGGATGTTTTGGATGCTTTGTTTAATATACTAATGAGTAATTCAGATAGTGATTTTTATGATGATATGGTATTTGAGTGTCTTTTGTACATTATTGGCCTTGTGTCTGACAGAAAATATCAACACTTTCAACCAGTATTAGATTTATATATTTCTGAGAGTTTCTCTGCGACACTCGCTTACAAAAAATTGATTGCAGTATTACGTAAACGTATAGATAATGCCACTAATAATGACGGACAGGAACGTGATATACTTCTTAAAACAATGAAAAGTCTACAATATTGTATGAGATTTATCGTTGAATCGCGTCTTTTATTCACTGAGTATGTCTTTCGTTGTTAATATTATTAAGTGTCTCAATGTTTTTCATTTTTGTTAAAAAATTTTATATTTCAATAGGCTAAATCAAGATGAAGAAGAATTTTCTCAAACCTTAACAGAATTATTGAAATCTATTGTTGAACTTATGAGACACGAAACAGACAGTACCTTATTAGTTCAAGGAGCATGTCTTAAATATTTACCAACTACCATACCTCACTTATTACGAGTATATAGCGGCAAACAGTTGAGCACAATTTTGACTGACTTATTAGTTACTTTACCAGCAGGAAGATTGACTAAACAGAAAATGATGACAGTGAACGACATTGTTCATAGTCCTCTTTTTCTAAATGCAGAATGTAGAGCAATTCTACTTCCCAGGATTACTATTTTGGTTCGGGATTTACTGGAAGCTAAAGAGGAGGTAAGACATTTGAAGTTATTAAATTGTTCATTATGACTTGTTAAGTTTAAGTGTGAAAAAAATGGAATGTTCATGTTACTCATTAAAGTTTATATCAAATAATTACAAAATTCTATTGCCATTGGCTCCTTGAGGTATTGGGGTAATATATATATATGTACTATTGCATTAAATTTTTCCAATATATATTACAAATTCGTACTATTTTATTGGAAAAAATATTTTAAAAAATTGCGTTAAGTTTAACAATAAGTATTTGTCGCGAGTTTTCCGTGCTTCAAGAGTTTCGTATACAGGATGATTCTAGAAACTAGGACAAACAGTAGCTCTTTACTCAATAAAGATATAAAAATTCAAAGCATAGTTCCGTTTAAAATTCAAAATAAATGCACTTGATCTGTTGGAATGAAATAAAATATATCATCATTAAATAGCTTCGTTACGGAGTTCATGTTTTTTTCTATCTTTGTTTGTAAAAGAAATACAGTTTGTTCCATTTTCAAAAATCACCTTGTTTATTGAATAGTAGTAAACATTTAAAATCCTTTTTTTGAGTAGCTTGATACATTTTTATCGAAGCTTCGCGTTCATATTAATACCAATGTGATGTAACAAGGCTTAGAAACAGGTATGTGTATGGCATTTAAGGCATTGCAGTTTCTCCATGTCACTTTATATTCGTTGTTATAGTCAAAATGTGAGTGGAGCTTTTCATCTGCATTTAAAACTTTTTCACACAACTTATAATTAGAACCACTGTTTGTGCTTTCCGTGCAGCCTGACATCCTCCCGCCACGCCATCTTTCTATGAATCTTGCATTGTTTCAATAATCTTGTATTGTTTCCTTTAAACAGGATGTCTTTATTTTTATGATGTATTTAATTAATTTAAATATGGATCATGTTCTATGACAACATGAAATGTTTCTTTTTTTCTTTTTTTTTTTTTTAATCAAAATAATACATACATTCAAAGATAGAATCGTATAATTAAAAAAATATAACTAAATAAAAGACGTCCTTTGTAAGGTATAAGCATGGGAAGAAAATTATATTTTTACACTGTTTGATGTAGCATGTGTTCATGAAATGATATAATATTAAATTTTCGCTTGCTTAAACAAGCTCATGAAATATAAATCATTCTTCATATGTCTGTCTTTTCATTCTGTTTTAGTCAGATATCATAAAAATGTAAATTATTGAAATGAGATTCTACAGTAAATAGACAATCTTTGTATTAATTCTCACATTTAATGTAGTGTATCTGCCGTTTTTACAACTGCTCTATTGCTTGGGGGCACTGTGTCCTTCTTGCATGTAGTTCTTTGATGCAACTTTTCTTAGGTGATGGACAAATATTAAAGATATAATTTTATTTTTTTTATGCATAAATCGGCATTATATTCTAACTAACATAGGGCTGTTTCATTTTTTTGTGTTTGGTTTGGTTTTGGTTATTGGCCTATAAAGGGGCTGTCAAGTACGCCTGGAAAAAGCGTGGCGAAGGTAGCCAGGCTGCTCGGCGAAAATCGACATCGACTCAACCAGCACCGCGGCTATTCTGAAGAGGTAATTGCAGAAACATACGTGGGCAAGTTTAAGCGCGTCGCTTACGAGTAAATTTTTGGATTATTGGCACATTGATTGCTAATGATATGAGACATGTACTGATCTACTTAGGATAAGTATTTTATGTTAGATTTCCAGGAATGGTGATTATTGTCATGTTGTTCTATTTCTCTTTCTATTTTTGATTACGTAGTCACAAGGTTATTTAGAAGTGATGGGACTGATACAATTAGGTGTCGATGATACTTGAGAACTTTGATACAGAAGATCTTAATAAGTGTCGGACGGTAACGAAATCTTAGGTACTTGGTATTGTAACATTTTGTAAAGAATAATTGATCACTGCCAATACCATATAATATAAAAATAAAAAACTATATATTAATCAGTATGAAAAAAATGCATTGATGAGAAAAACGTTTGCAATTGAAATATAAAATTATATGATTCTTAAAACCATTCAACATAGAGTAAGTATGAACCTTCGTCCGGCGAATGCCGGGTCATTTTGATCCGCCGCACGCGTCAATTATCGACTCTAAAGTAAATTATTTTATATATATCTATGTTATTAAAATAATATTTCAAACAGATGGTAAAATTTAAAAGTTTAGTATAAAATGTTCTTTTAGAATGCACATATCGAAACTTTAATGCTGGATTAAAATGACTCGCATTCACCGGCCGCAGTACGGCTGGAGTATCTGACGTTCGATGGTTAATACCTTTGCTAAGTATTAAATATGCATTGATACTTTCATAAAGATATCAAATGTATATTGATATTTTTATAAAAGCATCAAATGGATATTGATTCTGTTTGATATTTATGTGTTGGTACTGTCCATTACCAAGTTATAATTTATGGGCTAGTATCAATAGTATTAATTCAGTATCATTCTCATCACTAATATTTCTAAATGATCTATAGTGATGATAAAGAACAGTTTTTCCTCTTATGTTCATGTAGGTAGAATTATGTGTCAAGATTTTATCTGACATCTTGGAATTAACGTTTAGAAAAGATATAGGAAGCACAATGCAAGATGTGAAAGAAATTATGCTCACAGCCTTGAGGACTATCATACAAACTGTTATATCGATGGATAGGGAAAATCCATTAGTTGGGAATTTAGTTTCAGTTATGTTAGCAATATTTAGGTAAAAGAAATAAATATATAATGTTGTATAGAAGGCAATATCTAGTGTATATATGTATAATGTTTCAGACAAATGACACAGCACCATTATGAGATTTATATAAATCACTTTGGAACTAAATTTGATTTGCTTGATTACCTTATGGAAATATTGTTAGTGTTCAAGGATTTAGTTTCAAAGAGTGTATTTCCGGCAGACTGGTGTGATATGATTATGCTTCAAAGCAGTATAATCTTAAAATCGCTACGTTATTTCTCGGGTACTATCAGGGATTATTTTTTCACTGATTTTGAACAACAGGCGTGGTCCAACTTTTTCCACTGCGCTATTGCATTTTTGACCCAGCCTGTATTACAATTAGAAACATTTACACCATCAAAACGCAATCGTATTGTTTTACGTTACAATGATATGCGCAGGTATATATTTTTACATATTTACTCCATTTGGACCAGTGATTTCTACGTCCGAAATGCATAGATAAATAATTTGTTATGTTGTAATTTATTTAAAAACCACTGTTTTAGATAGTCATTATTATCAAAAATATTAAATCATCGTTTCATTGTAGGGAAACAGCGTTTGAAATACGATCAATGTGGTTTAATCTGGGACAACATAAGATATTGTTTGTTCCTGCTTTAGTTGGGGCCATATTAGAAATGGCACTAATTCCAGAAAGTGAATTGAGAAAAGCAACTATACCCATATTTTTTGATATGATGCAATGCGAATATTATAGTTCACGCATTGTTGAAGGATATGGTGATACAAAAAGAGATCCTGCTCATATAAAAGCTAATTTTACGGAATATGAAAATGAAATGATCGCAAAATTAGATATTTTAGTATGACATGCCAAATATTGTTAACATTTTTTTTCTGTTAAGTAATTGTGTAATATATTTACATATTATTCTAATAGGTTGAAGGAGGGAAAGGGGATGAACAATTTCGTTTACTTTGGATTCAAGTAATGGGCAATCTTTGTGAAAACCACTCGACTATGCGGGAACAAGGATTACGTTTTGTTGATACAGTTGCTAAACTCATGGAACGGTTATTACAGTATCGTGATATTATTCATGCCGAATCTCAGGAACATAGAATGTTATGTATCGTGAACTTGCTAGAATTTTACTCTGAAATAAATAGGAAGGAAATGTATATCAGGTATGTGTACGGTTAATATTTTATTAAATAAAATTAATCTTATTTGCGTATTTTTAAAAATTATTGAAAAACTATGTCGCTTCTACTAGTATTCGAATTACATTTTTGTTTTACAGATACGTAAACAAGCTTTGTGAATTACATTTAGAGTGTGACAATTATACTGAGGCTGCATATTCTCTGAAACTTCACAGTCAATTATTAGCATGGAGTGACCAACCATTGCTACCCCTTTTAAGGTCACATAGGTAATAATATCAGTTAAAATTATTTCAGTTGGTAATTTAATTTATAATATTTAAAGTGTAATTTAAGTTGTAACTGTATGTAGATATTTATCGTGTCAAACACATCGCGAATTGAAAGAAGCATTGTACAATGATATGATCGAATACTTCGATAAGGGTAAAATGTGGGAATGCGCACTTGCAGTTTGTAAAGAATTGGTTGCGCAATACGAAGAGGAAACATTTGATTATTTGCAACTTTCTATACTGTTAATACGAATGGCTAAATTTTATGATTCTATAGTAAAACAATTAAGACCCGAGCCTGAATACTTTAGAGTTGCATACTACGGCCGAGGGCATCCTGCTTTTTTACAGAACAAGGTACTTTGTGTTAAATTAATATCAATTAACTAAGTATATAGGAATTATTTGCCATAGGTATTTATATACCGAGGAAAGGAATACGAACGACTTAGTGATTTTTGCTCGCGAACATTAAACCAATTACCAAATGCAGAGCAGATGAATAAATTATCTCCTCCTACTCCGGAAATACTAGAATCCAATCATCAATACGTTCAAATTAACAGAGTAGATCCATTAATGGATGAAAAGAAGCATCGACTTAGTGGGAAACCTATAACAGCGGAAGCAGTGTTGAGGTAAATATACAAACTAACAGTACAGTTGTGCCCACTTAAATGATCGCACTTTTGCCCACTTAAATGGCCGCGGACATCCCCACCAATTCTTGGAAGCCGGTTGCTATCGATACATTGTATATATGATTTCGGGTGCCAGCTATCGTATCTCACTCGCACTTATCCTTTTTCCTTATCTCCGTTGAATTCTGGGAAGTAACCATGCCCACTTAAACGACCGCGGCCGGTCCCGAGCGCGGACATTTAAGTGGGCACTACTGTATACAATAATTTTTTTATTCTTTCCACGTCACATGGATTTGCGTCAAATTTTGCACATTTATTTAGACTAAATAATTCTCTTTTATACCTATCTCTTGCTTATTTCTTATAACCTGTGAAGAAAATTGACAATGGGAATCGATGACGACCATATAAACCTACGAATATACAAAATTTAAAGCAAATCCATCAGTTGTAGGACGCGAGATGTCGTAGATTTTAATTAATGTTCTTTGTACTCTTTTTCTATATCCGCGTTTAAGGTATCATCGAGTAAATGATGTCCAACGTTTCCGATTTTCGAGACCAGCGCCAAAGAAAGATTTAATCTCAGCTATGATAAATTCCGGTGATAAAGAAAAAGAATCAACTACCGTTACCAATAATGAATTTGCTTCATTGTGGCTGGAGAGAACAGTTCTAGTCACAAGTCATCCTTTGCCAGGCATTCTTAGATGTTTCCCTGTTACATCTAGCGAAACGTACTTGGTCAGTCCTCTTCGTAACGCGATCGAAACGATGGAAGCTACGAACACCGCGTTGAAAAATCTGATCGTAGCTCATAAAGCTGATCATAGTCTTCCACTAAATCCACTCAGTATGAAACTTAATGGCATTTTGGACCCTGCAGTAATGGGTGGTATAGATAATTATGAGAAAGCCTTTCTCAATCCCGAATATAGAAACTCTCATCCGGAAGAAAGTTCCGATCTTCTGAAATTAGAAGGATTGATTGCTGAACAAATCCCGTTATTAGGCGTCGGTGTACAGGTTCATAAAGCACGCGCTCCTCCTGAATTAGCACCGTTTCATCAACGTCTAGAACAATGTTTCGCATCAATGCGAGGCCAAGTAGAAACAAAGTATGGAAAGAGGGTAAGTTAAGAAAGCATTCATACTATAGATAAAACGCCTATTTGTTAAAGGGAATTTATGTGAAACAGTTTACTATTATAAAACAGACATGCGATTTACAAATCGAAACTATAACCCAAACTGTCACAATGCGAAGACCGCAGGCATCTAGAGGCGACAACCATCGTCTTTCTGAGTCAAATATAATAAATTCAGAGTAAGTAATATTTATGCTAATAACCTACAATCATTATCTGCTGAAAATAATTGCAACTGTTTGTACTAACATCGGTTTCATTAATTCGTTATAACGATCATTAAATTATGTTGGCTTTGGTACGGGATTTATAAACATATTTGTTTTAAAACAATATTTGTATTATATTGTGAATACTCGTATGCATGTGAACATGAAAATCGCCCAGAAATTATAGCACATTCTTCGTGTAATTAACTAAAAGGCAAGACACTCTATATAACAAATTTTCCATATCTCTTATTATAAAGTTATGTGGCTACTTTGTAATTATCTCGTTCAGCTGTGGAACTCACTCCAGGGTATCCTCTCTGACAAGATCCCAAGTTGCAACGTTCAAGTCGCTCGCATCATTCAATTTTAACAACAGTACACCCTCATCTGGTGCTCAGAACATCAGTTTATCAAGGTAAAGATGTCTCGGTGACGTGTAAAACCAACTCCAGTGTTAATTACCATAGGATACGCTCATTCTGTGTCATTATTTAAACTATACACCATTGACTATTTATGCACTTTCTATCTGTCGATAATATGTATATGCTATTACTAATTTAGTACATATATTATTAACATATTTTAAAATTATGTTACTAATCGATATCATACAGTGATATACCAGGTGTCGATAAACTTTTTCTGATAGAGGCTGAATAATAAATATTTTAAGCTTTCCGGGCCGAAAAATAATATCAACCAAAGTATCTACAAAACTGACTTCTACCTAATCCAGACTAGAGTCAAACTTTTCGGGAGGTGGGCATGAGTGTGGGTAAATCGGGTGTCATTCATTTTCGTTTGAGAAACATAATTAATCCATTGGTAACACTTTCGAAAAGACAATATAATACAATATGATCCAATTTTGACAATATAATATATAATTTATTATATAATATCGATTTTTTATGATTCTGTCATAAAATTGAATTTAAAAATCGTTCATACAGAACCCTGGTATGTACTGTTAAAATTTATATACTCCATTATCTTTTAGAAATAGTTACGTGTATACATTTAAATCAGATATACATATTGTATATACCTCCAAATACTAAGTTAAAAATATTTCTTTAATTTTATATTCTCATGTTCTTGTTCTATGAGTGTATACTAGAGCAACATGTATGTGATTTCAGGAATTTCGCTGTTGGACCTGATAAACATAATATTCTATCCTTTCTTCGCACCTAGCATTTTTTATATATGTACACATGTGTATGCACATATATAAATAATTTTTTTGCACCTTATTTAATTTTTTATACATATTGTGGCTAACATGTTAATGATGTATCAATTAACATTTTACTTATTTTGTTGTTTAAATATTATTTTCGAAAATCAAGTATTATTTGTTATTTGAATTTTATGAATTAAAAAATTGAAAACAAGAAATTTGTAAGAGCCACATATGTACATATATATTACAACAATTATATTTGTATATATTACTTTACTTTATTTCCTCTTCTGCTGTAATCTTCACTGCATGATATTTTTTTGTTGTATTATTTGTTATGTTATCATGTTTGTCCCTGGATTAAACATCGACGGTAACAACTGGCTATTCTACTAAATAGGTAAATAGCAAACTATTAGCAAAATATTGATGCTATTTATCATAAGTTATTTAAACATTTATATAAAATTTATTGTCTGCAATAAATTTTAAATTTTAATTTTATAAAATTTATTGTCTGCAATAAATTTTATTATTGATGAACAGGAATGCATCAATACGTTCGCATATCTTATCAACGGCTTCCCTGCAAAAGGCATTAGGAAGTCCTACTCCAGGGACAAATAAGAAGAAAGATTCAAAACGAAGAAACTCGCGGAAAAGTGATTCAGCTGCTTCGATAAAAAATGATCAACCGACAAGTCAGTGGTACACTACCACGGAAATTTCCCACAGTACATCGACTCCTATTACTCCATTAATATCCAGTTTTCCTACTACACCGATATTTGAACTTCGTCAGGAGGTAATTTAGAAATTTTATTTTCTAGTAATTAGTACGTAGTGAAGGGACTAAGATGTGTTTAGTTACTATCGATACATTGTCGGCAAAAATTAATGCTCTCACATGAATCCATTGAATGGAACTATTACAAACAGCTTGAATTGATATATTATATCGATATTAATGAGCACATTATTGGATCGATCCTTTTGCTATTAATATGCATGACATTGATAAAGTAGTGTAAAATATTGAAGTAAATGAGAAATTGTTGCGCAGCTTACGCCAAAGCGTCCTTTGAGATCTGAGGTCGAAAAGGAGAGACGAATAAGCAATCGCTTATCAGGCCAGTCTCAACATTATTTGAGGAATGTAAACAATGGAACGGATTCTAGTAGTTTAGGAAAAGGAAATAGGGACAGTATTGGCACAACGGACAGTACAGCTTCGGAAGATGATCCACCGCCCCCTTTACCCGTGAAAACACGTGAGGCTGATTATTGTAATCTTCCTGTAGAATTACCTGTTGTCCATTGCGGGACAGGTAGTTTGAACAATTTGAATCGACCTCTAGGGCATTGGTCAAAAAATAAGCTTCCTACTCCTACAGACGATCTTGACGTACAAACAAAACCACCTACTCCGCCACCAAAACCAAAAAGACCGCCCTACAGCTTAAACAAGCTTATGCTTTCTTCTGGCGATGTAGACAATTTTAGTCAAGATCCGTCCGTAACTTGACACAGATCACTTCATGATCGTTCATCTTGCCAGAGTACTGAAAATTACGTGTAATAATATATTTATACAAATCTTAGTTTCGCAGTACGAAGGTAGATAGTTACCATTTACATATTCTTTTCTGTACCTTTATTTCTTAAACAGACATGGAAATATCTATTAATCTAAATATCTATGTGCGTACACGAATATCAATTGGCCTACAATTGTGGTAATACCATACACGTTTGCCTTTATTCCATCCAATTGAGAAATTTCTGGATAAACTATATGCATCACACAGGCTGGTGATAAAGGTATAATAATTGTATATGGAAGCACATTTATATTGTAAAGATTTCAAACGATATTTTATAAGTATATTTACAAAATAGGCTTGAGATTTTCTCGTATTCACAAATATCAACTTACGTATCGCGCGTATTTAAAGAGCTAATGCCATTGACAGTCTTTCATTCATAAAAGACTTTTTATTTGTCGCGAGACAAAAATATAAAGTATGCATAATATACTAATTAAAAGCAGATATTACAATTTTTACTACGTATTTTTATAGATTTTGATATTAGGCGTTTACACTGTTTTCTCAACAGTAACACACTTTTGAACAAACTTTACTATTACCGTTACTAATCTTTTTTACGGTTTTGCTACTGACAAAAGATTCAGAAAGCTATTTTTGAACTGAAAATATATTTAGCATCTATTTGTTCTTGATGCTCGATTTTATACTAGAAGCCTGTTTTTCGTTTACCAAACTAGTGTTATTGACACGTAGTTATTACCTAAGCATTACCAATCTATTGTGATTTAGTAGAATAAGATTGAGAATTTGTTTTATATAACAATTGACAAGCTAACTATAGTCTTGTAAATGTTAAATTATTTAAAACAATGAAACATAATTTTATATAGTTCTGAAGCATAAAAAACAGTGAATCATCAGTAAATTTATATGTTTATTTATTGTATTGCTGTATGATACCATGACAGATTATTATGAATGAAGAATTTTTAATATGGTTTTACAAAATTACACGAATGTGTTATAAAGCACTACATCGCTTAATAGAACTAATGTTTTCAATATGCTAAACATATACGCATATAAACAATTTGTAAATGTAGAAGCAATCGCATTTTCGATTATAAAATATTATGTGACATTTTTGACCGCAATATCATGCGAGTCTAATACCAAAGAGATTAGTGCTTTATTTATTTACTTTGTTAGCAAGTTGTATGTATCATTTAAGAAATGTTATATAACATATTATCTGCTTAAAACAAAAACAATAAACGTATTCAATAGTTTTTTTTTCTTAATTAGTCGAGAGCAAAAAGTTATATATTATAATTGTAGCATGTAGTTTTAGTTTGTTTTTTGAAATTTATCATTAACAGCAAGAAAAACATTGGTAACATACATTTAATGTGCCATTCGACTTTTTTTTAATTAGAAGTAATTCATTTTAATTTAATTTAAGGACCAATGTAACAACGTTTTGTATCATAATTAAAATTTATTTACTGTTATGCATAATACATAATTATTTCTATACAAATAAATTCTATTTCTTTACTGCTATTAGGTCTATACTTATACACTTCATAAAAATAATTTTATTCGTCAGAAACAAATTTACAGTTTTTTATGCAAAATAACATATAATATTCTTTTCTTATAAATGCAATATATTACCAATCGATCCCAATTTTAGATTTGAATTGATTTTTAATATTGTCTGCTTTAAAATATCGATATTTTACTTTCACTTTATCGAAGTGAAAACCCTCTCAACATAATATACCTCTATGATATTTTACAAGAATTTGATGGTTCTTTTTTATTTTTATTATTAACTGGTTTATTATGTGTTGTTGTTTGTGTATTTGTTGTTGTATGCTCTTCTATTGGTGCACTTGGAAGGTGCTTGTTTAAAGAATAAAGAATTTTATTTAATCAAATGTTACGATTCATTAGCTATATATGATGAATCACCTAACTATACCATCTTAAACAGTTCTTAAATCACTATTATATAAAAAATGTTTTTATACAAGTGTTGCATCATATCGGTGTTTATGAACCCCATTTTCCTTATTATAATAATTATAACCCTGCTGAAACAATAGTAACGGAACGTACTTATGTAATCTCACATTTTCTCGAGTTTGTTGATATTCACACACAATGATCTCGATATTGTACGCCATAACCTAACTTTCTATTCCTTGAAATGTTTGTAACGTTAAAGCTATTTATTAATATCTCAATAAATATTAACTTATAAACCACATGTACTTTAATATATTCCTATACAAAATTTGATTCTCCTTTGTATGATGGAATAAAAAGTTAAACATTTAATTTAGATAATCGAAAATGATCGATACCTCTAAAAAAAAAAGCGATACATATGTTACATACTCCCTCTCTCGATACATTGCGACCTTTGTATGAAAACATTTTGTGTGCAATAATTGATTTAAGAAATGTCTGATTTAATGTGATAAAATTGAATGATTCATCCTGTATAACAATACAGGATACCACTTACCTGCATTGTTGCATTTTTCTGAAAGGATTCATTTGATTTCAAATGTGGCGGATTTTCAAATTGCCATGGATTTAAACCCTATAGAAAAAATGTTAAAAATGTTATCGCTCTATTAGTTTTTATTAATTTGAAAATATAATTTCTAATCGTACCATTGTTTGACTGGCATCCATTACATTATTGAAATTTGGATATACTGACTTAGTATCAGGAATTGATGGAGTACTATGAAACTGAAGAAAAGCATATTTTTAATTAATTGTATTAACCTATTTTTAAGAATAGAGTCACAAAATACAATACCATGTTTGGTCCATTGTTGTAATAATGCTGTACAGGTACTGTCGTACTGTTATTTTGCATGAGAGAAGGCTATTATGAAAAAAGTAACAAAAATTTATATAAATAGTTGAAACACTAATTGCAATAATATAATATATTTATATCTTTTATAATTATCTTACAACTTTTTGTCTTTGTAGAAACGAATTTGGATTGAATTGATTATTTGGTGTTATCTGGAATTAATGAAAACAAAATGTTAATTGTAGAAAACATAAAACAAAAGGACAATGTTAATATTTTTCATCTAAAAAAGTAAAAAAATTTACATTATTCTTATTTGTTTCTTTCTGTAAATTCTGTGCAGTAGCATTTGGGCAACAAACAGGGAAATGATTACGATCCCCACACTTTGCACAATTCCATCCCCAAGCAGGACAAGATCTAATAGGGTGCCTCTGATTACATTTTGAACAATTTCTTTTATTTTCTGTACTTGATGATGGCTGATATTTTGTAGTCACTTTTGTATTAATATTATTACTATTTGCAACACCTTTGACATTTTCAATATTGGCAATGTTTTTTGTAGAAGATTCTTTCTTTTCTTCTATAGTCTTCATATGTTCATTATAAATTGACACTAATTTTAATAAATCAAGATTCTTTACTTCAAATAACTTTTTCAGAAGATTTTTATCTTTGATATTGGCAATTATTTTGTCTCTGACTAAACTGTTTGCCATATTTCCAAAATTACAAGTTGTTGCCTTTTTCTAAATAAAGAAAATAAATGACATAATAATACATTAATTTAAGAAAAATATATATATATATATAAATTTTCAAAAATTACTTACTTTTAAGTTATCAATATGAGTCTCAATGGATACATTTTTTGTCCAATGTGTGGTAAAAAAGTTATGTCGTTCTATAACTTCATTTTTAGGACCATTAAAGGCATTATCAAGTATGCTTAATAGTGTATCAATATTATCCAAGTCATTTGAATTCTTAAGCATTTTGCACATCTTACTTTGTCCAACTTCTCCTATGTATTGTCTTAAAAGATAAGCTTGTACATCTTTCGATTTTTTTTCATAATTACTGGCTTTCAAATATGTAAGAAAATCTTTTTTCCATCTTTGCCAATTTTCAGCCATATTACCAGTTGCAGACAAAGGCTCGGGTGGTCGCACGTATGGTTCCATTTTTACAACGGTTTACTGCAACAGCAATGAAAAGAATTTATCTTTTTCCACTTATCTCATTTGATTATCGTGCGAAACATTCACAATGATAATGAGTGATCGTTTTTTCGTATATAAAATCTTCCGACTTTTTTAATTTATTAAAAATTCTGAATGGTACTAATGGCGAAGAAAATTATTTGACAGCTTATCTTTCATTCTAACTTTTCCGTGAGACGTAATATACGATTAAATATGCGCTTTTATGAAAACATTTGAATATTGCATATTGGTTTATTTAAGCAGCAAATTATTCATTTTTAACGTTATATGAATTCAATTAATATATATATATACATTACTTGAAACGAGAAGTACCGAAGACTCTTCAAGACTATCGTTGATAACAGACTCTCTGTTCAATTTTTCACTTTTAATAATCTACGAGACCACGACTGCATTTATTGGGTATTCCCCACTTATTCATCACAAAGTATATACATATATATATACGTGTGTATGCCGAGACATGATTGGACAAATTTTAACCGTAACGCATGCCACAGAATTGTATACAGGGTGTCCCGTAAATAGTGTAGGAGCCGGAAATGTGGGGTAGCTGAGACGATTCTGAACAACAATTTCCTTTGCAAAAATGTCGGATGGAGCTTCGTTTTTGAATTATTAACGAAAAACACTGACGAATCACGGCGCGTGCCTGCCGCGCGCTCAGGGCCGTCCGAACTAAGAGAGCCACCGTGTCGGGTAGGTAGCAAGATGTGCATCGGAGATACGTCGAGGAACGAATACAAATAATTAAAAATACTACCACTGCAACTGTTACCTCTGCAGATTGGATAAATCAGTCAGATAAATCGAATTTATTAATTATTTGTATTCGCTGTTTCCAAGAAAGAAGAAATAAAATGTGGGAAGATGCTCTCGGAATTTTTAGGAAATTAATTCTTCGCACCTGAGTGACGCTTCTCGTCAGAGTGTGTTAAAATTAAAATAAGAATTATTTTCAGAAAATTAAAATAAATACGGTAAGAACCATTTGTAATCGTTTATTATTAAAAACTGTACTGGAAAAGCAGACTGGATTTGTGCGAACCGAAACATTTTTCGCATGCAAGGGGTTAATAGAGAATTAATTGAAATTCGCCTTACCCATTTACTTGCAAGTTGCAATAGGGCCAGTTAGTGCACCCCTGTCGATCATGGAAAGGTCGAAGACCCCAATAAAAATCAGCTGATGGGACGGCCCGGTCACTGCACCCGCTTCTTACCCCGAAAATGTAAAAGTGAAAAGTGCTAGTGACCGTACTGTAAAGTGTTTTCGGGGTAAGAAGCGAGTGCAGTGACCGGGTCGTCCCATCAGCTGATTTTTATTGGGGTCTTCGACCTTTCCATGATCGACAGGGGTGCACTAACTGGCCCTATTGCAACTTGCAAGTAAATGGGTAAGGCGAATTTCAATTAATTCTCTATTAACCCCTTGCATGCGAAAAATGTTTCGGTACGCACAAATCCAGTCTGCTTTTCCAGTACAGTTTTTAATAACAAACGATTACAAATGGTTCTTACCGTATTTATTTTAATTTTCTGAAAATAATTCTTATTTTAATTTTAACACACTCTGGCGAGAAGCGTCACTCAGGTGCGAAGAATTAATTTCCTAAAAATTCCGAGAGCATCTTCCCACATTTTATTTCTTCTTTCTTGGAAACAGCGAATACAAATAATTAATAAATTCGATTTATCTGACTGATTTATCTAATCCGCAGAGGTAACAGTTGCAGTGGTAGTATTTTTAATTATTTGTATTCGTTCCTCGACGTATCTCCGATGCACATCTTGCTACCTACCCGACACGGTGGCTCTCTTAGTTCGGACGGCCCTGAGCGCGCGGCAGGCACGCGCCGTGATTCGTCAGTGTTTTTCGTTAATAATTCAAAAACGAAGCTCCATCCGACATTTTTGCAAAGGAAATTGTTGTTCAGAATCGTCTCAGCTACCCCACATTTCCGGCTCCTACACTATTTACGGGACACCCTGTATATATAGAGGGTGACACTTCTATCAGAACTTTAATGTTGGAATCCCCAATTCAAGTATCTTTTCGATATAATCTTATTCTATAGGGCAGGCAAAATTTTTCGACCAAGTGCAACATATATTAGGAATGACCTTTTATTTAGAAAGTGGGTAAAACATTTTATCCAGCGAATTATAAAAAGTAAATATTTTGTGTACATATAGAAAAGGTTAGTTAAATCAACTTAGACGTACAATGTAAAGAAATAGTATTACATTTATTCAATCTTTATTATTTGTAAATACAGAAAACATTTCATAATTTTTAAACAGTATGTATTTTTATTTTTGATTTCTGTTTCTTATTACAAAGGTCAATACAAATTTTTGCAATGTTAGGTATTCTCGTATTGAAAACGCCTTTATTTGTGGGGGTTTTCCCTCATCTCTTGTGCCGTATCCATCAGGTGTTAGTCTGTAGTAGTGAATTACCAAGAATATATATATATACATATATTCTTAGAAATCTCCAGAACAAAGTCATCAAAACGAAATTATTTATTTATATCTTTTATGAAAATATTAACAAAATTCTCGAATATGGTCAAAAATATCCGCCACTAATCACGTTATATTTGTACTCTTATTCAATTATTTACAAATAAAATATATTTAATAGGTCAATTGAATATTTTGAAATACGGGAAATAACTAGTTTAGTAACCAGGTAATCATAACGACGCTAGGCGGAGAAAATAAAAAACGTAGTCCATGTTTGTAGCCAGATAGGTTCCGAGCTTTGTGCAAAAAGCCAAAAATTATTATCAATAAAGTTATATTAAACAAGCGTGTGTTAATTATACATCAAGATAGTTCTGGTGTATAATCTAGACGTATTACATCAATGCGTATTACATAGCTACGTATTTAACATGAAATGTGAACTTTGGTTTACAGACATCTATTAAAAAAAAACACTTACTTTTCTGTATAAATTGTTATCACTGTCTTTATTCTTTTTATAGTGTAATAATACAATATGACTTTAATGTATTGATATTTTATTAATGTTTTATTTATATTTATATTTTTTTACATTTATTTTCTAAATGATTAGGCTTTTCGCATCGGGGACACACTTTTCCTTGCGCAGGACACAAAGACATAACATGATCCGTACCACATCTAGAGCAATTCTTTACCATAGGAACTTGACACTTCCATGAATAATGATTATTTTTACCGCATTTAGTGCACACATAACCAAAAGCAGGACATTCAATTGGTTTATGTCCAGTTCCACACTTGAGACAATGTTTAATATATGTCATAGATTTACACTTCTCTGTAAGATGATTAAATTTTTTACATTTATTACATTGCTTTCCATGTGCTGGGCATTGATTGCGCATATGTTGTGTGCCACATCTGATACATTCAATTAAATTGTTCATAAGGCGTTTTTTGACAATAACATTTTGTTCATGATTATTTTTGTTGTTTGTTTGAATTGTGAAATTCTGTATTGACATCCATTCAGAAATAATTTCACTCAAATTCAATGACTGTAAAAACTTTTGAAAATCTTCATCAGATTTTTGCTCTATAATGTCACTGATAATTTTTTCTTTAACAATACTTTGCACATCACTGTGATTACTCAATTTTGCAATTTCCTACAACATTATAAATTTGTATTATTTTTCAATTTATATAATACTACTTGTACATGAATCTTTTATAGCAATGGTTTTATGAACTTTTAATATTCTACCATCAAATTATTAACATATTCGCTGATGTTTCCTTTGCATAGTTTTTCTGTAGTTCTAAAAATGAAATGCAAATCTAATTTTTTAAGTAGAGCATCAAAATTCTCTTTATCAAATGTGCTATCAAAAGACATTTCTTTGAAAGCATCCTGTCCTATAGGGCCAATAAACATCAAAAGGAAAGTTCCCCATCTGTCTTTGTAAGATTCTGTGGGATCTTCTCCTTCCATAAATTTTATGAAATCACTCTTCCAGTTACACCAATTTTTACCTAGGTCCCCATCTGCTTTCAATGGAGCTGGTGGTTTGACTTCACTTGTTACATTTTCACCTTTAACAAATTGTTAACATAATATATTCCATAAAATATGTATATATCTAAAGAAAAAACCACAAGTATTACCAGTATTCATTATCGTGCGTAAAATTTGTTTTCCTTGCTTAACAATTTCACTAAATAGTGTTGTACAATTAACAGTGGATTAAAGAAGTTATTACTTATGTATAATATATAATATGTACTTGATATGCTTTTATCATTTGTTTTGATAAAACGCAAGATTATACGTACGTATATTTGAAAAGAAACGATTTAACACTTAAAAACTTACTAATAGATACTATATCGTTTTAAGTACGTATTACTTAGGAATACGGTTTTGATATAACAAATGAGGGTGACTCACCATTTAAACTACGTTGTTCAGTTGATAAAATCGCATCGTATTTAAAATTGGTTCGAATTTATTTTCTAGCCGATTATCAATTTGGGATATAAAGCTAATGAGTAAAAAAAATTTGTTGGTGAGTTTAGTAATTCAATTTTTAAAAGGATCTAAGGTGAAATCCCGATTCAGCGAATTGAACGGTTGATTCTCTTCGTTTTGTGCTCGAAAGCATACGAACAAGTTTTAATGGGGGAAAAATGTATTTCTAGAGTAAAAAAGCAATTTTATAAATTTTCAAGTGTTGTAAAAATTTTTCGTTGCTTAAACACTAGAACTACCAGCAATTATGGCGTACTTATTTGTACCAAAGAAATTAAAACAATAGATACTTGAAGAAATGTATAGTGTAATGGAAATAAATGTTTATTCATTCTCTTAAAAAAACTACGATAAATTTTCAAAAATCTAGCCGAGTAAATTTTTTATCATTTTTATTAGAAATTGTGAGTAGGTTATTTTGATCATTCGGTAGTTCTAGTCTTAAGTAATTTTTTTGTTTTCGTTAATTTATTCAATGGAGGGAAAAGTATTTATTAGTACATTATTACGGTTTTAGGTTAGTAACAAAACGATGGAAGTGGATAAGTATTTTTGTATTTCAATGTTGAATATAAGAGATATAAAATGAGTGGAGTGCATCAGGTTGACAATTGGAAAGTTTCAGTGGGAACACGTAATAATCTGTTGTATAGTGATATTCCGCATGTTCCTATATTAGTAGAGGATATTCCTATACACTTTTCTTTCGAGGATTACGAAGAAAATAGTATTAAAACGATACAAACTTTGGGAGAACTCATTCCGAAAACTGAAATCTATGCTACACTTTTATCTTTAACGCCGGGAAATAATTCAGAATTTCCTGTCAGTTTCAAAAACTTAAGTATCACGGATTTATATACTAAAAATCCAGATAATACATATTGTGCGATATGGGTAAGAAATGTTTCTTAAGTATTACTGGTCCTTTAAACATTTGTATGAACAAAATGTAGTTTAATAGTTTAATTTTTAAAAACGGCGAATGTAAAAGTATAAACGTCATAACAACGTTCATTGCAACGTTCATTCGATTTAATATTACTATTCAGTTTTATATTGCATTATTTTGTCAGGAAAAGTATACTGTGTTTAAAGTATATGGAAGTTTAAGGATTGAAAAGTCAGTAATTGTACTAGAAACCAGTCACTTGGTACCAATAAACGATGTCAGTGGCACATGGAAATTAATGATCTCATTAATTCCAACTGCACGTTCAGAATATCGGCGGTAAATAATGTTATTATTATTTAACATGTATGTCAAATTAAGTGTTTGCTTACCTTTATTTTACCTAGGTATTACCGTACTCAAGGACAAAATAATATGTTGCAATCACAGTGGGATAAAATGAAAGAGGAAAAGAAACGTTTAGTCAATGAAACAACTTTATAAAATATATATAGTTTCAAATACATGATAAACGAAATCTTTTTATATGAATGCATCAAATAATGAATATTGCTTGTAATTTAACAATTAAAATATAAAGAATGAAGTATACATGATTGTGTTTATGAGATTTTTCATACAAAATTTTAGGACCCTGCTGTGGCTCCCTTTCCCATTATCAAAGCAGGCCCATCTTTTGCACACATTTCTTTATAGATCCAAACCATTTTAGGGGTCGAGTGTAATAAAATTAGGCAAAGAATGTTTTGCCATCCTTAATGCTTTGATGTGTATTAATAATATAATATAAAATCATTATAAAATTCAGTTTAATATAGTACTTCCATAATGTATCAATGTTTTTAGGAGTGATATCTTTTCTTGCAGAATGTAGAAAAATGTCCCACTGATTTGCAGTAGTTACAAATAGTATTTTGTGCTGGACATAGTGATCTATTTCTGGAGTGCTTTAAACCGCAATAGCGACATTTAATTTGAGAGTTTTGACATTTCCATGAAAAATGGCCTAGTCTTTGGCACTTTGTACAAGTTTCATTAAAAGCAGGACATTGTTTTTTAGTATGAGCACCTCCACAAAATAAACAATTTATAATAAACAGTAACGGGCACCTTCTAGTATAATGATTCCATTGATTACATTTTGAACATTGCTTTCCTTGTGCTGGACAATAGTTGTTAGAAGTATGTATATGGCCACATTTGTTACAATTTCTTGCAGAATCACTATCGTATAATGTCCAAATGAATGCGATTTCTTTCAGTGTTAAATCCTTAAAGCAAGATGGAAATGTGAATGTTGGCAATACCTTACTGGCAGCATCGGTAAATTTACATTTGTCAATTTCTGTTAAAATTTTCTGCTTTATTAATTTTTCTCTATTTTCAATACATTTTCCCATCATTATGGACTAGAAAATAAGATTAAGTGAATCAATTTTGTGCAATGAAATATCAAGTTTGTTATATCTACCTGCAAGTCATTTATGTATTTGTAAATATCTTCATGAGGCACCCATTTTCTTCCTGAAAACATATAATATTCCTCAAATTTTTTAAGTAATATATCCACATTCTCTTTCTGATTTGCAGAATCGAACGTAAATGTTGTATGAATATCTAATCCAACCGGGCCCATTAGATTCAATAGCTTATCTCCCCATTCACTCTTGTTGAATTTATTGTTAAACTTGCTAAACTCTATGAATTCTTTTTTCCATAAGATCCACCTTTTGAAAAAATCATCTTGTGACATAAACGGCCGAGGTAGAATAGCCTGTTTTTCTTTGTTTTCCTTACTTTTCTCACTGTGTGAGTTACCTATGAGAATGGAAAATTTTATTGAAAGAGAATAAACATAGGAAAATGTTTTTTCATCCTTAAAACAAATGTTTACCCATTTTTCGTTTTCTATTTTATAGCCTTTTAAATATGTATCACAATGTTAATTACTGTATCAAAATATATTTATCTACACTGATTCTATCTTACATCAGGGCATGAAACCTTCACCTCTCAACGATATTTGTACATCATAACTATACAAGATTAGTTTTGTAGTTTCTTAAATTATATTAAAACGATCGAATATATGACTGCCCAAAATTCATGAAAAATAATTGAATATTAATAATTATATATTATCAGTAAAAATTCCCTATCTCGTAAGAAGTCAACAGATTTTAGAACTAACTATGAAAACATTTGTACTCGAAAACTGCTTCAAAATATTTCCAAAAATATATTCCATAGTTTTTATTCATTTCCAATTACACTATTTACATAATGTAGTTTACATTTAAGTTTGCCAAAATTAATGAACTTAATTCATTTATAATTCGCCGTCGTTACGAATGAATTGTGAATCACTAAAGAAAATGATTGCCAGGATTGGCAAACTTGGTAATATATGAAAGTAATCGCAGATAATGTATTGGTACGCTTGTAGTCATTTGATTAGAATTTTTCATGATTGGAAAAATTACGTAACTGTCATGACGCATTACGAGTTTGCGTTGCACAGCTATGCGTTAGGCGTCTCCGTAGCAACGCCACTCGAATTGTAACAGTTTACTTTTTCATCCAGTCCGTCGTTTCCACAGAATACGTCGACAAATGTTATTCTCGCGAGTGTTCGATTGATAAACCAGTTTAACACACGTTTCAAAAATTTGACGGTCAAAGATTTCACGAATCGACGAACGATATCTTTGCGATACAGCTGTTTTAAAACTTGACGGGCACAAACGAATGTCGATCTTATTGAACAAAGTACAGTAAGTTTTCGACTCGCGTGGTTAATTCGTTTCAAAGCTTTCCTTACAGAATGAATTTCCTAGGTACGATGTATTGTACGAAGAATGAAAGATTAGTTCAACGTTAGGAAGAACATGGTACGATAAGTAAGGGGAATGTGTAGACGGCGAAGATTATGAAGACTAATTTATTAGTAATGTACGGTTGAATTTTATTAAATTCGTGATTCAGTAGCGAAATTCTCGCGTGCAAGGTTGCGTATTTTTATAGAAATGGACTCGAGCATTGCCAGACAATAAAAGGTTGGCGGTAAATACGATGGTCGAGTGAAGTTCGATTCGATCGTGACCAGAAGCTTGGAGGTCCGCCGCCACATGGATACTAATTACAGAGCAAATATCAGCAAGTGGCTGCCGCTTCCTGGCGGCGACCTGGTGAAATGGTTCGTCGAGTCGTCGACGCTTAACGAGAGAATGGGCAGCCTCGTGGAACGCATAGCCTTAATCATCCAGAACATTACAGACGCACAGGCTTGTGATCTGGAGGTGCGAAACTAACTTCCCACGGCCACGTTCGAGGGGCGGTTTAGTTTCTCATTATCATCCGCGAGTATTCGATCGTCATAGTTAGCCCGTTTCACGTGGCGCTGCTATAGATACGTTGGAGATTTTATTCGTTGGAACAGCATGCTTCCTTTTACTAGTAACAGAATGGCGGGAATTTCGGGATTCCCAAGATCATTTCAGTATTCGTTTTGTCAATTACTGTAATGTTTTCAAAAATGTAAAATCTTGAACTTAATCTTGAACTATTATTATTTGCTACAATATTTTCCCGCGAGATCGATGAGAATTTTGTACGTTGATTGTATCACGAATGTAGACGTACCAGGGTGTAGCGAACGATTTGGAGGAAGTGACGAAAGAGCACAAATCGGTATGCACGGTTACCCTCAGTGCGCATCCGATATACAAGTACAAAATGCGCCATTTTCTGACGGCGTTGAAACGGAAGCTGAACGTGCTCGCCAAGTTTACGCGCAATCTGATCATCGAGATCGTCGACTGCAAGAACGAGGAGCTGCTCAGGATCATCTTCAGGTAAGTATATCCGACCCGCTATCGAAACATAGTCTTTCATTTCTGTTCGATCATTGAATGTAGATTGGTGAATAATTATAACGATATTTTGGACATGGACATCGACGTCTCAGATTTATCAACGAACGTGTTTCATAACGACAGCCCGTACATGTTGGAACCATTGAAGAAGATGTCTGTTACACGGATATTGCAGGTAGATATCCAAAGGAGACTGAATTTTGCTTTCTAGTTGCTGCTAATAGCGATGGGATTGACAGGGAGAATGCAAATCCTTCAAGTCATCGATTATAATGAAATTTTGCCTCCTAAGGACAAATATTTAATAATTTTTTAAATATTCATGATCGAAGCTTCATTGTTCCTTTCAATACATTTCCATTCAGTCGATTACGGAGTTCCATTTTGGTCCATTGGTGACGTACTAAAACTTCTATGTCGTGAGCCCGTGTTCGATTCCCTGAGCCATCGTGATAATTTTTTTTTCTTTCTTTTTTTATTTTCTATTAACTGATGAAGGTAGGGGTTTGTGTTTTCTTAAACGGAGTCTATATTTTTATAACGACGGAGCTTCTTAAAAAACACGCGCAGAAGGCTCGAAAAGCTTCGTCGCGAAAGTCTTAAACTTTTCAATTCAACGTACTCTCCGAGATGTGTCCATTTGTAGATTAAAATGAGACAGTTCGCTCAACGCCGAATCTACATGTTTAGAATTTTAATTGTCGCAATATCTTGTCGCTAGACTTCCAGCGAAATAGAGTCACGTGGCTTTCTTGGAGGACATTTTCGGAACGAAGGAAACGAAGAACGAGTAAAACGCAGGGCCGGTACTATTTGAATATCTTATAACTATGCAAATGCTAGGAATAAATTTCAAATATTTGAGTATTCGAATATCAAATGAAAATGAAGTTTGAGAAAGAAAATAATAGATGATGATTTCCAACGATCCCAGGAGAGTCAGGCAAACTTTATTCACGAATAACGAATACAATTTTTGGATTCGTTTGTAATTTAATTTAATTAGAATTCGTTAACGGATTTTAATCGAGAATGAATTAAAAATTTTTATTCGTTATCGGCGAATAAAATTTCCCCGACTCTGGATTCCAGATATTGGCGAAAAACCGGGCGGAAGAGTCCTGTCACGAGCTTATCGATTGTCTTCTGGCAAATTACGAGCCACGCGAGAGAGTCGATCCAGCGTCAGATGAGGCTGGCGACGGCGAGGCTTCGGAAAATTCCAGCGTCGAGATTTACCGGTTAGTCCTATCCGCGACGCCAACGAACACTTTAAGCCCGCGTTGATTTTTCTTGTCTTTTTTTTTTCTAAATCGAATTCTGTTCTTGACGGTATTGTTCTTGTCTCGCGGTGAACCCGTGTTTCACGAAAGAATTGATTCGTAGAGCCCTCACGAGACACTTAACGCCGCCAGTCGAGAGCGCCTCGTCGAGGGCCGAGATGGAGATGTCGAACGTCGAAAGCATCCAGACTCTGGTCAACAGTCAGAACGAGCAAGTCCTCAGGCTGCTGAGCGTCGTCCAGGACGTTTCGCCGCGACTCTTTGGCAACGATGCGTTGAGGACCGTCAAAGGTGGCGATCAATTTAGCGATCTAACAAGAATAATAAATAATAATAACCGTTATCGCGATTCTTCTTCGAAGAACATTTAAAAGAAATACTCTTGAACGGGAAAGGACGCAATTTTGAATATTTTAAGGACAATTAGAAAATTACTTTATACTTTCTTAGAATTTGGTTGACTATGTGGGGTCCATTGCCTCCAGTACTTGCCACTAGAGGGACTGTTCCTCTCACAAGCGCTCGACTAACCTTCCGTTTGTATATATATGTATGCTCCTCGTCCAACTACCCAATATCCCGGCATCTAAGGCAGGGTCTGCTAAGATGTTTTCTTGACGAGTCCATTTCTTTCCTTTTTCATCTCTCATCAATAGGATCCCACAACAATGTTAGGGGTAGCATTTATAGATTGTTGTTAAGGTATTGAGGGTGGGCTTGTGTTATGATCTCTAATAAGTTTAAGAACCACTGCCCTAGAGTGTCGATGGGACTCCTTTAATAAGGTTGAACTCTGCAGTCTGTTACTCAAGATGCAATTAAAAAGAACTCTTTTCCGACAAAATAGTAAGAGTATATACACGTTCGTGTCAGGTGAGACGAAATTGAGAAGCAGCGCGATAAAGAAGGTGAAGATTTACTACCAAGAGGTCGTCTGGGGCTCGTTATCCGGTATTTTGGATCACGTGATCCTTTGGTGGTCCCCGGAAGCGCTCGCCACTCATCACAGTCACGGGGCTCAGCATCTTAAAGACTGGCTCAGTCAGTTCGTTCAGAAGAATCGCGGTAAGTTTGAAAGTTCAGCCAGAAGAAAAAATAATTACTTACCATTCGGTAAAATTGACAAAATTATTAGTTATTTATTTTGAAGAACAGTTGTCCGTCGTTGTTGCGTTTGAATAACACACATATCGTTTGTGTCGTTCTTGAAATAAAAAATTTGTAACTTTTTATTTATCATTCGAATAAAAATTCAGCAGATTCGTGTCCTAGGTTCTGTTGAGCGAAGCGTGGGTATAAACGGTCACGGTGGACGGTCCGTTTGTTAAAATTTCAGTGCCACCGACCGTGAGACCGGCTCTGCAAAATCTTTGCGACGCTCTCGGCTATCATGCTACGATCACTGCCTGGGACCAGCTCTTCAGACTTGCTTATACGTCGGCGTTCCAGTGTCAGTCGAGAGCCTTGTCCACGGAGGTCAGTTATAAGATAAGAAGAAGCTGCTGTCGAGACGACAATCGAATTTTTCTTGTACTCTCTTGGACCGAAATTTCTCGATGTATACCGATATTGCGTTGATGCGATATCATTTCGAGAATACTCGAATTAAATTATTCTCTCTTCTGATCTTCGCGATACTGATCAAACGTTTCATTTTGTACTCGACCACAAAAATTGGTAAAGTTAGCAGGCATAGAAGAGTCTCTCTCTCTCTCCTTACAGGGTGTACTAGGCGCACACTGTTATATCATAGGGTGTACAAACTTCAGTCTAGTACAATATCGTTCGTGATTGCAGAACACCCGAATATTCTCCGTTCGTCAGAATGTAAACAAAAATTAGGTTCAATTTCCAGGGTAGCGACACTGGTCAGAAATTCACCGAGTTGTTCCAACTGCTCGTTAGGCTGAGCAACGAGTGCGAGGCAGGGGGTGAATGGGTGATCGGTGCACCGCTGATGGAGTTGCCGCTGTCGGAACAAATTGTAGTTCTCCATCGATTGGATCACTCGGTGCATACGGTGAGGCTGTGGATCTTGCAGGAGGCTAAAATCATAGCTCACACGTGGGAGTTGGACGTGTTCTTCCTCCTGGTCAAGGGCGACATCGCCAACTGTCTCGAGGAGCTTTCCTATTTAAAGGTGCAGCACGTTCATCCAGCAAGAGTATTATTCCTAATTTAATAGCATAGTTTAAAACGTTTACTTTTATCTTTTCAGCTAGCTGATCACACGAATACATTGTCAACGGACTCCGTCAGTGTTCAAGTGTACGTCTGCGCAAAAATGAGGGCGAAAATTGTGTCTGAAGTAAACGCCAACGTAGATTTATTGCAGGTACGTAGCAGACTTTGGGATTTGTGAATATTCGATGCGTTTTTAATTAAAACTCTTCCTCGTATTCTTTGTATAGAAGTGTTCCAAGGAGTGCATAGAGATTCTCGCGAAAATCTGTCGCGTGGTCAGTCTGGCGAATCTGCATATGTGTTTTCCAAAGTCGAGTTACTGGAGAAAAGGAAGCGATGTCGCCCCGACTGTTGCTAGCCTCTACGTGGAAATTTATTTTGGTACATTATTTTGGTTATTATCGTGCATCGTTATTTTATAAAATCAATTGTTCGATTCGTTAATAGCGCGCGTTTCGTAGAAAAGGTGCTGCTCCCGGTGCTGGAAGTCATCGAGGATCACGAGACGTCGAATATGATCCTTAGAATTATGTGCGAAGCGTGGCTCGACTATATATATCTGCATCGTTTTAAATTCAGGTAAATCGCGCGCAAAGAAATGGAAGGGCCGCCATTATTTAAGATGGCGCCAAATAGAAAATGACGGCGCTGGGGCTGCTAACGATCGAAGTCTTATGCTTATTATCATTATTTGTATTCTCTTCGTATAATTTATTTATTTACGGGATATACCCCTTTGTCAAGAGAGTAAGAGATAATAGATAGAAATAAACGAAAAATAGTCAGAATATTTTGGGTTTGATGTATCATGGTTTCGTTGTCCGTACAATGATAACAATAATATTTACAGCGAGTACGGCGCGCTACAGTTGCTCACGGACTTTGCGTACGTGTCGAAGTGGGTCACGAGTTGCTCGATAATTTCGCAGGAAGTGCGAGACCATCTTCTGAAAAACGAAGTTTTGCGACGCTGCGAGGGTGTTGGACGGCTGCTTCTGCGACATCCTGGCGAAGCAATCTCTATGCGCAAACGATTGAGTACGGAACAGTAGTGGGGGGACTAAGAAGAAAGGACGTAGACACGTAAGAAGTAATTCTTCTTTTAATTTATCTATTCAGCTAGGACGACGAACGAGCGCGGCTCGCCAGAATCGCCAGGGTTGGAACGCATGCCTGCGGAGATGTACGTTCCAAATCAGGAACAGTGGTTGGAGCTTCGAGCTCCCAGAAGATACATCTTCTGTTGTACGGAGTGAAGAAACTGAGACGGGAACGTAGCAATAAATATTTATTACCGAACCGACGGGAACATAACGACGCGAACAAGGCTAGAATAGTCGTTGGATGTTTCTTTGGTTTATGCTGCCATTGAAATTCGACACTTTAAGCGAGTTGCATGGGTAAGAATGTGGCTTAAGATGGCACCAACCCAGACTCATTTCCATAAGATGACATAGATCAAACCCTCCAACCTAAGCCTAAGCTTATTCCAGCCGGTACGAATGCCCCCTCGATCACACAATTTTACGATAATATCGGCGGAGGAAGCAATTGGATAACGCATTTTTAATTCGTAATGAGATTAACGCACGATCACTAAGATTTGCAATATTATCGAGAGAACTTTCTTACGATTGGTTTTATTCGTTGTTCAAATAAAATGTTCACACCTGTTCGAGGGCCCTAAGCGGTTATCGAGGATTTAATATCGACACCGGTAACGGCATAGTGACAAATTACGCGAACTCGTTGCACGAGTTTATTATTTCAGCAAAGCTGAGGATCTTGGGGACGAATTCAGGCAATTTACGCGGCTGTGAAGCCCGGCAAGGGGAGGAAGCCCCATTCCGATCTTGCCGCGCGTATTACGTTACGCATCTACATTACAAGATGAAAACGGCCAACGTACGACCAGCTGAACGTCGACCCCGTGCTTGGACAGTGACGTTTTCACGACGGAACCTGTAACTCGTCTCCGCAGCCAGCGACGGAACGATCGTGATCGGTGCTCGTCGTTGCTTTTTACACAGTGGCGTGAATAATTTTGGCTAAGTAACTTTGTACAGGCATTCTATTTGGAAAGTTGTATTACAAATATTAATAAAATCATACAAATTAATATTTCTTTTCGAAACGGTACGCGTTGCTTAAAAATGTGTAGAAATAAATGTGTACGGTTTGAGAAACCTGTTGTTAACGATGCTTGATAAACGAGTTTATGAAAAAAACGTAACGTATCAAGGTAAGTCGTCCATGTTTTCATTTCTGATGTTCAAGTTTTTGAAAGTGTTCCATTTTGCATATTTTCAATAAGTTCGTTCAATGTTTACGAGTGTCCTTTTTATATATTTCAATACCTTAGAAATACGTAAAACTGCCGTAGGAAAATTATTTAATTTTTAAGCATCAAATTGACCGGATCTTTAAGTATGTTCGATTAAATATAATATCGCGAGTCATATTGCTCATAAATACAGGCTAATTAAATACGATTAATTCGCGAATATTGGAAAAACTGTTATCGGTGTATCGAGTTTCCATATCGCTTATCGTCGACGTATCGAGTTCGTTGCTCCGATTCGATTGGCGCTCTTCGTGCGTGAGCAGTCGCGGCGGTGTCTATCCGTCTCAGAACTGTCGATGATCTTTTGTAATCGTCCAAAGCTTCTCGATCCCGTCCCCGTTGGTACCGCAGAATAAAAACGCCAGGAAAGGCGGACTCGTGTTTCATTCTCGATCATTGATCCTCGATTCTTCTTATATAACGCGAACCAGTCGACGATTTGCTACTGTGTAGGTGATGGTGACTGAAATTGCGATGGTGACTCGTCAAGGTACTTCAAGGTTTTACGAAATTCGAACAATCCCAAGACACCTTGAATCGTGAGACCAAGTATACACTGGCGCAAAACGTTTCGTAAGATTGTCACGATTTTAAAATTTGGAAATCTTATCGCACAATGCGCTGAGATCATCGTAAACAATAAATGCAATAGTTTGTCGACGCGATCTGTGCCTCCGCGTAATAAAAGACAACATAATACTACTGTACAACATAGTACAAAAGGCACAGGCAACTTCTTTTTGTAATACGTTTGTCTTTTGTAACCACCGACACAAAGGGTGGCTACTGGTGTTGAGCACACACGGGACCGGAAGTTTCGTCCGATTCGGCTCGGTTCCCGCCATTGTGAACCGAGTCGCGACTGGTCGAAGAATTTTAAGGGATTCGGTACTACTCGAACAATTTAATATTCGAACGTTAAAAATAAAATTTGAATATTTGAAAAGGTATAACGAAAGATATTTCCATATAAGTAATTATTGAAACCACTGAATACGTAGACGAGGCGATACCAATATGAATCTAAGAGAGAAGCAAATTTCGAGTTGTAGAAATTAATTTATTTAAATTCGAGTCAACTTCAAATAGATGAAGTTCCGAGTTATTGAAGCTAGACAGTATTCGAATGGTATTTGAACTATATTCGCCCAATGAATCATCGAAGCGTTCGACTAATCAAATACAGACGAACTCGACATTTCAGCTCGAGACTGGCCCCGCGTCTGGGCCAGCATCGATGTCTCCGGCATTGGAGACAATCTAGCGCAGTTAAGTTGTTCGCCGATCGTCGATATAGTTTGACGATCGTTTGCTCTCGTTTTCTTTTACAGTTCAGTGAGGTTTCGTCGTTCGAACGCGTATCATGTACGGAGGCAGGCGCGTCACGGAGAGGACGTCGCTCACGAGGCCCATGGACCCGCCGGATTACGTGGAATTCGCGGGCCTCATGAGGACCAGAAAGTCGAGGATCAGGCAATTTCAGTGCTGCATCTGTGGTACATTAATGTGAGTTCACTGCTTTTCTTCGGGGGATAATTGAAAAGCTTCCTGGAAAAAGGGCCCATAGTGAAGTAATTTAATTATTCAAATTTTTTAAACGCAATTTAAGTCTTTCATTTTGCTAAAAATTTTCGTGAAATTTAATTGCACGTTCGTTCATTTATTTAATTATCGATGGCAGTGGTGAATACGAGCAAGGCCCATCCACATTGGTAAAAAGATCTATTATTTCGTCGATAATTGTTGAATCATTAGAATTTCAATTTGTACGGGTGTGTTTCAAGATCTACCCCTGAGTGATGGATATAAATTTGCCTTAAAAAATCCATTCCCGTTTGATTTAAATATAATCTGATATTGCACATTAACGTGTTTAAGTTGGCGATTAAATAATGTTTACTGCGACTACTTTTTCCAAGATGCTCTAATCCGTTTAACACCCGTGTGTCGACAGCTCACCTCGAGTGCATTAAAAATTTACGTCTAGAATTAAGCGTGTTTATATAATTACACGAGGTGTACTGCGTTCCAGGCACGATGCAAGAGAAAGGAGTCTTTTAAAACAAACAATATCCATAAATAATGCTGATAGAATCATTCGACGAAGATCGTAAATAATATTAATTCTCATATTTTCTTTTCGATGAAAATTTGAGCGATCGGGGTGAAAAGTAACCATTGACACACTGTCATCGAAAGTAGTAACTATTTTAGAGACAAGAAAAATCCGAGACTTACGAATTTTCAATTTCTAGAGCCAGTATCTTTATACTAGTAAGAAAAGACAAAATAACTTAATTTTCACAGAAAGGTTAGATCAAAGCTTGGTAAAAAGAATCGATTCCTTCTTTTTACCTCAGGTATTCGAGAATCCTTGCGTGGAACGTCTTCGCGAACACGTATCCTATAGTAGAAGACGTTCTGTTTTCACACACAGGGTGTCTCGAGTTGAACCATCAAACTGTGATAGTCTGTTCTCCGAATAAAAAAGAAGAAACAAAAATGTTATATTAAATTAAGAGCAAAGCAGTTTAACGTTCGTTTAAAAATTGCGATAAAAATAGTCACTTGTAATTAATCTTCTATTTGAATATTCTGGTCGTCATTGATAAAATAAACTCGTATGAAAATTATATCCTCATAACTGATTTATTCTCGTGATACAAACGCAGCAAAATTGGTTCCTTCATTTTCAAAATTTTCTTACAGAGGAAGCTAATTTAAATCTACGTTTGCACCACGTATCAGCCACGCATGAATTCAGAAAGATTGACTCTAAGTGATCTTGAAAATTCCCAAGAAATCGAGAAAAATATCATGAAATCTGTAATTTCTTCTTACCCATTTTATAACTATGATATTGTTTCTGTTTTACTCTATTGTTCTGTCAGAGTTCGATCGTTTGTCCAGGGTATACCTTGTATAAAGCTAGAAGATTTCTATCGTGTGTAGCTGCAAAAATCATCGTGTATCCATTCCCCACCGTAAGCGGATACTTACGTAAATTCATCGCTCACCTCGAGCACCGACCAGCTTGTCGATCGTTTCAGTCTGGTCGCGGCACGAACGTGTGCAAGGAAGAAGAATGTCTTCCACGGAGACGACGTCGTTGACCAGTGACAAGCCCACCAGGGCATATTACGTTCACGACGGGCATCCTTTTTATTCCCATCGGAGGAGGCAAAGGTTACGGATACGATGCCTCGCGTACACCGTCGCGACGTGAGTTTCAACTCCTATCGTCTTCGTTTCAGAGCATTTCGGTAGCTTCCGGTTTGATATTGTACCACGGACGTTCGCACCGCCGCTATCACGCGCGCGTCACTTCCACCGATCACGCAACTTACATTCAGTTTACGTTCACCCTCCCCCGATATTTTATTTTTATCAACAAACAGCTTGTCCGAAAGTTCCACTCGAGCATCCAAACGTTTATATTTGCAACATTTAATAAGTGAATATGTGTCGTACGTTAAAAAAGGGGGTAATACGTCTTAAGAAACTCTTAAAATGTGTTAAAAGGAGTTTTTTGTTTTATTAAGGGAGTCCTTCGTGTTTAATGTCCTTAAATAAATTATGCGGGTTAAATAAACAGTCCTTTTGCTTTCATTTGCTTTTCAAACAGGCTTAAAGAGTATCGAAAAGTCATATCATCTTATCATCCGTTGTACATCTTCTTGAAGAGATGTGCTTCTTCGATACCTATATTGATTTCTATTTTCAAGCTACTCGATGACACAAAGGTGAGTTATTTTCGAGTTAAAGAAACGGTATTTCGGATTAGTCGAAGATATCGTGTTTAGAGCAACGCGTATCGGTGCAATAACGAGTTCCGTTGCGGTTTCTGTCTTGCGGTTATGGTTGGTCGTTGTCCGAAGCAGACCCGCACGCTGTAAAAGTATAGGATATTCGCGTACAGATTTACCGTTATCAAATAATGTGTCTAACTGGTCGATCAAGCCAATTGTATTCATTGGTCATCTTCAGCTATGCAATAATTAAAATAGAAACCGAAACAACTACGCAAAATTTAAAATAAGTTTTTATTTTCAGTAAATAATGGAAACTATTATTATACAAAATTAATTATTCGAAAGAACCTGAATTGGCATATATTCCTAATCACATTTCATGTTTTTTTATAATCGTTATAAGATGGTGACACGTAATGTAAGGCTCATTATTATTTCTTTTATTAACGATTATTACTCGGGCTCGACCCAGTTGCCTGGAACATCCTGTATCGTGCAATCAGAGTAGATAGTTTAAACGTTCCGTTTGTTTCAGGGTTTTCTCTGCCACCGTTTGATGGGTATTAAGAACAACAGTGTGCCGTTATTGTATTTGCAGGGTAAAACATCGTGTAATTCGTTTACGTGGCACATAAAGCCGCGCAGAATGCGATGTTTTGCGCGTAGGCTGATTACGTGACGTTGACCTTGATTACATGCGTAATTGTACGGCGACAGTATGGTTGCTCAACGTTACGACAGTTCCACCGGTTACAGAGAGATTCTATAAATTTAAACGTTCGTGATTCTCTTAAGAAATTGCTAATAAATCTATCTTCCTGCAATTGAATCCTTCTTGATGTTACTTTAAATTTATTTTTCTTTAAATCTTGGTCACCTATTTTTGGCTTTATAACTTAGATTTAGAGTTTCATTTAATATCAATTATCTTATAAGCGAATAGATTCATGAGCTGATTACTCGATCGACTTGAAACTTTTATTACACGTATATTAAATATTCGATTTTCATTCAATTTATATTTAATTTTATTCCCCAATTCTTTTTTATTAATATAGGGAAATAAAAATTAATTACTTTCTTGGTAACGTAAAAAGAAGGTGATCGAATTGCTAGCCTCAAGTGTGCCAATTTTTGAATGTTCCTCGACTTCTCCAATTTTTTATCTTACAATAACAATTGCTACTAATACCTGAAATTAATATATTTTTCAATACGTAAAATTTAAATCAGTTATTTACGAGTCGCTATAATTTTATTAGAAGATCTTCCCACACTCAAAGCTCGTAGATTCCTTAAACTTATATTCAGTGATTCGTGTTTATACAGAGCGAGTCATTTAACTCTTACAAATTTACAACAATTATTTTTCTGCTAGTTCGTGTTTTTATCAAAATACGATCACCTTGAGTTTTCTAACCGTTACGTGCAACATTTAGTCGCATTCGAAATGAAGGATCGCAACGCCACTGCCTGAGTGTATAAACGTGCCTGCTGGAATCGAACATAAAAAAGTGTTTCAGATCCACAACCGTCTAACCCTATCCTTCACCGTCTGTTCCAGAGCGTTCTTCACCATGGCCCTTGTAGTTGCAGTTAGCTACTCGGTCACCCACGATATTATAGACACCGCGCCGAATTTCACACAGCCAGCACTCCAGGTGTCCCCGAACCTGACCAGTTCCCTACGGCTAGGCTTCGCTCCAGGATCCGGATCGTACACGTTGTTCAGCAACACGGGGATCTTGCCCAACTCCAATTCGATCTTCGTCACGGACAAGAGCTCCCTTGCGTCCACGCTCAGCGAGGACGAGTATAAAGAGGGGTTGGAAGCCGGTCGCCAGGCGATGAATGACCGTCTGTTCGCCGACGCGACCGCATTGGCGTCCCCATTGCCCTCCCCGTCGCCAGCATCGAGGCATCGTTACGCGGTGAGTACCTGCCTGAGCGTCAGGACGCTTACACTGGCGGCAGTGGCGGAGTTGGCCGCGACCAAGCGGATCGAGAACTCTAGGACCATCCTGGCGGCGCCATCGGCTTTTGGGAGCTTCTTCGACGGTGGCTGGGTGCCGCTCGGCGCGTGCAAGCAGCTGATTGCTCAGAACTGCGCTCAGAGCAAGTACAGAAGCTTCGACGGGAGCTGCAACAGGCCCATGCAGTGGGGAGCCACAATGATGCCGTTCAGAAGGGTCCTGCCGCCTAGTTACGCCGATGGCGTCGAAACACCACGCAAGGCACTGTCGGGGGTGGAGCTACCCTCCGCCAGGGAAGTCAGTCTGAAGGTTCACAAGCCGTCACCGAGCAGCAATCCCCATTTCACGGTGATGTTGGCCGTGTTCGGGCAGTTTCTGGACCACGACATCACCGCCACCGCGATCAGCCAGGGCATCAACGGCAGCTCCATCTCCTGCTGCCCGCCCTCCGTCGGCCATCCCGAGTGCTTTCCGGTTCCTGTGGCCGCCGGTGACCCCGTCTTCGACGTCGCCGGTAGGACCTGCATGGAGTTCGTCAGATCCGCTGCTGCGCCTCAGTGCAAGCTCGGGCCCAGACAGCAGTTAAATCAGGTAATTGTTAGTAAACAGAAAAATTTTAATGGGCGATTCTAGAGGCCAAAATATGACGGAAATCAAGAATACCAATTTGTTGATTTCGAGGCTTCGTTAAAAAGTTATTAACGTTTAAAGTTCCGCATGTAGAACGGTGCGAGATAGTGGTTCTCACTCAGAAAACTGTAAGGCTGTCGATATGTCAATAAATAGAGTTTCTCATGCTGAGTGAGAACCACTATCACTTGACTTTTAGAAGGCAGGGTCTGCTAGGATGTCTTAAGAGGGACCAAACGCACCCCTTTCCTTTCCTTTTCCATCCCTCATCCACAGGACCCTCACAGGCTCTTTCAAAGTCTCTAACAAAGACACGGTTGACACTTGGAAACGTCGATTGCCATTACGCGCGATTTTTCCTATAATCAAACCCGCGCCGAACAATCGCATTAAACGAGGCTTCGACGCGCCGGATGAAACTGCTATCGCGATGATTTAAAATGCCATGCACGTAATGCGCGATCCGTGCAGCGCAACCGATTAATTAAGCTCATTATCGTCGCGACGACGGGGAAGCGTTTCGATGATAACGACGCATTCGTTATCGCGCTAACGGCGATCGCACAATGGGAACAGAGAATCGAATGGGTAATTTGACCGTTGGAAATCGGAACGCGTAAAACGGCAGAACGCTGAAAAATACGTTTCTCCTCTTTTTACGATTTTGCATTAATCGTCCATCGAATTATTGCGCGTTCGCGAGAAGTTGGCTAGTGAAAGGTGTGCGGGGTTGATTGGTGGCTAGATCCCTCCACTCTAGTTTAGCGTTTGTACGACACCTTCCGTACTCACCACCAGAGGGTTACGCTCTTGTCTCTCTCGCAAGCGCTCGACCGACACTTCCATTTCCCTGACTTTCCATTTTTTTCCACAAGCAGTAGTAACACCACAATAGTGTGACGTACGACGAAAATTGGATGGATCAAGTCAAGTATTCCCCTCTGCTGTCTCACTTGCCAACTTCTGGCAGACATGCTCAGTACCTGTGCCTAACTCTGGGTCTATACTTCTCGTTATTGAGCAGCCAGGGAATACAGATATAACTCTCGTAATCTTCACATTATAGTGGCATAGGTTAAAAGACTATGTAATTTTCGCTATCCAAAAGATGACGATTCAATTTTAGCAACGGTCGATGATCCCAACTCTTCCAGGTGACAGCGTTTATCGATGGCTCAGCGATTTACGGGTCGGACGTCGCGACGGCACGCGACCTGCGCGAATTGGCGGGCGGTCGTTTGAGGATGCAAAGGACCCCGGACAATCGAACGCTATTACCGCGAAGCACGAACCCGAACGACGGCTGCAACCGGGAGAGTGAACGGCTGAGAGGCCGGTACTGTTTCGCCGCTGGGGACGCCAGGGCGAACGAGAACTTGCACTTGACGACGATGCACCTCCTCTGGGCGCGTCAGCACAATAGGATCGTCGAGCGGCTGGCTAAGATCAATCCAGCTTGGGACGACGAGACGCTCTACGAGGAGTCTCGTCGCATAGTCGTCGCTCAGCTGCAGCACATCACCTATCAGGAATTCATACCGATCGTTCTGGGCGAACAGGAGACCAGCCTGCGCGAGATGAGGCCCTTGGTGTCTGGGTACAGACAGTGGTCGGAGAATCCGGACGAACCGAACGTGGATCCAACAATAGCCAACAGCTTTGCGGCAGCTGCTTTCCGCTTTGCTCACACTCTGCTGCCTGGACTGATGAAGGTGACGGACCAGCTGCAGGGCAGCTCCTCTTACGTGGAGCTCCACAGAATGCTATTCAATCCGTACAGTCTGTATTCCGAAGGCGGCGTGAAGAGTTCCGTGACCTCGGCCACGGAGAACGTCATTCAAATGACGTCCACGCACGTCACTTCGCAGTTGACCAATCACCTGTTCGAGGATCCGATGGCGAACGCTACGGTCCCCTGCGGATTGGACTTGGTGTCGTTGAACATTCAGCGAGGACGGGACCACGGGCTGCCCGGGTACACAAGATGGCGGGAACATTGCGGACTGGGGAGACCCGAGACTTTCGCCGACCTGGAGGGACACCTGGACCCGCAGACCCTTCGAGACGTATCGACGCTGTACGAGTCCGTTCACGACATTGATTTGTACACTGGCGCGCTGGCCGAGCTACCCAAAGCTGACGGTATAGTTGGGCCCACCTTCAGTTGCTTGATCACGGATCAGTTTGTCCGTTTGCAAAAGGGAGACCGTTTCTGGTACGAGATACCTGGTCGGCCTCACTCGTTCACCGAAGGTAGGAAGAATTTCATACTAAAAGTTGTAGTAGAAAGTGTCCCGTTTTAATCTTGCTTTTATCTTCCGCAACTATCTGTAAGGTCTACTGGATAAGCTTTGCTATTATAGTCGAATGATCCAGATTCTGCAAATGTAGAGCTGTGGTGATATATTCAATATCCCGGCGTCTAAGGCAAGACCAGTCAGAATGCCTCACCGATGAGTCCACTAGCAAGCGTGTCACAGTGCTTTTAGAATTATTATAAATAAATAACGCATTAACGCTTTTCCTCCATTATAGATCAGCTGCGAGAATTGCGTAAAACGTCACTGGCGAGGTTGATCTGCGACTGTTCCGATGGGGTCACGCAAACGCAAGCCCAAGTGATGCGCACCATAGGCTCCAACAATCCCATGATGACCTGCGAGGATATACCAGCGTTGTCACTAGAACCCTGGAGGGACACCAAACCGTCCGGTCCTCTACTGAAAGCTACGTTCGTGCCAGTCAATTGGACCGAATTTAAGAACAACATAAACAGCACAATTCGAGACGTCGTGACGTACATAAACAACACAAGATCGTCGGCCACGTTGGACACAGACTGGCTAGCGTTTAAGAATTACATAAATAGCACATTCTCCGATCTCAGGAACCAATTGTCCGATATGCACCCTCCAAAACCCGCTGAAAGTCCTGTACCAAAGGAGATGTCATCCATGTACACGGATAGCTTCGTATTGCGATCAGCGGGTCCAGCGAATGTGTACCAGGACTGGATTAGTTTTAAGAGCGACCTGGAGAAGACTCTGAACGACTCCATAGGGACCATGGATGGTGGTCCAGCCGTAACTGCGAAGTGGATCGCTTTCAAGCAGAATGTTATCGATCAATTCGCCGATCTGAAGAGTCAAATCAAATCTATGAAGGCAGAAGTTGCTCCCAAATTGTTGCTGAGCGCCAAGGACTCGATGATTCCAGCGACCTTTGACTGGAAGAATTTCAAAGACGACATTACGACATCCTTGGACGACACCGTCATAGACATAGGGAAGAACATGCCGCCGCCAGGCGATCCAGCTTGGGCAATGTTCGGTAAAGACATAAAGGATAGATACTCTGCTCTTCGAGATAAAATAGACAGCCAGAAGCCCACCGTTCCAACGGAACTGGCAACTGGAGGGTCTGATCTTGACCTTGCCAAGACAGTGAACGATGCTGTGAAGGAAATAAAGGACAAAATGCCTCCGCCGGGCGATCCAGCGTGGGCGACTTACAGAGACGAAATCACGAAGACGTTCTCAGCGTTCAGGAACACCCCATCGCCGTTGGAGCTTGCCACATTGTCCGCCGTTCCCGAGAACAACGCCGAGCTCTCCAACTTGACCAAAGACTGGCTGGAGTTTCGTGGCCAGATCAACGACTCCCTGACACGAGTGATCCAAGACGTTCGAAGCAAAAAGCCAACGACCATAGATCCTGTAGCCTGGGCCGCGTTCAGGGACTCCGTTGCGAACGATTTCGCGAAACTGAAGAACGATATCGCCAACACGAAGGCCGAATGGGCGACACCGAATCTCAAGGCTGCGTTCAAGAAAGAATCCGCCAAATTCGATTACACCAAGTTCTTGAAGCCCAATCCTGTCATCCCCCCGGACGAGTGGGTGTCTTTCAAGAAACAAATCAACGACACCCTGATGAGTTTGTTGAGCGCCGCGAACGCTACGGAGAAGACGGACTTCGACGAGATTCACGGGCTGTTTAACCGGTCGTTCGCCGAGTTGAGGAACGAAATCGCGTCGCTGAGGGATCAGATCGCGGAGAGCAATAGCAAGAATAATACTAAGAACGACTGGATCGGTTTCCAGACGCAACTGAACGCCACGGTAAAGGAATTGGCGGATAATCTTAAGAACGGGAACGCGATGAAGGTCCTGTTCCAGACTAAGGACAGACTGTCTGGCTTGGAACCGCCCCCCGGCGTGCCGCTCGACGAGTGGTTACCATACTCTTCCGAGATCAACGAGACGGTCGCGGACAGTCTGAAAGGCATTAGAGATCAGAAGCGGCAAGCATCGATGATCAAAGCGGCGGATCCAGCGTCTTCTTCCTCTGAGGCGGCCGTGCCAAATTGGTTGTTAGTTCCGTGCCTCGCGGGCTTGTTACACGCGTCTCTATCAAAATTCCAAATACCTTCTAGATGTTAGAACGAAGCATTTTTTTACCATAACTATTGTACATATCGTAATAACTTTTACACACTTAACGTTAAGAACACGGGAGAACGGAAGCAAACGAAAAGCCGTCGCGTTACCAAACTCGGAGTAACAGACGACGCAATTAGTCTAAGTCGCCAGACTCAGCAGCAGAGCGGTGCCCCTTTTCACCCAAAACTCGGATCCTTCCGGGCCGGCGTTCAGGTCCACCGCCACGACGAAGGAGGGTCGTCCTTGATCCCCGCTCCTTTGCGGATAATAATAGCAGGGGCTGTTGTAGAGTCCTGCGCGAGCGAATTAAAATGCGCCCCTTTGACGTGTCGGTTGACAATTTTTTCCTCTACCCCTACCGCGTTGCGTGCCCCCCTTCCCCTACACACGTGTAGCCTCATTTTTCCCCTGTTACCTTTTGTTCTCTTTTTGAGTTGCTCCGTGGGTCGGAAGTGAATCACCGGCATGTCGCAAACAAGTTGCATGGGGGCTGGCTCGACGAGGACGCTGTTCCTCTTGTCCCAACCAGCGCCTTCCAGAAAGACGGAGCGTATGTACACGCCATCCTGTAATGGGATGTACACACGGGTTAGGAAGGTCGCGAGCTAGACGCTATTTCCTAGTGATATCGCGATGCTGAATTCTTTATCCCCCCTATTTTTCCGAGCTCGTCTCGCGTGCATTAAAGGGTGAACGACGGGTAATTGGATCGATCCCGGTTGTTTGTCGAACCGACAATAACGCCGCGATTCGTGGACGAACGTCAGGCTCGATTCGTATTGACATTAAAGCGTGGAAACGAAACCTGAGAGTTTTATCAACCTTCACCCGCGGGTTCGAGTTTGGCAGCTGAGCCTTGGAAGTTGATATTGTAGTCTAGAATAACTTGTTCCCGGAGGAAATGGGCCTAAGCCAATCTCAATTTAACAATTTTAATCCTTGAGTGGATTATTGGGGCCTTCCGCCAATTTAAACTAATAATTGTTTAATATGTGTCAATCCTTCGTTAGTTCGTTGTCTTTTAAATGCTTCAAAGTTGATTTCCATTCACCAATTTGGTAAAAATCAATATTAAGTAAAATGGTTCAGTCAAGATCGAAAGTCCACTTAAGGGTTAGTTGAACTTAAATCTACCGTGTCAAGTTCAAAGTTACCACGGGTTGCTCGATGATGGTCGATTCGTCGAAGGTAAGAACGGTGAACTCCCACGACAGAGAATCGATAGAGACGTTCCAGAGCCTCGCTGACGTCTGCAATACTGCGGTGAGGAAACCAGTGGGGAATGTATACGCGGCCAGCCAGAACAGCAACGGCGGATGAGTAGTTTCAGCCCATTCATTGAAGTGTTCCACCCGGCTGACCAAATCCCTGGTCCAAGCTCCGAGCAGTTTCAGGGACGGGTATGTGGTCAGCCAGATCGACGGGACGCGTCCCTCGTAGACGCACGTAAAGATCTCCTCCAGGTCCGACGACATCAGGGTCAAGCCTTTAATGGCTTGCTGGAGTTCCACCAAGCTGTCGCGTGTTTTTTGCAGCAGCACGTTGTAACGTTGTATTTCCTGGAGCAACACCACGTCCAACGGCGACTTCTTCGGACCGATCAGCACTTGCGTCGTCTCGTAATCGATGTTGTTGGGAATCCTCGACAGTATGTCAGCCGTCAACTTGGTAACCTTCGAAACGCGAGGACAGTTTGTACGTTCTTAAGTCGACGAACATCGCGAATCGGTAGTACCTTGTCCTCCTTGCTGGCCTCCTCGCTGGTGACGGTCTGAACCTGAAGGCCCATCAGGGTTTCGAACATGTTCCTCGTCTCCATGATCAGACAAGTGATGTCCGCGTTTGGGTGTTGGCCAAACGCTTCCGGTTTGTCGATGTGAGGCAACACGGCGATGAAATCGCGATAGGACTCTAAGGAGCCGTCACGCGGTATGTAATAGGTAGGTAACGATGATAAACGATAATGGGGAACGGTCAGGGCCTCTTCGTTGAAATATTGTTGGACGTACGTCATCAGCAACCGGCGGTCCCAGTCGTCGGTCACGTGACCACCGTAGCAAACACCTGCTATGAGATATTTCAAGGATTCCCACGGGGTGATCGGATATTCGTCTAGGTAGACCTGCAGCAGATTCTCGGACACCTGTCGTCGCGGATGAAATCGAGAGATTTTTCATTCAATTTAGCGAACAAAGTTAAATACAAAAAGAAACACGGCTTCTCCGAAAACGTGCGATTCAGTAACAGGGAAAAGTTTACGTCAAGATAGTTTAGATTGAAACTATAGATTTTGGAATATCAGCCCTTTCGTTCTTCCCAATCACTATAGTTCCCGGAAAAATTACCACGAAGTCGGAGTCGTTGAAGCTGTAGATGACGTTCCAACCCAATTGCTGGAACTTTTTACGTTCCAGGAGAATGGAGTGGAAGAATACCAGAGCGAACAGAAGCTTCTTGTACTTGTCCTTCGCTTGGCACAGCTCGAATTGGCTCTCGGTTATTAAGCCGTAAAGACGCTTCATGTTTGCTTTCAGACCTTTCGGCGGTTCCGTGGTCATCTTTATCCCCGCCTGAAGGATCGATATAGGGAATTCGGGGGTTGGGCTCGAACTAAGCCACAATCTGTAATTACCCGGAACCCTTTCATTATCGACCTGACCTGGGGGCGTTTGCATTCGAACAGATATCGCGCTACCTGAATTGGGGGTGTATAGTTCGGCTGGAACCTAACGTCTCCACGATTTTATCTAGCTTCGGCATCCAGCTCAGCGACAAGTGGCAATTCGCGAGGAACACCCACGCTCCCTCTTTGGCACCGACTTCTATCATTCTGGAAAATATATACTATTTTATAATTATCGTTAAAGCCTCGTAGCTTGCTTTATACCTAACATGTCCACAAAATTAAGCAGGCAATAATTTTCATTGGAATACAAAGAGCATCCAAACAAAATTTCATCCGGATTGAACAAAAATACTAGACCTTATAGACTAATCACAAACACACAGATCTGGAATGCAAGGTAGCTTAAATTTATAATAATCTAGATGAAAGTTAACAATCTCACTCGACATATAAAAGGGTACAATAATCAATAGGAATTACTGAAACTTCTGTGGGTGTATGTTGTAAAAATAAATTGTAAAATAAACATAGACGGCAGCATAAATTATAGTAGTTGATAGAGTCATTGGATGGAGGATGGAATGCCCAGAATTCGATACCTTTTGCCCGGGTTTTTACAAAAAAATATATAAATCGTTCAACCGGCTCTGAACAAATAATAAGAATAGAAGTGAGGTTTGAAAAATTCATTGTACGTGTACTGTAAGTAAAGTCCAAACAAAATTTAAAAAACGGTCGTTTGACCGATCGTGGTAAGTTCAGTGTTAAATCACGACTGACCTGGTCGCGATAGGGGATTGTCCTTGGCCGAGGGAGAGAGTCATAAAATGATTTGTCATTTCCTGGCTGTTGACTAATTGCGTCAAAGTGCTCGTAGGATCCACGCCAGGCGAGAGAACAAATATGAGTGGGGTCTGTGCGACGGAATCGTCGAGGACGGCTTTCAGGTCGAGTACCGGGGGCTCCACGAATTTTTGACCGAGATTCAGCACGATGAAGTGCGTGATGCAGAAGGAAATTCTGTCCGGACGGCAGCTGCGTATTACCAGCATTTTTTGGAATACGTTGCAGTTCGCATCCCATTCAGCCACCAGCGGTATAGTTTCTGGCTCCGTATGAATATACCTAATAATCGTACATCAATTTACTATCGAATAATCTGGTTGTTCGAACCCTAACGCGCTGCAATACCAAAGTAACGAAGAACGAAAATACCAACGCATCGATCTACGCATATATTTTACTATCGCGACACCCGATGCAAGTATCGAAGTTACAGTTTAGCGGTTCTGTTGGTAAACAAGTCGCTGGAGGGACTATTCCAAGATACTAATCTCGCACCAATTATGCCAATCCCGCGGGAATTGCTCGAAGGAGGATATGAATCCGTGGAATCCGGGCAATTTGTCCAGTTCCGTGATATTGTCCCAAGTTTCGTCCGGCAGCCAGGCCACCGGCTTGTCCGGTTGGCTCTCACGATCGAGAACGATTCCGCCACGAAGCAAGAAAGCGTACTCGCCGGGCATGACTTTACCCTGTACGTCCAATATCTTGATGCACATGTTGAAGGAAAACAATAGCTTGTGGTGCTCGAACAGACCCCGACAAGTGTTTCTACGGGGGGATACGTTTCACTTAAGAAATGCACCATCCTTCAAAAAGAGAAATCAGAGTCGGCGATTTATACTTGTACAGGGCGTAAGTGTGGTACTCGTTCAGGCTCTCGATCCTCTCGGAGAGTTTCAAACTTTTCGGGCTCTTCTCGATCGACAGCATAAACAAGGTGATGTACGCGTCCAGGGAAAACTGGTACATCGGATCGATGAAGCTCATGTCGTTCAGAACGAAGAAGAGGATCGCAGCGCGTTGGGCGCATGGCCTGTATTCCTCCCTGGCAAGATCTATCTTCTTCTCCGTTTCCACAGACACCACCAAGGACTCCTCGATCGAGGTGGACGTAGCTTTCGACGATTGCAGGGCGCTCAGCAAGTCCAGGTCGTCCAGCAGGCTCTCACCGGCCGTGTTCAGCAGACTGAGACAAACATACTTTATTGTCTTTTCCACGAGCTTTCTTTACGGTGCATAATTATGCATGCGCGCTGAAATGCGAAACATTGATCTACTTGGATATTAAAGTACGAGGATACAAAGATAGAGAAGCATCGATGATAACGAACGGAAGTATTTAGAGGGGTTGTTTCTCGTATTACTGACGTAGATATACCAAGGAGCACAAAGGTCTTACTAGAGAATTTTGTCCTCCAATTCCTTGAGAGTTCGTTTATTGGTGGAGATCGTGAGGACCAGATGGTCCTTCTGCTCTTCGAGCTGTGGCTTTTCTTTTCTGACCACGATTCCCAAGAGTTGGTCCTCCAGTCCTGCGCACGGGATAATAAGCGTCGCAGTCACCTTTCCCTTCATCCTCCCCATTCGACCCTCTTTCTCTATTTCTCAATCTATTTCGCCCCTTCCTTCCCTTTTGCCATCGTTCGATTCACCGGGACCGTCGTCCACCGTCCCTCGCCACCCAACGCGTAGCACAAGACAATTAGTTACCCTGTTCCTTAATGGCGAAGTTGCATAACGTCGTTTTAGTGGATATCTCCGGGGCGTAATGGGGGTTCGGTAGTTTCGTCGTGATGAACAGCCGGAACGCATTGTTGTAAGTGATCATCTTTTCGTTGAACTTGATCATCACCTGGTTACCTGAACGTGCGGGAACCCCGGTGTCACGATTTAATCCTCATTTAATGCCCCGGCAAATTGCTCGTCCCCGGCTACGAAACACCGTTCAATTTCTCGACAATTCTGATATACCTAGTTTCACGAACGCCTTCTCGAGGATGGGGTTCAACGCGGGATCGACCACCTCGCCGATGTTCTCCAGCAGCACCGGTTTACCGAACTGCAGGGCGTGCTCCAGGACCCTCATGAAGTCTGCTTGCCCGAAATCGATCACTCTCAACGACTGGAATTGCAATTGTTTACCACACACCATATTTTGAAATTAATTTTTTATTCGTTTACTTTGTACACCACTAAGATTATAAAAACGTTGAATCTCGAATGTAAAACTTTTCTGTTCGCCACGAATACGAGCTTTAGACTCCCCAATTCCCTGGTTGCTGTTACCAGATCTCGTTTCGTTTCTTATATCCTTCCGGTCGGTGATACGTACGTTCTTGGCCTCCATGTTCTTGATCCACTTGACTGCTTGACACTGCGGATCGATCACCAGCGGCCATCTGGCCCCCCTCGTCACGATGATTCCATTCTCGGTGCTGAAGTCGTCGGACGGCAAGCCCTGGATGTTCCAATCCCTGATCACCGCCGGATCGACCAGGAATTCCTTTACGTTGAGATTCGGTGACGTCGGAATTTCTTTCTCCGCCACCTGGGATTTTATTTCGAGCGCGACAAAAATTAGAAAACGAGGTTATTCCGGTGTTCGCGGAATTCGGCGTCCCCAGGAACGGACGTTTTGTTCCATTTTCAGAGGGAAGAACACCTCTCATTGATCGTTGATAGATAAATTATGGATAAATTCGCCAATCGAATTATGGGGGGAGGGACGATATTTCCGAATTACGATTATTAGAGGACCGATAGGATCGGTTCACCTCATTCATCCAGATGGTTATCAGCTCCTCTCTATAATTGGACACGAATGGTCCCAAATAGGAGACAAAGGCGGTGGATATTAGGCAATCGCCTGGCAGCCAATCGAAGAACGTGGCCAGCGATGCGACCGTGTTCTCCCATCGAATTCGTTCGCCGGAAAGACCGTCGACCAGCATCGCGGCGCGGTCCAGTTTCAACTTCAGTAGCTCCGCCTGAAAACACGAACCGTTAGTAGAATCGGAGACGGAATGGTCGAAATTTAATTGAGCACGCGTGTTTTTGGGGTACGAGCCGGAATTTAATCGAGCACGATCTCCGTTTAATCTTAGATCTTTAGGAGGGTAATGTAGCGAATTTAGAATTTTTTACAAAGAACCTGTAACATCTTTTCCAGTTAAATTTGCAAGATTTATTTATACGTGTTCAAATAATATTCTAACATTTTTTTTAGCCAAAAGAAGTTTAAATAAGGGATACTAAGCCCTCTCAAATATGAACGCTTTTAAAACAGGTCTATGATGGCGGCCCATCTTGTTTATTCGATACGAGAAAACGTGTAAGACTCTTATAGTTACGAAAATGTAAAAGTTAAAAATTTTAAGTTGATTCTAGTAAGGGCTATAGTTACACATGGTGAAGCACCAACTAGTCCCCACGATTTTTCAGCCTCTCTCGATAGTCTGACTTCAGAACTTAACACACAAAATAAAAGAAAAATTTCTACAAAATTTCTACAAAATTCATTTTGTTAAAATTTTATAAGCGATAATATTTAACTATGTAAAATCTACATTTCCAGTTCCTTATATATTACATCTTTTGTACTAAAGGGTTTATTGCCAAATGAATAATAATAATAATAAAATGTGCAGAAATGTATAAAGAAGTTCTCTAATTGAAGCTACACATAAGACTGACTTTAACCCAAACCTAACCCAGACCATCAAAAAGGGGCTGTAAAATCGTAGCTTGATTTTCTGGTATCATGGACACTGTTTTGAAAAGCATAATTTCAAAATACAGATCAGAAGCAAACACAACGCAATAATTTGATCGACGATCAAAAGAGCCGGTTCCGGCGCGCGATTCTTCGCCGCGTGAACGGTAAATCAAACAGAATTGTCGGGAAAGCACGGGGGATCGCTCGCATAACGCAAATAGCGCTAGAAACGGTGGCTGGCGTTTTCGCGTCCATTGGACCAAAAGAAGTCCGAAAATTCGCGTTGCATGGCGGCCCGTGTAAATACCGGGCAGCTCGCGATTTCACTGCGGCGCGGCGATATTTCGTCTATAAACAGCGCGCAAACGAAACTTTCCGTGGCAGTCGAAACGCGAGTTTGTGTAAATAGAATTGTGCACCGTTCGCCGACGGTTCTGTTCGCGATCCTCCACCAACAGCCCAACGTTTCGCTCCTCGAACGTTCAGCCTCGCTTCTTGCGTGAATCTGCGTTAGGGATACTTGTAACGACATAACCCACTGATTACGTTTCTTCAACCACAAGCACATAGATTGGGAATTTTGTATTATTATTGTTCAAACTAGAATTTTTGTTTATCCATTAAAAATTCTCTCGCAAGAAGCGAGGTAGTGGCTAGTTGCGTCAGCTACCAGTTTAATCAGATCCTCCTTCTCCATCATCTTCGCGTCGTACATCTCCTGCAGTTTCGCCAGCTTCTCGTGCAATTTTTGCAACTGTTGCATCGCCTCCGCCAGCGCGTCTTCCTTTTGCTTGAGCGAGGCCAGCGCCGCGTTCAGCTTTTCTCTCTTCGGGGCAACGATCCTACGAATCAACGTCGCGTTAAGAGTTCCCAATTCTTCGAATACAAATTGCTTTCGGTAATTAAGCGCGTTACTAACTACTCGACCGATCTCGATGGCTTTAAAGTATTTTGAAAGTATGTAGAATCCACCAGCCCTCTCGACAATCTGCCATCGAGGCAGGGTATTCCAACGACCCGATCTGAGTACCAAAGTACTATTCGAGTCTATAATTTATCAAGAACTCGACGTCTCTAAAATCATAATTTGTTCTTTCCAGGTCTTTCGAACCGAACGAAGGGTTCGGTTCGCCATGTTGTGAGTACGCATCGAGGCTGTGGGACGGTATTTATCGTGGCTAGGGGTTTACCTGAAAAGTTTCCCGTATTTCTCCATGGCTATGACCCATATGCAGAGCGACTTGGCAGCGATCGATACCTGGCCGACTTTTTCCGCTTCGAATTCGGGATTGGACGTGTACCTGGAGATGGCTCTCAGCGTTCTATCGGATATGTGGTCTTTGTCAAAGTCCCGTAGCTGAAATCGAGCGTAACGGTTACAGAGTCCGTCGGTTCGCGTGAAGAACGAAGCCTGAATACGCTTGGTACCGAGTTGAGAAAGTTCACGTCGGCGAGCTGACGCTTCGACTCCGCCCAGCTCGGCTCTGAGGTCTTCAGGATCATCACCGCCTCCATTACCATCTCCACTTTCGGCGGAGGTCGTGTGAAGGATCTTATCTCGGATATGTCCTTCTTGCTCAGCGCATCCAGGGCCTGGGAACAATTCACATAGTGAAATTTCTTCTATTTGAAGGTTCTGTTATTCGAATATAATCTACTCTTTTGTAGAATCAGGGATCCCCCATAGCAGAAAAGGAATCTACAGTACAGGTGATAGTGACACGAATAAGACGTTGGCCATTTTAATCGTTTAAAATTGTTTAAGGGCATATCTTTGGTATTTTTTTTTATAAAGAAACTATGCAAATTCTTGTATCGGCGTTTCGTATATACAGGGTGTTCAACCACCCTTGGGAAAAATTTTAATGAGGGATTCTAGAGGCCAAAATAAGACGAAAATCAAGAATACCAATTTGTTGATGGAGGCTCTGTTAAAAAGTTATTAACGTTTAAAGTTCCGCACGTACTGAATTTTTTTCTCGAGAATCCGCAAGATTTCGGGGGTATGTCTATTCACCAAAAATGATTGTAATTGACTCCCGCAACCGAAAATAATTTTTCCAAAACGATTTGAAATTTTTGTTTTTCGTCGAAAAATTTAGGCACCTACCCCCTGTCGATTTTTCTTAAAAATTCCTTTTTCATTTTTAGTAATTTTGTTTGACGCCCTACAGAAAAGTTGTCTAATACATTTCTGTAGGTATCCATGGGCTCTACTTCAGAAAAAAGTTTCATTGAAATATATTCACAATTGTAGGAGTTATGGCTGTTTGAAAATTGGACCATTTTTATGGGGTTTTTCTCATTTTGCGAGGTCAAGGACCAACTTTTCGAATATTTTTGCGATTTGTACATATTCTCCATCAAAATACGCGTAGTTTGCTTTTTTAAACATTAAAATCGCCCAATCCGTTCAGAAGTTATGACGTTTTAAAGATTCGCATGAAAATTCGGGCAGACATTTCTGGCCAGAAATTAGATTTTCGGTAAGGAATTTTTTTCTCGAAACTGAGTAGGATTTCGGGGGTATGTGTAATGACCAAAAATGCTTGCAATTGACCCCCGTAAACGAAAATAATTTTTTTAGAATGATTTGAAAATTTTTTTTTTCACCGAAAAATTACAGCACCTACCCCCTGTCGATGTAGCTTCAGCAGGTTAAAAAAAAAAAGAATAGGAAGAATAATGATTTTGACTTCATTGTAGTGCAAGCTATAGCGACACGTGTACTGAAGGTACACGTTAAATTTGAACAAAATTGATCAAATTGATCTTGAGATATCATGGAAGCCAATCCAGAAAAGTTAGTTTTGAGAAAAACGCATGGTTGAACACCTTGTATATTGTATCGTGTGTAGAGAAACATTTCTAACCAAGGAAAGCGCTCTTTCAGAAGTACTTCATCAAAACAATTACGCCATTAATATTCAGCTTATTTATTTTTCCTGGTCTCACTCTTCATTCGGAACGATTCACGCTGATTGGGACATAATTCTTCGACCAGTTATTACACTTCCAAAGTTTCCCTGTCCGTGGAAGTTTAAAGGAAAAAAAGAAAGTTGAAAACGAAACTGGTTCGAGGAGATATTGTATTTGCCGAGATGCGATAAAATCGCTGGGAAATTCGTCGTTCCCGATGAATTCAACGTAGGTATCAGGTTTTTATTACAACTTTTTAACGAAATAACGGAAGCAAATTTATACAACGTTTTCTTCTTGTACTCCCCCTTCCGCAGCACGCGGAACGGGCTGTCAAAGTTTGACCGAGAAGTTTCCCCGCCGACGCCCTGCATAAAATTTAAACGTAAAAGGAACGCCGCTCGAACTTAAAGAAGTTTTACGCGAGTCAGAAACGAGTTCCCACTATTTTACGTACGATTCCGAACGGATCGTCTGGCTCTAGGAACCCGGGAAAGTGGTCCCGGTGCTTAATCATTAAAACCAAACGAACTGGAACGGTATTACCAATGGAACGATGAGAATTAATGTCGGGGAAGGTACCTTCATGGCCTCGTTCAGAGCTGGTTCGACAGTTGCGAGGTCAGCGCGAGCGAGCTCCTCGAGTTTCTTGCACTCCTTTTGTTCCTCCGCGATCCGTAGCGACCTCGCCGCCACAGTTTTCTGCGTCTCGTCGGCGTCGCGACTCTGATTCACTGTGAAACGTCCCCCGTTACTTTTTGCTCCCTCAGAAATACCCCATTTGCAAAAAACGATAGAGTTTCGCGCAAACGAACGGGTCAAAATATCTTATTTTTTTAAATTGAAATAATCCCGAATAAAATGTATGGAAACTGTTTTTATATTAGCTCGGATAACGAACGATCTTTACAATTTTTGTGATATTTTGTTAGTCAGTCCTCTCACGTACAATTTAGGAAATATTATTTCTGTCAAAATATTTCTCGCAAAATATTTTCTCTGCTTGGTTTTCTCCGTTTCGAGTCGATCGATTGGCAAACTTTTGCCATCGGAAGCATCTCCGGAGTGGCTCTATCTCAGACGTCCGTGGCTGTAATTCCTGACGTTCGTAAAATTCGCGACACGCGGTATGATTATGTAACGGGGGTCCAGTTCGCGGAAACTTGAGCGGATCGATCTAATTGCAACTAATGATAATACATCAGCGTTGAGGGGTGTCACGGACCTATCGTTACCAGGAACTCTTCGCATTCCCTGGTAGATTTATGAACTTGTTCCTGCGTGACTTCGAGTTCCGCGGCCATTTCGTTGACTTTAACTCGGGTGTCGTCGATCTTGGAAAGTCCACTGCGAAGTTTGTTCGCCTGGTCCGCCAAATCCTGCCTTTTCTCCGCCAGCATCCTGAAATCAAAGCGACGTTCGTGACGGCTCCTGGAATCGACGTGTTCTTTGCCTCATTACACAGTGTGTTCCGTCAAACTTTGTAAAACGTTCCATCTCGTTCATTTTATTTCATTGCCTTACAAAAAAAAAAAATTGGTGGACATCCCTATCGTAGAATGAAATTATTTCCTTAATTAAAAATTGCTTTTGACAAGAACGTATTCGATAAAGGAAAAAATTATTAAATTAATGCAAGTGGTTTCACATTTTTTTAATTTTACCACTTAGCTGTATAAAATAGTATAACGTGAAAATAAATGTGACGCATCCGGAATCAGTGATCAGCGATAGACAACCTCGTTTAAATCTCGTAATAACTTTCCATCGAACAATTTTGTTTCCAATAAATGTGGTCCATTGTTGTTCTAGTATATTATTAATTTCGTTTGGTAAATTTACCCTTAAACGACTAAGTAAAACGACCGGTTAGGAACGAACGACGTGGCAATCAACGTGTTAAACGGACTGTCATCTTTTTTATCGGTCGAGTTCAATTGCCTGCGAGTTTTCCAAGCACCAAACTTTGGCTGTGTACGCTTCCTGGAAGTTCCGAGAGCGGAGGAAATATTTCAGGCGATAAAGCTAGCCGGTACACCCGTTACATGCGGCGAATGACCAAACGGCGCATGGAACTCGAGGGCATTCGCGTGGGAAACTTGAAAGTAAATAATTGGAATTGGCAAATAAAGCAGCATACCCGTTTCAAACGTGACAAAAGGTCAACGTACAACGTATTTGTCTCGCGCTATAATTAAATCGTAAATCTTTTTCTAATATTCCCGGTGGTTTGTTTTCGGCCATCGCGATATGTTTAAATAATAATCGAATTTAGGGGGACGTATTCCTTAGAAAAGTTCAATCCAATGTCCAGAGAAAGAATTTCATTTTTCACTTAGCATTGTTTATTTTTTTATCTATTCGCAGCTCTGAATGTACGATGTATGGTTCGAGAATAGCGTATGCGCAGGATAGTAGCCATTTCTGAAGCGATGAATAACCCAAAGATCATATCGCGGAATTACTTCACGGTGGAAGTACCATTATGGACAAATACGTAATGCATAAGCTTTGATTTAGGGTTACGGACTCTTGCTCTTTTGAAAAATTCTCGATCCTTACGGCGCAAAGAGTCTCAATGGTAATTCTAACGTATGGACTCACGTTTTATAGCCGGCAACCAGTTCAAGGAAATTCACTGGCGTCACGTAATTGTACCGCTTCATCTCCGCGGCCATTCTGCGCGAAAACTGTGACACCGTCTCGTGAATCAGAGAAAACGTCCCCGCTATTCCGTCCCGCATCCGGTCCTGAAGGGGCGGCAGGGGGGCGGCTGTCGCTGATTGTCGGGGCTCCTGCAAACGATTTTCACCACCAAATTGGAAAAAAGTGCACAAAATTTACTTTTCAACCGCGCAAAAATCAATTTAGCATTCTGTTGTTGAAACGGGGGTCTAAATATTCCTGACAGCGTGGAATTCGAGGCAGGGTTGAGGTTTGTCGACTTTATGAATAAATAACATCCAAATATTTCAATATTCAATATACAATATACGTACACTTGATTCAAGCAAAAATATATGTGGAAGATAACAGGTAGGTATAATATTTTAAATAGGTAGGTATAATATCTTGTTTACAATTAATTTGTAAAGGGGATATAAATTGGCAGTCTTATGATGGACTATCGTATTCAATATTTTTATTTTAGAGAAACTATCGAATATAATAAACTGAAATTTTCCGTACAGATTAATACGGGTACGAAGATACATCACGAATTTTGCCATATAATCTACTCTGGTAACAGAGGAGTTGTTAATAATAATACGGGGTGGTGTGCCAAAAGTGTTGCAATCGGCGAGCTCGACTCGCTCGGTAATCGAAAGGATATCTCGTGGAAATTTCGGGGAATAAAATTCGAGATTGATCCAATATCTCGTGTAAAAGTTGCTGCGCGAGGAGAGTCGAAAATTTGCGCTACCCGAATCGGAATAGCGCCGTAAAGAATCACTGAGGGGTTAGAACGGGGCCAAGAGACAGAGTCTCGAAGGAAGAGAGCGCCGGAGCGATTCTTCTTCGGGTCTCTGGCCAAGTCTCCCAGGCACGGGGAAGACAAATTCAAAAATATTAAGCGGCTGGTCGCGGGGAACGCTCGAACGATTGCATTTCCGGAAGGAAATGCGCTAGACGGTCGTATCATCCGCGCTAGGCGACCCGTGGAGAGGAAAATAATCGGATTCCACGGAATGGAGAGGACGGGCTTCCCTATCAGTCTCTCTGTCTCCGTCCGACCCGGGACCGCGGGTGAGCGTTCTCGATCCCGGGAATCGAGTCGAATAGGAATCGATTGCGCGGAAAGGGGTAGAAGGCGTGCCGAAGACCAACCACTTTATTTTCGCCGGTGATAGTGAGCGTCAGATTGAGATTCATGAGGAACTTGTTGCCAACTTCGAGGAGTGCTTCCCTCGGCCATTCCAGGAACCAATCGATGGTCGTGCAGTTGATCAGGGCCGGGTACTGGCGTAATCTGTTCCTGAAGGCGTCCCCGATCGGGCTCATGCACAGGATCAGATGCATATTGGCGCGCGCCCTTTCGATCAACAGCGAATAGATCGACTCTGTTGTTGGTACGCGTCCAGACCGCGTCGCCTCCTTCATCAGCTGCTTTCTAATCTGCCGGGGTTCGGAAGTGAGACGTACAAACGGCCGGAACCGGTTCCAGGCTTCGACCAAGCCGGGCTCGCGTATCGGAAAATAGTTCCGCGGAGCGATCCAATATATGCGAGTGGATTAGATGCGAGTATGGAGAAAATGGATGGGGAGCCTAGCAACGGCCGTACTACGGGAAAAGTCGAATCACGAGAGAAAACCCCGGTAGTTGAAAATTTCCTTCCCAAGATTGGACGGCGAAGCGTTGTCTTTACGCGAGCGATACGCGCGCCCGGAGATTTCTGCTTGGATAGTGCCAGCCGCAGCTCTACTAAATAGTACCGGAAATATAAGATTTTTTCCAGTAATTCGAGCAACGAGCCAAGCTCTTCTTTAGATTGGAAGCAAACGTTAACGCTAGGAATTTGTTAGGCTATTCACGTCTAGACAAAAATTTTCTTACCACCAAACCTACCACGACCGGTCAAATGACACAACATTATTTTAGCGGTATTTAACTTCACGACTTTCCTTATAGTACAATGAGTTTTACAATATTTACTACTTATTGTTTGTTTCTGGAAAAAAATATGTAGTCTGTATTACCTACCACGACCGGTTGAAAGATTTAGCAAAGATGAAAGGAGAGAATCTGCAGTTTCTACTGTCTTAGAACAGTCTATCAACTACTATAGTATAGAAGACTCTATCAACTACTATAATTCGTACTGTCTTCTATGTTTATTTTGCAATTTACTTTGACGTTACATAGTCAAAGATGTTTCAACAATTTCTATTGATCATACGACTTGTGTACGATAAAACTGAATCATAAATTGTTTTTGTAATTTCATTTTTTCGTAAATAATTGTTTTTTCCGAAATTAACCACGGTATCGACATGAAACAAAATTCCTTTTCAACAGCGTTTTATTTCCTATACGCACGTTTAGAGCAAAAGTATTGAATATTTTTGTGCTTTAAGAAAAAATATGCGACATAAAAGAGAAAGGTATCTCACGAATAAACTTCAAAACACAACTTTCTATACATATAATGCAAAAATTGGAACTACGGTTGTCTCGTAAAAGAGAAAAAGAAAGACTGATCATTTGATTGGCCGCGGTAGGAATAGGTGTAGATAGGTTTAGTGTTAGAGTACTCTTTCTTCATACAAGAGTGTCTATTATTTTGTCCGCGACGATTCTTACGACTCACTTCCTCCATCTCGTCGCTCTTATACAAATTGGCCACTTCTCCCGTGCTAAGTATATTGTTAACGACCTCCAAAAACTGCTCCTCGACCACCTGGGTGTCGTTGAAGAGGAACGTGGTCGGTTTGTTCTCCACACCGGTCTTCTTGTATAGAATCTTAAGGTCCTCACGAAACTCTGGCAATCGGTACTGCTTCGTGACCTCGATTTGGAAAGTGGTCAACTCGCACATGTAACTGGCGATTCGCGACAACGATTGCCTCCCGCTTCCGCCGACTCCTATCAGAAGCATGTTGCCGCGGGGCTGTCCAAACGATATGAATAAACGCGAGGAAACGGGATTCAGAATGTGGGGAACAATCTGTCAATAGCAGCTTGTAAAGCACGGATCGCTAACCTGGGATATCACGCGAACGATGCGACATATGTGCTCGATTGCATCCCGAAAAAGGATGAGATCAAGCCGAACAACACCTGTGGAGGCGTTGTACTCGTCCATTTGTGCCTCTATGTAGGTCCTGACTGCAGCAATGTCGGTTAGGTCTTCGTACATGTCCCAGGCGTTCATGAAACTACCTGTAAATATGATGTTTTGGGGCGGTTATACAAGAGATCCAAGTCAGATCTCAATTGCACTGTCTAAATTGTTCATATTAGATCTAAACTGGATGTAGACTAAGTCTAGCTTGATTCTGGATAAGGTTAAGTCCAGCCTGCTTACCTAAAACAGGTTCTATTTAGGTTTATACGGAGTCCAAATTAAGTTTAGTTTAGTTTGAACGTACAGTCATATTTAAATAGACTGTACACATATCCAAAGTTAGTTACAAACACGATGTGGGTCATCTAGTTTGAATCTAGATTGAAGTTTAAGCTAAGTCTACTAAGTCTACAATCTTAAATGGCTAGATACTGAATTAATCTCGAATATAGGTCGATGCCTAAACTATGTCTACGACCTAGACTATATTAGGTGTACATAGGACATAGTCTAATGCTATATTAAATCTAACGTAAATATGAAATCTACTTCGAGGTATAGATTGAACGTAGAGTCTCTGTGATGTTTACTGCGAATGAATTGAGATTTTTTGTTTATCCGTTAGACATAGTTTACCGAATATGGGGCACCTCTTCTCGGGACAAATATTGTGGAAGGTCAGCTCGAAGTGTTTCCCAAGTTGTTCGCCGAGCTCGTCAACAAACCACTGCCTGTCTCTGCGGGGAATATTTACATCGTTTGTTCGAGAGTGTTTGTTTCTCTTTTAGAGGTTTCCGAGTGCTCACTTATCGTCGATCAGTCGGTCGCAGAAGACGCGAAACGTCTCGTGCACCCATAGACGAAGGAATGTAGGGCTGGAGTACTGGTAATCCACGTGGCTACGCAGCAGACCTTGGAAGACCTGCCAAATAATAGTGTCAACGATCTATACCACATAAGTGATATTTATTACCTTAGATATGTCTCGTAAATTGAACAAATAGTGTATCTTCGCCGGAGTCGGTAGCATCTTGTCGATCACGTGATTGTAGAGACTAATGGTGGACAATGTCACTTCGTTAGCTGTTTAAAAGTCATCGCGTTTCATTAGCTTTTCGCTTGGAAACTTTTTCACTGAAAATTTCTATCTTTGCTCACATAATCCTTTGACTTCCGCGTGAAATTCGGCCAAGTGTTGGTTCAACATCGTCCCGTATATTCTCACGATCTGTTTCTCAACGGGGAACGTCATGTTGATGACGTTGAACTTGGTGAGAAGTCTGTCTGTGATTACGTTTCGACCACCGCCCGGTGGACCCATCGCCGCCATTAGGTGCACTCTTTGTATGTATTTTTTTGTCTGCTTCTGACGATCGTACCTTCGCGAAACGTTCGTTTAGTTACCAGGCAGGCTAAATTTAATTGTCCCTTCGGAGGAACTACAGATTAAAATATTCAATCGTTGACAGAATATGGAGGATTTCTGTGCAAATTATACAAACTTGATTGTATAAACGAATGTTATGGTCCTTGTTAATAAATAGGTGCACGGGAATTTTCCAACAATTGATAGAGAATAATACCAGAATCCGTATCCTATCATCTGTCTAATCAGTTCCAACGGCGGCTGGGATCCGTACATCTCTTTCATGGGCATATTAAAGTCGTCCATAAAGGCGATCATGGTTTTACTACCCACGGGAATGTAGATCCCTTTCGTCCGTTTCTCGAGTCTGCTTTCAATTGTGTCCTGAAATGTATAGGTCGCCGAGAGAAATTTGGCCTTAATTCGCCTGCAATATTCCCTCGCTTGATAACCGAATTTTTTATCCCTGACCACTAAAGACTGGACGGTTTTCACTACGATCAGTGACTCTCAACCGGAAAATTTGTACAAATATTTTTAAAAATTTACCCATTTATGCTGCAACGAATCTCGCTTGTTTTAAATTCAAAAAATAAGAAAAAACGAACGATCGTGCATCTCGCCAGTCTATTGTCGATTAATTTAAAAAGTGGCGTTCTTGGGTACTGAGTTTCAGAAACCTTGATTCGACCTAGATTTTCTACGCGTCGCGACCGATCGATCTTGACAGAATATTTTCGACTCACCTGCACGTTTTTCGAGGTTGTCTGCGCGGACATGTTCAGCGACAGAACACTGTACTTAGCCTCGTCCAGGGAGCCCAGCACCGAATGGAACATCGACGTTTTTCCGGTGCCCACGGGGCCCACGAGGAGCACAGGGGATTCGTTTCTCAACAGAGAACCGATGATGAACTTGTATCGAACGGTGTCCACGGTCGGCACTATTATTTTGTAGAACGGTGTCCTATGAAGTATTAAATTCAGTATTAAAACGTCTTTATTCCATCGACGTTTTGAAGAAAAAAAATCGCGTGTAAAAATGAAAATAATTACTCGTTACGTTTTCGTGGATTTAAATTTTTCAACGTACCCTGGCTGAATTTTCCACGACTGGGACAGTCTCTCCTCCCACGAGACGAACGAGCGAATACGGGGATCCACGAAGTACTCGTACACGGTGTCGCGCAACGGGTAAGAGCTCTCGATTTCTCGCATATAATTGTCCACCCTGAAACGACCCTCCTCGTTCACCGACCCACACAGCGACCATATCATGCTGGAAATCGAGCAAAAGTAATTACGATCTCTAAAACGTAATTATTTCAGCAACTTTCGGTTTGCAATTTCGATTTGACGCTATAGTTAACCCCTGATTCGTCATAAGTTTCACAATCGTGAAGCTACACTCGTCATCAAGTCTTGTATATTAAAATCAACACATTTTTACATTCACGAAGTATTCATAAAACAAATCTATTCCTTTTTGCAGCCATTCCTTCTACGAGCAAATTTAAATAAAATTAAATAGTATACATATGAACAATTATTTTGAATTAAATCGTACGTCAAGGGGTTAAGAGTGACGTTAATTTTGTTTTAGAGTGATCTATGTCCTTACCAGAAAAGAAACCACATTTTACAGATGACGGCGAACGCGTCCTTGTCTCCCGTGAATTCCACCCCATTTTCGGGGGTGGCCAATACTTCCAGAAGCTTGCACAACGATTGGACGGCGTTCAGCTCGGGCACAGGAACGAGTTCTTCGCATCTGTTGCGTTTGAACTCCAAGGTATCGTTCACGTACTCCCCGAACAGGTAGTTCATCTAAAAATAACAATTTTTAATCATGTTCTATATTAATTAAAATTATCGTTTAGCAGGCGTGCCATTATATTTTAATTAAAATTTTGCTTGACGTTATTTTTCCTCCAGGGTAGTTGATAATGTAATTTTTACGTTGCTTTTATTCTTTACCTCTTCCATGAATTTCGGTTTTGCCTGATACTTTTGCAACCAGGAGTCCACGTACGGCGTCCAGCCCAGGTCTTTGTAATCATTGTACACCATACCTGCTCGCGATACCGTCGCTGGAGAGGCCACGGCGAGATCCTGAACCTCGAAGAGGAGGGACACTTGATCGGGCATCGTGATACGGTCGTTGTTTATTAGCGTTAAAACCTGCGGGAGGATTTGTTCTCGAACGATTTACGAGGACGAGGAAGCCTCGGGGTCGAAGAGAAACGGGAATCGATGGAATTCGAGGATCGACGAATTATGGGTCGAAGGATTTTGAAAATTAACGTAGCCGGGGAGAATTGCTGGCCTGGAGACGATTGGATGCTCGAAAATTGGGGATTTATGAATCGCGAAAAATTGAAAACTTTTATTCGAATTACAGTTAAATAATAATTTCTCTAAAATACTATCGTATAAAGAAATTGTCCGGAACAGGAGTTGACAAATTATAAATTTCCCACCGTTAGAATTTCGGAACCTTCGAAGAGGATAGATAGAAATAATTAAAGACGTTTCGTTTGCATAATTATCAGCGATGCTCGAATAATGTTCAAATAGTCGTAAAATAAACGGTGGGATATTCGATCGTTGGCCAGTTTCTCTCTCAGCGCGCGTACAGTAAACATAGAACGCACCTTGTTATCGTCCATTACGCTGTTCATGTTCTCGATCCAATCAGCGTCTACAGGACCGTCAAAGAGGATCCATTTTTCGGCAGGGGTATCATCTGTCAAAAGTAACAAGATTCCGTGGACTTTGGCCGTAGCGGCTTTGGCGCGACGATTTGTACGAAAAACAAAATGGAGAACAGAGACGATACCGGAACAGGTTTTCCGCATGATCGAGGATATGACGCCGTCGTGCCATTCGCCGGTGGAAAGATTGTACTCGCCGTAAAGCTCACCCAGGCCCAACGCTTTTGGGTTAATAGGATAAACATAGACGACGTTGAAGCCCGGTTTCTTGTCGTTCTTCATGCTCGTCATAGTGTTCTGTAGGATCCGCCACGTGACCGTTTTCGCCGTATTCGACTCGCCCACTATCATGGTGGAGTGTCTCGAACTCATCGTCTCGTACAGCTCGATAACTTTCGTCAGTATCAAGGGAATAGGCTGTAAACAATGTTAGTCCATCAAACTGACGACGGAAGTTCCACGCAGGGGCTAGATTGCGATGCTAATGGCAGCCTCTGGGTGGCTTGAAATTGAAATCGAAGCGAAATTTCCACGATTCTACGGTCACAGGCTTCGATCGAGACTTTGAAAGAATTTTATCGAAGAATCGTGGAATTTAGAAGACGGGTCTGATACAAATTTCTTTGGAGACTCGAGTTCTCTTTGATACACGATTCATCTATTTTAACATCGTTGGCAGCTGAAACGGATTGTTCGAAGTAGTACTTCCGGTTCGAATGATTTTATCCACACTATTAGGACCTCACGGTAATTTTACTGGCTATAAAAAGCTGATTTATAGCGATCTACATAGAGTTAATTTGATCATCTTGATATTGGTCGTTAGGAGAAATTGCTTCTCAGAGATAATTTGTTAAGCCCTAATTTCTGAGACCTCAGGATACCGGATAGTAAAGAAGCCTTTGATTCTACGAACGGTAGAAAAAAATTTCCTTTGATCAGATTTTGCTTAAAAAAATGTAGGGGAAAAGTCGTCTTCCCCCTATTTAACGAACCTCGGACATCCTACGCGCCATCCACTGTTATAAATATTTATAAATAATTTACTTTCATAGAGAACCTTGGGTCTAGTTAGGGGAAAGTAATCAGGAAAGTCTGAGAAAGTATCCTCGGAAGAAAAATTAGAAAAATGTCTCCTCCAGAGGACTCCAATTACCGTGAAAAAAATACGTATCTTCACGAGTATATCGATTATAGTAAAGTTTCAATTCAATATAGTTTTCTAAACGAAAGGTTCCAAATATTGTCCATTTTCTTTAAAAATCAAGACGTCTCGGGTTGAACGGATCGTTTCATAGGCCCGTTTACTTGGAGGATTACCTGAAGCTTCAACTTGATCACCTCCTTGGTTATATAACTGATAATTTCCTCGTAATCCACCATAGGCACCTCCACGTCTGGGAATAGGTCGCTCGTGATGCCGAGGAACAGCGGCAAGTCGTCCGAGGTGAGTTTGGCGATGTTCATATCCTTCATAGCGAGGATGATAACCTGCGTTTGATGGGAGAATAATCTTTTCCGTAGTCTACCATCGACTCGCGAGCAAATAAACACGATCGGTTAGTCGTAGCTGCCTCGATAGAATCGATAGTGACGAAGTGGAAACTAGCGAAGAAAATAAACGGCACGATGCACACGGTGTACACTTAAAACAAACAGTCATGCTTCGTCAATATATTCATTCGATATTTAACATTTATTTAAAAGACTCGTCCGCCAGTTTGTATTGACTAGTTTATACTTTTGTTACTGCAAATATCGATCGTAATAAACTATATGCAGGTTGGGGTGGGAATAAAAATATCTAGAAGAAAAGAATGATATTTTTCGTCCGAGACATTGTTTTCGAGAAAATCTGGGAATTTGTGGGGTATGCGTGCAATAGAGTACGACTTCGATTTCGGCACAAGTAGAAAAACAGGTTAATGGTCAGACGCGCCAGCCAAATCGTATTTATCGAACGGAAAATGTTATTCGTTATTCTCTTATTTTTATATTTTGGATCATCGTTTGCTAAATTTTTCTTGTTTTGTATCTGATCAAAGGCAAATAGGAAACTCACTACTTTATTCTTTATACTCGTAGAATTAAAACATAATACTTAACGTATTTAAAATTGTAGTAAGATACAAATAGAATACTCGTATATTAGTTTCTATATGATGAAGACATATTACTGTTATTATAACGGTGGTTAGAAATTCGTGGATTGGCTTGTAAGACGAATTAAAACATTCTGTGTCATTTCAGTTTCGTAGTTCCTCTTTGCGTTTCGCGAAAATTATGAAATAATCTTAATGAAATTTCGCCGGGCATTACAGCCGCGTTCCCAAAGGAACAATTATCCTGATTGCTACCCACGACTGCTATCGCGAGTCTTTTGAAAGCCCCCAAAGCCTTAAAACGGCTTTGACTCTTTCAATTTTACCTCCTCGTCGGGCAAATTCGGATAGAGTCTCTTCTTCCTGCCAGCGTACCTGGTCAGCGTCACTATACCCCTCAGACCGAAGTCATAATGATATTGTTTGCTGAGTTGTTGCTGGGCCAAACTGTACAGCGTGAAAACCTGCACATTGAACCAATTTGTGTCAATTTTTAACGATCCGTATCGTTCGTATTCGGGTGTCCCAGAAAATATTGCTCAATTCATTAGAATCCTTATTTTCTTCTTGATATTCTTGTTCACTGAATCCAATTTACAAATCTAATTAAATTTGAACTGAAAACAAACGACTACTGTTTCCCACTAAAAATTGTGATATAATTTAGCGAATCCAATGGACGAGAATTTTCTCCATCTCCATTTTTGGACGTGAACGTTCGTTTAATAAACGATGGCTTTTAAGCGTGCAATATTTCCCGAGACACCGTAATAATAACCTTCCTAGCGAGGACACGCGTGTTCTCAAATCCCTCCCCGAACAAATTGATCTCGGCGATCATGCTGCTGTCCGGCACCATCATCGAGATTGGCCTGAACATGGATTTCAGATTATCGGGAAGTTCGGTGCGGCCCGCGTACCCGGGATTCATCGTGATGAAGATGCCGCAGGTGTGCACCAGCCGTATTTCACAGCCCTCGAATACGAATCTGTTCAGCTTCTGCGAGAGGGCGGTGAGTATCGACAGTATCTGTTGCGCCACCACCGATAACACCTCGATATTTATGCTGTCGTGGGGAGGGGAAAAAAAGTAAACGGACTCTGTTCCTCGTGTAATCCTGGGAAAGTAGCTTTCATCGACTTATTAACAAAGTATCTTCCCACGATTCGTTGGGCCATTAAAACGAGGACGTAAGAAGGCCAGGGAAGTGGTATAAAAAAAAAAAAAAATGGAAAGAAAGAGGATCCCTGGTATAAAATATTAACGCTCCGCTGGATGAATATTATTTTATCTATAGAGAAGAAAATTATTTCAAGCACGTTGATAAAGTGGTACTTAAACTGGTCAATGAATTAAAGTTGTCACTGTAAAAACATGTCGTCTATACATTTTGAGTATCTGTGGGATCCATAAGTGAATTAAAAGTGGGTTTATAGGAATACGATTTTTGTGAAGAATGTACTGTGCATTGCTCGAAAGAATCGTATCTGCATTCCATTCACTCATCATCTTTTCAGCTGTACACAGTACACGCGTGAATACAGTAATATGTCCGCTTTTGGTCATTGAATTTTAGAGGAGTCCATCGAGAGTTTTTGATGCATGGTTGATTCGAACCATGAAATTACCGATTAAATTCGTCGAAGCAGCCCCAAGCGCCGGTTTGAGAAAGGCCAGAGAACATCCGCCCCATGCTTTTGTAATCGAGTCCCTCAGAGCAGTTCTGCACGATCACGTTGAATCCCAAGGCTTTCCCAAGATCTTTCACGGTTTCCGTCTTCCCTGTGCCCGCTGGTCCCTTCGGACTACCTCCTCGATACAAGTGGAGAGCGGTGGTCAGGGTAATGTAACAGCTGTCACCAAAGAATTACTATCAGTGACCAGTACGTCACCAAGTAGACTCTAAAGGTTAAAATGTCGACTTAGGATCGGATTCTTGGATTCCGAAAATAAAATAAAACTGACAAGCTTGCTTGTGATAAAAGACGAAAATTCATTAAAGTCCCTGCTAGTTTGATATTTATTAAAAACGTTTCCCCTTCAAAAAATAATAATCCACAAAACATTAACATAGAATTATTAAAATCGAATTATTCGATCGGAATAATTGTTCGCTTGTAAACGATTATGAAAACTCGTTACAGTCCCTGCATGCTCGACGTTTATTCACAACGTTTTCGACCGTAATTTCAATCCCCTTCAGTAAATAATGATCTATAAACATAATTGTGGAAAACGGAAAGAATAATTATGCAAAACGGGGGAAAATTATACCAAGTGCCCGGAAAAAATTAATGCTTTGGCTGTAAAATATTTTAGTAGGATACAAATAATACAAAGTTTTCACGTACTGGGTGAGGTACTAAAAGGTATATAATTTCGGGGGAGGGAAATAATTTTGTGTTTCAAAGTTTCATCTTTGCATCAAATCGTTTCACTCCTTGTTCGAAACATTTCTTTGTGTAATCAAGTTTTCGAAGTAAAACGACTCGATCGTTGGATAAATAAAATCCAGAAGTGGGAGACGATCCATAAAATGTTGAGAAACTCTGATCCCGAGCATTAATTCTCGATCGTTCGGATAAATGCGATCCTTTGGTCGTCCCTGTTTCACCGAGTCGCCGTTCCGGAATGTAGTTCCGGCGTGAAAAACGCGGGACAACTGCGTAATTCCGGAAGCTTCGATTCCCAGACCGATCGATCGTCCTGTTCCAGTAAGAAACCTCGCTGCCCCCTAATCTTCCGTGGTCTCAGACACGCCACGATTCGGCGTTTAATCCGTTTCCAACGGGGCGCGTCGTCGACGGGAATGGGAAGGGTGCGACGCACTACGTGGAATTGAGACTCCCTTGGCGCGCGGGAAAGAGTGGTGGGAGGGGTCGTTGCGTTTTTCTTCTCGCAAGACAAACTCCCGACCTGGAACAAATGTATCGAGACGGCCGGGCCCCTGCTCATAAATTAGAGGGGCGCCGGTGGCAGCCTTTTATCGCGATTAAATCGATACCACCGGTTAAGTATCGTCATAGATACCGTTTGGTATCCTCTGTACCCCCCCCCCCCCCCCCCCCCCCCTCCTGTCAGCTCCCTTTGATGTTTCGTCGCGCAAACTGCTCCCAAAACCGACCACGAGATTGTATCGTGTTCCAAACGATGTGCACGGTGCGTGTCACCAGCAACCTTGTATACTCTCGTGTTTAGCTTCGTGAAAATTGCGTTTGCAAACCCAGGTGAAGGTTTTACGAGTCCATAGTATTGTACAAAGGTTTTTTTGGGTAATTTTTCAGCTCACATGAGTCATATTACAGCTATGAGAATCGTATATTAGATCGATTTTACGGTATTCAATTCATATTTTAAGTTCGCTTTATCCTCTCGATTGCCCATAAGAACGGGGCTATTCAGTTCAGGCGGGCCAGAGACAAGCGTGCCCGCGCTTCATCATTCTTAAGACTCACGGTCTGAAATTCTAAAAGATCCCCCAAGTCCTCTTCCGCGAGTATCACTTTCCCGATCGAGTGTTGAAATTCGGTCCTCGGAGGTTCGTGGCAGTAATCGACGAAGTCGGATCAATGTCTCCCCGAAGATCTCATCTTCTGCCGCGGCTCGAGTTCCAGGACTGTTGATTAACGTTAATTACGTCTTCCTCGGGGACCCCTAAAATTTGTCATCGCGCGTTTCTCCCTCCCCCCCTTACGGCGAAAACGAAGTTGCGTCCGCGAAGTTTCAAGCGTTCCAGACACCCGATCGAATTCACATTGATTAGCTTAGATTGCGTTTCCAGCCACAAAACCTGTCGAAGTTGCGTTTGGGATTTTTTAAGATTCAAGCTTCTTCCTGACGACGAAGATCCAGTCAATTGTCAACGAGCGTTGATTACGCCACCGTTAATTCCGGCGACTTTCGATCCCTGGCTCGTTATGACGCTTTGTCGAGCAAAGGGTGGCCGTGGTTCCGCGTGAACGGGATACGATTCCGGGATGTGGCGAACTTGGAGCCAATTTAGCGTCAAATTGCAGCAGGTTTCCCGCATGCTTTATAGCATTAGCCGTAACGAAGTTAATATTTCGACGGTGGGCGTAACGAAACGGAACACAGGCTGGCGAGAGGGTGTGATCGGTTGTAATTGTAATCTCGCGCGGTGCCGGTAATCGTCGCGACCACTGACCTAATTACCTCCTATCGACTTGCATGTAACTCGCTCTCGAATGATACACGCGTTTCTAATGGGAATCGTTTTCACGCGTGACCTCTTTTCACGCTGTCAACTGTGTAGGGGACGGTTTCAGGGGCTGTATGTGCAGGTATTGTGAAGACAGGTGGCACTATCGGGTGTAGGCTGATTCCTTGTATAAAAATACGTCGAAAATCTAGAATAGAAATTTTTAATACGATTCTTCGTTTTTGAGAAAAAGCGGACTGGGTTACTTTTGGTGCATCAGTGCGATTTGGGACGATTCGAGGGCTTGTATGTACAGTATGGATAGAGATAGGTAGTTCAATCGGATGTAGGTTGATTTCTTGTGCAATAATACGTCGAAAATGTGGAATAGAAATTTTTAATATGATTCTCCGTTTTCGAGAAAATCAGGTTAGAAAATTACTATAGTATAAATACTCATTCCCATTCCTGTATGCAATACTGAGATACGGTATTATCTATCTTGAGTGGTTCTAATTAAATAGAATCCTTACAGATATTTTCTGCAAGTAGAAATAGCGTATAATAGTCAGGCAGGTTCGTCAAGTGACACGCCCCAAAAGTTTTAAAAATCAATTTTCTCTAAAACGAAGCCCACTACCAAAAATATTTATCCTTCGTTTTTTGTTTAGTTTTTCTCCAGAAATGACCCTATACCTGGACATTTTTCTGATTGTCTTCACTTTCTTAATGCGAAATAGTTACACTTTTCTTTTGGAATGCTCTTCGATACCAAAGTAATACAGTTTCAAATGGTCGAAGAATATTATTTATATCGCTTATCTTTGGTCGAAGTAAGTATTATTTATTTTCGTCCAACGTTTTAAAGAAAAATAGGTCGATCGCTTACCGATCCGTGAGGGGCGTTATCACCAAACGTCCCGTGTTCCCAAGGTACTCGTAACCATAGACGAAATGTGTGTTAGTTTGCCAGACGATACAGTCGTCGATGTCTTTGTCCCAGTAAAATCGTAGCTGCGATAGCCACTCGAAAGCAGACACATCTTTGCAATCTGAAACGGCGGTTAATTTCGTATAGTTGCTTCAGGTTTCTACATCTAGGTCTCTTACAATTTCTCAACGACATTCAGTCTTGCCAGAAATTAAAGAAAAATAAAACAGAAATATCAAGATGGATTCAGCACCTTAACACGCGTGTCCCAGAATTTTTTTTCACACGATGGAATATCGAATACACCTTCCCCCCTTTCCGTATTAGTTTAATTCAAATCGATCGCGTTAACAGGCGACAGATTTTCGTTCCCGATAAATCGGGGGCTCCGGTGACGCGAGCATTTGCCAAATATGTTACAGCAACGATCGGCAAATATTGTACCTGTTCACTTAGCAATGTTTGTCCCCCGTTCGCGGCAAATTGTTTCCAGGGTTACAGGGATAATACACGCCGTCCAGCCCCTATCTGTCCGGTCGTTCATCTATTTTCGGCCCAATACGTGGGAGATGAATTTACGAGGGATCCCGCGGGATCGCTGCATACCCTCGATCCTTCCCCTTCCCTCACCTTTAACCGTGGAAGCGCGTTTGCTCGTTGTTGTAACGTCATAACACGGCAAATGTCTGACCAAATCCCATAAAACCCATAATTTATTGCCGGCAGCTGTACTCACTGGCGAGACCGGACCGCGAATGGACGAAGAAAAGGGCCTCGGTGCTCGGGAGTTAGGGTCGTGGACGGAAAAATTACAACGACCGGGATAAGCTGACTAGGTTGAAAATCAGATAATCGCTCGAGTCGCTTACTCGCTCTGTACATCTTCTCGATAACGTCCCTCGCGTGTATTTCGATCACCACGATGGCTTTGAACTTCAGCCGATCCAGGTGGCTCAACTTGCCCCTGATGGCCTCGGAGTACTTGCTCAGCGCCTGGTTCTGTCGCTTCCGGAGCTTCTTCATCGGCTTTCTCGAGTCCAACAGACTTTGACGAACAAGCAATTGAATCATTTTAATTATTTTCGCTTTACAAAAACAACGTCGAAAAGATTATCTTACATCGCCTTGCAAAGACCAACCCCGTTTTTAATTTCTTCCCTCGATATAGAGCACGGAGACGAAATTTTATTTTTATTCGCAGAACAAACTATCGCGCTTTGACCATTTGGTCTTACGCGAAAAGTAACGTCAAAAAGATTATCGTGGCTGCGTTAAAAAAAATCCGCTCGCCCGGAGTTCGGATAACGAAGCTCCCAACGCCGCGTCCCCTTTCCCAACTTTCAATTACCCTGTACGTTACACCAGATCTCCCCCGAAAAAGCCTCTAATTGCCAGCACTTCTAATCCTCTAATTCCTCCACAAAAAGTGGCCAACGTTCTCAAACATCCGCCCTCTCCGGTTGGGCTCGGGACATTTAGCCCGCTCGTTCCGCGGCTGAAGCTTGGGGCGTAGAAATTTTTACCACCGGCGCGCACACGGCCATTCTCCCTCGACGGCATAATCAGCCTCTTTGTCCGACACCTCTATATCCTTTTATTTCTTTTCCCTCGGTTGCTCGCGCTGGAACCCACCTCTCCCCCTTTGGTGGTAACCGAGAGACGCTTGTGGCGAGCGCAGGGTGCACACTGGTGTACCCCTTTAACTCCCCCTCCCGTTACGAGAACGTTAGAACAGGGTCCCGGGACGGAGGGATTTTCTCCCGGCTAGGTACCAGGGATATAGACGGGTGTGGGTTAAATTATTCGCAGTACGGCTAGTATATGCAAACGAGGGAGGACGGGGGTGCACACCCTGGGCGGTATGGCTGGATCGCAGCACGAGAAGCAGAATATGCAAAATTCCCCTTATTAGAGTTACCGTGTCCCTCTATCCGCGATCCCCCCTACCCCCTGACTCCTACTTTCTCCCAGCATCCAACCAGACCCTGCTACGCACGTCTTCGTTACGTTCTTCCCTCTGAGGCTGTCTACTAGCGATGGGATCAATCCAATGACATACTGTTCGTCCGCGAGAAGTTGTCAACCGAAAGGAATGCGGATCTGATTGGCGTCCCCTCACTCTAGTTTAGCGATTGGCGAGACCACGGGACCTATTGGCTGACGTGACGATGAGTGGGGATATGGGCTGAGCAAGAGAAGTATCGTCCCACTAGCCAACTTCTCGAGAATGCACAGTACTTGTATTTTTATTGCAATTCGCTGTGTTGACAGTTATATTAACTCTTAAGTGGATTATTGGGGTCCTCTGCAAGTTTAAACTAATAATTGTATAACATATGTCAACGTAATTATATGAAAATTTATGTGATCCTCCATTAGTTTATTATTTGTTGAATGCTTTAAAGTTAAGTTGATTTCTATTCACCAGTTTGGTAAAAATCAACATTAAATAAAGTAATTCAGTTGAGATCGAGAGTCCACTTTAGGGTTAAATTGCTGTTTTTCTTTCAATTAGGGTATATATTCGTATCATTATATCAATTAAATCTAACGTGAATTGCTAACAAATAATATTTATGAATTCTGTAACGTTAGGTTTAGTGAACCTAGTGTTACCATTACTAGCAACGATACAAATACTTTATATAGCAATTCTCTATCACCAAACCTAATGCCAACTCTCGAAGAACCCCCATTCTGTCATCAGTTGTATCAAGCTGTTCGAACAAAATATATTTCTATCTATTCAAAAGTAGTAAATTTTTATCGTTGACCGTAGAATAGATCATGTTTGTAGTTACGTTTGTGAGGTGGTTGATCCCATCGCTAGGCATTGCTAGCCAACAGCCTTTGGGGGTTCTCTGGAGTGGATTCAGTTCTCCCTCGTTCGTCTCAACCCCCTTCCGGGCGAACCCTCGTCTTCGGCCCTCAACCCTATCTCGTTGCTGTAACTAACGTAGCTAAATTTTCGCATACAGCGGGGGCGGCGCTCACCTGCAGTGCAGCAGGGCGCGGGTGCAGTCGGCCGTCCACTGGATCTGAGTGGACGTAATTCCTGGCTGGCTCGGCCACTCTTTCACCCACCTGTCGCGTCTCGCGGTCATTTTTCGCAGCGCCAACCGACACTGCCTCAACATGTCGCGCAGGCTCGTCCTCATAGCGGTTTCTGCAATTGCGACACGGTCCGGCAATTTTTTTCCACTGCCATTTCCTGGTCAACCGTTCACCCCGCCTCTCCCACCCTTCACAAATCGCGTTACAAAAACATATAGCAGAAATGTCCGGGGGACCAGACGCCAAAATCGAGGAGAATTTCAAATTGCCTCGCGAGTTGGAGCAACAATAGTCTTGGAGAGAGGAATTTGCTTAAAACGTATGAAATTTTCTCGTCGTTTAATAAGAAATTGGAAGGGAAATTACTTTTGAGGTGTGAAGGAAAACAGAATCTGAGGGGGATTGTTCAATAATTAGGTGAGACGAGCCATTGTCGACAACTTTGGGAAAGAGCAATGTGTCATGAAGTTTCCTCGTGATTGAGGAGGGTGTCTGTAGAAGAAGCAATCTTGGGTTACTTCCAAGCATATTTTCTTTAAAATAGGAGGAAGTGTTCTCGTTTGAAAATATATAAAATTTGCAAATATTATATAACGTGCAACACGTTTAAATTTTGAAACTTTGTTACTTTAAAATATTAACGTGTGGTAGCAGCGACAGAGAATTAAATAATGTTTCTTTTTCGCGATTAGGAAACTATTACTCGGGACTTAGCCCCTCCGGTAATTCCACTCTACATTTGTCGCTGGACTGGGGGGGGGGGGGAGGATCCTTTAAAAATAGGGGATGAAAGGACGAGAACGAAACGCGTTAACCCTTTTTTTCCTCCAGCGGTGGGATACGCCTGCTGGGACAGGTTGCACGGGGTGAAATCGGATTTTCAACGGGGGATGCAGCGAATGGGCGTTTGAGGGATCGGGAGGGGTCGAGGCGAGGCAAAGGTCTGGGAGACTTTAGCCTTTTCTTTTTTTTCCTCCTATGAACTTTACCGTCTGTGTCTGTCGTACGAAATTTCTCGCTAAATTTTGGTCCCAATGAATTCTAAATTTACTTAGCGCTGGTGCTGACGGCCAGAGCGAGGAGCGTTTAATTTTATGAAGTTATTCGATTTAATTCCGAATTGTTTAATGGAGGGTCGTCGTGTACGTAATTGGTAGTTGATTTCAATTTAAAACAATTAAACGGTTACCTAATAAAGTTCCGTAGGTACTTGAACAAAAAAAGAAATATACTTTTTTAACTGCCCCCTTACAACGACCTAGAGTAACGATTATACAGGGTGTTCGGCCACCCCTGGGAAAAATTTTAATGGGAGATTCTAGAGGCCAAAATAGGACGAAAATCAAGAATACTAACTTGTTGATTGTAATTTCGTTAAGAAGTTATTAACGTTTAAAGTTCCGCCCGTACTGAATTTTTTTCCCGAAAATGCGCAGGATTTCGGGAGTATGTCTATTCACCAAAAATGATTGTAATTGACCCCCGCAACCGAAAATAATTTTTCCAAAAGGATTGGAAATTTTTTTTTTCTGTCGAAAAATTTCACACATTTTCGAATTTTTTTCTCGAAAGTGGGTAGGATTTCGAGGTTATGTCTATTCACCAAAAATGCTTGTAATTGACCCCCGCAACCGAAAATAATTTTTTTAGAACGATTTGGAATTTTTTAATTTTGTCGAAAAATTTAGGCATCTACCCGTGTCGATTTTTCTTAAAAATTCCTTTTTCATTTTTAGTCATTTTGTTTGACGCCCTACAGAAAAGTTGTGTAATACTTTTTGTAGATACCCATGGGCTCTACTTCAGAAAAAAGTTTCATTGAAATATATTCACAATTGTAGGAGTTATAGCTGTTTGAAAATTGGACCATTTTTATGGGGTTTTTCTCATTTTGCGGGCTCAAGGACCAACTTTTCGAATATTTTTGCGATTTGTACATATTCTACATTAAAATACGCGTAGTTTGCTTTTTTAAACATTAAAATCGTCCAATCGGTTCAGAAGTTATGACGTTTTAAAGATTCGCATGAAAATTCGGGCAGACATTTCTGGCCAGAAATGATATTTTCGGTAAGGAATTTTTTTCTCGAAACTGAGTAGGATTTCGGGGATATGTCTATTGACCAAAAATACTTGCAATTGACCTCCGCAACTAAAAATAATTTTTCCAAGACGATTCGAAAGTCTTTTTTTTCACCCAAAACTTTCAGCACTTAATCGAATTTTTTTCTAGAAAGTGGGTAGGATTTGGGGGGTATATATAATGACCAAAAATGATTGTAATTGACCCCCGCAACTAAAAATAATTTTTCCTGAACGATTTGAAATTTTTGAATTTAATTGTTAATAACTTTTTAACGTAGCCTCTATTAACAAATTGGCATTCTTGATTTTCGTTTTATTTTGGCCTCTAGAATCTTTTTTCCCAGGGGTGGCCGAACACCCTGTATATCTATTTAATTTTATTATTGGACTTGCCAATGTCACAGAGCCATGTTTCGACTTGATTCTCCACGACAACGGGTTGCGTGAAGTCGACGGTCTCCCCCTCGCTGGAAGCCATTCCGTAGGCCAATTGTTTCCCAGCAAGAGACTAGAAGATCGCAGAGTTTCAGTTTACGATTAAAATTAATAGAAAGTGAATGTTCGAATAAATTTTTATCGATCGATTGATGGACGTACTTTACCAAAAGCCAGGGACTTGATATTTTCGAACAGTTTCTTGATGTGAGGCTGTATCATTTCCGGTTTCTTCGCGTTTCCGAGGATCTCCAGCAGATCGTCGTTGGAGATGAAGTAGAACCTCGGGAAAACGTTTCGTTTGGTTTCGAGGTACTGTTCGAGGGCTCGTTGCATCAACTCCAGGCTATCGTTGATTTTATACAGAACTTCGAGCAGCCCCGCTGGAGAAAAACGACGGACAGGGATGGGTACGGAGCGAAAAAAAAATGCAATTCTTCCGGTAGACCGGATTTACATTATTTTACAGCGCGACCGTCGTGTCGAGGAGCCGGGTTCTTTTATCTTTTCTTTCCAACCAGCCAACGACGAAGCTATCTACATTTTCTTCTCCCTTTTCCTTCTCGTTCCCGGCAGAATTGCATGGATATTACAAGCGTCTATCCCCCGCGCGTATTACGATGCATATGCACGTATTTTACGTCCCGACCATTTTTCGAGGCATTAGAGTGTCCCGAAAGATGCTGCACCCATCAAAACCTTAAATTCGTTAAGCGAAAACCGCGATAAAATGATCCTTATTAACACGTTGGCTGCTAGTCTAAAAGTGTAAAATCGTTTACGAGACCAACACTTTCATTTCAGACAATTATAAACTACATAACTTAAAACTTGTCGTATCACTTGCTTTCGTAATTTCGCTAAAATTTACGAACCCTATTCAAATTTATTTTCTTTAACGTTTCAACTTGAGAATCAATTGTTCTAATTCCACTGTTAAAAGTTCTGTCGCCCATATATGGATGACGTGGCAGTCAAAGTGCTAATTATCATGGTGTCTCAAGTTAATTTGGCTATATTAAATATTTCTTTTAGTAGGAAAAATATCAGACCAAATACTTTTTCATGATCGACTTCGAGAAAAATTGTTTACTTATCAGAGTGTTGAACTTTGCAAAAGTTTTAAGTTATATTCGATACTTCTGATAGTTTTCCCTTATGGTTTAGCAGTTTCTCCATGTGAAGGGTTAAGTAGCTTCCGGTCTGTTTATTTTCTCGAAGACACGTACGCGGATCGTGCGTGGCAGGCAGCGCCAAAGTACGAGACGCCATCCGCGACGTGATTTCGGTCCACTGATTCGTCAGCTTGTCGTAGTTGTGGGTTTCCTTAGGCAGCTGCTTTCTGATGTCTTCCGTGGTGAATATATTGTCCATGTAGATGTAACCCCGTTGAATCACCAGAGTCATCTCGAGGATCTCGCCCACGGTAGACAGCGTTCGTTCCCAGTAATCGACCTCGTCAGCGAACGGTTCGACGAACCTGTGTCGCAACAGTTGGACCGTAGAACATCGAACCATAAACCAGATCAGTTTTAGGATGCATCTACAGAACCTGGTTGTTTTCATCGCTGACAGTTGGACCTGCTGCTCGTCCAGCACTTGCATTATGTCCTCTGTGGACACCAGCTTGTACATACCTCTGTCTTTGTAAGGCACCATGTCTATTGGCATGGTTTTCCAAACCTCACAAATTTGTTTCAGACCCTAGGATTCACGATAATAAAAAGTGAAGCAGGAATTGTGTTAGATACCTGTAAGTACGATCTAGTAAGCTTTTTGTTCGAGGACGGCCCAAGGATCGCGTTAGTGGACCCTAAGTTCTCATCGAACTCTCCGGTACTAGCCATACCCATTCCATAAACAATTGCACAAACTAATTCACTGATATCGGTGCACCGTTTACTAACAAGTTCGATGGCCAGTTCCATCGTGGCTGCGTTCGAAATCTCGTCGATCTGTTCTGCGAAATTCTGCAGCTGCATCTCGGCGATTAGCTCCAGGGTGAATGTCTCTGACGTCTCGTCGAAGTCCCGACCGATAGTTTCTTTGAGCTTGGACCAGTGTCGAGGCCTCATTGCCGGGTTCTTCAGGTCGGTGATCAACGGAAGGGTGCGTCTGAACTTGTCCACTTGCATCCTGCAACAGTTTACGTCGCTTCTGGAATTGTCGAGTCAAGATTGGAAGAATTTCCTAGAAAAGGAGCTAGAGTATTTCTGAATATCAGGAAACATGACAACTCTTGATCTCTGTCTCAGTCTTCAAGAAGCAAGCAATACGTGTCCCTTTCTAGGGACTGTGATCAATGATCACCTTGAATACTCGAGGATCTCCCAATTCTTTTCCCTAAGCTCTCTGCTGAGGCGGGTCAACTTCCTGAACAGGACGTTTGCAGTATCCTCCATTTCCTCCATATTGATGTCCCAAAAGTTGTCGGTCCTGTATCTGTCCCAAGCCTCGCACCACTCGTCGGTGATTTGCCACACCAGCTCGATGGCCGTCAGATCCTGCAAACGAGTACTCGTGCACAAGTTCGAGAACTAATCGCGTCCCGTTTACCTTTTCCAGCTGTATCAGTTCGACGTTGTCCGGTTGGTTGATGCCAAACGTCGACAGCTGCGACTTCAGTTTTCTCTCCCTGCTCTTCAGAGTGTGGATCTCTCTTCGAAGATAGTCTATCCAGCTGAAGGCGTCTGCGTCGTTGAATAATTAATACACAAAACTGTACCGTAACGGGTACCATTTTTACCTTTCACAGTCCAATCGGACGTGAACGGACCAACGTCAGCGAATTTACCCACCAGGGCCGTGACCTCGTCTTTGAACATCAGAGTATCTTGCAACAGAATTCCCTTGAACTCATCCTGGAATGAACAATTAATAGTTTTATTTTCAGATAGATAAAGTTTGCTTTTAACGAACAAACGAAAGATATAAATTGCTCTTTGCAAAGGCTTGCCTTCTTCTCCGCCAGCATAACTTCGCATTTAGCAAGCAATTCTAAGTATGCGGCCCACGAAGGCTTTACGTGGTTCAATTTCCTTCTGAAGTCGAACGTCAGAGTCACCTCGTATTTCTCTGAAACGGAATCGAGGATAGGGGGGGGGGGGGGGGGGGGTGAGAAGAACAACAATTAAACGTCTCTCGGAGAAGTGACCTGGTATTTTCTCTCGCGTGGGCTATCGATCCCCTCGGTTTTCGACGAAAACGAAGGAACGTTTAAAGGTTTACCCAGAGTCTGGTGTTGCTCGTGGATCTTCGGGAATTCCTCCTCCTCTTTCGGAATCTCGGCGGTGAGTCTCTCGTACAACTGCATTGAGTATTGCATACTGATCAGGTCCGTCGGTTCCCTCGATATTCTGCGAACGAATAAATTTACGTTTGCCACTCGCCGCTAAACTCGGAAATACTCGACGAAAAAATTTACGACGACTCGCTGGACGAGCTAGAGCTTTCGGATCGAGTCTATGGACGTAGACGAACGACTATGAAGTCGATTCCATTCGAGAAAGTTTCGTATTAATCGACAAAGAATTTTAAGTTTCTGAGAAATAAAAGAGTCTTGGTGAACTATTGAAACGCTGATGCGTGTTGTCCTCTGTTCAACACTCTCTCTCTTTCTCTTAAATACCAAAGCTGACGAGCTTTACATGGAATACGACTTCCGTAAAAGAGTAGATATTATCCGGATTAGTAATTAATTTGCAATTGAAACAGAATTCAATTTGTGCTTTGTCTCACTTCAGGCAGAGAGTGAGGACTATTTGGATGAGTGGTTCTCTGATAAATGGTCGTGGAGGAACCAATTGCTCCTCGAATCTACTTGATTGCTATTTGAGGAGCATCTAAACCCCATCTAAAACCCTGATTATTACCCGAGGCGGGTCTGAGGCTGCCAGTAAATCCGAGAAATACTTGAACATTTTCAGTGTATCAGAAAGTGTATAATGGTATATTTCCAGATTAGTTTTCAAACTAGAAACATTCGATTCGTTGCGCTTCTTTTGAAATTAAGCGGACACTCTGAGACGGAACGGTAAAAGAGAAACGAAAGTCTGACGGATTTCGTTAAACTCACCTTTATAGCTCTTTTCGACGTTAAGCAACTCTGTGAACTTTCGTTGATAAAAATTTTTTTGCTTCAAATGGATATAACGAGACTCGCGATTGGAATGAATTTTATTTTCGAATCGATACGATTGGAAGTAATATAAAGAATCGATGTGATTATAATTCTTTATGATTTGCAGTTTAAAACCAGTGCGATACTAACTTTTTCGAATTCTCAGCGATGTAGTGATAAACGTGGTTCACCATATTCTCAGTTTGCCGTTGCAGCAGTGCAATTAATTTTTGTTGCCAGAGCGAGCACTCCTCGATGATCGCGCCCTTCAACCTATCAGCGTTCACGTCGAGGAAGTGCACAGTCATCACAGTTTCCTGCATCTGAACGTTGTTGGCTATCAAACTGTATTTGGCGATGTCGCCATCGTAAGACTCAGCCGTGGGCCTCAGCTTCTCATATCTGAAGCAGTTTATAAACGATCCATCGATCATTAACGATGAGGTTCTTCAGTAATTTCAGAGTCACCTCTGAATGTACATGTCCCTGTTCACCTCCCACACTTCCTGGAACGGCTCCCAGCTCTTCAGATAATTTTGTACCTGAACAAAGCAGAAACTGACCTCTGGAATTTTGAAAATATCATTGTTATTTGAGAACGAACGGATTTGGGAGGTGTATAAGAATATAACCATCGTTGAGCTTTTGTTGCAGGTCGAGGAGCTCTGCGTTCTTCTCGAAGCTCATCCAGAATTTTTGGATCGGCTCGTAAAACTTGAATCTGTTCACCAGTGGATGAATCTTTTGTACTGGCTCCAGCAGGTTGTCGAAGACCACCGAGATCACTGACGAAATGTCCATCAGATTCGGTGTGAAAGTTATCTGGAAATTTAATTTTTCTCCTCGAAGTCAATCGATTTTTAGAAATAAGAAACGCACCTTGTTATCGACGAGGTCAGCGTGCATTAGAATGAACGGCGATGGAGGGGTGGTTCCATCCCCGTGGAGGGCCGTGTACATGGCCTCCAAGGATCCTCCGAGACACAGTCTGAGGGACTCTGCGATCACCACGTCGATCCTGATCAGATAGTTCTTCCATTCTTGCAGACTCTGTCGATTTCGCGGTCAGTTAGCAGTTTCGAGGCCAGAATCTCTACGGATCGAGGAAGTTCGTCGATCCTCCGTGACTTGGGGGACATTTACACCGGGTCGAGAGTCGCGATTCTTGGCGAACTTCCGCATTAATGTGTGGAATTCCACGGAACCGGGGACACGTGCTCCTGGCGGCAGTCACGTCACGCAGCGACGTATCGTAACGCGGATCGGCCTGGGCTACGTTTCTGGTGTTCTGGCGTACGAAAATTGCTCCGTGGAGCCCGCGGGAATAACACCGGGGCATTTCGCGAGAATTCTGCACCCGGATAGTGCTTGCGTTTGTTGTCGATGGGTGGAGGAAACGAACTAGACAACGCCGAGTGAATGAGATTGCTTCGACAAAACGACGCTGTACTTTTTCCCGTGAAACGCGACGTCCGCCATAACTCGTCTATTATTGCAATGAAATGCATCGAAAAATTTGTGTACTGGCCTTTGGAAGCGTATCGATTAACAGGCCAAATTTCAGTTTAACGTGTCGTTATTTAGGAAGTGATTTATAAATATAACATTAACCCAGTGAGTATGATTTATGAAGGAAAGATTAATTTTGAGAGGGATAGAGGCGAAAATTAACACATAAAATAGAAATAGCATTTTCTGTATTTGCTGACGACGAAATATTGTACGGAGTATTGAAATTTAATCACGCCTCCGTGCCCGGTTTAATCTTCTGGTTTTATCCGTTTTCTATAAAAGTGTTTAATAGCATAAACATGCTCGTAAAGTCAACATTGCGTTTGTCGTAAACGTTGTTACAATATTACGTTTACCGCGAAAGTGAGAAAACTTGTAAACTTATTAAACACAGAGGGAAAATTGAAATTATCACGCGATATTCGAAGAAAGAGGTAAATAATTGCGGAAGAATTGTTTGGTAGTCACGAAGCTTAGTAAAAATTCTTTTAAACATATAAGTATCAAGATAAAGAAGAGTTTACCTGTAATAATAAATATCAAAATTGCACAAAGAACGTACTTCTGCGATGACCTCCTTGAATCCATCGTAGACGACTAAGACGTGCTGAACGATCGTTTTGTATTTGCTCAATATGTCCTCGAAGGTCGCGTTCCTGAAGTAGAGAAGGTTTTCACCGATTTTCAAAATTATTATTCAGTCCTGCTCTCACCTCACCCTCAGCAAGTCCTCTTCCAGCTCCCTCAGCGTGTACGTGTAGTTTGGTCGGATCTTGATCATCGGCGTGTCGCAGATGTTCTCGGAGATCTTCATGATCTCGAAGTTCGAGTCTTTGTAAACGTCGATGAATTCTTGTAGCTATGATCGAGAATTAACTTAGGAATAAAATATATTTTTCATTAAATCAAATTGCTTGTTAATGCCGGTAATGTATACTAATTAGCGATACTAATTGCAACAGGGGAAGAGAGGCGGTACGGTTGCGGGGGCGTATCGCCCTTGGCTCCGTCCGAATTCCGTCGATTTGAACAGGGTAACGAATGGCCGCAAACGCGGCTCCGGATATCCGCTATTGTTATTCCGTAACGGCGGCATGCGCGCTTCTTGCTTAATTAAACAAACAAAGGCTGCGGACGGATCCCACTTGGCTGGATCAAAATTTAATTTCGCCAGGACAGAACCGGACTCGCTGCATAAATTTCAGCTCGCATATAGGCGTCTCGCCCGACTCGGTAATGGCGATAGTGGGGCAAACGGGAGAAAGACGGAAAGAGAACGAGAGAGAGAGACGCGAAAGCGTACATTTGCCGTTTGGTTAAAGCAATCCTCGATGTATGCGTCCACGTATTCCGAGTTCCATGTCAGCCTGGCTAAGCCGGGATTGATCTTCCTGTCTAGTTGGCGAATTAGTTCGTGGAACAGCTCGCGTTCCGAGTTTGACAACGCTGAAAAATAAAATGATCTTGTCTTTCGCGTTTGGGGGTTCGATGTTGATTCCGATTGAAACCGCCCCCGAATGAAATCTACGTCGCGGAGTTACAATACCCGTAGTTATTCGCGAGCGCGTTCAAACGGTAACGTTGTAACGCTAACGTATGTGCATACAGTAGTGTCTCGTTACTTGCGGGCGAATCGGGACCGCTGGATTGCAAACAGACAGTTTTGAGAGAGAATTTCGAGCGAACGAGAAATTCTTGATTCTGGTAAATTCGTTTAAAAAAATGACGATTGTCTAAACACGTCTCAGACAATGTCTATTTGAGAATTGTCGTAATATCTGCCCCGTTAAATAAACATTTTCCTACCCTGAGACATTTTCCTGTAATCAGAATTTTTTTTATGTTCGATTTAATAGGTTCACTGCCAGATCAAAACCGTATAATATTCCGCGAAAGTAAAATGTTGATTTTAGACCATTGTAAGCTGCATAATCTAAAATTTGTTCCAGTACTTATTTTTGTAACCTTGTTAAAATTCACAAATTCTATCCAAATTTATTTCCCTCAACGTCTTAACTTGAGAATTAATTTTTCTAGTATCATAGTGGTAAATCCTGTCACTCACGTATGGGTGACGTGGCAGTCAAAGTGTCAAGCAACTTCCCTTGCGTATACACCAAAAAAAAAAGAAGAAAGTTTAAAGATTAATATAGAATTAATTTCTCCAAAAAAGGTCGACATACTTGCATACAAAGATACTGTAAAACTCGTTAGCGGGCATTGTTTAATGAAGAATTAATTGCGTCGAGGCGTTGTTCGCCGAATAGACGGAAGAATGGAGATTCCACAGTGTCTGGTTCCGCATCGAGGCTTCATCCCGTCTGAATATTTCATAATTATTGCCGCCTCTCTCATCGGTTGTAAGACGCCGCGTTAAAAGCAGGGAAGAAGATACTCGAGGTATTTTCGTAGAACTGTGCTCGAACAACTATTTCGCAATCTCGAGCAGTCAATATACAAACACGAAGTTCTCACGGGGGAGGGGGGCGGTTGCAACGCTCGAAACTTCGAAATATTTGCACGAACTCGTTCGACGCCCGCAGAACACGTGCCGAAGTCGACCGGATTTATATTAGCGAAAAAAGGTTTGGGTTTAGAGGGAGGTTCAGAAGGGGGATCGTGGGTGGAAAGCAAGAGCCCGCCCGACAGATTGCTTTCGACGGCCAACTGTTTCCGTTTCACCCGCGAATCGATCGCTCGAACGTTGCGTTCGATCGGCGGGGGCGAGGTCTCGCAGAATGCGAGACTTTGATGGAAAGTTACGTCGCCAGCGCTAATTATTACTTTGCAACTCGGCGCATTCGGTGAACCCGATGTATCAGAAAATGTACGTTTAATGGAATTTCCTGCGGGGGTCGAACTTCCGTCGAAGTTCGGCAGAACGAATTTTGTGAATTTCCCCGTCCGGGGAAAATTAATGGCGAGATGTTGCGAATTTCGTGATCGAAATGCTCGGTAAAAAGGCGAAATCCGAGAAACAAGTCGAACGTTCTCGGAGACCGGAACAGGAAATATTACGGATGTTCGATCGTTAATTATTCGTTATAAAATAAAATTTCAAGCCTTTTCCTTCGTCACCCCTTTTCTTCAAACCTCCATCGAAACCAAAATAACAACTTCTGTCGCAAAAACCGTTTTCTTCTTTCTAAATTAAAGAAGTTTCTGGTTTCGACCACGAGATTTCTGTTAATAATAATTCACGCGATTCTGATTCCCCGGAAATATAGAGGCGTGGTGTTTTTCTCTAATTCTAGTTCTGACCATCGATAACTTTGTTGTAGCCGATGATTACAGCTACGACGCTCTCGAAGACGTAGCACAGGGACTCCCATCTGTCGTATACGATCTGCACGTGGACCGGTATAGTGAAGTTCAGGTTGATCCAATAAGCAGATTCGCGGCATAACGTTAAAATATCCGGGTCGATGTTGCACTCGAGCGAGCCAGGCTTCGCGTCGCTGTGCCGCATCAGAAAACGATCGAGGCGAACCCGTGGATTCTCGCCGGCCTCGTATATCCATTCGTTGTGTAGATCCGCCACCAAATCCTCGATCGATTTCATCAGAATATCGTGCTGCTCGTAGAGCTCCACGCTGAGGCCGCAGTAGGGCATCCATGCGGCCTCTTCCAGCATCTCCCTTGTTGATTGCAGACGAGCACCTTTCAGCCGAAGGTTCAACGCTCTGCCTGCATAATACGGCGTCATCGAAGGATATTCCTCCCTTTCGTCCAGGACCTCCTGCTTCGTTCGCTGGATATCGTCGCCGAACAGTTTCCATATCTGAGAAACGGAAACGTTCTTTTCCATCTCTTCTGCCTCTCAGGAATTATAGACTCTGGGCGAAACGTTCGCCGACTTTACGTGGAAATGGTTTGTTATTAATCTTAACAATTATGTAGCACGATATCGAGCTCGAAGTATTTCCGTTTTGCCCTTTTATACAGTTAAAATTACTCTTCTCAATTTGCTAGTTATTTATTTATATTTTTGACAGAACTTTTCATCGAATGTTCGACCCCTGTATCATAGATATTAGCATTATTTAACGATGACATTCCCCTGAGTACTTTGAAAAGTTTCTGGTGCATATATTATTTTTCCTATGAATGGAAAGGGACCCAAGAATTTGCATAAACCTAATCTCCATACGTACTCGGTTTGAATTTTGCAAGTTTGGAAGTTTATTTAGTCGTTGTCTATTCTTGTAAATTTCCCCCCGAGTCTACAAGGGATTAAAATTGCTATCCAGAGAAGGTAGAAATATGTTAATAATTTTTTAATGGTTAACAATATTTTAACGAGATTTGCGTGGATAGTAAAAAATATTTTCACGGTGTATTTTGCAAAATTTATATCCATCCTTCTCATTTATCCCCAACAAAGGGTTCATACTAATCGTTAAAGCAAAAATATACTTTTACCGATTTTTATGAAAAACTGCCTCAATTGTACCTCCGTTTAATGCTCGTTTAGATGACATAAGTGGGTTGTTGGGACAATTTATAGTTTACGAGATATAACGTTTATGCTCGCAGTAACGAGCCTGTAGCTTGTAACTTGAAATAATGCTGCAATCAATCTTAACGCGTTTTGTACGGTATTCGCAAGGTTCATTATCCTCCTTGTTCCTAACGTTCTTTCCTTAAATAAATAATCTCCCTACCCTTTGAGTTATTCCGAGCTCGATAATTCTAATCGAATTTAACAATATTATATTGTTCCAGGAATACGAATACGTTTAAAATCTACTTTTCTACCTCGTTTGTCTTAACGTCGAACAGTTGCTTCAGCTTCTCGCGGTTCATATAATTGTAGAATCCTTGGAGGTTTTCGATCCCCTCCTGGACGTTGTGCATCCCCACGAACGCAGACGTTACCAGGTTCTCGATCATGACCTCTAGATCCTTTAACTCCGAACGGAAGGCGAATACGTCTTCGTGCCACGTACCCTGGTGTACGTCGAAGATCTTGTGAGAGATCTGCTCGATCTTTTGCAACGCCTCGTGAAACAGTCTTTCGATCTTCTGACACCCCCTCTCGTACTCCTCCCCCTTCGTCCCACTGAACATCGGTCTCATATCATCCACCGTTTCGTCCATTCTGCGCACACCAATCATAATTATTCGTACCCAATTTCATCCTTCATTTTTGTTATCTACGTCTAAAAGATGATAATATTGTCTGTATCATTTTTTCTCGAATTTTAGCGGGAAGCGATTTCGATTCGCAGAGAGATATAATTTTCCGTTTTCGAAATTTAATAGAAAAAAAATGTCTCGTGGCGGTTCTGGTCGCATCTTTAATTTCGCGGGGAGCACGCGGGGGTGTGAAGAGGCTGGTTGATTACCTGGCAAAATCGATCATCGCCTGACAGATCTCAATCATGTCGTGGCACCTGCCGATGAAAATATCAATATGACGGAATATATTGTCTATGTTTAAATCCCACGGTAGATGCGTGATGGTGGTGTGGGCGTACGATATCTGAAAGCCAAGGGGTCTCGTCAGCAGGGGGGACGAAAGAGTCGTTGGTGAAATTTATATTACGCGAGGACAAGCGCGGCGGTTTAATATCCGGCTCGCGGCGCGACGTGACGAAATCGATCGCGGAAAATGCACGGGGACTTAAAGCGGATAAATAAGGGAGATCGCTATTCTGTCTCCGTGTCGCCTCTGCTCTCTTTCGATTCTCCATTATCGGGCAGACCGTGTATTTCGCGAACCCATCAAGTTCGGACACGAAAAGGGAATAGGAATTTTATAAAAAAATCGTTCCTAAGTCTTGTAACTTTAAAAGATAATACCTCCAATACGAATGGTTTGCGAATATATTAATTTATTTGACTGTAAAACATGAATCGAAGAACTTCAAGTTCTAGAAATGATGGTTTCGTTTACGTAACTTATCTTTTCAATTAATTGTTTAACGCTTTAGCTTTGCTGGAAAATTCGGTTGGTTGAATAATTCACTGGAATATCTAATAACAGCATTTTAATAAAATACTGCAGAAAGCAACTCGACGACACGAGAGCACGCTTGTTCAGCGTACCGTGCACAGAGACAGTCTACAACTGACTCCGCACGGGGTCTACACGCAAGGACTCTGCTGCATCCTCGAGAATGCACGCTTGGTACGTTCCAAAAACCCTTCGGTGTGTTTCCGGCGCAGCGATGCATGGGTACGTATGAACTAAGTCCACGATTTTCTAACAACAATGAGACGGGCAAACGCGAAACTACAAAAAGGAATAACGCAAACATCGGGAAACGTTCCCGGGAGTCCAAAGAACACCGTTCTCGCCGGGCGCGAATTCAACGAATCGCAGCTTTTCGGATAACCGTTTATAAAAAAATCTCTCTTGTACGCGGTGCCGGATTTTTTGAAAGTCAATTTGTCAATCAATTTCGGGAAGAGCGGCTTTATTCGGTTGGAAAGCATCGAAGCGTTTTACAGAGGACCGGAAAGCATCGACGAAAAACGTCATTCGGTATCTTGACACGAATCAGAATCGTTTTTTTTTTTTTTAATTGTGCATTCTTTACCTTCCTTTTGTTTTGATTGCCAATCACGCGAAACACAAGTAGCGCACTGGGTCACAATTCATTTTTGAAAGGGACAGGCTCGTTCGTTCCGGACACTGAAGTGTTCAGTCAATGATTGCGATATGGAAAATTCAATAGTTTGTCTCGTAGTTCGACGAGGAGAAGTATCGTATCGGTCGTGCGTTTTCATTATTTTTTTATTTAAATTATCGACGCTGCGATTCCGGGTCACGATTCACTTTCGAAAGGGCTCGAGCATTATTAATTTCGGGGTCGCGGCGGATCGTTTTATACAAAATTGAAGCACGGGTAAATTCAGAACTCGCGATTGTTTCGTTTATCTTTCAACAGTCAATCGCTACCAGTATTTAGAGCACGCCGAATTGCATTTCATTTTTCAAAAGGGCGGTTTCAATCGTTTCGAAAACGATAAAATGTTCCGCGGAAAATTACGAGGCTCAAATTTCGATGCTGTAGGCGAACCGCGTATTGCATGTTCACGTTTTTAATTCTGCAAATGGGAAGAAACAGCGCTAACTGTACTTCGAAAAATGTTCCGTTTTCGTTTTAGGGACAAGTACATGGGAAACGTGACGATCCTAAAATAAAAAACAGAAATAAAAGTTTTCTATCTAAAAAAAAGTGAAATAACATTGATCGTCCACCGTAAATATTTTCATTAATTAACCCTCGTTTCCCAAGCGACGAAGCGTTCCAAGTAATTAATTGTCACCATCTGTCGCCCCCTCCTTCCCCTTTCGAGGTGACGAAAGTAAATGGAGGCCATCCGGAGTGGCCGGACTGGCCGGACATAGAGTTAATAAATACTCGTTACAACGAAACAAGCAAACCCTCGACGATCCACCCAAGGGAAAGTTCGTTTGACCCTCGATCAGCGGCCAGTAATACGATTGTCGGGATTTCCCCTTCGCGAAAAATCGTAGAAACCCTGTAATTCACCCCCGTTCGACCGTGAACGCATCCTGGCGATTCTCACCCCTGTTCGCGCTTATCTGGCCGTACGAGGGACGCCTAAGTCTGCGGGGTTATTGTGACTTCCGCTTAACGTGAAAACTTGACCTCGTTCCATAACCACCGTTGGCTAACCGTCCCTCGACCCCCTCGGCAACAACACACCCTCGTCGCTCGGATAAAACGCTAATCCCCGGCTGACAAATTATTTTCGAAGCCATTGTCCTCGTTCCCTTCGCGGTGGGCTCGTCCACCGGAAGTACCACCGCCTAGAAGTTTCTGACGTTCTCTAATCCCTCGATAGGGTTATTCATCGAGACCATTATGTTTTACAAATTTAAGCTTCCCTGAAATAATCGAGACTTAATCCCTGCGCGACAGAACGAAACATTTTTTATTCATTTGGGAGTGGGGTTTGTCTTTTTAATATTGCAGTCGCTCGTAACAAAACTAACAAATTTAGGACGCAGAAATACGTGGATTATTTTAGTCCCTTGATTTTCCACTTGCATTTTAGAGTTACCTATAAATTACCTATAATTGCAGAGAAAATAATCTTCAACGTTCATGAAAGGACTATTGAACGACGCAAGCGCGGTTGCTTCGGATACTTGGGAAAGAGCCGTTAGGCAAAGTGAGGAGTTCTCGCGTTAAGCGGAAGTCACTATAATTGTACTCCGGTTCACAATGATTTCTACAGCGCCTTGGAACACGTCCCTTCGACATTGCAATAATATTCGTCGTGGCAAGTGCTTAGCAGCGAGCTGCGATTAATCTTATCTTCCCCCGATCGCGTATTGTTGCAAAACAGTTCGAGAGATCGATAGTGTTTGACTATTGAAACGGTTTCGGTCTTGATTCGAAATTAATAGTACCTAAGCTGCTTGGGAAAACACTATCAAACCGTGATATTCGTCTTAGAGGTTTCCTCTGTCCTTCAAATAATAATTATATATTAAATAAATTAATATGCTTTCCCATAGGAATAATATATGAAATTTTATATTAATATGACAGATTATTTTTTATTCCAAATTTGTATTTTTTATCAGTTATACCTGAGAGTTCTCAGGAGCGAGTTTTCGCTTAAAAGCGAATATTACCTGTTTGTAGAGCGATTTGTAGTTTTCGCATGCCATCTCGCACTCGTTCAACGTTTCCATGGATTTCCTGGTTTTTCCCGCGAAGATTTCCCTCAGGTTGATGTAATTTCGACAGATGATAATCACCTGGTTGCTCAGCGCCTTGAACAGGTACTCTATCCTCTCGCGGCTGTTGTAGTACGGCGAGTTTAGCCAAATTACCCTGAACAGGTGAATTATTTTCGTCAGATGTTGCTCGATGTCCGACGGTTTGACGCATTTGTTCAGTTCCGCGGAGTCGGACTCCAGGATGCTCAGGTACTCGATGTTGGATCTTGCTTCCTTCACGCCGTTCTCGATCTCGTCCTTCAGCGCCATGAATTGTCGAACGTAGGTGGATTGATTGATCGACAGAAACTCGGTTATCTTCTTCACGGTGAGCCTCTGGAGCTGATAGTTCAGCCCGCATAGATTGTCGTCTGTTGCCATGGGAGAATTTTATTGCGTTAGGGTAGCGACTGGGGATTGAACACTGGGTTCTAAAACTTCATTCCTTTGTGACATTGTAAATTAGAAATTAATAGACCTTGTTTCACTAAAGTAGCTGACAATTTAAGAAGCTAAGGAATAAATACTAATAAATACTCAAATCTGAACATTCACTGTGAGAAATAGCTCAATATTTATTAAAGGAAAGACAATGTTATGAATGTTCCAGGACCCAGTTGACTCGAGATTCCACTGGATCACTAACAGCGATAGATCCAAAATTCTTGCTCGTCTTCGAGGCAGAGTAATTCGTTGGGTGTAGCTTGTTCCTGGTCCGAGAGGGCGATCCTGATTTGAGTGGTCCAATAGGCTACCATACCCTCGAACCTCTTGACCAACTCCTTATCAGAGCTGACTTCGTCGCCGAGAACGATGTCATCACCCTCCCGAGGTACGTATATCACGGTTAAGCCCAGCATTTTGTACGCCAGGTCTGTTAGAGTGCACAGGAACGTGTCCACACTCGTGTAGAAGTCCGTCTTCACGCATGTGTTTCGGACAAGTTAAGGAAGATGAAGAAACTTTGGGAAAAGGAGATCAGCGTACGGTACATTTGTCTAGATAGAGGTTACTCAATCAGTTTCCCTTTCGATGATATGAGATGTCATTTATGGTTAGTTGAAGCCCTGTGTCTTTCAAATGTTTACGTTTTGTAAAACTAGATACCTGTCCTTATTATAATAAATATTATCTTTAAGTTTTTTATTTTTCAGCTATTTTAAGTCATATTTTCCACTCTGCCAGAGACTATAGTCGCACTCATGTGTTTTAATAATTCGTTTGTTTCATATCTGTGGAACGGCGCCAATCGAGTCGATGGTAAAAAAACACCACATGCATCACAATTTGAAATGCCTAAAATATTTTTAAAAAATCAGATATCACGTTCGAAAATCCCTTACAATTTTGACTAAAAAAAAAATCCAATAATCATGCGAACAATCGCCTCCCTAATGGGAATCTCCCTTTAAGAAAAATACGCAAACCCCGCGTCGCGAGCGTGCCAAGAGTTTCGAATCGATTCGAAAGTGCAAAAAGTGTTCAACACGGGCGTCCGCGATTCCAGTTGCAATTAAAGAAACGTCCCTTCTATCCAGTTAGAATCCGGGGATCCATTAGAAATAACGAAGCGACTTCCGTTCGAACGCGATGCAATCGTTTCTGACTGGACCGCCGAGTAATCCCGTTCCTGTGCAAGAGCAAACATCGACGCCGAATTTACGGAGCTGCGAGTTGCGCAGTGCATTTAGCTGAAAGTTATGGTAATAATAACTTCGTCCAGCCCTTCCTCTTTCAGCCCATCCTCCTTGGCCACTTCCCTTCCCCTACGAAGTTGCTGCAACAGGATTGCACACGGTCGAAGTTAGAAATTCAACTCTGAGACGCCTCCCTGACAGCTCGTTGTAACCCTAACTCGACGCCATTTTATCGTTTTCTAGCAATAGTGTCGATAATCAATCCTAGTAAAATAAGTCACGCGTTTAAAATTTTTTTGACAGACGTTGGGAAAATAATTATAGAAGCGAAATGTGATTGTTACGTACAGTAAGGTGATATTTTTTTTCAAGTAATTCTGCTTTTAATTAACTGAAACAAGGTCTTGAAAAAAGTCTATTTAGCTATCAAACGCAGCAGATACGTAATAAATGCGACGTAAATATAATTAGAGGTTTCAATGGATCGCGAATCGGAGGATCGATTTTCCTGAATAATTGGTAGATCGTAAATCTTCTATTGCGCTTGCATCGCCTACTTCGCAGTTTCAGGCGTTATAAATCACGAATAAATCAATGATTCCCGAGTAGGACAGCGCTAACTTTTATACCCGATTAAAACTGCCTAACTCGAGATCCAATTCGATCAAGTTTTCCTATTACTTTTCGGAACCTCCGCTATGAACCATCACCTTACAGGTGTCATCGAGTCTTGTAACTTCGGTGGACGTCCTTAGTGGCTCTAGAAACTTGGTCTTACAATTTAAAGTTCGAAAGGTAATAGTTAGCGAGGGTTAATTAAATGGGATGTAGTAGATATTAGTATCTAATAATAGTTACTCGACTCGAGACTCATCCTATATTGTTAATAATAAGAATTTATCATCAGAACCTTTAGCTTCGTCGACTTTGAAAAATTGTGCTATAAATTTCAATCTAACAACTTAAAGCTAATTAACTCGTGAATCACACTTTACATCGTCTACCAGAATCTCCAACTTTGTCGATGTAGACTTCTCTAGGGATAGATTTCATTTTAACAACCTACCAAAGTTATTGAAATTGAGTCGTTTACTTGAATGTTCTTACATAAGGAAGAAGATGAAGTTAATTGAGACTTTTGAATCTGATATGATCAAAACCTGTAACTTCATCTACCTAGATATCACTTTTTTTCGACTTCAACTCATTCATTATCTTCTTACAGTGCCCATATCTAGAAAATAAAGCTAATGCATCCTCCACAATGACATTATCATCAGTTACCAGCTCATACTGCTCACTTCGTCGATCTTGTCAGACTTCTCTAATAGCTTAACAAAGTTATTCCACTCATGAATCATAAACTTACATCGTTCACCGTGGGACCAAGTAAGGATAATTCAGTTTCCAGAATCTCCTCGCTGTTAATTACAAATTCATATTGCTCTTCAAAACCACTAATTTCGCTTGGTCCAGATTTCAGTTTAACAACCTACACAAGTTATTCCACCAGTGAGTCAACCACTTGGCTCTACTAACCCAAAAAAGAAGCTGAATCGAATTTAAAACTCAGTTTCTACGATTTCCTATCAATTGCACTAACTTCGTGGATCCAACCGATCAGCTATTATGATTCTTCGGTTTCGCGGTTGATAATTAAACATGGAGGCGTTCCAAATGGGGCGTGACAATTAAAGTTACCCCGCGTATATTGTTTACCCCCTCGGGGCAAGAGAAACAGAAAAGGGTGCGGGAAAGTTTCGAAAGCTCGTTGAAATATCGTTATGCGACGGTTTCGGAACTTTTCGTTCCGCGGCCTGACTAATTAAATACGAGTTAAACCGGAAGAGGATACTGTCTGGCCAGGTTTCGATGCGCAAGAAGATCGGCGCCAGCGTGTCCCTGATCAGTGTAAGTATGTGCATCTCCGACTTGTCGTTCACTGTGCCGAACAGCACGCAATTTCTAAAGCTGTCCATTCGAAACACCTCCTGCGGTTCCCTGACGAAGTAGGTGAACTCCTGTACGGGGATCACGGGAAACCTCAACGCCGCCATGATTCTACCGTACATCCGGTATACGCTGAGCACCGGGGATGCTGGGTTCAGAAAGAACTTCCGTACCACCGACTCGGTATAGTACGACCAATCGTCCGGGTCAGGCATGCCGCTCAGAGTGGTCATCTCCTTCACGCAGTTTACCTTCGAAGGGAGAAGCAGCCATCTTTAAAGTTACAGAACTCGGAAATATTATTTGTTAGTAAATTATGTTGAATTCGAATTAATTTCTGATTGCCATGGTAAATTCAATTTTCTGGGGGACTAAATAATTTGGAAGTTTGTTCCAACATTTTCTACATACAGTAAAATTCCGATTATTCCTCACAGACGAGGAAATTTTTTAATTTCACCGAACAATTTCAGCACCTATTCGAATTTTTTTCTCGAAAGTGGATAGGATTTCGAGAGTATGTCTAATGATAAAAAATGATTGTAATTGACTTCCGCAAATGAAAATAATTTTTCCAGAACGATTTGAAATACTTTTTTCACCGAAAAATTTAGGTACCTGTTCTGTCGATTTTTCTTAAACATTCATTTTTGATTTTTAACATGGGTAATAATACAATTTCTTAATAATAAATAAAATATATAAAATTTCTACGCTTTATTCGTCAACTGCTTAGTATCGACGTCACTGCTAGATGCATGCAGCTGTGACTTCTTTGTTTGTGTGAAATATAACCCGGTAACATTTATCGAAGAATAGTCGGAGTAAATATACCGTTTATTCGGACAATCAGAACTCTATTGTATATCTATTTGTACGTGCTCACCAATTCCGTTAGCTCCGTGTCGTCGTAAACAGGCCTGAGCTCCTCCTCGACATCCTCAACTTTGTGCTCTACAAAAGAAACATGGGGTTCGATCACACAAAATTAAGATTTAAAAACCCTAAAATTATTTTTTATCGTAAGAAAATATTCCGTACAGCAAATACGCTAATAGCTGACTGAATCGCGTTTAAGTAATTCGACATTTCGATTTTATACGGTCGGTATTAAGCGAGTCGGCCACGGCACGGCGGGTAAAACGGAAACAAATTCAGCGGGTGATGGGATCGTTCGTTAGTCGTCGATTGGAAACGGTGGCGGTCGCGATGGGTACTCTTAAATCCGGCGGGAGAGTTAAATCGAAGACATTCGTTCCAAGAATCTCTCTTTCTCTGCTTCGTTCGTTCCGATGTCGTTTTTCTCCGGTCCTCTCTTCGTCCCGGTGGCAGCTAGCTTCGCCGCACAGCGTCGCGCGCAACCACCCCTTCACCCCGTCCAAGGATACGTCTTTGCTTCTGGCAATCTAATAGGAACGATAAATTGCGAGCTGCTACTGAATCGGCGGAAGAGGAAACACGTCGGGTGATCGAGGCGCCGCGGGAGGACACGTTGCTGTAATTTATTGGCCTATGATAGCGAGCATTATGTAGATGGTAACGATGTCGTCTTCTCTGCTTCTTCTTCCCCGCCCTCTGCCCGCGGGGGACTTATTACCGTCACGTAGCTTTCCGCGCCGATGGTTTTTCACGGTTTACACCGCGTCCCCGTCACGTTTCGGTTGTACGTTTCCAGGATTTCTGCCACTGACGGCGACGAACTTGAAGAATTTCTCGACCACCGATGGTCTCCATCGTTTTTCCTTCCCCATCCACGTACGTTCGCCATCGCGAGTCGTGGAATAAAATAATTTTTTGATGGAGGGACCGGTTTCGGACAAAAATTCATCACCATCAACCGTGAGACGACGTTTATAGAAATTTTGGGTTTCTTAATGAGAAAGGGTGCATCGTATTTTCGGAAATCTGCGAATTTCTTGAATGACACGAGAACTCGCGACAGGCGATAATGGAAAATGTATCGCCGCCAGGGAGAACAACAACAACAACAAGCGAGGCACCCCTGAACACATTGTTCGTTGGGCGACGTATTTTCGCCGACACGCTCGAAAATGCCTCGACACCGGTTGCCATCAAGGGTGGGAAAAAGGAGGGAAGCGGTGTGCGTATCGAAAATTAAAAATCACGCTGGTCAAAGCGACTAATCTTTTGAACACCCTGCGCGAACAGAATAATTCACCATCGCCGAACGTTGATTATTTTGCAAAAAAAAGCGCCGTGTTTTTCCATCGCGAAAAGCATTTTCCGATCCGACGATTTCGTGCGTCGACTATACGCAGACATGGGTCCAGCGTTTCTGTTGTTTATTAAATTTTCGTTAACAATGACGATAGTTCGTGTCTGTATGAGAATAAAAGCTTTTCGGTGTATAAGTCAATGCAATCATTTCGTTGTGTCGTAGAGTTGTAGACTCGTAAATGTAAACCTGTGCGTGTGCATGGATTACTCTGTGTTCGTGTTCAGTGTGTGTGTGTGTCCTAATACTACGGGATGTTGAACAAAGTATTCTTCTTGCGGATTGAGCTTTTACTTTCCCGACTGTTCCTGAATGTAACGTTGGAACTATTACTCTTGGTCAATATTTGACTATCCCCTCCGCATGGTTTTTTTGCAATTCCCGATCTTTTGAGGCGGTCCGTGTTCAAAACGTTAGTTTCCATTTTCCTTTATGTCTCTAATGGTTTATAAAAAAAGTCATGCAACGATTTGTATGAATGAATTCTACGTATAACTTTCGAAATTTTGTGCGCGCGTGAACAGAGTACCGTGCTGTAGATCGACAGAAAATCATGAATGTGTGAACAAAATTAAATATTTTAATTGCTACAAGCGTAAGAAAAATTTAAAACGTACAAAACTGGGTCTTATATTTTGCATCGTACTTCTACAATTTTCGAGAAATATTTGTAAACGATTTTGTAGTTTTAATACAACACTGTGTTCGAGCGATTCACTAGTAATTCCCAATTTTAATATCTGCACTTTGGTGCCTAAAATATGATGTCCATATCTGTCACCGTCAGAAAAAGGCGGAAGGGTTACAAATGCTCGAATTGACTTATGCGTCAAGAAAAATTCGTTATCGACGCATCGATCGAGGGGCTGGTCGCGTCCTGACGTCGCTATAACGATTCCCAATAAAATCCTCGTCCAGTGGATTAACCCGTTACAATTTCGTTACACGCTCAACGCGAAAGTAATTCCTATTCTTTTTTTTTATGGGGGTAGGAAACGGGAACACGATCGAACTCCAGTGAATATCGTGGTAAACATTTTCACCACCAATATCGGTGTATTAACGCGCACGAGCGCGAGCAAGCGTTGCCATTGTCGACGTAATTGCGGGCACTTTGCGCCGCGCAACTCGCTTCGATTCGGACCTCCATTTGGAATTTCGCAGTTAACACCGGAAACGGTAGGATCTTTCGAGTTCTTCGACAAGAATGGAGGCGATTTAACTCGACGATAATTGGTTGTGGTCATTGTTTCGTTAATTTGGAAGAAAACGACTTCCGAACGTCCGTGAGACTCTATCAGGGAGCAATTTTGTCGGTGCTACTTGATTAAGGACTGGACAATACCTTTTTGTTTGCTAGCTATATTGGCAATATTAGCGTTCAAAAAAGGGAATAAGGTTTTCAGCATTGGAGAAAAAGTTTTTAGATTTATTTTGTCGATGGATGTTTGTGATATTCGAGAATATTCTGGAGTTTTGAGAATTATCAGGGATCTTGGACATTCTTGGGAATTTTGATATTTTCGAGGACCTAACCTGACACTACCTGTCCTGGAATTAGGTTCCCCAAAAAATATTATTTTGTTTCAATTGGTCCAGTAAGAAAAATGCAGATAACCTGACACCGCCTATTTTGGAATTAGGTTCTCCAGAAAATACTATTTTGTTTCAGATGGTCTAGTAAGAAAAATGCAGATGGCTGCTGCTCCAGACAGTGAGGACACAACTGTCCAAAAATGACTATTTACGAGGTTTGACAATAACTACTATAGTAGGCGATCAGTCCTGGTGGCACTAGAATGCTTAATCCGGCCGACAACACGGTCGTTCGATTGACCCGGAACAATGGGAGCATCGATACGAACAGGCAGAGGGGTGAATTATGACGCTTAAGGTGGTCACTGGTCGACGATTAATCGGCCGTTCACGGTGTTGCAGAGTTCCTAATTTGTCTCCAGGATTATGGTAATTCGAGTCCAACCTCCATCCCTAGGTGTTCCTCGAACCAATTCGAGGGCAACGCGGTCAATTCGTCGTGGCTCTCCGATCTTGCTAGTTCCCACCCCGAAAGTAGGCAAACTAGATGAACCAATAACCCTGGTTGCCTATCGGACGCGGTTACCTGTGCGGTTGTATTCGAGCTGCGAACACCCACGCCCGTTATCTCGGAATATCTAGCTGCTAGGCACGGGGATCCACAGGGCGGGACGGGAAACAGGAGAAAGGGAGAGCGTTCCAACTACCCCGTCGAACAATTAATGTCGCGCGCTGGCTGCGGATGATCGAGGATGGTAATTCTAGGGTGGGACTCTCGTTGCGAAATCGACGATCGGATTTAATTTCGTATTAAGCCTCCGCGGTTGGACACTGGCGTAATCTTGCTCGTTCCACCCACCACGGAGATTTCAATTTTCGGTTTCACATTTCCCACGCGTCCAACAGTGAAAACAATTTTCTAGACACGATCGTAGGTAAATATACGTAAAAATAGAAATCAGCGTGTTGCTCGATGTGAGCGTAATTGCTATTTGGGCGAGGATCGATCCACAGAACGGGAAGATCGCCCTCGCGAGGAAGGTTAGGGACCGGAAGGAAGAGCCAAAAGACGACAGTAAAGTTGCCTACTTTTTCAATTTTCTAGATATGGTGGTAAGTAAATATATATAAAAATAGAAATCAGTGTGTTGCTCGATGTGAGCGTAATTGCTATTTGGGCGAGGATCGATCCACAGAACGGGAAGATCGCCCTCGCGAGGAAGGTTAGGGACCGGAAGGAAGAGCCAAAAGACGACAGTAAAGTTGCCGGGAGTTGGCATGGAAGTCGGAGATGCTGTAAAAAACGAAGACTTTAATATTTTTCTCGTAGATCTTACTGTGCTTCTCCTCATCGTCGGTGGACTCAGCGTCCAAGTACTCTCTGTGCGGATCCGGCGGCGGCTGATCTTTAGCTTTAACTTTCCGCCTTTGCATTTTATTGACGATTCGGCCTGCCGGCCTCGACGCCTCTCTCGCTCGAGAACTCTCCTTGCAGCTGATTTATGCGACCCGTCCGACTGTTACCGCCGCTCGCGAACCCTTTTTCCGTTTTCCGCCTTGCCCGTAGATATCGTCGAGTGCCACGAAGTTGCTCGATCCTCGAGGTGAAAACCGTGACGGACGGGATCTCGAGTGATCGTCGCTTGTCTCCAGCGTTCAAGATCGACCCTTCCACTTCGCGTCGACCGACGGAATCGATTCGCTTCGTCGAGGTGTCCCCGCCGGAGGAACGAATTGTGTATTCAACGAGGAGGCGAGGGCCTCCAAGTTTACGCGGGTCTTCGAATATTTTTGGTGTTCTGTTGTTGCCCCAGATCTCGCTCCATCCATCGAAGCAGTTCCCATTCTGGGTTTCGAGAACTTGAATTTACATTTTACCTTCGTTTGTGTCTAGTGAGTTTTGTATTAACGAACCTCGATAGTTAGAAAATACACCGTTTAATTGTCCAATAGTTTTGACGTTATAAATCTCGCATATAGGTACGATACTTTTCTCGAAAAGCCTACGTTTGCACTTTCCGAATCAGGCTAACTCCGAAGCAGTAACTACGAGATTACGATGCAGTTTATAGTCTCGCGAACAAGCGTAAAAATCGTCTTTGGCAACGGGCATTGTCCGATATTCCCCCGAGTTATTTAAGTTTGGCATTGCCGCGCGATTCCGTGGGATCACCGTCGATGGATCTCGATATTTACAGCGCTTGGGAGCGTCACATCAATCTCGCAACGGGCTCCAATGGCCGTTCGGGTTGCTCGCAAATCCACGTCGTTTAGGTGGCCGGTGCATTAAACGGGATTTATATTTCCTCGAATAGGAGCCGATGGGATCGATCGGTATTGTCGGCCGGGAAGTAGTACCATTTTGCATCTTATTTAAAGGTTTGCCTGTCGCTCGGTAATAAAACCGGACCACGCCAACAGGACGTTGAACGAAGTTTATGGTGTTGCCACTTTTGTTGTCTCGGTTCTATCGAATTTCATCGTTTCCTTTCCTTTTCGCTTGAACTAGTGACCGGCTGGCCTTCCCGCTGCTCGACGTTTTTCAGAACAAATTGTGCAATATCATGCACCAATACAATCCCCGCTTTTCAGTGACAATCACGGATTCGAGTAAATTACTTTTGTCGTCGATATAAATATTTGACGATACTTCACGATCTTAACAAACTTTGATAAATAGCGAAAATTGCTTGAAAGTGAACAATGGGAAGCCCTGATTCATATTTCATGGAAAGGATGGTCGGTGAGATCGATCGGTATTGTCGGTCAGGGAACCGATACCATTTTGCATCTTATTTAAAGGTCGCGGGATAATAAAATTTCGCCAACGGGGCGTTAAAGGAAGTTTATGGTGTTGCCACTTTTGTTGTCTCGGTTCTATCGAATTTCATCGTTCCCTTTCTTCGAACCGGTGGCGTCGGGCTTTTGTGCCAGCGGATTTATGGATATTCCGCTGAAGACGAGCCGGATGAATTTGTAGTCCCGCGTGCACGGCGACTCTCTGTGAACCGGAAACGATAATATTCGCGAGTCTTGCGACTCCGGAACCGACCGGGACACGCGGACGTTGTAACACTGCTAGCGCAGTTACGGAGACTCCGTAACGATCGGGAGAGGTTAAGAGCCGAATGTTGATAGAACCGTGACTCCTGAAACTGCCATAAGCAATCTGTAGTGCACAGATTTGCCCGTATAGAGATGGAATGCGTATAAAAATTAATATTATCTTTAAAAATGTTGAAACTTTCCTACAGATCAGTTCCTGGTTCAAAATGAAGTTGAGAAGTCCTGTATCATTTCGCGATCTGAGGCTCAGTTACCGAGATATGGGCAATTAAACTTATCGACGTGGCACTGCGCGCCATTTTTGTCTTACAATTAGTCAGCTGACCAAAAGATGCGCGCAAAAACTTCAACTGCTGGTATCTCCATAACGAGTGGTCGGATTGCAAAATAGTAAAGGACGTTTTCGATTCGTATTAGCGCGATAAATCAACCCTGAAGAAGATTACACGATGCTTACAATACGATATTACAAAAGCACGAGTATTCCACTCCGCAATTATAAAACTAGAAATCATTCACCTTAAGAATCTGGTAGACAGTCGTAATAGGATCTTGGAAAAGACTTCTTCTCTTTGCTTAGAGTTCCCCAGGAGTAATGAGTCTCTCGTTTATCTATCGCTCGACATGTTTAGATCCTCGTCAGTCTTTTCAGCAATCGAGCAGCTTTCATTACCGAACACTGCAAGTTCCGATCCTTTCGTGTAAATCTTTTCCCCGTTGACGTCTCGTTCGGCATCCGTATCAGGTGCCTAGCGGGCGTGTAGTAACGGTGTTTTTACGAACGGTCCGCGAACAGCTGGATGAGCGACGCTTTCAGCCGGGCCAAGCGAACGAACGAAAGGAGAAATTGCATCCGAACGAAGAGCACACGGAACGGTGGGTGGGCGGGGGTTTCGAGAGGGAGGCTGGTCGATGGAACGAGATTAAAAGAGGCAAAGCTACAAGATTAAAAGGCAATGCCGGACACGGACCGAATTGAACGAACCGGACGACTGCTCGCGGAGGCATTTATATTCCCCGGGAAATCGTTATTGACCGATCAGAGGACTCGAACGATCCCTGGCGTGTCGTTCCACCCTTTTCTTTCTTTCTTCACCGTCCCCCTCCTCTTCCGACCGAATGGCTACGCCTGTCGACGTCCTTTCGATAGATACAAGCGCGATCCCGCACACCAGCACACTTTGTTTCAGTTTCTTTCGAGGTTTCATTGTCGTTTATGATTTCCAGGCTTTTGTAGATGCCTGGCTCGAGACCTGTTATTTTTAGTCGACGTCCATGGTTGCGTCGTCGCGTCGACATTGAAACGAACTGGTCGCTCGAAGGGATGGTTTACGCGGAATTTAATTGGCACGTAATTTGGGCTGTCGTTCGAGGCTGAGGGCAGATTTTCATTTATTTAATTTTTTACTAACGAACGTGACAAATTCGTTCACTGTGTACACATTTTAGTAACAGTTAATAAAAAAAAAATGGTATTCGTTTTTAGTCGATCGTTGAATATTATTATTATTTGAGTATTAGTTATACTAGTACCAACACGATCGTCGTATTAGAATTCTAGTCGAACCGCAGCCGCATAAAAATTCACTTCGAGGCTATAAACCGTCTGCTCCTCAATTCGTCTGGACCGTTCAACCTCCATTTTTAACCACGCTTTTCCGAGCGTGTGCTTTATTATTCTCTTAACGTAACGTCAGATAACGCGTCATTAGTATTGCCCTGGTGCATTTTTATTGGGCTGTTATTAATCACCCAGCGACGAAATACGTTAGCGCCTTCCGACCCCTATCCATCATCCTCCATCTTCTTCCATCGTCCATTTTACTCCCTGGTTTCTTCAGAGACGCCTTTAGAAGATCAAACTGCATAAGGTCACTCTATCGAATTTTCCAATGGACTTCACGTACCACGGATCACGGAGACTTTGTTAACATGCAATATGAATCTAATTATTTAAATTTAAAAAATTGAATATCCTTTGAAAAGAGGAAAGAAAAAATCTACAGAATTTTCTGAACTATATCCGAGGAAAATTCTGTGAGGAAATATAAAAGCACAAATCGATATTTGTTTTGCAAATTATTAGAGTGTCCCTTTAGCGTTCAATCTCAACGACTGCTGATTCCTCCCGTCAAGTCTCCAAACCCTCCCACGCACGCCATCGACGAACACGCGTCCCGCGCATTAGCATCACGCTTAATCGTATTTTTATTATTTCCCTCTGCGTGTTTTCAAGGCCAACGCTTACCTGTTGCTGCTCTCCGCAATTATGCATCATCCTTTCAGCCGTCGGCTGTATGCTCGGGGGACTTATCGCGGAAACTCGCCTCGGTTTTTCAGTTTCCCTCAGCTGGCAGCCGGCAAAAGTGAGAAAAAAGATCGCAGTCGGTAGGGAAAACATTGTGGCGACGTCTGTTTGGTCATTCTATCTGTCGAACCATTTTTCTAAATTAAAGATTAAAAGAACAGTCTTTTGCAAACATTTTTACTTAGAATTTTTATTTGGCAGAGTTTTACAGTTCTTTAAAACAGAAATAGAAAAAATATATTGAACGTTTTTTCGATCCCTACCAGTTTTCAGAAAATTTAACTGTAAAAATACTTTATAGCTTTCTTGTGTACAGAAAAGTCGAAAAGTCCCGTATCATTTTGCGATCTGACGTTTGGTTAGCGAAATATAAGCAGTTAAAGTTAACCGATGGGCGCCATTTATATTTCGATCAGCTGATCGTGCAGCCGCGCATGCGTACATGACGCTTGCGCGCGCAAAAAATTCAACTACTTATATCTTGACAACGAAGCCTCAGATTGGAAAATGGAAAAAGACTTTTCGATTTGTACTAGTACGAGGAATCGACCCTTAAAATGATTTCAAATTTCCATTGACAGACCACTATTAAGCTCAAAAAATCTCAAACAATCGAAACTATGATAAGAAATCCTTGTTTGTAAATTTTGATCGTTTTTCTTCAACTTCCTCATAAATACTCTATTTTGTGGGGATTCACCTTCATCGTAGTAATTCCGCCAAACCATAGGAAATTATTACGTAATTACTCTTGTATATTGAAATTGAAGGAACAGGTTACGAAATGCGACGTGGACGGCTGAAATTTACATGAAACTTAATCGGCTGAAGCGGATATGCGCGCCTCCACGCAGGCTGGCTAGTTTCGCAGGATGCATTTATAATCGAGCATCCGTTGGCCGTGATTTCCTCTCAAAGCAGCAACAGCAACGTATCGATCCGTGGATCTGTATTAATTGCTGGTGGTTGCTACGGTTGGTGGAGCGATCGGAACGGTGGAACGCTTTGTTGTCGAAGATTGGCAGCTCGAATGAAATCCCTTGGCGATGAAATGAAAATCCTGTAGTGTTTTCGATGAGCAATTATTTCGCATGACTTTGTGACGAACTTTTATGTTCCGTCGATGTAAAGGTTCTTCATGTTCTGGTCTAGTTAACTTTAGAATACCACGCTTTTTACTCAGGTACACTAGTTCCAGTGTGCAATATTACTCGTTATTTCGGTAGAATAGCTCGTGTTTGAGATTACAATGTTGGGAATACATCTGTTTTAAGTAAATGAGCGCAGAAATCCATTTAAAAAATCTAAAACAGTTAAAATTCTATATAAATTCACTCCAGTTTAATTTGTAATCGGTCAAAGATTGATATTGCTTGGAAATGTTGACAATGACATGTATGTAAATGTCGCGGTCAGTATATTAGAGTTAGTTGGAGGTTATGTGTCCAAGTTAGTTCCACGTACTTGAATGAAATGGCGCAACGATTCGAAATCTCCGCAGCCACAAAAGTTGCCACGGTTTCGCGTAGTTTTAGACTTACCGCGTCGAGGGCCGATTGCGTCCGGAATTGAAGCAACGTTTCTAAAAACTTTGTGTGCCCGGATACAGTCTAGTCTGCAGTTAACGGATCCGTAAGAGAGGATCTATTTTCACTGGGAGCCGATGGTTCGCTAAAAGCCGCTGAAAGACATTTTTCTTTCCCTTTTACTCGAATTCCCTGTTATTCCCGGCGGCAGATGAAAAGCTTTACGGTAGAAACTTTTTGGAATTTCAAAGGAACGAACCAGACGTTAGAAAGACCGACATAAGCAACCAAGAATACCTCCGATGGACCTCCGGAGGAGTATGAAAACTCAGGCTTGCGAGCGCCGCGACCGAAGAAGAGCTCTGCTTATTTGCCTGATAAAAGCGGAGCGAGTTCGAAGACGCGACTGGCTCGCGAAACTTCGCCGATATGGACGGACACTTAGAAAATTGCGCTGTCTAGATCAACGATCCTTGCTGGACATTCTCTTGCATACTAAAGGATATCCCCAGGAAACCTTTGGCAGTCCAATTAAGAGGTCACGCCTCGAGCGAAAACATAGACATTTCTTTTATTCTTTCCACTCTCCTTAAGTTCAGGGCGAAGTCAGTGTCTTCTTTTTACATTTTATGTGCACCTGGGAAGACTTAAAATTGTAGAGTGGAGAACCATATATCGCAAAGATTAAATATAATTGCTCGAGTGGATTAAAATTGTTTTAAAATGTTCTGTTTAAAGACTCGAAAGAAGATTTTTAACCTCCGGTTTGCCGAGTGATATATAAATTCATGAATATTATGTCGCGGTTAGACCAGCGCGGTTCGTCGAATTAATTAACGCACGGAAGATACTTCTGTTTTGGAAGAAATTGGGTCGAAGTGGGTGGTGTGGGTCGAGGAGGCAGGGGGGGAGACAAAAGCAACCGTAGCTATCGTATGTATGCTAATTGAACGAGGGGCAATCTGGAATGGATCCTGGCAGTGGCTTCCGGTTGATTACCATGGCAAGTACTCGGAAGAGAGTTCCTCCAGCGAACGACAATGTGAAAACAGCTTTAATGTTCCTTCCCCACTTGCCGGCTGAGAGGGTGCACGACAAAATCCTGTTCCAGGATTGCAGCGTCATAGGAAATATCAACCCTTTCGTCCAAATTGAAGTCACGACGTATGATCCGGAGGATCGTAAACGGGGGATCGAGTTTCCTGCGTTAATCAAGCTTTCACCTGCTCGAGGAAGAAAAACAAATCGTCCGTTCGATCGAAACATTCGAAAGGTGGCCAAATGTTGCTCGAAAAAACTGTTCGTCGTGTTTGTGAAAACAAACGAGATATCCGGATGATCTGCCACAAATTCCCCGCTGTGTGCAACATTGAAAATGAAACTGTTTATCGGGACCCAATATTTAAAGGGGAACGCGCGTGGTAACCAAATATTCAAAAAATCAGTATTTTTCGATACAATATTAAAGAACGTTAAATTTAACGTTTGATTGACCATGTACCGCGCAAGTTTCGATTCCCTCGGTTGGCAGCGGTGCAGAGTAAGCCAGAATTGCTATGCAGGGTTCGCGACTCGAAGAATGCAAAACGGAATCTGCAACTTGGTTTGACCATTTCCAGTAGGAACAACTCGTATTACAACTTCGGTGATCTAACGTTTGCGACGGTGGTTTCAGAAATTTATACGCATAACGTTCTCGTTACGGTTATTTTGACATAGTAGATACCTTATTTATATAATATATAACCTTATAAAGGTTACGATAGCTCGATGGAACGATAAAAATGGAGGTTCAATTCAGCTCTTCAGCGACTCGAGATCGTAATCACACCCGGCGACATCGACGGGTTGAACTGTTTACCCTTCCATTTCCAGAAACACCGTTGTTCAGAGAAGAGTGGCCGACAGCCAGTTTCCCCCGGTACCTAGTTTTCGGAGCCGTTTGCGAACGAAAACCGAACGCACTTCGGAGGGAACGGGTCCTGTTCGGTTAACCGTCCAGACGGTACGTGTACCGGTTATTCTAGCGGCCATTGTTTCCGTTCAATTCGATCAGCGGCCGCTGAACGATCGAGGAAAGCAGTTAGTCCCGTTCTGGCGAACCGATTCGAGAGGGCGGGCTGCACGAGACAGCGGAAGCACTCGAGGAAATCCCTCGTTCGTCCGGGCGATCGATCGACGAAGAAAAGCATTTCCAGCAACGTTTGACCGTCGACAAACAACCGCGGACCTGCCCAGTGAACACGGGACCCCACTCTTTCTGCAGAAACCGATCAAATCGAAACTCGATTCTGGCTGAAGAGCGCCCGTGACCAACGCCGTGGGGGCAACCATCTTGCACCGCCACGATTTACGCTTGCGATAGAGCTCCCTGATTTTAAATCGTTATTCGAGCGGATCTCGAGATTTTCGACTTCTGTATTTCGTTTTTCTGAACATATCAACATTTTTGGACTTATACTTAGTCACTGTTAGGAACGACTTCGGACATATTCATACGTCTGAATATATCGAAACTTAAATCGACAGAAAAGGATTACAAATTGTACAATTGGCTAGAAAGTTTGGTCCAGCAGCCAATTCGTTAAATTGTCACACTGTATTTTCTTTTCTTCTGGTTTCGTTTACCTTCAAAGGTGACCTATTCCCATAACTGCAGGATCAAGGATGTTATAGGCGCACTCTTAAGCGCCACGTAACTACGCTCGCTATATCCAGGTTAGATGTGTATACAGTATATCCAGTTTAACTGCAGGCTGGAAAGGCGCCGACAACAGGCGAGAATTTCCAGCCGAAATGTACAGCCATCAAAGTATTAAGGTCTCAACGCACGGCAGGCGACACAGGTTCTACGCGGAACACGATTAAGGAAACAAGTCCAGCGTTCGTTTTCAAGTCACGTGGTCTTCATAAATCGCAAAATTCCCACTGTACGATAAAGACTTTCCGTATCGGGGTCTCGTTTCGTCGAGCCAGCGCACGCTTTCTTTGTTGGCCGCCCAATATGTCGGACGCCGCGTAAAACCGATCGCTTTACACGGGGAAAAGCGACCGGTTGGTCCGCGAGAACTTCGTTACCTCGTATTGCAGGGAATTGCAGAGACCCGTCGAAAACTCGCCATTATTAAATTCGACAAGGACGAACGAGACTGCAGGGGGGAAGGGGAAGTCGAAAATGGAGGCCAACTCGCTGGTCGATCGATCAATCGTCACTTCGCGCGAAGTTCTTCCTATAACGGTTTTATATCGCTCTAGGAACGGACGATTCCAGAATTCACGATGCACACGCACTATGTCGACTTCGTCGCCATTGTTCGTTCGAATCCGAACATTATCGAGGTATTTTGGATAATCGATAAAATCACACGACAAAAAAAAAGCAAATTTTACCAGTACTTTAAAGCTGGTTTAGCGATTCTTTTGTTTCCATCAATCAATCAAAAAATGTATTCCATTACACGATTATTAGCACTTTATAATTTATATTCGACAAATATTACGCGTAAACAATTACCTTTACTAATTTAACCCAAATAAGAAATTTGCCCATTTTTATGTAATGCGTTTAAACGCAGTGGTAGTAGATAATTGGAGAATATTTGAAATGGAAAGGGAAGCTTGACTCGTATTAATTTTTCATTCCACGAACAATATGAAATTTCAATAAACTTGATTTTGTGGTCGTTCGTTCCGTCCATAGAACGATATACTCTTCTGTCGCTTCTATTTCAGTTTCTGCGCCCGTTTCTCGTCTGCTGTATTTGTAAACATTTTAGGAACACTCGGTTGTTTCGTCAGCTTTTAGCGATCCCTTCTATTCGGTTTATTTTACTTTTTCCCTAAAAATGTTTGTATCGAGACTTTCCCGGAAAAACTACTACCTCGTGAAAGGTAATCCATTTGACACAGATTTCTCCAGCTCCGATCCCCACGATTATCATTCATTTGTCCTTTTAAAACGGTTTAAGGGTAGTTTAAAAGGGGCGTCATAGTTTAACGTTGCTACGAATGGAAATAATATTTTATACGATTTTCAAGGATTTACTTTTTGAATATTTTCTGTGCAGAATATTTTTAAAAATTTCCAATCCTCGGACCAGTTTTAATTCCAACGGTGTCCAAGATCGTTCCGAATTGTTCCGTACGGAGCTCGAAGAAGAGAGAGAATTAAAAAATTAACTTCAACTTCCGGGTACAATTTCATTTCTTAGCGTTTAACACGTGTGCGGCGAGTAATCGAATTGTCTACTTCGCGAAATTGATTTTTTTTTCTTCGCTGGAAGGACACGGTATGTTTGCTCGAACTCTCGTTCGTCCGATCCGATGAGTCGACGTTTTTAATTCCCAGGAAGCGTACGACCCGCGTGTCGATTAATCAATGCATTTTCCTGTTCTGGCAACCTGGTTTAGAATTGATTAGGTTGTTGTGTCTGAAATTGATTTTTCGATTTCGCGAACTCATCATATTGTCATTGAATAATTGTGCCGGCAGCTGGTACTTGTTACGTGTTAATTAATCAATTCTTTACTGTACGAATATATCAATTCCATCAGATATTTTGATGCTCGAGTAACCGTTATCGTTTTACCTAGCGAAATTAACCCAACTTGGTAGTTCCGTAGTCTCCACTTTCTTCGTAAACACGAGCCGCTCATTTTATTTTGGGAGACTACCATTGGCTTGTCCTCTGTAATCAGTATCAGTTCAGACGTCGCGTCGTAGAGAGCACGTCGTCGCGAGCACGTAGCCGTGTTTACAGCGTCGAGTTCAAGCAAGAGTTTAAAATCGTACTACGCGATTCGAACCTTTTAATTTTGCGAAATGGAACTACAAACGCGTTTTTCTCGAAATATTTTTTAAAATGGCGTACACGATAACTGCAAATCGGCTTAACCGTTTATCTCCTTTGATACCAATATGACACTCCACATCGGTTCACTAACGGGTTTTTTCGGTTTTAATTCCAAGCATTAGTTATAAAATATAGACAATAAATTTGAAAATATCGGAGCACTGAAAAACAGCGTTGAACGACAGACGAAAATCTTTTTAGCCAAATATTCTACGCGCACGTAAAACAATATAAAAACGTGTCGTAAAACAATAATTCTGTACACTCTGAAACCTTTCTTAAAAGGTTAATCGTGCTTGAACGCTTGGTGCCGCGATTGTTAATCGTTTCGTAGCCGTATCGACAGCGAACGATTCGCAAAAAGCTTACGGTTCGCGCTACCGCGGAGGAAGGGTGCAGAAGAACCGTGAGAAGGGGTGAAAACCGCTACCCTCATCAGCCGTAACCAGCGAAACCAGGAGGCGGAACGAATCGTGGATCCTCCTGGGATCTCCGTGACATTCCTCTTCGTCCAGTCGTTTCTTGCTGGCCTACGCGACAGCTCGAATCGAGTCCAGCGTCATCGTAGCATCCGTTCGCCAAGGTACGATTATGCTTTTTTCTGCTGTGACCGTTTCTTCCGTTGTTGGACGAAACAAAGTACACCGGGAAATCATTTTGCGATCGTTCTGGGGAAGCTTGACGAGGGTGGGACTTTTTTTCGTTCGCAAGAAACGCTGGTTTCCGGTGATAGACGAAGGTGTGTTAAGACGATATACGTAGTCGAACAGGAATATAAATAAAATGAAACGTATCGTACGTATCATATCAGTATGCGTTTCTCCTCAAAGTTTAAGTGTAATATTTTATGAATAGACTTATCTAGTAATTTCTTGGAAGAAACAAATATAGTTTGGGTGGCAGAGGGTTTCCAATTAGGAAAGTACACGATCGAAGAATAAATACAACGTCACCGAATAGCATTAACGCTGCTTTTTGTCATCGTTGAAGTCCACTCGAGGCACGTCCTTGTGTCTCCTCTTCGTTTCCATCGATCGGTCGATTCGATATCGCTGAAGAGCGAACGATTTAGTGGCGCGACTCGATTAACCGACTCCGGTAATCATAGTGAAAGCTATCGTCGGATCTCGGCAATGGACCTTCAAGGAAAGAAGCTCCGGGTCTTATCTTATCGGTCCCTTCTTGGGAACCCACTGGAAACTTGTTTGTTCCACGGAAGGCCGTTTCGAGTGTATCGTAATCGATGATCGATTAATCCTCGCGGATGCTACTTCGTTACACGCGCCGCTCGGATGGCTTTTCATTTCGATAAAAGCCTCGAGAAACGTTCCGCGACGCCCATCGTCGTCGGCGATTTTTACGATCGACCATCCAGAGATCCATACCAGAGACGAGCAAAATTTTATTACAATAATAAATAACCAAGAAACTCATTGCTGATGTTTATTCGATTCAAAATTCTATATTCTATCGGAGCATCAACATTCATGAAATATTTTTTACGATTTCCCAGATACTCGTGACAATATGAAAACTCACAATTTCTTTGAGAAGGTGTTTTCATTCCTAAGACTATTTTATTGTCGGGATATTAAATAATTGTGTGGTTAATATTACTGGAACTATATCTCCACAAAGTTTGAATTCGTTTTTCAATTTTTAAGTTCTTGGACTACCCTTCTGAAAACGAGGTTCCTTCAGAACCACCAAGTATAGTATTAAGATGAGTATTAATATGATTGTTTGAGTTATGTCTGGCTCGTTGTTAGTACACAGAGGATCGGTATCCGTGGTTTCAATCTGTGTCGCTGGAATAAACAAGTGGCCTGAGGTCGATCATCGAATCGCCCCGTCCGCTGTATTTCTACGGAAAGAATATACATGGTTCAGAAATAGAAAATATTTATCCTGAGAAAATCGGTGGAAAATGTTTCTCTGTTTCGTACGTATACGTATACGATCATTAGTTCAAAAGAGTCGATGTAAAAAGATTTGTTAGGTAGCAAAATATTTATTCCGATAAGGATTAAATTTAAATGTATACTTTATTTGTATATTTTGTTTCTTCCTCCAGATTATCCTATATTGAAAGTTGTGAAAGTAACCACGAACAGTTGGCCGAAAACATTAAATATAAAAGCTCGTCACGACTATATTCGATGTTATTGATTTAAATGAAAGCTTTATTCCCAATAAGGAAATAGTGAAAATGCGCCAGCGGTTATTCGAGCAATAAAATTTTGTATCCTCGTTGTATAAACAAAATATTGAACGTTTTCATCTGAAAATCTGGCCATTTTTAGAATAATGAAACATGTAATACGTTCTTTAAAAGCAATACATCTATTTCCAAACTTGATACTTAAACAAATACTTAGTATTCCGAAAATGACCAAGTATTTCGGTCGAATATACCAAATATTTTGTCCATTTAACGAGTATATTAAATGTTAGTCTCGTGTATTTAATTTCACGGTTTTGAACCTGGAAAATCTTTTCGTGCCTAATAATTAAAAAAAAAATTCTTTTCGTTACGAATCACGGCGTTAACCGACGAAACGCGGTCCAGGAAACACAGGAAGCAACACTCGGTTCCTGCGAAGTTTTTAAATTTTCCTTCATCACGCCGCAAGCAGTCCAATGAAAGTCCGCGGAACGTTTCCTTTTCTTTTCGACCGTCGCTTTTATTCTGACTGGGAGAAATTAGAACGTTAAACAAATAAAGCCCGACGCGGCGCTACTTGGACGAAGTGTTATTCCGAGAGAGGCGCAAACTTCATTCTGCAAATATTTCTTGCGAAGTTGTTGGAGAAGTTACCGTTGCTTTCCCTTTAACTCTTTTCACCTGCAGACGAGCTTCTGGTTACACGTGTACGGTTTGAGAATTAGCGACTCTCGAGTGAAAACCTTGCCATGGAACAACTCAGGTAAGATGAAACTGTCTAGACTTACGTTTCCCAACCTTCTTCGGGCTAATACTCCTCGCCAAATCTTCCCAAAAATTACGAACGTAATCCTACTCTGACAATTTAGATCGAAAAGTACCTGGAGCGCTGGTTTATTCAGATTTTGCGTCCGAATCGCCGTACTTTCCCTTTTTAAATCCCTTTAATTAGCAGTTGTATTGGAAAAAGGAAGCACCAAACGCCATTCTTCGTACATAATTAGTATACCGTGGCAGATCATTACACACCGTATGAGTCAGTCGTATCCTTACCTTTGTACAGACAACATCTAAATATAGAGCAGTATTCATTATACATTGTACTCATAACCAACCATTCACACCTCCAGAAATAAAGTAATAGCCAACAACTTGTAACGTGTTTTATATGATTGAGATGGTACTCGGAAAAGTTGTTTATATTTGTTGGTCTCCGTCTGACTCACTGGATTGTAAACATTAATCTTTGTATTTGTTTCATCCACAGATTTCCACTAAATTTCTCAGGGTAAATAAAATCATTACAAAACGCGTGAAAAACTGGGTAAAAAGCTTTCCCGGATACATTTATTTCACTATGGAAATATCTGAAGGAACATTAAGTAAAAACTCAAAATAAATTTCTAAAAAGTTACTCGCAATTATCGTGAATTTGTGGGAATTTCGGATCGCAGATAATGAATTTTCTTTGGATGGAGCACTCACTCGATCGATCTGGCAGAGATTAGGTCCGCTGGAGTGCCCAAAATCTAGACGACCGTAGAGCCAGCCGGGGGATCCTCGCCACCGATTCCCGAGCGCGACTGCATTTCTCGCGGCAGTAAAGTCGAGCCTCGACAGCACGGTCACGCCGACCTGGAACATTTTGCAGTTTCCTCATACGTGACGCCACGTACACGCGATCGTGCGAATAACGCCGCCAGTGACTAGAAACCCACCCTTCCACGCCCCAGTCGCTCGTTTCCCAGCCGTTACTCTGCGTTGCAATTTTTTCTCTGTCCCCCCTCTCCTCCCGCCATCTACCATTCAGGACGTTTCCACTCGTAAAACAGTGTTTTTCGTCTTTACGACGAGCCACCGTTACCTTTCCGTCACGAGGCCTTCGGTCGCAGGGGCTAGCGCCCTTCTTTCGTTTGTTTCCCAAAAATAATCTCAGTCCCAATTAAGGCTGTTTATCGACCGACTGCTCAGATAACCAAAAGTTCGAGATTATCGTCGAGAAACGACGATCCTTCTCTCAACAGTTTTTGTTCGAAGACGGTTCGCGATGGCGGCGGGCAACGCTGCGAAGCGGCGGCTGGGTGGGCCCGAATTAAACGGATTAATTTATCGTCCGATAAAGGAAAAACTTAGGAGTGGATGGGAACGCGGTGGGCTTAATTAACCGCGACTATTTGCCGGCTTAATGACATCAAGGACGGGCTCGGGCGAAGAATGGTGGAAACGGAATTAAATCAGAGAGGCGAAACGAGCTTCGGGCACGCGAGCCTTCCCGCCCGTTGGACCGTTTTGTCCACCCGGGGGACCCATTTTTGCGCTCGATCCCAGGACCAGGACGAGAGAGGCGAAAATTCGAAAGAACGTCGAAAAAAGATTTTTCCCGCCCGCGTTCGACGAATGTTATTCACCCGGCGCGTAATTTATCCGGCCTGTTAAACGAATCGACGCTTTTGTCGCTCCTGATCGGAAGGCTAAGTGTGAGTTATTGAATCGGCCGGCCGGAAATTTGGCGTGAAAAGCGGCCATTTGCGTTAAAATATTACGCGTGCTGCAGTTTCGATGACGCCCGGTATCATCGCGCCCAAGGCAATCAATAATGTCGAATGAATCTGATAATCCGGGACTGTTCCGAGTATCGGCGCGAATCAGTACGAGCTTCTGTCGTTGCACGGTTATTTATTTTAAATCCGCAGGAAACTCGGTCGACGAACGTTACAAATATTGCGAAGGGAGAGTTAACTATCCATTATATTGTTCAACGAAGATTTTCGAAACATAAAAATATCCCAAAGTTCGAAATCTTTTATTCCCCTCTCGCTTTAGGAATCGGGACCTTCCTATTGGAGAACCCTGCTCTGTCATAAACTGTATTCAAATAATCATGGAAATAATTGTTGTTTTTAACATCTAACAAAGAATTTGGGTGTACCCTTTAAGGGAATACAACGATATTTTTGTTTTAAAATGATTGTATAGAACAAAATAGAGTGCGAAAAAAAGATGTTTACTTGGATATTTACTACATATATCGTAACACGCGTTCTTGGGTATTTTTTTATAAAGACACTATGTAAGTTCTTACATCGAGGTTTAGCATATATATTTATTGGTCTTTCGGTAATATTCACAAATTTTTACAACGAGAAATAGTCAAAATTGGTGGCAGTACAGAGCTTCGTATGCAGTCGCGTTCCGTAAAAGTGTTCTAATGGCTTGCATGATTCCAGCCGTTCTGTTTGTCTAAAATAAAAAAATGAAAAAAATAGTTGCTACTAGAAGTAAAGAAACAAATTGATAATTAAAAAACTGGCAGCATTTTGAAGTTGAAATATCGATATTTTCCTTGTTTTTAACTTTAGCAGGCTAGAAAAAAAATAAAAAGAATAATGATTTTGACTTCATAGACCTTGAGACATCATGGAAGCTAATTCAGAAAATATAGTTTCGAGAAAAATGAATCTATGTAGACCGTTTAAACAGGTATGACTCGACCAAGCATTACGTATACCTTCGTTAATTTTAGGAGTTAAGTGACATGCTTTTACACACATATTTCTAGGACTATATCCTTTAAGAAAATGCACAAAAAATCGAGTTTTTGACGGGCTACAGTCCTTTTAACATCAAATTATCGAGGAAATCTGATCGAGAAGTGTTTTTTAAATAGAAGCGCGCTAAAATCGTGGTAACGAGTTTCGCGAAAAATTCGCGTAACGAATCTCCGTTGTCCTCGATATTCCCCGATCCGTTCTCGCGATTGTTTGCGTGCGTTATTATTGATTTACCTGTAACACAAACAGAAATACGGCCAGCACCGCGGCGGAGTAGAGTGTTCCGTTCAATGTGGTCTTCATGACGACGAGACAGCCCCGAGCGTTCAGGGTTTCGTAAGTGGAATTCTGTTCAGGATTTGGCAGCTGAAGGGGATCGTGATAGCAGGGACCCTTTGTGTCGGTTCGACAGCAACTCCACGGCACCACTGGCGGCGTCACGCGACCGTCCAACTCGGCGTACCTGAAACAAGATTCCTACGTGTCTCGGATCGCATTCTCACGTTCCGTCGTGTTCGCTCGTTCCTTCGTCTGCCGTCGTTACGAAGAATAGCTACAACCCGACGACTCCCACGGAAACGTTTCCAGGGATGTTGGTTCCTAGATGGTTATCTGCGAAAGGGTCACTTAGGAAAAATGAGCTCACAGCTTTCGGGGATTAAGTTATACGCTTATTCTCGTTCCCCCCAGCCTTGGGGTACTAATATCAGTTAACCAGGGAACCTTCTCGAGCATTTTATTTTAAGCAAATGTTCTCAGACAAACTACGTGGAACTCGTTACGCGCAATAATACGTTTCGAAGCACGAAAAAAATTGTCGGTGCCAGGCACGACTTCTTCGGGTCGATTAGACCTCTGAAGGTAAATCCGACTTCGTCGTCCGCTATCTAAAATTAACTCCGTATTTACTCGGAATTCGTGGCTTCCCATATTTTATCGAGTGCAAAAAGTTTCGACTTACACGGTAAAACCATACGCTACGAGACACGCTGTCCAATCATCCCCCGTCGTCGGGTCGCAAAAAGTTCTACTGTAAAAGCTTCCGCTCCGAAACAGTCATTCTGTTTTCTCTCGTAGCCGTAAAACGAAATAACGCAACGGGTTGGAATTGTTCTATCGAAACTCACCTATTCTTGAAAATTAAATTCGTCGACGAACCGTCAATTTCTACCATTTTTTCTTCCCTGTCGGAACTCACGGGTCAGAGTTCGCCGGCTGGAATTTCGTCGAACGCGAAGAGCGCCTTTCGGTTCTTGCTTTCAACCCCCCGACCCAATTCCTCCGTTTCCAAGCACCAGGCGACGACGAGGACCGTCGCCACCGACCAATCGGCATTCCGTAAGTTGTTGAACTTGCTAATTCGAACTTGTCCGCGAACATGTCCGCGAAGTCCGGAATGAGCTGCGGGTCGTGTCGCGTGTCCGTCTGCCCGCCGTGGCTTTCTCAGCCCGTGGCTTTCGAGTGGGTGAAGTTTTCGAATGAAAAGGGACACCCCAAACCGCAGGACTTGCCCCGTGTCTGGTAATTAAACGCTCGTGCATCGATCTATGACCGGATCGATCTGCGGTTCGCGGTGGAAATTATTGCTTGGAATTATTAACCGCGAAAAGGATAAGTGAATCCGTTGAAACGTTAAAAGAAATTTGGATGGGATCTAGGAATTTTAACGTGGTTAGAAAAATGGGCTAATCAATGTGGTTAATGAGGTCTCCAACGGGCGCCATTGTGCTCTTTTTCCTTAAGTTTCTTCTCCTCTTTAAAAGTGAAATATTATTGCCCTTCTTTCGGCAATTATTTACAAACGTCTGCTTTGAATCGGGGAACGTCTGATTATTAATTATATGGACGAGGATTCGAATCATTGAATTCCATTGTGCCATGTGATTTCTATTATAGGTGTTCTATACGTATTATGTTATTAGTGTTGATTTTATGTGGTCAACCGCGGCGGTTGACACTCGTGAATAGTTGTGACGTCGAGGATATAGGGATCGATCCACTCTGAGGTATAATTCTGCAATTAACATAACGAGAAATCGATAACCCACTGTTCTACCTACGAATTACCAGCCACGACACAAAGGCTTCTGTTCAGAACGCGCTATTAACCCTTTATTATTGAACGTATTACCTCCGGAACATAATGTACGCATATATCAGCCTAGGGAAACCTAACTATTAGTCAATTACTGCTGCATAAGTACACTATGCAGGTGTGACCTGATCGAAACAAAATAAATTATTTCGTCGAACATCCTCTGCCACGTATCACAGCTACCAAGCGTCGAACGTGCTTTAACGTTAATATCAACTCTATAAAAAAGAATTCGAAGCAGTTTAAAGAATAAAAAATAATTAACAAATAACTTAAAAATACTGTGAAGAGGAAACGTTTGAGATATCGCGAAGTTAAGTTGCACTCCAAATTATATTTCAATTTTGTTACCAGCAGCTCCCAACGCTTCTTTTTATTTACACTGTCGTCGTATTTTGTAATTTTCAAGCGTATGATATCTCTTTGGTTCAGACTTGAAAAAATGTCGAGTGGATTAAAAAGGGTTAATATTATTTTTCATTTACAACAAATTTAACGTTTTAGCCAGAAACTTGTATATCAGTTATTCAATGCTGATATACACCGTGCGTTGTATAAACGCTAACTTATACCACGATAATACCGTGTTATTTTCGGAACCGTCACTGTCACTAAAACGCACGTTATCTGAAATTGTATCTTAAACGAAAATCGCCATCATGATTTATTATTATGTTCCCACATACCGTATCTCTCATTTCGCTTCATTCGTTATACGTTATCAATTTACCGAAGATTCCTTCCGTAAAATAAATGAACAAACAAACATTCTATTTACTTTATTCTGTTGTCAACAGCTCGCGTGGTAGTAGGAACGTAAACCTTCCAAACACAACGAGCAAAAGCTGCCCAAAAAAACATCGCCAGCAACATTTTACTGTCTCCCCTGGCGAATACGAGCCAAATGGAGAACACTTCCAGGTGGGCGTTCCACGGGGTGGCTCAGGTAAAAGCACGCGTGATATAGTCCCGAAGTATAAGTCAGAAGAAACAGATCGAAAGCGGAGGGAACCCAGAGTGATGTGGGAACGAAGTTTAAAATATTGGTACCACGAATCGTTAATTAAAAAATATTTATCCTTACGCGTGAGAAACGTACATAGCATGTTCGTGCAAGACTCTGAGACGTTCTTTTCGGAAGCATCGCGGGAAACTACGCGGAATGTCGGGACAGGAATTCCGAAAGGGAGAAACAGGGATGCAGTTGTGCCGTTTTAACCCTCCCCCCTGTTTCCGTGGCGAGTCTCCTTTGAGATTGGGCGAACTGTAAGAGGGTGGTTGCACGCCGTCCCCTTACGCGTATCAACCGCTTTGGAAAACCGTGGAGACCGCTTTAAAACGCTGTAACTCGTGTGCCGCCCCGTCTCGCCGACCGTTAAAATTTCGTTTCTGCTTCGTTCGGTGCGGTCGCGCGACAGGGATACACATAGTTGTAATTAAAATCCTGGCATACTTTCTGTGTTTCCATTAAAGTTCCGCGAAAATTCGTTCTCGAGTGACGGCGGACAGGGTTCTGAGAAATATTGCGTGTAATTATTATTGCACGTGTACCTGGGAACTTGTAAAAGCGTCCACGATAGTGATCCGAGAAAAATGATTCGGTTCGTCCGGTGTTAAATCAGTTGTTGGATCGCGTGATTGATCCAACGCGCGAATAATAGATATTTTAATTGGCTTTGACTAAATAATTCAACGTTTTGGCGCACTCCTGTTGGGTCTTTCTTCAGAACTAATTGTAAGTACAGGACGCGGGCAAATTGGTATTAATCTACATCGTCTCTCACTTTTATTTATTTTTTAACTTTTCTCCACTCGACTTGTATAATTTCGTTTCGCCTTATGTAGAATCTTGGGGCAACAGAGGGGTATTATTAGTATTAAATTAGGAGTGGAAAGTGAAGGTTCACGAGTGAACATCGGGTCTGTGCATTGTCATGGAAATCAGGTGGAAAGATAATGGGGCGATAAACGCGGACGGGGTATGGATTTTACGACGTCAACGTCGATGCGCGCCCCGATATCGAGGCTCGATTGTTCCCGAATAATTAACTGATAATTACTTCAAGATATCCGGGGAATCCAGCACAAGAAGGTCCCGTTTCAGCCAGTAAGTCTTGTGCCAATCGTCGGAGGAATCTATCCCGCAGCAACGCATGCGAACTTGCATGTTGTCTATTCGCCGTTTCCACGTCACGTCGGTGTAGTATCTTTTCATACCTGCTTAACATAACATACACAGACAGTAATATAAACAAACAAAAGACAGTAATATAAAATACATTTACACGAAAGGGTGCACTCGATTAATTCTAAATTTCGATTTAATTTTGGCGCAGACTACTTGATTAGCACGTTTATATTTATCCACGAATGGTTTCACTGAAAAAATTCGTTTTTCTGATTGTGCGACACGCGACTGGTCCGAGGCTCCGTTTTATTCCCAGCATAATAATAGATAATTATTATTTCGAAACAGAATAATCCTCAACGTAGCATTTATTCAAGCTCGTCGTGCCCCCACCGCCCTCCCCCCCCCCGGGATTAGCCGAGTCAAGGTTAATTGCGCGTTGCTAATTCTCCATTAAGTCGAGGGTATCTCTTTCAGCGTTCGAAATTTGCTCGAAACTGCAGCTTTTGAAAGGGAAGACCTGAAGTGTTTCTCGTCGAGCGACGAAGGAGCGTAAAATCCAAGAGTCACGCTCGTTTTTACGGATACGTCAGGCTGTCCGAAGTCTAAATTATGTTCCTTTTTTAACGGCTACTTGTACGGCGTTGGACTTCGACGAGTGTCTCGGGGCAAACGAGTTCCAGTTTCCGATGTGACCTGCGACTAATTATGCGCTCAAGGAACGCGTGCGTATGTCGTCGCGCACGCGTGTGTATTTCTCAACGTGCAAAGGTCTCGGGGCATCGAAGGAAGCTTTAGGGTCAAAGTTTTTCAGTACGTCAAAATTTTAAGTACCGGAGAGTGTGACAGGGGGAGAAAACAGAGAGCAGTGATTACAGAGCGCAGAGACTCTTGAAGATTTGCGTGCACAGACAACTCTTCAAGCTGCTTTGCGAGTTGTAATTTCATTTCATTCTAAACGAACAAACACTTCGTCGTTTATCTAATGTTAATTTCAAATCAGTACCCAAAATATAGTATAAACATAGTTATTTGAAAGTTATTTCTTAATTTTGTTGTTGCGGGGGGGAAAAATTCTGAAACACTGTTTCGTTTCGATTTTTCTTCGACGTTTACTAGTTGCCGGACGATATGTAAAAGATTTTTCCTCTATTCGTTCGGAACAGCGGAAAAAATTGAAACGGACCAGCGCGGCGTGAACCTTTAATCGGTCCGATCGATATTTAATTATTTCGACGGCGGCTTTTTAATTAATTCGACGGATAGCCCGCGATTTCGACCGCCGGAACGAAAATTTCAATTTCGCCCCGTTTGTCGGGGAATTTCGGCCTCCTACGTTGATGAATTTCTGATGGGGATATAAAATATCGGAAAGTCATACGTTAATGCGAAACATTCCGTGCGTATTTCGATGGGGGTTTCACGTTTCACGACAAAGCAGACTTATTGATAAATTGATACTTCTCCCTCGTTTGCGAAAGCTCACACGCTTTAAATTTAAATTTTTCGATTCTGAGAGATTTGCTCTTTTTATAATATAAATATAGTTCCAGCGAATTAAATTTTAAGAGAAGACGAGAGAGATCAAATTCCAGTACCTCCGCTCCGTAAGTGTCGCGCGGTCCAACCGTGCCGCGACACTTACGGAGGTTTCGCTGCAAATTCGATCGGAACGACCGCGGCTGTGCAGTTTCGCGTGAAACGCGATAACGCGGCGTTCAAGTAACGTTTTCGTTATACATTCGAATCGAGGTATCGTCTCTATGGCAGACAGATGGTGAAAACGGCACGCCGCGAAATAGTGTCCCGGCATAATATGCAAATCGGCGGTCGAACCTGTATGCACCACTCTCCCCTCCCAATCCCACCACCGTGGAAATTACTGATGGAAATCTCGTTTGGTGTCTACCTACTTAATGAATAGATACGGCACGACTGGATTCTCTGCGAAATTCGAAACGTTTGCTCACGATAAACTCCGGCCCGATGCTTTCGCGTCCTCTGTCCTCCGATACGCAAATGTACCCTGATGATCTCTCGATGATAACGTTGCTGGACGCGATTCCGATCAATGAGCGTCCCCGTCGGAGGGAGAATTAAACGATACGCAATGGAATATTTATGCGACCAGCCTCGGTCTCGAGGAAGAATAATTAATGCATTTTCGGTCCTATAATTATAGAATGATTCGCTTTCGAAACGTTTCGGGACGGCTAAAGTAATTCTACGAGGGTGGAATCGTATCGCGATATCCAATAAGACTAATGTGCAATATTTTATTCGTAAATTTTACTAAAAAAAAAAAAAAATTTTACCAAAAATAGAATAACATAGTAACGTAATCGACTTATCGAATAAGATTAATACGATTGTCCCTTTGGCATGAAAATTTTGAAATTGCATTGCTTTATTACTATTAATTTCGTTCAAAACAGATTAAGAGATTAATGGCCATAAAAGCTTTTCTATTGTAAATACGACTGTGTTATAGAAATGCTCGTTACAATGCCATCGATACATTAATTAATTACTTTAAATTTTAAAGTGGAATTAATCAATTGATGTATCAAAGGTATGGAATTGCTTTTGAAATCTTTGACGAGAGTTTCCGAGGCTCGTTCATGTTCCCAATATAAGCACTTTCTATAGTCATTAATCTCTCAATTTTTGATTTATACCACGAAGGGGTAGATAATGGTTTCTGATAGTGTACTGTTCACTAAATAACGAACTATCAACTGTCTATGTACAGGGTGTCTTTCGACTGATGGTACGTATAATTCAATTTTGTATACTAAGCAAGTTATACAAAATACATCAAGTTTCAAATAATATTTGTGTGGTCAGCTCTTCATGCAATTTTAAACATCATTAAAAGAGGCAGATAGAATATGATATCATTCAAATAAATTTTTTGGGAATTTAGTGACACGTTAAAGTTAGTGTTTTGCACCATTAAAATGAACTGTAAATATTTATCGAAAAAAATTGATTTGTAACGACATATTACGTTCGAAAATATTTTTCCACGGAGTTTGACAGTATTATATATTGACATTAATCCACGACAGCGCGCAAACGAAAGGTCATGGCTGGATTAGATTAATGCCGCTATATGGATGTTCAAACAGCAATTTCGTGAATGTTCTGTGAAATTCATTTAAAAATCATGCTAGTTTACCGCTCCCTGCTGCAGGCTCAAAGCCCAAAATTTTAGTTTTCGTTTCGTTTACGTAAATACGAACAATAATATTTCCAGAAAAAACGGAAGCAATTTTCAACCATTTTTATATTACTAAAAAAAGGTTTGAGCGTATGAATCGTCAACATTGATTTATTTGGAAATGAAGCTTTGAACGGAAAAATGGCACTCCACATTCTTGACCTATTTATTCATGTAGATTTTTTTCCGATCGTATCATTTCGAAAATACACTGTGTTTGAGTATTTTCGATACTACCTTCCTGAAGAGACTCCCGAATTTCAAGCGCCAAATGCTCCGCAGTCGAAGCGCAAATGCTGGCCATGAAGCATCCCACGCATACCACGAACAGTCCCACAATCGTCCACACGAACAATCTCAAATTCGTCCAGCGTCTGAAAAAACCAAACACTTAAAACAAAAAATTTAAAACAAACCACGTAAAAACCGTATCGGTCGAGTAGAACGAGCACAGGTCTATTTTTTAATCGTTCGGGGATTGATTTCTGATAAAGTTAAAGTAAAAATCACGCACAGATCAGTCGATTTACGATTTTCGGTACGTTTTGTAGCCGAAGAACGATCGCCTTCATTTTCACGGGTTCATTTTTAACCCGACGGGCCTAATTTAAAACCCCCCGCCATACTAATTTCAGCATCCTTCCAATTTCCCAGACCCTGTGTATCGAGCCCCGTAACCGAGAGGGTGCGAAAATCTCCGGCCGCGAGCTAAACCGCAAAGATACGTTAACGAGGAAAGGTAATTAAAACAAATGAACCTCGGCCACGGAGTATCGGACGCGCCGGAATTACTTGAAAATTCTGACAAATCGATTGGCCTTCCAGCCGGTTTCCAATTCGTATCCGCGATCGGTGAAATTAAGAAAAACACACCGCGGAGGTTTAATTCTCAACCCCTTTATACAGTTCGATCGAGGATACAGCAAAGTCCAACTTCCGGTATCTCTATTTCCTCTCTATACTTGTCTCTACGTCTCCCAAATGTCGTTTATTCGGATTTTTAAAGTTTTAAACAAATAATTGGCCCCTATTTCTGCTCATGTTATCTTTCGATCAATTTCAGGAATATTTAATTGAAATCATCCTCAGAATTCAATCTTTAAAAGAAAATATTCTCCCAGTATTTGTTGTACAACTTTTCCTCTATACTTTTCCTTCTTCTCTGGATTCTCTTTGCTCCAAGATTTTCTTGCCTGCTTCCGCGTCCTCTTGCACTCAAGTTCCTTCGTCTCTTTTCAACACTTGCGCTAATTAAAATTCTTTCCTTCTAGTTTGCTTGCACGCTTTCTTAATTTTTATGGACAATAACCGCGTACACGTCTAATTATAGAAGTTAATCTTCGTTCTTTTCTTCCCATAAAAATTTTTCAGATTCTTTCGCCACCTGCATTGTCTTCCGATCTTTTCCTTGCATTTTCATTTTTACTACCTTCTCTAAATTTGTCTTATTACTTATCGAACGACCCTCGTATTGTCTTATCAGTATTAACGATGTAACGCTTCATTACAAAATTAGTACATCTTCATTTTAGACATTAAGTCACGCGAAGAATCATCCCTTTTACATTATAGTAACACGGTGTGTAATAATATCTATTTAACATTGTTATTCTCATCGTAAACATTCGCTGCAGGTTCGTTTTTTACATTACCCTTCGGCATAATGAAAGTAATTGTAGCACAGCTTTGCGCCCAGCAGATTGTGAACGAAAATGTAGAGGCCGTACAGCGTGAGTGTTCTGAGCGCCATCTCGAACAGGTTCCTCTCCTCGAATCTTAATTTCCCAGCCAACGCAAACGACGAAAACATCCCCAGGCAGAATAGAGCGAAACCGATGAAACCGTTCATCGCGATGGTGAGGATCAAGCACCGATGAAGACGTTTTCTTTGACTCCACGTGAACCTGATGTCGCCAAACGCCATTTTCAATCCCTCAATGTTGTCCTTTCCCCGTCGAATTCCAGTACCCAACCTATCGAAAGAACAACAGATGTAGGGAATCAGTGGTCAATAAATTTTTATGAGGAAACTTTAAATTTCGCTCCCTTTTTTAAGGAAGTCTACGTCAACGGATACGGAACGAAACGCTCTTAATTTTCCTTCCACAGCATAAAAAGGCGAAATAATAAATTATTTATGCGTCATTATACCACCCCCGCGACTTTGCCATCGCCCATGGCCAATTGATTCGTCCGGTCTCGCGTAATTCGTTTAGAATTCTGCCGCGCGTCGACCGGACGGTTTGTTCCTCGCTAAGGATCCGGAATTTCCTCATTCCCACGACGGAAACTGTCCCCGCCGAGGTATTTCTACGGTATCCGGGGAGCCTTAGGTATACTGCGTCTCAGCGTCTACTGGGTGGTCTCGAGTTTCAGAAAATGAATACGTTCGTTCTATTAAATTAACCCTTTCCGTCATGACTTTCCATTGACACTGTTCATACTTCGGCACACCGAATTGTATTAATTTACAGAACGATTATTGAAATTAAAATTTCATTATACAATTAATAAAATTTAATAAAAATTTGTCGTACGAAACGTCGTAAGTTTCAGTCTATATAATAATATTTCACGTTTCCATATAATTATTTACCGAAAAGGGTCCAAATTGCGGTCGAAAATGTTACGTTCGCTAACCATCGAAATCGTTTGCAAGCATGGAATTATTCTGATTATGTCGAAACGAGATATCCGAAGGAAAATTGTTTCCCCGCGAAAAATTATTCGCGGTCCTGGAGAAACTTTTTAATTTCCGGAGGGGGGCAAAAACTACGCGAGTTTTTCTCGTTAATGGAAATCACGAAATATTTTCCGTCGGCGTTCAGCGAGGGGCCATTCCCGAGGATTATTACCGCGTCACCCGGTACTTGTGAACGCAACACCAGTAGTCGCAACGACAACCCATACAGATACTGGACCTACAAGACAGGGGACTACAAGCAAACGAGCGAGTATGGAGGCATTCGGTGTACTCAAGGCTGGAAATTGCAAAACGTGTATGGCCTCTCGCCTTCTCTTTCCTATCAAAACTGTCGTTCCGCGTAGGAATTCCGGTATCCTGTCCACCGAATGAAAATTAATTCCACTCCCACGGCTAATAAAAAACGCGGTTCACCGTTTCATTTTACTCGCGAATCCCTGTCAGAGGGATGTCATAGATTAATTCTAATTTCATCCATACGTGCGGAACAAACGACTCGTGTGAGTCAGATCTAGGTTATCTCGCTATCTTAATTAAACTATTTCGTCTTATTTTTGAACGAGTCTATCAAATTAAGTATTATATTATACGGTGATCGGTACTCACGTATCTAGAGGACTTCACTGATTGCAACGCACGGCCACACGACGTTTCTTTCGATAGATCGACACTCGCTAAACCACACTGCACTTTCCACACAGTTCCAAAAGTTAATTTACACGCGGAAGAACTTTCGGAAAGCTTCGACGTGCAGCGTATTATATTTTATAATCAAGTTCCCTGAGTTAAATAAAACATCGTCTCGCGAGCGAATGTCGTACCATAACTTATAGCGAGGTTAGTAATTTTCACGAACTTCACACCTTCGATTTCCTGAGCAATTATCAGTGAAAGCAGGCAGGCTTAAATTATGGACAATATCTTTTGTTTACCATTAAACATGCACAATTCTTTTTACCCAATTATCACAAATTATTATTTGTGACTTTGCCAATTTTTCCCTTGAAGAAAGTAGTTAAAATTTATTGACTCATAATTTAATTTATAATTTGCTAGCATTAAAGAAATATACAGTTTTTAAATATATAGAACTAATTTAATACAGGATATTATAGACGGCGTGATATTCATTTCCTCGGAACGTGTGTCACGCAATAGGGTGCAAAGAGAGTAAATGAATTGCGTTTTTATTAAAAGTTGTTGCAATATAAAACGTGGTAATTGTGAATCGTTGAAAGAAATGTGTTCTGGTTAAAAGCTGTCAGGATCAAAGAGGTATGTGATTAACTATAAATTATTACCGTCGACATCCCCGTGCGTTTCTACATTGAAATGCATTGAAATTGTTGTACGCGAGGCTTTGTTTTCCACGGTTTCGAGCGTCCAACGAACGCACTCGGGCTAATTGTTGCTCAGGCTATCGACGGATTTCACTAGAGGCGAAACATTCATGAAAATATCCACCTGCATTTGTATTTTTGAATAACCTTACCGTTGCGGTTCACCGACACGAATGACCGCGATATCGTTTGGAAACGTAGGCGAAAACCCGTCCTCATAACCGCGATAAATCGCAATGACGATGCATGGCCGCGACGCGCGTCGTCCCCGCGGAATAATCGATTACTGCGGGGTCATTAATTAACTCGAAAAACTGCAACGATTTAACGGCAGAGTGACGGGAAAAGTGAAACGTGACGGCGATCGACGAAAGGGGAAAGAGGGAAGATGGTACGAGCCTAGAACGAACGAGGCGAGCAGTATCTGGTATTAATCAATTACATTCTTAATCAGTCGATCGATCGGTTGAACAATCGATTATAATTAACTTTATTCGATATTGGAAAGTTAAATTTTGGTTATCGATTGAAATGACCACATTGAAAATAAGAACGATGGGCAGTTTTTTAGATTGCGATTTGAATTAATTGTTTTAAGTAGAAGTTAGTAGAAATTTACAGGATGTTCTCGATTATTTTACTGATTTTCTCATGAACGGTAAACATTAGAGAAAAATAGACGGGGACAAAGATGCAGTATATCTTATTTTTTTTAAATGGAGTGTTAAATACTTGTCTGAATTTTTTTACCGTGCAACTCTTCCATAGACCCGAATTTTAAAATAGAATTAGTAAACTGTCGAATGCTGGGCGAAGTGGTGATTTACAACGATTCACCCGGTACACGGTGCGGCAATTTCAGCCGCGGTGGCTCGTCGATTCTATCACTCGTTCCTTGCCCTTTTTTTTTTTTTTTTTAATTTTTTTTTCAATTTCGCCTGTACAACGGTCTCGGCGCGCTGGTTAACAACGGCCAATGAAAACGTTTCATTACGCTTGTACGTCGGCGGGCTCGTGTTCCGCCGAACGGGGGGACGGTTTATCGCGTTTGTTTACCCCTCCCTGGCCGCTGATTTCCGGAAATCCACGGAAAATCATCGAGCGTTGGTTAAACGCAGCGCTGCTGTCGCTGAAAGGATCCAGCGATTAGCGACTATAGAGGGTTCCGGTTAAACGAGCATCACGACTGCCAAGGGGCGATTTCGAGTGCTTCTCGTCGAATTTCTGCGGTCTTTGTTTCGAAATCAGGTTTCGTGACAGCAATTCTGGCTCGTACGCTGCACCAGGGCAACCATTATGTGCTCTTGTGAACCCTACGCGCGCCATTAACCCTTTCGTTCGCAAATTATCAACTACTCAAAGGAAATAATATTTGCCTGCATTGACGTGCTTATCAGACAGCGCATGACCGATTTATGCAGATAATTCGAGTATTTAAATGCGTTCTGTTTACTTTCAGTAAACGTGTACTATTATTTGCACCTTCTTTTTCGACTTTCCACTATTTTTACGATTTCCTTATTTGATTTTTACCTTCCCATCCTACGCCCTGAAAGTGAAACGAACTTCTCGAGCGATCTAATTCCGTTTTCGCTTCGCGTAAAGATTCCCCGCGTCCTTTACGGATCGTTCTCGTGCTTAAATCACGGGATCAGAGTTCGCGGCGGAAATGAAACTCCCCAGGCGACCAAATATTTTTTCGAAATTCGTCGCGGGTGCGATTCGACGCGTCACGCTCGATCGCGTTGCGAGATCCACGCCATCATTCTCGCGGGCGGGGGATAATTCGCGAGCTTCTTTTCTCCCGGAAGCTGCAACGTAAGATCGTCTTACTCTTTACGACTCCGAGGGGCCCGCATCTTATCCGCCCGTACCTATTAGCCCGCGAGATTTCATAAAATGCACGCGGACTACTGCGATTCTCGCGAATCCGCTTTGAGGAACGACCGAGCTCGTCGTGATTTACTGCTGGCAGTCTAAATAACGGTCCAGAAACGATTCCCATCGACGATCGAAGCGTTCGATCAGCCCTCGGAAAGAAGTCAAATAAATTAAAAAGTAAACTTCCGTTCGGTTATAAAAATTGTTAGAAAAGTAACTGTTAATATTTAATATTTTTCTGTAGTTCAGGATCCTTTTATAGCGAGCCCTTTCACAGTGAAAATTCACTTTTTCCCGACGAATATACCCCGTCGATGGATTCGCGCGGCCATTAAACGCTTCGACAACATGGTACTCTCTGAATGGTACAAAGTGCCATCGTGCATGGGTTCGGGGCGAGCTCGCGCGGAAAAATAACGACTCGCCGGAAGCGCGCGTCGCGCGTGCAATTAAATTAAAACCAATGCTAATGAGGATAGATCTCGCTGTGTTTTGGCCGTCGCGCACCGTACCGGCCAGGTGTTAATTGAGGCATGGATCCGCTGGTCAACCCAGGAGCCGATCGATTGGCACGATTTAGACGGACCGTTTGTTCGGTTTGTTTGGTCGAGTTACCGCGCGCGTTTATCGACCCGTTCACACGCTCATTTTGCACCCTCCTGTATCACAAAATGGAAAATTCTTTACAAATCTCTACAAGACTTTATTTTTGTGCCCTATGCCGTGAACACAGTTATATCTGTCGGTTTTGAACTTTGATCTTCTCCGTAAAATAAACTTTGGATTCTTCTTCAAAGCTCTCTAACCATTGGTAACTATTAGCCCTCAAGCATACACGTTCAAATACTTACATGTTCTTTATTAATATTTACTAAATAATTCACAGAATACAAAATTTATATATTATTGCCAACACAATCGCAGCAGTCTTTAACAACATGTTCTTAGTAGATTGACTTCTGGTATCTTTCCATTTTGCTCGATAGAAGCCAAACATACATAGGTAATATAAACGTAGATTTATAAAAGCAAGCAAGAAACTCTTCTATGTATATTAATTTTGTTTATTCTTACTTACCTTGCAAATTGCTGTTCTCAAAATAACATTTTCTTCATTTCTTACGTCGCACACGAACTTTCACAAATAATTAATTTAAATTATACTTCCTTCGATTTTATATTTTTCGCAGCCCTGATTTCCTGTCGTTGAGACACAACCGGGTCTCTTAGATCCACTTTTAATCCTTAAGTGGACTCAAACTCAACTGAATCATTTTACTTAACGTTGATTCTTATCAAATTGGTAAATAGAAATCAACTTTCCTTTAACGTATTTAAAAAACAATGAGCTAGTGGAGGATTACATAAATTTTCAAATAATTACAGTGATATATATTAAACAATTATTAAACATTATATTAAACAATAATCCACTTAAGGGTTAAGGTTACGGTCTTAGTATTTCAGTAGCTTGACAAAGGCTAAGGCTTCCATATTGTGGAATACCTGCTAGAACCCTCAAACTCCCCCCCAGCTATGGACCTCCTCACCCTAGCCTTGTAGGTATATCACGCATTTTACAAAGGCCTCGTTGCGTGTTTGAGGGTTAATATAACTTTTCCCTCGAGCTGCATCTATGAATAGAGTTCAACGACAGACTACAACCAACAAACGAGTCCACAGATTTATAAAATAAAGTCGTGAGAACATTTATAAAATCACGATCCCCGGAAGTCTCGTAGATCTTATCTTCCCATATCGCACGCTCGGTCCCGCGACACGAAGCTTCAAACCGCAGACACTCCCACGAATTACATACAAAACCGATTTCCTTTTCGTTTCCGCTTTCGTAATATTTCTGCGCAATAATATTCAGAAACCTCAGCGGTTGCCCGGTCCCCGCGTATCGGGGCAAAAATAGTCGAATAATTTATGGAACTTGCATTTACCTCTTTACAGCGGGGTAAATCCTGTTTCCATCGGTCGCTCCATCGGGCCGTGCGTGAATAAATAAAACGAAAGGAAAACGGTTTCGCGGGCATAATAAGCTTACCGTCGAAACTTCGCGGGCGACGTAGGAAATTTCGAAACCCCCGTGGTTCTGATCGTCGGAGCTCCGTATCCGCGGCGGGTCGCGGAGAGGGGGAGGGAGGGGGGAGGGGGGGGAGGGGGTTGTGCGCGGGCGCGGGGGCGACGAGCAATTCACCAGGAGGCGAGGCGAGTATTCGAATATGCATCCGGGGATGCTCACGTAAGCAATAAGCATCCAGACAGCGTCGAAATTTGTTGCGGGCCTTAATGCGATTATGTTCGTCAGCGTTCTCACGTTCCCCGCGCATAATATGAGTCGAATTCGACGAGGTACCCCGATGCATCGCTGCACATCCGTGGCACTTGCTATAGCATTACTTTGGCCCGGTGTAGGAAAAGGCAGGGGCGGGATCTGCAATTCGATAGTCAAACAGTTCAGTCTTTCCACCCGGTTTCCTTTTCCCTCCGTCCCCCCTTCATCGTCGAAATACACCCTTCCAGGGTATTCCCATCCCTCTTCGACCGCCGTTCTCCGTTTGCTTCATTACTCCCTTTCAGCGCTCCTATTTCTCATTTCCCTTTCTGTTTCATTGCTTCCGCTCGGTTTCTATCTTTCCCGTTTATCGTTCTACTTTTCCACCGTTTCTCCGTTTCAGCATCTTCGCCCCGTGTTTGTCTTCGCTTCGCAGGCATTCCCGCGGCCAGCGCGCGTATTATACGGCCCCGGATTTCTGGTTATTTTTTCTCCCAACGCTAGATTTACGGGCGTTCATTGTGCACCTGCTCTTATTGATAGGCACGTCAAGATACGTCCTATTTTCGACTAGGATATACATTCGTATCACTGTATATTAAATTGCTAAATAATATTTGTAATTTCTGTAATTTAAAGTACCAAGTCAGAAATGTCAAACATCTGGGCGGGTCTTGATTCGGTTGCTACTATACCCAAATAAGTAATTCTAAATTTTCGAGCGAATTTTATTCGAACTATCAACGAATAAGTAATATAGTCGTCATTAAATTTATTATGGGTGGAAGAGCGTAGATAAAAATATTGTCGGTGAAATGTTTGTTGGTGATTCGAAGTTGAACCCACGAATCATGCCGCGTACGCTTCTCGTGTTATTGTGGCTGAATCCCTGCCGCGGTCACGCTCATGAATATCGGATATTATTGATATTTTAACTACTCTACGAAATATTCGTTTTGCTCCCGACGCACGTGCCCCGCTTCGGTAATAAATTCCTCGCGGCGTACGGCAAACACCCCTGTTTACCAGGCTGGTTTCATGTCGAAGTGTGCCTGATAAAATTAACAACGTGGACGGATGACGTAAAACACGACTTTTTTCGGAAAATAAAAGATTTTTTTTTTACTGCCAGAACACTGTAAAAAAAAATCATGCTTACGATTTCGATATAAATATTGAGATTTCGGGTCACCTCAAAATCGTAACTTGTATTCATGCAGATTTTAACGGGTCAATGACCAGGCAAAGATCTGACGATAATTCAGAACTGCGCGAGAACAATGGATACCCTCTGCTGTCAACCTTAAACGATACAATCGTGAGACATTAAAAGGGCACCCAGGACCTGGAAGACCTCATTTAACATCCTGTCAAACGTTCTTAACCATAGAAAGACAAGGGGGAGACACGATGTGGCCATCGAAAAGAATACTTGAAAAGTAATTGCATTTTTCAAACAGATAAATATTACTTTCGATTTGTCGTTGGAAAATTAGTAATAGAAACAAGAATTTCGTCAACTGCCATGGTGGTCACTGGTGATCGACAAAAATGGCTGCCCCTGGTACCCCTGATATCCTCGTTGCGCTTAGAGTATTGGTTTCAAAATTTACTGCCTAGTTCTAGTATTTTCTCTGGCAGAAAGTCGGAGCACTTCGTTGAAAGTTCGAAATGATCGAGGGGCTCGCGATTCCTCGTCCCCCTTGCACCCCGTCGTCTTATACCCGTCAACGTGGATCCATCCGACGATGAGATCGGGCGGAAACGAGTCGACTAGCGGCGGAAAAATAATTTCTCGGTTCCTCTCCGCGGAATAATGGGTTTCGAGAGGACAATGTAGACGCGAGGAACGAGACGTCTGGCTGAAGGGGACAAGGGTTCGTCTGTCGTCGATTTGAACGGAAGGATTTCCAGGAGCCAGATGAGAGGCCGTGTCGTTTGTTTGCATAAAACGAAACAGAACAAAAAAAAAAAAGAGAAGAGAAAAACAGAAAAAAAAAATGTAAAACGCGTCCCAGCCGCTGGGCGAAATGTAGCGTTTCACGTGGAACGAGTATCGGCTGGTGTTCGTCCATTTCACGGTTCGTAGTACGCGACGTTACGTTCGTGTACGCTCGTACGGGCACGCTGGCGGGGCGGAAGGTTGGTTAGGGTAGGGGGTTGCTGCGACGACATTCGCTTTCGACGAAAATCGGTCGACGTACACGCGACGATAGGATTCCTGCCCTGTCGACGAGTGTTGTCTTTATTTTATGGTGATCCTGCTGCGAGGATCGTCGAATCGATGGGATCTCCTTTCAGTCGAAGACTCAATGTCCTCACCATCCAGGTTAGTTTACATATTACACGTGCAAGGGTTGTTTTAAAAGTATTCATTTTGATCGATATTGAATAAGGCTATCATTCTTTGAATTTGTCCTGGATTTTAAGAACGCTCAGAATTTTTATAATTACTTTAATATATGTCTAAAACAGCGAAATATACGGGTATCCATCTTTTAATTCGTTTCGAAAATATAAAAATACGATAACGTTTGTTAAGAAATTGCGTTTCACTATTTTACACCGTGTCTCTTATGGCGATCTCCATGTCCAGGTTCGTGTCACGATATATTTACCGAAGAAATTCGCAAATCAACTTTGTCGGAGAACTTGCAGGTTTTTCGAGAAAAGCAAAAGATACTCTGTAGAATGTGTTAGAAAATTTCTTCGTCTCGAAACGGAACGAAATTCAGTTTACTCCGTTTGAGCCCTTTCCGTACAGCTTTGTGAGCCGTAAAAACTGAAACGGCCGTTTTTTGCGCTAACGTATCCGACTGATTTATCTGGGCTTTTCTGTATCGTGTCAAAGATTTTCGATAACTCGTCGGCCGTTTAAACTTCCACGGCTCGCCACTTACTCTTGCGCCGACTACTGAATCAGTTATTCGAGATTTCCTCGCTAAATCACAGACGTTATATCGGGGCCATGGAACGTCACTGCCAGCGGATCGCACTTGAAATTTTTATTTCGTTCGCTCTAACTGCTTACTGCGTTCGCTGAAAATATAATACTCGAAACAAGAAGCGTGCGAGTCTTATACAGTGAAATAACAAAAAATCAAGCATTTCATTTTTATTAAAAATAAACCGCGAAAAAGTTTCCCGACGTGGCACTACAAAAGAAAACTTGCACGATACTGGAAGCCAAAAATCTTGAAAGTTTGGAGCAGCTGAAATCTCTTGTATAGCTCCATCAACATTGTTTCTTACTTATTTTATAATATCAGTTTTATATTCTGGATAATCTAATAAACCCCCAAAAGATCCATGCATTCTTCTTAAATATAATAAAGAAATAATAATTTAGATTGTAGGAGAATCCTAGTCGTTTTGTCATGATAATCTACGAAACGATTTTCGACACTGGAAACGTTATTAAGCATCTTCGATCGGCTTTCGACGATATATTAATATAGAAATGAAATGGGATCACGATTAATCGGATAAATCGAGATTCTGCGAGGCTGGTGATATCCACAGTCCCATCGAGTATTTAATTACGAAATTATCCCAAAATTGTTGCGCAATTTATTTTCCATATTAATTTTGCATTCGGAAGTGCTTCATTACGCCCAGCTGTCGCCTCCAACAAATCTGTTTTCGTATACCAGTATTAATTTCAATAATTCGCCTTTTCACGAAGGCTCCTGCCCCTTTTATCCGCGCGAGTATTAGTTAGGAGACATTTATGTACGCAATAATAGCTTTCTCTCGCGGCTTCGCTCACGCATTTATCGGTTAAAATAAACATGTTCAAATTATACTTTACATCAGAGTAACGAATAAATTTTTTCGTGCATATTGTAGCAATCGAAGCGAGGAAATATTACAAATATTATAAAAAGTTTATTTTTATTTTTAAAAGAGTTGCAAATTAATTGTTGTAAATTAATATTTATTCTAACCAAGATCGATACGATGTTTCAGCAGGAATAATTACTCTCTGCGTCGACACCTGGTGTATCTTCACGAGCTTGTAATCTACCCTATGGTCGCTCCACCACCGAGAAGTTTAGATCCTGAATTACTAGTCCACTCAACACTTCGTATCATTGAGGAAACGAACTTAAGCGTCTCCTTCGAGGCTCCAAGTATTATTGTAAGTACGTTTTCTACAGTAAATAACGATCCAGTGAAATTAATTTTATATATTCAATTTTTCATCATTCTAATAATTTTTTAATCCGTAAATCGAAAAATCGCGTGGCGTTGTGGCGAGTTTTGATAAAAGCGGGCAAACACTACCCTTCAAAATGGTTTCTGTTCCATATCGATATGACTTTCCGTTGTTGAGATATCGCCGTTTAAATTGAAGCATAATTTTCGCCGTTCCTAATGTCTCTGTTTCGCTTCCACCATAGGAGCTTTTTGCTCTCGTTTTTTTTCGCCACCCAGTATTCAGCCCACAGAACGCCATCTGTGCGCTGGTCAGTAGTGTTCGCTGAATCAGCGTTCTTTTTCTTTTTACTACCGCTACTCGCGGACGTGCGTATTACTCACAAAAAAACTGGGTCGCAGAATTTCAGACGCCGTTCAACTTCCCGCGCATTTTAAACGTCCGGACTCGAAGGCTCGTATCTCGAGAATCGATCGAGATATCGCGTCGAAACAAAATGAGTTATCCAGGACTCTTCTTTCTCCGTCCCCTGGCTTGATTTACCACCTGGGGTCCAACGAATCATCCTTTCATTTGTTTTTCATTTATTTTTTACAAAATTTTGCTCTTGTAATAATTTTATTTCGGTTGGAGGTGCTTCTGATAAGGCAATCCTTGTCTTCTTTTAGTAGAAACATCTATTTTTTCAAATTGAATGTGCAATTTATGCACAAATGCATCCAATTGCCTACATTGCAAGGCAAAACAATATGGAGAATGTTTTATCAAAATTGGAAGACAGAGTTTGAGCTGATGTTTAGGTAGAATAGTAAGCAGTTGTAGGATATTAATCTGTCATCATACCGTTCCTTCTATTCATACCTTCAGTATTGCTTTCCTTGTATTCATACCTTTAGTATTGCTTTTGTTCTTTAGTACGCTGTTATTACAATACGGTGACGTCTATGAACGACGTCAAATTACCCACCCAGCGAAATTATGAATAGGAAACTAAATTCTCGCGCAGTAACATAATTATGTCGTAAAAGCAGAGGCGTTCAAAATTTTGATTTATTCGTTTCCTGTTAAATGAAAAGAAAAATTCCAATTATAGGAATAATACGCATTGTTAACAACGTTCAGACTTTCTTTAAAACCAAATTTCGATACTTCTTAATTCTTCCGAATGTTTAATAAATTGTTACACCAGTAAGACTCGCTAAAATACTTCCACTTCGCTAATTGTTGATCACGCGACGCCGCAATAATCGTTTGCCTTCCTACACGTGTTTAAAGACCAATTCGGTTCGTGGCTGATAAATTTTACTGCTTACTTCGCAAGATATTGCGAGATATTAATAACTAGTAACTAATACATTTGCTTTAATAATAATACGAAATATAATGGCGATAAAAGTTTATAAACAACGAGCAAGCAATCCACGCGAACACTTTGTTTCCTTCGTAACAAGATATACAGGGTGTTCGGCCAACCCTGGGAAAAATTTTAATGGGGGATTTTAGAGGCCAAAATAGGACGAAAATCAAGAATACCAATTTGTTGATGAAGGCTTTGTTAAACAGTTATTAACGTTTAAAGTTCCGACCGTACTGAATTTTTTTCTCGAAAATGCGCAAGATTTCGAGGGTATGTCTATTCATCAAAAATGATTGTAATTGACATCCGCAACCGAAAATAATTTTTCCAAAACGATTTGAAATTTTTGTTTTCCGTCGAAAAATTTCACACTTCCTTGAATTTTTTTCTCGAAAGTAGGTAGGATTTCGACGGAATGTCTAATGACCAAAAGTGATTCTAATTGACCCCCGCAACCAAAAATAATTTTTCCAGAATGATTTGAAACTTTTCATTTTCGCCGAAAAATTTAGGCACCCTACCCCCTTGTCGATTTTTCTTAAAAATTCGTTTTTCATTTTTACTAATTTTGTTTGACGCCCTACAGAAAAGTTGTGTAATACTTTTTTGTAGGTATCCATGAGCTCTACTTCAGAAAAAAGTTTCATTGAAATATATTCATAATTGTAGGAGTTATGGCTGTTTGAAAATTGGACCATTTTTATGGGGTTTTTCTCATTTTGCGGGGTCAAGGATCAACTTTTCGAATATTTTTGCAATTTGTACATATTCTCCATCAAAATACGCGTAGTTTGCTTTTTTAAACATTAAAATCGTCCAATCCGTTCAGAAGTTATGACGTTTTAAAGATTCGCAGGAAAATTCGGGCAGACATTTCTGGCCAGAAATTATATTTTCGGTAATGAATTTTTTTCTCGAAACTGAGTAGGAATTCGGGGGTATGTCTGTTGACCAAAAATGCTTGCAATTGACCCCTGCAACTAAAAGTAATTTTTCCAAGACGATTCGAAAGTCTTTTTTTTCACCCAAAACTTTCAGCACTTACTCGAATTTTTTTCTCGAAAGTGGGTAGGATTTCGGAAGTATGTGTATTCACCAAAAATGATTGTAATTGGCCCCCGTAACCGAAAATAATTTTTTCAGAACGATTTGAAATTTTTGAATTTAATTGTTAATAACTTTTTAACGAAGCCTCCATCAACAAATTTGTATTCTTGATTTTCGTCTTATTTTGGCCTCTAGAATCCTCTATTAAAATTTTTCCCAGAGGTGGCCGAACACCCTGTACAATTGCATAACATATAGTTTACAGCATAGAATCCTCTCATGCGCGCATACATTTTTATCCGTAGGCAATCGAGACAAACGAGTGTATTTTACTAAAGTTTCAGACGCGTCATGCTGCACGGAAGGAAACCATAAAATCAAATTCTGATTTACTAAGGTACCATTCAACGCTAGTCAAACGGTCCGCGCAAACGGCAGTAAAGATAAATCCAGGAACGAGTGTGTCGAGCGTTAACAAATCGTTGTTACGCCGTGGCAGTAAACGCCACGGATAAATAATCCCTGGGCACTGGAGATTCCAAGTCTTGGGAAAGCTTTTACCGAACGGCTCGATGGGAAACTTTCCATTGGTATCACTCTCGCGTAGCGTTCGATTCCGTGCATCCCAGCGACGAACTTCGATTATTCCGAAGTTCCCTCGCGACCCGGGTTCATCGACGTCCCGTCGACATAAATTAGGCACGGAATCTCGAGACGTTCTCCCGAAAACGCATCCACCTTCCCCACTTCCTTCTTGTTTCCGCCCGCTCGACCGCGAGACTGTCGTGGCATAAATCATCCGCGGATTGTTTACGCGAGCAAGATGAAAACTGGTTTGGCAAGACCATCGACCGATACCACTCGAGACTCCCAAGTGTCGTCGGTTGTCTCTGAGAACATGCATCCAGACATCTTGGCTTCCGGTGAAACTTTATTGCGCAGTCAAATTACTACTTCGTTCTACGGACTTGTGGTTTTCGACGACTCAACGATGACAGTTACTGGGTATTTTATTTATTTTTCTTTAAACGAAGTAGCAAACAATAAATCGAGGCGAGTGTGTTTGTTGGCGTGTGGTAATAGAGGAAGTTTGGCTGTTTAAGCAATTTTAGAATGACACTCTCACGGCTCCATATTCGGAGAAAAATTGTTGCAAAAAGATGGCCATTATCTACAGCTCTTATAAAATTATTTTTTTATATGCTGTATGATATTAATTTCTTCAAACCGTTATAGTAACAGTGGTATTATTGAAAAATTTATCAGTAATAAGTTATTTTTTAAACAGTATACCCACAATGAAAAATTTATTCACACATATTTAACTGGACATATAGGTCATGATTTGGCATAATTTCTTTTACGATTTGTTAATTTTGGAAACGACTAGGCGGTTCTGAATTCTAAAGTGATCAATCTCAAAATCGTCCGAAATTAAATTCGTCGTCTATAACAGTGTTGTTTTTTGAAATTAAATGATGAGCGATGATATCAATTTTTACCTAGTATGTACTTGAATTATACCAAATTACATTTTTATATCTATGATAGTTTTTAATTATAATTAGGGCTAAAGCGAGCTGACGGTTTCGTTTTAGTCTCATTTTGAAGAATAAAAATTTTGTCTATCTCCAAGGTTCGCCAAAAATCCAGTTCGAATATCAAATTTATTACGAGGCCCGTTTATCCGCGCGCGCGTCAATTAACTTTCCGCGAATCGTCAAAGCGGAGTTTAAAGTTTGCGAGGCGGTACACACAAAATATAACATTGAAACTCAATGAACGTCAAAATCACAGTCGTCGAACGCGCCAGTAATTGCGTTTCGCTAATCGACGAGCGCCACGCGGCCAATTATCATTAAAACCGTCGCGCGCGACGTTCAACGACCGAGACACAAAACGGCTGGGAAAATTGTTTAGCATTCGAGGGGCGCTCGCGAAATCTCGTTGCACGATTGGTCCGCGAAAATTGCTGGTGAAACGATACATATTTGCCGGTCGGCTCGACGCCCAGAAATTTATCGTCCGACTGACGATGAATATTAGCCGCGGGCAGAACTACACTTATCCTGATTCATCGGCGACCGCGACTCGCGCCACACGCGAGCAAATCTACATCGACACTGTAAACTTTTACCATACGTGTTTTTAACAAGAATTTAGTGTTTCGCGCAGATTACGAATATATAGAACGCGAAAGTATAAACGATTTGATTTACGGTCTTGCGGAAACAAAATTAAAGTGGTGGAAAAATATCTGAAGACTCCATTTTGATAAGCTCGATTCCAAAGGGTTTAGATTTCATAAAAAATTGAATAAAATATGGAGAATTCATCTTGGATTACACCTATTTTCTGAATTAAAATTTAACACGAAATATATTTTTATCAAGAATTTTTGTATAATAAACGACGATGAGTAACTTTTTTAGTTTTATCTCCAAGGCTTTGGAGCAAGTGTTTATAATCGATGGATTTCTCGTAGTACCGATTTTTTGTCTATTAACGTTGTCCCTTGTTTCATCCGTCTCCCAAGCTCACGAAGCAGCGTTTAATTCCTGTTTAATCCTTCGTTCGTTCGGTAACTCCATTTCTCTTTTTATCAGATTTCCATTCGCGGCATTAGCAGAATTCCCGAGGCGTGTGTATCGGTCTGAGTTTTTCTCCGTTCGTTGTTGCGTTATCCTTGTGATCCTACATTGATCCTTAATTACGGAGTCCCTCGAACAGCCTGGTATAATTATCTACTGGGTTCAGGAGGAGAATTTTCGATAAGCGAGGCTTCTTCTTCGGAACTTAATTTCTAGGGACTTTCTCTCGTTGGTAGTGGCGGAATTGAGACTACATACCAATGATGTTTATGCAAATTTTATACTAATACAGTTCATAGTACGAGCAGCGACCATCAAATCTCTTAGCTTGCCTCTGTTTGGATTTGCAGAGTAACGATGACTCGAGTTTAGGGGATGAAACTAACCTCCGAGAATTTCACCCCTCTGATGGGTATCTTGGAAACTATTAGGGGCTACGCGAAAGTTTTTTAAAGAAATTTTTTTCCACCACTCCACGGGAAGTAACACGATTATGTGACGGTATAAAAAGCTGAGAAGAATGTTAGAAAGTTTAGGTTTGTTAATATTCAGGTTCCTTGAGGATTACTCAGTCAGAGTTGGTGAAAGAAATCCGTGAAACTTATCGACTTTGAGGCTCTGTATTTCTTAAACAACTTCGAAAACCGCAAAATGATGACTTAAACTCCCCCCATTATCGTATGGATTGTAACATACTGCAATTAGAAAGAAATCGGTAGCGTAGGAACAAAAGTAATTGATATGACTCCAAATCGTTCCAGTTGCACAAGGGACCGCCACTTTCTTTGCGATGTCTCGATCATTTCCATGACGAATCTGTGATATAGTGGATATTAAAGCCTCGTTCCCAGGTTCTGGATATTGTACCCCACAAAATGGCACTGGTATTGGTGGACTTAATGCTGCGTAAGATCGGCACTTGTCGTTTGAAGCCTTAGCTGTCGCTCAGCGCGTGTGGACGGAACGTGATGCAAACAAGATCAATGTGTAATCAACTTGCGTAGACATCTCTACGCGTAATACGCTTCGAGGGAATGTATATCCGGTCAGATTAAGTTCTGCGTTTAAGACGGGCTGCGAAATTGAAACTTGCGGATCTCCCCTCGCGACGAAGTTTTGATTACGCTCTACGTCTACCACGTCGTTCCCTTCTCCTAACGAGACCGAGTGTATCATTGGTTAATCAGTCGACCCGGTAGATTACCGGTCTCCATATTCAGTTATTATATTAGTTTACTGTCCCTCAAGTTCTGCTACACAGAGTCTAAATGGATGTTTCTAATTTGCATCAGCTCGACCGATTTTTATTTCTAATTCTGTTATGCATATGGTTCTATTACTTTTTTGGTCTAGAATCGACTGTCTTCTGATGACTGTCGAAGCATGCCATAATTAACGTAAAGACCCTTGCCGCCTATTTCGCATATTTGGTAGGCAATGTCGAAGAACGACTCGCATAATCTGTTCCGCGCCATTCCAGGACTAATTTAAGACGATTTTAGGCATCCATCATCATTTAGGCAGCAATCGTGGCTCGTCGATCTTCGTAATTTACGATATGCATCGCGTCTTCGGTGCTGATAACCGTCGCTAATGACGCGTGTGTGGACCTAACGATGAAGTGAACGTTCTGCCTAAATAGCTCTGCCATAAGTTCCGCTACACGTACATTGTTATGCTAAAAACGAAGAAATAAGAACCGTTACCATCTCTGATTGATTGGAATTTATTTCTACAGTCAATAGAAAGAGTATTGTAATAAAAGTATCACATAACAGGAGTGCAATTAACGTTTCACTGTATCGCTTCGATAATCAATAAAATTCACTTTAAGGAACGATAATAATTACAATATCCCCAGGACTCGTTACACAGCATCACCGAAATACACGTATTAGAATTTATGGCAGGACTACGTACACAGGCACTGTTCCCACTCGGTACTCCAGCCGGTACCAGCAACATGGCGTGAACAACCAACTCCCGTGCTTGTAATCAACCCCGAACAACCGTGTGTATAAATATCCACGGTCTTGGTTGGACAGGTGGTTTAAAAATTTCTGAAATTCTCGAACAGCTTGTTACCCAGCGTCCTCTTAATCCTTGGCGAACGCCCGCCGCCCGTTTTCACAAAACAGCCCCGAGAATTCGCACGATCCCGCGGACAAGTTGTGCCTCTGTTTTCGCCCCTGGATTTCTCGGGGGTGGTTCCGCAGGAGGAGGCGGGGCGCACGTCCGCATGAATTGCGAGCACGCAGACGTTACAATATCCAACGGCGGCGATTCTTCCGCGCGGCGCTAACCGGCGGCTCGCTGCATTAAAGTTTAGCCCCGGTTCTTTCTTATCATAATCGCATTTGTGGATAATGGGGCAGGGATAATTTGTTATCGCGAGATGTCATGGAGCAGAAACTTTTTAAATTACTTCGTTCCAACGGGGAACTTTTCTTCTGCCTTTTTCCACCACCGCCCGTTCCACCCCCACTTTTCCAGATCTAGCGCCATCCCGTGCCGCCCCCTCCCTTTCCGCGCTGCTCGTCGCTAGATATACGAGCGCAGTTGGACATTCACGTATGGAGCGGATATTTTTCTAACCATTACTCTTCAACCCCTCCTTTTACCCTAGTCTGTCCCCCGGTTTCTGTCGTGGTCGCCAGACATTCGAGCGCTGGTGCCTTTAACAAGGTCGCGCGGAAGCTGAAACTGAAACGCATCGGCCTTAATGCTTCGCGAAATTCTGTTTTGCGGATTCCGGGACCGTAAATACGCGTCTTTTCCGGTCGCGAACTCTCGCGTACGGATTGTTTCGTCGAGATTAGAGGATGCAGAAGCGTACCATAGCTCAGCCTAACGTATTTCAACGTTTAACTTGGTTTTACCATGTTTGACAATGCTCTGCTGTCAAGATTTTACGTCGATTCATTTTTAAGTACAGCATTCGTTTGATCATCCAAGAACATCTTCAAATTTCTCGATACTTAAAATTTCATTCGAACGTATCATTTTTAACTATGTTTGACTGCGTTTGACGAGGTTTGAAAGTTCCAGCAGTAGTTTATTGCCTTCCATACCTTCTAGTGTTCCAGAGATTTCGTAATCGAGGCTCGATATAGACAAACAAAGGGAAGAGGGAGGTCGTTTCGAAGGAACTCGAGAAAGTTTTTCCAATTTGCGAGAAATTTTAAAGGGTTGCTTTTCCGAATGCAACTTCCAGCGACGGTAATTGTTTCGTGCGCGGCGATATTTGTCTGCCTTTTCGGCGGTCGAGTTCTCGATTCCCGAAACGGTCGGGAAGTTGCGGGTGTATCTCGATTCGTTGCTGCCGCATCGGTTCTTAAATTCCACGCCGGCGGGCGAAAGTGGCTGTGCGGTTGCTTACCCCTGACAGCGGTACAAGTCAATAATTCACTGGGCAATATTGGCCGCGGCGGTTTGCGTTAGTCAGTGGTACGAGTCAATGATTTATCGTCCCCCGGGCGGTTGTTTCTCCACGTCGGCGGAGTCGATACTTTTTCCGTATGCCGCGTACTTTGAAATTTGCTTCGCGAGTCACGTGAGTCAATAGTTCAGTTGATAATTGCATAACCGGATCGCTTTAGCGGTTCCAGTCGATAATTTGCGAATGGAATGGAAAGGAGTCGTTCTTTGGTGGGGAAATCTATTCATTATACACGGTCAGTTGTTTCGCATATAATTACGATACCGCTGGACGAGGGCTTGTTAGCCAATAATTTGATACATTGTTCCCTTTTCGTTTACAAAGCCGGTGCTTTGTCTCCGGCAGTGCGAGAATTCGCTTGTAAAATCAATAGTTCGGTATTGATAACGAGATCACAGACTTTTGTTAATAGTTCGTGATAATAGATGCGGCATTAACTTCATGGAAGATAATACGATAAGTATTACAATAATCGGTTCTCCTTTGCCATTATGAATACTTTTTCCCGTATGTGACGTGAGTATTTTTTAGCTAGGACTATTTCATTCGATTTACTATGTTTAACTAGATTTGTTCATGTTTGACGATCTAGTAAGTACTTCTGAGGACACTATTTTTCGTATACAATCGATAACATCAAGATTTCATAAATTTACCACTCAATTTGGCTGCGTTTGACAAGGTTTGATCGCATCTGAGGACCCAAAACATATTCCAAAAGACCTTACCGCAGCACTCTGAGAATTTCGTACTCTATAAAACACAAAGACAAGGGAAAGCAGAAAGAATGGGACACAGAGATCGCGAAAGACGACTCCGGGGGAACTTGAGAAATAATTTACGAGAGTCACCGCGAGGGCGCAGAGACTCGGAAGACTATTTTCTCGCCGGCTATGCAGACTCCGGGTATACATGAACTATCAGCATCCAGCTAAAATGCGGTTTCCCCGGGATTCTGTCGCACGCGAACAACACAGGAACGCGAGAATTTCCCTCGCCTGTCCTCGTGTATCTTTCTGTCCCGTTTTGTCCCCGATAAATTCGCGTTCGGCGCGTCGTTTTTTCCGTCGTTCGGCCCGAAAAGCGATATCGCGTCTTCGCGGACAACGTGTTCGCCGGTAATCAAACTACAGCGCTGGAACACGAAGCGTTTCGTCCGCGAGAATTTACAAGCACGTTCCTCGATCTGCATAAATCACCAGATACAATCGAGCGCAGTCGAATCGACGGACGAGGGATCCGCGTTATTTCCCTGCTAGACGGGCTCTCTGGCTCGTGATACGTGAACCAAAAACAGAAAAAAAAAGAAATGGAAGAGGGGGGAATGGTAGGAAAAGCCTCGTCAAAAAGTGCAAAATGTAATTCACCGGGTTTGCGCGGCACGTACATCGTGACGAGCGACAATGCTCTCCGTTGCTGGCCACGGGGGCGCGAATACAACATTGTTTTCAGGGTTATCGAAGAATGAAAAAAAATGCATCTGCCGTTATCCAGATTATTCGATTCACTGCCGGTCGCCTGCGTTTGGCGCGTACGCGGGCTTCGACAGCTCGGACGAAGGGATGAAAAAGCGATATCGGAAGGTATTCCGACCGACAGAAATATTTTTTTACCTCGAATCTTTCTCTTCGTCGACGTTCGACGATTTCTCGTCGCCAGAAGGTGAATACGTCTTCGATGTTGTCGTTTCGAGCGAAGTCGTGACGTGCTACGTTTGACAAAGTTTGACTGGCTGTGTACTCCATGCATTCTTTCCTAGAAACAACAAATTTCTTGGCGCAAGTCAACGTCTGTGTACGTTTGGTTAGGTCGAAAAGCGTTTTACCTCGATTCTGAATTTAATCTTTCGTGCTCGAAGACTTTTCTCCTAACTCGAACGCACTTTCTCACGAAATGGCGTAGAAAGAACGGAATAGTAATTTGTCTGTCGTCTTTTACCTGAAAACTTTTCATTCGAATATGCGAGTATCGCGTCACATCGTACGACGCAAACGATATGTTCAATTTAGAAAGAAAATTGCCTTTTATACAGAATCGCTCTTTATCGATATCGCCGGTTACAAAGAAAAATCAACACCGCCAGTTGATGTTCTCTCACGTATATCTGAAAATGTTTTCTTCGAAAACTTTAAGGTATATTTTAAAAATATATTGACCTTGCGTAATTTTCTCTTGTGCAACCATTAGAAATCTCGTTGTATGCTTTTGAAAGGGCCCGCTAAATCGAAGTGGTTGTATTCGATCACGACCGGTCATCTGATCGGTTGAACGATTTATATTTTTTTGTAAAAAACTGGATAAAATTTGGTACCAAATTCTGATTAACTTCCGATGTAAATAGGAAATATATGAATAACAAGCACGAAAGGAGAGAATCTTCAGTTTCCACTGTCTTAGAACAGTCTAACAACGCGTATTAAAAATAGTTAAACTTTAGACGCGTGCAGTTCCGAAACTACTAGTGTTTTATCAATTATTGAACCATCGTTAGCTGCGGTGAACCTTCCTCTTTAAAATGGTTTTTGGTTTTTGCCGATACGACTTTTCGTTTTCGAGATATCGCAAGTTATGTAAAGAGGTAATTTTTAAATTCCACTGTCCACACTCTCGCCGCCTTAGAAACGTCTATGAATGCGTATTAAAAATAGTTAAACTTTAGACGCGTACAGTTCCGAAATTACTAGTGTTTTATCAATTATTGAACCATCGTTAGCTGCGGTGAACCTTCCTCTTTAAAATGGTTTTTGGTTTTTGTCGATACGACTTTTCGTTTTCGAGATATCGTAATTTATGTAAAGAGGTAATTTTTAAATTTCACTGTCCACACTCTCGCCGCCTTAGAAGCGTCTATGAATGCGTATTAAAAATAGTTAAACTTTAGACGCGTGCAGTTCTCAAACCATTAGTGTTTTATTAATTATTGAGCCATCGTTAGAAGCGGTGAACCTTCCTCTTTAAAATGGTTTTTGGTTTTTGTCGATACGACTTTTCGTTTTCGAGATATCGCAAGTTATGTAAAAGGTAATTTTTTTAATTCGTCTATCCCTGTCTCCGTCTAGCGCCTCGGACCTCGCGCTCGCTCGTGCGTCGTGCTGACCTACCCTACGAACGTGACTGCCGTGACCTAGTTCCGGCGTAGTATTTCCAAGAATTTACTACGCACTATATACGCGCGCGCGGTCATTGATACAAAGTAAACAAACTTCGAAGCCTTATATTTCCGGAACTAGCCACCGCATCGGCACGAAACTAAAATTGCTATATCTCCGGAACTAATAAAGCTATCGACTCTCACGAACGCTCATTTTAAAGGGCATTTCATCCTCTATCCAATGACTCTATCAACTACTATAATTCAGACTGTCTTCTATATTTGTTTTGCAATTTACTTTGACATTACATACTCGAAAAAGTTTTAGCAATTCCTATTGATCATACGACTTGTGTACGATAAAAATGGATCATAAATTGTTAATTTAATTGAAAATGAATTCAAATTTGTGTGCAGGATGTTCGCATAATTCCTATGCCATTTTTTCGTAAATAATTGTTTTCTCCGGAATTAACTACGACATGAAACAAAATTCGTTCTCAAAGAATGGGTATGCATGAAATATCGGCAGTTTCAATGGTAACCAGGATCGTGTATGGCAGTCCAAGACACCCGCGACACAGTAGTTTTCTCGATACATAAACATTTTGTGCTACTTCGTCATTCAATCTAACATGCTCGGACGCCGGACTAAATTTAAATAATTTCGCGTAACCAGATGCCGAGATTGCTCTTGGAACGACGAGATCGTGGGTATCCTTAACCGGCCGTGTACCTGAATAATTTAAATTTCGTGCGGGCGTATCGATCCGCGGCCTACTAATATCCGGGTCCGGGCAATTTCAAGGTGAATTAAATCACCGTGATCGAAATTTTAATTGGAGATAGACTCGCGTCACGGATTGTACCGCGTCACGGGGCATTAGAATATAAATTAAAGTCGCGGTGTACAACGTCGAAAAACAACACCGCGCACCGGAAGCGCCGTTGGCTGTTGGTGGTGGTCGACGTGGCTGGTTGTGTATGGTAATTGATTATCCGCTCTACGAAACTTTATCATTTTCGCGATTATAAATTCGCGGGAGATCCCATCCCTCGTTTCCTCTGCCCTGAACCACCCTCTTCCTCCCGTAATTTTGATGCTCTATTTATGCCGTCCGCCGATTTATCGGTCGAGGAGTTCGCTTCATCGAAATTACCCCCTCGAAGTTAAACCGTTTCGAGGGTGGCGAAGGACGAAGGGGAGGGGATGTGGGCGGTAAAAATTGTCGGGAAAAATTACACGGCTCGGAATCACTCGACCCTCGGTTTAATAGAGGCAATGGGGGCCAGACCGTAACATCGGTTATGGCGTCGTTACGCGAAAGATGTTCCCCGCGAAGTGAAGAAACTCGTTCCTGGATCTGATTTACGCGGAGGGGGTCGAAGATACCGTTGGATGTCGGTCTTCGGGCGCGGGTATAATGAGAACTTGAAGATACCGCGGTTGTTAGTGGTAATGGATCTGTTCTTCTCGATCCCACCGCGTTCTTACCGGACTTTACCCTCGGAAAAATATAAAACTACGTACTGGGTGGTTTAGAACTCTCGAAGGGAACGTTTACGGCGTTTCCCGAAGTCTACATGTTGGTCGATTCGAACAGAAAGTCGTCGAGTAAATATCGGACTACCTCGAAGCGTGAATTAAATTCGATTAAAATGTTTAAAACGTAAACACGTCTCTCTTTTAGATTAAATTCGAATTCGTTAAAGGGTAGCTTGATTTTACTGTAGAGGGTCTGTCAGAAGTTTTTCATTATCGAGTGCGTCCGCGGGAATGCGAAGTTCGAGAAATATTGCGCCACGAGTAAAGAAATCATACCGTCCATTATTTGATCCTGTAACCAACGATGAAATTGTTTCTACCGACAAACTGTACATTCCTTTGCCACAAGCAATAACCCCCCGTTGTTTTGTAACACAAGAAACACCATCCCTGGGCGTTCTACTCGACCGCAGTTGTTGAGAAAGCATTCTTACATTAAATTGAAATATTTTATTGATTTCAAATTTGACGCGAACCCATAATTATACGTGGATCCATTGGTCGTGGAATGACCCTTACGGTAGATCCCTCATTTTGCACGATCGATTCTTGGTATCCAACGTCCAAGAGTGAAAAAATCCGTTAGAAATTTCTGGTGGCTCGTCAACTCGGAGTCTTCTTAATCCAGTGAGCAGAGGAGTTCCTCAACGATTCCTCCCGGCGTTCTCTACGCGATACACGTTTCCATAATTCACTCCGTCCCAGAAGCCGGATCCCCCTTTTACGTCTCTTCTCGCGAGGAAAAGTGGCGGTGCAGTAAATTTCCCCGGCTGATAATCCGTTTATGCTCGTGGAATCTGATTTATGGGATCGTTCCGCGGTCATGTTAGCGCGCTATCGCCCTTATCTCGCGATCTCAATCTTTGCGTGCGGCCAGGGGCCGGCTGGCGCTCTCGCGAGCGTTTTAAACGACCCTCCCGCCTCGTTCGGGCTAATTGTTTGCCCCGCCAATTAATTCCCTTCTTACGGATTACTCGACGTTACCCGTCGACGGCGCGGTAAATAAGGATAACGAAAGGGAAGAAGCCTCTTCGCTCTAGCTGGGAAACGGATTTCGCTTTTTCTTCCGTCGGGTAGCGCGCGGGGCCGCCTCCGAAATGTTAATTAAGCGTCTCAAATATTTACTTTGCCTCCGCGCTCGCACGCGAAACAAAAATGCGCGCACGCCGGGCGACGTTATTCTTCGCCTTTGTCTAGACCCCGGCTTGGCTAATTTAATTAATCGACCGTGTAAACAACCCGTTTTTCGCGGGATAAATTTTGAGGAGTTTCCACGCTGCCGGAGCCTTTGTGCTCGCTAATCACCCAGCACGGGATATGGTCGACCGGAATAAAGACGAAGATCAAAATTAGAACATTTTTAGGGTCGAAAATCTACGAGGTTTGCTCAAATTGTTATCGCGACGCGGTGGATCTTCTTTTGCCTAGCTGGGTCTTTCCACGATAAATCGATCATTCTCTACACTTAGAGTTTAGGAATTTTTACGAAATTGAATTATGGTATAGTTCGCATCAAATTATGGGTAGCTTAAGTCGTAACTTTACTGGTTTTCAATTTTTATTTAGATTTAAAAGTCGTCAATTTGTGTGATAAAATAATATCTCTGTCGACTTGGCACAGAATCACAATTATTTAAATATATTTATAACAATTATTACTGTACTGAGGACTAGTTTCCCTTGCGTTTATGTATCATCCACTTTTCAATATTTATATTCATAGCGCGACATCCGGTACAACATTCATGGAGTAAAGGAGCAACAAAAAAAGATGAGTACATTTGCAAATAAATTGATCACATTAATTATTCAAGGACGGAACGTTTGGAGAGTTCAACGAGTTTGAAAAAAAGTTCGTATTACCGCGTGAATTATTAGATATAATACAATTTCGGTTTGAGGGACGAATTTCTAACTTTTAATTTTTACTACAATTTTACCAACGGTCCAATTAAAATAAAATATCATTTTATGTGGGCCAAATTTTACATTTAAATTTTCATTTAGCGTAATATTAATATGAACTTGCAAAGACGAGTTAAAAGTTGATTTCGAATTTCTGTTCAACTTCATCCCCAGGTCGAACTTCGGAACTGTTTCAGACCGATTCAAGACACGCAGCGTTTCGTCGGGAAAATAAGAAAACTGCGCGAGAGTTGTAATTTATCACAGTTTACCGATAGTCAGTGTTAACTCTTTGAAATCGTATTTATTTCTCGAATGTCGAGACCAGGGAGTAGCATTTATTTTTTCAGTTCCATCGTTATTTTCTGTTGAACAAGTCTGTTTATTCCAAATATATTACAGCCCGTAAGATCCCTCACTGTCGTCATTTACTTAAAAATCGTAATTACATTGGCTACATTTATTTTAATTATCAGAATCTTCTACGTAATTCATAGTTGATTTCATTAAAAATAGCTCTTAGCATTCAGTCCCAGAAGTATCTCGAGAGTAGTAAACTCTATAAAGATCAACACCCATTGTTTGTTTATTCCAGATATATTACAGGCTGTAAGGACCTCTCACTGTCGTCATTCATTCCAAAATTGTAATTACATCCGCTACATTTATTTTAGTTATCAGAATCTTTTACGTAATTCATAGTTGATTTCATTAAAAATAGCTCTTAGCATTCAGTCCAAGAAGTATCTCGAGAGTAGTAAACTCTATAAAGGTCAACGCCCATTGTCCACGCGATACATTTATGGCACGTAGACGCCAAAGGAATCGCTCCATAACCTCTTTGGACGTATTTCAGACTCCCCCAAAGCGGGCAGCGGTAATTCCAAGCGCGGCAGACGGCTCCTGGCGAGGTTAAGGGAGCGTGGAGTAAATTTGCATCGCAAAAATCGCGAACCAAGCCCTGCGATGCGACGGCTCGCGCTGCCATTATTCCTCCGCGACGCGCAGTGGCTAATTTTAAGGTGGGCATAACCGTAAAAGAACTATTTCGAGGTTAGGTTAATAGCAGGATACAGCTGCACTTCGTCCTTCCACCGTCGCGTATATTCATTTTTACTTCTCTACTTTAATTTTCCCTTTTTTTTTTTAACCATTCTTCTCGCGCAGTACTTCGTTCATTTTTCGCAGTTTTTACTCAACGAAATAAAACGTACAGTAAAATATTTTATTTTCCCAACATTTTTAGAAACTAAATATATAATTTGTCAATGTTGTGTTGCAATTTGGGTTCTTATTGCTACGATATAAAGTACTTGGTGATAGGCGAGAATTCGGAACTTGGACCAAACTATCAAAAATATCTCGGCCCGGCACATGGTTAATGAAATCTGCCTCTGGGCTAGGGATCTATGTTCGTATCGCGCCAGTACGTCCTCCGACCGGTAGCATCGATCCTGCTTCGAGCTCCGAGGCGCCCGTACAAACGAGCAAATGAGATTCGCGACGTAATATCGAGCACGACCCAGTTGCCCGGGGAGAGAACAATCGCCGGGACGACAGCCACCCACAGCCGTTCCCTCCGTTCGCGCGTATTCGTCCTTTCCGTGCATGCGTTCGCGCGAGTCTGCCAAACGGGGATGGCGGTGGAAAAAAGAAAAAAAAATAGAAACGAGAAAGGAAAAGGAGGACGCGTGCACGGGGCTTGATTTCTTAGCGGCGCCGCAAAAAGGCGCGACGCCCGTTCCAAGAAACAAATCGATCCGACGCCTGCATTTTCGCGTCGTCTTCCTTTCACGACCCCTATCTACCCTTCGCGCCGACGTCCTGCATCCATGGAACTGGATGCTCCTCTCGCACCGCGTGTCACATTTGTATCGTTTCTGATTCTCTTTCAACGATCAAAAAAAAGTCACAGACGCGGTTCTTATCGATTTTAATTAAATTTGGCAAGATTATGGATTCGTGTTTACGATGAACGCATCCTTAACCCTTTGACTATGGTCGATTTTGACGCAAGCACAAGTTGTGTGCCTCGAGCAACACACAGATTTAACGCACGCAGTCAACTGTTAATTGTAGACAGCTGGTCAGTTTTGAAAAAAGCATGTATAATAGCTAGAAAGATGTAGGTAGTCAGATATATTTGTAAAGTATTTGTTTAGTTCCTCTTAGATATGCCTGACTTATTACCGGGATCTTCCACTAGCTCCGAGTCTGACCATATATTTGTACTTACTACTTGAAGCTAAATTTTTCCGGATTCAGTGACTGAATTGCAATTATTGGATCGTGTTCTGCATATAATTGATAATTAATTGCTCATTCATATATTTATCCTACGAACCAGATAACAATTTCTAATAACAAATTAAATATAAACTTCTCATCCGTCACTCTAGGACGAAACTTACATTTGCATTATGGAACGTTTTACAATTAAATATTGTTCGATTCGATAAACGTAGTAAATAAATAGTTATAATTTGATTTATAAAGTTTTTTCCACCCCTACTTGAGATGTGCTGGGTCTTAAAACTACTCAGGTTTAAAGTAGCTTCCGGGTTGTTTCAGCTAAACCGTATATTCAATTTTCTATCTCGAACTCCTGTGTTTACATTTTTACGCAACACCTAGGCCATTTTCTTTAAAATTTATAAAAGACCCGGGACCGTGGAATGCCTTCGTTCAGTATTTGCCACGGCACCGAAAGTTTTGTTTCGAATAAACGCAGAGCGCGCAAAGCTCAAGAATAAAAATACCCTGGCAGGATTTTCGAAACCGTTGGTCAGAGTTAGACACACGAGTGGGCGCGAATCAGGTAGAAATTTTTAATGATTGACACGCGGATTTCCCGACGAATACGCAGTGATCTGAAGAAACTGGAGTTTGATCGAGTAAAAACGATCGCGAAACGGACGGTTGATGAAATATTTGTCGAGTAATTCTCGAGCATTCATAAAAGTTTATTACGAAAACGTTTCAGCGGGTCGTATGGCCCTACTCGAGCGTTTAAAAAACCTTTTAAAATTAATAATACGTACCGACAATTTACAATAATTTTCACGTAATCGCATTCAAAAAAATTAACGTTAAAATTATTTCACTATTTGAAACGAGAGATAGAAATTCAAGGATATTTTTTTTTAAAGTTCTTATTGTGAATCTCCCCGTCGAATCTTTTGAGCGCAATCTTGTAAACATTATCAACGTAGATTGAAGTTGGAATTGCGTCGCTGGAAGGGTTGAATCAGCTCGGCAGACGGTGTTTAAAAGTAAATCGAAACAAGCGAAGAGAACGGTGGAGAAATCTGGGAAAGGAACTGGGAGGCGCGAAGTGTCGGAGTCGACGTTGCCCCTGAATTATTCATGAAACACGACCGACGGGACATTTTTTAATTACCATCTTGCGTATTTGCTGCCGCTTTGGGAGGAATTACGCGTCGAAACAACAGTTGTAACAGGACCACCTTCGCCTGTCACGGTCTCGGGAGCCTCTTCGGGCCGGGAAGTCCGCGAAAAGAAAATCGTCCTTTATAGGAGTGCGTTTTATTCATGTAGCCGTTGTTCCGCGTACATATTGCGCGCAGGGAATAATTTCGCGCGGAATTAAAAAGCAGATAAAGAACGCGTGGAATAAACGAGTTCCTGTCTTTCGTATTAAATAATAATTCATTTAAAGCGACATTGTATTTTAACACCTTTCTGTCTCTTGGATCCATTGCTTCACAGCCGTTTACAAATTTATTTTAATTCTGGGTGAAATTCAAATTCTTTCGTCTTCCGGTAGTCACGATTTCCTAAACTTCGAGACGATACGAAGAAATTCGAGGGTTCCTTTTCGAAGTCGAGACAATGGCAGTCGATTATCGCGGTCCTCGCGTCCGATTATTGCGCTACACGATGAGGATTTTATTGGTTAACGAATTTATGCGGCGCCTGGAGCCTCCAGTAAAATCTAATATAACGAGACACAGTTGGCAACGGTTCGCCACCTCGTAAAGCATCGCGACGCTGCGCTGGCTCGGCCCACGACGCCCTGGGGACGCATGCCGGGGTACATTTTCCACCGTCGGCCGAAAGGAAGACACGCGTCGTTACGCTGCCCGTCGTTTTTTTCCCCTTACTTCGATACGCAACCCTTCCACTTTGCGAGGGCGGAACCGATTCTGAACGGTCCTCTTCGACTTTTATTTACGCTTCTGACAAAGCAAATTCGGCAAACGACACTCTGGGTTTCTTCGAATCGCACAAATATTTATCGAATCGCCCTAATAACATTGTACCTTTCTATTTTAATAAAAAATACACGAGTTTGCAAAGCTCCCAATGGTACTTCGAGAATCCCGAAATTCAGATTTCGGTTTGGTCGGTGAAATCGAGGCTCGTCGCGACGTTACAAGACAAACAGGAGCCGATAAGCTGGGACCGTAAGCGCGATAAGGTCGCCATAGAGGGGAGGATCTGCAGGCTGCTCGATTTATTCGGCGTCCGTGATATAAAGCTCAGCTTTCCCCGGGAGTCATCGAACTCCGGAGGGCTTCGAACCTCGTGACTTCGAGGCTCGAGACGAGGCTCTTATATTAAAATCTTTCGCGACCCGTCAAAATCGCAATAGTCGGGCCGAAAAAATTTTAATATTGCGTGTGCCTCGCTAATCCCTCGATCGTCGGGACCCTACCCCGCTACCTTCGAATTAAATTTAGTTCTTCGTGCCTCCATCCTTGGAAAGGTATGTAACTTCAGTTTGGAAAATAAAATATTCAGTCTCTCTGGTAGAAAATTAATTCTACAATTTTTATTTTCTTATTTATCGTATCTGGATGATACGAATATAAACTAGATCGTAATCGTAGGTTGATAATAACTGTTTGGCCGCGAGAAAAATATGTAATACGAAGGCTGTTGTATCGACTAAGCAAAAGTGAAATATGATCGTATGTTTTGTTTCGAACGAACCGATCTACGAACTGAGCCATCGGGTTTCAGACTTCGCCACCCTCTCGAAACCCTCTTCTGCAGCACGAGGAAAAGCGGGTTCCTTCCTCGCCTACTCCAAAGGCACCGTCCCTCCTCGGCGAAGCGGGGAGAACTCGTCGGGCCAGGCGCGTCTTTAATTTATCGGCTCCGAACGAGAGCATCGAGCTGTATCGAGTCCTTTCTTCTTTCCCCTACGGTTCCCTTTTCCGAGGGTGCTTCGGAATTTCAGTGAATCATTGGGCGGGGCGGGGGGAAATTCATTCACCCCCGAGCGTGTGCTCCTCGAGAACGGGGGACGTCGTACCGCGTAAGGGATGAAATGGAACTTTGACGAGCCAGGACGAATCCTTCGGGCATGGCGTCCTCCGTTGCACTTTCCTGATTATCATTTCAATTCTATTTGCGTTCCTTATACAGGGTGTTCGCGCACCGCTGGAAAAAATTTTAGTGGGAGATTCTAGATGCCAAAATAATAGAGGCAATCGGGGAACAGTTGTGTGCACACTATCGTTCAGGAGTTATGATGTTTTAAACATACGCATAAAACTTAAGGGAAATGTATCAATGTCTGGTCAGACATTGTATTTTCGGTAAGGAATTTTTTTCTTGAAAGTGCGCAGGATTTCGGGGGTATGTCTATTGACCAAAAATGCTTGTAATTGACCTCCGCAAACGAAAATAATTTTTTCAGAACGATTAAAAATTTTTTTTTTTCACCGGAAAATTAGGCACCTACCCCCTTGTCGATTTTTCTTAAAAATTCGTTTTTCATTTTTACTAATTTTGTTTGACGCCCTACAGAAAAGTTGTGTAATACTTTTTTGTAGGTACCTATGAGCTCTACTTCAGAAAAAAGTTTCATTGAAATATATTCACAATTGTAGGAGTTATGGCTGTTTGAAAATTGGACCATTTTTATGGGGGTTTTCCCATTTTGTGGGGTCAAGGATCAACTTTTCGAATATTTTTGCGATTTGTACATATTCTCCATCAAAATACGCGTAGTTTGCTTTTTTAAACATTAAAATCGTCCAATCCGTTCAGAAGTTATGACGTTTTAAAGATTCGCATGAAAATTCGGGCAGACATTTCTGGCCAGAAATTATATTTTCGGTAAGGAATTTTTTTCTCGAAACTGAGTAGGATTTCGGGGGTATGTCTGTTGACCAAAAATGCTTGAAATTGACCCCTGCAACCGAAAATAATTTTTTTAGAACGATTTGAAATTTTTTAATTTTGTCGAAAAATTTTTCCGCCTTGTATTATAGTTATACAGGTAACCGAGTGTCAGATGACCCAAACACTACTGTACCAGGTTTCCTGATTTCCCGAAAGACCATTCCTGGGATATAAAGCGATACAGAGGTCGAATACGAAGAAGTACTGTCATCAAGGCCTAACCTCATGTTATCGAAACTTGAGTCAACTCTAGAATGTATCTCCCATATTTTCTTTCATCTTCTTCATGTATTTCCTCTCTATTGTCAATGCTCGCCCCGTAGGTAATTGAAGGCGGGGTTTGCTAAGGAACGAGGGTAATCCAAGTGTCATAACTTCACAGAAGCGTGCCGAATAATAGAAAATTCTGCGTTTGACTCCATAGAAAGGTATCCACCCCATTTGTCGAAGGGTGCGTTTCCGTTATAAATCGACGAGGGAACGCAACGCGTTTACAGGGGGTTAGTGACATGGAGCTCTAAGAATGCCTGCGCTCTCGAAATAAATCAGGGGTCGGTTCGTCTGCGGAGGAGAAAAAAAAAATATAAGAAAGAGGAGTATACGGTGACGAAAGCAGATAAATAGGGACGGCGGAAGCGGAAAGGCGGAGAAAAAAGAAAACGGACAGGCAATGACATATAGAGAGATCTGGAGGGGTTTGGGGACAAAGGGAGAGGACAGCCAGGGACGAGTTTGCGGCGAGAATTTCTTGTTCGTATCCATCGAGTGGGGTATCTCTACCCACGAAGCTCTATCCTCTGTTTCCTTCGCGCACGCGCTCCTCTCGACAACCCTTAAGTTAATGGAACTTTGGAGAACTCTCTTCCATCTTCGTTCGCGAGAGCTACTTCGTCGTAGGAGGCGCACGACTCACCAACAACGATGAATATTGTTCTACCACCGAGTGGAAATTGGAGCCCTGTCGTTTTCGCGGGTAAAAAGTGGCGGAAGGATCTGTTGATCCGATTGCGTACCGAGCGACACCATTTTTCGAACTTGAACGTTTGGAGGTTGAACGACGCCAATAGTTTCAATCTTCACGCTCGCGTAGAGTTTTCCACTCTGTATTACTAAAAACGTTTACTTATTTCTACGAACAAATTTTCTATACATTACGCGTTAAATAATGTCACCGTACATCCGGCAGCCATAATTGTCAATTTCATGGCCGTAGAAATAAACGGAGCGTGAACTATAGACCAAAATTACACTCTGCGCGTCACTCGAAACATTTGATTAACCTGTGTAATACCTTTCAATTATACATCGTTACAAGCGTGTAGTGCATATAATAAATTTTCCATCCGTGCAGTGACACCGAACGCGTTAACAATACAGCGAATTTAATTGGAAATGAACTGATAGAATTCTTTCGAGTTGAAAGTCCCCTGAAACAAAAATTTCCTCCTAAGAATTTTAATTTTAAGATTTGTCAAGGATCGTCTGACGTTTCTTTCGTCTTCGACGAATCGTAGCTATTTTCTCGAGCGAAAAAAAGACGAGTGTCGTCGGAGTCCAGGGTCGTCAGATCGGGATCGAAGTTGTTCCTGCCGATCTCTGACAAGCGATTTCCTTCTTAGAATCGCGCGGGAGGCGACGCCGTGATTTCTGTCGCTCGTGGTGACCCGCGTGAGGATCTAGTTGCCGGTCGGGATTAAACGAAGTTCACGTTCCCGAAGTCGCTATTGCCTCTGACACGTAGAAAGTTTATGGCCGTGGAGCGCGATCGATTCCGGCCGCCTTTGAGTTCACCCCGTTGAACGTCTGTCGTTCCCGTTATGTATAAAACGTTTATCCGGCGTTCGCCCCGGGAAACAGCCCCCGGGAAAATGTAATTCCATCGTGCAGTCGGCCCCGGGGAAACTTTTGGGTTTAACGTGCTCACCATTTATCGTCGGCCAGCGCCACTGTCGTCGCGCCTTCCCTAGCTTTGTTGCTCCGCAACGCAACGGACTCCGAATTCAGACACTGCAAGACATTCTAAACACTCTCTTTTCGCCCGGAGGAGTGCAACGCGTACGAATAAAAAGAATATTTCCCGCGAGTTTAGCGATTGGTTCGTCCTGTAAAAGTAGAAATTATAGACGACGGTCTTGGATGCCAAGAGAAGTTAGAAAGTATGTCCATAAATTGTGTCTAAGTATGAAATAGTGGAGTTGTAAATCTCGAATCGACAGGAACTGGAGATTAAGTTAAATGGAAATTAATCCGTCGGGGGTGTTGGTTTCCCAGCCGCATCGATTCTTAGACAAAATACGCTCGTGTCGGGGATTGAAAGTTACCAGCCACTTTGAGCAAGGCTTAAAACTCGAGAATAAATAGCGATCGTTTGCAAAGTAATTCGGGAAAGTGATCGATTAAAAATTAAATTTGTAGATTTCAGCTAATAGTTAAACATTAAAATTAAATGAAAATTGGACCCGTGTTTGGTTTCCAGTCATATCGGTTCGCGGACAAAATTCCCTCGAATCGTAAATCCAACGCTATATCTAGTTTGAGGGAGGCTTAAAGGATAAAACTTCAGGATAAATCGTGGTCGTTTGCAAAGTTATCCGCCGGACAGATACGTGATCGATTGCAAATCAAATTAGAAGCGAACTGTGTCTAACTGAAAATTAAGTGGAATGGAAAGTGGACTCGGTATTTGTTTCCATCAGTTTGAGAAGAAGGATATTAAATCTATTTATTTCAATCGATTAGATGTGAGAATAAGATATCGCAGAGATGAAATTACTCAACGTTTCGTAGAAAAATATTAAAGAAATTGCACGTGGAATGAGTTTGACTCACAGAAATAAGTCAGTCAAGGTCACGCAGTTTTCAACGCCCTCTAGCGTCGAGGCTGACAGCACCACCTGGCGGGGGATCGAACGAACCGTGGAGACGGGCAGTGACATCGCGCGTGATCCATTCGAGTGGTCTTTAAAGCGACTCGGCTCGTTAGAGTCCTCGTGATGAAGTGTGCTACAGCGTGAAATGCGGGGGAGTCTTCGGCGTTATCGCAAGAAGCTGCCCTCTAGCGGCAGTGGCTTCATTTCCCTCTCCAGGAACACGTTCAAAGTGCTGGAAGCCTCGAGTGCCACCGCTACGAAAAAGAAAAAAAAAACAAACTCGAGTCGCGGGGCAAATACGAACGTATTGGTTCAGAGGACGCTAGCGTTGATTCGATCTCGTTGTTCGGGGAACAATAACAGGTGGCTGGGATCTTCTCGTAGGAAATTGATATTGCGTTCTTGGTAGAAAATGGCGGATGACCGGGGTAACGTACGTAACGCGCGGGATTTCATAAAGTCTGCAAATATTTGCGCTGGGAGATTTCTATTTGGAGGATCGGCTTTCCGCGACGGGGACCCCCGTTTTCCAGGTATTTGGTAAATTAAATCGATGCGAACAGGGTTTCCACGCTGATCTAGCATTAGCGGGAGCTAAGCCCGGGATTTCTTGAAGAGTTTACGCCCTGTTACGAAAGAATCGGTAAACTGTGCTCGAGTCACGGGGTATGCGCTCAACGATAGACATTTTTCGCCGGCGCTGGAGGGTAAATTTTCCTAGATTTTCGTTTTATAAAGTCTATAGGAAAGACGGTAATGTTGGCGCGCAACACGGACGAACAATTTTGTTTGGCCGTTTTAATATTCTTTTATGAGTTTTCAAGCTCGATGCTTGCTTTAATTTTTTCGAGTAAAATGGCTGTTTTAATTTTCTAATATCAACAAGTGTCGTCGCAGGTTTTGTATCGGAGCCTTATCGATTCAAAGCAGGTCAGGATGGGAAAAGACTGGGGGCTTAGCTTCTTTTTCGTTTCACGAAACAATGGAATCAGCCATAACTCGCTCCGTCTGTCTGCTCACGATAATAACATAATCTTCTGTAGCGTGTCGTTAGGCGACGAGGTGTAAATTCATCCGACGCTGCACCGTATCGCGAGAGTGACACGAATACGCTATCTGCGCCATAACTTGGTATAGTAGAACCGTGTTGAGATTGTAAATTACGCGTTTGCATGGAACGGTACCTGTTGTATCTTGGTTTATTATGAATTACTGGAATTTACAATTAAACCCACCCATTCGTTGATTTTAAACTACATTCCGCGCATAAATGTTTCCGACCAAGCATAGATCATTTCCAAACTTAACGAAGGCTATAGTTATACGAACGCAAAAATGTTTGAAAGAAAATACACATAGCGAACTAACGAATCGAATAGGGCAAATGTTTTATTTGTTTTCTTTCGATCTTAAAAGTGAAAAATTAGTTGCGTTTTGACACGAAATAGTCAGAATTTACAAATTATAGCAGTTTCTTTATAGTTTTAACTATGGTATAGGAAAGGAAACGAAAAGGTAATTTTTGCTGTGGAAGGAATTCGGTGCAGGATTTGTCCTTTGGCGAGCCTTCGTTAGCTTTTCATCGTCGTAGCACCGCGATTCCAGTCAAAGGATTCATCTCGATCTTTTACCTCGCAGCGTTGGCTTGCTGAAAAGGAAGACTTGCTCATTAAGGTCTTAGTTAAGCAATCTTGTTGGTCCGTCGACGGATTCCCATTTTTTCCCTTCGTATTTACGTGATTCGAGTCCTTGCATTGTGTGCCCCTTCGAGGGTGCTTGCTTATTTATAACGGGGTGTATATACGGGGTGAATCCCTAGAATCGTGGCGCAACAGGAAATTATTCTTTCCTGGAAAAATAAGACGAAAACGAATATTTTTCCAACGAAATTATTTTATTCGTGCAGTCAATACCACTTCTGCTATTGTAATTTATATTTCGACACCATATTCCACAAATCTAGGTCAAAACTATGACAATCCAAATACGAAATTTGTACATAGATCATCAGATTTCTTTCTTCCTATTTTGCAGATCGTGTAAACTAGACTGTTCTCGTTCTAAAAAATTCTGTTCGATGTTTATTCATTCGGGGACACCCCGTACAGGTGGAAATCTTGCTCCATCCACACATGTCCATGCATAATTCCCAGAACAGACGCGTTCGCGCGTGCACCATGAACAGATTTATGGTGGACATACGCGTGCATCGCGATGAGGCGTCTTTTTACTCCACCATTCGCGTACATTTGCCCGCACACAGGTACACGGCCACCAAAAAGCCTTCTACCGTGTTCTTGCTCGTTTCTCCTTGAATTTGAAAGGGCAGAGAGTAAGCTGGGTTTATTAGTATCCTGGCACAAAGGCCGCAAGGACAAAAGCTCGGAACGATCGCGAGCTCGGTCGAGGGACGTCGAATTGCTAAGGTCCATCCGCGGTATTCGAGTGCACGATGGTTGCGTCGTTTTCCATGGAAAAGCTCGTGATTCCAATCCTCGCGGCTCCCGACGTTAATTAATACCATCAGCGGCGCGATAAGATCTCGAATAAGACGCCGGAGAGCTTTCTCTCCGTTTCTTTCCGCGTTCTCCGGCTCCTCTGTTCCTTGGCTTCCGAATGAACCGCGGAAAACCTTCGACGATAGCGATCGATCCAATTACGCATTCGTTAGTACCGATACGTATCGACTCTCGAGCATCGAAAGAATATTTAATGCTCGATTTTTGTATGGAACCTCAATCCGAAACAATCGATGCAACGCAAGCTGAGTTGACATTTTTTTAGAATTATTTATTTAATTGTGTCGGTTGATCAGTTTAATAATGACGAATAAATTTCTTGCGATGCAAAATGAATAATTTACATCTTTAATTAAATTATGTTAAAGGGATTTGTGGGGCTTTGTATTTGTTGAATATACGAGTGACGAAGCGCGAAATATCGTTGAGATTTCGCAGTGAAATTCAACGTAGTCGAATTAAAGCTGGCGTCGCGGATAAAATACGAAGTAAACTTGGCAACGAATTATCTTTCCGAAGAATAGCAAGGAAATTAAACATGAAATATTATGTAAATGGAAGGTACCATAGTAATTCGTTCCTAGAATGAAATGTAACCGCTTTAATCTACGCAAACTTTCCCATCTACACTGTGTCATCCAGACTTTGCGTCACTCATGCTTGTAAACACCGTGTTATCCGAGCTCAACGAACATCTTAGACTCCCCCGACTTCCGTCAAATCCTTCCTAAACTTTGGTACGCGATATTATTCCCGCTTCGGAACCTTTAAAATCGAGCAGAATATCCCAGTTGTATCTCATTTAGACTTGTACTAATCTCGGTTGTAACTCTGTCCAAATTCAAATTCCATTCTGTTATAGTTCATTTATTTTCTCGTGTCTGAGGACTCTAGAGCTGAGGAGGAAATCACTGTGAATTGTAAACTTGCCACGATGATTCTACCTGGGGGGGAAAAGCAGGGAACAAAGTCGAAATATCACACTTATAGCGTCGAACGATTCGTGTACATACCTCTGAAATTGTTACAGAAAATTCGCACAAGTCGATCGACGTGCAGGGAAATCGCGAGCATCGCAAATAACGCGGAGAACAACTTTGGGCGGGTAATTTCTCGCAATTTTTGGCGAAAAAAATTCGGTAAATATTAAACTAACTCTCGTCACTCGAAGTTCCCAGTTTAACGAACCCCAGTGTCCAAGAACCGTCCAACTTTTTCCCGAGCTTTGTCTTCGCGGACGAGATTAATTCAACACTGACGTCGGGGTTTCAGTTCGTTTAAACGACGTCCCTGGCCAGCCCTCCAAAACGAAATATTTCTCCGATATAAATAATGCGCGTGCATCAACGGGGTCTTAAAATTTTATGAACGGGAGACTGCTTGACGTTTTAACAGATTTTTAATGAACCCGCCGACAGTCATTGCGGCGACCGTCAAATAATTCTTGAATTAAAATTATCGGTATCCTCGTTTTTATTCGTATTTTGCAATTTAATCTTTCGATAAATATTCGACTTTCTTAATCCGTGAAATAGAAATATTCTCTTAATAATGCTTTTACATATTAGCAAAGTTCTAAATTAGGTCCGAATGTAGTGCCTCGATTATTGCAGAATAACTGGACCTCCGCTTTGTACGGTTAGATTAAATTTCTTTCCCTTAGTTTTTCAAGTTAACATCGAGTCCATTTCGTGTTCGCTAAACGCTAGATTTTTTTCACCGCGATTAGACTCGATGTAAAAGCAATTACACCCTTTCGCGCCCCTCCTCCGAGAGTCTGGCTCGCTAATGGTTGAACGCCTTCGCAGAAAAAGCAGGGCGAAAGAAAGAAGGGTTGCACAATGGTCTCCGTCCCTCGATGTATACGTGGACTGAAACCGGTAGGTTCGATGAAAGGCGTTTTCCGTGAAAACTATGGAATCACCGTCGCTCGTTAATTCGTTCTTCGACGGCTGAATTAGGGGTTCTCGTCGATTCGCATCGATTAATTCTCGCGAGCCGTTCGAAAGGCGATCGAAGGTTGGAAGAGATCATCGAGCGCGAAAATGGCGGTGGAAGCGAAGAAAATGCGAATGCTGAAGATGCGGTGGGATAGAGGGAACTCATCAGTCTTGTTTATCCCTAGTAACCGATAAGGCAACTACAGATCGACTCGAATATCGCGAGATCCTCTCCATTATTTCTGTCATGGTCAAACGATCAGGTTATGTATACGTGGACACTGCACCTCGGATTTTCTCTGGTAATTGGTCTATAGGGTGGATTAAAATAATCCCAATGTGCCCAATGTATATTTTTTCGATACACACCGGCCTTGGACGATTTTTATTGTTCAAATATCGATTGCGGTACTTGCTTGTATGCGTCACTGTGAACGTGGAAGTTTTCAGCGATCGTGTCCAATTATTAGCAATTATTCCTTTACATTTCACATTAACGAATGTCATTTTAAGTATTTGTTGTCCCGCTGTTAGTTGGGTTCGGTAAAAGTGTTTTGTTTTATCACGAATATATTTTGCATTTATATAAATAGCTAGTGAAATACCGGAATTTAACCTTAATTTTCAATCTCGTAACTTTCGCTGGGGGTGTACATCGAGAAAATATATTTTTCTAATTACAATTTCGTACGCAATGAAAAGTTGGAGCTTTGGCATGAACGTAGAAATTTTTAATTGTTTGTCAGAGTTAATTAATTCGTTGTTCACGAGAGCAAATAATACGAGTTGTAATTTGTTAGCCACATATTTATAATCCTCCGCAGAACAAATATTTAACAGTTCGTAACGCAAGGTATAAGCATCGAGATTACCATTTAAAACCACGTATTATTAGCTTTTATAGCCAACAATTTAATTACTCCTACTGACGCCATTATACGGCAAGGGAAAAAAAACCGCAACAAAATATTTCCATTTTAAATTTATATCTCCCGCGAGGTTCTACGACCAGGGTCGAAACGACGGAAGAGAATTAATTTTTTAACACGCTCAAGAGGAGACTATTCAATTTAATAATTTATCTTTAGCGAATATTTGACATATTATTTAAGTGTCTGGGGAGACTTTAATCTCGTAAAAGCTATTTATTTAAATGTAGACGTAACTATCAAGTTCGTTTTATTCGTTCAGGAGAATTTCTGAATTTTTTAATTCGAAACGTTCGAAAGTGAATCCTCGTTCGGGGAAAAGGGGTTGGGAAAGCAATTAAAAAACTGGAAAATAAAATTTAATCTCGAGGCGATTAAGATCCAGGGTAACGAGGGGAGTGGTCGAACGTTTCTAAGAGCAAACTAGGGGATTCTTTTTCAGTCCAAGAGAAGGGTATCAACTTTGAAAATTAGCTTGAAGCGTTTACGTTCACCGCGAGTGGTCTTACGTTTCACGGAACGTGTCGGTCGATCAGGTTTCCACGGCAAACCGTTTGGAAAGATGGTTTTTCGTCGGAGTGAGAAAAGAAATTCCAGCTCCCGATCCTTCAGCGGAAGAATAATAATGTCCGGGTGCAGTTTGGTCTTACTTGCACTTTTCTCCGAGCTATTTGTTTCCGTCACGTTTCACCGATGTCCAGTATTTTCGATATCCCTTCGATTTCTCTCCCGATCGTTCTCTTTCTCAACGGTTTTCTAAATAATATCGTTCGCCGAATAGTTCTCAGATTTCTCAAGCGGTTCGTCTATTTTCGTGTTCTGAAAATCTAGGTTACGCTCGTAATTTTCTCGACGTTTGTCCTTTAGCGAATTATAATTGACTAGTCTGTATTTACAAGAGAAAATGCGACGTTAATAAATTAAAAGCCGGTCGCGGAGTTTGCGTCATAGTAAGAATATTTACATAGGAAAGTTGAATTTTCCACGAGAAAATATTTTTCAACAATGGAGTGCTACGAAATTGTAAAATTTATCTCCAGCGTACATTATTAATACGGTAGAAATAATTAAAACAGGAAAGTGTACCTTCCAGTGACTTTGGAGCGCAAAAAACGGTGGAGTCTAGTTTGCAAAAATAAACGTAATCGACCTCGAAATTTCCTTTACACTCCCATTCAGAAAAGAAACTATTTCCACCCCGAAACGAACCACACGCAACACAAAGCTACCGCATAACTTGCATGGAAGCCGCTTTTTCACGTTGCTGAAAGAACAAAGGTAGAGTTTCAAATGGTCCCACTTATTGTCCCAACCCTTTTGCGTATTACACCCTTTACATTTACCGCCTTCGCCCCCTGTCTGGCCTACAGCACTGGCCAAAGTACTCGATTCTTCGATAACGAGATCGGACAGAAAGACAAAGCGTGGATAACGTCTTCGAGCAACCGACGTCGGTGGGGGTTGTCGGTTCAATTAGCGAATAGGAAAGTAATTTGCCAACGTCCAGCCGCGGGGGCGTGATAATTCATCACAAACTAATGAATTATATTTCGTTCCGGGGACAGGAATCGATTGGAAAGGAAATTTTAATGATAGCTCTTTGCTTCCTGTGATTAATGACACCATTTGTGTTAGGAAGAATGGCCAAAGGTTGTACCCAATAATTTAATAATAATAGGTAATATTTGGTCAGCCTAAAATCTATACTCGCCTTCAATAAATACAGTAATTTCTTTTTCGAGTACGAAGAAGTCCTAGATCAAACTCAGAGTCAGGATAGAGATTACATTATTATTTTCGTATAAATTTTCGACGCGAGTCACAGCGAGAAACATAAATTTGAAATGAAAATATTTTGGTGCCTTTTTGTTGCACCTAGCGTGTGAAAAGGGGTGAAAATGTTGAAATTTAAGTTTAAACGACCGCTTCCACCGAGGATGAGGTATTTTCATTTTTAATATCATTTTTCTCCCACGGTGGTTATAAAATAATTTAGAACGCGCGTGTACAAAAGTATAATTTTTTTTTTCAGGTGTCATTTTACTCATAGCAAAAAATGGCGTACAGTTTCTACTGCATATTTTAGTTCATTTTTCTCACCCTGATGAATCCGTAATGGATTATTTTATATATGCATTCGATACATTTTATCACATTCTCCTTCACTGACTTTTATTTTACATTAACCGTCGTCCAGTAGCTTTTCCAAATCCCTGAAATTTCTCTATTTAAAAGTTAAAAATTAAAACTCAAACCGTTTTATTTATTTTAAATTTCTGTACTAGTTCGAATGTACGAGCAACCCCCGGGAGTTATGCTAATAATATAAGACCGAAGGGTTGGCCGGAAGTAGCGAGGCATCGAATTAAGAGAAACTCGGTTTTGACCGTTTCTCCCTCGCGACGTCTCGTTTAAACAACCTTTTCCATCATCCTGGTTCAACTTTCGCGGGGGTTGAACGCAGGGGGGTTGAACATGCTACGACGCGAGGACTGCGGGGCTTCGGGAAACCGTGTAAATATAATAGCGAGCCGCGCCGTTGAAATTAATTTGTGGTTGACTTCATCGAATTTGTAAGTTCAGTTTTATCGTTTTATCGACGGTTCCGCGACGGCGGCCCGAACGGTGGAAGTTTAGAAAGTGTAATTAATGTTCGTCGGGCAGTTTTTCATAGTTGTCGCGAGGTCGTTCGAAGCGTGGCTCTTCCTTTTTCCCTCCCCCTTCCGAGGGGTGATCGAAATTTCACGGGACCCGAAGGAGGATAGCGGAATTTAGGACCTCCATGTAGATGCAAATTTCGGAAACTCGTGGAAGGAGATTGGAATTTTGGGAACTCGAGCTTTATTGAATGCAGTAAAATGCAAATAACGGCGAACTGCGATTAAATACAGTAAATTACGAATTGAGTTCAATATAATCTCCATTATCTGAACGTTATGGTATACTTCAGGCATTATAAGTTCAATCGAGGCATACTATTTATAGCCTTTACTACCTACGCAACGTTTTCGAATGAAATTCCAGCTGTTTTCAATTTATATTATTATTATAGACAAGTTTGCGCCGAGAGGGGTTAGAATTTCGGCTGAAAATGTTATAAACGGCTATAAATATGTCCAATGAATGTTTAAAAATGCAATAGTGCGAAAGGAATAAAACAATTTTTCATACTATCTCTGAATAAAAGTAAATAGTACACACAGGACTCTCTATGATCATAAACCGCAAATATCGCGTTTCAAACTTTGAATGAATCATTTCTCTGATTTTTACACGTTTTTAGCCAAACTTTGAAACGCTATATCCTTGGTTCTATTTATCGAAGAGAGTTCTGCAGGGTTTTATTATTTTCGTTGACAAATAATAAAAAGAAAATTCTTTTAGCTTCCTTTTTTACGCTCTTCATTCCTTTCTGCAAGATGAAACACATTAAATTGACAATCTAAACACATCCATTAATGAAACATAATGTGCACTTTAAATTATTGTATTTTATAAATCTGTGGGGCTGAGACGTTTACTAAAAAATATTGTCTAACATGCGCATGTGTATATCAACGAGTGACAATCATGTTTTTCATAAAAATCTCGCGCGAATTTTACCAAAACCAGTTGAAAGGTATTTTTTGTATTGGTAAATATCAATATCGAGCGCGTGGAAACAGTCCCTAAAGCCCAGGGGTGAAAAATATATTGAGTCCAGTATCTGAGAAATAGTCTGGCGTAGAAAAAACGTTTCCATGCGAGAATTCTGTATTTTAAAATATCATTTTAGCTAGTAGAACATTGAGAATATTTAACATATACGTATACATACTAATTCCTAATAATAATACAAATCATTACGTGTACGGATTCGTAATACTTCTATCGTTGAAAAACTCCAGATTATTTCAGTATGTTAAGTTTCATTTTCTATTTGAATGTGTTGAAATAATATTGAAAATTCCCGGATTATAAGTTTAATAATTTATCGTGACCAGGATGAAAGTTAATTCATTCGAATTTTCAAGTAGTTTTTTTTATTTTAGTTTTTACTTTAATTCAAGTAAAATTTGCCCAAGTTACTAAGAACGAATTAAGCGTGAACCGTATTTTAATCGAATTAATTACCACACGATAGAACTTTAAAAATGGACTGGTTTTTTCGCGTTCGTGGCCAGAATACGCCCTTAAGCGAGCGATAAATTCAGCAATCTGGCGAGGGTCGCGCGACGTCGCAAATATTATCAGTCCTCCTCGCGTTAACGTCTCGGGAGATTACGCGAAGGATTAACCCTTCGTAAATAGAAGAACTCGCGGGATTCCGGCGTCGTAATTTATGACGGCAGTCGGGGCTGAAAGGGAGGCGTTGTCGGTGTATCTAACCAGATATGAAAGTTTAATGATCGTTTAATGATAAATGGTGTCGTTAAAGAGCCAGTTTGAAAAGGACCACGCGATCTTTTGCGCCCAACGACGGGAACGAACACCTGCACCCATCGGTTTTGTTTCTTCCCGTGAAACGAAGTCAAGAACATTCTGACATTGATCGGGACAAAGGAGATTGAAAATAAATGAAACGCGATCGAGAGCATGGATAATGGACAACTCGATTTCTAAATTCCAAAATATCTGTGTATTACTAATTTTATTCTATGTGAAATACGTTTTCCACCCCCGACTTTGCGAGTAGTTTCTCTATTAGATTTAATTTAAATATTTTTTCTTGATATTGTGCTGTACTTTCAAAAGTGGAAGTCTATTTTTCATATTGTTTGCAAACATTTCGAACGAATCGCCCTCTGTGTGCCCTGGAATAAGACCGGAGAGGGGTAGAAATCGCGGGGTTAAAAAAGCCAGCAAACGAACCATGTCAGGGACAAGGAGCTTCCTCCGAATCCTTCCAGACGCTTGATACGCGATTTCGTCAGGTGGAACGGCGAAGGAAATTGAGTTACCTCGCGTGGAGTATCAACAAAATGGCCGCGCAGTTGTTTCGCAGGGAACGTCGAGCGGCGGAAGAAAATGACCGGGTGAAAAAGTAGTCGAAACGGTCAATATGAGGAAGACACGGGCAGACAGTCGTTTCGTAGACGTCGTCTCGAACATATCAGCTCTTCGCATGAGAAATAACACGAACTTGAGCGACCCGCGCAGCTACCACTCCTTTACGACCGACTCGCGGAAATAACGCGGAAATGAACGATTGAAAAAACTGCTGGAATAAACTGTGGAGCCCATTATCTGGACTAGACGTTGCATTTTTATTTGGTTCTGTACAGGAATTCGCGAAACGACTCTGATCGTCGATCGTTGGCCTCCCCCGTGGAAATTGATTTCAGTTTGCATTTGTTCTATTTTGTCTTTTATTCTTTGGCCAATATTTTGTCTGAACACAGTGAGTTCTCTTTCACTCCTCAGTCACCTCTGGCAAACGTTCCTTTTTTTTTTTTTTGAAACTGTTGAATTATTAAAAGAAGCTAGAGGAATAGCTTTATCAATCGGTAGCCTTGATAACAGATTAAAATTAGTCAAATTTCGCGTGCCATCCGGACTGATTAGAAATATATCACGACACGAAAACTTCACTGACCCGTGGTCCTGAGAGTCCAGCAAACCAAATCATTTCTTTGGCTAACATTTGTAGTCATAATATTGATTTAGCAAGTCACATTGTATAGGATATATCGCATGTATTTACAGGCTACATAATTAGCTATATAATACGTCCATTTTCCATGTGTATGTAAGAAAGCTCCATAAAAGAATATACCATAGCATAGGAATCTCTCTAAATCTGCTCCAAATGTTAGATAAAGTATCTTAAAAAATGCCAAATACCGTTCAATTCTCGTTCAAGCCAAATCTTCCCATCAATTTTTATTAATTCGTCTGTTATTCAAAAGGACTAGTTTACTAGATTACAAATATTTTTTTTTTATTTATCTTTCCTTTACAACTACAATAGGCTTAAAGGGAGCGCTCTTATTGTTCTAAAAGCTTTGTTGTAAAAACGTTGAATTATATAGTAGCAGTTTATTGTTCAGTGATAATGGAGATTTATACCCGAGTAGGTTATTTTGCGTAATTTAATGTCCACTTGTTTTCTTTTGATTGTAAGGCGTCAATTTCCAGGTTAATTTTCTATCTAGGTGCATGCCTAAGTAGTTAGCCTCGTTTGTGGTTAAATTACAAAAATGTAAAGAGTCTAAATGATAATCATAGAATTTAAGAAATAATCGTGACCTGTTCCGTTAATTTTTACATTCTTACTGCCCCCCCCCCCCCCCACAAAGAAAATTGAGGACCGAGGAGGATCGTTCCAAGCGAACCCATGGGGGAAAGAAAACTTGGCAGCGCATGGTTGACCGTCCCCTCCCTAGCTCTGGCTTATGTTAATACACCATTAAATTCTTATCACTCGGCAGATCGTAAATGAGTCCGTTGCGCGGATTCGAGGCACGTTCCGTTTCGGTACTCTCGATCCTCCAGCGGCGTACCTTAGTGCCGGGTGTCCCTGTAGGTGGTCGCTGCGGTCGTAACGGGGGGTTGGAGTGGACGCGGAGGTCGGGGATGGCGCCCAGGGTCATCCAGACCGGGCAAAAAGGGACAGAGGGACCAGAGAACGCCGACATTCGAGGCGCGCGCTGCCTCGGTTGCTGAATTCAGCCAGAGAGGCGGTCGGGTGTTCGTTAAAATTTCAACTTGCATCGGTAACAGACCCACCCCCTCGTCCCTTCTTCCACCCTCTTAACGCCGCCTCTGCCAATGCCCCTCCTGGATGCTGCGGGGAACAACTTTCGTTCACTTTTTCGTTTTTTCTCCCCTCGTGTTTCGCGGGACAAGTGCCTGGAATAACCGTTGCGCGATTAAAAGCTCAAGGCGGGAAACTATTCGCGAACGATACTCGATTCCGGAACAGGGCGTAGCCTCGATTATACGAACGATCGATTCTAAGAAGAATGCGAGGGAAAATGAATATTCCGAGTCGGTTGCGATATCGAAGCTTAAGGGAATCGCTAGAACCGTGCAGCTCAAACTCAGTGAAACTGACTTGGTAAATTTGTAACGCAGAGATAGCGTTCGTGCAGTTATACAAAGATTATAATACAAATTTGTATTCCGTTGCAATAGAATTTTCATTCCGAGTGAAAGTACTTCCGTTGTGTGGACCTGTATCCACGCGCGCGGCCATACTTATGGACAGACGCGTATACTTTATTTCGGTAGACAGTTTACAAATAGCAGCAGGCAACGTGACTAAAATTGCGCGATATTTTCCGGGCCACTCTAATATGTAGTCTGCCGTAAAAATATAGAAGCTATTATTCTGCTGTATTTCGGACTCTGTTTAACAAGTAATGTATTATTATTTTTTTTTTTGGGGGGGGGGGGGGGAACGTGGCCGCGACACGGATTACTTTTATCGTCCGAGAAATTTGAATTCACAGCGATTCTGCCGCCGATTAGTTCGGATAACCGAGGTTCTGCTGTATTCAAATATACAGTCGTTAACGCGATACACGTCCGGATCGAAAGTCGATACCCCGAGCCTTGACTGCTTTCGTGTCCCAAATGGGGACGGATCCGAATAGGCAGAGCAGGTTGTTCCGTTCGAGTAGCACTAGTTTTTTTTTTTTACTTTTTGGCGGTATCGAGGGAAATGTTATGTAAATCGCGACGATCCTCGCGTTTCGATAACGATGGATTCGGGAGAATTACATTTTCCCGCGGGACTCGAGGCGTTATCGATGAATTCCTCGGATGTCTGACAAAGAAACGGGTTATTCTACTTAGCGTCCGGAGCAATTTCGCGCTGCACCATTGAGGCTTCCCTGGAAGCCCTTCCGACGAACTTAATTTATGATAAAGTAACAATATCAAATAAATTACGTTTTATATACTAGCTAATTTATATTCGTTCACGCTCTTGAAGGATCAGAATACAAATTTTTAGGCTTGGCTGCTTATCATAGCGGTGATCCTAGATATTTTATTAACCATTTGACTACTAAAAGCGCCTACGGGCGCTCAGGCAGTCAGTTGATTGTTATCTGATCCGAAGAGTACTATAATGAACAATTAATAATCAATTACATGCAAAACACGATCCAATAATTGGAATTCAGTTACTGAATCTGGAAAAAATTAAGTGTAAGTAGTACGTACAAATATGTGGTCAGACTCGGAGCTAGTAGAAGATCCCAGCAATAAGTCAGACATACACATTACAAATGTACCCACATCTTCCCAGCTATTATACATGCTTTTTCCAAAACTGACCAGCTGTCTACAATTAACCCTTTGACTACTATAGGCGCTCAGTCAGTCAGTTGCGTGCGTTGAACGCCTATGAGCGTTCAATCTGTGCGTTACCCAAGACACGAAGAAGTTTTCCGCACCCAACTCGTGCTCACGTAAAAATCGACCGTAGTCGAAAGGTTAGGAGCTCGAAGAACAAAAGCAAATATTACCCAAGTTTCGAGTAAAACTGTTTCCGATTGTGCGTGTCTGAATATTGTTAGTCGCTCGTTGGCCGTTTGGTACGACGATAGCTATAATTCGCGTCGACGTCGTGGGACGCTGGCCGCGATGTAACATTTTTAAGAACGCCTTATCGCCGCCGCGATGCGTCATAAGCGTTATCACGGCGCCTCGACGTGGAACGCTCGTTTCCCGCGACGACGCGTCCCGGACAATTGTCTCCGGCAGAATTAAGTCGCGGACTTTTATCTGGCGATCGTTCGAGTCGCGTCGAAGACCGGGGATCGGCGAGTAAAAAATTTTATTCCCTGTCGTAACGCGAGCCTTTTGCCACGCGTTAAAACGAGGGAAAACAAGGGGAAGAAGGAAGGGAACAGCGAAGATAACGGAAAGTTATTCGCCTCGACGTCGCTCGGAACGTTACAAGTGGTTTGTTGAACCGATACGTGGCGCGGGAACGTGTTCGACCGTGAAAGAAATAATTTTGTTCCAGTCAAAATGGACCCTACGAAGTACGGGACTCGACGAGGGTTAAAAAACGAACTCCGTTTAAAATCGAACACAACGGAGTTTCGGGGTTGGCTCCTTTGAAGCGACCGGGGGATACTTTGGAGCGTTAAATTCCGCGTTCCAACGGGGGCGCAGAGACAGCCAGAGGGGTAGTTTATTGTGCCAGAAGCCGGGGGACAAATAACGCCGACTCGCGGTCCCGTTGTAATAATGTCTCGATACGAAGGTCCATTAAAATCCGCGGAGGAAAAGAAAACGACGACGGCTGCCAGCGTATTTCCCCCTTTAAAAGTTTCGCGTTCTCTTCGTCGACTCGGATATCAGGAAACCGTCGATTATTCGTCCCGGGGAGAAGGAAATCTTAGATTATAATCCACCGTTCGTATTTCGAGGATGCATTTTGCTACCCGGTCACCCCTTCTGCCCTTAGCTGGTATCGTTTATCCACCCCAGACCACCTCTAACTATCGATTGCAATCCCCCGCATTCTTTTACCCTCTCTTTCTGTTCTCTGTTCCGCGAAACCGTCGCTTTTATGTTTCGTTTGTCCTGCGAGCTTCCGCGGATTATTTGGCAACAGTCCATCTTGAATCGCGCTACGCCGATAATTCGTCGCTGCTCTTTTCCATCCTCGATCGTTTTCGAGAAGCATTCGTCGCGTTCTTGCGTGGAATGATCGAGGGACGCTATTTCTGGTACGAAATTGATTCAAGATAATTTTTATATTTGTACAATCGGTAATTCCGAATTTATTTCAGATATTATTTTCGGATACAATCCCCTTCGCATTGAACAACGATGTTTCTTCGTTGTCGTTCTATTTATACGGTACACGAGGATCACCTTATTGTCAACGATTCCATTCATGGAACGAAAAATTTTATGAAAATTTCGAACTAGTGTTTTCTATGGTTATCGTCATTCTGTCGAAAATAGATTTTGAATTTATATCGGGGGAAAAAATGTTTTCTCCTCCTGTCGAAAACATTTTTCAAAGCGCCTGGAAAATCGTGTCCATGCTTTTCGCGTGGACTCGAAGGGGTTAATGGCGATTCTTGGTTGCAATCGGTCCAATGAACTCCTCGTGGACTACCATGACAGTTGGAGGGGATGGAACGCGTGGACGATGGAACGATTTAAAATTCATCGAAGCATTTAGGGACGAGCGACTTCTCGGACGCGTCGGTGCCGATAGGTGGAAAATTAAATCGCGCGTCGGTCGAGCGTCCCCGTGAACTATGCTGCGGCAATAGAATTTCCCCTCCTGTCGCTTTGAGCTGGCCGTACGCTTGTCAGGGTTGAACTCAAAAGGGATGACTCCTGACCATTTAGGCTGACCAGACACTGCCGCAGTGGAACATCCGCTCGAACGAGGAAAACTATATATTCGATCGAAGAATTAAATTTTCTTTTTATAATATTTCTGAAAGAATTGTTTGCTGTAAAGCAGCGACGAAAAATAAAATAAAAGTACTGATGGATAATTTCTATTAAAAACTGATATATTCGCGACTATGATCGCGCTGAAACCTTGAAGAACGTCGTGTCGAAAACCGAAGAATCGTGAACCGATGTGTACCGTGGTACACTAACGCACGAGGACCACAGCGACCGCGCATTATAATCGCGCGGCACATAATTGCTCGGCCGATTATGCAAATGCATAACTAATAGTAGCTGGGGCGTGTGCAATTATTGCACTTCACGGGAGGGCTACGGACATGTTTGTACCGTGAAACAAATCACGATGTCGCGGTCTGGGCTAGATCTGTATTAGGTTTGAGTTAGGTGCATTTGTCGAAATGTACTTCGCTTTGTAAATTGCCAACCGGCTCGTTTGTATTGCGAAACAAATCATTGCATTCTGGTACGAGTTAGGTCTCCATTAGACCTACGCTAGGTTTATCATTATTCTGCGTTAATCATTCGTTAATTCTCTCCTGTAATATACGTTCCCTTTTTTACTGGGTGGCCATGAACAAGTTAAACGTAAAACTTACCCTCAATCACACACGCTCAAATACATACGTAGAGACACCGCATCTTCAATCGCTTATATCTCAGGTTGTACTGCACGAATTCAAGTGTCTTTTTTTAATCGACAAGTTTGTACAGTAAAGATATTTATCAAAAGGTGAAAGATAAAATGGAACATCTTTGCAGGAATTTCATTTTCTTCAAAAAATCATACCTTTTTATTGATCAGAGATAAAAGGGTTTAATCACACGAAAGTGAAAGGGTCATGAGTTGTATTTCACGAAAAAAATATGCTGAAACGATTCAGTGCAAAAACTACAATTACTTTGTGGAATGAAAGTAGATGAATTTTTACGTTTACGTCATGACCGTTTTGTCACGTAAAAATGATATTTTTAAATCGCTTGTGGCGCTTAGTACAATACCTTTTACGTATGAACAAAATCTGTAAAAAACTAATTAAAAGTGACGAATAAAAATGAGGGCCACGGAAACCTGAAAAAACAGGTTCGGGCCCCCTCACCCTCTCACTCAAGGCCTCGTTGTGTGCTAGAGGGCTAAACGAACCTGTAATGCTAGAGATAGTTTATTTCAAGTTATCCTCTGCTCACTCTGCTCTTATTACGCTTCGTCCACGGGTGTTTGCGAACGCAAATCAAGATCGTAGCGTGCTTTATAATCGCGAAGGGTGGTAAAATACTTTCGATGGGTAAAAGGACGGGGCGAGAGTACGTGGGGGTGGCGAGGACGCTGGTTGGCACCGCGCCCCCGCACGACCACGGCGTTCAACGGGAATGACAATGCACACTCGGCTGCACTTGCTGCTTAATGTCATCCTCAAGCCGTGCCTAGTGCCATTAGTAAGCGCGTGCACGCGCGTCATTGTCGCGGACTGTGGTTGCCCTGGTGTGCGTCTGTTCGGGGAACGAGGGTCGCCTTCCATTCTTAGGACAATGACGGTATTACGAGTTGCCTCTCCGCCGCCCTTCCACTGGCTGATACTGGCCAACGTGAAACGCAACCCCCTGTTTCGTGGGATCTTCCTCGGACATCGCAGGAACAGGGGGGTAGTTTGGCCAGAGATGCCTCGAGAGGATAATCGTTCCCTTAATTGCTTGATCGGCGACTGAGGGGAGGGAGGACAGTTTTGCGCGGCGGTACGACTTAATTGGGCTGGGTAATTAAAGGGATGGAAGTGGACGGAAGAGTTTGGGGATTCCGCGGGGTTGGAAGACGTCTTGAGGACCGACGAAAGACGACCGACGGAGGATGAATGCTTCGGGGTATTGTGAAACTGGGATGAATCTTGAAGTGGGAAGAATTGTTCTTCCGGAGGGTGCACGAGGGGGTGGTAATTGCAGGATACATTAATTTCATCACTATGAATTTTTTAGGAAGGGTGCTCGTATTCCGGTTTCTCCTTTCAGTAATGTTGTTTGGGAAATAAATGACGCGTAATTGTGGCGCGGGTAATTCATTTGGGTGAAATTTCGTGGACGATGGGAAGCGTGCCCTAGATTTTAGGGCCTCCGGAATATGTCTGCCCGTGACGAGCACGTCCGAGTTACACGTCGAAATTCAAACGTTGTTGGATCGAACAGTTAATGGACGAGTTTGGAATTGAAAAATAATACTGTAGTCGTTGTAAAGTTACGTTGGCGTTTCATTCCTATTTTACAACAGTCTTTGTAAACAACTGTGTTAGTAGTAGAATTTTAATTTCCATAAAATATGCACATCATGCGCGAACGAAGTCTGCAACGTGATCGCGAGTATCACATTTAATTACAGAGAGTCCACTGTTGTAACTTAATTATCCTAGTAAAATATACAAAGGTTGTTACAACTATGTGTATCACGACGACACCTTCGCTCATACTAATTTAACTAGCTCCTGTAATGCTAATTTGTCGCAAGAGCGGAACACAAATCGCGTATAAACTCATCGTGTTTGCCATACGTGTTGCAACATAACAGGAATTCAGCTGGTCAATTAAATCACTGTAAGTTCAAAGTACCGTCCCTGGATAGGGAGCCAAACAGAGTTCGTGCCCAACCAGCCTGCTGGAACATATTGTGATCGCTTTTGTCGTACTTCGCGGAAAACGCATATTCCACGAACTTTATTCGCAGTTATTTATCCGACGAGTGCTTCCTCGAAGGTGAGCTGAAAAATTGACAAAAAAATAGGAGGAATCGTCCGTAGAAAAACTACGATTGCTAATTTGCTAGCAATTTACGTTGAATTCGATCGATGCAACGATATGAATTTCGATAAAAATACGCGCGATCAACGTTCGTAAATCCAGTGTTAAGGAACCACACAGTCCATCGAATGCGTGTGTGGCGTGGTCCCGAGTTAGAAATTGCCAGGTTGCCTCGGATAATCAAACCTCGAAGCTCGCGAGGGATGAAAAACGAAGAAACGCGATCAAACAACGGCTGGCAATTGAAGTCGCGATCAAACGACACCCGGCGACAAAGGGCGAAATGCTGGTGGCAGGGCGGCGAAACCATTCGATTCGACGAGGGAACAGCCACGTCGGTGAAACCGTGACGAAGCCACGGTAAACGCCCCACGTCGGATGTTATTCAATTTCGCATTCATTACGCGGAAAACAAGAACGATCGCTTGGGGCGTCGCTGGTTCGTTAAAGCGTTCTCGACGCGTCCGCGATCGCGGCTGCGACTGTCTCTGTTCGCGATCGACCCTCCACACGGTCGAATCTCTGTTCATGGACGTTGGATACACGACACCCTGTGTGCAGAGACAACTGTGGAAGAATACGAACGCGTTTGCACGCGATTCGAAAGCTGCATCTACAGGATGCTTCATTACGTGTGGTATTGTAGCCACCAGGATACGTAAGAAAGTCGTAAATTCGTACAGACATCAAAACATTTCATGTATATCGAGTACATGGCAAGTAGATACGTTGATACTGAGCGAAAGATATCTTTATCTGTCTCCGTTTGTGTCGCTTAGTTTGCTTCGGTGATCGATGCGTATCTTCCTTAACGTCTGAAGAAATTTACGACCTCAACACATGCTGTGATAAATTTCCACAAACAATACTTAATATTGAGTGAGAACGGAAAGTATTTAAATGCTCTGAATCATAGTTTCAATCGTTGCTGTAAATGTATCGTTCAAACGGCACTCGATCTGCTCAAACTTCATTTCAGGATGTCCTGTTGAGGACGTTCATGCAAGCATCTACCCAAACATCATTAAATCTTCGAATTGGGAACGAAACCTACCACGGATCTACATATCTAACATTGCAAATACTCGTGTGGTAGTCGCGTGCTTCGTCAAACATTATCAAACGAAGATCAATCTTGCCAAAAAGGGAAATACGAACAAAGACTTCTTCAAAATCTTTACGCTATGTACTTTAAGTTGTATAGATCTGTGATATTATTTATACTTATTCGAACCTGCTCAAAGTCTAGCATTGTTTAATGAGTTATTAACCTTCAGACCAGGTTTTCTTTCGAGTAAACTTACTGTTTACCTTCTTGGGTGCGACAATTTTGTATAAACTATGTAGTTACGATTAAGACAGGGACGAATAAAGACGTTGAAACATAACGTGTAACTTGCAAACGCGTAAAGTTTGAAGATCTCCCGATCACCATAAGTTAAAACAATGTTTGTGGCTATCGAAGAATTTGTTAACCAGTGTTTTACACGTTTTGAATTCGAGAAGAATATCGACGTCGTTTGCCGGAATGTAACCGCAAAATTCGCAACAAGAAGTTCGCGAGGGGATCGATTGCGCGTCGTCGCGTCGGTGCGGCTTCCGGAGGCAGTTGGCTAGAGTTTCAACTCGGTGTGTGATCTCCACGGCATCGTGGTAAGGTAAGGATAAAGTAATTAGCTCTTAACTGCAACTTTTCGCTCTTATTTCGCGGCAGTTTCTTAACTGGGCGAAAATTACGGAACGCGAGCATCCAATATCTCCTCCTCAAAGAATTTTTATTCCGAACGTAACGAATTCTCCGCGTAAAGCTGGGTATGACTAAAAAAAGAAAGAAAAAACACGGGGAAATAAAATTATATTTATTATACGTCTCAATTAAATTGCGATCCCGTTGGAAAATTTCGAAATTTAATATCCCCTGCCGCGTCGATTTTAATGCGTTCCGCGCGTGACATAATGGAACGCGAAACGCCACTTCGCGTTCAATTCGACCATCGATCGTATTCGAAAATTATATGAAAATATCACGATGGCTGCGAATTTTTCGCCGCTTGTGCACGGTTTTGTTCCGATGGGTGATTAAAATAACGACGCCCGGAGACTTGTTCTCCGCGACTTTCGCGAAACGTGGTTTAGAAAGTAGTGTGTCCTTCGAACGTAAAGTTATTTACAGAAAAGATACTCAATAATTTTTGCGTCTTGTTATTTTGAAAATGTCCATCGAGCCACGGGTTTAGAATTCATACGCGTCTTTCGTTCCTCTGAGTTGGCTGGTTTCTCGCGCGCTCTTTTTACGTTCCCCTCCTTTTAATATCATTTATTCGAAGCTCGACGTATCGAGAAATAGGGAAATTGCCGTCATAAATGGGCACGGAGACAATCAACCGATATACACCGATTCCTGTAACGCGATACGCAATCTCGAGCGCTAGATATTGTTATCTATCGATTCGATGATCGTGCCCGTTATTCGTTCGCCACCCACGCCAACCCCTTCTACGCAATATCGAGTCGTTTATACATTTCCCGGCGTTTACCTCCCGTCCGCGCTTTTTATCTGCCAACGGCCCGTTAATATATCGACGGCCGTTCTACGCGAGTCGATTGGAAAGAGTTTAAGCACACCGTCTGCCTTTAATGTTCGCGATCTCGCGCATTTTCAGAGTTCAAATGGAACAAACGACGAAATTAGAGTAATATGCGCGGCGAAATAAATTTCATTCCACCCCGATCGCAACCCCCACGGACAATTTACCATAGTAACGTTTTCGTTCAACGTTGAAATCAACGGAATATTAAGTCGAAAGCTTATAAAAAAAATTATATATTTCAAGTTTAAAAAGTATTCCACGTCAAACTGGGAATCTCTTTGAAGTTTGGAGAGTCACATCGATGACTAAACGGAAAAAGAAAAGCTGCTTTAGGGTTCTCTTCGAGCCCTGACGAATAATTCACAACCGAAGAAACGTTGATTCGCTGTCCGTTGGCTCGCGTAATTCATTTACTTAATTAAATATCCATCGCTTAGCAGTCGATTTATTTCGTTGCCTGCGTGACCTGTTTATTCATTTAAATTCGCGTTAATTACTAAGACAGGCGGGAAATCGTAAAATCTGGACCTGTTCGATTTTCGAGCGATCGTTTGAACGGAGGTGTCTCGATGAATCTTTAAAGTTCCCCCGAAAACGTTTCGACTACCATTTGAATTTCCTTTTCGGCGTTATCGTTCCGTGGACGTTGTATTTGCTCAGCACCACGGTTCTCTGCAACGGTGGATCGAGCTTCAGAGAAAGAAAACTTGGAAAAATTAATTATGAAAATTTAGACGACGATTTGTTCTCCAAAATTGTCTTACAGCGAGTCAGAAATTTGTTCTCGTGGAACCGTCGTATTTATTTATCCATATTGTACGTGGATACTCGTTTTTCATACCAGAATTAGGAGAATCGCATGACGGATGCAGTCTGGGGAAGATAATACAGGCAACAGTGGGAAGGATAATGCTGCAATTTGTACACTTGGTAATTCCTTTGAATTTATGTGACCAAATTCATTTTATCCTATATACGTCGAAACAGTAATCAGTACTTCAGGCTAATAAATTATATTTTCGCTCCATTTTCATATCCAATGACAACCGATACGAGGCCAATAAATAATTAGGTAGTACGACTATTGGTCATCGTTTATCATAAATACAACATCTCATCTAAATAATAACCAATATTTCCCGGTAAAAGTTTCTTGTTCGACTCGCGAGCGGCTCGAGATCATCGCTGCAACCCCGTTTCGCCCACGAATAGCAAAATATACCCTCCCTTGGACAAATAATCGTTCCGCCTGCAATAGAAATGTACGTCTATTTTTCTTGCAACCCCTTCCGAGGGGCGGCGGGGGTGGTCTTTCACCTCCTTACGGGGCAGACAGGCCGTTCGCGAGACGAGCAGCGCTACACTTTGCGCGCACGTGTCCCTGGCGACGTGTAAATGCAACGAGAGGCCAAACTCGCCTCTCTCGACCGGATTCCCGCGGGATACCGGAAGTCGACGACGAACACCGGTGCAGGAGTTGCCGCTGGACTATTCTCGCAAGGATCACCGGCTCAACTTCGTCACGTCCATTTTAATAAAACTGAACACGCATATACAAAATATTCTGTTTCTATTGGCTGATATTTATATTCAGGAGATGAAAATTGCTCTTGAATTTTTAAATGAAATTTTAATTTGAAAGCTTGCCATCAATTTTTGGATGAATTTTCTATAGCTGAGTTCATAACTTTTTATATTAGTATTTTATTTTCGAAAAAGCAGAAAGAGGATTTTTTGAGGTTCTATTTTTCAAAGAACTCTTTTCCTCTAATTTCAACTGTGGTTTGCATCCCCTCTGGGTGAATACCGTCCAGAAATAAACAAATACGCGTGGAATATTTATCGATGCACCGCCTGTGTGAAAAGTTTTATGAAAATCGGCGTGTTGCAGTCGGTGGTGACGGTTCTTTGTTAGTAATTCGGCACAGGGGAGCTCGAAGGAAAAGCTCGCCATTGCAGGCGCGCACTGTACACACAGAGGCGATTCAATTGTTTCGAGAACGAGGAACTCGACGACTCCCTCCCCCACCCCGCGAAATTGAAGGCTCTTCGGGGTCGGGTTACCAAATAGCATCGATCCACAGACAGTTCGTTTCTGACTGGAAGAACCGACGAATCACTGACGAACGAAATCTAATCAATAGTTGGTCCCTAATTGCTACACCTAAATAATTTCGATCCTGGCGGAACTTTTATATCTTGCGATTTACCTGAACTTCAAAATTATTATTGTTTTAGTACGAAATAAAGTAAAAAGCTCTACTACATTTAAAAAAAAGTATCGTAGACAAAATAGGATAATTATTTTCGTTTGGGTAGCAATATTCCAAAAAAATGTCAACGTCGATGTGGTAAAACGTACAGGATCGATTCCCTTGCGCTTTTGCGAAGTAAATGACGCCTGCTATAGTGTGAATTGCAATTACAACGATATCTGTAATACTTCTTTTTCAGGGCTCGTGAATATTTCAAAATTAACACTCGAAATTGAATTTCACACTTTCAAAGGCTACCATTTTATCGAATCCTTTTATACCGGTTCGCATGAAGAGCATACTCGTATAACTTTGAAAAAGAAAAAAAATTGAATCTGTCAATTTGGATAATTGGAAAATACTCGATCAACGTCACTAGTGTACCACGTATTTCGAATGGGGAATAAACATTTGTATGGAACTTTGATGGCCGCTGTTGCGGTGATTCTTGTTTATTTTAATGCTTAATCGTCGATTGATTTTCGTTCCTTTTGTTCGGATTATTAGCCAACCCCTTTTATTGGGATTTTCGACTTTGCAAAATTTAATAGGGTAATGGAGGGTTTCTTTTGTTCGACAGTGGGCAGCGTGTTATTGAACAGACAACCGGTACAATTAGTAGCAAATAGTGCACATGCCAAGATTATTAAAAACTTCTTTTAACGACTTATTTATTTGCGCGCATCTGGAATGCAATATAAAGTTCGATAGAACAGGATGTCTAGACAATATTATTATACAGCCTTGGAGAATTTTCTGATTTATTTTAATTTCTAATCAGGTTAGAATACCCTGTTGAGTCACGGTGTAGCAGGTTGGAGGAATTGATTTTTTTAAAAATTGTTTTATTTACGTAAAAGCTTCCGAGAGTATTTTGCAATTGGTGTCGCGTAAAAATTAGAAAATATAACGAAGATATGAATTTTTGTCGTGACATATCTGACCACATACCACGATCGATTCGTCGTCGATGAACGCGTCAACGGTGAGCGACAACATTTGTCAGTCGATCCTCCGTATTACAGGGCGGTTTGGTTTGAAAATCCGGAAAATCGAACCAGAGAAGGACGTCGACGGTCGACAGTGTGATACGCCGTCGAACAGAGCGTACGGGAATTAAAAAGCATTATCGCTTGTCTCCGATGGAAATTCAGTCCGGGGACCCGAATCGGATCGATGCCATTTTATTTTTCGCGTCACACGTACGCGTACTAAATTTCATTTTCAAGCTTATTACGCGCCCCGTTCGCATTACAAATCTCGTGTCGATTAAGCTTACAGAAACGTTAAAAAAATGTTCGCAAAGAGATCCACTTATCCAAGTTTTCTCGTTCATCGACATTAAACATAAAATATCCCCACCAGAGGTTCAATCTTTATAGTGAATCGAAAAAATTGATTCTATACACATTTTTCTCCCAATAAGTACAAACCCTCCAGAATATTCTCATCATAGCCCCATGCAAGTATTAAAAAAATTAACTAAGATACGAATTTTTTTGTAGTATCGCTATAGCTTCGTCGTCGAACTTGCCAGCGGTGTATCTGTAAAACAATTCCATATATTTACGTAAACAAATTTGTGTGACTCGGTAGGATACGTACAAAGTAACTGTTAAAAATTTGAAGCTTGTATGTCAATCAGTTTCCATGTTATAAAGTTTCGTAGGAAAGGGGGAAAGATTCTCCGCGTCGCGGAAGGATTTCGTTTGAAAATCAGGATAATCGAAAAGGCAAAGTGAGACGTCGGTGGTCAGGCAGTGTGATACGCAGTCGAGCAATGGTCGAGCACACGGGAATTAGAAAGCATTATCGCCTGTCTCCGGTGAAAATTCAATCAGGGCCGCGGCAGTCGATCGCATGGTCGCGGTAATTGAAACGCCGCCCGCCGGAAAATTCGACTCGAGCGTACGGGACCTCAGGGATGCGATCGAGTATGATGTCGGAATCGTGCAAATATGCGATTCGACCAACAAACCGACCGGAATGGTGGAAAACACCGACCGTCCTCGAATACGTTGACGCCTCGCGATCGAATCTTCCGCTCGATCGTTAATTAACGGAGACACTGATCCAACGGAATTGTCAAATCGCGAGGCACTCGACGAGTCGCTATTTTACACGCGCCATGTTCGAAAACAAATCTCTGAATTTTCACCAGAAATTGCAATACCCACGAGAAGAAGACTCGAAATCGAATTTTCTATCGGAGTATTTTAAATTGTAATTAAATTAAATTATTCGATGTCTCCTATCTGGTTGAAGGGCTCAAATGTAATACAGAATATACTATAATCGGGAATATCCAATAATAATTCCAGTCTTTTGATCGACAGTGTACGCCGACCGAGATAGAATTAAAGTAGATATCTGTGACAGTGCGTGAAAATAGATTGCAGTAGATTAACTGAATTTTATAGGAATAGACTACAGTTGTTTTTAAGTCTGACTCGATGCTCAAAAGGAATACTTTTGGCAAAGATTTTTATTGAAAATGTGGCACTACGATTTCGTCAAAACAGGGTACAGTTAGATGATGGTTCACAACACTATGTGAAGCAAGTTAAAAACTGGTAGAAATTATTTCGCGTAAACAACTAGTACGAATTAGTAACCTCATTATTGAAAATCAGCAGAGTTCTGACGAAACTCGTGGAGTAATAAATTCCATACCACATCAATGTCAAGCTTGTATCGACTTAGAAAGACATTATTAAACGTGAAATTAAGATCACTGGGAAACTTTATTTATTATCTATATTTTTTAAATGTTTAATAGCGATAGGTTCAAATAATATTACATAGGAAAGTTGCATGATACAAAAAATCTAATCAACATGGAGGATTTGGAGAGATTTAATTCCAAAGCATGTAAGTCTCACCAATACTAAAACATACCTAGGTTATCTTCTGTCTCGTGCTTAACGGACTCGGAGTGTCTAAGCTCCTTAGTAACCTAAGTATCAACTGGGTTCATGATTATGTTCTCGCATAAAGGTCGGTGAAGATAATTGGGGTTATCTAGCTCGTAAGACTACTTAGAATATTTTGGTGCCTGGAATTTTCCGGTTGTTTATAGCTTCCTTTTGTCCATAATTTCATTTCTTTCACAACTCAGTCGATCATGTTGGTTATTTATCTTATCTTTGGTTTTTCACTTCATCGATTATAGATACATGATTCATGGATTTCTGAATTCAAAAATTTATGAGAAAAGAAGAACTTTGATTTTCAAATATATGGCGATCAACAACGAGTTTTTGCATTGCAGTATTTTAAATCCCGTTGTTCATTCACGGTTTTTCAGAAAAAGTGAATCAGATAAAATGGACTACGTTGTAAAATAAATAACCAAAAATGGACCGTTGAATAATGAAAATGGAAATTCTTTATAGGTCTATTTCCAGTTACGAGACTGTCAACACAAGTTATTTAAGACATTTGCACAGTACCGTACATGCAGACTCGTCTAAGCATGGGCTGAATCCCCTAATTCGATTTTAACACCTATCGAAGTTAGGGCTAGTTCCTGCTAATATAGGTATAAACTCTCCCTCTATCTCAGACTTCATCTCCACCTAACTTGGCCCTAACCTTGACGCAATTTGAACGTAACCGGATACCCGGAGAAAAATTTCATCTAGTTCGAAACATAAATTAACAGCAAAATTCCAAATAAATACGATCAACTTCGATGCTCGATTTATTTTTTGAATAAGTTCCCTGAAATTTCATGTTCAAGATAAATTCTTCAGTCAATACAAATTAGTAGAAGGGACAAAATTGTTCTATTCGTACATTTATTTTACGTCAACAAGTAATGCATCTAAAAATCAAAATAACTTCAGCAAAGGCGAAATTTTCGAACTAAAATTTATTCTTATATTTTCTGCATATTACAGTGAACAAAATTGAGGCACAAAAAATTAATTTGCATGCTAAAAACTGTCATATAAATACATATTTTCAACCCAGAATTTTATCTTCGAAGTGACCAATAGTTGTTTAATCGGGATTCTTTCTCTCCCGAAGCGAGAGGGGGAAATTTATTTATTCGAGACTCGCTAGTGACGCCAACTTTATAGATATTAAGAAGAGAGCACGGGCCACGGTGGCCCTTCAAACAGTCGATTCGACGGAATTTATGTGCGGGCGCCTGGCCGAGATTACAGTCCGCTCGTATTCCTTTGGCCTCTGGGCGAACCTATTATGCGGGCCATGTACCGGCTTGTATGATTATTGTATTTCTGTCGAGCACTTGTGCCCGGGATATCTCCCCTTGTCTGTCTCCATCCCCTCATCCCTGTCTCCGCGGCCACCCTTGCGCTGGCGATGTCGGGACTCGGGGTTGAAGGATCGTTCGGTCGCAGGCGTCGTAGAAATGCAGGCGTCTCGTAAACGTCCACGACTCTGATTTTCCTCCTTTTTTACACAATGTTCTTTGCGTCCAAATTGTGGACGTCCATTCGCGTGCCGTGCATTTCAAAGACTTTCGATCCGCTCCGGTGATTCTTTATTTGTTAAATTAAAAGCAAGCTCAAATTACAAGACCTCCAGCTTCTCTTATATTTCTCCCTTCGTTTCGTGCTACACGAATTCAGACGTTCCGTCCACGTCTTTATTATTGCTTCGCAGTTCTGTTTACGTAAAGACACTGCAATTTATTTCCAAATTTCTGTTAAAACACGCAGAACATACGTAAATAATCACAAATCAGGGGTGATTAACTTCGCCAGGCGGAAGTCCCGGCGCATTTATAACGACGAATTAGCGAAAGCCAGCGGGCGTCCAGTTAGTCTCGTATAATCAATAAGTCGAATTTGTTATATGAAACCGGACTGATACACGGAACGGCCGAGTGGCATGGAATATAAATGTTTCCGGCGCGGGAGCGGGAATAAAACCACCCCATCAGGACCGGTAGCCTCGAACCGCAATCAATCGCTCGACCAGAACGGATATTTTGGCCAGACTCGTCATCGAGCACCCGAAACTGTCAGCATTACTCGTTCGTAGTATCTGCAACCTCATCGACCTCGATTTCTGCTCCATCTTCGATCATAATTTTCATTACAAAAAGCAATGCCCTCTTTTTTATTATAATTTATACGAAAATCACTCGTTACAAAATTGTTCGATTTAAATAGGTCAGCTTGATAACTTGATACGAAAAAATTATTCAAAATTACTGTCGATTTTTCATTACTCAAAAAGTGACGATTATAATTAAGGTACGGCAATACTCAGATTAACGTTAATTTTAAGAAACTTTTCTCATTGAGCAAGTAGTCCCATAATTAACCCCTTGCCGTATAATGACTCGACACAAGTTCTTGATGTCAAGTTTCACACAACTCATTCGTCATCAAGTCGTACATATTAAAATCAACACATTTTTCATTCGGAAGGTATTTGTAAAATAAATTTACTCTTTTTCGTGGCCATTCCTTGTAAGGACAAATTCAAACAAAATTAAATCGTTAGCGAAGGGGTTAATAATGCAAATATAAAATAAAACCCTGTTATTTTGCCTCGAAGATCGACGAAACTTCGATGCTCTTTTATTTTGTACGAAAAGAAATTACCAGAGCAATTTCGGAAGTACAGGCGCGAAGGTGAGGGGTTGGGTGCACGTGGGGGAGGTGGACGGAGGCTGGAAAATTGATCGAACAACTGTTTCCGGAATTTTCATTGAATTCTCCCGCGCCGTCACGCAACGATCACCGAACCTTCGAATCGTCCATCGATCGACGACGTAGAATAGGGGCTGGTCGGTGCAGAAGGGGTGGAAAAAAGCTCTGGCGTTCGGCGACTAGCGGGAAATCCGGTCGGATAAGGGCGCTTTTAAAAATTCAGTCGGCCACAGACGCGCGAACGTGGGATAAAGGAGTGGCGAACATCCAGGCGTAAAAAAAGCGTGTCACTGTTTTCGGGGCGTGGTGTTGGAACCAACCACCCCCACCTACCCTTCTCTTCAGACGAGCGTCGTGCATTCGCGCGAGCGAATAAATCTTAAAGGTCGTGGCTGGAAAGGGGGAAACGGAGAGAAATTTATCGAGGGAGTCCTTCCATTTTTGCCAGCGAACCCGACAACTTTACGCGTGCACCCCATACCCCTAATTCAAGCGCGGCCATCGTTGTTATTGCCAGCGTTGTGCCACGTCTATTACGCCCGGTATACAATAATTCGTATCGCGTCTGGCTTTAATGCCTTCTCCGTTGGGCGTTCAGACGAATTTCATGGGGTGCGAGGCCATTCGATATTGTTCGGCGAAGAAATCGATTTCGAGGGGAACCGACAGGTATTCGAGGGACGAATAAATCGGACTAATTTTCACCAGTCGAAATTATTTTGGCCAGGGGGTTAATATAAGACGAAGGTTTCGGTTCATTAGAGGATAAAAGATATTTTTCAAAGGGAAATATACGAATAAATATATTCGGTTAATTGGTTAATACGTTAACGAAAATTCGTCCTTGTTAATTTGCACCGTATTCGACCGGTTCGTTTGTCGTCGAACAAATATGAACGGGATCGGTTGCTACCGTCGACGGTACACACTTTCATTACATTACCGTTACAAGGATCGACCGTATCCGTTCCAATTATTTCGCTAATCTTGTCCAATTATTAAAATAAACCGCGGACCACGGTTTCCCCAGTGAAATCCCCCTAATCATCGACGGTTGAAATTTCCGTCCTGCCGATTTCTCTCGCGCGATAATCACAATCACAACTTATCGCGCACGTCGACGCCCACCCGGTGCCAATTTGTCGGTTCGTCGAGTGAAAAAGGCATTGTCGCCGTCATCCCTCCCCCCCTCCCCCTCCCGCCGGTGATCCGATGATTTCCAACTGGCTTATATTTTATTTACCGTTCCATTTACGCTCGTCGACAGAACGGTCACGGATACTTTTCAAAAAAAAGAGAGAGAAAAAGATAAATCGAAAAAAAGATAAAATGAAAGCAGACGTGCATTTGTTCGGACAGCCCTATAAACCGAATTCAACGATCAAATTGCTCTTTACATTCGCTCCTCCACATCCCCCTTCTCGTCCCGATATTGTTAATTACTTGTTTGTCACGATGTCGCCGCTAAACAGACGTGCGCGCAAATTGCGCGTGACACTCCGTAATTCTAAATGTACACAGAGACGGTAAAAAATACAAGCACCGCGACGCGCTCGACCGGTGATCAATAGATAATTTGCCTGCCTGCGCGGACTGTGGAATTAATGCAAAAAAACCCTGATTTCGGTAACCGTGGACGCTTTACTTTTTATAGGGACGAAGAGAATATAGTGATCGACGTTTCAATCCTATCACTAGGTTGTTGGATCGTACACCAAGTTTCATTAACCATAGATAAATTTGTACACTAGTCACAATGTTTCTATAGTTAGAAATACTATAAAATAACAAGCAAAACACTTCCATTCTTCAGAGTATAATTTGAATTATGATCGACATTTCAATCGTATCACTAGGATGTTGGATCCTACATCAAGTTTCAATAACCATAGATAAACTTATATAAGAGTCGCAAATCATGTCCCCATTTTTAGGTAACGCTCCTTTAGTTGGAAATACTATAATAAGCAAAACACTTCCAATTTTCAGAATATAATTTGAATTACATTTACATACGTGTCAGAGGAGTTTTAAAATTGACTTATCGAAAGGTGAACATTATGACAAGTACATTTTTAATTTGTCCAAAACAAGGGAGGGACCCCCGGAGGCGCGGGAAACGAAATTATCCGAGGTTGACACGCGACAAAATCGAAAGAGTGGCGTTTATGCGACGCCGGGGAAGCTTAAGGAGGGCGAACGGAAGCGGGAATAAAAGGAATGTGCGCGAAAACTCTTTCAAAGGGTAACGTATCCCGTGGGGATCGGCGTTTCGTGGTTCTCCGCGTTGGATTACGAATAACGGCGTTGTTTCAATTTACTTCCAACCGGCGTCGCGGCGTCTTTCGTCGAATAAGACCGCAGAAATCCGACTCGGGGCTTTCGAGTTCAACAAAGCCACCTGCGTCTACGTACAACGATGGAAGTCGAACTTCGACGCCGCTTTTCACGGCTGCTTTCGTCTTTATCTTGCAATTAGAAGACGAATCGTAGATTACTTCACTTTATCCCTTTCTTGATTGTAATTTGTAATTACTACAGGGCGAGGAGGCTTCGTTTAAAGCCTTCTCAATCGCGAGCTTTCGATCTTATGCCACGAGTGAAGAAATTTTTATAAGTACCAAATAATTATGGAACGACTCGATCGAATTTTTATGTTAGAATTTTTCTGTTTGAATATTATCGCGGTTGCAACTGCAGACGAGGTTTAATAAAGCATCGTAAGAGACAGCGTTCCGGTGACTCGCGTTCATTCATTCAGCTCTCCAGTGACAAAAAGTTTACGACGAATCTGAAATTAACTTCCTTAAGACGTCCCGTCCCCGCCCTTTGCTTTCTTTACGGCGACTGTCTCATTTAAGTCTTGAAAGTTCATAATGAATCTAAACTCAGGATTCTTAACCCCTTAACTACGGCAAAGTGAATTATCTTTTTTCTGATGGCGGTTTATTTTCATTTAGGTCGGGGGTAAAGCGTGGCGTCGCGAAGTTTCTCACTCGTTGGCGCGACAAAGGGTTCCGGGGAAAGGATTTTAACCGTTTTATCTGGCAGAAATATTCAATCCAGAATTTTTAAGAACGCAATTAGCCCCGAGCAGCGATAATCTGCGAAAGTCTGCGTAGGATTCACGCGGGAGACTTAAATAATAGGATCGTAACTCGTATTATTAGGTTGTCCAAAGAAATTCGGCATATTTTTTAACTGTAATTTGTCGAGTGATAACAAAATGGGATTTTAAACACGATGATGTATGATCTGTCGTGGTTATGAAAGCCATTTCTCCACAATATCGTGCCGGTTCTTTTTGGGCGAAAAACATCCACCTTTAATATCGTATGATATATGAATAAGATACCCTTCGAGTATAATATACAATATTAGTTAAAATATAATTAATAAAGGAGGAAACGCAAAGAACAATTATGAGTTATAGTTTTAGAAGAGTCAGCCTTCTTCGCGATCATAGTTGACGTATTATTAAGAGAAATTGTTACGGTGAAACAATTAATCAGATAATAAAAACGTTCCGGTATATCCTGCGATAGCGGAGAGATTTGTATTTTGCAGTGATCTCGTTTTAAAAATAAATGGAACGATTAATGGAAACTCAAAGATATGCAGAACATATTTTTGCAATCAGCGAGTAAAGGGGTTTTCAACGATATACAAATATACATTATTTAGACTGAATGTTTAAAAATAACAGAAAACGAAGCGATTAAAGCGACATTTTCTGGGTCATCCTAACATATTTATTTTTAAAAGCTTGCAATTTGTTAATAGAAAAAGTAATATTTATTATAGCTTCAAAGCGGTCGAGCCATCTATGGCTAATATTTCATAAATGTTATTAGAAATACGTGTTCTATGATTTAAAAAAAAAATAATTGAAATCAAAGTGCTCTTCTTGAGTGATGGAAACACGTTACTTTTACTTCCACGCTTACTTTTGCAGTGAACTTTATGCACATAAGATTTATTATTTATTTTTCTATTACCCTAGCTAACCAGATGACATTTTGCGTTCACAGGTGAGCAAGAGCCCAATCCGTTTCATCGTCGCGAATTCGAGATCGCGGATCGCGCGACGATCGAGAAGACTGAACGGTGTAACTTTGTTACGAGGCGGCTCGTGATTGGTGGAGGATTATCGTGTCGTGTGAGCGGAGGTGGCATTGACGTCGCGTATAGCGTATGGGAGATCACGGCAGCGCTCGAAAGGGCTCGGTGAAACGCAATTTAATGCAATTTCTCGTCTAGTCGGAACTTTTAAAGTTGTTAGCCGGCGGAACCGGTTGAGTGGTCCTTTCTCGTCGATGCCGCGCACGCGTGCAGATTGCCGACGGTAAACGCGGCCGGAAGCGTTTCTGCGGGACGTTCTATTGTTATTTCTGCGTTCAGGGGTGGGACCAGTCAACGCGACCATAGGCTCTTCGCGGCTCGTGACAAACAGAACGACCCCAGAAATTTAATATTTCTGACGATATATTCCCGTAATGGAAGATTTACATTCCAAAAGGAATTTTAATTCGAGACCTTCCGTACGGATATCAGCGATGAGAATAATAGGAGACGTATCCAAAACATTCTTTTACCCGTATTTATTATCTCGAGGATCTAAAACCAGAGATCGAGTAGTCGAGGTATAAATATTTAACGCGAAGGTCCGAAAGATTATTTTCAAATAATTCTTGCCTAGGTCCAAGATTGTACAAGTTTCAAGTTAAATCTAACTTCTCCCCAACCGAGTCTCTAACGAGGCTCCCATCCCTTAATCGACTCGAAAATAGAGCCTGGCACCCTGTCAATCGGATACTCGAACTCCGATATCGATCATTCCACGCGGGAATCGCGGCGTGGATACGACGGGGGTGGTTTTTAATCCGCGTCAGGACGGGGTTGGAAGCCCATGAAAGAATCTCCGCGGAAGTTTGGCCGCAGGGGCGCGCGAATTGGCCCGACGTTGACCGCGAAGCAGGTATTTTCACTCTCCGAAAGGGTGGTCGAAGGGGACGGGGTGGGCGAGGGTCCAGCGAAAATAACGATGGCGACCCGTAGTCGTTAAAAGTTGAAGGGATTACCCGTTTCGCGACGGGGGGAGGGGGGGGGTGGAACCGTATGGCCGCAGAGTGAACGTTCGAGGGTCAATTCTAACCGGTCGACGGTTATAAACGTAATTTGTCCAAGCTTGTACAGCTTGTTCGCCCTTCTTATTCGATCTCTTCGTTGGTTGTTCGGTTGCAGCCCGGTTTGGAAACGCCCCGCGGGGTAGTAATTTAACTTTACCGGGCGCGGAAGTGCGCGTGCCGTTTCGTCACGTCCGTGTGACGTTCTACGAAACAGAATTCGACGTTGCAGCCCTCCAACCGGGGGTTGTTAGCGCGTCGTTCGCCGTTAATTGACGAAAAGAAACGAAGTTGACGATCCTCCCGCGAATGAAAAATTGGATTTCGACGGCGGAGAGTACCCTCGAAATTTATTGACCCTGATACTTCGAGTGTACACGTTTCGCGTGGAGGATTAGGTTCTGTACGTGCCAGAGATTCTTGAAGGAAACTGCTTACTATAAATTATTTATCAATAGGATGTCAAGAATGATTATAAGCGTGTGGTCAGTTCCAATGATTCGGACACATTAAACGTAATTGTATAAACTATATTATTTAATATTACGATAAACTATTTGATACAAAGTACATAAAAGACGTAAGCGTAAAAAACATAAGCGACTTCTGTCGACCAAAGTTCGATGCAGAGTGCATCTTGACTCCTATTTAAGTATTATAAACATATGAGGTGACCGATACGGAGGACCCCCGAACTTCTTGGTTAAGACATATACACTAATATAAATTCCTTATAAATTGTAATTTTATCCCATACGCCATTGGCTGGAGACATGAATCATGGATAGAACTATTGTGTTTCGCAAAAGAGGATATCGGACAACTACTGTGACCTTGAAGTGTCTTTGATATCCTCTCGGAGAGTTTTATTCGATTGGGATTGTTGATCTTCGCAGATCAGAGGGTTACTCGATCGCAAGGGCTCGACTTTGAACACGCAAGCCTCGAGCACTTGAGGGAATTGCGTGGTGTCACAGCGATCACTCTATAGATACAGGACGTGTGTCAAGGTACGATTCGAACACTGCAGACGTACTAATGCTCGTCTATTTGGCCTCCACGCGTCGATTCAGCTTTGATCCACGAGCGTGTCGCGCTCGCTACGTACAAGGGTAATGCGTACCATGTGCGAGTAATTTAACTTCCCAGCCGTGTGTGCGCGTGTACGGTCCTGCCAGTGACGTTGGCTAAATTAAATTCACGGTCACGCCACTGGTTTACCAACTTCGATTTATCTTCTTTCCCTCCGTTATTAGGAAGCACGACCCGGTGACGCTTGTCATAATTTTTCCCTACTTAAATATCCAGGGCGATTTAGCGACTCGGATATTAATTGTTTGATCGAAGGGTTCGAATAATTAAAGAACGAACGGACCAACGAAGAAGGCCTTTGTTCCGTTGCATTAATATAAACGATGTTTCAGATCGTGCTAGCATGCGAGTCGAAACAAGTCGCATTGCCTACTTACCCTTTGATACACCGATTGCATTCATTATTACGGTAGCTATTACTTAACGACTATTACATTTTCATATCGCGGTATGAAATATTAAATCCCATTCCGTTCGTTACGAGTGGATACCAAGTCACTCGCGCTCACAGAATACCACCTCCCGGTTCCCAGGTCACTCGTGCCATCGCGGTTCAGAAAACAGAATTACACGAAGCTGATCTCTCGCGGAGACAAGGACGATTCCTACCCTAAATCCACCCCAATTAGACCCATTCCGACACCCTCGATCCCGCGACGACCCCTCGGACAAAATGTTTGCGCGCACGAATTTACATGCCACCGATAACCGAAAGGGTGTCGTTTGGGGGTGGCTCCATGCGAGTAGGGTAGATTCGTATCGGCGTAGCGCGGCGATCGTCGACCAGACTAACAAGCAAAGTGTCGGTGTAACATGGTCCGTCGTTCCCTCTCGCTCTGAACCTCTCCGGCAACCCCTTTTCTTAAACGTATGCATGACTCTCGACCGATTCGGCCCTGTTAACATATAAATTGCCGCTTAACGGCGAGACAATCAGTTCCCGGGGAAGCCAGCGAGGTGACGATGGGGTGGTTACAGGGTGGATACCGTAGAGGGGTGGTGAGATACGCGACGGGGTGAAACAGAACGAAGACGGATCGTCGGTACGAGGGACGGGAGGGCACGAGACCCTAAACAACGGGACGATCGTCCGAACGACGTTCACCGACGAGAAATAACAAGGGCGGGGGTTGAAAGGGGGGTTGGGCGAGATTCGATTCAATTTCCTAAGAAACTCTTTAGCGTTTGAGATACAGCCGGCGAAAGGATGCGCGCGTGAGGATGCACGGAGGGATGAAACGGATACACGGATCAGGTGGGGACGAGGAGGCGGACTAACTAAGAGGGGGTAGCGAAAACGAACCGAAAAGAGACGCACCAGCCTCGTGACAGCGACGGGGGTGAAGTGGTAAAAGCGTAATAGGGAGAGACTCGAAAGAGACTGACTGCGAAGAGAAAAGAGAGGAACGAGGACGGGGGGGGGGCGCGAACGGGGGGTGTTGATATCGGGAAGAACGGAGACGGAGGACAACGCAGGAGCGAGGAGGAACTCGAAGGAAAAGGAAAGAACCGAAGGGGGACTACGGCGATAGAGCGAGCGAGAGGGGGTGACTAACTGACCGAGAGTGCCAGGAGCGCGGGGGAGTAAGGATTCTGTGCGCGCGCGCGTGGCTGGCGCAAACTCTTCGTGCAGCTTCCCTCGTCAGTTGCAAGTCAGGAACTGTCGTGTCCGCGTGGCGTGCGAATAGTTGCTGCTTGTGTCACGGTGTGTGCGCGGATAGTACGCCGGTTTAGAGGTTAGAGGATCGAACGGAGCCGTGTGACAGTTGGCACCGACGTTGGGATTTGAACGTGCCGGCGGCCCCCCGGACACAAGGCCCGATGACTGTTGGCGGTGCGTATCCCTGGACCACGCCGTAGATCGGGACCCCTTGGATAACAGAGCCGATCGCCCCCCCGAGGATCCAACGCGACAAGATGGATAAAGACGTTCGACGGAAGTGCGGAAAAGTGCGACGTGCTCTGTTCCACCTGCTGCTGATAGTGGGGGGTAAGTTCATTGTCACGATCGTCACGATCGAGTGTGTTGTCAACGATCCCCCAAACATCTTACAAGTACCCCACAGTGCGTTAGTAACCTGGAGAACCGACGAATTCTTCGACGCTTCCGGTTCGTCGTTCCAGACAGAGGATCCGCTGCAGGAAGGGATGTAGGATCACCCGCAAACCCTCGAAATGGGGACCGTTTCACGCTGGGCGGGAACCGCGTCGTTACGACTTTTGTCCGCTCCCTAAGGATCCCATTTCGATCCCAACGGCCGTGGTCCCTCGTTCGATCGGACACCTCTGGATCGTTACGCTCTCCGGAGTGTCTCTTCGATTGGCGCACCGACTTCCTGGAGAATATACCCGACTTCCACTCGCGGCGACCTTTCTCGCGGCAATCCCCGGGATCACCCTTTCAATTTTTCCTCCAAGTTCCCTTAATGCTTCCCTCCCCCAACGTTCCGTCGGTGGGTTCGACCGATGGTTCGATCTTTTTGCCAGCAGTCCTCCTCTTTAACGAGTTTCGCAATCTCTTCGATTTCCTGCGTCGACTCTCGGTCCCAGCCGGTCGAACGTACGGCTCGACGATTTGGAAAAGATCCCAGCAATGGAAGAACGATGGTGCACCAACGGAGACTTCTACTTTAAACGGATGGCATCCAATCGGTGTTGGCCCCTCTAGGCCCAGACCAGATTCTTAAGGATCCTTCCCTTAATTATCTTTAAAATTTTAAATAGGTGGTAATTTTTAATAGGCAATTCTAGAGACTCAAACTGATCCCATAGATACAGGAACTTTGTTTCTTTGGTAACATAACGATTGTCATCCCGCTGTAGTTTTATTTTAATGCTTGCTGCCATCCTCTTCACTTCCTTAGGGATCCTTTGTTTAGTTGTTGAGGTTTTGAAATTTGGTTAGTCGCTGGATCCACGGATTTCTAGTCTGTCGACACGAACCCCTTAGGAGTAGGTGGAGGGTGGCTCAGGATCAAGATGACTTTCAAAATTCCAGAGACTATAGCTCGACAACGCGGGGAATTATCTTAAAGGTAGATGAACGTTGTTGCTTTGGTAATCCGACGTGGATCCTTGTCACCATTCTATTATCTTGTTTTGTTTAAGTAGTGTCAAGTGACGTTTGTTAGCTACAGGATTCTACGTTTCAGCGCTCCGGAGTTCAAGATTAGATCTTCCCTAAGATGACGAGCTACATTTTTACCTGCCAAGTGACTGAAATCCTTTGAGAGTGGGTGTAAGGTTTTTTAACTTGGAAATTTAGTTCTTTCGTGACTCTGGTCATTAACTATACAATCTTATTATTCTTGTCAGCCTTCAATACCCTTGCTTTATGTAACAAAATGTTATTTCTAGAAAATTAGAAAGAAATTCTTCCAACACCATCCTTTAAAAATTATTTCTTTTAGCCTCCCCGGTGAAAAGTTCTAGCCATATACAATTTTCTAGACTCGACGACTCGATGTACAATGCATCAATCCAATCGGTAAATATTTTCCACCTGTAAAAGTTAATTTCTCCCCTTAGTGTCGTGTCCCCCAGATTTTTTCCAGCCTGTCGAGCTATAGTTTCGGAATATTTTCCGACCCGACTTGAATTCCTCAGGTGCAGGGAAGCTTCCTCGAGACCCGAGAACGTTCTCCGCGTGCTTGCACGACATCCGTACCTGGAAGCAAGACAAATCGAGTCGAATACGCGTCGGAATGCATACGGCGCGCTCCATTTTCCAGCGTTCTTTCAACCGACACCAGATCACAGCGTGTTTCCAAACAGTTCCCCTCCTCAACCAGCGTTTCGTCGTAAGTGCTCGCGATATTGAAATCCAGCCTGTCGCTTTACGGACGTCGCGATCGAAAGTAAATAATATCTTTTCGCGATACACCGTTCCGACGTAACGCATGCCCTTGCGTCTTTCCTCGAGAATAGATGACTCGCCCTACGTTGGGGGGATGACGGACGTTATCCTGCGGAATTTCGCGTTTCGTCGAACTTCGTATTCACGATCACGATTCGATGGAAACTCGTTCGATTGCAATATATTTGCATCGTGGAAGACGGAAGTTGAAAAATTATTTCTACATCTGATTAACTTCATTCTCAAAAACGTTTTCACTCTCACGAGTACGCTTCTATTCGGAGTAGCGGCGAGGATCGTTTAAAGACGTTTCGAATCAAAGAGAGAAGCTTAAGGAGCCTCAAGACATTTTACAAAATTGCTGTGGTTGTACGTCTTGCAAATTCTTGAAAGAGTTCTAAGCCTCGATTGATTCGAATATCTTGGACGTTCGGAACGTCTTCAAAGTTCGGAATATGTAGAAAATGTTGAAGAAATATTTACAAGGCGTGAATAAAATACTATGGACAATGATGTATCTTTTCAATGGTGAGGAAACTCATAGAATTTATCGTTGAATAGAAATGATTTAAACCACCTAAAGTCCTCATTGGCGAAGTTTCATCGATCAAATACCACGTCGATAGCGATGAAGTATTATTATCAGTATTTGCCACGGGCAATATTTATCAATCAACAGTATCATTTATTAATTAGTTATTCGCCGGTCTTTCAATTTCCTGTTTCGTTCATTTGGCTCACCGACACGTGATTCAAAAATAATTCATTATTTACTGCTCGGGGCTCATTGAATTTACTTTCTTGATCAACAATTGATATTTATTTATTTATTTCGGTGAACGGGGATGATCCATTTGTATGCATGAATTGTTTCCATGTTCGACGATACGAAACAAATTTGTGTATACTTACCCTTTATTTATCGTTAAAGTTATATATAAACGTTTTAAAATATTATTAGTCACCTTCGTGTATTAAAAGATTCGTTGGTGCGCAAGATACGAAACGTGATAATGTAACGATAAAAAGAAACAGCGAGGTACAGAAAATCAAATTATAGAGTTTGAAAATTACCCAAGAAAAAAGAAAAAATTTAAATAAAGTTCTTCGGGGCACTTTAGCGTGTAGTTCTCTCCGGACGAGTCAACATGTTCAATTATGGGAATCCAGAGAAAGTTTTTACGACCCCCTCAAGGTGTCGCGACCCACAGTTTAAGATGTTTTGCTCTGAGGTCCAATAAACACACTTATCTTGCCGATTTATGTATAAATTCTCGGTTTCGGAATTTCTGATCCTTCGAAATCCTTTAGAAATTCGGTAATAGAAAGTTCACGGTTCCTTAAAAGATTGTAAAGATTAAGTTCAATATTCTACAAGCATTCCAAGAAAAAGGAAGAGCTTTCCTGTGTCTATTTTTATTTAAAAAATTTACACGATTAATGGCGGTAGCTTCGAGGAATAATTTAGCGGTTTCTACGAACCCTTTCGTCCCTGATCCTTGCTCCGAACTTTGTTGATTTCAATCTGCTAATTGCGTCCAGCTCGCTTTCCTTATCAGGATGCGAACGGGAGGGGGTGTGCGAACGAGCAGACAGACAGGGCCAGACGCGTTTTGTTCCCGTCTTCGGTTTCCCCTGAAAGGCTCTTTTCTGTTCTATTCCACCACCCTTCCGATTCCCCTGATCTCTGGTCTTTCTTCTCGGTTTCCCGTTGTTGTTGCCGTTGTTGCCAGCGAAACAATGGACGCGAAAACGAGGAAGACGCGCGGGTCGCGCTGCATCGTACGCGATACACTTATTTCGCTCGCGGGGAACCGATTCTCCTGGCTCTTGTCGCTGGAAATCGACCGTGATCCAAGGAAACGATCACCGGGAATTTTCTATTTGGTCTCGATCGATCGGATTTCTATGCGGTAAAAGGCATTTTATTCTATCGTCAATGGTCGTCAAGCTATTCAAACGTTTTGTCGTATCGATGTTTTCGAAATTCGTAGAAACTTAGATACGCAGTTAGGTCTGGATCAGATTATCGGTTATGCATAGATTAAATCTCAATTGGATCTCAGATATTGTCATAATAGGATCAGAGTTTGGTAGTAGTTAGGTATTGACAGATTATTGACGGTGAGGTATGAGTTAAGCCGCAGATGGATATTGGTTAAGTTCAGATCAAGTTTCAATTGTATCTCAATTAGCTGTCTAGCATCTTGTTAAGTCTGTCCGGGTAGCAATCAGGTCTTGACAGACCTGCATCAGCGATGTCTCGGTTAAATCTCGATTCTACCTCTATTAGATATAAGTCAGACAGAAATTATGTCTCAGACAATTGCTAATAACTATGTTAGGCCCACAGTAAAGTTTCTATAAAGTCTCAATTATATTTCAATATAATGAAACAAAGTTTCAATACCCATATACGTCGGATCTGAATTAAATAAGGGTTGGTTATCGACAAAGTATCGATCCTGTAGCAGTTGGACGCGAGTTTCATCCGTGCGGGGCATTAATTAGAGGTCTCAAAACGCGGTTGGATCAGTCGGATCTTCTACTGGAAGTAACGTTACACAGTGTCGGTGAAGATTCCGTGGAATGGCTGGTGGAACAGAAACTGGCTGAGCTGTTTAAGGGAAACTTGCAGGGTAAATTCTTAATTCGGCCTAGCCAACGTCTCTCTGGATCCACTTCGACGACGATCCAATTCAATTTGCCCCGAATCCACGCGACGTTCTCGCGGTTCGATGATCCTCCCACGAAACCCGGCGGAGTCGAACGACGCGGAACTTCGTTCGTCGATTGTAAACGTTCCTGATGAAACGATTGTTCCGCGCTCCGACTGATATTTTCGTCGAAAGTTTAGCTTTCGAGCCGGAGTGACGATCTCGAGCATAAACGTGCCGCTTCTGGGAACAGTCGAGCGCTGAGGTTTGCTACTTCTCGGTGACTGTAGGGCGGCGAAGGTTGGGAACAAACTTAGAGTACCGATCAAAGTGAGCTACGGAGTTTCGACAAATTTCGGGGCAAGAAAACGCGCGTTAGAGTTGCTTGGAATAAAATAATTATTGCGTTATTATATCACTTATATACGGTCATTTGCAAGAAACAAGTTTCTTTTCATTTTATAAGCATCGTTACAGTGTAAAAATACGAGTGAGAGTAACAGTACGCGAGATGATTGAAACGGTGTCCTTTGCACTCGATGTAAAATCCATTAATTAACGAAAATGATACGCATCGAAGTGCTTTTAGAGTTATAGAATTACAGGTTGCAACGATGCGTGTGTAATGCAGAAGCATTTCAAAATGTATCACTCTTGCGCATTAAGCGATTACGTAACTTGTTCGAATACTGTAAACAATGCTTCGAGCGCCATTTGCATCGGATATTGTTTCAAGGATATCATTGTAAACGTTTAATTCCGTGTACCTTGACGCTTTCGTTCGAGTATTGGGGGAAAATAACAAGGGGAATTTATTTTAAAATATATTCGAAATTCTCTAAATTCTAAAAAGATAATTTACGGTACTCTACGTTCCCGGTATTCGATCTTGACTATTTTTTCAATATTCCGCGGACGAAAGTTGTTGCATCCATTCTGCCAGCTCAGCCTTCAATTACTCCGAAAAGTTGCAAAATTATCCTCGACGTGACTTTAACGGCGGAGGCCGCAGATATCGAAGACTGACAAGTATTGACTCTTTTCGCGAAGTTTGCTTTCCGAGAAATTTCAAACTGGAGGCCCCCTGCCCTCCCCTGGTCTTCAGTCTTTCATAAACTGAGACGAGTGTCTTTCAGTTTTCCAGGAAGCGAACGATTTCTTCGGATTTGTCCTTTTACTGCCTGGCAGAATGTATTTGCCAATTTATTTTTACCTCCTTGCCACGAACGGCGAAACGGGTGACGGTTATCTTTCATGAGAACTTTCTGAAGAGATCCAGAGATTTAATTACGAGGATTTCAGCTTCATTAAGCAATTAGACTTCTTCGCGGCGCGCGCTCGTCACCTTTCCGCGTAATATTTAGTATTTCATCGCGTCACGGGTCGGAATGTTGGAGCTTGCGTTGAATAGCAATATTTTTATATCACGTTATGCTTCATCTTTATGTATATTTAAATAACGGTTCAATTTCTAAATATACGCTTTTTCGATAAAAGAAATTCTAGTTATTTTATCGTTTCAAAAATGAAAATTTTTCTTTTCACTAACATTACCATCGTAATCCTAACCTACACATTAACAAGGTCGACAGTAATCTTTCGGTCAAAAATAAAATCCACAAATTGATACAACTTTTGTCAACATAAAAATAGAAACGATCAAACCAAGATAATATATGGTGAGAATAAAAATTAATTATCGATGAAAGACACTTAAAGCCTAAAAGGTTCTCGAAGTCGATTTCCTAGGGGAACGAAGCCTCGCCAAACACTTTGTTTCCCACTTTCGATTTATTTCTTCGACACGAGCCACCTCGAAGCACCCCTGAACGGACCTATTAATGCGATTTTCGAATTCACGTCCTCGAGAAATATATAATCCGTAGAATATTGGAGGAGCTTGAGAGTTTTGTTGGGAGTTTCTCGAGTCGAGTCGAAAAGGCGACGAAGACGGTCCGGATTTCGTTGTTCCAGTGTTACAGAGGCGTTTTCAACAGCCCGACAGCAAATGAAATTCCTGGAAGCAAGGTCTTCTACGGTGACTTGGTTGATTCGAGGCTGCTAATTGCATCCGGTGGCCCGGTCCCGTGGCCCGTCCGACGTTTCTTATTATTGCATTTGTTGCGCGGATGTTGGGGGACGAACTTGGCGCGCCAGGCCAATTATTCCGAATCGCTTTATCGAATTATCCGCTCGTCGGTTACACCGTTTAACGACTCGCGGGCAAGAGCCTCGCGGTTGAATCGCCACGCAGGATAAATCGCATTAACGCCGCGCCCCCAGAACCTCCAACGGAAACGATACCACGACTTCGACGATGACTGATTTTACACGATAACCGGAACCGATTCATCCCTCAACCTTCGTTTTCAATTTCTCCGTGCATCCATTTCTCCATAAACCGGAGAAACAGACGATAGTGTCTGTTGGGAATTCCAACAATTTATAGGACACGTCATTTAGTTCACTATTACATGAATTACTTGTTGGTAATCTGGCAATGTATAGGCCGGGCCACGATATAGCGAGGTCGTGAACTAAACTCTTGAGGGTTGAGACCGACTAAAAATCGGTACGAGCGCGTTAAAATATTAATTTAATTTCACTTCGATAGGTCCGTCGGAAGTTTCTTCCATTATTTGTGGATCCCGCGGTATCGCGGAGTTTGAGAAACACTGGGGTGGGCATAAATTAACGTGCAGCTGACCCGCTACGCGCAATAAAATTCGAGCGGCAGGCGATACCGCGCGCAAAAGTGAATTGAAAACGTGGAATAAAATTTTTCTCTGCGAGGGTTCGTTTTCGTGGAAGTGGATTTATAAAAATTTTCGTCCCTCGTTTTTGATGAATTTTTGCATGCGAAATCACACCCTTGTCGATTGCACTCGTTGCCGGTCGTTGTGTGTAAAAGGGATACGAAAATTCTCGTGCAAGGTGCTGCGGGGCGACCTATTTTCATTTTTCGCCTGGACTTCATAATGAACCGTGTGGATCCTAAATAATTAAATTTCATTCGTAAGAAATATACAGAAAGCTGTTACAAATATAATTAGAACGAACGTTCTTCTATGTAATTAATTTTTAATTCCAAATTTATCGATTATATTTCTCCAAAGGAATATTCTTCGCAACAATTTTACCGTGCAGATTGCGATACTTTTTTAAAATATAATTATTTCAATTATCTCGTAGACTCCCTTCAACGGAATTTAATTATAATGCATTAAATTAATATCTTCGTTTTTCAAATTTCATTTTAAGCGATGTACTTTGAAATACGCTCGGGGAACATGGAAATTAAATATTAATATTTCAAGTGTAAAATGTAATTGATGAAATGTTGCGTGCAGCTAATGCACCGAAGCTAATTAATTACGGCCTGCTTTCGCAAACTTGGTAAACGTTAAGGGAGAAAAATTTGCATGTACAAGATGCAAAGTTAAAAGGATCTTCCTTTGACCCCAGCCGCTATGGTAACGGCGCGGAATTAACAATCGTCCCGTGGAAGCTTGTTCTAGCGGAAAAATGCTCGCTGTCATTCACAAAAGACTCCGAAAGACGGTCCAATTGTCGTTGTTAAAAGAAGGAAAGGACACTTGGCTCGTGAATTTCAAGGGAACGCTTGTGCCGTGTTCCACTTAGCGAAGCGGAGGACCGTTTGCTTATCATGGAACCGCGAGAAAGCTCGGATTGTTCGTTCCAAACGGGTCGAACCAACACGCCGAGAAAGAATCGGTGTCGTAAGCCGTAAAATAATCTGGACCCTCGATGCGGTTTCAACGTTAAACAGTAAGACCGCAGTAAATATTTTAATCCTCTCTCGACCGTAGTCGAGATCTCCCCCGCGACTGTGGTTTCAAACTTACCTGGCGATCCTTGAACGGAAACACGGGCAACTGGAACACCGAGGTTGTTCCGTCCGTAGACTTCGAAGTAGGACCGAATATCCAACGGGAAGTGGTCCTTGAAACATTGGCTCAATCCTCGAGGGTCGGGCAAAATTATTTTTCCAACAAAACAACTTGTTAAGGCGTGACTGTTTTCATTGAGAGAATCTGGAATCGTAAAAAAAAAACGCGAACATTTTTCACCGGACACTAGTAGCAATTTTGTTTTTATTTTAAAGAAGCAAGCCTCGATGGCACCCGTTCGTTGATTTTTAATTGAAATTGTCACGTAAATTACGCTTTTACATTAAACGTAATTTTCATTAATTTACTACGGACACACTCGCACGCGTGTAATTAATTTCTATCGAGTCAAAATTTCATAGTAATTTGATTAAAAATATATTTAACAAATTAATTTAAACGGGATGTCATTTACTCATGGAACAATTACTGTCGATTTAAAATCGTTCAATTTTATATAATAAATCACTTTAAAGGTGATGCATCGATTCATAGAATAACGTACGAATTTGAAAGATTTATTTCAGGAGCCAGTTTAAACTCACGTATTCTAAGGGTAGTTCCAGCTTTTTCTGCAAGCTCTTCGAAAACATCAATTACTAGCAAACAGATTTAATCCCAGGTACAATTAAGAACAACGCCATTTGAGTGTATCGAACGCCATTCCCAGTATCCACTGACCGATCGTTGATCGATAGGTTGCGGGGAACAGAGACCGATGTTGGATTGCCAGCCATCCGGGGTTCTCGGCGTAAAATCGACAAGGAGGTCGGCGGATCCGTAAAAGGAGGAAATCTGTTAGCTCGGTGGCCCAGTAATCATCCCAGCGAGCGAAATATTTCCCAAACACGCCGAGGTTCCTCAGACCTCTGTCTTTCCCATTCTTCCACGTTCGACCGTCCAGGATCAAACGCAGCCGCGGGACGGGGAGGATTATTTCCTCGAGGCAACCGGTATTCAGGATGCGGCTTCGTCGACGATACATTGTTTCCTTTTCGGATTTCTTCCTGTTTTTCTTTTCTTTGAGGCCCCCGCGAACCTAGGATACAGAAATGAAGAGGGTGCTTCGACTCCGGACTCCGGACTCTGGACTTCGAGTTCGAAGACCTCATCGACTTCGTCCCGCCTCCCTCTCCGATCTACCACCCCTCCTCCTCGCCACGATTAGTCCGCCACTCGTGTTTCAACCGTTGCTCGTCATCGTCTGGCTCTTTGTTCCTTGGAAGCCTTTCGACCCTCTATCGACGGAGGCTGTGGAAAAGGATTTCCAGAGGCGCGTCGTCTTGAACATTGGATCCCACCGTCGCCGACGGAGGGGTAGTTTTATTTCTTTCTCGATGGACGTCCACTTTTAACGATTCTTTCATCTTCGGGGACGGTTTCTAACTCTGCTCGTTGTTCCGTGCACGCGTACGTGTTCTGAATCCTTGTTGCTCCTTTCGGGGAGGGAATTTCCCGGAGCGACGTTCTTTTAGGGGCAAAGTTTGTCACGGAGAACGCGCTGAACGGTCAGGACGATTCATAGAAACTCAATTTACATCCAAGGGGTCGTATCAATACTGTTTAGAGCGGTTCCTGCTTTCGAGGATCCTCCGTTTGCTTGAAACCGGGGCAAGTAGCCGGTTTATGTCTCCGGCTGAGGTTAAAATTAATTTATACATAAATGGTCGGTTCGTATTTTCTAGGGAGATTTGAATAGCAGAAACATCCCCTTCATGATTTATATTGTAGGATTTGCAGGAAACAACTTTCAACTTTTGATATAAATATATTTTCGACACTCTTCTTACAACGTTCCTTCTACCAACTGCTGTTCAACTTGGTCTAAAATCTTTCGCCCAAACGATCACGTTTCCACGATTCGCCTAAACCATTCACACATCTATGCACTCTTACCCACAGTTCCATTTATTCATGCACAGATACATGCCATTCACACACTTATACAGGGTGTTCGGTCACCCCTGTTTCATTAATATCAACATATGAAGTGATAAAAACGAGGAATATAATCACAGATCTCTGGCCACACAATATATTTGTGGTAAAGAATTTTTTTCTGAAAAGTGCGTAGGTATTCGGGGGTATATGTAACAACCAAAAATGATTGAAATTAATCCTCAAAGTTGACAATAATTTTTTAAACACCTACCTTCAACTTTCAAGGGTCCAAGGCCCAACTTTTCGAATATTTTTGCGATTTGTACATATTCTACATTAAAATACGCGTAGTTTGCTTTTTTAAACATTAAAATCGGCCAATCCGTTCAGAAGTTATAACGTTTTAAAGATATGCATGAAATTTCGGGCAGACATTCCTGGCCAGAAATTATATTTTCGGTAAGGAATTTTTTTCTCGAAATTGAGTAGGATTTCGGGGGTATGTCTAATGACCAAAACTGATTATAATTGACCCCCGCAACCGAAAATAATTTTTTCAGAATGATTTGAAATTTTTTAATTCCGTCGAAAAATTTGTCCATCTTGTATTATAGTTATTCGGATAATCGGGTGCCGGATAATCCGAATACTACTGTATCAGTTTTCTTGATTTCCCGATAAACCATTTCTGGGATATAGAACGGTACAGAGGTGAAAAATGTGAATGTTGTGGATCCCATCGCGAGTCGGATAGGCGATTGTCAATGTAGCAACCAACGCGAAATAAAAAGAAATTAAATAGGCGATTAACGAAACTGTGCGTACAATCGATGGAAAGTTGAACCTTGGAAAATTGGAAATCTCGCGGAAGAGACTCTGTCGAACGCGAGCGCTGTTTTGTATCGCGAGAAAGGCGAAACTTTTATCAAAGGTGGGTTCCGCGCGTTCGCTCTTTCTTCTTCGAGGGTAGATTTTCGAGTAAAATATTTTTCGGGTGAACCGCGTTTCCGTCAACTCGATGAAAGTGCTGCTTGCGCGAAAAAAGGAGCCCAAGATAACGCGAACCCGGTCGATTTCGAATTTTTCTTCGGGTATTTTTTCTCTCTCGTCGCTGTTCGTGTTTCCCGCGAGTTTATCCAGGGCAAAGTGCATCGACGTCTCGAAGGGGACGCGATATTTTCATGAATATTCAGCCTGCCCGCGTCCGAGAAGACTGCGTCTTTCCAATGCAGTATGCAAATATAATACCGTCGCGCATATGCTGGTCGTCTTCCTTCTTGTGACGCGCGTCGAGAGAAAAATTTCTTTCGGATTCCATGACAACCTCGGAACTTGCGATAACGAAATATCGGTTCGCGTCTGCTTTCCATTCGCCGTCCATTTCCGGCGTTAGCGTTCTCCTCTCCGCTGGCACTGATTTCGTTCTACTCGGCTGACCGAACGCAGGCCTATTCTACTTACCTCACAAAGCTTCTACTTGGAGTGCAGCTGCTTTACTCCACTTACGTATGCGGAGAAGCTATAGTTCTGCTTGGCTGACTAACGATAGTCCTCGTTTCACTGGTCGGGCCAAGGTCTGACTCCATTAGTCTAACTAATCTTGTATCATTTTACTACCAGAATTAAGCACGACCTCGTTCTACTTGTTCGATCAAAGTTAAGTGTATTCTAGTTGTCGGGCAAGTGGAAAGTCTGTAGTTTAACGAATTACGGTGTTGAATAATCGAGTTTAATTATCCAACTACCGATGAGATTATTCTACTTTCTATGACACAGTGCATGGTCTATTCTACTTGCTTAACCATATCGACATATCTGTTCCACTTGTACAATCAACAAGTTTGTTCTACTTGTTTGACCATTGACTATTCTACTAGTTCCATTCCTTATGTCTGACCACAAACGAATCTATTCTATTATCATAACAATTGTTCTCTGTTCGACACGTTCGATTGATAACGAGCCTTCATTTTTCTGGCCTGAGATCAATTATGTTCTGCTTGTCAGATCCCATTCTACTTGCCCCCATTATTCGGGTTATGCATTCTACTTGCATCAGCAGATCGATTCGGTTCCTCGTTGCCTGACAACAACCACATCGAGACCACTAATACTTCCGTGATAGACCGTGATTCTACTGGCCACTATTGTGCACGTATCTCTCTATTCTACTTACTTGATCTGGTACATCTTTCTATCAACGGGACAAAAGAGATATACTATTACTAGAATATCGTAGTACTCGTTTAACCAAGCTATTCTACTTGCTTGGCCATGCATGACTCCATTCAGCCATTCTAGGAAATCTTTCTAGGAGGTGGATGCGCTTGGATTGTCTACGAACAATACTAATCAATCTAATGGTGTCCTGGTGGCAGCGCGGGCGTTATATTCTTCTTGTTGGTTTCGCTTCCGGAACAACCCCCCCTCGAGAGAAAGGCGAGAGAACCCTTCCTCGAGAAGAGGGGCGTCGATAAATACTAGTCGCCTTCGATTGGACTTTTATTCGCGAAATCAAGTTAATCTGTACGACCGGTATACCGTTTCCATCGATTTCCATCTCCACTTTGCGCCCGTTTCAATCAGTGTTCGATGTCGTGGAAGAAACTGAGGATCAAAGGGGACGCTTCCCCCGGTCACCCCCTCCAGGGACACGGCCCGGAAGAGTCGATTCGAATCTTTCGTCGAACGATTGAGAAACCGGCGCCGCCGTTCGCCACGAATTCCTTTCATTTCTTTTATTATTTTTCGAAAATTACAAATTCGTTCTAATCTTATTGTGTCGCTTGGAATAAGATTCTTCAGATATACTTCAGATATATAGCTCGTCCTTTATCATTTTGGACTTGAGCCCCTTGACACTTGATTCCGAGTTCTTCGCTGAAACTCTTGATCTCGTAGAAGGGATTTGCTGTATTCTTTACTTAATTGTGTCGTAAAAGTTGACGTTGTAAAGGAACTGGAACTACTGTTCAGAATCATGTTTTATGTTCCCTTCATTTTTCTCATCTCTTGCGTACGTGAGTTTATTGAATTTCACGTTGTATGATTTATTTATTTACGAGAAAACCCACTCGTATAGAAAGATATAAAGACAATAATTTAATTTGTTTATATTAACGGACAGGTGATAGTACTCTTTTTCGTTGCCCTTTATTGTATCGATCCGATCGGATCTACATATGTTACGCCGGGACGTCGAAGGGTGGCGCGAACTATGGCCGATAAGATTCGTGTATTTTTCGTTTAACATGGCCGTGCCTCGAACGAGTACATTGGGTTTCTTGTTTATGGAACGGCGCGCATGTGTCGGCCGCGTTGTTGATAAGGAAAAATCTGGGGCGCTCTCGAGAATCTTCGAGGCCGTGGACGCATAGTGGTGTGTTCTTCGTGCGGGGACACTGCGGACACCTTGCAGGGGATGTTTGAAAGTGGGGACAACGCACATTTTAAGTTTTAATCTTAATCTGGTATGGGGGAACAATCCATCAGTGTACAGAGTTATACATGTTTTAATATCAACGGTACGAGGAAAGAATTATATAATTAGTGAGAGGTCCAATAAATCAAAACTCGATAGAATAGAAAAAGTATAACATAATAAGTAGTTAAAAACTTTCACAAAATAGACTCCACCGAGTTTCTGAGAATCCAAACTTCTTATACCAAAATGGTAATAAAATAGAACCTGTCTACTTAGTCCTCGATGAAGACCCTACTTACAAGCACAGTAATAATCTCGATTCATTCACTATAAATCCGCTCTTTTTCCTGCTCAGAAGGGATGATAAAAAGGGGCGAGGGAGCTGTCAGAAAACATGCAAATCCAGCCCGAAGAGATGGAAGAAAAATTCAAACGTTTCCAAGCGAGGAGAAAAGTAAATATTGAGAACAGGCTTACGCGTTATGGTTGCCCACGGGGGATAACCATCGAGCATTCTGAAGGGCAGGGTTGTAACGATGCATCTTGGGGGGTGGCGCGGGGGAGAAGGTAGGAAGGAAGTCGAGGGTAGGGAAGGAGCGTCGTCGACGACGGTCTCGGAGTGTTTCCTTTGCTGCGTTACCAGTCCGGAATCGGGGCTCGTTACGAACACCCCTCGTTCTCTCCTCGAGGCACGAGCGAAGTTTTCCTCGTAATGGAGGGCGAAACGGTCGCGGATTCGCCCGCTTCTTTATTCATCGCTCGCAAATTGTTATCCCCGTCGCGCCTCCGTTCCGTGCGACGAGAAGAAAAGTTGAAAAAAGCCACCCCCGCTCGGGGGAACGGGGACAGAGTCAATTAGTTCGTTACGCCAGACCCGACCGCGGACGATTTCATTTCAATCGGACGGAGGAACCGCCCCCGACCCTTGGTTCCTTCCGATTCCCTCGAAATTTCAATACCCGCTCGGGGGTGGAAGACGCGGCCCGTGAAAATGTCTCCCTTTATTCTCGCGCGGACGACGAATTTAGGCGATAAAAACCGCCTTTGAACGATTCCTGTAGGATACGTGTCGAGAAAAATTGATAAAAGAAACCTTTGTGATTATGCAACCCCCAAATTAACTTTATTTAACCCTCTGTAACCTAGTGTAACTCTGATGGTACGTCCAATATTTGCATTCCTGTGGTTTGATATGTAATTATTTTGCAAGGTCTGACACTAGAGTGGATGTAATTCGAAATTAGATGAAATTGCTGAATATTAACCCTTTGCATTCACGGTGACGCAGAACCTGAATCAACGAACTGAAATTGAAATTAAAATGTACCTTTATGAATTTTTAATGGTTAGCAAGAACCCTTTTAATTTTTAATAAAAATTGCCAATCGCTCGAAAATTTTCGAGACAAAGGGTTGAATACTAAATGTAGCAGAAATATATTTCACATGTCCCGAGGGTTGAATATTTAATATACCATAATTTTTACAGCTCGTAACATGCAACGACCATTGTTTTATTTTATATTTATCGTGGAAGGTCGACTTCCAGTGTTAAATTTGTCTCTCGAAGTGATCGAGCCTCGAATTAAAGCGTACGGTGGACCAGTATCGAGTCTCCTTTCCTCGTCCACTCGTGCGGACGGTGGCACGTAGTTATCGATGGACAAGAGTATCACGAATCGTTGCTCGAAAAGAAATGCCGCTCGCGTGCGTTGAAAAGAAACCGACTCCCTCGATTGACTCGTAAACATGGCCAACCCCCTTTCATCTTTCTCTTTCACGATGGACACGTTTGGTTTGCCTCCCCTCGCCAATCATTTGTCGCGAACGTTCTCGGCATTTTCGAAATTTTTACTTCCGGCAGAGAACTCTTTCGGGAGGTGGGCGGCTAAAACAATTCTAAGAAGCTCCCTGGGGCTTGGCAGAGGTCGCGCGACGCGGGCGGTTCGACGGGGAACAGTCTACGTGACAATTTTCTAAAATATTCTTCGCAAACAATTCGGTGGAAATCAAAGCGAGGAGCGAGCACGAATAACCTACGTGACGATATTCTCGAACGCTCTGAATCTTGAAGAATAAACAACCAGGGGGTAAAGATTCCTGTGAACTATAAACTCCGACTGGTTCGTGTCCATCCGTCATCTAACCTTTGTGAATTCCGACGGCGTTCGCCCACGACTTGTTTTCCTCCACCACTTATGCGAACCGTGTCTCAACACGCCCCTCTATTGTAGAGAAAAAAGAAAGGTCGAACTCGAGTTTTCGGGGGGGGGGGGGGGGGTCATGTACTCTCGAAACTTTCGAAGAAGACATTTCACAGACACTGTTATTGATAGCTGCTTCGAGTGTTGTATGTTTGTACGTGTTTCGTCTGTAACTGGAAAATATTGTGTAGAGAAGTCAATCGTTTGGGATGGAAGACTTGCTTAATGATCGAGTATCCAGGGTGGTCCATGCAACTGTTTCTATTGGGAATGTATCTGTGTAACAAGAAATATGCAAAAATATGCACATGCACTGTTGAATTTGAAAAAAAATCTAGGGTCCCACAGATGTAGTGTTCTTCTATCCATTCATCTTTCTCCTTTGGAATTTTTTCGTAAATGTATTAATAACGGAGTTATGACCTGAAATGGTTACATGGACTACCCTGTGAAGTTGTTTTCTCAAGACACAATTAAATGTTCTAGTTCTTGCACTGTCGTATTTAATTTGTGAAGGGTCAATTTTCTAACAGCGTTCTCATTGTTTAAGAGTCTGTTCTAGCGGTCGACCATTTACGGTTCTATTCTACTCTTCCGGCGAGTCACGTTTGTATTTCGTCGGTCGGGCCACGTACGATTCCATTCTACTCGCCTGTCCGACCACTTTGTATTCCGACCGGTCCGACCGTGCACAGACCCATTCTACTGGTTTTGCAGATTACAATATTATTGCGCTAATCCCACTACACGTCATCCTGCCTCCGGATCGGTACTCACGTTTTTACTATACCTTACGAGTACGTACAAAGGAATATGACTCCGTGAAAAGTAGAATATAGTACCGGGATCAAGTGGAATTTAGACAGTATATAGCGATATCTTTCAAAGCAAACGACCGTTGGTAGAAACGTCACAGAATCCAGGAAATATTTTCAACGTTGAAGTTTCGTGACAAATATAAATCTTTTAATCTACCACGCACTGCAGATTCCAAAATGTCGGAGTATAGTAATTTCTGGCGTTTGGAATATTCACTAACACGTCCGACGCAGTAGCAGCTATTTCTTCCGAGACTATTTCTTTTTCCCATCTCTACATATCTTCGAAATGGTAAATCGCCTCGTTCGATGCCTTGCTAAGAGCTGCTTGTACGTAAAGGAGCATCGATACGACCCCTCTTAAGCCTTATTTATTATACCGTCTCGATCGTCTACTCGGCACTCGATTCCACCGGGGCGCGGGGGTGGTTCTCTGCTCCCGCCTCGGGCAACCCTTGCCACCTGATCTTGATTTGTTGCCGTTGGCTCCGCTTACGCTTGTACGCGGCGCGATTCGACGTTCAGACTTCGCGCTGGCACGATAACGGCCCGGGGAAGAAACGCGAATAAATTTCTGCATGCGTTTCGCCCCCGACCTGAAGGGTGTGTTAACCTTTAAAGGCGGGTGGCTGTCGGTGTCACGACCACGATATACGGCGGCTGGTAAATACACGATCTAAGAAATAAAAATGCAATTCGACGCTCGCGACCCTTGTATCGAACAACCCTTGCACCTTGTTCCCGGGGCTATTTACAATTCTTTAAACTGCAAAGAACAAATACGGGGCTCACAGGTCGCTCAATTTCCACAGATTTACTCTGTACAATTCGATGATTGTAAATCTTCCATTATTTTCTATTCCCTTTTCTATTCCAATATCAATCGATTTCGAGCACCATACTCGAGGCTCCAATTTTCATTCCATATTCAACGGTAACATAGTTATATTTGTTCGTAATACGGGCTCGAAACGCCCAAGTTTTTTGTTTATTATATTTCCAATTCGTGATTATCAATACATCATGCTAACGACCGGCTATATATCGAAATACCTTTCCACCGGACAGCTACAATTTTCCCTGTTTTCCGGCGTGTAATTTCTTCTGCCATTATTCCCTGGGTTTTGTTGCTTATCCCGTCGCAGCGGGGATTATTATTTTGCATAAACCAACACTCGGCGCATCGTCTCGTTAAAACGCGAATTTTACTCGCTCCGGGTTCGTTATTGTTGTTAGGGGGAAAAAATAAAAGCTACACTTGAGAATTAATCGGCCGTGCTCTTGGGCCGTTATCAGCATCTAAATACGCATTCGATGAATATTCCTGCTGACATTTCGGAAAATCCAGGCGCGTGCTGCTGCATGCTACCCGGCTTTGCCTCGAAATTGCTTATCGCAGGCTAATCGATTCGGAATAATTTGGTTTATCCAGCTCGCAGTTTGCCGTACGCATTATATTCTGTTTCGACAGCCCGATCGCGGATTCCCGTGATTTTTCCGCCAACGAGCCTTCCCGTTTAAAGACTTCCAGTTGATAATTAATTAACAGGACGCCGCGTATTATTCAGCGAGTGTTGGGGGTCGTTTGACTGAATTATTCATTCATTACCCGCGGTGTTTCCTAAGCTAGTTCGTTACACACCGCGCTCCTGCGACCATTCAAACTACCCCTCCCGTTTCGACCACCCATTGCACGCTCTATGGAAGCTTTGGCGCGAAATTTTCATGATCCCGGCCATGTTCCCGCCTAATCGAATTATGCACCTTCTTTATTATTCCGCTCCACTGTTCTCTAGTGCCCCTCTACTTATAAATACCTGTTTTCCGTGTTTAATTAACGATACTTGCTTCTCATTAAATTACGATCACCTGCTTCTCATTAAATTATGAATATATGTTTCTTTAATCGAATCGTGAAACTTTGTTTCTTGCATAATTCTGGAAAGCAAGTTTCACGAATTGTTAATTTTGCTTCTCATTAAATTACGATTACCTGCTATTCTTATTAAATTATGATTATGTGTCTTTTTAATTGAATCATGAAACTCTGTTTCTTGCATAATTTTAGAAAGCAAGCTTTACGAATAGAAATATAACGAAGATAGAAATATTATATTTGGAATCGAAGAATACGAGCAACTCGAATTATTAAAAATTTCAGAGAATATTAACCGGTTCTGCGGAATTGAATATTACCTTTGTTTCCACCATGCAACTTCAACCCTGGTAGATTAGTAACCGAATAACAAGAACGATGAATTAATAAATAAATGAATAAATCCAATTTTTGAATAAATAAATAAACAAACGTATGAATAAATCCTCCTCCGGCACGGATTAAAAGTCACAAATATTTGGATTCGCCGGTGAAATTAATTCGACAACGATTGCGAAACGCTCGTTCCGCCGGTTAAATTCGAACGACCCGGTGTCGATCATCGGAAAAACAATTCGTCGACCATCAAATCGACGATTAATCGACCAATGAAATGAATTTCGACTCCATTCGGTACTCGTTTGGGTCCCCATTGTTCCTACGTCTTTCCGTACTCGTTCGTCACCGAGACGGTTGCGTTAATCGTCTCTCGAAAATAAATCTTACGCGTCGCTGATTTCATCGAGCACGCGCGACGATGGCGCATTAGCTTCGACCCGTATTCGCACTTTGCCAGAGAACCCACTCCTCGCGAGATTCGCGCGACCCAAATGCGCGTGCAGAAACGTCGAAATTCAGAAAAGTCGGCCGAACGAAAACGTCGATAGAACGAATTCAATCGAGCACTCGTCTGCGGATAGAAAAACGTCGATTATTGCGAGCTGGCTGGGCCGTTTCGAGGCGAACGAAACCACCACCCCCGGCCCCGACCCGCCACTCGCTTTCCTATTAACCCGTTAACCCTTTTATTCCAAAATTATTCAACCGTCGAAGGGGGGGGGGGGGAATATTGCTTGAGCAAAACAGTCTCAGGAAAAAATATTATTTCGACGCGGCGCGTCGTTCGAAGCAGAATCTCGTGCGCGAAAATATCGTTTGCGGAGAAACGTCATCGGGGAAAAATATGACGCGAGGGGAAAAGTTACAGGAAAAAATATTATTTTAAGAATACCGTGACAGGGAAAAATAGTGTTAAAAAAAAAAAAAATATATATCGCCTGAGAGAACGTAATTTGAAGCGAAATTTCACACGAAAAATATTATTTATTCAGAAATGTCGTCGCGCAAAAATATGATATGAAACGTTAAAAAATATTATTTCAAGAATAAAGTATGAGGCAACAAAATAATTATCGAGCGTAGAGGTGTTTGATTAGTTCCGTGGACTATGATAGAATGCGTTGGATTGATTTTTTCGGGACAGAAAAATGGGAATACGCACCGTGGACGGTTTAATTTCCTCTTTCATCGGTCCGTGGGAAGTATTTCGTTTTTACCAGCAACGCGTGGGCGGGAATAATTCGAGCAGTGGTCCGCGCGGGACGCGTTTCTGTTTCGAGTGGCGAGCGATTTTCGCGGGACGTACGCACGTTTGTTCCTCTGTGTTCCGCCGCGGGCCGCGTTTCTGAGCGATTTCCCCGCTGACGTTCAGTGAACCTCATGTTTGGTTTCGAATTAGCGTACGCGAAATGTTCCGCTACGTCGACGCGGAACACGCCTTCCGCGCGAGTTTTTTTTTCCAAACGTTTACCAACAGCGGAAACAATTTTTTTCACCGATTTGCATTTCGCCGGAAACGTTCCGTCGATGATACTTACCGGGATTACAGCCCCATTATTCGAGAACAGACGTGCGCGACCGCTTTAATTAACCTTTGCGCATTGTTCTACGAGGCCAATTTACTTCATCCCGGTTTATAACGAGAATTAAACCATCCATGGTTTCGCGATTAATACTTATCCTTGCTCGCGACGCGAGCACCGTAATCAAAGCGTAATTGATTGTTATGAAATGAAAGGATGTAAATTGTACAGTTCCCTTTATTTAAATAATGTCATTATTCCAGTTACAATTCGCGATTACGTGCGACGCTAAACAGATCAGAATGTGCTTCGTTCGTATTAATTCTCAGCTTTTGATCTTAATATTCAACTCTATACTACTTCTCCGACTAGTCGTTGGCACGATTTTATTTAATTTAGAATTTTCATTTCGTTTATTCGACTATGTATCTTTGTATTATTCTTGAATGAACAGAGAACGTGACCCAACTGTTGAACGTCCATTTTTATAACTCCCTCCACACGTGTAAACTTGTCCAAAATGTTTGTCACGTACTCTTGTTGCAGCGAGTGTTTATATCTTTTACGTAAAATTTCTTTCCAAGGGTGATACAAAAATTAAATACTTTTTACAATACTTTCTGAAACTGTACAGAAGAGCACCCAAGATGATTTCTGAAACAATTTCCAACTATTTTTTCCAATGACTGAAATATAAAGATATATAGTGGATGAAGAAATTATAGAAAATAGTATAATAGGTAAAAGCTTGAAATTAAAACGAACTAGTGAAGCCAACGCGATGGCGCCGACTCGAGGTTTATAATGAGGGTCGAGCGAGGCATATAGAGACATCGTGGGAAAATGAACGCCAGGAATTGATGTTTCCATTAAAAGACATAGTGAGAGAGCAACGATTCCGATATGAGATTTTTTTAAACAGCCCCGGGATACTGCCTTTTTATTCCGTTTTAATTCCGTTCGCATGAATCGCCACGGAAAACTTCACAAAGGAAGACCGAGTCGCTTACTTGCGGCTGAATATTATTCTTTGAGCACGGGCGGCGATTATGTAGCGAGTTATTACCGCGGTGGAAAAGCTCGGTAAATTGTAACAGAGCGTTACAAAGAATATTCATTCGAATTGCAATTATTATAGAAGCCGTCGCTTCGTTCTAATTCGTCCAACACGTTCCATATATAAACACGCTTCCATATATAAACATGGAATCCATTAACATAACAATTAGTATCAAAAATATTATTATTCTATTTATAAATAATCTTATAATTGTGTTTATAGTACCCACAAAGAGGGTTGAAAGTTTTAATACAATTTCACGTTCGGATTATTCGTAACGCGGGTTTTAATTCCAGCTTCAAACGCGTTTTCAAATTGCATTTGTTTCGCAAACAAAGGGATTTTTATTATCGAGAAAACGGATGAAACCTGAACATTATCGGGGCGTACCGAGCGAGAAAACTGCCCAGTAAAATGAGAAATAAAGATTATAATTTGGTAAATAATGAATTTTATTCGCAGTCGGAAGGGTCGAGGGAACAGAATATGTATAGATTGTAATTTTCCAGCGTGTTTGTTTATCAGGATCTTTCCAAGGGTCGTATTTGCAGGAGGTCTCAGTCTATCGGGAAAGTAAATAAGAAGTCAAGGTACAGAAATTGCTTTATTTACAGAGAGCTTCCAACAGTTTCGCTGACCGTAGAGTTCCACGGTCTCTCGCTTCTTTGCCCATGACAGTAACCGACGTGCCATAAACGCAGTCAGGGTCTCTATCAGAGACGTAGCCCTTCGTCCCAGTTTTCTCGATGGCTCCTTCGACGTTGACCAGATCTTGGGCGACACGATGGGTAAAATTTCCGCAAGACAGGAAGCCCGGCGAACACATCTGTTACTTATTTGCTGAGCGCAGCTGCTCGCAGTCCTTCTGTGAAGAAATTCGCTACTTGGGAATAAAGTTTTGAAACGGGAAGACATTTGTTACGAAGATGGATTCGACGAGATAGTATTACGTATCTGTTGCTTGATGGTTCGGGCTAGTCCAAACGCGATGTCTGACAGTACGTGTTCCCTGTTCGTGTTCGAATTTGTTCGCGTAGAATTCTAACCGAATCTCTCTCGGAAATCCGAGTTCCGATTTGCTCTTTCAATGTTAGCTGCAAAACTATGAAACCGTTTACCCCCCTCTGTTTCTGTTTTCCGAACTATAGTTACCTTTGACTGAGTTCTGAACTCTGTCCGAGTTCAAAATTAGTCTTAACGCATTATGCAATTATAATTCGATTCTAATCTGTTCCCACCAAGTTCCAGTTTATGTTCCCCAAGTTCTAATCGAGTTCCCTGAGTTCTGATTCGGCTCCAACTTACCTACAATTTATTTCCCGTGAGCTCTAAATGAGTTTCGAGTTCCAATTTGGTTCTAAGTCAGGCTCGACGCGTTAACTACAAACGTGTTCTAAATGAACTCCAAATCGACTACGCTGCGTGTTGACATTGTCCGACCATAGAAACCACAACTCCCGCTCTGATCAAACATCGAAGGAAACGCGTTAACCGTGTTAACGACTGTCGAACCTGCTCTACGTGCCCAAATGAACTCCTTCCAACGTTTCAGGCGAACCAAACATCTTTCAAACCGATTCCATCGAATGGTAAAAGGTCAGTTTTAATTACATAGAGTTCATTTAAAACGACTTTGGTATCCTTGGTGGGCTAGGGAGGGTTCGAATCTACTTGTCTGACTCTTCATCGATCTATTCCACTTGAACTCCATTAATATTACGTAGTCTGACTATATAATAGAGATGGAAAATATTTGAATTTATAGGCTCTTCAATTTCACGAGGGAAATGTCACGGTATAAGTAAATTTTATGTTTAAAGTCACATGTATTTGTTATACTTATCGCCCTAAATATGAACTATTCAAGTGTCATAGTAAATGCAAGCAAGATTTAAATCTGTTCGTCTGATTCAATACGTCAGTATTCCAATTGTCTGACTATTTGTCGATTTACTCTACTTGTCCGACTCGACGTAGATTTGTTCTACTCGTCGGATCAGGCGTGTATGCGTTCCACTGGTCCGACCAGCCGTGTGCACGTACTACTTAATAATTTCTGGACCGAAATAAGCATTTAACGATGTACAATGGAAAAAATTGTTCCGGCGAAACGTGGTACGGAATATTAAAAAATTGGTCGAGTTTTTCGCGATACGGTACAAAATCGAGCCACGGAAATCGATTCCGGCGTACCGCGAGGAGGGAACCGGAGCCAATTTCGGCCATCTTGCATCGATTGTCAACGCAGCAAGAAACGTGGAACGTAGGGTAAAAAAGGGGGGAGGTCTGCGGGACATAAATAAGGCGAGAGGACAGCAGAAGAAACGGGAAATGCTTCCGGATGTAATTCTCCAAATAGGTTCCGGTTTCGGTTCCGCTCGACCGAGCGTGACCAACGCGGCGGCGTCCCTGGCACCGCGGCGTCCACCGTCGAAGGAAACCGCGTTCGGTGACTTTTTTGCGGTTCACGGAGCCAGAAAATGGCGGCATACGGGTCTTTTTTCTCTCCTTGACCTCTCCGACCGTCCAACCGTCCGTCTCCGCGTCCCATCTGGTCTGTCCGACGGAGAATAATTTCATCGACGAAGGCGAGAGACTCGATTAAAGGGTCGTTCGTTGGCCGGGGTTCCCTTAGGCACTATGCTAAATTGCTCTCGTTCTTTGGTCCGTTTATTCTTTCCGTTATTCCCGAGGGCTACCCAGTCCGCGAGCGCTGATTTCAACGCGAACGGGCCGATTCGAACGAACGACGGGGGCGTGACTAGTTATGAATCGCCATTATAGGAATCATTGGGAACACGGCTGTTCGCTGAATTCGCTGCTCGGTTGGTCCGTGGGATTTCTCTTCGTTTTACAAAATGTAGTTTTACGTGGAAAGCGAGTTAATATAACTGTGAGTCCGATTTTTGGTTCGTAAGTGAGATAATAATCTATATTCTGTTCGCCGAAGACGAGTAATTTGAAATTATTTTAGTAGCGGAATTATTAAATAACTATATTACGTATACTAATAATTTTATAACGTTGATAATAATAATGATTTTAACTAGAAAGGATAGAAAGATCGCGGCAAATCCTGGCAATACGTGCTCGTACAATCGTCTCGATCCACTTCTGAGCACTGGTTCGCTATTGTATTATACTTTTCCAGCGAACATCCCTAATTTACAGTTTTGTTTCCAGCAGGGGAATAAGGTCGTGCAATTTTCTCGCTTAAAATTCGCAGCCGTGTTCCCGACCCTCGATGTTCGTGACGTTAGACGCAGTTCTCCTCAAAAACGCGTAACCACGTTCTCCTTTGTACGTTCCTCGGATATTAGAGAAGTTGGGAAAATATGGAACCGAGGGAAATCGGCGTGTCCCGGAAATCTTCGCGAACTTCGGATATCGCGTACTGGTTTCCCGCGATTTCTCGTGTCGAAATTGCTGCGGAGAGCTTACGATATTTCATCGCGGAATCGGTCAAATTTCCCGTATTGGAAAAATTCCGGTCGAAATCTTTCTGCTTTGGGCAGCGAATCACGCTGGCGAAATGAATCAAAAAGTTTACGAATGTTAAAACTTTTCTCGAGTTCCGTTTAATCTTTAAACGCATTATTTTTTAATTTTTACCGAAAAGAATATAGGATTATGCAAAAATAAAAAAAAAATCATTTTTAAATCAAGTAAAAAACCAGTGAAATACCAACGTATTTTGTAAAATATCTTTTCGGCAAGAATAAATCTCCAAAAGATTTTATTTTATTGTCACTCCTAACTTTCACGAACTTCTTCGGACAAAACAATTCGTCAATCTAAATGCCATATTGAAACGCGCGCGGATTTACTTTTTTCATACTTCGTTCGAATGGACCAAGGTAATATTTTAATTAAAAGTTAAAGACAGTGTTTCATTTTTGGGATAGTATGCATTTAAGGGTTACAAATTCTCTTTAAATTCTTTTCACTAAATTTCGATTACCAGGGTTCTGATAATAAACTACCGATGACTCTGGAATATTTATTCTTCGCAGATAAAGTGAATTTCTATTGAAATGTAAAATCACGCATAATTGTGACGACAAGTCTGGGTTTTTCAACGGCCCCCAGGATAAAAAGAAATGGCTGTCGCGTTATGAGTTGCGAGCAATTCCGTCGTTAAAGAATCCCCCCGTCGATTCGATATCGTCCACCTTTTAATTTTCCTCGCAGTTTCGCCCGCGTTCGTCACGCGTCGGCCATTGTCGCGCGACGACAGCGGCCGCGGAATGTTTACAATAATCCGAACAGAGAATCTGCGACGCTGTCTATAGAAATACAACCACCGCTGGAGGGTTGGGGAACCTGACGGGAAGGGGGGGGGAGGAGGGGGCGTGGATTGTTGGCTGGCTCCATTTTCCATTGTTCGTGGCTGCGGGAACGCGCTGAGATCGCGCGTTTCTTACATTGCAGCCGGGGCTTTTATAACGGTTGCACCCAGCGCGGTGAAGAAAGGCCGACGATAAAAGGGCCGTTAAGCCTTCGGAATGAAGAGAAACAATGGCCGGGAGGGGGTAGGAAGCGACACGGGGAAGATTGAGGGGGAGCAACGGACCGACGGGGCAGTTCGGTTGGTTTAGACGTTCCTCGGTTTATATAGCGCGAAAAAAAAAACTTGTTGCTGGTCGGTGGAACGGAAAATAATTACTCGCGCGGTTCTCGTCGTACTCACAATGTAGAACTTCGAAATTGGATCGCATTAACATCTGATCGATATTGAATTCTTTTCTGAAGATATACGGGCTGGTCCATGCTACTGTTTCAGGTCGTAAGTACGTTATTAATGCATTTACGAAAAAATGATAGAGGAGAAAGGTAAATGGCTCAAAGAGCACCGCAACTATAGAACCCTAAATTTTTTTTCAAATTCAAGAGTGCATGTGTAATTAGGAATTGTATCATATTTTTTGTTGCACAGATTTTCAAGGAATATCTTTATCGAAGAAGATGCTCAAACGTTTCTCCATTACGTAATAAACATGCCCAATAACATTTTCTTTATTGTTTTCATAACTGTGTTTAAACTATTTGTATTTATCGCTGTACTTTCCAGTATGATCCGTTCTCTCATAGTCCTGAATCGTTTCAGCATCTTCTTCAATAAAGATATTTTTTCCCATGATACCTTAATAATCTTTCACGTAGAATGGACAGGGGAATGCATCTGTGCAACGAAAAATACGCATTTCCATTTAAAGGAAGAATGCAATTCTTAATTGCACACGTACTGTTGAATTTGAAAAAATCTGAGATTCTGCAGATTTACCTTTCTCCTTTGGCATTTTTTCGTAAATGCATTAATAACGGAGTTATGACGTGGAACAGTTGCATCTACGATCCTGTATAGTTTTTCAACATCCAGTTGTTTTAAATTATTCACAGAGAATCACGCTAAATTACTCAGATCTAAAGTTCCCCGTGTAGCCCGAACGACCAACAAATTGATCCCGGATCGAGCTTCGGTGTCGCTAGTACCGAATGCCAGGTCCTCCACGTTGTAGCAAAAAAAAAAGAAAACAAAGCAAGGTATTGGAGATTCCATCGTTGCGCAAGAAGTGCCCGGCAAGAATTAAAAGTGGATCGGAATCAGCTATAAGCGACGCAGCGCCCTTGTTTCGGGACAAAGAAAGGTCCTCGAGTCCTCGAGCAAGATTCCCACTTCTCCCCGGTAACTGCCAAAGTAATGGAAAAACAATTAGACCCGTGAAACAAGCAACTCCAATTGCAGCCAGTCGGTACTACCGGTCGGAACGTCGAAACCAGCGAACTCGACGATAATGAGGATAAAACCTGAAGAGTAGCCATGCTTTCAGAAGGATTGCTCCGCGAGCAGCGACGAAAGTCCCTCGATAAAAACGCCGTTAAGCCTTCGAATAAGAGTGAAACGAGCGGGGGGGGGGCCGTCAGGACGACGACGACTACGTACGTAGATCGGTAAAGGATACGAGAAACGGTCGAAGAAGGAGCAAAGTAAAAGGGGACCGAGAGACTCACCTTCGAGTCGAAAGTTTTCGAGAGAGGTTGCAAGGCGTCGGCCATTACCGTGGATCACATACTTCTTCCAGTGCATTCTGCTCCTATTTCTTTCCCCGGGAACCTGAGTCGGCGGAGCCAACCCCAGACCAACCCCCCTTTAACCCCCCCCCCCTCGTTTTCTGGTAGAAAGTTTCGCCGACGTTCCGAACACTTAAAAATCTATCCACCCTTAAAACTGATTAGGCGAAGCTCGGCTCTATCCTCACGGTTCGTCGCCTCCGTTCTTCGTCGTCGGCCGCGGAAACTTCGTCCCGCTTTAAATCGAACGTAAAATTTGGAATCTTCGCCCGTTGGACCGAATCACGATCCGAAATTTCGGAAGATAGATTTCCGTTTGATGGATCTCGGTGTCTTGAAAATTTCGAATATATGGACCGTTGGTTCTTTAATCGGGATCGAGACCGCAGATTCGCTCGACAGCGATCGGTTCGGAGAGGAAATTTTTTTCCGAAGGTCGAAGTTCGGATGCAGCGAAGCGACAAATCAGGGGATTCAATTCGCTCGAAAGCGATCCGTAGACTCTTGGACTACTTTTAGAAACTCAATTTCGAGAGGAGAAATTTCAAAATCGAGGTTCGAAAGTAGGGTGGACGGTCAGGTAACTGTCAAATGTTCGATTCGAAGACAACGAAGTCTTCGCGCGAAGTTTAATTACAATTCGATGATATCGAGATCGTCGTGTTGCTTGAAAGCGGGGCAGGTAGAGATTTTTGTCTCGATACGAGCGTAGAAAAAATTGACTAACCCCGTAATGGGTGCACCAGGAAATAAACACTGAATTAGAGAATAATAAACAATCCCCAAATGATTTATCCTCTGAATTATTATATGTTAATATAATATTCTATCCGCTATCTGGTTTCCCTTTTACTCTTTGTATCGTAAGTAGCCAAAGGCGAATCTTCAAAACCGACCAGATCACCCAAAGTTCTTCAAATAAAAATAAGAAAAAAGGAAAACCGCTTGACTCGACGGGAAGCAGGAGATCTTAGCCTGAAACTCAAAAACGTCTACTTTCCGAGTGCAATTATCGAGGCACAAAGGATGTCTGAAGACGAAGACGAATGCTAAGAAAATTCTCCGTCGCGGAGCTATCCTCCCCTTAAACGATAAGTAAGACATTAAAAGAGAGAACGGGGAGGGGGTACTCTGGCGCGAAAAGGTATCCGTAAAAATTGTACAATTTCTCTTTCGAAAGAACCGCGGTTCTTTTTATACGCGTCGATTTTTCTTGCAACTCAAAGACAAATGTTTGAGAAATAGATACTTCTGGAGATATTTCGAACGGAAGACGCAAGGAAAATGGGTAAAATATTTTATTTTCTAGATTAACTTGGTATGGGTCTAGGTTTGGTTTACATTATTCACATACTTATGTTTATCCACCTGTTCAATTTAAAGCTCCGAATTTCTGTCAGTATTACGTTTCTCTCTTCACTCGAAGTTCCTATTACCAAATGAAAAACGATCAACGGCTTAAAATTACATGATGTAATTTTATATTCTAATTTCCAGCCAGAACTTCTAAGTGGATTATTGGAGCCGCTGCGGCTCTCTGCAAGTTTAAACTAATCATTATTTAATATACGTAATCCTCCATTAGTTCATTATTTTTTGAATACTTTAAAAGAAAGTTGATTTCCATTTACCAATTTGGTAAAAATCAACAATTCAGTTGAGATCGAGAGTCCGCTTAAGGGTTAATAAATAAAATTCTGAGTTCCCCAACGCCGGAAGGACACAAACAGTGCAGCCAGAACGTTTAGGTTGCTAAAAGCCGGGGTAAAAGTAGTCCCTCGAAGGGGGGTATGTATTGTAACAAATATTATCGAGGGTACAGCTGCAGAAGAAACCATCTGTTTCGGTACGCGACGATAAATACGACCCCTTTCGAGCCTGCAAAGGGTGGCTACGAGGGATTGAATTTATTCCGAGGAGGGAGGGGGGGGGGTAGTGGGTAGCAGCCAGAACTCCTAACGAAATAATGCTCTTAGGCCAGTAACAAATTTCCAAGGACGCACTGTCGGATGGGGGGGATGATACGTGGCGAGCTGGCGTCGCGGAAGAATGGTCGGGGGATGTTAGCGTCTCCAACAGCGACGGTGGGCTGCTACATTTAAAAGTATAATTTTAAAATGGCGTCGCGGAACACACGAAGTGGCTCATAAGCATAATTTATGCGCTCGTTTCTCTGCCTAGCCACCCCGCGGAGCAACCACCCCCTTTTCGCGTCTTTGTTTCTCATGGCCACATTTAATAAAGGACTCTTGCCACTAACAGGGGTTGAAACGGAGGGGAAGAGCGAATCGCGAGTTCTTTTTTTGTCGCTGGCAGTCTCTTAGCTTCCGTTTAAATTCGTTAACCCCGCGATTTCTTCGCCGTCTTTGCCCGGGTTGGAGCCACCCAACCGAGGTGGATCGATTTTCCCATGGATCGAGGCGAGAACCGTTCTTAGCCCTCGTCTTGTCTGAACGCAGAGGCAGGAAGACGAGGGTCGTTGAAGACGGGCATTATTCGCTGGAAAGAAATTAAACGGGCGTTCACGAGGGAGGGAAGCAATTCGCGCGCGAAGCGACTTGATACGATCGAATTAATCGACGTCACTGTTACAGCGAGGCTCGAGATCGATTTTTGCTTCGTTAGGAGCTGTCCGGCAACGACAGACTGATCCAACGACATTATTGTCGATACCGGTACGCATTTATTCTCAAACATGGCGTCGTGGTATCAAATAATCGTTCTTACCAATATCTTTTGTAGTACAATTCAAATTTAACGTTTGCCACGATTTTCCCTTATTTTAAAATCAATCATTAAATCTTTTTACATATTTTTTATTTCGATCGAGGATAATACAGTAGTTAGAATTGTAATACAAATTATTTCGGTACAGACGTATGACGTTCAAATTGTTCGTCGAATATTACAGAAATTTTAATCATAGGAACAAAGACTTTTTGTAGTGCTAGGGAGCATTCTTTAGAGATTGGTAGTAAATTGAATGAATATGTCAAATCGAGCACGGAACCCGTCAGTTTTCCCATACCGCCTTATACATTTTAATTAATTCTACAGAAAGTATTTGCACTTTCGAAATTGGACGTTTACTAAATTTTGCTCGGATTCTTTTGGCCGATACTTTTAATATGTTTTAATTTTTTTGTTGATCTGTTTGGAATGCATGGCGTTACGAACGAACATACACTCCCCGTTTCGAGAACGTAAACAGTTTTTTAAATATGAAAAATTTTCTAAATTAAAACGTGAAGTTTGTTACGGAGGAAATACGTCAAACTTTTCACGTTTCTTTGAACATTCTGTCAAATTATTAATAAAATACTAGATAAATTAAATATGTTGCTAGTATATCCAGTGCTCTATTCAAACTTTTCAAAATTGTATACACGTAAATAATTCACATACGAAAATCCTCTTCTTTTCTGTATAGTTTCATTCTATGATTAAAATTCCGATATGTAATCAACGAGAACCGAATAAAATGTTTTTCCATTTTTCGATCGGTGTAATTCCTCGTGCAAAAATAAATCGAAAACGTAGAATAACATTTTTTCCTACGAGATTTCGCTTTCGAGGAAATTTATTTTTAAGATTCGTGGGATACACTGCGTGACCGTGTCTAATTATTTTTCGTTATTTCTACTTGCATTAATTTTGTTTTTATTTGTGTAATATTACTCTGATCCGCTCTGACTAGTTGTTTTGACAGAAGATACAAGTAGTACGTCACCATTGTTACTTTCACCAGATCAAGTAGAAAAAGCCGACACAAGTCAGACGAAGTAAGTAAATACACAATCGATGCGTCGTATGGAAAAGTATTATTTCATACTCTTGATTTGTTTTTACACGTACAATGTACCGTGTTTCATTTCTATAACAATTCCCTCCGCATCAAAAATGTTATTCTACAATTTTATTCTATAATTAATATTCGAATGCGTGTTTGATAAATACTCGATAAAAAGTACACTCTGAACGCACGGTGGGTCGTTTGCACGAGGATTAGGCGACTGTTTATGCAAAAATAAATCGAAAACGTGGAATAACGTTTTGTCATACGAAGTTGTATTTTCAAGGCAAGTGATTTTAAAAATTCATGAAGTACATACATGCGTCATTAAGTACAACTTAGCAAACGCGTGTGATTGCAATTTATTATTATTATTTGCGTCAATATGCGTGAACGCTGACGATCGTAATGTTTGTTCGAATCGATTATGACCAGTAAAATCAGCAGGAAATAGAATCGTTTCAAACACAAGTAGAAACATCGAGCAATGGTCAGACGCATTAGTCCACGTCGATTTTTTCAAAAACAGAGCCTCGTATGAAAAACTTTATTCCACGTTTTCGACTTGTTTTAATACAAAGAATCTACCTCTGTTCATGTAATTAAAATTTTAAGCGAACATCGATCGAATTTTCTATTTTTAATTGCTGACTGAAACTTTTCATACGAACATTTGCTTTTTATCGCTCGGTAGAGATTCGATATCACGGTATAATCCTGGCTCAAGTCGTTTGGAAAGAGTTTTGAAAATGCTGGCAGCCAGGTCGCGGACAGGAAGGTAAATGATCAACACGAGGAATTTCAGAAATGCGAGGACGCTGGTCGAAATTAAGAGGCGGAATTTCATTTCGGCGAATGCGACTCCTTTTGCGCCTCTTTGCCGCGTAACCGCGTCCCGTTTAATAAGTAGCTAATTGTAAAAACGCAGCCCCTTTGTTCGGGTGATGATGGAAGCATTAGGGGCTGGGATTCGCTTTCAAACGCAGCAGCGAGTTAGTTAATTATTCACCAGCCAATTTTCTGTCGCTTCGCGGCGGTCTCGCTGCATTGACACAGAAGCTTTACCCGGCCCGGACCGGACGAAAGTTCGCCAATTAACTGGCAAACTCGCCGAAGAACTCGCGTTCCACGCGACCCCGCCGCCATTTTCGAGAATCTTGGTCCCTCGAAACGACCAGCGTATAAGATCGCCTTTTACCTTTTTTCTTTAGCAGTTTGATTATGTGGACCCGCGGATTATAATTAAACCATCGCTGTTCGAAAATATATTGATCGAATTTCTTTTCTATTTAAATATTCAAATATTGCAAACTGTCGAACGATTTGGATTAACCCCTTTACCGTACAATAACGAGTCTGACACGTTACAAATTCCTAATGTCAAGTTTCACAATCACGAGGCTACTCACTCATCGTCAAGTCTTGTATATTCAAATCAACATATTTTTATTATAAATTTAAACAAAATTGAATAGTATACGTTTGAAAAATGACATTTAATCGTACGTCAAGGGGTTAAGGAATATTTCACAATTATTACTTTGAACATTTGCAATTGTCTATTTTGTGTCTATGGCTCACGTTTAAATAAAAGAAACTGCAGTTAAATTTTCGAAATATTTCTGTTTACAGCTTTTCTTGGAGTCCGGACGCTCGGATTCTTTCGATCGGTGTAATTACGTTATCTTCAGCAGACATGGCGGAACTTCTGTTGCGGGTAAAACTTGAAAATCGTAGCTCGGTCAATAATTCGACAGCGTGTTACGAAGTTGGAGAATGTTTAATTTCGAGTCGAGACTCGCGGAACGTACTTCTGTCAAAATTTCGCGCGTCTATTATTCCGCCACGTCAGTTACGATCGCGCTGCAGTCGAACCGCGCTGGATTTCAGGTCCGCAAACGAGTCGAACCTTCGCGTTAATCCGCGGCTCTTGCGCCACGCTAAAAATAGAAATCGAATCCAACCGTGACGTACGACACTTCATATTCTCGAACTCGAAAACGTGAGATTAACGTCAATAGTCGTCGAGGGAAAAGTGGGCTCTGATCTGCTGTACCTTTCGAAATATTCACTCGTCGAAGTTACGAAACGAGTCGTTGCATAATAGAAATTTCGTGTGAACGGAACTACTAATATAATGTCACACAAAAATAGTTTTACCACGCTCAATTCGGGTCAAATAATATTTTTATGAAATAGAAGTTATCCATGTTCGGCCGAGGGCACGCGGTGGTTTCGAATATCTCTAATTCTGTCGTGGAAAATCCCTGGTAAATCTAATTCCAATCAAATCATTTTTCGACCGAAAATCAGGTCAGTGTAAAACAGCGTCGATGCCGTTTGGAATAAGAAAAAAAAAAATAGAGAAAAAAACGTTCGTACGAAATATCGAGATCGTTTGCACCGATCTTGAGTGAAATCTTTCACCCCTGTCGCTCCTTGACCCTTACGCCTTGCGAGGGTAAACCACTCCGGTGAATTTGCTCTACGGACGGGGTGGCGGAGGCTCGCTGATTAATTAGAACCTTTCCCCGGGAAAAAGGGCGAAGAAACGACGTCGGTGGATTCTGGCGCAGCAGAAGAAAGTGGAATCTACAAAAAAGGGGGTCGTAAGAGGGAAATATGAAGAGTGAATGGAACGCGAGCAAAACGGCGAGAGCGTGGAGGGATGAGAAAATAAGAAGAAAGACCGGGGTGTAAAAAAGGGGTAGAGAAATTGAGAGGACGGCGAAAAAGGGCAAGAAGCTTAAGCACCCGTCATTCCTTGATGATGAATATATTTATGAATTAGTCGTATTCTTTAATACTTCTCGCGTTCCAGCGATAATTTTCACCCCCGAACTCAAGTCACGATGTCGTTCTCCCCAGTCTTTATATTTATGCAGTTCTTATTAGTCCAGATTCCAGGTCTCCCACTGACCCCGCTTTCAAGCAAACAGATGGACCCAATTTCGTCGCTTGAAAGCGGGCGTTATTATGAAATGAAATATTCGAACCGATTCTTAATTCGTAACGCCATTTAATATCACATCAATAAGAATCAGTTTCGTTGCTGCGGCTTTAGAGAATTTTAAAGTTCTGTCACTTGAAAGCGGGCATTACTATTAAATGAAATATCCGTCAGCTATCGAACCAACTTTGAATCTTGAATAAAATTTTGACACAAACCCATACTGCTTTACAATTTCAAATTTAAAGATTTACTAAATTCAAAATATTAAGCTTTATCACTTGAAAGCGACTACTCCTATATTCCCGAACAATTCCTCGATCAATTCTGGATCTCGGCGATCAAAATGGCGGAGGGTAATCCGCGAGACCGAATGACGATTCTCTGTAAAATTCGCTCGGGTCATCCCTTTTTATCTGCGTCGACGTTGCGCCCGCGATTACAAGTTTTAGACTAATTAACTTACGCGCGGCGCGATTAACACGGCGCCGGGCCATTACTTAGAGTTAGCACAGCGTTAGCCGCGCAACGTTGGCCAACGGGACGAGGACGAGCCGGATGGCGAGGATGGTCGGACGAATAGAGGGGGATGAAAACGAGGGGCGGCCAGGGGCGACGTTGGAAGCCGCTTAAACGGCGGATAGCGTTTAACAAAGACGGGCAGGGAACGTAGTAATCGTAGTTCGATTCGTACAATGCTGGGTGGAAAGTGTACCGAAGAAAAATTACCGGCTTGAATGGGATACGAAGGGAAGTCGACGCCGTCCCGTTCCAGGGGGGCTTTAATCGCCGTTAGGATTTCGGAAAATCGACGGTCGCTCTGTATAATATACTCCATGCAGATTCCCGTCGATCCGATTTGCTCCTTTTTATCGCGAAATTCCGCTTAGATCGTTTCCTTACAACCCGGACAAATTGTGGGAAGACTTTAGTCATCTACCAATGGGTTGCTTTCAATACGATAACGGTCCTTTTGTCGGGAGCACAATGAAACGCCTAATAAATTTGTTACTTATTTTTTACGTTCAATTGCTTTGCGTACTGTAAACGGATTTAATAGCAGTAATATTATTAATGATAATATTAACTGCGCGAAGCACTGCTTCGCCCAGACTCGTTATTCCCGGTTCGAGGATGCGTTACGTTTGCGTTACGCGTATTTTGCTTCGGTTTTGTACACCGATGGTTACCAAGCCGTTAACAAATGCATAAATTATGTAGTTCCGCGGGCGGAGTTGCTTCGTCGGCGAGAAGGTCGGGGGGGGGGGGGGACGGAAACAATTACATTTGTTTCTGACACACGAGCGAGATTGCGAGTGACTCGGCGAATAGGAGCGAACGAAACGCAAGGGGGAGGGTTGAAGGAATTACAGAAACCGCGTTGCTGCAAGCCGAGGAACGCGTTGCGTTCCTTCGTGACGTTCGTCACGGTCTGATTCTCGAAATTAAACTAGAAATTATTAACGTGGCGTTGAGAAATTATTTTGTTGAGAAAATAGCGGTGGGCGGTTGGGGGAGAGGCGTGATGAATTACGCGCGCGAAGATTCCGCGTAGCGATTCGGAAGCAAAGTACACTTACGGGGCTATTACTTCTTGGTAAATTCATGAATGCAATTATTTTAACGCTGGGAAGCAAAATTGTCTAGATCTGTGTATTCAAACTCGGAATAAGCTTAGAGATTTCAATATGGCGCCGTTCAATTTCCAGACATTTTTATTCGATATATTAATTCACTTTTAACATCTTGTAATTCAACGTCATTTTCTATGGCAAGATTTTCACGATTATTCGCTAATCGTGCCTTGAGCTCTAAAGCAAATTACATGTTTGTACACGTAAACATATTCATACTTACAGAATTTTGTAATAGGTTTACAACGCGAAAACTTTAATAACGTACGGTTTCACGTATGCAGTTAATCCTATCACACAAGTTTCCGATGCGCTAATCCCAAGGTTTGAAGCATAACAAAGTCCAACATGCATACACATACACGACCATACATACAGAATTTCGTGAGAGGTATTTTCACTTGATCAAAATTTAATTGCATCGTACCAAGTTTTATCAAACAAAACAAGACCAAATGTATATACAGATTCTTCCTTATTTTCTCAAGAATTTGCAGCCGAATTTAATAATTTTCGGATACGAAATAAAACAGGGGCCAGTAAACATCCACGCGCTCGTGTATACGGAATTCAACAACTGGGGATTCGTTCGTTTTCCGGGTTTCACAACGCCCCCGTAACACATCGGGGCATGCAAAAACATCGGTCGAGTGGTAAAATTTTCGCCGATAAAAATACTTTCCTTCTTCCGTATTCAACAGCCGGGAAAGTAAAAGGAACGAGCGTCGATCTCGGGGGCGAAACTATTCCCCCGACTGGAGTCTCGCGATTCACGGAGGTGGTACCGGCGAAATGAAGGAACTTCCGGCACGACGGGCCTCTGAAAAATTTATGAGCGACGTTCGAGACCAGACGCGAAAGCCAGTTTGACCCAGTTGCTGCCGCGGTGAATCCTTCGCGAATTCTCGACCCATTCGTCGTCGTCTCGTTAAAAGAGATCGACAGGAACCACCTGTTTCGCGCCATGGAAACTCCCATAAAACATGAATTCGGTCGACTGTGTCAACCAAAAATATATCCTCTCTCTGTTTTCCCAACTATTTATAGAAAATCGTCTTATTTAACAAACACGAGGCCAGTAAAAGAAAGTTAAATTGAATAAAAATGGTACTCAATCTAATAAAATGTGGGCCAAATTCTAGCTACTATTCTCTCAGAAATTACTACGATTTAAAATTTCATACTAGAGAAAATTCCACGAGCAATATCAACAGTTTTTCCTCGCCTAATTGCGTTTATGGGCGATTTTGTTTGCAGACCTCGCGAGGGTATTGTTTCGATCGAGAAACAGGTGGTTGGGCGTCGCGATGGATCGATCGAGATTTCGCGTGGGTTTCATTACAACTGAACAAACGCGAAACCAGTAAAAGAAAGTTAAACTGAATAAAAATGGTACTCAACCTAATAAAATGTGGACCAAATTCTAGCTACTATTCTCTCAGAAATTACTACGATTTAAAATTTCATACTAGAGAAAATTCCACGAGCAATGTCGACAGTTCTTTCTCGCCTAATCGCGTTTATGGGGCGCGTTGCAGACCTCGCGAGGGTGTTGTTTCGATCGAGAAACAGGTGGTTGAGCGTTGCGATGGATCGTGCGAGATTTCACGTGGATTTGATTACAAATTCGTTGGGTCTGTTTTCTTCGAAGACGGGGAGAAGCTTTCGTTGCGCAGTTTCGAGAGGGATTAATTTACCGATCCCCGTGAATCGGCGTTCCGCGATTGATTTGGATCCGTTCCCCATAATTTCGCGTCGGAGGAACGGAATCGTATTTCACGGAGACCCGGCCCGGGGAAACAATACGCCGGGAACAAAGGGTAGCAAAGTTTCGCCGTGGACATTATTAAATGAGCGGTAATGAGCCGTCGGGGTGCATTTAGTTAATTAGTCGTTACATCGCGTTGATCCGAGTTCCATTCTGAAAGGATGGTTCCTTTCCCTTCAAGATACCCGACTAATTTTCGCCCACGATTGATAATTCTGTTTATTTTGCGCTCGATGGTCCGGAATGCGGCCGATCTGGATTATAGCGATGGGGCTTCGAGTAATGGACTCGTATATTTTGCGCGGAATTAAACAATTTGTCGGAATTTAATTTTCCAGCAACGTGTTTTACATGGAAATTAAATAATACGAGGCTCTCGACCGAGGCAAAAATTTCACGAGCTGGATTTTCGACACCCGCGAAGGAATTTGCTCCACTTTTTAGATTTTTTTCCGCGCGTAGATGCTGGCCTGGCTAACCTAAATATTTCCACGTGTATACTTTGTTTTTAGAAAGAGGATATCGTAAAAATTGAATATTTTATTTGTACGTTTGTGAGGACCCGTACCAGAAATCACTATTGTTTTAAAAACATATTTTTTTAAAATTGTCTGATCATTTCTAGCCTGAGGCTTCTCTTTTTAGTAAATTATAATTTTAAACATATGATCGTATATTTCGTTGCAATAATAAATGTATCTTTTGAGAAACATCGATGTCAAATAAACGATCTTTTGTAATTTCTACACGATGACCTATTAATGTTTGTAAATCAATAAGTTTTTTCCTCCTGTAAATAAATAAATAAATCACAGCGGAAGAGAAGGTTCTAAAAGTAAATACACCAAACGACGAAAAGCACGGGAGAATACAAGATATATTTTCGCAATGAATGCATTTAACTCGTACATTTAATTTACAGTGCAGGATTCGAAAACGAAAACTGACGTAAATTTTGCAACGTTTCCGCAAACACTTCAGAAAATGAAGAGCCGTCGAACAACGCGGTGTCTTTATTTTTCTAATTGCCCGCATCGACGGTTGCCCTTTTTCCCAACATTTCGTGGAATATATCTTCGCCTTCACGTACAGTGGCGGGGGGAACGTTGGAATAATTACGAACAATTCCAGCCGCTACGCCCGAATCGAGTCAATTAATCACCCGCGTTGCGCCAGCCGCAATTCCATCGCGGGAGAATTCATTTTAAATCCCCGTGTTCCGTGTTTTTCGCGGTGAAATTTCAAGCGCGACGATTTAAAATAACCGCGGGACCCCGCCATTTTTTTCCCACCGCCACCCCGTTCGGGGGAAATTTATGCTCGACTCGGTGGGAGGGGGTGGATCGGTCGCGATAAGATAATCACGCGCGCCTCACCGATTTCCAATTAACCTGCTAACGAGCGCACGAGCCCGACAAACGCGGGGATGTTTGTTCCAACGACGAAGAACCAGCCTGCGTCCACGTCGAAGGAGGATTGCAACCCCTTGCGCCCGATATTCGCTCGACCGCGATCCTCGAACGCTCTGTTTGGACCGTTCGTCTAATGGAAATGTTTTTTCGTATGAGCGTGGTTGCCTCGAATCAATAATCGCGGAGGAGCGGCGGCCGAACACGTTGCAGTAATCTTGAAACGTCAGTCGGGGGATCCTCGGATTCTAGATTATGGACGGGGGAAAAAACATTCGTCGGACGAGGGCAATTGGACTGGGATTCCAAAAGCGAATGTTTCCCTTCGTGGAAGATTACCCCGTCGGCGGTCTGAATGTTCCAATATTCCGTTCCTTGGTCGCAGAAATGGCCGCGAGTCTTACCGCTCCGAAGAACAACATCCGATATCGTCCATGGTTTCCATTTTGGACGGAATTTATTATTTACTGCTTCAAAAGTTTCGTTGCGATACTACAAAATTAACAAAACAGATTGGACGATTCATTGTATGGACCATTGTTAATTTTTTAGAAAATAATTTTGTGTTGGAAGATGTTATTGACTCAGAGATTTGTGCAAACATAATTCTCATAGGCTGTTATGCGAAGGGTGATAAACTGACAGTATTGAACCTTTGGGGAAGATATGAGGTTTGGTTTCTAGTAGTAGGATACACTTTTCTGCGTAATCTTTATTTATTGTTCTTTTATAGTACGAGAGAACTACTATATTGGAATTAAAATATTAAAATATCGATAGATTGTATAGGCACTGGACTCGAGAGATTAAGTCAAATGTAGCAGTTCTCAATTAAACGGCAAAGGTGACTGAAATTAATTATATAGTATACATTACTTCGTTAGACAGTAGAAAACTCAATATACGATCAGACGATACGAATTGGGAATCCATGTGCATGACGCTATTTAATAGCAATGTGTAATTGGTCAGTACAGTATAGACTACTTTGTTAGACAGTGGAAAACTCAATATACGGTCAGACGGTAGGAATTGAGAATCCATGTGCATGACATTGTTCAATAACAATGTGTAATTGGTCAGTATAGTATTTACTACTTTGTTAGACAGTGGAAAACTCAATGTATGGGCAGGCGGTAGGAATTGAGAATCCATGTGCATGACGCTGTTCAATAACAATGTGTAATTGGTCAGTATTTACTACTTTGTTAGACAGTGGAATTTATATGCGGAGTACTGCTCAATAACAATGTATAACTGGTCACTATAGTACACACAACTGCGTTAGACAGTGGAAAGATCAATATATGGTCGGACACTACTCAATAGTGATACTATCCGATACTAGTCTATAATTGATCAATACAAAATTACAATATACATATTCAAGCAATATAAAATAATTTCGTACGGTTATATTCTACATAACTGCATAGTATAAACTGTCATCGTAAGATCAGAAAGTATAAAACCTCTGGTCACAAGTGCAAAATAGTAAGATAGATACGAAATTATGTGGACAATCGGAATGGAGCGATCACGTGCAGAGTCAAACAGTATAGCATGGCAATGTACATTACGTCCAGATAATAGAGTATATGACCCAACAATAGAGGGATCCTAGTATATGACCGGGCAGTAGCGAATGTCAACGTACGACCAGACAGGGAAGAATATCCAGGGTGTGACCAGTCAGTGGATAATGTCAGTAGGTAATCGGTCAGTAGATAACAGGGATATACGATACGCGATCGGGCCAGTATAAAATAACAGTACATGGTCGGTCTGTATTGATTGACAGTACATAATCGTGCGATTAGGACGCAGTGAAATTAGGTGGTATAGCATAATATTGCCCGACCATGAAGTAGAGTACGGCTGTGCATACCGAGATCTCGTAGTCACTGGCACGTGAACAGCCCTAACTCTGACCCATACACCGTAAAATGGGACACCGTCTGGCGAGACATCGCGCGGCGGACGTACGACCATAAGTGGCCATTCATTCTCGCAGTAAAGTAGGACCATAACTGGTAAAACGAGGATACATTTTCGCAGTAAAATAGAGCCGCAACTGGTCGGACATTCCAAGCAGAGCGAATTTTTCTCTACGCGAGGCGATCGGTAAAATCAAATCAAGGCTAGAATAAAAAATATTACGGTATCCTTTCAAATAATAAGTACTTCTCCAAAAATTGTACAACTGTAAAAAAAACCGGTTCGTATTACCGTGTTCCAACCGGAATAGAGACAAATATTTATGTCGTACGTGAGATCGATCCTGGCCGTATACTTTTATTTACCATCGACGGAGATCATTCGTACGACTCGCGAACGACCCTATGCAGTCTCCCCATGGAAGTTCACGGCAAACTCGCGCCTCGTGCGCAGTTTGCCGCGGTTGGGAGGGTATTTGTAAAAGGCAGCAACGCCACTCACGTATTTATAGGTACTGATTCGGCTTCTAAATCCCAAACTCCCGACTCCGGGGCACCGTTTTACCGGGAATTACGTATCAAACATTTATCAACAACTTCGAATTTGCGGTCACGGGCGATGCAGAAAGGAGCACGTTCGCCGTTCGGGGTTGTTTTTCAACGCGGTCACCCGGAACTCCCGCGAGGCGTGGCCCCTAACCGGCGCTGCAACCACGACAATTACTTTGCCCGCGTTAAATAAATTTAATTAAGTTACAGAACGCCGACACGGAATTATATCGTTGAATAATCGGTGGAAATTTGCCGATCGAGGGTTGCTCCGTCGACCGGGGCTAATCAGCTTTCGCCGGATCGACGATGCTCGACGAGTTTTCCTTGCCGACGTCGTGTTGTTGGATCTTGGAATCCGTCTAACGATATTATTCTACGCGGGAATTAGAGGGAGTTTAACTCGATGATCGAGCGAGAGCTTACATCTCCGTCGATTTGCTGGACTAACTACATTTAAACACAGTCGGAATAAAAATTTTATCCACCTTCCTCCGCGATCGAGAAAGATTTATACGAACTTTCTATGCGTAGGACTCTCACAAAGTTTCAGAATGTACTGTATAGAAACGTCGATGGTTCGTTTTCTTCTTGAAATTGTAACCAGACGAGGAATACTTTATCGTAGATCGAAGATAGTCCTTTCGATGTGAGCTAAACGTTATTTCATTCTATCCGCGGCCACTCGACCCGGTGATCGATAATACCGCGGATTTCCTGGCAAGGCATCGTCCCGACGCCGAATAAAAGAAAAGACAATAACCTTTTAGAAAGTTGACGAACGTCGTTTCCTTCGGAATATTCCGATTTTGCTATTCGAAAGTGAAAAGGAGATTCCGGGGGGAAATAAACGAATACTCGATTCGCGAGAAGGTTCGGTTTCCGGAACACGTTCGCGAATTTTTGCACCAGCCGCGACCCGCCATTTGCGATTCAAATCTCAAACAGAAATTGAAATTCGAGCCGCGATGCACGCGCGCCGCCCGCGAAAGGAAACAACCGCGATAAAATGCGTGAGCCCGCCGCATTTGCCTTGCATGCGATCGTTTCTGAGCGATTAGGATAACGTTCCCGGGCGAAATTAATCGCATTAAAAGTTTTTTCAAGAAGAGCTTTACGCCCTCTACTCTAACAGCAATAATAGAACTATAAGAATACAAATTACTGTAATAACTATGATTTTTGAATCTAACCTTGATTGGGACAGAATGATTCTTTGTGAAAAAATGAATCGAAAATGTGAAATAAAATTTCTCGACACGATCCTCCGTTCTCAAGAAAAACGATTCGTAATATTTTTGGGGCACGCGTACGTCAGAGAGCGATTCCGCTAATTAGTGTAACTATTATTAATTAATTTCACTCCCATCGATAGTTAAAATAGATAATACTGTGTTACAAAGAATGTAAGTAGAAACGGTCAATATTGAGCAGACACGATAACAGAGTAGGCGCACGTACCCCAAACATTTTCAAACTGAATTTTTTCGAGAACGAGGCGCCGACCGAAGAAATCGTGCCCCACATTTTCCATTCATTTTTGTCCAAGGAATTATCCTATCGTGGTTTCGCCTCCTTCGCTGGTCGACCTTTGTATAAACTGTTTCGGTAAGCAAAAATTTGCAAGTGTAAGTATCAACGCGAATAGAATTTCAAGCAGTTCTGAGCGACGCAGTGGTTTTCGATGTTGATTGAATCCTGCGTGGAACAAACGTTTGCTCGGTATTTCGTTGGACGAGTCGGACTCGTAGATTCCATTTGCGCCATGGCTTATTTGTCCGTAAAGGAAGGCGAGCCACCGAGGCCGGACCATTAAAATCCGAATGGAACGCTCGATAGGAAAACACTTATCGTCCACTCGGCGACAAGACGCTCAGCGGAGGATAGGAAAGGGGCGGTGAAAGACATTTCATCGGTTTTTACGGGACGGCTTCCCGAAGCCATCTTTCGGACAGCGTTTCCCTCCTCCCCGTCCTTGGGTGGCTCGTTATATTTTATTTGACGCTCGGGAGGCGTCGCGGCTTTTCGAATTCCCCGGAGGGGAAGGATTCTTGGCGATTCAATCAGCCCGGCCAATCGAATTCGACAATCGAGCAATCCGGAACGCGGATGCAACGCTCAGCGTTTGTGCCGATTTTCGACTGCGACGCCCCGAGAAGAGGACGATTAAGAAGCTGCCGCGGCAGAGTCTCCGCGAAGAATCGCTCGAGATGGCAGAATTTTCGAAAATCGTGCGAAAAATCACCCATTCGACCGACAAACTTCCCGTCGCGATCGAAAAATCCCTCTTTGCACGATTCTGCACGGAACTTATTTCCTCGCAAATATTTTTTGCATCTTCGATTGACAAGTTTGTGACGACTTGAATTACTTCCAAAAACTAACCTCAGAATTATGTATAAATAGAATAACATAGTATGAGATGTAATAGGTTTAGAAAAGATTTGAAAGTTTTCTATATTATAGGGAGAAAAACTTGGAGGCACGATGCACCGAGACAGTCAGGATCAAGTGGGATACATGTCAGTAGAATGATATAAGAGTGCGGATTTAGGTATGTAAATGGAGAAATAAATGACCAGATTCTATTTGTAGACAAAACAACAGACACGGAAAATCCATGTTTGTTTCGCATTAATCCAGGACCTGCTAAAAAATAAAACACGCGTGCAGCCATATTTTAAAAGCAGTAACAGGTAAAGGCAAAAGTTTTTTTGATAATAGGGTACGCGTAAGTTCCCAAAAAGAATTGTGTACATTATTTTTACTCGCGAAACTAAATTTCCCCGTGCAATAGATAGTGTTCAATAGGATTGAAATAGACTGGCCGCGTGAATGGACGACATATTACGGTGTAATTTATTATTCCAAAGTGGAAGATTGCGCTTACTTGTTCCAAGTATGATAGATATATACCAGTGCCTAACACAGACCAGGCACAGAGTTGTTCCATTGCCACCGGTTTGCCCGAGACGCCATTCAGTTATATTTAGATGCGTCTGTGCAGATACGGCTCCATTCTCCTTGCGGTTGGCGCAGTAGTCGTTGGTCCATTCTACTCGGAGAGCGTCTCACTAACCACGGATCCATTCTACGCGATGGCCGTCTGGCTAAACATAGTTTTATTTTACTCTCAGCATGTCTGACTAGACACGGGATTATTGTACTCTGAGGGGCTTTGAATGAAAACGTATTCTACAGCCAGAATGCTTGTACAAGCATAGTTCTATTTTGTTTGCAGAATGTCTGGCCAGGCGAGGCTAACGCGGTCTTTGTCGCCATTCTGTTACAGGATTCTCAGATTAAATATAGACCGACTTCAACTTAGGAGTGTTTGAGAGCTGAATATACTACCGGTTCCTTTAGACCACTCGTTTCGTTTAATCTGCCTAGAGGGAGGAGGGTGGGGAGAAATTTTTTCAAATTAGTTTAAAACGACGATGAATTGAAAATCTTTGCGAGATTTCAAAGTATCTCTGAATTGCAACTTCTTACTTCTTTCTTTGAGAAAATTAGAATTTTTGTGATCTTCTTACTCTTCTTCTCGGAATATTTCTGCTGTACCGCGCGTACGAAAAAAATTCGTAACTGCTTCCGTTTATACGATATTTGGAAATCCAGTGGTGTTAATAACGGGTGGTGATTTAAACCACGAGAAAGGAAAAGGATTGCACAGCGATGCACGCATCGTTTTAGATGGTACGATCGAATCACGGGGCTCACCAAACTCGTTACCCGATAATTCCGCCTTCCGCTTAATTTGCCGGCGACTTATTGCTCGGGTGCAAAAAGCTGTTTTACGCTGCCAGCCAATGCCACCCCCGCCAACCCGCTCCAAGTTAATAGGATTCGACCGCGGGGATACGTACAGTGGAATTATTCCAGTCGGGCGAGTTTATCAGCCGCCGAAGACGAAATCCAATTGGGAGGGGCGGTGCGGGATAGAGGGTGGCCACACGATACGTGTGCATCTATTTCCGCGGCGGCGGACCGAAATTTCGGACGATCAGCAATTTTCTCCGCCGGCTTCCGTCCGATAAGTCCGCGCGACTCTCGCAATTTATATGCAACGTTTCCGATCGAGTTCTTCTTCCTCGATTATAGGACCGACCTGGGGGGCGTTCGTTTTATCGTGATCGGCTTAAATATTTCCCCTGTTCTTCCCGATAAGAGGCGGAAGAAATTGCTCGATTTAAATTGACAATTGCCGCGGCCAACAGGAAGCCATTTTTCAAGTTACAAAATTTCGAGCACCCTTTTCGATAGTTCTTCTGTCACTGGGACATTGTACATAGATTTTGATGAGACATTGTTGCTTTGTTTCGGTAATATTTTAGACAAATACGATGTCTCTTTTTAGAGATCTTCGTCATGGAAATTGATGGAATGTAAAATCTGGAATATTCTCAGATTTTTCATTGGAAGAAACTCTTGTAGAAATTTATATATCAGTTTGTGCGATAATTGATGGTTTGGAGCCGTTCAAGTTTCGTTACGAAAGGAGCTCTGGAAAATACGAGATACTACTCTTAAATTTTTTTATCCTTCATCGTGGAAAGCTTCGAGAGACCATCTTTCCTAATTTCTGTTCGAAATAATCTGACTTCGAACTCCAATTGAACTTGAAGAATCGCATCTGCGAGGACCTTCGAGTATCTTCCAAGTTTTATCAACAAAGACAACTGGGCTCGAGGTAAATACGAGTGCTCCTCATCGATTCGCGAATCACCCTCGAACGATTTACTCTTTGCAATGTCTCGCCCTCGATTCAAAATCATGAAATATGAAATGCAACGTAGATTTCGAAAGAACACAATACGAAAACTCATAACCAACGTTTACATTACAAATTTCATCCACAAACCAGAGGAAAATTCAAGTATCGCGCCCTTTACTAAACATCCTGTACAGTAGCGTGGGTCACAAATGACCCAGAATTGCTCGACCAGTCATTCCGTTCAGGGGTTAATAATTCACTCGCACCAAACAGTAATTAAAATGGTAATAATAAGTCTTGATCACAAAGAAAGTCAAAATTTAACTCTGGTCGAAAGTTTTAATATCGAAAGCAGCGAACGAGCATCCATTGGAGGCAGTCCCGTCGCAAAAACGAGCAGGAACGACATTTACGCATTCAATTACCGCGTTGAGGAACAAAGAGGCGTCGCGCGACAATCTGGGGCGTTGAGCGCCGCGAAGCCTGTCCCGCGAGAAAAAACGCTGGGGCCAGAAAAAGACGGGCAAACGTGTCTCAGCTTCTAACGGCCATTCTTCGCATCTCCATTGAGCCATCCCCGTGCTTTTGACAACGCCAAGTCGTTTCTGTATACCGTGCTTTTCTCTTCCAGCGGACGCCTTTTCACCGATCCGTCTGTTTATCCATTTATCTACAGCTTCTGGTATCCGCCTTTGAATCCTTCGGCTCGGCTCCCGGAGACTCTGAATGGGTCCAAAAGCGTCGACGCGAACGGACTGTACGGGTTTTCTCGATGCATTTGTCGAAAGTCTTTGTCTCGCCGCGACGAATCTGGCGCAATTTCCGCGCGACACTCTCTCCCTGCCCCCCCCTCCTCCCCACAAAGGAAACGTATAATTTATTTATTCATTTACCTAATGGCTGGGCATCCGGTATAACCTTAAAACGACACATTTAAAAATATGCATCCGTCGCTCGGGGATTAAACGAATTTATATTGTGCACCAAACAAATCGGAGACAAAAGCGCGAGAATTGTGATGGAATTCCGGAAACTCGTTGTTTCCACCTATTTAGACCGGTGGATGGTCCTTTCGCGGACGTTAAATTATTCTCTCGTTAATTCGTAAATTACGAAGAACGGGAAAACAATTTTTAATGAACGTCATATCGTTCCTGGAAACATACGTATGTACAGATTAAAGTTTTCTAAAAATTTTCCTCTCGTGAATTCATAAATAACAAAAAATATCAAAGAAAGATTTTTAACGAACGTTCTAACGCGGCTGAAGATTTACACACGCGTGGGATCATTTGCATATCATCATTTATTATATTTCCGAATGCTCAATACCATCGACGATCTTTGAATAACCTCGAAGGGAGGCTCGATCCTCCTCGAACGATGCAGCTTTATTTCTCTGCTCTTCAACCCTGAGAGATTTGCTGTCTCTGGTGACTCACTTTGTACAGTACCCACGAACCGATGGCTCCGAGTTCGAGGTGACGACGAAGAGTTTACTGTGGGGGGTCGTGGAGAACAGGAAGGAACAGGGGGGACTCGGAGACGAGGAAAAGTGGAAATTGACGGCGGATGACGAGACGCGAGAGGGTAGCAGTCGTAGAAAACTCGACGCACGGGGTGTTGCACGAGAAAGCGGTTTGGTTGAAACGTCGACGGCGGGTGGTCGACGGCAGACTCCGCGCCAGAAACTTTTCAACTAGTTTCGCCGACTCGCAATGCTTTTACACGCGGCGAACTAAGCGCAGACACGCTTACGCGCGCCCGCGGAGGCAGATATGTTTTCTCCTGGTTGGAAACGCGGCTGAGAATCGTCCGTCGCGTCGGTGTAATCTTCCCCTCGTACTCGCGGGGCGACGCCGAGCGTCAGTCGAGTCATTCCGGGGGACGCTGTTACCGAAACTTTCGAGACTTCGGCGAATTTTCCAACGGAACGTCGAGAACGTGACCACTCGACTCCTGAAGGATCGTTGCAAGGAATCGCGTGAATCTTTTACATCGGTATTGGTTCAGGGGGGGGGGGGGGGGTATTCCCGTTTTTAGGGACGAGGAATTGAATTTTCTGTTACAGCTTTGAAAGTTGGGGGGTTCGGATGAATGTCATTCGCGGACAGGGAACAAAAGTTTTGGAACAACCAACGTGACGGCGGTCGAAAGGACTTTATTTTCGAACGATATGAATTTTAACTCAATGGAGCTAGGTTTCCCTCGTGAACTTCATAGGGTACAGGTGATGTTTTGTAGAAATTAATAGTAACGGTACACCGATGCCACCGCGAAGAAACTTGTAAAAGTGTAGATGGGGTCGTTGGTTGTGATAATTCCACGTTAGGTCAAGTTTAATTCGTGAATCGAGAAGTTAATAGCGCCAACATGGCTGCCATGAACGACGGTGATGTCCCTTAGAGACAGTCGCTATCGACCAAGTAGCACTTCAGGTTCAGATTTGTTTCAATAGTCGATTTCCAACAACTTTTGTTGCATCTATTTTTGTCGTTAAAGCACAGTTATGCGATATATCTACGAGCTTCTAAGAGAGGCGATCAGGATTTAGTATTTCTGTGCGAGAGTTTGCAAATTACATTGCGTGATTATTGTCCTTCGTTAATAGAATACAGACGTAGGAGATTACGAGGAATGTACATATGTACGCATGTGCAGGAACGATACCCGATTGCAGTGCTAGATATGTCCACTTCGTAGAACTGACTGCTTGTATTGGATTACGTCAAGATTCACCGACGGATCGCCCAATGATCAATGACGATTCCGTCGCACAATAGCCTAGCAATCGACCTAATTTTCTCAGGACGCGATGCAGATGGCCATCTGTAGAAACGTTGCTCGTGAAAACGCATAAGATAATTTTCATATTTTATGTAGTCATAAAAGTTTTTGTCACAGTTTGAAAAATTTAATGTCCAAATTCCAAATATATAGCCACACGGCTACGCTAGGAACGAAAGGATTAAGATTACCATCAAACATAGTCTATGCAATATCAAGAATCTCTATCGTGCGAGCAGCTGTCCAACCACCAGTTCCCCAAGTTTGCTAATTCAAACGCGATAAATTATACCAGGATCGCGCGAAGATTTAGAGGATGGATCGCGCTACGATCCACGACATTCGCCCGCGTAACAACGATCGAACCAATTTCCTTAGGACACGCCACACAGATTGTGTTCAGACGAAAAGGGGCTCGCAATGGTGACAGATTCCCCGTTTCGCTGCTCCGCCAATTCCAAGAAGATTAATCTCGTTCGTCGCGACAAGGCAACGTTCCTAACGCGAAAGGGGAAAAGTGCGGCGATGGAACGAGATCTCTTTCATTAATCCGTCGGAAAATGCGATCACGCGGATGTTCCGATCGGTGAAAAGAAGTCTTCTTGGAAGTCTGACTTCATCGAGCTCGCTGAAATCGAATCTATGTCCTCAAAGATAGACTCCGGATCGACGATAGGACTGTGGCGTGTTTCGATATTTGAAATCCAGACCCTTGCACGAAGCCATCCTCGAACGATATCTGAATTCAGTGCAGAAATTTTTCGACGAGATTAAAAAATTTCAAATCGTCCTAAAAAAATTATTTTTAGTTGCGGGGGTCAATTACAATCATTTTTGGTGAATAGACATACCCCCGAAATCCTACGCGCTTTCGAGAAAAAAATTCCTTAACGTAAATACAATGTCTGACCATACATTGATATGTTTCCCTGAAATGTTATACGTGTCTTTAAAACTTCATAACTTCTGAACGGATTGGAGGATTTTAAAGTTTCGAAATGCAAACAACGCGTATTTTAGCGAAGAATATATAGAAATCCCAAGAGTTTTCTATTCATATTGCAGAATTTTACTCTATGCAAAACCATTTATTATTTTAAGAAATAAATTAAGTTTGGTTAGAAAATAATTTTATCGTTCGCGTAGAGAAGTCTGAAACGATTAATGAGTAATTGGATTGTTTCTACCGTTATTTTAAAGCTACGGGCGTAAGAACCGCGTGAATTCCGTTCGATCGTCCGCTTTTACGGCTGCGTCGCTTTTATAACTGCGGTAAATTTGTTTCCGCCACGGAACGCGGGAACCTGGACCGAAGTTACGTAACGAATACATGGGAAAGTTTGCTCCGAGAGAATTTCATCGCTCACGGACGCGAGTGCCGCGTTCGAGTTCAAGTTTCGTTCCAGAAGCGTTCAACGTAATCGCCTATTTCTCGAACGGTTGCGCCCTCGATACTTCTCTGGATGCATCCTCTCTCTCACTCTTTCTCTCCCTTTGAAGAAGGAAACTCTCGAATCAAAGATGAGTTCTAAATCGGGGAATTGATTGTCCCTTATAGTGAGATATTTTATTGCGATTCTTTAATGGGACGAATAAGAAGAAATTGGAATCTTTGGGAAATTTAATTTACGCAACAGAGAAATATATATTTATATTTCCCAGTTCATACGATCCCGTTCTAGGTAAAGTTAGAGTATTTATTAGCTAACAAGGCATTACTTTGGTATAAGTTTTTAGAGTAATAAGATTCAATCATTGAAAATAGAAATTTGCAAATAATTCTCTACTTGGCGTATATTCATATTCATTAATTTCCATAGGCAGCGTACAATAGCTTTGTAACATTTTCGTCCACTATATCGGATCAACTACAATTATGAACAAATTATGTCTAGAATACGAAACCAACCAATATTATATACTTTTCGGTTCAAACGTTACAGATTAAATTATATGTAATTTGAATTGTTTGCCGAACATATTCCTTTCTTGATTATAATGCCATCCGACAATGCATTCTAGAACGGTCTCGTACAAGAGTATTACTTCTAAATTAATGAATATTCGGTGTCCGTTATATTCAGCAATAACTTTTCTAAAATCAGAGCTCGCAATACCACCAAATATTTGCTATTTTAAATTAATTCCACTCAGCTGGACACGTCCCTAGGAAATAATAAAATACAACCGTTCCCTAAAAATATAAATCAAATATAAAGGATTTGTTGCAAAATATATTAATTTACGACCTTCCGTAACTTGGAATAATTCCTAATTATTAGTTGGGGGTACTTTTGCTAAAAATTGGAGTAATAAAACACGGTTCCTAGCAGGAGAGAGGAATATAAACTGGCCCTGTAATTCCCGTTGCATCCCGTTTTCGCGAATGGAGTATTTCCATTGGCCAAAACGCGCCCCTTGATACCCACCCAATTTACACCAACGCGACTTCTCACTGTTCAGAAGAACGTGGAATATTTCAGGTGGACAAAGTTATTACCCCTCCCAAATCGTGCCATCCGGGACGCCATCCTCCCCCACCGCCATATCCGGATAGCGAGTTTTGTATACCGTGGAACCACTTTCCATTCTAACGACCCCCTTGCCCGAAATACGGCGCATAAACCGAGGGCGAGGAAGCAATAACGAATATTTTTTTTAGCGCTACGAAGAATATTATTGCGCTCGGCTCGAGCAAAGCTGAGCGTTGAGGAAAAGATCTGAATAATAGTCACCCCCGTGGCGAAAATTTGGAACACGTATAATAGTGGAATTGGAAATGAAAGGAAAATATTTAATAATCCTCCGCGTCATTCTCCCTTCGAACTTAAACGCGATTCTCATATATTAACGCATATTTTATTATTATTATTGAAAGCGTTTTAGGAATTTTAGCGTCGACTCGGGGCCAATGAAAATACTTGAAAGCTGGGATTACTCTACTGTTACACTGTTTCATTCGGATGGCTAGATTTCGCGCGCGATGAATGTCAATGGCAAGAGTCTGGTGTAAAGTCGAAGAGATGCAACGGATGTTTGGGTTCGAGTTCCAACAAGGATCTCGCTTGTTCGACGAGCCAACTTCGCCGCTTGCTCACGGTTCACGTAGTCGCTGGCAATCAGCCTCAGACGCGTCCCGGTATACAGAGCCGTGTTTCTCTCCAATTATCTTCAATAACCACGACGGCGGGGAACCGACCAGCGTTGAGTAATCTTCTCACGTTTCGGCCGGCCTCGCCCCGATGCCGGAAATAAATGACACCGCGACACGATGTAACCCACGCCCATTGTTTCCGCTGTAACACCGGCGACCGAGCTGGCTGGCTCGCCTCTCGGTTCCGCTGGTCGATGGAAACCGGAACGATAAACAGGAGGATGCCCCGATGGAATCGCGAATACTCGAAAATTTTCGAGGTTATCATTATTTAAAATAGTTCTCTGATTTAACATACGCGAGATACGGAGATTTCGGGCTAATCGTGGCTAACCTCTTTATCAACGACAACGTTATGAACCCAGAACTTTCAGCGTATAAATATTATTCGATGTAAAATCGAAAAGTCCTCTACTATTGTGCAATCGGAAGCTTCGTTACCGAGTGTTAACATAAATGTTTGATTTTATTTCGGAATCGCGTTCCTTGTTTAAGACGAAATCGAAAAGTCCTTTACCGTTTTGCAATTGGAATCTTCGTTACTGAGATACGAGGGGTTGAATTTTACTAGGGGAATTCACGACGCCCGCCATTTATATTAGTCACGTGATCGCGCGACTGCACATGCGCTCGCAGCTCGTTTCCTGCAAAAACTTAAAATGCTTGTATCTCAATAACGAAGCGTCGGATTGCAAAATGCAAAAAGGACTTTTTGTTTCGTACTGTCACGAGGAATCGATACTGATGATTGTTTCACGCTTTTGCGACGGTCGAATATTTCCAGTTATTTTAATATTACACGATTTCTGTATATCATTTTACCACCAAAGTGGATGTTAAGAATTTAGCAAAGTATCTTTATGCAAATAAGTTTGGCCGTGAAAACTCAGCGGCGCGATTTTCGAACGGTATCCGTATTTATTGTTTTCGAAGTCGAAGCGCCGAGTGATAGCGACGAAGTATCACACGGCGGTTTCATTGTCAACGAATACGCGGCCAGATACGTCAGTTCTGGTGGCACGAAATATCCTGATCTATTATTGGTTTATCAGGTGGTTCCTGGTACGTGTCTGGCCGTTACAGTCGATTATCGTAAATCGTTACAATACGTCAGTCACGTTGCGACAGCGCGAGGGACAATAATTCTCGGTTGACAATCTAATCCCGGATAGCAAACCGATGCGGATGTAATTTAATGGCGAAACAAGTCGACCGTACGTCAGTTGCTGATTGAGAAGGAGCTGGAAGATAACAGCGTTGACCATCGAACGACCGAACTGGCCTGACGAGGTAGACGCTCAAACAATTTCGAATCGTCAAAATTTACCGCGTCCAGTCGATTACATCCCTACACGCCCCTTTTTCTCTCTTTCTGTACGGCCGTTTGACAAACTACCATTTTCGTTTCCAATTTTTCCGCAGTTCCTGCTCTTCCCACTGATTCTACAGCTGCACGCTCGTTTCGGTCCTTCCAACTGTTTTCGTGTCTGTCCCGGGGATCATAAATCGTTGATCGAAACTGGCTGTGCATGAAGATAGGTCCTCCAAATAACTCACACGAGTCTTCTTATTCCGGTTCATCCCCGGGCTCTCGTAATCGTTTTATTCGAGTTTCGAATTTTGCTATCAGAGATCGAGGAATTTCGTAGTGGATCGCAATAACCATGGAAGGCTAAGAAAAATTCAATTACACGAACGTGTAATGTCTGTGATTAATAGACTCGAAGAATCCCTGTTTAGAGAAATATTTATAGAAACAGAAGCAGGAACCAGTCTTTTCTTCTCGGTCTCTGGTTGCTGAAAATCGGATCGAACTCGGCCTGGAATGTCCAGAATTCTCGCCAGCATCCAGTCGACGTTGGACGTCGCAGTGGAAATCAATATCCATGGCCGCTATCGCTGCGGACGCAATTCACGATCATCGTCGCTGTCATTATTTCTATAGGGACTGCACTCGTTGCGCGACGTTCTGGAAATTGGATCCGCCATACCATAAGCCGTGATTCATGGTGGCCGGACGTTAGGCAGCTACGACCTACAGTAATCTATCGCGAAAGGGGGTTTCGGGCTGCACAATCGCTCCGATAACGCGCCATGACACGACGATAACAGGATTTAGTGGAAGGGTGGGAAAGAGTGGGCGGAGTGAGAGTAACGCTTCTGGACGAGAGAGAGTGAGAGTCGCGAAGAGAGACAGGGAGACCCGGTTCGTCGAAAGATCCTATCGATCGGTTATAGCAGAACACCTCTGTGTTTCGAATCCTTTCTTCTTCGTGGCTATCCTTGCCGGATCGACGCGGAGGAGTCCGGTATTTGGTTGATTAAAAAATAACAAAAAGTCCCTTCACCCTGCTTGACGTACTTTCTTTATGCAAATAACGTGTTTTATTTAGTGAAAATCGTCGTTAAACGGAAGAGATTTTACTGAAGAAGACTACGATTTTTGATGGTTTCAATCTTCTAAACGTGCATTAAGAGAACGAAATAGTGTTGGCCGGGTGCGAGGCACGAAGGGGTTAAAATTAGCTTTCATGGAATGAAAAACAGAACGATCGTGTCAGGGAATAGGCCCCCCGGTTTCTTCTCGTCGAGCATCTTGGCTCGTGTAAACAAGTTTACGGTTATAGTCCGTGCTTAAGTACGTCGAGGGGGCGGGCGAGAATTCAGTGGGAAATTCGGCGATAAAAACGGGACACGCTTCCCATTCCCGAGGTAAATTACCCGGACGAAGTTTACGGGATCTAATTTCGAATACCGTGAATAACTTATAAGCAACGGTGCAACCGCAGGGTCAACTCTCTGCGACTAGCTATGGGACGAATCCAATGACATGCTCATTAATTCTTACAGCTACCTATTTTTACTGAATATTTGTACTGAATTAGAGTTAGAGTTTAAAGTGTTCTTTGGCACATTAGAAGAACTCAATCTCAGATCAAATACGTATAAAGTCTGCATGAAAAATACGGTAAAGTTCTGGTTGTTCTTTTTGGCAAGGAACACTCAGATCCCATTAACATTAACGATTTCGTCTTTTGCACGAAGTCGGTCTCCACTCATTCTGTACCACCAAAAATATTACATATAATTAAGCCTGAACTATTCGAATTCGAATCGTGGTAATATTTATTAAATATCCGATTAACGAACAATCAGATCAATCTTGGATCCCGCCATTGGTTTGGATAGAAATTCGTCGCAGGATGTCCGGTGATTTGGGCGATCGGGCGCGAATCGACGTTATTATTTAGTAACGGATGAGGGATAACCGTGGACGTTAAAGTCCAATAAACGTTACATTAAAGCCGAATTAATAACCGATCGTTTCGTCGGCGATAATATTTCACGTCCGGCTGATATTAAACGGGAAGCACTAGTGCAGCACTATCTGTCAGCGGAAACGCCGGATGTTGCCCTTTGTTTCCCCGGCGCGATTCAGGACAACGCACTCCTGAATTTTTGCAGCGTAACGGCCGCGGGAATAACGACACACGTCCCTGGGAATATGCTCCACCGACGGCCATTTACCATTCACGCACGTTTTGCTTTATCCCATTCTTATCTCCAGGAAGCTCCATTCCGTACTTCCTAAGCGAATCGTTAAAAGAAACCACCCCTTACAGCTCCTCAAACTCCAGAAGCAACATTACGACGTCACACCCCCGCCAAATCGGTATTTCTCATCCCTTGGTAGTTTTAAAATATGCTCACATGGGTTCTGTTTCAAAGAGAATATCTTTCCATCGAATTTTGACCATGGCATGTTAGTTATTGTAAAAAAAAGCCTATGCAATTATTCTTTAAAGAAGAAAATATGCGTATTGTTAAGTATTCCGGTCGACGGAGAAGTTTCATCAAAGATGGCGTGTAACACTTGGCGGTGTCCCTTGTTATTAAGGCAAAGTGCCAAGGGTTCCAGGATGCGTCAACGTCATTTCAGACAGGAAACGTAGTAGGGGAAACTACGTTTCATAAGACGTACGTGGCTTATTTCCTGGCTACTTTCCTCGTTGATCCTCGATTTTGTACGTCGCTCCGCGGAGCTATGGCTTCATTTGCATGGCTATTCTTGCTCACCGTCGAGCTGTTCGTTGTCGTTCGATGAAAATATTATTTCCCTCCTTTTCCACGGGCTTCTTTTTACGTTCAGTACAATTTTTTAAACGGGAGAAGACTCTCCAGAAACGATCGTTGCTAATTCGTACTATTTTCGTGTACCAGAGAATTCGTGGGAAATATTAATGGATAAACTTTTGAATCGTGTGATTTTTCAGTAATTTTTAACATAAATCTCAAAATTGTTTCGTGACTGGTAAGCAGAGATAAATAAAGAAATAGGAAAATGAATGAATATTCTCGGATCTATCTTTGATGGATTGATACGTGAGGATTGATCTTTGATGTGGATGCGTTCGAAGGCGTCTCAATGGCGACGCTAGTCGTCGCTTCGTGTCTCTTTGTCGGAGACGGTCGGAGACGAGATATCTGCTAATTCCTGCTCGCCATCTTCGATTCGTCGGGAGGAAAAAAAAGAAAAAATATCGAATCTCAGCCTTTTCGCGGTTCGATTGACACCGAAAGGGCCTTTTGGAGCGTGAGATTGATCGAGGCAGAAAGCGTCGGGCGCAATAAGAGGGAAACAATGGCGTTCTAGGTGTTCCAGCGTGCCTGGTCGTATCGATATTAAATTTTCAAACGGATTCTGGGCACGGGAATGAAGCAATTTGTTCCCAAACGAATCTATTTTTTCCGACCAAAGGTAAATGTACGTGGGTTAATATTCGTTGCGTTTGGAAAAGTTCATTCGAAGCTTCCGCTCTGCTGACTCGAAGTTGAACCACGCGTTTCCATCGACTTGTAAAGGTTTTATTAATTTGCACGAATATTTGCAATTAAATTTGAATGTTGCGCCACGGTTTTTATCACCGAACGTAGAATGTATCGGATACACTTTAACGTTCCAATATCCGCGCGCGTTCACAGCTTTCGAACATTCGTAAACGTAATTTGCCTGTCTGTCCTTCTTAGCGTGAAATTAAACAGCGTACGTTCAAATAATTATTTGTTATCGATGATCAGCTATGAGAAAATTTAATTTTTTTGTATGAAAACCTAAAATCTTGTTCATAGGTTGAGAAGCACTACTTTATATCTTACTGTAATCTACATTAAAACTGAAGGTAGAACATTTTGCCTCGATCTTCCTTAACATACATTGCCAAGTAGTATCATTGTGAATTTTGCATCCTCTTCGAGGTCATTTTTAAATTATTGATTAAATACATAGAAAACTAAACAAGATTTTACAATAAATCACTGTGTATTTGCTTCTTTCGTTACTCGATGAATACGATGAGGGTCCATGAAACGTTCTGTCATACTCCAAGAATTAATTAAAACTGGCACTAAAAAACAGCTGACTTCGAAACGTCACGTGTTATATTATCGTCAGTCCCTAAAGGGTCAACGAAAGACGCTACGAGCCTCCACCCATCTGGTGTTCGCGTTCATCCCTGTCCGTACGTTTCTCTCAATATCTGTCAATCCTTCCATCTCCAAGCCCCGTTGGGAGAGGGTTGTTATCGGTTTTTCGTTTCGGGCGGCGAATAGAATCGTACGTGCCCCGACAAACGTTTTCGTCCAGTCGTAGCACGGACGAACGTACCCTTTGTCCGTCGTTTGTCCAGTTTCCCTCGACGAGGGAGTTGAGATCGTGCGAGCCGGTCTCGCGATAGCCGGGGCCAATCGTTGGAAAAACGGGACGAAAACGTCTTTCTCGCGGGCCACGCGACCCGCTAGGATGGTTGTTCGCGTTCCATCGATAACCAACCCCTTCCGAGGGCTCGTTGTTCCCTTGACTGTCGCGCGGACACCCTTTGAAGAGGCGAGAAACGCTCCCTTTGCTCTCGCTCTAAGTGGTTTATCGACGCTTAATCCTCTTTGTGCGGTATCTTTATTTCCATCGTAATATCGCGATCACTTCACGTGGAGGAGCCTGTTCTTGATCGAAACGAACCGTGGGTGGATCGTGGTGCTCGTTGATTGAATCGTAAAGAGCGTTCGAGGTGCGTCTGCTTCGATGGAAATTCTTCGGCACTCTTTGTCTTACGTCTTTGTCTCGACGTTTCAAACACGGAATTCGATATTGAAATTTATCGAGCACTGTAAAAATTTCGGAGATACAAATTTTCTTTCTTTATTATTATGCCTCAATACTATATATTATCGTCATTGTGTTGTATTTTTTTCTTTCATAGTAATTGACAACGAATTAACCGCGATTCTGACGTAGTTATTCTCCCGTTCCATCGTCCAGCAATCGCGCCGCGTTCTGGGCGTAAAGTTCGCGAAACAAATCTCGCGGTTTGGAATATTTATCCCGTTTGACTAGTCGTACATATTTTCTACTTACTCCTGTTCGACCAGTTACAGATGTCTTCTACTGAGTCCTGCCTAATTAGTCGCGGATACATTCTACTTGTATTTCTACGATCAGGAACTGATATTCTTGACAGAAACAGAGACCGTACCTGGGGTCAAGACGAATATTATAGTACTAATAAGTAAAATATGGATCCTGGTACTCGTCGATTGAATCGTAAAGAGCGTTCGAGATGCGTCTGTCTCGATGTTTCAAATACGAAATTCAATATTGAAATTTATCGAGCGCTGTAAAAATTTCGGAGATACAAGTTTCTTTTCTTTATTATTATGCTTCAATACTGTACAGGGTGTTCGGCCACCGCTGGGAAAAATTTTAATGGGGGATTCTAGAGGCCAAAATAAGACGAAAATCAAGAATACCCATTTGTTGATGGAGGCTTCGTTAAAAAGTTATTAACGTTTAAAGTTCCACCCGTACTGAATTTTTTTTTAGAAAGGGAGTAGGATTTCGGGGATAGGTCTATTGACCAAAAATGATTGTAATTGACCCCCGCAACCGAAAATAATTTTTCCAAAACGTTTTGAAATTTTTTTTTTCCGTCGAAAAATTTCACACATTCTCGAATGTTTTTCTAGAAAGTGGGTAGGATTTCGAGGGTATGTATAATGACCAAAAATGATTGTACTTGACCCCTGCAAACGAAAATAATTTTTTTAGAACGATTCGAAAATTTTTTTTTTTGCCGAAAAATTTAGGCACCTACCCCCTGTCGATTTTTCTTAAAAATTCGGTTTTCATTTTTAGTAATTTTGTTTGACGCCCTACAGAAAAGTTGATTAATACTTTTTTGTAGGTACTCATGAGCTCTACTTCAGAAAAAAGTTTCATTGAAATATATTCACAATTGTAGGAGTTATGGCAGTTTGAAAATTGGACTATTTTTATGGGGTTTTTCTAACATTACGGGGCCAAGGAACAATCTTTCAAATATTTTTATAATTGCTACATATTCTACATTAAAATACGCGTCGTTTGGCTTTTTGAACATTAAAATCGTCCAATCCGTTCAGAAGTTATGGTGTTCTAAAGATTCGCATGAAATTTCAGGGAAGCATTTCTGACCTCACATTAGATTTTCGGTAAGGAATTTTTTTCTCGAAACTGAGTAGGATTTCGGGGGTATGTCTGTTGACCAATAATGCTTGTAACTGACCCCCACAACCGAAAATAATTTTTCCAGAACGATTTGAAATTTTTGAATTTAATTGTTAATAACTTCTTAACGAAGCCTCCATCAATAAATTGGTATTCTTGATTTTCGTCTTATTTTGGCCTTTAGAACACCCTGTATATTATCGTCATTGTGTTGTATTTGTGTCGATTTGATAATGTATTATAACGTGACATTCGATTGACCAAGATTGAGAAATGTTCGATGCATTTTTCTTTCATAGTAATTGACGACGAGTTAACCGCGATTCCGACGTAGTTATTCCCCGTCCAATCGTCCAGCAATTGTGTCGCGTTCCGGGCGCAAAGTTCTCGAAACAAATCTCGCGGTTCGGAATATCCTCTCGGCGAATGAAAACGAATGCTGCTTATTTAAAAGCCACGCGGGGCGAACACTAGGGGGTGGGTAAAGTTACAGATCGCCAGTTTACAGATAATTGTAAATAATGCCTTGGCGGTGTTCGCGAGCTTTATCTCGAAGCGTTTCCGCGGAGAGCGTCGCGGCAATTCCCGCGGAACTGTATGCGAAAAGTTTCGACGTTCGAGCATAGCCACTCGGGTTTCTCGTGCCTTATCTTCATTAGAGTCGCTTGGATATTAGGAGGAGGACTTTTGCAGGATAAATACGGCATAAAAGAGGACACACGTCGAGTCGGAAGAGAAAAAATACGGTGGCGATGGCGAGGAAAGTCGTCATGAAAAATCGACCATTTTCCTTTGCTTCGAAAAATATTGAACGTCGCGACGAAGTTTTTAAAATATTGTGCTTTCAATTTACTCGATATAAAGCCAGATTAAAGATGCATTCGGAGTTATTTAAACTAAAATTTTTTGTTTAAATAGTATGGCGTATTACAGGGGCGAAGGTGAAATGCTTCGGGTGCAATATTCATGAATTGCAATTTGCAAAGAGCTGCAATGGAATATTCATGTGGCTCAAAATCGATATTTAATCTATGGATGAGAAAATAATTTCATCAGACTGTCGAGCAATATAATAATAAATAAATTTCACAATGATTTTTTACGGTAAAATACCATGTTGTTTATTGATTGTCGAAGTAGTTATATCTGATGCGTTCTTAGTAGGAACGAATTTCGTCTCATCGGAATAAAAGTAATTTAAAAAACGAACAAAAATTCTCAAGAGGTAAATTATATGTATCAATAACTTCAAATTGTGTATATCAATTTTATTCTGATTGGCGGGCACTCGGTAATTTTGTAAGCTTGCAGAAATAATAGATGCTTCCAATACTTTGGAGTTCGTTAAATCTTCTGAGATTTCATGATCTGCCCTGCCAGAAATTCCGCGAATATCGGGAGCCCTATATTATAATAGAACTTGTTATCCATCCGCGTCAAGAATTCTTAACTCTGCATGAATGTTTTAATAATCGAATAAATTTAACCGTTCCGAACTTTTTAGCTTAGATCCCCTTCGGAGCAATTTAATCAAATAGTGGCATCTATAATTGCACACCCTTATTGGAATTTTTCACTACAGACATTCCTGGCTTCATTATCGAATTCATATAAATACCAAATGCTTCGAACGAAGAAATCTCTCGCGATTATTTTACCGTTCTACAATTGGAAAAAGTTTCCTCAAAAGGAGAAGAAACTGCGAACAACTTTCGAGGTTGACAATCGTAATTTGTGTTGGTCGATAAAATTTCAACATTTATATTTGCCTTAAACGATTCGATCGATTTATCGGTGGCAATTTCGCGGAGGAAAAATTCCCGAATATTTTTCTCTCGGGAACGTGTAACGAAACTTGTGAGTAATGACGTACGTGATACGACTAACGGGCCTTTCAACCCTCCCACGTCGGCCAAGTTCGGTTCATCCCTCGAAACCGTTGACCACCCTTCGAACATTAACCTCGGATCGTCGAGGTTTCGACGATTCGAGACTTTTCTTCGCCGCGTGTACGTAATTTACGAGCCATCCCGTCCGAGTGGACCCTCAGATAGTCTCGAGACCCTTTCGAGGAAAGCTCAGCTCTGTTTATCTGCGACCGTACACTCGCTGCGAGTCATTACATACGTTTTATCAAGAATTTATAACTGTAAATGGCGCTCAATCACTTCGACAATGCTCTTCGCCAATAATCTTCGTTGAACTCGAAGTTACAGGTGCCTCTACGTGCTTAAATAAATTAATTTCAGAGATTTCCTTAATTGGGATGCTTTTAAAAATTCGTTTTACGTCGGACGAGTGTTTGTTTCGTTCCCGTCTTCGTCGAACCATCGTTGGGTGTTGCTGGAGGACAATTCCATTGAACCGCGAACTTGCGAGTCAAAATTTGGTATCGCGCCAGCCGGTTGCGACGCCTCGACGCGCGATAAAAGAAACGGCCGTCGTTACAATCCAGATGGAACCGTATGCAGATGGCCAGTCGTAAAACAGCCGAAGGGAGGGGGGACAATAAAAACGAGCAGCTTTGTAATTACGAGTGCCCTCTGTCTCGCAGTAGTCACAGGGGGTCGCTGGCCAGACGTGTGCTGGCTAAAACAACATCGATCGAAACGATTCCGAACGAAGAATAGCAAACGTCGATCGCGTAGGGGACCAACGAAGTCCAGCTAAAGAATTCATACTCGTGTTCTGTAATATTGCAAGAATTAATATTGGGTGCTGGTTATTATTTTCTAAAATAAGGATAAAATTCGTCAAAGTGCTGTTTTTAACCTAAGCTGCCAATTCTGTGGATAAAAATAGATGGAAAATCTGTGATAAATTTTTTCCATACGAGGCTCTGTTTTCGAGGAAATCGATCTTGAAAATTGTTTGGGGCGCGTGCACGAATTATTGAATTTTGGTTTAACGTACGCGATTACAGATGTCTGCTACTCTTATATACAATACTTAGCAGTAATAACATGCTAAATTTTTTGTATAAATACTATAAAAAATAATATAAGAGATGCATAAAATCGACGGAGGGAGCGCGTGCCCCACGTATCATCGAAATCGAATTTCGCAAAAACGAAGCTACGTACGAATAAATTGCATTGCACGTTTTAGACTGATTTTTACACGTAAAATCGTTTCATCGTCCAACTTCGAGTCACTGATTTAGTTGAAACGGCTATTGTTACATTCGATACTTTTACAAAAAAAATTTCTGAAATATGACTCCATCGTAATAACAAGCAGAATTTATACGCAGTCCCGTTAACGAGCACATTATCTCCAATTATTCGCCTTGCAGGTATTAAATTTTTCAACCAACTAGGATCGAATTAATTCCGAATTTCCAGCCGCGTGATACGCGCTAAGAAAGTTAATTAATGCGATTTCATTTGATTTAAATTAGTCCACCCACCTATCAACGCCCCCTCGTTCACCTAATGTCGCAAGATAAGTGATTTTAATAGCGATCGCGCAGCAACAACGATACCCGGATCGATCGATTCGATGCGACTGCGCGCCAAAGCGAGCGTAAACATTCCTTCGAACGAGTAATTATTCGCGGCATCGGCGAACCGCCCCCCGCTGGCAATAATACCATTCCCACGGCGCGAATTCCCCGGCTGTTCGTTGATTTTTCTGCGCGATTTCCCGTAGGAGCTGGCCGGGCCCGCAAAGCACTCGCGGAAACAAAAATTCTACGACGACAGCGGAATGGAAATTCGCATCAGCGTCGAACGAATCTTTCGAAAACTCGATAGCTCGGTCCGACTCGCGTCCTCCTACGACCCTCACTTCAACCCTCTTCGTGTTTGTCCGTTCGATTCCGTTTCTTTCTTCGGAGAACGTTTCCCAGATTCTATAACGTTCCTTTTCGAGGAGGTTTACACTGGAAAGTGGAGTTGAATTTGTTTATTGTTTGTTCGATACGACGGAGTGTATTGTAAGGAGAAGAAAAGTTAATTTGGTAGTTTCTACTCAGTCGTAGGTTCCGTAAACTTTGAGTGGAATTACACTTGAAGATTCAATCCTAGTCTGACCAGTTGTAGGTATCCACCACTTGTGACCGAGTATGTATTGATGCTACTACTTGTCTCCCTTTTCCTCATTAATATTGTAAGAATTGTATATCAGTGTATATGTCTTAATCGAGGAATGTTGATACGAGAAGGAAACTGTTGGTGTCGATGATGGAAATGTTTAGGTTAAGATTAAATGCGTATCGATGAACGAATATTTATGCTTTCGTTTATGAAACGTAGGTAGGAGTCGATTTTTATGCTTATGTCTTTTATGTACTTTATGTTAAATAGTTTATCGTAATATTAAATAATATAGTTTACATCGTTAAGTTTAAAGTGTCCGAATCATTGAGTCCGACCAGTCTCAGATATTCTTTATTTATTCTTGTTTGACTAGTCGTACATATTTTCTACTTACTCCTGTCCGACCAGTTACAGGTGTCTTCTACTTACTCCCGTCCGGCCAGTTATCTATTCTACTTGCATTTCTACGATCAAGAACTGATATTCTTGACAGAAACAGAGATCGACTCTGGGTTCAAGACGAATATTATAGTATCAATAAATAAAATATGGAGAGTATCGTATAATAATTGCCCAGTATCACAGATTACGAAGGCTGACTAGAGACTTTATATTCTTCCCATGAATTCATTCTGCCAATACCGAACCACGTTCGTCCATTTTCAGTATTTTCTATTTATACCTGTCCGACCAGATACTGGTACGTTCCACTAGAATTTGTATGCCGCATAGGTATTGTGGGGTAAAGGAAGATCAATCCTGGGTTTCGGGGGGAATGTAATACCATTAGCGAGTAGAATGTGTGAAACGATAGGACTCGCAATTCCTCTCAAGGGTTGATCTTACAACCACGAATGATGCATTCAATTTTCCCTTTTTTAGTCACAGGTATGGTCTGTCCACGGTCGACCAACCGCTTCCCGGGCATATTCCACTAACTTTTGCGCAAAAGGTAGCGGCATACAGTGAAGAAGTGGTTAATTCTAGGTTGGTACGAACGCGGTAGCACGGGAATGCAGAAACGTGGACAGTGTCGGGTAATTTTTGCTCGGCCACGGTGCTTACAAAGGATGACAAAAACGTCCAGCCCAATTCGACTCTCAATTCCTTCCAGGTCTGGCCTTTCTGTCTCCCTATAGCGCACAAGAAATGTCTGCGCGCGCGCAAAAACCTCAACTCTCCACGTACCTTGACGTTTCTTTCGCCATTGCCATAGGAACAATTCCAAGTTTTTAAGCATTCATGCTTGAAATAAGCTTTCTTCGATAGCCCAGGTACGACGTATTATTGTTCGCAGTATTTCGTAGAAAATTTGAACGAATAGGGGAAGACTAGTCTGTTGGAGTCTCCTTGTACATGCCTCGGAATCGCGACATTCTGCGACAACGTTTAAAGGGTTCGTCGAAAGTCGACGGATCCAGGGGTTGGGCGGAGTTTCGAGGACACCCAGGAATGTTTCAAAGAACTCCCCCGGGGGTTGAACTGTTTATCTTGGTGGGGATGGCGGGTGAATTCCTTCAAGGAACATCCCACGGTGCGACCTATCAGCCGCGAGACCGTGAAAGCGGAAAAACCCCTCCAGAGGGAGGGGGTGGAGGAGCGAACCGTGCATGACGTGCGATTGCCTCCGATTCGCCAGTATTTTTATGCGCGTACGTTGACAGTCGGGGAAGGTAGAAACGGTTCGCGGGCCCGCCGGCGCGTGAAATTGAAGGCAGAAGAGGAGCTTTTGAGAAGTTCGGCTGCATACGCTCGGATAAAGCGATCGCTGGGTACCAGGGTCACGCTTAGTTTGGGAACGATAAGTGTCGGGGAAACGTTCGGCAAATACCCCGAACACGGTCGACGTTCCTTCCCTTTTGGACCGTTTCCGGGGGACGAACGAAACGACAGTTCTGGTTCGGCTGGCCCGTCGCGATCGCCAGACAGAAGTTTCGACGTTACAGCGCGCGGGGGTGGAAACGTTAATGCGCTTCCGGGAACCGACTGCAATTTCTCTGGTACTTTGACGCCGGTGTATTAGCAGATAACAGAAGCGGGAGTAATTTTATTCACCGGAATTACCCTCGCTCTACGTTCACCCGCCATTTTACAACGCAGATTCCGATTAACAGTAAACGACGATGCGTTCTTCCCAATTCATCGATACACGACACATTTCTTTCAGATTTACTGTTTTATCCGACTGGTGTGGTTAATTCAGACTCAATTGTGATCTCAAGGGTTAATTCTATGTTTACACTTGGTATCTCGGACGGAATTTTGCCCCGGATTCGACATAGCTACGTACTCGTTTTTTAAATTTATTCCGCCGTTTCCATAGTCTCGCTACCATCTGCTACTTCCTCCAAACCTAATCTCATTACTCCTCATCCTACTACAATTTTCCATTAACTGCTTCACCGTAGCGTATTCACGACCACACATCGCACACACCTTCTCATCCTCGCTCAATCAATATTTGTTCCCTTCTCCGAAATTCCTAACGCTTGTTCTGGCCATCAATTTCTGTTCATCATCCTCAACCACATTTCTTTTCAAACACTCCACTTCATAAAACTTATTACATTCCGATCTCCCCGATTCTACCCTTTCTCGTCCCATACAACTTTTAATTATTATCATCAAACGTCTTCGTGACGCATCCCCGATATTTAAAAAAAAATATCTCTGAAAAAAAGCGACTCCGGCACGATGAAAATTTCTCATTCCTCAAATTGCGTATTATTAACGCAATTGCCCTGCCACGAGCAGCGTATCAGAAATTAATAAATCGAAGGGGGGTGGTTGGAATGCCTGCTGTCGATGCAACGTGCAACAACAATTTGTGCGCGAACGCCGCCGGGGTAAATAATTTTCCTGGTCGACGAAGGAAAAAAAGGAGAGGGGGTGGCGAGGCGTGCCAGTTGCACCAACTGCTCCCTGAATCATCCCCCCGGGCGCGATAATACCGTCAAAGTTGTTACCCCGTTCCTGTCCCCGCGCGATAACACCCGCCACTTATCCCGGCGAAAAATCTCCGAGCGCGATAGAAAAGTTCGGGCGAAACTGTCGTTCCCGTGGAAACGTACGTGTGCCGCCTCGTCGACGAGAAACGCCGCATGAAAGCAACCCCCCCTAGCCCCATATCGTGGCCGAACGGCCTGATAAGGCAACTGCGTCCTGTTCGATGCACGGAAACAAAATTTACCCCACTCAACCCCTTTCTGTCGGGCCGCCAGCAAGAGCCCGGCTGCAAATATTCGGAAGAAAGAGAGGGCTGGGCGAGGTCTAGATCGTGGGGTTTTATCGCGACTGTTGGTAGGCTTGATATTGCTGGACAAGTACCGAGAGGATATTGTTGGGAATATTTTAGAACGGCCGCTCCTCGAAATAAGGGTTGCTCCTCTTTCTGGAATAAGCTAATCGACGGATACGGGGCATAGAAAATTGTGGAAATATTTGCAGGATTATGAAATCCTGCTGGTTTTCAATTTCGTTGATTTGTTTAGTGAATTAAGCTTCGATTTAACAAGGGTGGATTTTATTTTTTGTTCAGATTAAATTTACTAAGCAAAGATACAGGGTATAGGAAATAGTGAAAATATTTGCAGGATTATGAAATCTTGCTGGTTTTCAATTTCATTGATTTGTTTGGAGAATTAAGTTTCGATTTAGTAAGGGTGGATATTGTTTTTGGTCTAGATTAAATTTATTGAGCAAAGATACAAGGTATAGGAATTTGTATGATTATAAAGTCTTGCTTATTTTTGAATTTCTTTTGTATACTAAAATCACAATTGTGGCGTCGCCTCCCATGCTCGCCACCAGAGGGGTTCGCGCTCTCACAAGCGCTCGACCGAATGGCCTTATTGTTACCCACATAATTAAAAAATTGCGCATAATCGGACGGTACACCAATACAGAAATTAATAAACTAGAGTAAGGTTTTGTACGTTCAACGAGGGAATATGCAAGTAATAAATAATAATAAATTCGAATGGTTCTCGAGTACTGCGTGCCAGCGGAAGGAAACTGGAGGGGGAAGGAGCTCGAGAGAGAACAAGCGAATTTGTTTCCGTGAAATATCTGCAATTGCTTTGACGGAAATAGCTGGCGAGGAGCGAGAACATTCCGCGCGGGAGTTCGTTGGGAAAAGACGAGCTCCTGTCGTGTCGACGTTGTCGAACGCGATCGCCATCAGCATTTCGATGCCGTGGCCACGGATTCCTGGCCCGTTCCCGTTGGGAAATGTCCGCAAAGTCGGCATCCTATCTCGCTATCCGAATGAAACAAACGGGGAACGATAAGGCGACCTAACGTGGCCCGACCTGGGATCGAAATCCTCCAAAACGAACGTAGGGTTCGCGGTTCCGTCAATAAAATCCTCCCAACGCAACTCGTAGACTGGCGACCGCGTTAGAATATCTTTAAAATCGTCGATGACGCTAAAACATCTTCACCCTTTATCGTAAAATTAATTGGAAGAAATTTTTTGTAAGCATTGAAGATAATTTTTCATCGAACAGGGACCGGATAAAATGGAATGAATTTTTATTTCGTCGAACTTGTTAGTTGGAATAATCCGCCACCTTCGATCTCGTCGCGGGGGAGGTTTGGGAAGAAAACATTTCTCGAAACATGTATTTACTGTAACTCTCCTGTTCGATCTGACAGTCGGGCCCTTTCGTTCGGAAACATTTCGTGTAAACAAAATTGAAGTGGTCCTCCCTTTACACCCACGATTCTCGAGCCTTTTTTGAGCTTATCCCGATTTTCGATCGCGAGAATGTAAATTCTCAAACACCCCCTGAAAGATTTGTATACGCGTCGCTTTGACACTTAGGAGATAACAGAGAACAAGAAATATACCAACGTTCAATACATTCCTGGTTTCTATATTTACAGAAATGAAAATTCATCGAAACGATTTAATATGTTTGAGGCATTTGATAGAAATTTTATTTAATTTCATCCCTGTCCTCAGGAAAAAATTTCAAATGACCCTCGAATATATTGGATTTAAATATGAAATAAAGTTTAATGTATTTTATCCACTGCTAGCCTCCGCTGATCACTGCTGAAAAAGTAGAGAACTCCTGACAACTTCTGACACCATATAGCGACTGTTATTGGCTACTGCTGATTACCGCTGGCCCCTGTTTGCTTCTGCTTGCCCCTGATGGGCCTCTATTGACCACTGCTGACCATTTCTGATGTATCTGGCAAAGTATAACGATTGCTACTGGCTACTGCTAGCAGCTAGTCAAGTGCGAGAAAGTAAATGTGAGCTTTCCTCTGTCGACTCTCACGAGACGGTTCGAAATTACTTCGGGCAGCTTCGGAGAATCGAAAAAGAGGGCATGTGTCAGTTTGCCTTTGTCGACTCCCCGAAACTCTACGAGCTCACGTACGCGTGATCTGGCATAGTGTGAGAAAGTGGAATGAGGTGTCCCTGGTGCACCCGGGGCACCGTCTGGCATCTCTGCCCGGAAGAAGGATAACGAGGAAGGGCCTGAAAGATCTCTCCTTTTCTTGCTTCGTTATCCGCGACTGGCTATTTTAATTTTCACTTTTTTGTTTCTCCCCCGAATTGCTTCTATCCCGTCGCCTTAATCCACCCTGGCCTCCGGAAGAAAGGGGGAACAGCGGTCTTCTTGTTCGATCAATTAAGAATCAGTGGTCTGGGAACCCAAGATAGGTCCTGGATATTCCCTCGAATCGATATTCGATTTATTCGAACGAGACTCGTGATCGAGAGAATCTCGGAAGATTCCAGTGACCCGCAACGAGATAACATCCATATAGGAATCGAAATAACTCATGGAATTTAACTAAACTCGGAAGAAAATTTATTGGCAAATTCTATTCGCGAATAGTAAAATCGATGTCCAAGACACCTGCTGTAAAACCTTTACGTTACGATGTGGAGTTTCAGATTTACTCGTGGATCAACTCTCACATATATCTCTTTCGTAAATTATAATTCATTAATAGATATTAGAAACAATATCCTGCCTAGCGGAACCGCGGGGAGAAGCTAGTTTACGAATCTGACATTTTTATTCGCTCGACAGTCGCTTGTACAACATCCCGACAATTCTCATTAACATTTAACAAGACCTAGTTTCTCCAACCTACCCCTAGAGATACTAAGTATTTTCTTCGGTTCAAATTACATACTTTAAATACGTTTCTTTGCCTGGTAGACTCTGGGTCCATTTGGACCCACACCAAAATTTTTCAAAAATTCAAATTGGAGATCAATTATTAATTTTAACGTTTTGCAATGCGTGTACCGGGTGGTTCTATGAACAGAAAATCCTCGTCCTTGGGAAGTCCTTGGAAACTTGCGCGAAACGGGCCGCGTTTTATTCGTCGTTCGCGGAGTCAATTGTCGCTCCACTCTCGACGCGGATGGGCGACCGTATAATTGGACGTCTTCGAGCAGCTCGCATCTTTAATTAAGACCGTCGCGTAGACGCGTCGACGACAACGTCGACGGAGTCGTCCGTGCGAGCCGAACAAAGAGCCGCAGCGCTAACGACCCACTCGTGATTCGCGTGTTTGTCGTGGCATCGACGGGCCCGCGGATCGTCAACCGGATTCCCCGTGCTCGCCTAGGGACACAATGTTGATACAACGCGGAAAAGACGCGACAACATGCTCGGTGCCTCGCTACCAACTTTTAATTAATCCCCAGCCAGGCTACGTTTTCGTGATTGCCGTCTACCCGAAATTCAATTTCGCCAAGAACTCCTTCACGCCATTGATCAACGCGTAGGGTTTACAGTAACTTCGTTTCGACACTGTTAATTAATAGTACGAGTCTTTGACTCGATGGATAAATTCCATCCTAAACAGGTCAGCAATTGGAATATCAAGAAATTAGAAATGATAAACAGATTGGTCTACTTCTACCAGCACTCATCTTTTAATAGTCCATTTGATCATGTCTGACTATGCACTGATACACGCCACTTTTTGTTTGGTTAATCATGTCTGAGTATAGACTGATGCACACCACTCCTTGTCTAGTTGGTCATGTCCGACTATACACTGATACACACCACTCCTAGTTTCTTTGCAATTGTCATCCATTTTCACAGGATATATTCTACTGAATTGTATTCTCCTCCTTCCAAAAATAACGGGGTTTTCAGTAGTCTCATTTCGATACTGTTAATTAATAGAATGAGTCCTTCACTCGATGGATAAATTCCATCCTAAACGGGTCGAGCAACTGGAATATTAAGAAATTCCAATTGTAAAAAAGTTGGTCCACTTCTACTAGGACTCATCTTTCAACAATCTAATTGCTCATGTCTGACTATGCACTGATACACACCACTCCTTGTCTATTTGCTTATTTCTGACTATATCCTGACACACACTCTGCATTGTACTCTGTTCCTTCCAAAAATAGCGAAATATAATCTATTGTAAATAATATCTGGAATAATGGATGTAATTTGAGAAAAATCTCGTTGCCGACGGGGCGATTGCCCCGGGTAAAATTCACCGAACGGAGTTTAAAGTTACTCGGGGAACAGAGAGCCGAGGAGTCGCCAAACAGGAAAAGTTTGACGTCCGCTAATACCATCAGCCGTTGAATTATTACTCGCCGTGGATGGTAAGGATCATCGTCTTTAAACGGTGAAAATGAGACACCGGCTCTAAGGATTAATTACTCCTGTCGGTCGTTAAAAAATATCGCGTTCTCCGGGAACCGGCGATAGCTCGTCTAATTACCGTGTGCCCGCTAATGAAGGCGTGGATATTCGGGGATGTGGAGGACACGGATCTCATCTCACAGTCATCCGAGATCCTCGTCTTTCGGATCCTCGCGGGTCGGTCGTAGCGACGAGTTCGTCGTTGCAAGGGTCTCGATGGAGAACTTAATCAAAATACGAGCGGCTAATTATGTCTACCCTCCGGAGGGCGGAAACTCCGAGTCGAGTGTGCCGCTGCCGGATCGCGGGAAACGTGGAAACATTGGGGAAGGCCACGGGGCGACGGGTTGTTACGCGAAAGGGGGGGATTTCTCGCGCGGAAGGAGCACCGAAAGAGTAGAAACGGGAAAGACTGATAAATGGAGAATATGGGGCAATCTATTGTCTACATAGAAAGATTGCCACCGTTATTTATTCTTGTGTATTAATAAGGCAAAGAGAATTTTACAGCACCCACGTTTATTCCCAACCCTTAATCGAAATTATTGAATATCTCGATATTTCAGGGACTACTTGTGAAGTGAATATATTTAGAATTTCACTATCATTCCGCCAAATTTCACCTCGTTTACCTTTGTGAGAAGCTTCATCGTTTCAAAGTATCTACAGTAAAGGAGCACTCGTCTACTTCGTATCTAATGAGGAATTTTCCAGTTTCTCAAAACGTTCTGAACGTCTAAATGGCGATATTCTCCCGTAAGAATGTGACAACTATGCGCTCGAGAGAGAAACAAAATGTGTGCGTAAATCACAGAGGAGCTAAGGAAAGACAAGATCGAGGGGGTGGCGGGGGGTGTGAAAAGGAGCCGTAATTGGACCCGCAGACGCGGAAGAAGGTTCGTTTTCGCTTCGTTCGCGAAACTCACGCGCGACAAGTATTTGACGGTCGCCGACACAGGCTCGAAATTAAGAGGACTTGGCTTAATGTTCGATTCGAGCCCGTCGTCGTCGCAACAGTGTCTCTGGACTAGTTCTAACGACGTGCAAACACGGCCAGACGACGCTGGGACCCGGAACCGAGACGAGTTTCGAACGCCAGGCGTCTCGGCGCACCGACGCGCGAATCTTTTCCACGAACAAGGAAACGTCGGATCCGTCTGTTGACATTGAATCACTGGGAACTGATCCCACGCGTGCACTGGATCAAGTGGATATTTTAATAATTAAAATCGCTTTCCGCTGGTGCAAACTATATTAACTCGAGCGCCAAATTATAAACAAAGATATACATTTGGACTTTAAACGAGCAAGGAATGAAATAATCCTATGTTTTTAGCCAAACTTTGACACCTTTGCATTTGGATGCAAGTAGGAAAAGTCAGAAGTTTAATCGACGCGTTGCAGTAAGTGTTTAAACGTCTACTGTCCAAGAAAAAGCAAACGATTAACAATTTCGATTAGTCGAGAGAACGTAACGAAGGTTTAAAAAGCGTGACGTATGAAGCAGCGTGGGAGTATCGCATGAAATTCAAGCAAATCCAAACATCAACGCAGAGAATGCTTCCGCTCTAAGGTTAGGAATGTCCAAGTAACTGCCAAGTCCCGGATCTTGATGCCCTCGTCTCCACTTCCGGGAGTAATTTAATTATAAACTAATTCGAACATTTTACCAGATATTCCGTGGGATTAAGCGAAACCTTGCGAGCTGGGATACACGATCCGACGTTAGTCCGGATAAGGGTTGGTAAACCGTAACAAGTTAGCTCACCTATTACGACGTTAACACTGTTGGATATCCGCCCAATTCGAAGCCCTAAAAATTAACGATATTTCAGATTTTTACTTCTAAAATTTCCTTGTTAGTTCGTCGTCAATCGTTTCTATTCTATTTAAAATTTACAACCATCCGACAGATGTTATTTCATTCAACAGTGGAAGAAGTCGATGCATGATCAGACGGTAGAAAGTGAAAATCAATGTACAATTGTTTAATACAGAATTATAATATACAGATACTCCCGTTTGTATTTGTACACTATAATATTCATTGTAAATGAAAAGAATCTTGTTTTTTGTGAATCGAGTCGCTTTCACTTCCGCTGGCAATTAACTCGAAATATTGTAGCACAGTCTTGCGAGTTCTAAGCAGGTCGAAAGTTCGATCGCGATCGTAGCTAGGAACAACGTTGAACGCGTAAATTAATCAACAATTACTGAGCGCGATGGCGAATCCGGATCGGGCGCGAGAAACAGCGTACCGTAGTTTCATCAGTTAATTAGTCGGGGAGCGACGATGCTTTGGAACCTGTATAATACTCGCGGGCGGCAACTTCATCAGCAATTATAGCAACTCCGGGCCGAGGAGTCGGTACCGACATCGAATTATCCGCTTTCAGGTAGTTGGATGCGCAAATCCACGAACCGAGTTTTCCGAATTGCAGGTAAAACGTTCGCGGAACAATCGACGCAGCGCTTGGAACCTGTTGCCAATTTGCTTGTTTCCGTTGACGATCGCGGGAACAATATTTCTCGAGGACATAATGACGTTACTGTAGTAACTCCCAGACCGCGGTAATTATCGCTCTCATTAATAACTATTTTACTGGGTACGCCAGAGGGACGAAATTAATTTTCGTACACCGCGACAAACTTACCGGGAGGGAATCGTTAGCCAGAAGTTTCGAGCCGATTTTATATCCTTTGTCGGTCGTTCGGGTTGAAAATATCACGCAATAATCGAGTCGCTAATTAACCGACCGACAGGGACGCTCGATCGATGCAACGAACGTCCAAATTTTATTCGAGTAATGCTTGAATCGCCGAAACGAGCGTCCTCCTGCCCTTTCAAAACAGCCAAAGATAAGGCAGATGTCTTTTTTTATAGCCGCGATAAGTCTGGTTCAAGGGGCGAAACTACCCTCCGAAGTTTCACTCGGGTTGTCTGGAAATCTGGCGGAGGCGTAAAGTTTTTTCCAGAAACTTTCCGTAGTTTCCGGGAGGAAAATAACACGGGGTGCACGGGAACGGAAATTCGAACAGAAACTATCGATACTACGTCGTAGCTGCGATATTTGTTTGTTAAAATTGTTGAAATCTGCAGGTTTTAAGAGAAAACGTCCAAATGGGGTTAAATCATATCTCCAAACCGTTCGATTTTACACGCTCTCTCAACTTTTGACTATTTCCATTATTAACACTGTTCAGTAATAACGATAACGATCCTCGATATCACTATGCAGAGCCAATATAAAAAATTCCAAAAGGTGTTAAATCATCCCTCAAAACCGTTCGACTTTACACGTCCTTTCAACTTTTGCCTATTTCTATTATCAACAAACATACTGTTCACGAATGACAATAACGTGCCTCCATGTCATCAAAAAATTCGAAAAGGGGTTAAATCGTCCCACGAAACCATTCGATTTAAGCGATCCCCCGTCGGCCGCAAAAAACAAGCAGCTTTCCGACGCGTTGAATCTGCTTCCGTCGGCGTTTCCAGTCGAAAAATCCGATTAATCTCCTCCAGCGATCTTCTTAAGAACTTCGGATCTCGCTGGGAACAGTTTCCTCGACTACCCCTCTCCAACGTGCTGTTGTTCGGAATCGCTGAACGCGGAGGGGGGTGGCGATCGATGCCAAGGTAAGATCCGGTGGTAACCAATCGCTGGCTAGTTTCGATCCCTCGCATCCCCCCAATTTGTTTCGCGAGCATCCTCGCGGTCGTTGGACCGTCATCCCCCGAGGATCGAGAACACTTGGTCGACTCTCTGGAAGGATGTCTCCGAGTGTCCCCCGGAGCCGCCGCGACTGGAACTTGGCTCCGGGACTTATCTGGCATTGTTCCCATTAGACGGCGGAGTTTGGTTAAGTTGAAACTTCGTTGCAGCCAGCCGTAGCCAACTCTCGGAACTGCCTCGCAATTGTTTACGTACATATTGGTCGACTGATCCTGGTAATAGACCGGGGCTAAAAGAAACGCGGCACGCGAAACGGGACGCCGAGAGATTCGTTAGGGCGGCCGAGTTTCCCGGGACGCGTACGGTTTCGTTAATAACTACAGAAGAGGGCACAGGTACCCTCGAGGATAGGGATTGGAATCGGGAATTGAGATTCCTGAGAACGTTAACGGGGGAATTTTTATTTACTCGTTAGGAATTGCTTTTTTTTTCGTCTATCGTGGAGGGTGTTTCGTCAGGATATAATTAGGAAGGGTTGGGTTCGAGGGAAATTAGTCGAAAATGAGAAGCACGATTTTTTCGTACCGGGGGCTCGTTTTCGAGAGACTTTGAAAGTTCGTTGTGCCATGGAGCATTGGCTTGAATATTAAATTCAGTAGTAATACCTAATAATGGTCACACATCTCAGGTATATACTATTATATTTTACACTTTCTACTCATTGTTTTGTATAAAATTACCCCTTTTGGGTTGTGCTATGATTACTGGAAGATATATAATTTGATTCTTGACGAATTAGATTAGTGGAACATCTAGGATCTGAAATTAAGTTTATTTACAAATAGAAATGGTATTAATGTTGGAACAGTATTTCCTGTATCGTATTAACATTTCTTTAGATCAAATCTAAGACTCTAAGGTGAATGTCGACACATTGAAAGCCCATTGTACGATGGAATAATATTTGGATATTAAATTAAGTAGTAATACCAAATAATGGTCGGACATCACAAGTATATATTGCATAGAATTATTCCTTCTGGGTCGTATTACGATTACTTAAAAATATATACAAGTCTAGCACTCTCTATGGAAACATTTGTATCGTATAAAAGTTGAAGAATATGGCGCCAAACACCCCGTGCGCAAATTTCTCCTCGGTTTGTCGATCGAATGATTCCCCGACGCAGTCCGAGGGGGGATTAATCTAACAAAATTGCTGCGTTCCGTCGTCCATGGCGATTCCAGGTGCTTGAGCCGGTGTCTCGGAATCGCGTCGAGTAAATTGCAAGACACGGAAAGACCCGGCGAGATCGTATCGAGTGAATTATTCTAAATAGCGATGGGAACTCGGTAATCGCACCGTCGTTAGCTCGTCTACGAAGAAGTTTAACCGGCGTCTTTGCGGGCTGAAAGGAATAAAGGGAGACAGGCGGGCGAGGGAAAAAAGAAAAGATTAAGTCGGAGAGGAGGGTAGCCTTATAAAAATGCAATATCTGCGGGCGGTACCTGCGCGAATTACTTCCACCTTTTTTCCTTTTCAAACATCCAGCCGGCGTTGGCCTCCCCCGCTCTCGTGTCTCTTCTTAATTCCATCCTTTCGCGTTTCCAACCCCCTTCCCGCCGCGCCATCAACTTTCTCAGAATCTTTTTCTTCCGCCGTTCTAGCCTCTTTGTTCTCCAAAACCGTCTTCTCCTCTTTTTCTTCTCGGATTGTTCGTCCTCCTACGGGCCGGGATTTTCTTCTTTCTCCTCATCCCACGGCTATCCTGTCCGCCCCTACCTCCGTTTTCTTCCGCCCACATCGTCGATTTCTACCGACGTTCGCTTGCCCAACCCTCGTACCCCGCAACTCCTGGCGGCTAATGGCGAAATTATGATCAAGCAAACTTCTTTTCAATGGAACGACGGTAATTACCGCGCCGGTTGTTCCTGGATACCGAGGCGTCTGGCTGCATTATTCAGGAGCACCGTGTAAGTGCAAAGCTTCGACTAAGAAACGACGCTCTGGAAGGGGCAGAACGAACATTTAATCGCGCGCAACACCCCCGTGGATTATTTGCACACGCCCCGGATCCCGTTCACGGCGAAATTCTTCTACGTTTCTGCGCCCAGCGACGATACTTTCAGACGAAACGTTGTCAAAATTATACCAAAATTTATAAACAAAAAATTCGCATTTTCCCCCAAGAAGTACTTAACTAAATTCTTAACACAATTTTTTCTCACAAAATTAGAATACTTGCAACCCCTCGACGCACGGTTTAATTACAAACAATTTTTCGAGCGTTTGCTATTTAATTTTGTCGACATTCATTTTAAAACATTTTTTCCTCGTAATTGAGATATTCGCTTTTATTTTGGGAGGAACGAATACGGTTATTTAGATACTTGAGAGAGACATTTTGCTCGAACCTTGGCTTTCTCCGCGGAGAAAGAAGAAATTGTACACGTTCGAACCGTCAAGCACTCCGTTTCGAAGAGAAGAGGGTCGTGCAGAATTCAAACGGCCGATCGTAGACACTGCATCGATTAGGGGGAGATTCGTTGGGCTCTTCCTCCCACTTTAACAGCGCCTGTAAACGTTTTTACTGGCAAGCCAATGGCCTCCTTCGATCGTCGATTGCAATTGGATTTACTCTGAATGCCAGTTCCGTTTGAATGAAACATTCCGATCACAAGGAATTAATTGAAGCTTCTCGAGCCTTTTTCTTATCGTTCCTTGCTCTCTTCGCATCTATTCAGCCTGTCGATTAAATTTGGAATTATTGACCGGGCAGAACATAGTTTTGAATCAATGGGACGCGAAACAAGACTAACCGCAAATCAATTTAATCGAGTCTTTGCGTTCCATTGGTCCAAGTTTTCCTTCGAAACAAGTGTTTTACGTTTTTCAAGATTTTCTTAGGGAATCTCCCTGAATATCGTTGTATAGATCGTGATTCGAGGAGCGTGCTCACGGCTCGAGGAAGCATGATTGAAATATATTTTTATTTCCTAGGGCGCCGGAAGCTTTACTGCCTATAAAATGGCGCTTCATGAAAATTCTACGGAGCTTAAAAATAATGGGCTTGGGTCGAGTCCAGGTTAAGATCTGCTCGACTGCGCGAAACCCTCGCTTTACTCCCAAATAACGTTTTACGTAGCTTCCCTGCACTTCGGAGCGCGAGAACGACTGCTCCGAGCCCAAAGCGAGTGCCGCTAAGCAGCTGCATCGAGTTACGCGAGATTCCAAGTGGCTCGCGATACGAGAACTCCGCCAGGGAACTCCGAAACCCTAAGCGCGGCTTGATGAATTACGGTGGACGATCAAATTAATACGATCGACTACAAATTGTTGCTTATTTCAACGCTGAATATAAACTCGAAACCTCCTTTGTTCTAAAATCAATGTTCTCAAATCGCAATTTTAATTCCAATCTTATTTTAATATACAGGGTGTTCGGCCACCCCTGGGAAACATTTTAATGAGGGATTCTAGAGGCCAAAATAAGACGAAAATCAAGAATACCAATTTGTTGATGGAGGCTTCGTTAAAAAGTTATTAACAATTAAATTCAAAAATTTCAAATCGTTCTGGAAAAATTATTTTCGGTTTCGGGACTGAATAACAATAATTTTTCGTGAATACACATACCCCTGAAATCCTATCCACTTTCGAGAAAAAAATTCAATAGGAGAAATTTTTCGAGAAAATTAAAAAGTTTCAAATCATTCCGAAAAAAAATATTTTTAGTTGCAGGAGTCGATTACAATCATTTTTGGTGAATAGACATACCCCCGAAATCCTACTCAGTTTCGAGAAAAAAATTCATTACCGAAAATTTCATGTCTGACCATAGCGTCGATATGTTTCACTGAAATTTCATGCGTATCTTTAAAACATCATAACTTCTGAACGGATGGGACGATTTTAATGTTTAAAAAAGCAAACTACGCGTATTTTGGTGGAGAATATGTACAAATCGTAAAAATATTCGAAAAGTTGGTCCTTGACCCCGCAAAATAAGAAAAACCCCATAAAAATGGTTCAATTTTCAAACAGCCATAACTCTTGCAATAGTGAATATATTTCAATGAAACTTTTTTCTGAAGTAGAGCTCATGGGTACCTACAAAAAAGTATTAGACAACTTTTCTGTAGGGCGTCAAACAAAATTATTAAAAATGAAAAAGGAATTTTTAAGGAAAATCGACAGGGGGTAGGTGCTTAAATTTTTCGGCGAAATTGAAAAGTTTCAAATCGTTCTAAAAAAATTATTTTCGGTTGCAGGGGTCAAGTACAATCATTTTTGGTGAATAGACATACCCCTGCAATCTTACGCATTTTCGAGAAAAAAATTCAGTACGAGTGGAACTTTAAACGTTAATAACTTTTTAACGAAGCCTCCATCAACAAATTAGTATTCTTGATTTTCGTCTTATTTTGGCCTCTAGAATCTCCCATTAAAATTTTTCCCAGGGGTGGCCAAACACCCTGTATAAGAAAGGCACGAGAAAGATTTTATTTCAATTTCATCGAAACACCAATACGTTGCAAAAAATATTATTTTTACAAATTTCCTAGATCACTGATGTAAAAATACGTTTAAATATGTACACGACACGACTTTTGACCGAGAAAATTATATTCTAAGTAAATATGAATTTTAAACGAGCTAGAGAACATAGGGGACGTCAGGAATAGACTCGAGTTAAATTCAATTAAATTGACCGCTGGAGATCACCAAGAAGTTAACCCTACCAGAACATTTAACCTCCCACCAGGCTCTCTCTTGAGTCTTCATCAGAACCTACAGGTAGTGAGGGTAACAAAAACGCTTCGAATTTGCATACGGGAGGAAGAGGAGATTCGAATCACTTCGAATCTAATTCGTAGTTGAAAAGTCTCGAAAGCTTTGGGAGTCTTGGATGTCTTGAAAGTCTTGATAGGTTTAAAAGTTTTGAGGGACGCGATAAGTCTTGAGAGCCGGGTAATAATTCGATATCTTCCAAGCATTTTCAATATGCATTTTTGTCCGGACGGTATTATCGTTATAAAGTATCGAAGAAAGTTGGGAAAGATGTTCCAATAATTGGGACAAAATTTGTGAAAAAATTAGTTCGCTACTTACGTGTTATTTATTTCATAATTAAATTGCATTTAGTCGTTTAATAATACAGTTGTACGTAAATAGTAGTAGTTTTTATTAGCTATTGATAGTATTTTCTATTGTACTTTCGAAAAAATGTTTAATGAAAGATTTAGATTTTAGATTTAGAATAATCATAAGTGAATTGTGAGTCTTGATATTAAAATGGCTGTCCAATATTAGACAGTGTTAATATTAGAAAAACCAGAGTATCTAACATTGTTAAGATTTCTTTTGATACACGTTCGTTTCTTTGGGTGCGCTGTGTGTACATTTTATCGCCCGCCTTGTTGAACTTCGAACCGATAGCTTCCTCTGTTCCATGTAGGTCTCTCAAATACCTTTTACCGCTTTTTAAACATCGATTCGTGTCCCGGCGAGTGAAATACTTGGTAGAGACAAGGAAATATTGAAATCACGAACGAGAAGTAATACTGTTGATTCTTATTCAACGTTTGCCTTCGATAGCGTGAAACTCCATTTTGCCGCCGGGTACTAGGCACACAGGAAATAATAAACGTTCCGCCGGCGATATCCTTGCGTCTGGAGTACATGAAACGAATATGAGAAATCGAATATCCTCTAATGGACAGGTATCTCGAAACGGTCAACAAACTATCGATAAATTAAAAAGAAATGCATCTAATTTTTGTAAAGCGAGGAAGTTTCCAAAAGATTCGAAGTTTAATAAACTTTCCCTCCGATTCTTTTTGCAATAACTTTAAAACAGAAACTCTTCCTCTTACAATAAGCCCTTAGAAGTTGACGTACAATTTTCTTCCGTCGAGTTATCGTGCTTTGAATAATCGAATAAAATTTAAAATTGCATAAAGCGTAATACGAGTTGCTATGGATTTTCGAACTATCGTGAACAGCCCGTGGAACGATAGTTTATACTCCATTCGATATCGCCACAAAAAGTTTCAATCTCGTAAAATGGGAGCATCGATTAACCGATAGTAAACGCGTTGAAAAAAAGGGATTATTAAAAACTCCTTGCGCCGCGTTTCCCAGCGGCCGAAAGCGTTACCAATTAACCGTTCGGCATGCGTTATCGCTCGTAACCGATAACGTTTAATATTCTCCATTGAACATCAGTTCGAAATTCTAGAAATTTCTCTCGATAATGAGTCCCGCCCTCGAGCCCTTTGCGACCCTCGTTTTCCCCAACGACGCGTTTCTCTCGATTCGAAACGCGGAAAGTTCGTTGCGTCACGAGGCCGATAAGTAATTTATAATTACGTGAAAACTCGCGTTCCGTTCGAACACGTAGACATCTCCGTTGCAAGGAGGGGGGGAGGGGGAGGGGGGGAGGGAGTTCGTTAATGGCGTTAACTCCGTTAACTGGCGGCCCTATCGGCCCCTGCTTGTTTATACCCCTTCGATGTTCTTTCGCGCGTTTCCCGCGTTACGACGCTAATTAATACCGACACTCGCCGCTCGCCGGTCAGGAAGGGGCCATTTTGTTCCGCGGAAGCGTCCATTTCGCGAAGCAACGCGCCATAATGGAAAGTAGGGCCGTGAATAGTTTTCAGTCCCGCCCGCGGCAATATTCTACCCCTATACACTCGCTCGTTACTAACTGAGCGCGTTAAATTTTACGTGACAGGCTCCGGTTAGCATCTGTTTTATCAAATAAACTGATTCGCGAAACTGAGGTTATAAAATGTATGTGCATCATCTTGCTTTAATTCGATCGCGTTGAATATCTGTATTTTTTCAATATTTTCTGGTAACCAAAACCAGTAGAATTAAAACAAATTAACCCCTTAAGTGGATTACTGTCGCTGTAATTATTTGGAAATTTATGTAATCCTCCATTAGTTTTCCATTTATCAATTTGGTAAAAATCAATATTAAGTAAAATAATTCAGTCGAGATTGAGAGTCCATTAAGAATTATAAAATTGCATATATTTAGATATTTTGCACGATTCTACAAAAAAAGGCCAATAAAGTTTAAATTGAGAAGATTACCGGACGCATCGAACAAATGCATTTGTCTATTATTGCTCGGTGTCGCTTAAACAGCCGTTTAAAATCGAACGAACGACGAAATTCCCCGTTGTTCCGTCAACGTTAATTGCTAGATCGATCCATCGTTGGAAAACTTCGTCGATTCGGTAATTCAAATTTACGCGCGTTCCGCGGAACAAAATGGACGGGGCCATCCAAACGCCAGGGACCGAATCGACGGTACGATTATTCCCTCCGTCGAAGAGAAACGGATTTCCACGATTCGTTTAATTATTCGCTCTCCCCACGGTGTTGTACATACTCTGTCTTCGATTCGTGAAAGATCAATTGCGTCCCTCGAACATCGTCCGTAACTCCTAGCTCTCAATACTTCTCCGCGTCACGTATCCCGCAGTTTAGAACAAGAACTTCTCGGCGATCGGGGAACTTTATTTCCAGGGGGTTTGCACGGAACGTGGCTGAGTGTCGCGTTAATTTTTTCCACACCCTCGTGTGTGTGTGTGAGCGCGTCCACTTCCATCCTCCGCCTGGCCGGAATAAGGGAGCGAGAGTTTTGAAGCGTCCCACGGGGAAAATCCAGTTATCGCGAGTGGACCGGACTCGACGCCATTCATTCGAGCCTCGCAGCGGCTGGATGATAATTGCTTTAGGAATCGGCGTCTCCGACGTCGTTCCGTCGCCCCGGAAATCCCGGACCCGTCAAATTGGATTCCGTGTCCCAGGCTGTCCAGCCAGTGCTACCGATCGACCGACTTCTCGCCCTTCCCCCGGCGTCGATCTTCCTACGAATTTTGAAATCATTACCTAAGCAACGCCATTATTTTACGGACCATAAACCAAATCAGCAGTCCTCTAAGTGGGCGAAAGTTTGCATTCAATGTCCAGGAGGAAATACTCACGTACCATGACTGGGGTTCATTTTAAGAATCATTACTGCATACTGAAATGTATAAACATGATAAAAATGGAATATTTTCTGTACGATGCATTTGCACAGAATATTTTCGTCCGAGGAATTGCTAAAATTCTGCAAATAAATTGTAAGTGTTTGCCTCGTGGGTGGATTCTAGTGTTAAGGACATGGTTTTCGTTTCGTGGCGCCCAAGCGAAAATGTCAGCGTGGGTTTGTAACGACCTGAGCCAGAGTACGTTTCGAGTATTTTGGATTCGTGGTGTTCGAGGGCTGCCCTGCGAACCGGAAGGTGGCGGAAACGAAAACAACCAATCTGGCGGAGAATTACAGAGCCCGTTCCCGGATATTTCGAGCGTCGCTTTGCAGTAATTGAGTGTGCCGCGGGTCGAGATGGAACGAGCCTGGCGAAGTTTCCTATTTCGATCGCGGCGACGCCGATTACCTTGATCGCCTAATTAGACGCAGCATCAGTAATTGCGCCATTCCAGATGCTGCAACGCTTCGGAATCTCGTGTTACGTCGGAGACGCGCGATACGATACGATTCTCAAAGTGCCACCCCCGGGTGCCGGCATCCCAACGTCACAGCAGCTTGTTCCCCCCGTAACTGTTTGCACGGACGTCGCTATTAATTATTCCCGATAATTTCGAGATTCGTCGGACTGCCTCCTTCGATTAACCAAATAGCATCTGACTGGACACTGTTTACGAGGACGCGTCCAACCAACCCCTGATCCCATTGTTCCGGATCTCAGAACGTCAAAGACGATATTGCGAATTAGAATTTTATTCGGAGTTCCGGTTGCGCCGGGAATAAATGAAAGCTTGAAATAAAACTCTAGAATTCAAATAGGGGATAGAAAACTACTTTGTGCTGTCTTACGTTCTGGAAAGTTTAATGGAAAAGTCTGTTCAAACTCGTTTAAATATTAAATCTGTCTGTTTGAAACTGGTAAATGGTACTCTAATTGTAAGTCTGAGGTATCACTTTATATATTTTAAATAGTTAAATATTATTCTTGGTGAATATAACGTGACAGAACAAGGAAATTCACTGTTTCCTGAAAATAATAAATGATGTAATTAATAACGGAGATTTGGATTTCATATATCATGGCTCGCTGCACACGTTTCTTAAGGTTAATTCAAATTTCCCGCCATTTAAATCTCCAGAGTCCGATTTTCCATTGCAACGCGGGAACAGCAGAAACATGTCAGAATTTTCTTACGTTTTCCTGTTTGTTTTCCTGCCTCGGGAGGAAATCTCCCGGGTGGTCGTATCGATTGTGCATTAAGCTCTCGCACCGACCAGTTCGTTCTGCAATGAAAACGCAGTTTACGTAGTAATAAAGTATCCCAGCCGCCGAGACAGATCTGGGACTACGGCTATGATTAATGCACCGCGTTTTTTTCTTAATAAAAGCCGACAGAAAACGCCGGGTCAGTTTTGCGTTATCGTTTTAATTTAATGCCCGACCCACGGTCTGGCTAAAAACGCGCCAAATGGACAACTTCGCCGCGGAAAAAGGGTAATCTGCGTTAATCGCGGTCGAATATATCATTCTTGTAAACAAAATTTAACCGAACGCGTACTAAATCGCGGAAAACAAACCCCTAAATATATTTGGAGCCCTTGTCCGCCGTACTATATAACGTTTCCCTGTGAAATTTAACTTCGGTACTCTAATTTCAGAAATATTATTAAGCATTTTATTCTTATTAGGAACGAAACAATCCTTGGTTTCACGCGTTTATTAATAATCCGCGGAGGGTGTTGATTTTCTTGTAATATATTCCAGACGTACTTCGAGCTCACGATTCTAAAAACGAAAGAAGTTTGAAAAATATTTCACGGTCCTCGAAGCCTGAATAAAATCATGAATAACAAACCCTGCATGAAATATGGAATACGTATTCGACCATTTTCTGAATATTTAATTAAACAGTTTGCATTCTTTTCAACCTGACTCCCGAAAAATATTGGCTATTTTTTTTGCGAAACCTCCATGCATGTTTGCATGATACTGTTCTGAATTTTTCGGTGAAAGGAAGGAGGGTCTCCGTAGACCGATGCTGATCGCCCCATCTTCGACTTTTCTCTCTGGATTTTCTTGAAAGAAGAGTATACGTTTTGATAATACATAGAAGTTACTTGGACTTCTTTTCTCTTGGATATTGGCAGAAGGGAACCAGAGACTTGTGGCAACCGATAACCACCCCTAACTTTGCCTGTTCCGAACACAAGTTCATACTGTAAATTTTCATCAAACATTTCCATTTTTTGTTAAGTTTGGGGTTCCTTCGGTTATTCTAGTTTAAGAGTTCTATTTTGCATTGAGGAAAACAAACTTGCAGCAACCAATATCAATATTTGATTTTAATTTCGTGTAATCGTCCAGGAATAAATTTTACCCGAAATTTTTGCGGGACCAGAGTATCATCTGTGGCTCGAATTTGATTTTTCTGATGTAGTATCTTAAAGTCGCGGCAAACTACTCACTCAGTTATCCACGAACGGATTATACTGCTTTCTGGATTAAACTCGAAACTTGAAGAGGGGTGGCCACCAATAATGGCAATAAAGCGTGGCGCTGTTGTCGGGGGATTTCCGGATGATCCGTTGCTCCGGATTATCCATTCCCGTTCTTAACGCCGGATTATCGATAATCGAAGTTGCATGGTATCGCCGAAAAGCAAATCCCGTACGTTCAGGCGACGCGCGCCATTGTGATGCATGAGATGAAGCACGTGCGCCGCGACAACAAGAGGGCCGATTCTTAAACTTTGTAACGTCGCCTGCACTTAAACGGTTGCGGAATCGATCGAAACGACGCCTATTTATTTTACAAAAGGCTCCGAAAGCGGCGATTTACAACGCGAAAGCCCGGTAGAATCTTGGGGGAAGATATCTTTTTATCGTAAGCGTGCATAACTTAAGGGTGGGTTCCAAAATTCGAAATTTCTATGGATTAAAATGTCAGTGATGGGAATTAATTTTCGCAGAATTTTGATTTGAATATTTTGTTACGAATTTTTAAAACGCATGGAACATTCCTATCAACAATTGGAGTCTTTTGGCTACTAACGAAGGGTTTTAAAATTCGTACGGAAGGAGAACAAAGTTTTTGATAATTACGTACGATTTTTTTTTTAAGTTTGAAAACCGTCGTGCTGGCAAATTAAATGGAGGAGAACGTCGAAGGAACGACAGGGGCGAGCGGGTTTCGATAAATTTTCGACGTTTTTCGCGAGCTAAACGGAAAATCCGCTCAGCGACGCGTCAACCAAGGTCCATAAATCGCACGGAAGTGGGACGCAATTCTCCCTTTGCCAAACAACCATCGTGGCACCCGCAAATTCCCCCGTCGGCACGGCGTCACGGGAACGACGCATAATGTATCACCGAAACACGTGTCGGAATATGCATCTTGACTGACCGCACAGGGACCGAGCCAACGTCACTAGTAAAGGAATGTGAATTAGCCCGGATGCCATTTTCCCCGCTGTCTGAACAGCCGGAGAGATGATAGAGAAAGAGACGGGAACAGTCGAAACAGAGGTTGATGACCCTTACGGCTGATACAGCAAAATGCAAACAATTTAACTTGCCGTTCGATTTCTCGCCCAACAGTGGAACAATTCTTCTCAGAATCTCGTGTACAAAGATATAAACAAGGTTACATTATTCTCTCGTACACTATTCCTTCGTTTATTGCAAGAATCGTCTTCTACGTCGATACAAAATCTATAATTATACAATTTACAATTGTCTAAAATCAAATTTCCAGAGTCACAGAACATTTTACAATTTCGGTGTGTCAGTTGACTATTGGATTAGGCGTCTACATTGTTTTCTACCAAGGAAACCAGAAATTTATGTCTCGTTTCGAGGCGTAGCGAATTAAAAGTACTGAAATTTTGGATTACGGAGTTTCGCTGTAAAATGGCGCGCGGATGGCCCGGTGGTTGAATGCGTTAAGGAGGAACGAAAACTGAGAACGAGTTGGAGGGAGAGACGCTGGGAGTGTTGCGTCGTTTCGTTTCGTCTGTAAATGACGTTTCCCCAGGTCGAACGAAGGGCGCGCGGGTCAAATGTTATAATTACCGGGCACGTTGGGGGGACGAGGCCGCGTTTTCAGCCCGTATCAGAAGATCGGGAGCACCGCCAGAAGATCGAGGCAGAGGCAGACAAAGGCGGCGTTCCATTACCAGCGGCAATGATTGCCAGGAACAGCCGGGCGGACCGGATCCTGACGTTTTATGGAAATAGAAGCTGGCTTGGGAATAGAACGCCCTCGGAACCCTTTGCTGGATCGAATTGGTCAGGAATGGTTCGAGGATTGGCGTTCTCTTATCGTTCCCGACTTAATGTAGTAATTCTAGCTTTCGAGCGACCGTCTTCGATAATTATTTACGATTTCAACCCTCCGCGGACGCGGACGCTAAACATATAATAATATTTCCAGCGATAATTTCCTTTTAACCCTTCAGCGGATTCTCAATCTCAACTGAACTATTTTACTTAATGTCGATTTTTATCAAATCGGTAAATGGAAATCAACTTTCCTTCAGAGCATTTTAAAAATAATTAACTAATGGAGAATTACATAAATTTTCAAATAATTACATTGACATATATTAAGCAATTATTAGTTTAAAGTTGCGGAGGGCCTCGTGCTAATCACTTTCTTTACTTACAATACAAATTTGTTACAATTTTTATTTTAACCTTATTTACAATCATAGAATAGAATTTTTGAAAGTAGTAATTTTTAACGACCCGCTTGTGATGCATGTTTTAAAAGAAAAAGGGGAATCGAAATCTATTATATTTATATAAATTTACAATTTAAAAGGTGTAGAAAATTGGTGCTTTATAGCCCCAGACTAAATCACTGATCACAATCGATCGTGACCGATTAAAAGAAGGAAATACAGAGTGGTGGTACCAAAATGGAAGACAACAATGAGGAATATAAGTCTGAGAAGCGTAAATATGCCTCCATCGTCGCGGTTAGAATAGACTACTTTCCTCCGCCAGGATGGTCCCCGTTGTTTAGCCAGCTAATACAAGAACCATAGTGCAAGTTCGCTCTATTTCCTAGCCGGGGTAACTAAAATTACAGACTCTAACGAACGGACGTGGGTTTCCCGACGTATCCTCCGACAGGAGAATTCCCAGGCACACGACAACACCCTCCGGGATCTCGACGTGGAAACGATTTTAAGGCGACGGGGCTTAAAGAAATCCACGTTTCGCCGGCACAATAAACCGCGACGAATGGCTCGCAAGGTAAACTCCCACCATACTTGGGGGAAATCCGCCCCCGCGGCTGTCAGCAGCGGCGGCAATTCGAACGCACAATAAGGTATACTGGAACGAGCGTGGTTCGACCGATTCCCTTCCCGCGGATCGATCCATCAGCAAATTTCTCTCGAGCTGACAGCGTCGCAACGTTCAATCCTCGAAAGACTCAGCTGCGGGAACTGTCATTTTTTACACGGAATGTCTCGAAGCTATGTAAAGAATTAAACAAAATTCGAAGTTTCGCTCGGAGTAGAAATAACTGAACCTCCCCGAGAAACGAGAGAAATAATAGGACCGTCCAAACAAAAATCTTTGCGTCGATACGACCCTTTCCAAAGAAAATGTTATTCCACGTTTACGGTATATTTTTTCAATTCTTCTATCGGTTACCAAACGCCCGATATACTTCGACGCCAATCATTTACTTTTATCGTGGTACGAACGAGTTCTGGTCCGCCATAGGCTAGTTGGCTGTACGAGGAGTTCTGGGTCATGTCGAGGTCGAGGAAAGAGAGAAAAATAATAATATGAGACAGAAGGAAAAATATCCTTTCGCGGAAGGGATTTCCAGGGATAAGGGTGGGTTTCGGGATACGAAGCCAGACTTTCGCTGATACGGCGAAGATACGGAAAAATGCTCGTGTTTCTTTCTTTCTCTCCCCCCTTTTACGCTTTTTTTTTCTTCTCCTCGACGCTGGAAGGATGCTTCTTATCCGTCGTTGATTCGGTCGGGCCGCTTCCATCACCGCGGGGGATATTTTAATTTCTCCGCAGCGAAATTACTTTTGGTGCTTTGAGACGCGTTACCGAGAGAAACTGGTAACGATTCATCCCCAGGATCCCCTGCTTATCGACGATGGAGGTAGTTCGACGTTAACGGATTATTTTCTCCAACGACATTTCCTCGACGGTTCTCCTGTTTTTATCTTCGGTTCTTCGAACAATTTATTATTTTCGTACCAGTTATAAGTGGTTCTGGACGAAGTAGAAAGTAAGTTTCAATATTTACAACGTCACGTAAACATTTCACAACATTTAGATCTCTGCTAAATTAAATTCTTTGTGGCTGTTTCTTCCAACGAAATCAATTCGCAAGCTAATTTCATGGATTCGCCACGAACAGTCGGAGCTTGCAAGTCACACAACGAAGTTGACTTCCAGAGTCGATCGATGTTTCGCTGTTACGGCCACAAAATTATACTCTTTCGCGAGGAACAATGGTCATTGAAGTTTAACAACAAGTATCAAATACACCGTCGCGACTGTTGTTGAAGTACAAGGTACAAGGGTTTACTCTACTTCGCGACAAAGCTCTGCCAGAGGCACCGACAGTAAGATGGGCACAATAGGGCAGACGAAATTAGTCTTATGCAGTGGCTGCGTGACCCAGAATGTTTGTAATAATGGACGCGCGTGCACGGTGCGTGCACTAGTTCACGGAACTTCGCCTAGATGGCGCGCGAGGTTGGGAACAAAATGGACGCCGAATCCGCCATTTATTCGTTCACGAAAACTTATTTTCCCTCTACAAATATTGAGAAGACTCTCGACACAGGGGCTAGTAAATGGCAAATTATAACATACAAATTGTAGCATACGAGCACTTTGAAATTAAGCGAACCTGACGCTTAACAGTGAACATAACCTGGATTACATTGTTCCAAGACATCAAGGCTATCGATGTACAACAGAAAGACATTGAATTTACAAAATTTCGCTCAAGCAATAAAGTGAAACCAAATACCCTGATCCTAATAAAATCCAGGCAGCAACGAAAGATGCAGGAATCGCAATGGCGGCCACGTTTCCCTCTTTAACATAAATTAGCAAGACGGTAGAGCCAGTTTCGGATTAATTCCCCCCCCCCCCTTTATTCTGATCGTTTCCGTCGGTATGCATTTAAAGAAGGATAATCGCACCGGACCCCGACGAGGACCGAGGCAGCCGCAGAAAAGGGACTGTCCTCTAACGAGAAAACTTTCTTTCGGTGGCTTCCGGTTCCCTTGGTTTCCGGGGCACGCCGGGCGTCGACGGAGACTCTGGATTAAATTCCAAGCACTCCGGAATCCTACGTACTCCCGCGGGGGTCTCCGTCGAATCCTATTTCCCTCTGTGCTCGCGTCCGCCGACACCTTAATGAACAATTTGCGGCTCAACTTCGGGCCGTTTCTTTTTCGTCCGGGCCGCGTGTTTCTTATTATCCCCGACTCCCGCGATTATTTCCCTCCTGCGGGAACTCCTTCCGCCTCCGAGGCCGACGAAATGGGTCCAGACGATCCAAATATCACCCTTGTCCTCTTCGAATTGAGATAGTTCTTCCCGTGGCAGTTCCAGAAGTTTATCGGGAGGAAGCGAATCCTGCGCGAATGCGAATCCCGCTGTCGTCGATCGGACAGGAATCTCCACGGGGAATCGTTTCGAGACGCTTTCGACGCAGATCGAGATCGAAGTCGTGTAACACGGGATTGAAAGAAACAGGACTTTATACAGGGTGTTCGGCCACCCATGGGAAAAAACTTTAATGAAAGAATACAAATTTGTTGATTGAGGTTCCGTTAAAAAATTATTAACAAAATTATTGTTAAAAATTAGTAATAAAATTTGTCCACCTACACGAATTTTTTTCTCGAAAGTGCGTATGATCAGATACTCTGATACGATCTAATTCTATTTGCAATAATAATAATAACCCTACCTGTGGTGTAACGTGACAACAAAGAACGTTGGAGAGAAAGATGGATGATTTTAAGAAGAAACCACTCCGTAATACTTCTGAAGCCATTATTTACCGGATGATTGGAGTGTTCCGCGTTCACGTGCCAGAGTTATGGAGCGGCCGTTGGTAACGGAATTTCTTTTAAAAATGAAATTCGCCAGAATTTGTGACAACGCGTACCCGGTACTCTTAAATTCTACCTACGTCGCGATCGAGGGATCGAGGAAGGACAGAATAAACTTCCAATCATCGACGTCGCGCCGGATCGAGATGATACGAGCCCGTCCATCGTCCTGGACACGCGTCCCCGTCATTTACCGGAAGACCGTACCCGTGGAACGGCCACTTTTTACCCGGAGTGCCAGCGCTCAAAGTGTCACGGAGAAGATCACGTCCGGGCTTTGGTCCCGGTTCGATCGAGTCCCGACTGATTAGCTCTTTTTTCTCCAACGACCGTCGTTCCTCCGGCTCGAAACGAATCTCTCTCCTCGACTGCCTATTACCTCGAGCCTCGACGGCGACGGGTCGAAGGAGGTGCGCGCCGTTCGAGCGACCATTAAAATATTTCAAGTTTCATCCCTTCGGAAATCGATAGCGATGTCGTTTCTACCTTTTTACTTATTTTTACATGTGAAATCGTCGCCGGCGAAAAATTATTTCAGGACGTCACGATAGCATTTTATGGACGAAACGTTCCTAAACAAGCTTTGGATATTACTGAAAAGTTCAAATACAGTAATGATTAAATTGAACATTGCTCTGGGGTTGGTATATTCATCTATCGAACAGCGGAGGCGAAATTTCACACCAGCAGATATTTATACAGAGATAGAGAAATGTTCAATTTACGACTCATCGCCGTAAAGAGTAAATTTAAAATTCTTATAAATTGGTTTTTGCCGACATCTAGGTGCGTCAAGGGCAGTAGAAACATCCTTTTATTCCTAGGATCTGAGGTGGTAGACGGTTATAAGAAACTTTCATTCTTTTCGAAGGTGTTGAAAGCCAAGTTGATTTCAGCCAAGTTAGAAGATTCAACGACATAAACTGTTGTTAGTTTTGGTATTTTCTAATTTTATTTAGCTCGAAAAATGGACGTTCTTTGAGTTCGTCGACGTCCAATAGGTTCTGGAGGCTCTTTGTCGAAGTAATCCTCTCAAGGCGACGGAGCGGAAGAGTTTAGGCGCGAACAAGCCCGTGGGCACGTTCTTACTACGGCATTCGCAAGAAATGGCGCATGTCTGTCTGGCAATAGCAAGTACGCGGAGCGTTACATCGTTGCCGGTCGATTGCAGGTGCAATATCGATTGTGAGGGGGCAAGAAGCCATGACAGGAGGGCCCGGGACTAACCTCGAACGAGAGGATAGAAGGCTTATCAACGATCGTGCCTCCTTCAGAGGATTTCCATCTCTCTATGTCCTCTCTTGCTAGGCCTCGGGATCTCGCCCCGTTAATATCCAGCCGGGACTGGTTTGAATGGCACGCGCGGAAGTTTGAATAGACGTTCAATTTGCGGGGAAAACGCCTGCCTATCTTGTTTCCAGTGTATACGCGGTGTTTCGATTCGACGAAACGGTTTGCGGTCCTCCCACGAGATGCTGGTACTGAAAAGTTGGGGGAAAAATCAAAATACAATTACATGTTTTCACGGTAAACAAAGATTTCGATTATAGTTGTCACTCATAGCAATCAAATCCGGACGATTGGAAGCAATCGGCTTCGAAGGTGTTCATCCTAACTCAATCCCAGAGAATTGCAGTTCGAGATTACGCTATGGATGACCATTCGAACCGAAATCGTGCTACAACGTATCGCGTTAAGAGGCCGGAGGACCCTCGGATCAACCCTGGCCCGATAAAGATAGCAAATCCGACTCTTGAAACCCCCGCGATCCACTCTTGCGAAGTCCCAAGGCGCCCTTGAAGAGTCACCCGATCTCCTCGAGCCCTTGGTGCGCTCGTCGCAGTATCCCCGCGTTTCCGAAACACCCGGTACACGGCTGGCAGGGTTCCAGGCTTTCCTCTTAACCTGATTAAACGACGTTTATTGTCGCTGCGAATGAGACGGCGAGGTAGACTGTACCAGAAGAGAAACAAGGGTAGGGACGCTGGGATGGGTAGGCGAACGGGACGAAAGGGATGAAACGGTGAGCCAAGGGTGGATGGCGCGGGGCTCCAGACACAGGAGAAATAGGCGGTTATAACGGCCAAGGGATGGAAAGGCCGAACGGCCGATGAAAGCCCGTCGAAGGGTAAGAGGCTGACACGACCAGCCTCCGTCGAGACGATCTCTGGGATCCTAGGGGATGAAAACTGTCGGCTGGAACGGTTCTGTTGACTTTGCGGACACCGTTCGATGCGTCCGTTAATCTTGTTTCGCCCAGAGATCGTCCGATGGAAACGTTGCCACCGTTTGATTCATCGTCCGGGGATAAATTCTACGGGCGAAGTTTCTTATTTGCTCTCGATGAGACGGCCTGGAAACGCCGATATTTACGGTTACGTCAGAGGATAACCGACCGTGACGAACCGCCGGATGCACCCTCCTCGAGGGAGGATGTTGATTATTCGTTGCTTTTAACTTTCGACGTTGGATTAACTGTTGCTCTGTCTGGTGTTGCTTAGATTATTCCGATTAAGAGAGGTTTTATTTAATTCTGAGCCCTGAATTCACTATACAAAGGGGTAGGTTTCGTTTACTCTGAATTATATAAGGTCTTTTTACATAAGGAATTATGTAAGGTCTTTTTTTTTAGAAACTTCTACGTTTATATCAGTCCTGATTTACGATATCAATTACGTCGAATCAATTTCCACGTACCGTCATCACTTACGGTATCTGTTCAACGATCACTTGTCACGAGCGTTCCATCAACCTCTCCCAAGTAATCGAGTACCACGAATCGAGAAGACAATTAAGTCAACTCTGCCCTTTCCCCCGAAACGACGCTCGAATGCGTCACCAATATCGAGGGGATGAAATCACCCCTCTATCCGGTCCAGGCAGAATCCATTTAATTCGGGGATGATCATATTCTTCCAAGAGTGCGTATACTTTTCTTTAAACAACGTACTTTTCAGTCATCGAAACCGAATATCATTTTCACTAATTAAAAAAGACAAGAAGCAAAGTTTATTCTCCTATAATACATTTACAGATTCCTGTACAGAAAAGTAAAGTCAAAGGTAAAGTTAAGTTGTCAAAAATGTCCCCCAAGGGTGGCAGCCCTTCGGCGAATCGCTGAATTGAAAATGATTCTGTTATATAAACCGGAGATTCCTCATCGATCTTGGTGGCTCCAAGTCCCTATCCGCGGTACGAAACGGGGGTCTGATTTCGAAAAAATTCATGAACGCCTATGAATGCAAAGGGTGGAAAATAAGAGGAAAGCAAGGAGGGCATTGTGTTTGCGCGCGATGAAATAAGAAAGGCGAGTAGGCAAATTGAATTTCCTATTCTTTGGCAAACGAGGGAAGATAGAGTCAGGGGCGAGACGGAGATATCAGGGAATAGGGTATATCTCCCTTTTAGGAAAGAGCACCGGAATAACGCCCCCGGGCCAACCCTCCTTTTCTTGCCGCCCGTTTGTTTTCCCCAGTCGCGTCTCTCCGTTCCTCTTTCGTGATTTTGGCACACGCGAGGGGCGATAACGCTGAAATGTCCGCCTCGTAGCGGCCTGCCAGGCTACTTTGTTAAGCACTCGTCACCGACGGATGCTTAAAGAGGTCGCGTTTTTCATTTCTCCCTTTCTCGCCCACTTCCGGAGCTCCTCTCCGTAAACCGTTAATAACGAGCGGCGGAGGGGCTCGATATTAAACCAGGAGAACCCGCGTGCCGCTTCCCCTTTTTCGTCAAGGCGAGTACCGCTGAAGAGTCTGTTTTGATATTGCGTTGGGACGGAAACTTCCATCGCCCAAGAATCCTTTATGCGTGTTCGTTCGGGGGCGAACACCATCTTGACTACTTCTAAGAACCGATTCTACGTTGAATTTTTCTTTTAATTTCGGTGACTTACATTTTCGGATGATAATGATTCGCGAAAGTATTATGCACAGACACGTAACGCAATTATTTTTTTAAATATAATACTCCAATTCCGTCGTCTGCTTGGATTGCAAGATCTTTTAGTTTTAATATTTTACTTTACGATTTTAACTTTACAAATGAAAATATTGAATTCTCTGAAATTGAATCGCGAAGAATGTATTATTTAAAGTAGCGTTTGAAATATTTTATCGAGCTCTGACTAGTAACGAGAATTGCCAAGAATGTTGAGAAAATAGTTCTACGACTATCATGATTATGAACCGTTAGTGATTTAATGCAGTACAAACACCCCGAACGAAGTTACCGTAAACACGCCTGAACGCAGACCTCCTCAGGCACAGGAACGTATCCGGCATAGTCGTACGAGTAATTAGAAACGCGCAATTAAGGCACACTCAAGACGGTATCGCGCGTCTCGGCAACGAAATTCCCGGCGTGAAATTATCTGGCTGCAGCGCGGAAAGAACTGGCCCGTGAAAACCGTGGAAAGTGTACCTGATCGTTCTTCTCAACGATATATTTAACGACCTAACCATTGTGAACGTGCATAGAGTTCGAGAAAAAATGTTCCCAAGAGCTTCTGGCTAAGAACGTTTTATCGAAGCCGGGAGGAGAATCGAGTTTCAGGCATCGTTCGCACCGGTCGTTTCCGGCTCATTCCAGGAAGCTCGTTTGGTGTCAAAACTTCGAGTTATTCAACGTGGAACATATTTCTTAAATTATTGTTGAGAAATTCTAATGCGAAAAGTTGGGCAGAATTAAATTCTGTCCACCTCAGATACATTCAACTTACGAATAAAGCTGATTTATCGATGGAAAATGGACTTGAAGGAAAGACGACAATGCCATGAATCTTGTCAAAGTTTAGATTATGAAATATAGAAGTTCGTTCATGATTAAATTCTTTGCATTCGCAGCTGCGAACGACTTTAAGAAATTCCTGGAAACTCCAGAGAATAATAGCGACGAGCCGGGTGAAAAAGAAATGCATCGTCCTGGGAATATCGCGAAGGCCGTGATTATTTTCTCCTTATCTCAGGAAGTGTGGCTGGTTACGATAAGGAATGATAGAAGCAGCCTGAGATAGGCGACGATCTAGCGGAGAACGTACACGGAACGACTTAATGGCACCGTAATAGAACCGTGAAGATCGTAGAAACACTCCAACCATTAACGTTTCCTTAAGGACGAAGATAATATGCATAATTGCGGATCGAGTTTTTGCTTTAACTCGCCGATAAAAACTGGTCTCGGTCGGTGATTACGCAATGACCACCTCGACGATGCGTTTCCCCATTTCAAATACATTTTAAACCATTCTTCCACTATTGAAAAATTTTCAGATTTTCATGCGGTCGAGTAAATTATCTCCCGACAATTTAAGACACTCTCTCAATTGTACGACATTTACGAAAAATTTATCTTTATCCAGTGGTATACAAATTGTTCTACTAACGGAGCGGCACAATTAATTTATCATTTTCCAGAGATCGTTATACACTTTCAACCCCATTATCCAGCGACTAATCATTGCTTTACGAGCCCCGTTTTTACCAGCGTCGTCCAGGTGGTAGCTTTAATATCGCAAATCGTTGACAAACGTCTGCAGCCGTCGAATCGGTACTTCTCCGTCCGAGCCAGGGCCGGCGTAACGACGAACCATTACGACGGAACCGCGCCAAAGGATGCTCGTACTTTTTTTATTTCATTTTTATGTCCCCGCTGGCGGAATAAATCAGTCCGCGGCAGTCGAAGACAATGGCGTTTTAAGCGACCGTCCGAAGAACAATGGCGGCGTCACGAAGATGTAAAAGAAAGTCGTCCTCGCAGAGCCCTCGTAAAAGCAACGATTATTTTCTGGGCAGCGTACGCGAACGACAACGGTAAGACAATCGGAAGCGTTCGAGGCAGATCCCGCGAATCGCGCGGCCCGTCATCGAGAAATTAAGATCCCTCTCGTCGACGAACTGTCGGGGTAACGCGACGGTGCCCGGCGGTTTTATAGCGTTTTTACGCGACGCGGTAAAAGAATAGTAACGGCGGGCCATTGAAAACTATAGAGCACCGCGGGACGTAACGACGGCGAACGATACTTGGCGAAAATGTAAATCGAAAACGCGAGGGGACGTTTTCTCGTACGAGGCCCCGTTTCGCGGTAAATCGGGATCGAAAGTATCGGGCGGCGCACCACGGCTCGCGCATGTTCGACATCGATTTTCACGAAAACGAAGCCACCCAGAGGGAATCTTTATTCTACGTTTTCGACGCAGTTTTTCATGCAGAATACCTCCACGTGTTTTATATTTTCTGCAGGAATACCGTTCATTCAGGATAATGACTCTCCGCGCGCGCCCGCGCCCCGAAACGTTGACGACAAAGGAGAGCAAAAGCTACGGAAACGCGGAAGCCGGAAACAGAAAGGATTTGGTTAGCTTCCGTTACGATGGCAAATTGGCCGCGTCGATTTAATATTCCCGCGTGCGGCAAAGACCTGGCGATCCGTCCTTCAAAGGGATCGAATAACATTCGGATGAAACTTTCTCGCGATAAGTCCGGTTCTCGCCGACAAAGGGAAGGCATTTCCATTCGGGTACCGTCCCCTTTCAAACGACGTAAGAGTTTAATGAATTTCAGGGCATTCCGTTCACGGCAATAACTTCGCGAAGAAAAATCCCTCCCAGAATAATTTTTTTTACGGACCCGGAAACTTTCTCTGCTAGGATTTCGCCCAGCGGAGGAAACGAATGGCCACCGAATTCCTTACCAATGACGAAGAGGAGAATCCATCCTGTTAAAGACAGAGCAAATCTCCCGGAGGTACGCGCGTCCCGCGTCCACAAGAAGAAACGGATTCTCTTAATTATCCACCGTTGAGTTTCTTTCGGGCTCGAAACCTTCTCGAAGGACGCTTGTGAAAAGTGGAAATTAATAAACGATTCTATCGAAGCGATACAGATTTTATGTTTATTCGAATGTCTCTACACAGAGGTCTAGATCAATGTTAATGAAATTTGTAAGCGTCATTATGACCGTGGATGATTAGCCAATTTTATTTCAAATTGATCAAAAATGAATATTGTATAAAATAGTTGGTAGTGATCGACAGGTGCCCAGATGCCAGCGTGAAATTAAAAACTACCGCACTTTGGTCGTCTTAACTTCGTATCGCGAGCCTTCGCGAGATCTTAACAAACACATTTGCAAAATGAAATTTGCTTCCGGTTCCGGAGGCTCTCGACAGGCGAGCCAATGAACGAGTTTTGTCAATTCTTTTTCTTTCTAATTCGATCAGGGAGCCGAGAGGCTTTCGGCCCGCCTCGGTCATCCAATGAAATTCTATTAACTCGTCGCATCCGCGGGAATCGCGACGAACTCCACTCGAGGGCAAATAAAATCCCCGTCACCGAGTGTCTCTGAAAACGTTGTATCGGGCTTGAAATATAATAGCGGTGTTCCTCCTAAAAATCTGAAGAGAAACATTTTCACAGAATTTAATTTATATAATAATATAATACCATGGAAAATAATTAAGGCGATGAATTTATTCGACTCTACGACCGGTTCAGTGTTTCTGGTACTCGAATTTTTGATAATTACCTTTGAAAGAAAATTCAGAATTTAATTTATAATTAACTTGCAGATTTCTCTGGGCGCAGCTATCGAAAGGATACCATTAAAACTGATATAGTATCATAGAAAATAATTAAGGCGATCAATTTATTCAATTCTACGAGCAGTTCAGTGTTCCCTGTATTCGAGTTTTGCATAGAACGCGAGTCACGAGCACGCAACGCGATAATCGCGGTAGTCGAGAATGCAGAATATATCGCGAGCACCGAACGAACGGTTAGGCTCGTATTAGCAGTACTTGGGACGGCTCGAGGGGTGGCGCGATAAGGGCGGGGGGATGTAAACTGCGAAGTTACCAGGTCGGAACCGATCGTGTAACCGGCGGTATCGCGTGTAACGCGCCTTAAGGACCTCCCCGATCGGCGTTCGAGCAGAAATTTGTAGCGCGAGTTAAGCCACGAGCCTAAGGGACGGAATTTGGCCCAGAACTGTCGCAGGTGCCGGGGATTACCGCGTAAAGTTCACGGCTGAGCTCTCACGGCGACTTTCCGCCATTCGAAACCCCGAGGACGTTCTCTTGTTTCGTTCCTCCGCGCCCTTTCGTCGAAACGGAAGACACGATAATGTCCTTTCGAATCGAATGCTTCTTCTCTCGCGACTCTCCTGAGGCTCTGCGATTACTTGTTGCTCGAATTCTAGACCCCGTTAAACTATTCGCTCGTTCTCCAGCCGAGAAAGATAGGGATGTATAGTTCGGTCCAGCGAGAACGAAACTTGAGTCTAACGAGCGATCTTTCGGGGATTTTAATACTGTTGCACTTGGATACAGATAACTGTGGGAACAATTGTTGATGAGAATTATGTTATTTTTAATATCTTTCAAGTGGAACGAATACGATACTATCTATGGAGTATTCGAACTGTAGAGGCGGGAAATTTGAATTGCGAAGAAAGGCCATTTCGTTTGCAACTACTTAATATTCGATACCTATCGTTTTTAAATTGTGTAGCTCCCAATGGTCCAAAGAAATAAAACATTGGCCCCGTGAAAAATTGTTTAACAACGAATGAGTTAACGCTACCACGTTGTTTAATCTTTCAGAGGGCTCGGAATCGCGATTGTCCGCGGGCCCCGAGCCTGCCGGCGATAAAATTCGCTTATGCATCGGCGCGGTCGAACTAATGCCCGTGATTATGTGTTAACGATCGCTCGACTCGAAATGGATATCGCGACCCCGCGTAATTATATCGCGTTTAGGGCGTGCTTGTAACGCGTCCCTGTAGCTCGATTTGTTTGATTACGCGCGAATGGTCAGTCGCTAATACGTTTTACATCGCGCTCGGCCGTCATTTTATGCAATGTTTATATAGATCGAATAATAGACATCCGCGTAATTTGTATAACGAATGATTAATGCGCGATTCATGCAGCGTCGATGAGAGGCATGGACTCGAACGATCGAATTCGATTCGTCGCGCTTACTTCTCCGGCGCGAATTAATTAATTGGGGCCAGACTTTCGCCCGTGGCGCTCGGACGAAACTAATTAGCTTTCATTGGAGAATTCGGTTAAATAAATTATTGCTGTTTTCTTCGATACCGCTCGAATCATCGGCCTCTATTTTTCTTTTAATTAAACGGAACTGGTTGGATAGATATTTGGAATTACAATAATAGATAAAAGTCGTTTGGAATTCTTACTGATCGGGCAAAGACAATTAACATGATATTATTTAGAAAATTAAGTTCTTTGGAAAAAAGATGCAATAAAGATTACGTACTTGATAAAGTTCAAATCTCCAATTAAGAATTTCCATATTTTCTATAGAATTTTCAATTATAAATTGCTAATTCGTTCTTCCTAAACGTTTGGATATAGTCAGTGTTGAGTTTGAAAAATTGTTGACTCCAATTTTCAAATAATAGAATAGCCTATCAACTAATATTGACATATTTCAGAAGTACTAAATTCTTCCTCGCAAAATATTAAGCTAAACATTGTAACCAGGGAACAGCACAAAATTTCTCGTCGGTGTGAAGTATAGTAATTGTACACGAAGCCTTGTCAAAAGTTGAAAATTGGTTGAATTATAGACTTGCACCCCAAACACCGTTGCACCAAACTTTGCGACTATTACATTGGATGAATAGAGGACGACTATAACTGTCTAACTTTATACACGAAGCATCTCGTAAATTTCTCTACTGCGTTGATTGAACTTACATGTTCGCAGAGCGTGCAACGAAGCATCGCGAGTTTCTAGATTGTGTTAATTACGTTTCATGCAAGTTACCAGGAAACTTCACAAAAATTACGTTTGCTGCATTACAGAACTCGTCGATTAATCCGAGTAACGTAACTTAGTTTACTCGAATTACCAGTAACATATCATTTTGAGCCTCTGTAAAACTTGATACCAACTACTTGTAGGTCAATTTCAGTCGACTTTTCAACAGTAAATTGCGATATCTCCGAAACCGAAAGTCGGATTGACAAAAACCGAAAACCATTTTAAAGAGGAAGGTTTGCCGCTTTCTGCAGTTTTTTACAAAAAAATATAAATCATTCAACCGGTCGCGGTAGGTTTAATGTTAAACTATTCGCAACTACCATTGCACCACGATTGGAAATTTCGTAATTCCGCTTTTTATTCAACGTGGATACTTTTAGTCGGGTATTAATTTATCAACGGAAACGTAACAAGTTCGTGGAATAATTAAATGTAAACTGGATGAAACATTCGTGCAATAGCTGAGCAAACTATTAATCGAGTTGTCAATCTAGCGTTCGAAGGATTCACTTTGCCCACTCGCTTCGAGCACTTTAAGCAAAATTGATGCACTTTTATTTGGTACCTTAGAATACTCTGTAGAAAAATTATTTATAAGATTTATGCTTCGTGATAAATATAATTAGAAACACCTGCAACTAATATTCAAAAAGTATTTAATTCTAGAAACAGCTGCAAAGCTATCAGAATTTTTAAGGATTTTAAGTGTTTCTGCAGACAGTAAATACGAACTCCCAACATTGATTCCATAAATCAACGATATTACAACGTAGACCGTTTCGCTGGGAACCAATATCGGGACCACTTACGATTTATCCATATTCATTAGCGGGCCACACCAACGCCGCCCACCAATCAGCCCCGATAATTATCCACGTAATTAGACTGGACTCCGGCTCAAACATAACCATTTCACGCGTTGGTCGACTGTACTCTGTATTTCATAAGATTAAAAGAAAACCCCCAACTTTATTCACTTTTTAAAATCAGAAAACATCAACGCAATTTTGCTCCCGTGTTCATGGAAGATAATGTACAAGATACAATTATTTGGGAATCACGGAAAACTGATTAATCCTTTAAACAATTGATCAACATTTAAAGAAGAATGCTTATAATTTCGATCGATTGATTATACAGGGTGTTCGGCTACATCTGGGAAAAATTTTAATGGGAGATTCTAGAGACCAAAATAAAACGAAAACCAAGAATATTAATTTCTTGACTGAGGCTTCGATAAAAAGTTATTAAAAAATTAAATTAAAAAATTTCAAATCGTTCTAAAAAAATTATTTTCGGTTGCGGGGGGCAATTACAATCATTTTTGGTGAATACACATATCCCTGAAATCCCACACACTTTCGAGAAAAAAAATCAGTAGGAGAAATTTTTCGGGAAAATTAAAAAGTTTCAAATCGTTCTGGAAAAATTATTTTCGGTTGCGGGGGTCAATTACAATCATTTTTGGTGAATACACATACTTCCGAAATCCTATCCACTTTCGAGAACAAAATTCGAGTAAGTGTTGAAAGTTTTGGGTGAAAAAAAAGACTTTCGAATCGTCTTGAAAAAATTATTTTTAGTTGCAAGGGTCAATTGCAAGCATTTTTGGTCAACAGACATACCCCCGAAATCCTACTCAGTTTCGAGAAAAAAATTCATTACCGAAAATTGCATGTCTGACCATAGCGTTGATATGTTTCACTGAAATTTCATGCGTATCTTTAAAACATCATAACTTTTGAACAGATTGGACGATTTTAATGTTTGAAAAAGCAAACTACGCGTATTTTGGTGGAGAATATGTACAAGTCGCAAAAATATTCAAAAAGTTGGTCCTTGACCCCGAAAAATAAGAAAAACCCCATAAAAATGGTCCAATTTTCAAACAGCCATAACTCCTACAATAGTGAATATATTTCAATGAAACTTTTTTCTGAAGTAGAGCTCATGGGTGCCTACAAAAAAGTATTAGACAACTTTTCTGTAGGGCGTCAAACAAAATTACTAAAAATGAAAAACGAATTTTTAAGAAAAATCGACAGGGGGTAGGTGCCTAAATTTTTCGGCAAAAAAAAAAATTTTCGAATCGTTCTAAAAAAATTATTTTTGGTTGCAGGGGTCAAGTACAATCATTTTTGGTGAATAGACATACCCCTGCAATCCTACGCATTTTCGAGAAAAAAATTCGAGTAGGTGGACAAATTTTTCGGCGAAATTGAAAAATTTCAAATCGTTCTAAAAAAAATATTTTTGTTTGTGGGGGTCAATTACAATTATTTTTGGTGAATAGACATATCCCCGAAATCTTGGGCATTTTTGAGATAAAAATTCAGTACTGGCGGAACTTTAAACGTTAATAACTTTCTAACGAAACCTCCATCAACAAATTGATATTCATGATTTTCGTTCTATTTTGGCCTCCAGAGATCCCCATTGAAACTTTTCCCAGGGGTGGCCGAACACCCTGTATGCTTTCACCTTAGATTCAAGATTAATGGGGTACAGTGTCGCTATTAGATAAATACGTGTTGTTAGCGATATTCCGATGATTAAAATACGGTTTCGTAATATTCAAACTTCCAGAATGCGTCTTCCAAACCGATGAAAGTTAATATGATTTTCACTGACGGTGTGTGTCGTCAAATTATGAAATTATATATTCATACAACGCATTTCGGAAGTTTGAATATTACAAAGCCGCAATTTGATCGTGTGGCATGCCGCAAATTAATAATAGTATTCATCGGTCTGGGTAAATTTCGAACGGACAGCGTGATCGATTGTTTGTTTATATTCAATATGTATAGGAATCGAAAGTGCGATATACCCAATAACCAAAGAAGCTACAAGACAAACTATTTTTCAACGTTAGGCAATACATACTTTAATAAAATTAACGCTACAGTACAGACTTCAAACTACTATATTTTTCAAATACATCGCGAGTATTTAAATACAATTATAGCTATGCGCCACGAAATCGAATAAAGTTCGATCAATTCCAAATTTTTAAGTAAACGAACTGTTTGAACCGAAGTTCCAACAACGAATCGATTTTTACCGGTTCGAACGGAGGATTCCCTTTGCGACTGCAAATCCGAAAAATGTTTGTAACGCTGTGGAAGGGGGGTGGAAGTGAATTTTCGATGAGAGCTTTCAGGCACGTGATAATTGACTGAAAATCAAAATTCCACTGTCGTTTTGTTCGTTTTCCACTTACCGCCAATTAGTTGAAAAACACGTTTGAAACTTTTTGTAAATACATCGTCGGTAATTTTTTGTTGGTCCGTACGAACCGATTAACGATACCCGTGTTTACGGGTAATATTTAAATATTCGCGATAAAAATTCCTCTTTTCCGTTTTGAAAAATACATTCTTTAAGTCTAATCCTACTAAAACAAATATTTCACAATATTTCACTCTGGGGTGAGCACGATTGACAATTTGTGTTTATTGAAATTTATCTTCCACTTTATATCTAGTTATTAATATCGATGTTATCAAACATAATTATAAAGGGTTGAAATGTATAATTTAAAGGTCGAATAGTTTAGCTTTTAAATTACTTATTTTTTGTTTCAAGATAAGTTTGCACATTAGTTCCGTTAATTCAATTTCAACAATTATTTTCTATTCGATTATATAGTTACGGAGGATTCCATCCCCACCGGACGCTTCGTAATGTTACACGAACGAATGCGGCGAACCGCGAGCGCGTTTCGGCCCTGTTTTACCGCGTTCCAATTCCGCGTTGTTTATCCGACGAGCAGCGCGCGGAAAATTTTGCCTGCGATCAGAATAACGGCCAGTAGAACGGGTTATCTTGCAATCGAGCCGGATGGAACGCTTGTTTTTCTTCGCGCCACTTCGAACGTTCGATGACCGAAAAAAGGCAATCAAGCGGGGGAATTCTGGTCGTTCGCCCCCGAGTCTCGTCGAAACGAACTTTCGCGAATAATCGAGTCGAACGTACTTCCGTGCTCGAATCTAGCAAACCGACGCGACTGTTTCGCCGCAAAGACGAGATTAGGACCACCAAAGTTTCCACCGAGCGATTAAACCGTTTAAGGGTGTACTTTCCTCTCGAGGGTTTCTTTATGGGACTTTTTTTTTATCAAACTGTGACGTCGTCCAGCTCGAAACTTTGCACATTTATCCCATCCCCCGTAATTTCGATCCTTGGACGACCGGGTCTAATGAAGAAAGTCACGATTTGTTTGATAATATGCAGAGGTGTTTACAAATATTTTGATCAACTTTGTCACGAAATGAGAATTATTTAATTTCCTGTCGGTTTTAGGGGATGCGATCACATTGTGTTCGATCGTCAGTGATACACGAATAGTATTATTTGAATAAAGATATTCAAGCAACGATTGTTAAGCAGTGGATTATCAAATATTCCTATAAAATATTCGAACAGCTCTAGGTTTTTTTCGTCCAGCACGAAAGATCGATCGCTGAACCAATTTTATCGGCCGACACGTCGATAGAACAATAATTAGAAGTGCAACTGTATCGGAAGTGGACGTGTCGATCGGAAAACGTTCCCGCTGTAATTCCAATCGTTCCAATCATCGGTCGCTCAACTCTCCTTTCGCTTTCGAAACGTGACCAAAGGGTTCTGCCCCGAAGCATCCAGGAAAGCTGTTCGCGAATCGGTATTCGCTGGTTGCCGTTTCTCCATCGATCTCTGACTCCGACGAATCCCGTTCCCGTCGTTCGGATCAAAAAGAAAACCGTGGAGAACGAAATAGAACATCTGCGCCCTCGTCTTTCTTCGTTCTTTATCGCCGTTACGACGGAATTTATGATACGAACGATCGCAGCCATTTTTTTTGGAGAACTTTTGCGTATTAACAAACTTAAATTCACCAACAATGGTGAAAACGTTAAATACTGTTCGAAATTTCGAGTTATTTATTAGCTCCTCCCCTTTTGAGCTCTTCTAAACCCATTGCATATTTAAAAAAGTTTGTCAGATAATGGTGGATCTCGTCTGTTTAAAAGTTTCCTTTCGCTTTGGGGAAATCTGACAAATTTACAATGGAGAAACTCTGATAAATACAGTAGAAATTATTTTATTCTATCAACGTTTCATCCTTGTGTAAATCATTTGTAACAGAGCTGAAAAGAATAGTGAAAAATCGATTGGTTTTGGAACGACCATAAGTTTCGACGAGCACCGTACTGTTTTCCCTTGTCGACGAGTGGTGATATTAGGGGGAAGAGCGAACGCAGAGAGGCGAACTGAAGAATGCATCGCATTATGATGCATCTGTTCGACTAGACATCCTCTTTTACTCGAAAACAGAATAAAGCTGCGGAGAAATGGCGGGCCAAACAAGACTGCGTTTCAATAAAATCATGCGAGAAAGCATCCGCTGGAGAAATCCAGGCGATGCAATGTAGCGTTAAAATAGTTCATTGGAAACTCTCTCGTGGCAGCATGAACACTTGGAAACACACAGTCCAAAAATAAATTCCCTGCGCTTGTTCGACTCGCCATGAACATGAAAGCCTGTCAGTCAAAGTCTAATTTTATTACTAAAAAATTTCTATATTCAATCCTTCACCATGATATTTCAATTAAAATTGATTAACACTGGTTGAATAAGCATAGCTCAAATTAATTTAATTTGAGCTATGCAAATCAAATTAATTCTTCCTCGCTAATACAATTAGTTTGTAGTTATTGAACTTAAAAGCAAAATTTAATATGAGGCTGAGGGAACTAATATAGAAAAATATTCCAGAATACAATAAGGAACCGAAGAGGGTCAAACCCAATTACCGAACAGTTTAAATAATTTAATTAAAACACAACGAACGGTTGACGAATAATTAAAAAGAAACATATTTTGCAGCCTTTGATCGAGATCTTCATCAAAATCATAAAACAATTTCGACTACTGCTCGTCTATTCCCGATTGCTTTTTAACGAAATTTATATGGAACGATGAATAATACAGAATCTTCGTCCCGTTTTAAATCAATTAATTATTAGTCGAAACATCCAATTGAAATATTATTTATACCGTGCTTCTTCGGCTATTTTCATGCGTAATTCATTCTTCGTAATTACTAATAATTTGCCGCGAGAAAATTTACCAAAAAAATTACAAGCACCTTTGTTTAGACATCAAGCATCGTATTTTAAAAATCAGAAAAAAACTATTTTCGTGTTTTCTAAATACAGTGCTCGATGGATAAAAGTTTTTCGTAGTCGCTGTTTGTTAATCTCGGTTATCTTTCGGCTGCGACAGGATTCTACAAACATTGTCTATAAAGGAGACGAAACCCGAGAGAGAGAGAGAGGATCGGTACGAGCGTAAACGTGGAAACTGCGGAGCGTCAAGATTAGACGTTTTCCAGGCTGGGCGTAATACCCCAAGGGTGGCTTATCCCTCTAAAGGGATACTTGGCGGTCTAAATGGACTTTACTCGCGCGATTAGATTAGCGCTGGAAACGGGCCTTAATTGTCGTATATTCCAGCATCTTCGTCGACCGGAATATCTAATTAGAACGATAAATAAACCGCCCTGAGGGCGGCATTACAGAAAACTGATCCTTCTGGATCCTTTAAAACTCTCACTCGGGCCCAAACTTCTTAACAGTTGAACACATTTCACGCGTATGAACTCGGTTGACAGTCTTTTGGATCGTCCAATGTTTATTTTATCCTTTATCGCCAGAAATCTAGCCACAAAAGTCACGTTCCGTGTGAATCCTGATTTTGAATCGCCCTGTGCAGCTGCTAATCACGGAATTGCTGAGAAACAATCTGAGCGTGTTATGCATCGTTTTATCAGCGCTCGAGAGTTCTCTCGTATCTCCAATTAAAACGAGAAAAAAAATAGAGAAAGAAACGAACAAGAAACGAGTCAATAAAACAGAATATTGCGGCTAGTTGCTTTACCATTTTAATTAGTAATATAACTCTTTCGGGTCGGTGCCAATCCATGGTAACGGATATTCGTTATATCACAGACGAGGTATACGAGTAGACCTATCACCTTATGGACTTTCGCGGTCGAATTTGACTGCCATATCGACCTGAAAATTCGGAGGTGATTTTAGCGGCCTCTTCTCATGGATGGCGGTCAGTTGAAAAACTATTCACTGAATTAGTATTGATGGGCAGAAAGCTGTAGTGTGTGCGTAAATACGTGTGAGTTGGCAGTGCAGTTTTATCAGACGACAAGCCTGTGGCCAAAGGAAACTGCCCCTCCACTTATACACACAATGCACAACCACCTTGTATATGAGTTCTGGCGGTTCGTATAGCTTCGGGGATTCGAGAAAGCCGGTGAATGTGAATCTATCCTTCTTGCTCTCACATAGCTGAATTCGACCTCGCATCACCGGCATGCGATATCGAATCTCGACTGCTCAGGCATTTTTTACTTTCCGACGTTCATTACTCAACTCTGCAAATTACTCCTGGTTTCTATTTGCCTCTGATGACCTCTGATGACCAGTGCTGACAAAAGTACAGAACTCCCGACAACTTTTCACACCATACAGCGACTGTTACTGACTGCTCCTGATTACTGCTTGCCTCTGCTGGACTCTGCTGACCATCGCTTATATTTCTGACAACCTATAACGATTACTACTGACTTCTGCTAACCTCTGTTGATCTTTGCTGATCTCTGTCAGTCTGTGCTTGTCTCTGCTGAACTTTCCTGGCCTCTGCCGAACACTACTGACCACTGCAGGTATTTCTGATAATGTATAACGATTAATACTTACTACTGCATGCCCCTACAAGTCTCTGCTTGCCTTTGCAGGTTTCTGCTTGCCTGTGCATGCCTTTGCTGGCCTCTGCTGAACACTGCTGACCACCCCTGATGCTTCTGACATCGTATAACAATTACTACATGCTACTGTTCGCCCCTGCTGATCTCTGCTTGCCACTGCATGCCTCTGCTCGTCTCTGCTGACCGCTGCTGACCACCTCTGATGCTATTGACAACATATAACACTTACTACTTGCTACTATTCGCCCCTGGTGATCTCTGCTTGCCACTGCTGGCCTCTGCTGACCACCGCTTATATTTCTGGCAACGTACAACGATTACCACGACTCCTGCCTTCCTCTGTTAACCTCTGCCAGCGTCCCCTGGCCTAAGCTGGCCTCTGCTGACCGCTGCTGACCACTGCTGGCCACCGTTTATATTTCTGGCAACGTACAACGATTACTATTGGCTACTGCCACCCTCTGCTGACGTCTGCCAACATCTCCCGACGTCAGCTGACAATCGCTCACCATCGCTGACCATCGCTGACCATCGCTGACCATTGCTGACCATCACTGACCATCACTGACCATCGCTGGCCATCGCTGGCCACTGCTGCCCGTTGCTGACAAATTGTGACACGATGTAATATAATATAATATATTTATACGTATTAAAGTGTTGTATCATGTAAATCTATGGTAATAAATGATATAATTTCAAAGAATTCTATGTGTTCTCATCATTTTTACCCCTCTCGACTCCCACGAGACGATCCGAACTTACTTTGAGCAACTTCGGAGAATCGAGAAAGAGGGCATGCGTCATTTTGCCTTTGTCGGGTTTCCGAAACTCCACGAGCTCATGTATGCATGATCTGACATAGTGTGAGAGAGCACCTTCGGTGCCTTTCTGGCACCTCTGAGACACGACCCCTAGCAACAGCGTGCGTGTTTTGTTTGTCCCACATAGCCACCCAAAGGCTGATAATTTTGATAATACTGATTTCGAGTCGCAAATACGTTTTTGCCGAGTTATTTTTTAAATAAATGATGTATTACAATTTAATATAAAAAATAGAGGATTTGCGGTGTACGTATCAATGAGATACATCCTTAGGTATTTTAATAATTTTGAAATTTTTAAATAATCTTAATCGATTGATTACTCCTATGAAATTAATCGATTAATGTCCAATTATGGACCGTACAGCTTTCATTCTGTTAAAAAATAATAAAATTTCTGTAATTTCATTTTCTGTCTCACTTCCTCTTGTGTTCATTTCTAAATCTGTCGATAACGTTGCGAGTGACACGGAAATTGTAATGGGGCTCTAGAGCCCCAGAGAATTGGGCCGAAAAAAATATACATTAGGTGATAGGTCTACTCGTATACCTCGTCTGTGGTTATATGTTGTAAAAAAAAATATTTTTTTTAATTCTCTTCTTTTATTCTATTTTTTTGAAGAGTCTGAAATTTCATTCGTGCGTGTAAAAATGGATTGGCTCCAACGAAGTAGGCAATATCTATTGGAAAACTGTTTTATGAATTTCAAAAAGCGCTTCAACGTTTTTACGCAATCCTTGTATACGTCTAAATTTGTCTGTCCAACTACGTTTCGATATCCGTTTCAACTCAATATTTACCGTTACGTCAAATATCGAATTCTGTACTCAGTTTCTCCCAAATTTACATTCATACATTGCAACGAAATAAAACGCTGATAATGAATTTCGGCTGGGGAATGCAAAATAAAGGTACGATTTTGAAACTTCTGCACCATCGAGGGATTGTAATTAATTTAATATAAGAAATACCATATAGTAATTACTTATTAATTCAATTTATTGAGAAAAGTGTTCTCAAAAGCTAAAAATATTTTCCCTTTGACGTTTCGATTCACAGCAAGAGCCTCCTTTTAAAGTTTAACTTTTTCAATGAATTCGTCTTTGGTGAATAATTAACGTGATGCTGGTTTTTAACGAAAAGAGGAGTGAAGAATCGACGTTTGCTTGCAGGTGCGACAGGGCTGAAGGATTTGACAATCAACGTGCCAGCAGTGGTGCGATCGGGTGACACAGTGACACTGTCCTGCCATTACGACCTGGAGGGCTTGCCATTGTACACGATACAATGGTTCCTCGACGGAACAGAGTTCTATCGATACCTTCCCGAACGGGATCCACCGTACAGCACTTTCGACGTGGACGGAATACACGTGAACGTAAGTACATCCATCGACTTAGCCCAATAACGAACTTTACGACCATTCTGGCCCTCAGCCTCGTATTGCGATCTCCGATTGCCGGCGATATTGTAACGTTTCGACCCTCAGGGCCAAGAATTTTATGGCCCTCGACTCGGTAAAACGAGACGTACAATCACACGCGTACAGATAATAAAAATTAGAGGCAAACGGTACTCGTCTTGTTTGTTTCAAATTAACCTTAGAACCAAAAAGTTTTCCGTGAAATTAAATTTGGAGGAATATAATAATGAAGTTGAAAGAGCACGCGTCAGAATTTGTATTTTAATACAAGTGGTAAAGTTGGAGGTAAATTCTTTCGTTTCTGATCGAATTAAAAATAATATTTAAACGATGAAACTTTGTAAACATGGTTTTTGGTCGAGTGCAACGGTATCGATAGAAACGAATTCGAGTTCGAAATACGTGTAATCGTGAGCTCGACTATTATAAAATTGAATGCGTAGCATAATCGCACGCAGCGTACCGGAAACAGCGACGACGCAGACCCTCCGTTAATGCGAAACGTTGTTAATTACGGCGGAAATATAGCATCTTCATCGGGGTCGGCCGAAAACGCGGCTTGTTACGCCCGATTCCTCAATTAATGCGCGCAATTAAACTTCAGCTCTTTTAATGAGCGCTTCAATAACAGTTTATGACGTAAATCTCATTAAGTTCGCGAGTCGTTCGTTAGATTCGGTGCTCTGCCGCTGAAACAGGACCGTCTGCTCGTGGAAGATTCGAGGGGTGAAAAACCGAATTATAATCAGGCCAAACTCGCACCATCCAGTTGAAAACTTTCGTTACACTTTCGTATCTCGTCCGCAACGATGAAATCCTTTTTCTCTTTTCGTTCTATTAACTTCTAATAACGACCGCGACGAACCTACGAAAATTAGCCAATATATTGAGCGTAGTAAAATTGTACGTCGACGGAACGATTATTCGCGCAAAAGTGAATAAAAAATGCTGAGTAAACTTTTTTCGTACAGGGTTTCGTTTTCGAGAAAATTTATATCGAAAATTTGCGGTAGCGATACTGAATACTGCGTCTGACCAATATTCGACTCCTCTACTTGCGGTAATATCTGTAACTATTCAATGGTGGTTTCTATCGATCTTACTAGTTCCTATTAGTAACAATCAGAACAATCGTCTGTGTTTTCACACACCAACACAAATACAGTGAGTAATAGTTAAGCATTATTGAAAATTAGCGGTACTTAATACTATGTCTGACCAATATTCCACTTCTCTACTTGCGATAGTATCTGTAGGTCGTCTTTGCTACCTCTAATTAAATTACGTTAATTTCTATCTCGTTCTATAGAGCGTCTGGTCCAAGAATAGTTCATTTCAGGACGTCCCTCAAGAAAATTGAATGATTTCCAAAGTTAACGATTGTTTTCTAATACCATATTGACGCGATGAACGAACGAACGATTTGAAATAGACTTCCGACCGAATAACACGACAAATTGACAAAATTATAAACACGCATATTTCGTATTCAACGTGCCTGGTAGTTCCGTTTTGAGCAGAATGGAATGTAAAGCTCCACGTTACGCAGTAACATCATCATGATCGAGTCCGTAAATTCGCTAAAAATTCATGAGCATTGCAAAAATTCCGGATTACGTTGCATTTATGTCGTCGTTACAATGCGTCGGGCACGCTGAAAATTTGCGGACATTGCAACAGCGCTCGTTCCATTGCCTTTAATACGATATCGTGATCGCGAAATTTTGCAAAAATTCCAACGATCCCATAACTGGTCAAATATTCGCCGACGGTAATTCTCGATCGTCAGGATTTCGCCACCGTTGATAAATTCGACGGCGCGTCGTTATTCTCGCGGCTGGAGGTTGCGAAAAAACGTGCAATTTTCTTGCGAGGGACGCTACAAGGACGCGCCGCGACGTCCATTTATCAGGCCAGTTCTCTGTTTCGAAAGCGAGACGAGATAAGGCAGAGTGGCGTCTCGGTTTCTTTGCCCACCCCCCTTCCAAGTCGAGGATCCGTCTTTTTTGGGTGGTTCGCGCGAAATACATCGCGCGTTTTTAGAATCTTATCATCGAGTTGAGTCACCGAGTCCACTCAGTCATTGACTGAGCAACAAAGATTGACCATTTCTTGTTATAACTGAGTGAAAAATATGTGGAGACAGTAGCTCGAAAAACGAACCTTGTGAAAATTAGAGGACCTAACATTTAATCTCCATCCAATTGCGTAAGTGTTTGATCGAAATTCGCGCAGCTCGCGACACGCTCGATGCCATCGCTAGCCCTCGCCCTACCGAATGACGCAAGAAATCCTCCTATCTGAATAGTCTCTCATCACCCAATTAGATCCTCTTCCTCAAAGAAAAAGAAATAGATTAATTTGCTCCGTCGAGTATCTTAGACGCGGCGAATGAATGGAAATTTTCATTAGAATCGTCGGAACAAGTACGTTTTTAATTGCACTTCCAGAACAGCAATCTCGGTTCGTTAAAATAATTGCAGCGCGACGGACGCGCGCGTAGTTTAAAAAGAAATCGCTAAACAATGGACGTAGACAATGATCGAGGGACTGAAATAGAAATTATTGAAAAATCAAAAATATCGTAGAATTTCGAAGTGTCGCGAGGGCATCGAGCGATAAAGTTAGGCGGTACACGATATGTTTTGCCGTGGCAAAGAGTGGGCTCCGATAAGAGTCTCGGAGGCTCGTCGCGCGCCACAGGGGTGAAACTTTTTACCAGCGTGCGCCCCTTCAACCCCCGGGGACGAGCGTTCTTCCGCAACGTAAGTGCGAAGGTAAAACGTGTACGTGAACCGGCCCCCCGAAAGAAATCGATAGGGCTGATTTATGGCGTGTGCTACGACCGCGACACGACCCTTTGGAATTCCGTTCGAGTGGATTTGAACCTGGGTCAAGCGAGTCCCGTGTTTTACCCGCATCGATTCCTCCCCTGTCTCCGCCCCCCTCGGGCCGTTGCACAGCCCGTCAGCCCTCCGGGTGCTACGTTTCTTTCGACCAGCGGGGCTCTCTTTAAATATTTACCGTGCGAGCGAGCCGCCGCGATTTTTGAAGTCGTCGACCGGGGCTGATTTATTGCCGTGATCCTGATGCACGATCCCCTGGCAAAGCATTCTCGCCGCAACGAGCTTTCCGGGCCACGGAACCCGGGGTGCTTTCGGACCGTCCGACCGGAGCTGAAATTTTTCCCACTCGTCGCCTGGAAGTTACGTGGTCGCCATTGTTTCTCCGCTGTTTGTCGCTGCTAAGTCCGCGTATCGAAAATAACCATGGCACGAAAGGGTGTTTAAATGATAATTTTCAACGTATCACGTCGTGAATGACAAACTGCAAAAGCGAACAATGCGAAACGAAACCTAGTGAACATTTTGTGACAATGTAAAATTATATTCTACTTCCCCACAGGACATAAATTATAAATTTGAGAACTTTGTTGTACATTGCGAAGCACGTAAACCTGTGCATATGGTTCCAAATACTTAATAAAAAAAAATAAGAAGTTAACAACCTCGAATCTTACGACTGCTGTAAAAAGGAATTCAATATCTTTTTTTTCTCTCGAAAAAAAAATACTGCTTTTAGGGGCCGTGATTACTCTGAACGAGGTGCAAAACGCGAAAATTCCAAACACTCGAGCGTCTCGTATAAACCGAAGAAACGCTGAAAGGGGTGGGCAGAGAGCGCCATCGTCGTCGCATGGCCTCCGGAGTGACTCCCGTGGCTTGATCAGCACCGTAAATAAGTGGTTCGCCTTTCCGGAGCTCCTTGAAAATTTCCCAAGAGCTACAGAAGCTAAGCTTTCTTATTATTGCGTTTCGCGACATCTTGGCCGGGGATAGTCGTTCGTGAAATCCGTCCTGATGCTAACGAAAGACACCGGGCAAAGACGTCACCGTCCTTTTCGTTCTCTATTTTTCCCTCGCTGGTTACCGTCTCGTTTCTTTCCGCGAAATTACCGCACGAGCTGCTTGTCGCTTCGGGAGAAACGCTTTCGAACTTTGTATAGGGAGATCCGAATCTTCTGGGTGTTCAAGGTCACCGATAGAATACCTCCCACCGTAACCTTTGGCAATACTTTCCAAAACATTCTAAGACTAACAACGTACTCGAGTAACAAATATAATAATTTTCTGCAGCAATAGTAGAGCTTGCATTATTGTAAATGTTTCCAATCCTCCGAGTTTAATTGAATCTAACATTTACAAAAGAATATCACCCAAATTGTTGTCACACTTCCTTCTTTAAAAATAAACACGTTGTCTATATATGTAATCTAAGTTCTCGTATAGCTGTCTAAAATCGTCGGTAGTTTTCGCGATATTGCCGTCTCTAGATCGCCCGGTCGTCGCATCTTGGATCGATCCTTTCACGCAGGAAAGCTATCGTCACGCTGGATGACACAATAATTGTACCACGACCAAGTTCCGTTGTTCTCGATGTTCTTCTTGTTCGAGTCTCTTTGTCCGAGACCTCAAAGGAACTTCGTTAACGTTCTCATGGAAAATATACTCTCGGGTACTGTACCGTTAGAACGCGGAGTATCGGTAATCACTGGCGGGAGGACAAAGTTTGAGGACGAGCGCGTGACAAAGTTAATGGGAGGGGTTGGGATCACAGCGCAACGGGGTTCGAGGGATGAAATTTTAAGCGACCGGATGCGTTGCTGACCAATGCATTCGCTGAAACTCCGAAACTTTTACAGTTTCACACATTCGACCGGAGATTTGATAACACAACAAGCTAGGCAAACATTATTTACAAATATTTGTAACGATCGAGAGACTCATCGGACTGCATTCGAGTGTTTGAAAAATATTTGTAGTTTGGAATTTCACGAGTGCACAGAAATTTCTTCGTCATTTAAAATTGGCTAATAAATCAAAGGCCAGAGAAGGAATTCTCTTTCAGTTCGCTCGATGCATAATAATTTATTTCAACCTTTGCGTTAGTTTTTTCTTCGACTCGAACTGATTGGTATACTTTGGGAGTACGTAACAGGAGTTCCGAAGAAAACTTCGCTTCCACGAGCACACGGAAGCCAGGAAAAGTGTAATATATTGAAAAATTACGAGCATCGATCGAGCGCTTACATTCTATTTCCGATCAGCTGTTCCCTATCGAAAACATTTGCAAACCCTAGTTCCGGGCGATGTATCGCCAAGTGAAAACTAATCGAGCTGTTCTCGTGCCAATAAACAGAGAAACGGATGCGGTACCGGCTCCATTTCCCGGAAAAATCATAAAAGGATCGTACGGGCGCGGAAAACTTTTTCTTCGAATTTACCCCGTCGTAATGAGAGATAAAGATAAAGTAGGCGTAAAAGGACGTTCGAAGTCGTAATACAGAATGGAATCGAGGCAAGGACGAATAGAAATCTGATAACAAAATAAACTTTAAAACGAGAGAAATTCGTATAAACGCATATAATTCGGAAAACAAAATTTCTTGGTCGCGCGAAAGAACTTAACAAATCGCAGGGGGGGGGGGGGGGATCGAGCGTCGTCGAAAAATATCGAGAAATAAATTCATGCGTTCGCGACAAGAGTAGTTGCTCGTAAATCGTCTGGCGGGATTCAAATTCGCGTTCGAACTACGAAAATACGGTCGACGCGTAAAAGTAACGACGGCTCGTATAATATTTACAGGAAGTATGTGCAGTGTATAGGGCGAGATAGTCGAACGGCTGGTGACATTTCCGTGACCGTTCGACTATGACGCGGCTCGTAGTTAGGGGCGGAATTATGTGAGTCCAATACGGCGATAACCCTGGGCGAACCTGAACGTCTCGACGTTACCGCGCCGATAATCCCACCTTTTTATCGCCACTTAGGTGTATCCCCTTTTATTGGTCATTACACGTTATCGCGACACTGAACCCGAACAAACTGGCGGGAACGATATGCTGCCCGTCGTTGGGGCTTTATCCGCCCACGCAGTCAACGCAACCCGCGATTTTTGTCGTCGCGTGAAACTTTAAACAGGACGTATACAGGGGAGAAAAGCTATATCGTGCCCGTCGTCGGGATTTTATGGTTCCTTTCGGGGCCAGTTGTTCGTCGAGATATCCAGAAAGGTGTCACCGCCGCTGAAAATAATTAAAAAACGCGTGGCAACACGATTAAATCGAGTGGTTTGTAAATTATGCTCGTACTAGTTGGGCGATTTTTCGCGCGAAAACTGATCGAAAATAGATAATAAAGTCCCCTTTGCGCCGACCTATTATCTAGAAAAATAGGGTGTGCTGAGTATTATATTAAAATAGATGGAATTTTTAACGCGGGGATTCATTTACTTAAGTGGATTTCGTTCGCTATTTTACATCGAAAATTCAGCGACAAGAAAAAATTTTGAAAACGTTCTAAAGTATAAAAATATTTAGACGAGCATTGTATTTTAGAAAATTCATGCAGCTTAGCGAACGTCCGGAAGTGTTTCCACTTTTACGGTTTCTCTCTGCTTTTGCGTAGAAAAAAGATACGCGCTGTCAGAATTTGTGGAATTATCCTGTATATGGACATTACACGATGCTATTTGCGCTAGGATGCAACACAACTGATCGGGTTTCAAAAGCAAATATTGTATTCATTCCTCTCCGCAAACAGAAGCTTTAACAAATATTCGTCCCGTTGTCGTGCTTAATGGATCGTTCCAAATTAATAAATCAGAATATACAATTTTTCAACGTCCGTCAATATTATCTACTGTCGCGTAGCTCTGCGAGTGGAGAAACAACGATTCCAATCAACATCCCGTATCGTTTCACCCTGGCCACCAAATTTCCAATTTCCGGTACTTAAAAAATTACTAGACGTAGCGAAATGTGGGTAATTAAAATTCTCCGCCGATCTGCGATGAATAAATATATTATCGGGTCACGCGATTCGTGCTCCGTGGAATCTTTTTTATTTAAAAAAAAGAAGATCGTTCATTACGAGATCCAGCAATCATGGCGTTAAAGGGGAAGATGGGAACGGTGTCTAATAATACTCGAGGATCTCAGAAGGGTTCACCTGACCACTCAGCGTCCAGGTTTCACCGGAGACACGACTTACCTTTCAACGAAGCGTTCAACGTCGGGAGAGGTTGGAAATAGGACGGGGGTGGTTCGTCGATATTTCTTTCCATCGGGCGCGCCTCCATCAGGAGCGGAGGAAACGGTGAAAAGGACTTGTCCCCGCATCCGGTGTAGTTTGTAAAGCAGGCAGAGGGACCTGACGCGATGCATATAAATGATTGCAACCGGCGGAGACGGGGGCGAATCGCGGGGGAGGGACGCCACAGTCCGATCGAGATTTAGACATGGAGAGGACTAGATGGAAGGTCGATAGTCGCGTGGAATACCAAGTAATTTCAGCGGAGGCTGCAGCGTCGGGACGAGAATCGAGCTGGAAGAAAAAGAAAGAAACGCCGGGCATTCGGGAAATTATACGTCTGTCACGGGAATTTAAACAAAGGTCGAATTCTGTCGGGGGGGCACGTCGTCATTTACAAAAATTTCAGCAACGTATAAGTCGTTTCGACGTTCGATGTAAAATAAAGATAGCTACTGTAACGTCTATTTTGGGAAACGCAATTTAAGGGAAAAATAAAATATCAGCGCAGTTGAGGATACTCTGTCTCAGCAGTAACTGAAGAAACTCTTCTCGCCTATCTGCCTCATATTCTTCCAAATAATAAGTATGCGTATACGTTACTGTGCCACCTTACGTAACCTCCTCGAAATGGATTTTCTGAAGAAAAGTTCCTGCCGAACCCTGAGAAATCGATTTCGCAGCTAGGGTCGAAGAGAGGAGAATTTTTATTTCGATTCGCGGTCTACGATCGTGCGTTAAACGTGGGAAATCCGAAAACTACGATGCTTTGGGAAACGACGGGTTCGATTTGGAGTTGGAGTAGGGTCGGGGGTTGGGGGCGAGTCGCTTGAAACACTGGCGAACGTTTTAAGGGAGTGTGAGACACTTTTACTACCGGTCGATCGAACGAGTTGAAATCTGATAGCTGCAGACACGAACTGCGAAGAAGTTTCTCCTCGTCTTCGAGATATCGTTCGGATCCAAGTTGATTCCGGGCCGTTATAGAATGGATACGCCAGTAAAACGTATTCTTCTATCGGTTACATTCGAACACTTCGACCTCGATTCAGTTTCGCAAATTCGATTAATTTCCTCTATCGCTGCGGCGAAATGTTTCGTCCGCGATTTCCGGTTCCGCCCCTCCGAAAAATGGCTTTCTATCCGATGGAGACAAATTATTGTAACACTAGTGTTAAGGTTCCTTAATTTAGTAGCCTCGCGGTCGATTCTGTAACCAAATAATGATAAGAGTGCGATCGGTGCGCGACAATAGCCGATCACTCGCATTCCACGTCTTTCCTTCAAATTTTTCCTTGTTTAAATTATTGTTTATTTGAGAAAACAAGAGACGTAAAAAACATTTCTAATCCTATAAAAGCCGCGCCAAATAAATGATACAAATTTTAGGCCGTTCGATCGATACCGTTCGCTTGGAGAAATTCTTAAAAAATGTTTCATTGTTCGATGAAAAAAAGAAAAAAATTTCTGCCCCCTCGATCCAGGACTGATCTTATCTCCATAGGGCGCACTCGGTGTTAAGTTTTCGAGCGTCGCCTACAAACGGTTCAATTCTGTTTCACAGGTCTCGAAATCGAACACGCACGACGTGACTGTCGTCGACGTGTCCAGGAAGCTGACGGGGCTGTACAAGTGCGAGGTGTCGGCCGGAAGTCCCTCCTACCACACGCTGATCGAGAAGGCCTGGATGGAGGTCGTGGGTGAGTCGAAGGCAACCCGGAGAATTAAAAAGTTTCACCGAGTGGACAAATTCTTCATTCCCCGAGTCGCGTGGGACGTAATGCGGCGCACGTGCGCGGCTACGTGCGCCCCATTTTCATGTCAGATTTAGGGATCGTCGCGAGATCTCCGGAAGAAACGCGACGAAGCCGAACCCACCTCGATCCTTCCCGGAAAACCGTCACCGAGATAGAAATCCGAACGTCGCCCTTTTTAATTATTGCCAGACTCGTGAACGTTAAAATGTATCGTCGCTGTAGTCCCTCGTTTAACGGCGAAAACCTGGTCTCGCCAGACGTCGACTATGTGAAATATTTCACATGTTTTTAGTAGATTTTTGTGAGAGTACCTTCGAATCGATATTCGCAAAATTAAAAATACTCCAAATAGTGTACTGTATAAATTTGTTGGAAGAACCATCATCGATAACACATGCTTTGGAACAGTATTGGAAAATGTACCAAGTTTTACATGAGACGCAACAAAGTCTGTCTTCCCGACGGGACAAGAATTGTGTCTTAAAGCGAGGGACTACAGTCTTCTTGTAAGCAAATCGGGGCCGTCAAATTTCGCGTAGAGAACTCGTATGGGATTTTAATTGGGAAGCTAGAGGGGTTTGTTTTTCTCCATGCATCGGTGCAAGAATCGGGGCAGTAGTATTTCTAAAACAACATAGAACGGACCTTATTCTACCACGCGTAAACAATCATTAGATTATTCAGTTTCGACCAAAAAATGTAAGCGTGATTTCTTTGCGAGTATGCTCGAGTGGGATAGATACAAGAAGGGAGGGAATTCTCTCTTAGGGGAGTCGTACAGGTGTTTCCGGACCGCCGAGCGCTGTCAACCCCCGTGTCTCTAGCCGTTCGATGGTTTGGCTCGTCGCCAGACGTCGAGTTAGCGGCGCCCATAGCAGTCGCGTGTGCTAAACGACGTAATTATTATGCCTTAGACGCCCCAAAAACCGACCCGACGATCGGCATCCAGAAGGAGCGTATAGCAGTAGGCGAGACACTCCGGGCGAATTGCACCACTGGCAACTCCAGTCCCGCCTCCGCCATTACGTGGAAGCTGAACGGGGATCTCGTAAGTATATCGCCAGCCAGCTACCTCTATCTCTCTCTCACCTTCCACCCCCGACTATATACGTCCCCGAGCCGTAGCTACGTGACCTTACTGGATGATTAAAGTTCCACACGAAAGACACCCCCGCCACGTCTTCTCACCCGCGCCACTTCGCCGTTCCGTTCCATTTACCTTCCGCCTATCCTTCGTCCTTCGCGCGTTCGCACCTCGGCTAGGTGGCTACCAATCCATTGGCCAACCACCTTTTTTTAAAACAGATGGTTCCCCAATCTTTTTCATCATCATATTTGGGCAATAAAAGTCAATGGAAGTGGCTACTGATCGAGCAAAATTTAATTATCCCAGAGAAAAAATGGGTGCATAGCAAGCTAGAATGTCAACCATCTTCTTAGTCTATCCGAAACCACTCTTAATCGTTCGTGAATTCTCCAAATAGTTTACAGCGAGTGTGGGTGTGACCAAACCCACCAGTGGTTTCTAATTCATCGTTCGTAACTGTAATTCGCAAACTTTCCTTCTCCAGAGTAAAACTAATTTGCGATAACTTTGCACGAATCCGAATCGAAAAGTTTGATACGGAACATTTTGCTCGCGCACGACCGCAACCTCAATTTTCACTCCAAACAAATTGCACGTCATAACCACAATGACATACAGCCATCGTTTATTCAACGCGGGCATGCAATTGCCACAATTGTTATAATAAACATCAATTATGAAAGCGAAACGATTCGACGCTTTAGCGGATCGACGATGCAAAAAAAATGATAATTTTCGTGGCGTCGAGCTACGTTGTTTTCCATAGATCGACGTCTAATTTATACGATTCCGACGAGCCTGCGAGCGCGCGAAATAAAAATTCGAAACGAGGTCCCGCGGTTTGCAATAATAACGCCGCGCGATTATTTCAAGTGAATTATTAATGTTCCCGATATTACCAGGGCCGAGGCAAACACATTCTCGGGTCCATTGTGACGGATTAATTAGTTAGAGCAATTTGATGTTCCGCTTATAATTTGTAATTAATTTGCGTCCGCGAACGAGTTATTCCGATGTGTACTGTGGACGTGTAAACACGCGTGAACATTTATGCCCCGGAGCCGCGATTTGGCGGTTTGTTTGACAAACGGCAATTATTTCGTCGCGAGCGTCAAAAAGGATACTCCGCGGCATCGTTCTGTGCCAAATCGAACATTCCTCGGACCGATATTTCGGCTTTGGAATCCTGAAATCTCCGTTTACGTTTCGAAGCTATACAATTATCCTCGTTATTACAGAAATAAATCCTTCCATATGTTAGAAGAAGGATGTTCTCCGTATTTTAGGTTTTCTTTTCGATCGTACTGAAACTCTAGTTGATAAAATATCAACAAAATGGGACAAGTTGCTGCAGAAAACGTCCTCGCCACGACCGATTCGAACACCAAGATGGCGACGACCGATGGCGGAGCAAAACTTCTCCGTGAGGCGGATAAATTTTGAAAGAATCCTCGCGGTATGCTCCGCATACCTTCGAACTCTCGATCCCATTGCTCTGCTCGCGAATCTCTTGTGCGAGGGTAATTCGATGTTAAGAAGCTTCGGATGAAATATACCTCACTCTACTTCTTCTATAAATTTTCAAAACATCGAGAGACGATGAAATATCGCCGCTGAGAATATTCTCTTAGACATAATTCCCTTTCGGTGGGAACGGTAAATTTGGAAAAATTATTAGAGAAGCTTACGATGGAATCAATAAGGCTCGTAGCAGTCGTGATTCATAAAGCGACTGAAAAAGATATTTATGGATCAAAGTTGAAATTTATTTGCAGATTGTTCCGCGCAAAGACATTTTCTAAGTAACGACGGAGCTTGATAATAAGTAAATAGATCGAGGTCCGGCCGAATCGCTGTATCGGTAAAATATTAACGGCGGGAACGAAATTGCTACGCTAAAAAAAGTATCGTAATATCCATTTACGAAGCCAGGAAGGCGACGATAAATCAGACGTTTCGAGACGCGGGGCTCGCCTGACGCGATAAGCGATGGAAGGACCGAAGATAAACTAATGAGTGTCGTTTCCTCCAGTTACGCCTTTTATACATTTCTTTTATACTCCTGTCTTTGGGTTTAATCGAGGTCGTTTGTTCCGGCGAAAGGTCCCACAGCAAATCTCGCGAATGCTAGGCAACGACAGAATATTTAGAGGAGCAATTCTCTGGAATCCAATTGAACAGAAATGTACCCTAAATTCGGGCGAAATACGCGTGATCGTTCACGCGGAGAAGGTTGGAGGTCTCGGGGGACCCTAGGGAAATACACGAGCGCATAAACATATATGAAGTCCGTATGTTCTTATGGGAGTCAATATCGATGAAAACGGTTCGACAGAATAATTATATTTTCGCGAAATTCTCCACGGCTTATAAAATCAGGCAATAATTCCTGAAAATAACATCGATAATATCCCATCTCTTCGATGAATTTTTATTTCTAGTCCTTTGCTTTCTATTTTTCAATCTGTCGTGTAATCAATAATAGTGAAAATTTAGTTTTACGGATAAAAAGAATTCCCTGACTGCAAGTGAGTATCGAATCCTGTAAGGATTGTACAGTTACAGAGTTATAAATTTATTTATATGGAAATAATTCGTCGATACCGGGGGCACACGGTATTTCTTTTCGTCCGGAACGTTCGGTTTGTTTCCCCCGATTGTCGAACGATCTCCCGTTCGTTTCGCGAAGTCGTATAAAACAGCACAATATGGAAATGCGTCCATTTGTTCCGCGAGCCGGTTAAATCGAGCGTCGAATCGAGAATGGAGAAAAAAAACACACACACACACCCACACACAGTGGACGTGGAAGGTAACGAACGGAAGCAATCGACGTTCCTTCGATCAGCCGATGTTTTCGTCGATCGAAAACATATAACTCACTCTAGCCGTTGTAACCGGTTAAATGCGCCCGGGTCGTTGCGATTTAACGGAATAATTTGGCTGATTTAACAAATACCACGGAATAACGATTTATTTGCATACAAGGCACCGTAACCGTTCACTCCTCCTCCGTCCCCCCGCCATTCCCACGATTGCACGGATATATCTCGATGGATCCCGATAAATTTAATTCCCGCCGGTGCACGGTGCGCGAAACCTCGACCCAGTCTGTCGCTGAAACGCCAAATAACTAGTTACAGCACTGCGAACCGATTGAAAAACAAAACGGTACACGCCCGCGAAATGAACAAGGAAAATTACGAAAAAAAAAACGAGAAGAATTTTCGCGAAAAAAGAGCTCCCGGAAAGGATAAATTCTTTTCGACGGATTTGGAAGATGGTGGACGATCACGGACTTAAAAGAAAAGTGCAGACCATGGACGAACGGAACGTAGCAATAGAAAATACGATGCTCTTCGTATCTCTTAGAATTTTGAACGAAAAATGAATGCAAAATCTCTGAATGTGAAATTAAATATAACTTTTTGAAGATAGAAGACAGTATATTCACTTTCCTTGACAAGACTATGGATTATTTCACGAATATTGTAACATTATTTGGAAAGGTGCAAAGAAACACAAAGCTGAATTTATCGCTTGGCTTCCGATTTATTTTGCGTATGTCTCCGTTCAAGACCGAACGGTCAAATCGTAGGATGGTACGTTGCTGATCGAATCGTAAAGAAATAAAATTGGTTTTACTCCCTTTAAGAAGATGGCGGGCAGTGGTCCTGATTACCGAAGAAGAGACCGCGTAGCTGGATTTGGAGCTGCCAAGTTTGCAAGTAAAATTCTACCTATACCGTTGTGTACAATATAGACAATTGATAATAATAATTGTTTAGATTGCATATTTCTTTTAGATCAAATATCCTTAGATCTCGGCGCTTGCGTGACAAACGTGCCATTTGCGGAGAAAAGGTCCGTCCACCGGGCAAAGGGGGAAAGACATAAGGGGGAGTTATGTCAGCAAGCTATTAGCCAGAAACGTGTTCTTAGCAGTGTTCAAGTTCCGAGGAAAGTTCGCAATTGGTGGGCCCCGGAAATCCTACGAAACGTTGCCCAAGGTTTAAATGGACCGCGATGTCGTGAAGGAAACGACGCCGTCGTTATTTTCCCGACGACTACCTACGCTTTTCCATTTTCAGCTCGGATTCCTGTTGACTTGTTCCCGTTTTCAGGACGGTAAAGTCTATCTGACGTCAGCAAAGGCTACAATGGCTCCCCTAATAGATCAGGATCTTGTCTTCGTTCGTCGTGTATCGTTTAACCCTCGCTTCGCGAAAATTCGCTTTCCCTGATCGTTTACGTTCGAAAGGGAAGGAAACGTACCAGCGAATATCGCTTCTTGTTATGTAAAACTAGCCGAGTCGAACAATTTTTGTTAGAGTAAAATTTCATTATTATAAGTCTGGTGAAAGTTGAAACTATTTATGGACGATGTAATATTATTATAGCAATACTTCCGCAAAATAAGTTGTATATACTTTCCGTTAAAATATGATGATCGATTATGCAACGCTTGACTTTTAAGAGATTCGATTCTAATTACTATGTACCATATTATTTTATCATGAAGGGAGGCTCTCCGTGTAGCACATATTGCAGAACACTTTAGAGAAGTCCCTCGGAAGGTGTGTTTGAAAAACGGCCCTTTCCGAGTGCTTAGAGTGAGTTTAGCGTCGCTAAATTGAACACGCGGGAATATGACTCGCAAGTAGTGGTTTTTAAACTTTTTTAAACGCCAATAAAAAAAAGCCTCAATGAGAAACGGTACGTTCAACGCGATGCGAGGAAAGCTCAGCTCTACGGTTATTAGTGAAACTTCAATGATATTTGCTAATAATATACGTTCCGTATGCGATGATCTCGAACGATGGGTCATTAATTAAGCACGCGCGTACTCGACGATTTTCTCGAAAACATACTGCGCAATTTCGTTATTCTTGACTTTCGTCATACTTTTTACAACATGTGATGATTGTCAGTCCATATTTTACACAGAATAATCAAACATTTGAACAGAGTCAACCGTCGCGGCGCGTTTAACGCGGACTTCGGTTCCCACCCCCACTCGTTTCCGGTTTACACGTCGATGGCTTCGGCGCGGGCAGATTTATTTAACGAAATAATTTTCCCGGCGGCGCTCGACGTCCGGCAAAATAAATTTGACCGCTTTATGGGCATCTATCGGTTATAATTAACGCGTGCCAGCGACGGAGTTGAAAGCGTTGAATTAATTTCCTCGTCGCGAGCGGAGCGAGACCGGGGCACCGTCTCGAGCGTGACTGAAAATTCGCGTGTCTGGCCACCGACGCCGGTTAACAATGGCCACTGGAAAGTGCACCGAGCCAGCAGTTTCGTTCGCCCTGGTATTTTCGGCGGCGGGGCAAACGGGACCCCGAGATGCGTGTCGCCCGAGAGGACCCGCGAAGCAAACCCCGGCTATTGTCGACAACTTTCTCTTAATGTTCCCGGCCGCGTTTCCCTCGGGTTTCAACGTTTCCCGGTTTCGTTTCGTTGTTGCCCCGGCGACGAGATTCGGGGGCGGGCGAGCGGCATTCTTTCGGCACTCGCGATGCTAAAAATTCCTTTCATCGCGAGCGAGGCGGGCCCGTGAAATCGCTGGGAGGAAATATTCGATGCGGAATTCCGTGCCTTTTCTCGGGCAGCCGTGGCCGGGCTGCCTCGACGAGGATACAAATTGAAGAGTTTGGATTATGTTCCTCGTCTTGCCCGGGGGGTAATCCGATGGGCGAGGATTTGCCCGAGGCTGCGAAACAGAGAACGAAACTCCGCGATCGAGCTAACTTGCACCCGCGACGCCGACCGCCCGTGTATATTACCGTGTTCGTTGTCGATATAATCGAAAATATAAACTACACGGAATTATTATTATGTCCGGAGGGCGGTAGTTTCGTTTAACCGGGAAAATAACTTTGATTTTATTTTAATTATCCTTGTAATTTCCCGTACGTATATATTCGGATAATAAAATTGTTGTTAGTTGCTACCATCGCGAGGTATATTCTGCTACATTGTCGTCGAAGGAACGAAATGCGCTATTCTACGGTCGCATCAACACCAGTCCTCGAGTTTGTCGCTTAGATTCCAGCGCAGGAACACAGGACCCAATGAACAAAATTACATTCAGCTGAAACAAGTCCACCGTAGGGCGTAACGCTCCTCAAGGACTAGGAGAATGCTCGTGTCCGCATTTTCGCTCGTTCTCTCGGCCCTCTGAAACAGTCGAGTTGGCCAGTGCTTCGAGGAGCAAACGAGGTTATGCAGCAAACGGACCAGCGACGACAAGAGCCGCGCAGTAAAGTATAAAATATGAAGCTCGACGATACTATGAGATCTCTGTCTTCCACCGTTTCACGACCGCGTTTATTGTTGACTTGTTAAGGCGATGGAAACGCGACGAAAACATTACCGGCCGTTCGTATAAACTTCTGCAAAACAGACTTCGTCTAAACAGACTTCCAGTAAGCGGCCGGAAATTTTTTAATCGGTCTACGTGGGACTTCTAACTGCGCGATAGACGTTCAAAATTGTTCAGGTTCGATCTACTCGTGGTACATGACTCCCCTTAACTCCGAAACGATCCTTTTTTCTACCTACAATACCGGTTATAAAGAGAAATCCAAGTAGAATATATCGACGCTTGATCGCACGCCAGAGTAAGTAGTATATATCGCTGTTTAGGTAAATATTGAAAAATTAAATATATTCACGGATAAAATGAAAAGTGCATTTTCAATAGAATTTCAAGCTCTACTGGATCAGATCCTTTAATTGACTCTCAAAAATTTATCGCATCTATACAATCAAGTGAAACGTATCCATATTTGGTCAGACACCTGAGTAAGTAGTATACATCGGTGCATAGGTAAACATTGAAAAATTGCGTATATTCATGGACAATACAAGCAATTTATTTTCAATAGAATTCCAAGGTCCATTGGAATACAATCAAGTGGAACGTATCAACGTCTGGTCAGACACCTACTAAGAAGTATATGTCCACGTTTGTGTAGACATAGAAGAATCGAATGAATTGTTGGGGGATTAATTTTGTAACCAGAGGCCGATCATTGATTTTTCATAGAGCAACCATGTAAAGGCTACTGGAACAAACCTATGACTGGGTATTAAAGAAGAAGTGGAGTGTATTCACGCCTAGGCAAACACGTACAGTGTAAAATATGAAGCTCACGACGTCGTGCGATCCATCCTCGCCTATTTCGCGACCACGTTCTTCGTCTGCTTGTTAAGGGCGGTGGTATACGCGAACTTTCCTGGCTATCCGTACAAACTTCTTCCGCGAAATGTACTTAGTTGCTGGCGCCCCACGATCAAGGGAAGAAGTTCGTGGCTTAGCGTGGATCGATGGAGGAAAATTTGGACTCCGGTAAAGTGTATTGGACACCGATGAATATTTAACGTGTCGGATCCCATGCTTCTACCTCGAATGGGAACAGTACGACCCACTACCAAAGCTTGGAGCTATTTATTCTCGCGCAGCTTTTATTTTCTAGTCACAGTAGTTCTGTAGTCACGTTCGTAGTAGGATAACAGAAAAGTTTTACGAACATAAAATCGTTATTTTTGTCGTAGAACTTTTCCAACAGAATCAGAGAACAATAAGAGTCGAGGGCTTTCGTCTAGATCCTGAAGAATCTGACATTCTGTCATACTTAATTATACAGGGCGTTGAAGGAACAAGGAAAAGTTATTCTTCCTCGAGTTACTGGAACGGGAAATCTGAAATTAGTTTCACAGGGTTGATCAGCGGACCCACGCTTCGCGAGTGGAAGTTTCCATAAATTTTCTAGGGGTTCAGCTTCCAAGTACTTTGACCCCTTTCGTAGATAGTGACCTTGGATAAAATAGCAGAAAACGGACGACCGAGGTGTTAAAAAGGTGGATACAAGGTAGCAGCAATAAGGACTTCGTCAAGGAGCTCTTAAACAGGATCAACGGGGGGATTTTCAGCGCGAAGTTTCGTTCTGCCGCGCGGTCGAAGTTCCGTGGCCCCGTTTAAAACCGTAATTGCACAACTTACAAAAATTCTCTCTACGTCGCGCGTCCCGAGCCGTCAGCTTCCGTTTCGTGTAAAGAACGCGACCTATATTCCCCCTACGAGGGATCCGTCGACGGAATTTTGCATGAAGCAGTATGTTACGGTGACACCAGATGATAAACGACGGCGACAGGAATTTTGAGAAAACTCGTAGAATTTACAGCGACGCGGAATTTCGCGAGACACAAAACACTCATAAAATCTACATGTAATGTGACAAACTGAAAATACAGTTTCCCCGCAGCGAAATTTTATAGACGAACAGCTGAATTACATTTTCAAGCATGTCCGCGTTTCGTCGAACACTTGATGTTTCACGAGCTCGAGCATTCGATTGTTATTTACGTATATTCATTTCTGTATTGTACGCTAACTGGTAGTTTTTCAAGCAACTATTCTGTGCAGGAACTTCGCGTTGGGAGGCGCTAGAGGTACCGAAAGGTAGAACAGTATAATGCGTTGGAACGTTTCGAGGCACAAAAAGCAGAGAATATTCGCGAACAGACTGTCGCGATCCGCGAGCGGCGAAGAACGCCAACGACCGTCATTGCCGGTGCCACTTCCGCGGAACGTTATCGGTTAATTAATATCTTGTTTAAACTGCCGCCGCCGTTATTATTGCGTTACCGGGCCGGTCCTTTTAACGATCCTCTAGATAAACACTAGGAACCCGATAGTATCCTCGAGACTCGAACGCTCCGGCACTCCCGCAGCCAATTCAATTTCGCGGCTCCCGTCGAAGACGCCGCGGCGTGATTTTGCCGAGCAAACCTCGTCTGGTGGGCAGAGATGAATCTCGTTCCTTTCTCCTAAAGATGTTACGCAGTTTCGTTGCTCTTAACGTAAATGAACAAACGGAGCGCGCAGGCTCTGGGCCCGCACCCTTTTCGATCTTCTTCCGCCGGTCTTAGTTTCTTTTTCCCTGCCTCCTTCGTTCTCCGCCCCCCGGGGGAAAAGAAACGAGGACCGAAAGGGGTGGCGAACGGCGACGCGGAAGGTACCAAGAGTCGCTCGGCGTTATTACTTCGGGGAACAAACGAGGCCGTGCAATAAGTCCGCGGACTCGCGACGACGCCGGCGTCTTCATAAAACATAATGTATAAAGCTCGCCGGTGTCGCTCAACGCGTCTCCCGCTTTATGCTTTCCGTTTCCCGCGTTACCGCCGCGAGGATTTGTCGACGGGTTTCCAGGTGATCCCGCGACAACCTCTTCTCGGGCGTTATCGATGGCGATGCCGAGAGTAAACAAGATATACGAGTAGACCTTACACCATATAGACTTTCGTGGCCCAATCTGACTGCGATCTGGAGGTGATTTTAGCGTCATCTTCTCATGGACAGCGGTCACTTGAGAGATTATTCACTAAACTAGTATTGATGGGCAGACAGCTGTAGAATTTTTAAGAAAAATCGACGGGGGATAGATGCAGAAATTTTTCGACGAAATTAAAATATTTCAAATCATTCCAAAAAAATTATTTTTGTTTGTGGGGGTCGATTGCATTCACTTTTGGTGAATAGACATACCACCGAAATCCGACGCAGTTTCGAGAAAAAAATTCGAGTAGAAGCTGAAATTTTCGGGGGAATTAAAAAATTTTAAATCGTTCTAAAAAAATTATTTTCGGTTGCAGAGATCAATTACAATCATTTTTGGTGATTAGACATACCTTCGTAATCCTACGCGTTTTCGAGAAAAAAATTCTTTACCGAAAATACAATGTCTGACCATGCATGTCTGATTCCCCTAAATTTTTCGGTGAAATTAAAAAATTTCAAATCATTCTGAAAAAATTATTTTCGGTTGCGGGGGTCAATTATAATCATTTTTGATGAATACATATACCCCGAAATCCTACACACTTTCGAGAAAAAAATTCTTAACCGAAAATATAGTCTCTAGTTAGAAATGTGTCCTCGAAATTTTTTTTCCGCGGGTCTTCGTGTTCGAGAAAATCGATTTCGAAAACGTTTGAGTTACGCGTGCGCTCCACTGGTGAGTTTCGACACAAAGATCTCGCTATATACCTTTGGACAATTATAGCGAATCTGTGTATGAAATTGATAAAAGGTTCCATTAAATCAAGTTTGAGTAAAACGCGCGCGTGTCCCGAACAGGTGGGGAACAGATTATCCCAAAAATAAAGCGCCTAAGAAAAATAAATAATTCCCATGTTTTTCGTTAAATTTTACGTGCCTCCGAGATAATATCACTTCGGAAGTAAACCACAATTATAACGGAGGACAGTTTTCACCGTGATCGCTCACCGGTTAGCAGCTACTTGTCTGCACATTCATCAACGTGTAATTAATACGTTTAAAAACAGGTAATGTTTGTACCATCGTGAAACCTGTATCACGTTTCCAAACAGCGCTTATTTCGCGCTAATATAAACACGGTATAATAATTCATGCCTTGTACATGCTTGTACTCGGTAACGTATATAACACCACGTTTCAAAATTAATCTGTTTCATTTTCGGCTCGCTAAATATTTATTTGAGGTGCACGCCTGTTTTCTTGCATTATTAACGCGCGAATATTCCACCGCAGCTCGTACGCAGTGAAAGTAATTCGCAGCTAAATCTTCCGTGAAAGTTCGCGTGCACGCTCGCGCACGAACAGACACACGCCCACATGCGCACACGTGCGAGAGAAAAAAAAACAATTTCGCTTCTAGACGGCAATTTATTGCCGCTTTAGCTTTCCGAATGAGAGCCATTTCCATTTAAAGTGTTACCCACACAGTCTGTGTGACAACCTAATGTAATTATATTTTTACATCTCTGGAAATCGTCGACTAAATAATACTTTAAATTATTAAATCGAGATATTCCTATTCCAAAATTAAAATTTAATTGAAAATACGCCGTTATTTATGTTTAAAATTGGCTGGAGAGACTGAAAGGATCAAATTTCACCCACTTGCCTCTCAAATTATGTTTCTTAACCTGTGGGAATTACAACGATTTGTGTTTTACTTTGGTGTTACAGATCACAAACGACAGCCTGCAATTCAGATCCAGATATTTGGAGATCCCTCAGGACGACGAGTCGATGGTGTCGAAATCCACGATAGACTTCAAGGTGACTAGCGAAATGTTTCGAAACGGAAGACTGCACCTGCGCTGCACGGCCTCCATCGCGGACGTCTACCGGAAATCAGCTGATATCGAAATCAACGAGGACGCGCCGCGTATCGCGTCCATCACGGGGGAATCACCGCCACGAGGGCCTCGTGAGTGATCCTTCTACATATAAACTCCTATTTGTTATAGAATAGTCAACCAAATTACACAGAGTATACTAAGAACTAGTTTCGAAATATCAAGTGAAATTGACAACAGTATATCCATGTCTTTTCGATACACTTATCAAATCCCTTACAGTTCATCTATCACGCTGCACCCTATATACTCCTAACGACCATTTATCAAAAACTCACGTTCCAGCGGCGGTAATCTCCTCCGCAAAACGTTGAAAGAATGCTTTCAACTACAATGCCCGGTCAAATCATCCCCGTTCCCGCCATCCATTAACTCGGTAAACACTGCTAATAAAGGAAACTCCGGCCAGTGATACGGTTCCGGTGCTCCCGTTAACAAGGTAAACTCGCGAAAAAGAATTCTAATGACTTAGCAGATAGCTCGTTCATCAAAATGCTTGGTATCGCTTCAAACATTGTTTCAAACTGGATGTTCGGAATTCATCTCTTCCGTCTCTGGTCGTCCCAGCTGACAACAGAAAATTCTGCTCCCCCCGGTGTCGTTAAATCGAGCCATTCGATCCCGGTCATTTATCGGGCTCGTAGATCCGAATTGTACCAAGTGGCGACCGGAATCGTCAACACGGACGCGGATCGAAGTCTTCGGAAGCTTCGAAACTGGGGCTAAGCGATCATCGAGGCGTTTTGGGTTCGCCCTTAATATCCAGCGAGATCGTCGTCGAGAACAATGCTCGTGACAGTAAAATTCAGCCGATCAGACCGAACAGGATAATACGATCGCCGTGCAGCGTCCGGCTAGACGCTGCGGACTCTATCGATCGAATCGCGTTGTTAATTGCGTCGTTACGATCCAACGAGGCGAACGGATGTCCGGAAATTTTATCTTCTTTCCGACTCGCTGGCTCTGATTTCTCAATGCACGCCACGGAACACGACGAATAAAGGAAGACGAGAAATCGACCGGCAGTCCCGTACAGGGAACCTGAAATCGGTCGCAAGGAGTTGCCATCGAGGTTGGTGGATTCTGTCGTTACGCCACAATGTCATAAACTGGGATTCTTCGAGAACTATGCGTCGCTTTGGCCCTGTAAACCCCTTACTTAAAGCGTTAAGACTTCCGAGAATTTCACGCTGTACAGGGCGAAGCTAAACTTTAGGCGATCGTAAAGTGCAGATCTTTCCTGAGATTAGGTAGAGGAAGTGAGGAGAAATAGATGTTGCATGATTAGGCGAAGGATATTTTTCTGCCATAGGATCGACTCAGATTTTTAAACTAAAGTGACAGGGTGTTGACGAAAATGTAGGAGTCTCCTTCGGGATCAATTCCTCGCGTTAATACGAATCGGAAAGTCCTTTTCCGTTTTACAATCTGTGGCTTCGTTGCTGAGATATAAGCAGTTGAAGTTTGAGCACCTTTTTCTGCGAGATACGCATGTGCGATAAGCAGTCAGCTGATTGGGATACAAATGGCGCCCATCGAGACTCATGGGTAAACTTTAACTGTTCGAATCTGTATAACGAAGCTTCGGATTGCGAAATGGTAAAGGACTTTTCGATTTATTTTCTCACAAAGATCCTAAAGATCGGCATTTTTGTTGTTATTCTGTATATTGTATTAATTATCTTCAAATATAAAGATAAAAGAACGAAATATCTGTCCTAGATGGATGAGTAACTATTCCACAATGTAGAAACATTCATAGTACAGGATAGAGGAACGCCACAAATTACGTTTGGTTTTTAATTACACACAATATGTAACAGAATATGCGGTAGTCCATTTCTGTGTAATTGTTCGATACAGTTCTATTTCTCCTCTCTCTTTTGTTATAGTTAAAAAACCATGTGATATTTTTTCAATATTTTTTAAATATATTGATAACAACAAACCAAAGAACGAAAAATGTTATAACTTTGCAATAAAATGTTCAATTCAATTAAATCAACCAATATTTTCATTTTCACTGTTGTTTGAAATACCAATGAAATATATAATCGAGATTAATTAATGATACTTCGATACTCGTCGATGGATTCCCATGATTGACGCGTAACGATCATTCCACGGTTGTTTTCACCCGGAAATTCGTGCACTTCATCAAATCATCAGGATTCTAAAGGTAATGCGGCAAATAGAGTATTACTGGCTTCGTTAGTGAAGTATAGTCTGTAGTTTAAACGTGGCATTGAAGTAATTGTGTTGTTTAATGCGTCCCCGAATTCGTTAGAGCATGTGCGGTGATAATAAGGGATCCTTGTTGATAATTTGTTGCTAGCGAATGGAGACTGTGTAACACGAGCTGAGGGATTATAGAAATTCGCGAATTATTTGATGAATACAACATTTACTGGGTTGCGTTCATCGACATACAAGCCTCTTCCAGATTATTTTAGCGAAAAATAAACACGGAATTCGTAAAATTGAATATATTCTGTTTCGATATTTCGAAATATGTTTACTTAGTCATTTTTACGCAGCCTGAAACGAAATAATAGTTTGCGTACCTCCTCCAACATTTACATCGTGTTTTCAATCACGGTCTTTGTACGATTACGTTATAATTCCCAAACGAAAACTTTGTTAAATGATGTACGCCGCGGGTTGGGGGCGTAATAAATCGCGATGACGAGACCGTTAGCGGATTAATCGAAACAAACTAGCGATCGATGTGTTTGGAGTCGTTCTTTTGAACAGAGTCGTCGTCGTCCAGGATCGTCCATTTCGCTGCCGTGGCATGCAACCTCTAACAAAAGAATAATCGTAGAAACGGTAGACCGGGGTCCCGTATGTCTCGAGCGAAACGTAATAAGGCTAACAGCAACAATAACATTTATGGCCGTGCAGGCGCGCGGATCTATCGAGTCACGTGCGATCTTTCATGTGAATCACGCCACCCCCTTGACAGTTATGTGGGCTCCGCCGACCGTATCAGCTCCGCGCCGAGAAGCCAGCAAAGCGAGAGGGGCATGGGGCCGATTGTTCCAGCTGGAAAAGCAAAGCCGTTACCCTGTTACGGGAAATAGGATCGCGTCCCTAACTGAATCATTCCCCGCGATCTCACCGTCGCGAGGCTTTTTGTTTCCATGCTCCTACACCCTCGTGCAATTATATCGCGTCGCGGGTACGCCATTGCACGTCACCCATCTGCCCCGCTTATCTGTCATTCCTTTTTTCTCGTTATGGCGAAGCTCGACGCGTCTAGACGGCTGGGTGCTGGCGATTGGGTCCCTGGCATCCACGACCGTTTCAGCCGGGGATTCAAACGCATTTCTTGATTGTAGCATCTATAATCGACGACAGCGAAATTTGGAAGAGTAAATATTATGATACGAGGTTGGACGATCGACGAACGCGCCGTTTGTTTTATCAAATCGATGCACCAAATTAGTTCGATGTCCCATAATCCAGAGTGGTCTCGAAATAAACCTTTGATGCGACACGCAAACGTATAAAATCGTCCTCCAAAGCGCAGAGAGAATTCCTCTGTTGCGACAAAGAGTCTCGGTGTTCGACAAAAATTCGTCGCGTTTTACGAAAACACAGGCAGTTAAATTCGTGACGTGGGTTTTTCGGCTGGCGCGATCAAAAATGACCACACTGGTTTCATTCAACGCAGTTTCCACGCAACTACGTTTCCGCGAGCAATCCTCTCCTTTGTTGTGGAAAAAACGATATTCGGATCGAATCGAAATCTCATCGCGCGCACTTTTACGATTTGTAGGGGTTATTTCCACATGCCGTTGCCGGACAGCAGTATTCGAATCCCGCTGACTGGTCGATCGGAAAAACACGTTTCAGAGTCCCCTGGAATCCTTCGATCCGACCAAGAAAAAAGCCCGATGTGCTTCTTTGAGGGGATCTATTTCACGGGACCCGGCTCCCTGCAAAATATGTACACACGGGGAATCCGTTTCCGATTAGAATACAAGCAGCTTCGCGCGGCTCTCTCTCGGAGAAAGTTGAGGAATACGATTCCTCGAGGTATCTAAATGCACATAAATTTCTGTTAACTCTGTCTCTGTTTATATTTTAAAACGGTTAGGATATTACGCATCGGATCGGATCCCGTTTTATGATATTTCCACGACATTTGATCTTTCGTAGCGGGCGATTGATCGAAAATTGTGTCTACCGCGGATATTTCGTTCTCGAGAAAATCCACTTTAAAAATTGATGGCGCGCCGTCTGACTATTACTCGATTGTTCTACTTCGTTTCGTGTTTACACAGGACAGTAACGTGTATTATAAAGTTTATGTGATTTTAATTGCTTAGAGAATCGTAATATTAATAAATGAACATAGAAGTAAGCTTACTTCAATCTCGACTATTTCGAGAACGATTCCCTTTTCGATAGATTTTTACACGCAGAATCCCATTCTGTTCGAGTATATAGCGATTTTAGGTACAAATTATGTTATCAACGAATCGTAAAGGGGAAAATATCTGGGTCTGGTGCATTTTCACTTAAAGAGGTAATTTTTTTATATTTTATTTCACCTGGTATTATTTAAATAGCGCCCGTAACGTAGCCATCGAGTTATTTCTTTCGTTCACGAAATAGTCGGGTCACTCGTCTCTCATTTTCTGCAAAGTTTTGAGAGTCATTAATCAATGGAGAAATTAACGCTCTGGTTTTATTTAACGCTCCACTCTAGCCAGGAGCCGTACCATCGAGCCGCCATCGAACGGATATTCTCCTGTGTCATACAGGGTGTCCCGATTATTCTTAAAGAAAGTATTTTCGTTGCAAGTGTTCGCTAATAAAAACATTTTGGTAACGACGCTTCAACGCTTTCGACGAACGGTCAAATGTTATTTTTCGAATTTGAAATTGGCGTCCTTCTGTTTCGTCACACCCCGTATACTCACACGTACAGAAACGCACTCAGCACGCTCGTAATTATGCACTCTATACCGGTGCACACACGCTCTATGCTCATTTCATATACGAAATTTCATCGAGCTGCCCCTCGGACGTTTCAGTCCAATGAAGCCTTGCATTTTCGCACTTTATCCAGCTCATCCATTTTTCTCCCTCTTTTCTCCCGCTCGGGCTCGACCATCGTAGTCGCTCGGCCACCCATCGGACCGCAGACTCCTTTTTTCAATTTTAATGCACCACTGATATCAGCTAACGCTAGAGACGAACAGCGACCCCTGGCAACGAGTGATTTCGCGACTCTTACGATTTTCGACTATCTAAGTCATTGAGGTTCCAAAGTTCACACTACGTTTTAGTTTAGAAATATTTAAATTGAATAAAATTTTATTTTTGAAGACGGGCTTTATAAAAGCCCCTGAAAAATTGCAGCTTTTCAACGTCGTCTGAAGTGGCTGGAGAAGTCAGTATTTCTAGCGAAAATTGAACGAAGCAGGTAATAAATTGTCCATTAACCGACGGAAACAACTCGAAAGAAACATCCTCGACGGTTCGAAACCTCAAAATTCCACCGTTTCTAGGAAAATGAATCGGTCTTCGTACCAGGCGGAATCAATTTGACAGCCCAATCCACGGAACACTCGAGAACGACGTCGGTGGTCGAGGGTGAGGCCGGATGTTGCAACGAGGGGTCCTCGTTTACGAGCGGGCTGACTCATCCCCCAGGACGTTTGTCGCCCTCGCGCGTATCCGTGGCTGATTCACGCGGATTGGGTACTTACGGTCCCGTGGAAGATTTCATGGTCAGTCAACCGATCGTGAACACGCTATCAAAGTTCGATAAGACAAACCAAACTTTTCTCGTAAAATGGAGAAATCGTAACAAAGATGGGTAGATGAAGAAATCTTGATGGTTGGCTCAAGAGGAAACAACCCCCTAACAAATATCAATGAAAACAATTCCCTAACCAGATTTTTAGAATATATGCTAAAAATTATTAGGTACACGGCACACTGTAGTTTTGTACTAATTTAATACAGATTCCTAGAATACTGTAGCTAACGTTTACCTCTGCTTCGGGAGCACCCAGTATGGATTAGTTGTTGGACCACTTACAATCAGGAAAGCTTCAAATTCTAACTCCCACTTTCAATAGCTATCGATGCATCCAACGTTAAGGCTAAATTACAAACACACGTGAATAGAGTCGGACTATGGGGACTGAGGGCCAGTTCTCTCGAAAGGCAAACCGCGTTCCATCGTCGCGATGAAGAATGCAAGGCTGCGTTCGCGCAACGAGCCCCCGCCATTAGTAAATTACTTTCTCTGCGGAAAGCCACGTCCCTTTGCACCGCGGGTTCTCTTTGCCTTTAAGTCTGGACCTTCAACCTCGACCACTGTTCGAAATGACACAGTGTGAATTCCTGTGATCAGTCGTCCACAGGTGAGCTACGGATACCCCCAGCCAGTAATTATCCAAGGATCCAAATTCTCCGGGACAATTACTCAAGGACGGACTTCAAATATTTCGCCGCTATTTTCTAAAGACTAATTGTGTTCTGACAGTGGTCGTTGGGAAACATAAGTAGCTCGAAATGTACGCGAGTAGCTATGCAATCAGAGATTCCAAATACGATGGAAGCGAAATTTGACACATTTGGGAGGGACAGAAATGTTCAATTCAAGTATCATTGCCGTAGCTCGAAATATATACAAGTGACCATGCGATCGAAGACACCAAGTAGTCTCGAAATAATTACCCAGAGACTCGGTGCTTGGTTCTAACGTACCCAAAAGGGGGAAGACGGTTGAAAATCGATGAATGACAGGTCCGAAAATCAGAAGATCAAAGAGACTCGTCGACAGTCGCGAGTAGCTGTCGTCGACAGGCTTTGGTTAATATTCATCTCCAGCTTACGAGCGCGCTGGCCGTTTCTTCGGTTCCGCGAGAGCCGATACCTCTTCTCCCACGAAGGAGAGTCCTCTCTCCGGCATTTCTTTCTCCGGTTCTCTATCCCGTGAAATTCTCCCTGGAGCATCCTCCCGCGGCCCCTTCAGCCCGTCCATCGTCGGAATATACCCAAGGCATTATCAATGCGAGGCGAGTTCTCGGGCTGCACTTTCGAGGGTATCCCGGAATAGTAAGGAGCAACGAGAGTGCTGGCTGCGCGCTTCGACATCGACGAAGGACGCCGAACTGAGTGTGAGAACGAGGGAAATAAAGTGTAGGCATGGGGGGGGGGGGGGTAGGAGATAAACCGGGACGGAGCAAAGAGGCCATAGAAAGAGCGAGCGGAGAAAAAGAAAGAACTATCTACTTCGATTAGTAACTCGGTAACGTAAGCTCCGTCCGGCGAGGCTGTTTTTCTTTCGTCCTGGAATTACGAGCGCAACCCGGCTGCAAGACGGATGGGGATTTAAAGAACGGAGGATAGAAAGAACCGGGGCTGAGATATGTGTCTAAGGAGAATGCAAATATGGAGATTTATTCTCGTCACTGGGCCGAGGAAATGCGTTTAATGCGATATGCACCGACGACGATCGCTGGCGTTCCCGGATGTTGGATCGACGCCGATTCTTTGATAATTAATACTTCCACAGATTATGTAGCCTATACTTTTCGTTGGAATATAAAGAGCCGCCAATTAAATTTTCAGTCGAATCGAACAAAAATAGTAAAAGTTATATAGGGAGATCACAAACACGCAGATTTTGAATTTTCCATTAACAATGTCTCGACTAGGATACCAGACAGCGAAGGATTTATTCGAAGAGTGAAAAAAGCGATTTTTTATCGCTTTCAAAGCGTACGAAACCGCTATGGCGATTCTCCTATATAATCCCCCCGTGCGCGCGCGCGCGCGAAACGCTATAGTTGCAAACGCTTTGATGGGGCTGACCGTCGCGCGGTCAGTACCCGCTTCGCTTGTCAATCAAAATGAAACAATTTGGGCTACGCAGCGAACTGGGCGAGTCGATGGATTTGATTGGACGACGACAGATGGGTTACGAGAGATATAGAAATGAATTTTGAAAACAACACGCGGCCGTAGAGGCGGGACTCCCGTTGAAAAGTCGGATTGATTTTCAACGGAAACCGCTGGCGCGTGCCATCCGCGATTTACGGGGGTGAGGGTTCCGCTTGAAAACGGAAGTCCACTCGGATCGTCGAAGCAATATTTTTTAGTCTCGAGCTTTAACGCTTTCGAGTGTCCTCGAAGCTGCTTGGTCGCCCCACCGAAACGAATTACTTTTCTGAGAGCTTGGATGTTTCATCGTTTAATAAGGGGTTGCTTAACCCCTTCGATCCTGGCGACTTTAGACGATAATAGACTATCAGTATTTTAATGATTATGCGCCATAGTGACATCCATAGAGAAACAGATCCAAAACTTTGGATCGAAAATTTGCAAAATGTATAACCTGGGGGTTTCAATTAATTTTCTGCTTGTACTTTTAAGAGCTCATTTGTATTATTATTACTTCCGGAAGATCCTCGTAAATCGAAGTAGAATGAACATATCAAATTTTATACACTCGATCGAACTTTCATTACGAATAAATAGCTGCACGTTGAGTTTATCGACTACCCATTATTCGAATTAAATTTTGCCTTTATCGTGGTTCATCGAAGCCAAACAGAGACGCCTTATCGCTGAACCAGCGTCGGGAGACGATGTTCGTCTTCCGGTTAAAGTGCTTATCCGCGCGACGAACGATCCCGCGGGCGTCGCGACGACTAACGCGATAAACCGCGTCGCACGCGTAAACGCTTCGACGTATACCCATCAGCGACGAAGCACGTTAAAGCGAGCAATCGATAATCAGGATGAACGACGCCCTCGCCTAGTCTAGCAAGGCAGTCTCTCCGTTTCGTTAAAAAACCCCATCCCCTTTCTCCGGAAACCAAGAGATCGTTATCAAAAATTTAGCCCTTTCAATAGTAAAGTAGAATCACTTTGCGACGGGTGATGAATGTTTATATTTTCTGGGATCAGCGTAGATAAGAGTCGATTTTAACAGTTGGAGTCATTAAGGGTGGATGCAGACTTTCGCGAAAACTTGTTTCGTGTCGAAAAAGCAATTACAACCGGGGCCATCGAAATTGTTATGAAGAGAGAAAGCATCGTCGGTGACGACGTGGGGCGGGAAAACGAAAAAGGGAGAACGTTGATGGACACGAGTCAACCCCGCCTCGTGTTGTCCCCGTTCAGCAAATCCCTGTCATGTTTCTGCCCGTTTCAGCCAGTTTTCGAGCCGGCTGACTGCAATCGCCGGAACCCGTTCGTACACACGCGCGATCCATCGACCAGCGCGTTATATAATGCGTTGTATCCGCGGGCGAATACGTTTTGACAAGCTGAAGAGGCCTCACGCGCTCGTCCACCAGTTCCTTCCTCCCTTCGTCAGAATGGGAAGGGATAACGGAGAATGTTTCGAGGCTCGAGAGCTCGACGTTTCCGAGCCAGCGAACGATTGGTCGGCCGCCAAACTGCACGCGCTAGACGCAGTTTCGATTTGACGTTTCGCGGCTCGCGAGCCCCCCAAACAATCCCCCACGGGCACGGGTTGCATTGTTGCGTCGCATAATTCGCTGATAGGCGGGGGAGAAAACATGTGGGCGAACGACACGTCGAGCTGTCGACGCGTCCGACCCGACGTTAACGGATTTTATTATCAGAAATGGAATACCAAATAAATTAACCGTTCAAACCCCACGCCCGTACCTATTCGGAAACCTTTGAATCAAACTTGAATTATCGTATCTTCTTTTACAACATCTTTTCTATTTCATAACTTCTGTGAAAATAAATAAAACTTAGGGAGTCTATAATTTCACAATGTTTGGTGAAACGTTCAACTTATGAATCATTTATGAATGATTTCTATTGTTCATGGAAGATAGCATAATTTTTAAAAGGCAATAGAATTTTTACTTAAAATATTACTTTACTTAACGTAATTGTTCCGTTACTAATATATAATATAAGAGTCGTTTGAGAGTTTCAGTGTGGAAAAGGAGAACCGCGTCGGATTTACCTGGTTCTAAGCTTGGTCTGGATAATTTTCAGTCGAGGCATGGGCGGGCGACCGAACGCGATATCCCGGATCGTATTAACGGTCAATTTTCGAAAAAGTCGCCGCTGGGATATCCGTCGGACGCGATCGCGGCAATTTCTCACGTTCCGGATGTGAATCATCGCTGGAACGAACGGCAATAATAATTTCATGGCATCCTCGCGCAAACGAGCTTCCATTATTCAGCGCGATCTTTGATAAATTTCACCGGACTAGCCAGTCGGACCCGCAGGCTCGGATGGAAAATATCTCGTGGCAGTCATCTGACATGAAATAATTCCCTACGATGTGAAATATCGTCATCCTCATAATTAAAAGTCGAGGATGCAACTCGCGGGAACCATTAGTCCGACCTAGTAGCGAGAGTTCCTCGATCCTGCAATTATTTCCGCGAAAAACGGATATTTATATTCGCTCGCAGGACACGCTCGGTTGTCGCTATTTATTCCGTTTTACCTGTACTTTATGATCTTCGTGTGCGCGCCATTGCAAACATAATACCGCGTGGTTCAAACACTTCGACCCGCGCCTCCCGTTGCTCGTCATTTTTCAACCCTTCGCGATGCGACGGGAATTCTACTGCCCCGTTTCGCGCCCGACGGCCCGTATTTAATCCTAGTTAGGAATTCTTATTCGACCCTCAACCTCATCAACGCGGGTCTAAAAGTCAATCTTTTCGACGAAAAATAAAAGTGGACTTCCAAATAAAATAAAAATAAAATAATTATTAGACTTGCGTCGACAAAATTTACTTCATGGGCTCGTATGTACTCCCAAATAATGTGAAAGAATTACGAGAAAATACGTATTAAATATTTGTGGCGTCGCCTCCCATGCTCGCCACCAGAGGGGTTCGCGCTCTCACAAGCGCTCGACCGAACCCTCAGTTGCTATATGTACATATCTCGATCGACTTCCCAATATCCCAGTCGTCTAAGGCAGGGTCTGCTAGAAAGCCTTACTGACGAGTCCACTAGCAGGCCCGGACGAAACGCGCCCCCTCCCCTTTCCTTTTCTGGCCTCCTACGAGGCCTATATATTTATTTAAGGAAAGGTCTTTGTCGACTAATATTCGATTTCAAATTTTAAAACGTGGAACGAACGAATATAATATTAACAACGTGAACGCTTCCATAGTCGATACCCTTTAAATTATTTAAAATTCAGACGTGGAAATAATCGTTTGCTTGCGAATAATCGGTACAGGACGGTTATATAAACAAGGGAAAATCGTTTAAAGTTTTTCCTCAACGAGACCGGTGGCCCGTATTGGCAGCTAGTTGGATGGCTGCCGGGACGGTTGACGTCGACGATGCGAGTTATTACGTCGAACAACAAGGTCCTTCATGAAATCTCGTTAGATCTCGAGCTTTTTTTACGCGGAACCGCCTGCTAGCGACGTCGCAATCTGTATTATCGCTCTCTGGACTCGCTAGCGCATCGCGTTCTCTCTACCTCCAATTTAGCCGCCTTCGTTTACTATGGCGGATGAAGGATTAATTTAACGCGGTTAATGGCTTCTACGAGGATATCTTCGTTCCTCGATGCGGCTCGAATTTCGTTTCGTCTCGCCACGGTCTTCCTTTGCGACAAAACGTATGCACAGTCGGGCATATTTCTTTCTTTATTTGCCTTAATAAGACGTGCAATATAATTGCACGATAAATTTGGTCTAATATTTTAGCACGGCATTACCGAGAATTTAATGCTTGTTTTTAATTCTTGTTCACTATTAGTATAGTCTCGTTTTGAGAAATATTACCAGATTTAAAAGAACATATCCGAAGAATGGTGGTTAATTTTCAGGCTCCAGAGGTACGGTCAAGTCTTAACAACTTGGATCTACTTTCTCAAATCGTCCCAGTAATAACCTAGATTGGATTATACTAATTTTCAGGATTAACGTTCCGCAACGCATTAAAGGCGCAGCTCCCTGATATCGTATTTCGTTTCTCGTACAGGTTCGTTTAAATTTCACGGCAAAGACCGCGCTTATTAACCGAGACTAGCGAAACTTCTTTACACGTATTATTTTAATGACCGGGATTTCAAGCTTTTCTCGCTCAGTACTGGTAACTTATTAATTCAATCTAGGAAATAGCTCTCCGGCGAAACAGGAAGTCCACGAGCGAAAATAAATTCAAACGCCGGGAAACTTGTTCGAAGCACGAGAACCTATTTTACACTACTGCTTTTCTGCGGCAGACTGTTCACGAGAAAATTCTTCTATTAATAGAGAAATTCGCGTAAAAGAGTTAACTGGACTACGATTCTAATCCTACAGAAATTTTGATTTTCTGTATTTTTGCGAAAATAGTATAATATAGAAAATATTATAATAATTCCACCCGGAAAGAACATCAACAAGCTCGATGACTCTGGGAATATAAATTGACAAAAAATTTATTACAACCGTCTAAAAGTTTCCCCTCGATCCACATTATATTTAACAAAGAAAGTTTTGATCGACCCGCTTTGAATATTTCATCAAACTTGTTAAAACTATTTAAGAATGTTGAGTATTTATACGATAGAAGGCATCATTAGCGTTTAATTTATTTCTATAGATGCTTCGGCAGTTGGATAACGGCCCTGTTCCGTATAAAAGGTTGAAAAACAAGAACAAATTCTAAGATACTTAGCGCAGAGGAACTCTACTCCGATAAAAGGAACTGAAAACGTCCATCGTGGAATGCAACGAATGAAAGGGGACCGGTTAAAAGAGCCAAACCGTTTGCCTCTATCGCAGAAGAGTCTCGATGATGACAGTGTCGTTCCAAAGGATGGAATTTGATAGTCTTGGCCCAGAGAATCCTCTCCAATTTGATTTAACCGCGAGCTTGAGCCATCGATCGAACGAATCGCCGGAAAGATTCGGCGTTTGAAAATCCTTCCTTCTTTATGGGTGCTGTTTTACGAGTTCCGCTCGTATTTTCCTCGTCATCGAGCCGCGCACCTTCTCGCAATGGCAGTACGCGCTAACGAGTTCAAGAATTTTGCCATAGAAACCCAAATCGGATACAAATTTGCCACTTTGTTACCCAAGATACGACTCTAATATGGAAATTGGTTGACTAACAAGCTCGAGAGAGACTTACATCTTTAGTTTCGTCGTAACAATCTTATTAGATTCCTAATTCGTATGGTATATTTTATATCGAAGCGGTTTGAAATGTTTTCTTATCATTTTCAATGTGAACGTCCTGTAGAATTTTTGTTATATTTACGACCTCCTTTAGGAATATAACAGAATTGCTTGGTCGTTACGAGTATTTCGTTGCAAATTGTTCATCTTAGTTTCGTTTGAATATTAATATATTATTACTTGATCACCGAAGCAGCGAACGTTTAATAAATATTTTGAAACGATTAACTATCGTCGTTCTATCGATCTAAGCAATTTGGATGTGAATTGCCAAGCAATTTAGATGTGAATTGCCAAGCAATTTAGATGTTAATACAATTAATTCCGTTTCACTAGAGCGTGTCATCGTCGGTCTTGCTATCAGTGTATGCGCGACTCTAGGACAAAGCGTTGACAATTGAACGCATTGTCAAAATGGCGCGCCGAAATTATTATTATTACTAAACGTCTTCGCTAGGCATCTTCGTACAAATCTACGAACATAGAAGACTTATTAATTACTGAAAACACCATGTTTCAAAATCTTTTTTTGTAACACATATACACTGAAAGATAATTTGAATGAAATCGAAGGTATCGAACGACAACGCAAGATTAGAAAATCACGAAATAAAAATATCGTGAAAGTTTAGAATGCTGTAATAAGAAAACTCGATGTGAAAAATCGAGTTTGACGTTCGGTCGTTCGCAGCCATCGTTTTTAATTTCGACTTATAAGACCGAATATATAATTCATCCGCGTCCCTCCCACGATTCTCCGGTTGGAACTTTTCCGCCCGACAATGGCTCCAGTCTGCTCGTTTCCGCGGTTTTTCTCCTACTCTGATTTTTTTCTTTCTTAGCCACGGCGATCCCGCGTGAAAGTTTATTAGCCCCCGATACGTATGGACGATAAAAGGGGTTGGTTTCGAAGGACGGTGAATTCAACGGCGAGCTAAATATACGACGCTTCATAAACCTCGAATCGTGCGCGGGTTTGGCCAGGTAGGCGGGTCACTGTTTCCGTAATGAACGATACGGGAACGCCTGGAGAAAAACAAAACAGAGGACGCCGCGAATCGTCGACGATCGATATTCGATTAATTGGATTTCGTCGGCTGACGTTACTTCCTTTTTTTTTTATTTCATCGTTCTCCACTTTTCCGTTGACGCGAGCTCCTTCTCCCAGTTTTGGTTTCGCGTTTCCGGTCCTCCGGTTCGTAATTGTTACCGTCAGTGGTTTGGAATTTCACTTTAAAACGCAATCTGTTTCGATGAAATGTTTCGTTAAACTCTGTACTTCAAACTCTTAGGAGAGAATCCATCGTTTCGGAGTGTGTTGAACACAAATTTTGCCAGGTAGAATCATCCCCTAATATATTGGAAATTTAATCGCGTTTCTGATACTCTTGTCACCATTGATCCCTCATTTTTTATCAACACAGTACAATTTATACACGCAAAAAGGAGACGTTTATTTAAAATACGTGTAACTGTGCAGCCTTTAAAAAAATTGTACAACTATAATTTTTCAAACACGTGACCACACAGAAGACGATAGTAGACTGCTAATTGGACGTTGGTAGAAAACAAACGTGACGCGGTCCAGTTGAATTTTCCGTTCGTGAAACTTAACCTGAAATTACCCCTTGCAATGTGTCCCTGATTGCATCAGTCGAGGTAAATAATGGAGAAACGAGAGAACGGGCAAGACAGAAGTGATTTTCGCGACGCGAACGATTCGATTGATCGCGTCTATGTTCCGAGTTTGGCACCGTATTCCCTTGTATTGTAATTTCGCCGGTTGATAGTAATGCCCGTTTGTATGTAAACGATTCCCGACCGACGGAATAATTATTAACAGACAGTATCGAGCAACGGTGCAGTTTAAATAGTCTCCGGTTAAAATGGATCCCACTCGGGTCCCCGAGCGGATAACCAAATGCCGCGACCGTAATTTGTGGCATAAACGGCAAATTGGCCGATTCGAAAATATAAAAAATTAATACAAAGGGTAACGTTGGCTGACACAGGGTTTTAATACAGAACTTTCTCTACTTTCTTCAAATATTATTAATTAAATATCGAGTACAAAATACAAAAGGGTGGGCCAAAGATGGCACACTGAATATTTTAGCAAAACACGTCACGACGAGATACAGGGAAAATGTCTGAATTATTTCCATCTCGTTATCCCATGGTAAGACATTTATTCTCTTCCCTTTTGCGTTGTACCTATTAACCATTAAATTAGATTGTTTCCCAAGTAATCTCGGATTTTTCCGAGAGACTTTAACCAGCCATAACATTGTTATAAAGGATCTTTTTAAATCCAACGAACTGCCAACAGATTCGAGAGACTTTTGCTAACGAGACGCCGTCGGATTTATTGTATTATTTAACAAATCTAGTTTCCCGAGAGCGACGAACTTCCCCGACGGTTGTTTTCAAAACTTAACCTCGGAACGATACCGCGGCGCGAGGTGACCAGGAAAATAGCGAATTTCAATATCCACCGTCCGGGCGCAATCTGATTCCCATGATTTTCTCGTTCCGTGGAAATCAGAGGCGGCTACTTACCCCAGCGACCACGATGCCATGCGACATCGAGTAGCCAGCCAGCATCCGGTAATTTGCTTTTTCCCCTAGCTGGCCCGCTCCTCCGTCTCCGCCAGTTACTTTTCTTCTTGCTTGAGAATTTAATCGCGGAACCGCGACCGTCTCCTTTAATGCGATTCTTCGCCCCGGTTTGCTTCTTTCGCCTCGACCGTGTCTCGCTGGAAAAACGCGGACGCCATTCTTCGTCAGCTCGTATTTTAACGCGACGCAAACCATATTCCAACCGGTTTCTCCGTTCCTTGCGGACGTGCGACGCGATCACTTTCGTAATTACTATCGAAGAAAGTCACCATTTATTTTGAAAAAGACATTTTCGAGATTTCGGGGGATTCCAGAATCCCACCCTTAGAAATTATAAATGGAAATATTACAGATAAGTAAGGTATCCAAAATCAAAACGATGGATTTCTCCAGTTAATCGAGGGGTGAATCCGCGAGTCCCGAGAGTCTGAGTCTGTTTGCAAATAATTTAAGTCGGAGGGTTGAGGAACAGCGAACGGACGCAACAAAGTTCGCAAAACCGGGTCCATACTGGTAGACTTGGCAAGGGAATCGTTCCCGGAAGCTCCAGGGTACACATTTTTCTCCGAACTAACGAGCAGCCCAGTCGTGCCTGCTCCAGCGATTACTCAACTTCTTATTGTAATTAAAAACGATAAAAACGGTCCGCAAGTTCATTACAGCGAATTTATAATTGGAAGTAGTCTCGACAGAGATTACCAGGGGAACGCGATAGTGCGTTCCGTAGGAACCGTAACCGAGTTTGATCAATAACCGCCCGCTTCCGGAAGTCCGCGACAAATGGATTTTCGATATGACGGCGTCGGTTCTGAAGTATCTCGAAATTAATTCCTCCCTTCAAATGAGCCACGAAATTTGAGCGTCGTTACTGTCGCGCGCGATGATGCACGGTTTTCCCTGCGAAATAAAAATCTGTCGGCGATTTTATGCTAACTTGAAATAATTCTGAATCGATAAGGGAAATACGAAAATGGTACTGAACGTTTCGGAATTGTCGTGCGTCTTTAAAAAATTACGTTTTCCAATGTGGGTTAAGTGCACAATTATATCGTGTTTGATCATAGCTGGTTCTTTCTACTTGCGAAATGAATTTCGTTTCGACTAGCAAATAAAATTCCACTTGTAATGCTTCGCGTTAAGTAGATATTATTTAGCTTCGAAACATTATGTAACCTGCTGTCCGATAAGTTTTCGAATTGGAAATATTCGAATTTTAAACGCGTATTTCGCGTATAAAATCAATATTTTCTCGTGCGCAGCACGGAAAACAGTATATAATTGTATTTACCGGAAGCTAAATTGAAAAGTGAACTGATAAATATGGCAAATGTGAAATAATTGAGGTGAGGTTAAAATGTGTATGCATTTAATTAATTCGAGTTTGAAAATATATTATTTAGTAATGTGAAAACCTCGTCGACTGCGAATCACAATTTAATTTACTCTACGGCAAGGGGGAAAAGATGTTCGATTTATTTTCATAATTTTATTTTAAATGAAATTTCAAAAATGAATTTATGTTTTCCGAGCTGCTGGTTTTGCATCCTATTTCTTAAACTTATGCTTCAAATATTCGCGGATCTAGCATTTCCACGGTCCTCTTAAATATATCTTTTAGATCATTCCTTCGGCTACCTTTTCGAGCATAAAATTCTATAAAATTTATTTTTGGATTCCGCTACATTTTCTCTTAACAATAGATAAGGTTCTCACAATAAAAATATTTCGGTCCCTTAGCTGCTATTCTAGTGGCTATGCGCTTCCGGGAAGAAGAGTTAAAGGTTTCAGGAGGTTGCTGAAATTTATACGATCCCTTTAGAATACTTCTGAGCTTCGCATAAAAAATTGTTCGACGTCTATCGCTTCTAATCATTTTTTTAAAGTGTTATGAACTTTGCAGTGCTACACAGATTTAAAAAATATTTAAAAATTGAATAATAAAATCATATACATGATTTCACAATTGTTCAAAAAGGACAGAAATATACATGTACAAACTATTATAATTTTATGTTTGATCGACTCGATAGAAAATGACTGTTAAATATTGTTGAGACATTTAACAATATAATTCAACCCACGAAATTTAAACGAATATTAGTTACCTGGTGATTCGCGATCTTCTGTTTTCGAATTGTGTTTCTTCCAACGCGAAATTCATATCACCGAAGCCATACGCCTCTTCGTAAATTTTGGACGACTCACGTTGCTCGAAATACATCGAATGATACCCACGACTCGGATTTCTGATATCTCTATGCAGCCCAGTAACCAAATACCATGGAAAGAACCAAATTTCACGATTCGAGGGTACGCGACTGACGTGTACGGTTACCAATTATGAAAAATTGCTATCTTGAATTTCCAAAACTTCGAAATGCCAACAACAATACGAGAAAACCAAATATGGTATCGTTTCGCGCCAAATAACCATAATGAAGAATAATCGGGAATAATTATTATTTCCCGTTTCTCTTTTATACCCCATTTTTCTTCCGAATATTTTATTAACGATATTTTAAAAAAGCATTAATTTTTTAAATAAATAATAATAAAAGACCATCGGTGAAAGAAAAGATAGCAGGAGCATTAATGTTTTATTAATTTTTTCCACGAATGGAAATTTGTCTTCGTTTAATTCTATCGAATGCATTCTAAAACCAAGACAAGATTTTCAAGTCCTAATTAGAATATGGAATCTCCCGACGATAACAACGTAATAAACAGAGAATCGATATGGTCGTAAACTCACGCCAGTATCGCTGCAAAGAAAGCGAAATAACATCGAATCATTAGCCCGATCATCAATTCTCACTCCTGTTTCGCAGTGTCGTTAATTTTACGGTCCAACTTTGTCCAAACTATCCTGCTTCGTCTTGAACAGAATTTCAAACAGCTTCCACGAGATAATTTGAAACAGCTGCAGAGAAAGTTATTGCCGATCGCGTCTGTTTTCCGTCGACCAACACTTTCCAACGCATACGTTACACGAAACGCCATTCGCATTTACACCTTTAACCACAAAAGGCAAATATACTAATCGATCTAAATAATACGTTACAGCCTATAAGAAATAGAAGAAGTTTCTTTATTAGGAAGAAAAAGACGACATTCAATTATTTAATTATTTGTAAGTGGTAACCATAATTATCCATGGCCCGATTAGGCACAAAATCTAATCAGACTTTCAGATAAAAATGTAGAACTTAAATATAAAATTTCGATAAAATCCATTGAGCCGTTTAGACGCAATCGGTATTACTAACATGTATAGTTCGGTCCAGCAAGAGTAAGACTCGAAGCCCAACGCGCGATATATGCGTATATAAAGAAACAAATATTATTTTGATAGAGAGAACGTGATCAGGGAGTCTTAGAATGTGTTTTCCCATAAAAAAAGTTGTTCAAAATTTATTTTCGATTATAATTGTTATAGTTTGGAAATGAACAGGACGAACTCGATCTTTTTAAGCGTTCTGATCGTTGGTTTTCTTTATTTGTCAGGTGGAAACAACTCTGCCGGACAAAACTTGACCTGGACTACCGCGACGACGATGATCCTGGCGATGCTCGTGTTCCTGTTGTCGACCGCTACGACGGTGACCCTTTCGGTGATCAGCGCATCGGAGCTTGTCCCCGCCAATAGGTAGCTCGTAGGCATCTACGAGGACACCGCTGCCACTGTCTGACCCGATCACATCGTCCATGTAAAACCTAGTAGTCTAGGGCTTCCAGTTATGTATGTTACTATGTATGGAGTAGATAGTCGAATAACAATGATTTTTATTCGAGTGGGCCTGATTAAGCGGGAGGATGGCGGGGACGCCCTGAGGGTCGTACTGATCTCGCGACACACGGTTACTTTAAACTCACGTTATAATTTTTCATGAGAAATCGTTGAACGAGGTGCACGTGCAAACGATCGGATCGTTTCGTCGTCGAATCGTCCGATTTTCTGGGGCTACTAGGTGAACACTAACACGCGGGAAATTACACGGTTTCGCGTGTCGACTGCCACGCTGGATTCGAGTTCGAGTCATGACACCGCCTTCTTGGACCGCCACTTGTTTAAAATCCCTCCTCATCGGGTAAGCGAAATTTTCGCCTACAAAATGGGGTAGATTTCACTCGGAAATAAAGAATACGAATTGGAAATTTATTATACGATCGACGTGGCAGTCAACGCGTTGAGAAATAAATAAAAAAGAAAAAACATCGAAGAGGGACACGTCGGGTGAGGGAAAGATCTCTCTTGTCGGGGATCGAATTTTCATTATAATCCTTCTGTACGCAATTACAACCCCTATGAAACGCAAAATGCTTGAACGTTATATTTTCTTTTCACGATTCTTTTGTCGTTTCGTTTTGTAATTCGTTAGTGACCCCAGTGTTCACCGAGCGTCGAGGATAGATATACATACTACAGGGGTAATTAATAATAACTGATATGATTAACGTTAGCGCAGCGACGAGCGGCGTTCTGCTCAATATCCGCTCCTTTTAAGATGTCTAACGAGGAACGCGACACACCATAGGTACCGATTTGTAATCTGTACAAATTGTAATAAATTACCATACGAAGTATGTTCGATTACGACTCTTCCACTTTCATTCCCCTGTTTATTCCTTGCGAGGTAAGTAATTCTTCCTGCTGTTATTCTTGAAATTTTTTGTTCCTTTTGAGAAAAGTAAAAAAAGACACGAGGAAAGAAAGAAATTTTCCTAGTAAAACGACGAGAGAAAGTTAAGTCAGAACCACGAGTTGAAAACAAAAGTATTAAAATCAAAGTTTCGAACGTGTACTTCGCGGTCCCCTATTTTCAGTTCAAACATCGAGTATGAAAATTATGCAAGCTAAACCACTGCCAGGGGGCAATAAAACGAGCTACAAAAATGCAGTTAATAAATACGACGAATCGTCGTAAATTTAATAATTCGATTTAACGAGTAGATAAATCGTCCCCAACTTTTTCAAAGCAATTAGGGAATTGGGGGGAGGGGGGGTAGAATCGCGTGGCGGATTTTTCAGATATAATTCATGCCCCCCCCCCCCCTGGAAATATTTCGACGTTATGATCCACGTAGTAGGAGTGCACTTGAGCGTTGTACGAGTGGCCGTGCCAATTTTCAGGGAACGTTCCTTATTGAATCAATCTCGAGACGGGGTCAAAAAGAGTGACGTTTCGGATTACTGTTACCCGGAAGGAAGTTGGTGCGGGTCACGATGCCACGGAGAAGAATCGTTTAACGTCGGGTTAATTGGAGGGCCGACTTAATACGGATACGAAACCGGAGCTCGAGGTCTAGCATTCGGATTAATTCGTTAGGAGAAAAAGTGTATCGAGGTCGTTTCCGAAAGTTTCGAGCGCTCACAAAAATTCTTCGACCGAGTTTTAAATTCGTAATGGAATAATTATATTTCCACCCTCGGTTCTTGCCGTGATCTTTGGTTTGCTTCTTGGTGGGCAAACTTTAAATTGAAAGAAATTCAACGTAACAATGCACGATATTGATCGTACGTAACGGGTCTGACTACTACTCGTTTGTTCTTCTTGTATCAGTATCAATACATATCACTGAAAATATACTCAGAAGACAGTTCAATTTGATGGAAAGAAATAATACTATATCACAGGGAATATTTACGAACATCGATGCAAGTAGAAATATTAGATATTGGTCAGACGCCTGAGATTTAGTAATGTGTCTGACTATTATTTGTCTTTTTCACTTGTCTCAGTGTCTGTACAAATAAATGGAAGTAATTAATCGGAAGATAGTTTAATTTGATGTAAATATATAATACCATATCACTAGGAATATTAACAAATCTCGATGCAAGTAGAACTGTCAGATATTGGTCAGGCGTCCTAAACTTGGAACTTCAAACTCAAGGTTCTCGAAAACGAAGCCTCGTACGACAACATTGTATCACACATTTTCCATTCGCTTTTGCATAAGAAATCACTCTAAATCAGAATTTACCACCTATCTGTACTCAGACTATATAAATAAAAGTTTCAATTTTCCTGCAACGATCAAATCTCTACTGTACTCTATTTCAACCGATCGAATATTTTCACAAATTGTTGATGGTCACTGTCCACCGTAGAAAACCCCTCAAAATTTTAAATTATATCCAGACGTCTGAAAATTCGCTTACGAGACATTCGGTGAGTTTCATCGAACCGGGGATTACGAGAAGCGTAATAAAATTATTTAAAGCACCGGTTTCTCGTCAGGTGGACGCCGATCACCTGTCCGCCATCGAGTTAGTCGGACAGAGAAACCGCCGTTCCGGTTTTTATGCCTCGATACTCAACTTCGAACAGCACGCCGTCGTCGAATTAGGTCGCTCGTATCCCAACTTCTTCGCGAACGGTGACGCTGGCCGGAAAGTGGGGAGGCGTGAGGGGGTGGTCGGAAAAGAAAATGAAAAGGTAACGGCCAGCACCGCGGAATTGACGTTAATCAAGAGCGTACGGAGAGCGTCGTATAAGGGAACAGCCCAGTCATTTGGTCCATCTGGCTTGTCGACGAAATTAAAACTCTTGTTTCTCTCACTCTCTTTCTCTCTCTCTCTCTCTCTCTCCCTGTCGGTATTTCCGGTTTCGGCACGCGTTTGCCGTGGCCAGCACGTGGCCGAGCCACCTCGAGACGTCGTGACGTGCGCGGACGCCTAAAGCTTGATTTAGACCGCCCGTTCGCTTCGAGTCACGTTGCTTTCCAGCCCGTTATACGTGTACAATGCTAATTCGAGCCACCACCGATAACCCCTACTGAATTTTAATGCGGATATTTATCGACCCACCCGCTACTGTATTAGACGGACCCATTAAATCGCAGAGGGAGAGGCTTCCCTTGATTACGCGATAGCGCGAAATAATTGCGGCCATTCAAACGTGTTTAGCTGACCGTTGGTCGAATGAAAGGCCCCGATGGCTTCGGGCGCGTGCTGAATCCAGCTGTGGCCACTGTGTTCTTCCAAAACACCCCCGAAAAAATCACTCGATAAAGGTCAAATGATGTTTGCACGTCTCCGATCGTAGGTGAGACGTTAGATAAATTTAAGGGATCCATTTAATCAATGGAAAAACGATACTCGAGATACCAAAAGATTTAAAAGGGGTGAAAACAGTTTATGAGCATCTAATAACCCTGACTTCAGTCCGTCAAAAAAATGTATTAAAATAGGTAATAATTACGTGGTTAATTATGGTTAGTTGCATAAATTCAAATGAAGAGACACAAACAGTACGAGGCTTAGATTAATGCAGGAAACGAAATAATTGTGTGATTGCACTGTTGTCGTCTCGTCGGGGAATTAAATTTTCAGTTTCGATATCGATCTATACCGGGTCGATGGTGCAAGTTGGATCATGTATCTGGGCAGCGATCTGCGGTGGTAGGGTCACCGTTCCAGCATCAGAACTCGATTCACTGAGCTCTAAGAATAATTGATAACCTTAGTTCGGAATAAACTTCCCACGGATAAGGTGTCCAAGAGCGACGTTCGCGATAAGTCGTGTCTCGAGGCATTCGGGCCTGTCCTTAATACCCTCTGAGAGATATTAATTCGCCAATTATCGAGGTCCCATAGCGGAGTGTAATAAACTCTCTGTCCAGATTATCGATGCGGATTAAACACGGAGGAAAGGCGCGAAGTTCCTCGGACGCAGTAATCCATCCAAAATCCTTTCTAGCCCAGACGAATATTAGGTTCTATGAAATTCATAAAATCTTATCAATAATCATTTCTCTCAATAATTTTAGTCTCTTGAAATTTCTAGAAAGGCGATGGACAAATATAAAAACGAAGATGGATAACAATCGTTATTATTATCTTGAATTCTGTGGTAAAATTCACCTAGTCTACGAAGAAGGTTGAATAGGGGACTTCGGCGATTTTCGAGCCGCAGATTTCGACCAATTAACAAGCCGTAACGAGGTCGCGACGAGAGGATCGAACCGATCGACAACGGGGTCGAATTCGTGGCTGGCACATGCGCCCAGAGTTTTAAATGAAATTAAAATCGAAACACGGATGAGGTAAGTTCGACGACTACAAATTCATTAAGGCTTTAATTGACATCGAGTAACTTTGTTACCGTGTAACCGGGAATGAGTAAAATAATTGGAAGGCTGGCCGCTGTATCCAACGGGGTTCGAGAACCGACCAGCTGTAACGACGTCAACGAAGAAAAACAACAGCCAGGCGAACGACGGACGGAAAAGTAAATCATAGATCGTCAACAAGAAACGGAACCATGTAGAAGAGAAAATAAAAGGAGTCTGGGTCGCGAAAGAATATTTTTGTTTAAGCTCCCGTGTCACGGATCGGGAAATTTCAATAAAAATTAGGGGAAGAGAGGCTGAGATAGGAGACCTTTGATTTATTTTCAACGATTCGTCCAATCTGTGCTACGGATCGAGTAGCTCTCGAATCTCGCGTCTCGTTAGAGATCCCCCAACTAACGAAAACGTTAAGAACTTCTTCGCCGCTGGTTTTCGGATAAAATGATATCGTAGAAAATACTTCTAAAAATCCGTGCAGGATAGCGGGATAACGTGAAAGCTGAATACACAAAATTCGATATTTTTTGTATAAAAATGAAAAATATGGAATAAAAGCTTTCCGCGCGAGACTTTATTATCGTGAAAATGGATGTTCCAAGTTTGATATTAAAAAACTGTGTGCTCAAAATGTGATTACATTCGCGCTACGAACAGAAAGGGATCATTTTTTCGTATGATAAAATTCAAAAATGCGATGTAAAAAATTTGTTATTCGTACCTTTGTTTTCAAGGAAATTGGCTTCACATTGAATTTCCGTTTTCTTGTTGATGTTTACGGCTACGGAAAAGTGGAAACTGGAAAATTGCGAGTCGAAGATTTTCGGATGGAAAAAAGGGAACAGCTTCGAGAAACCAGCGTCGAATGGCAGCGACGAAGAGGTGAAAATTTTTCATCGGTGCGCGTTCAACTTCTCGGGTCGGAAAAAACTTGGGACGCGGAAGAAAAAACGCGAACAAAGGAAGGGAAACTTGTGGCGGCGAAGGAAAGAAGTTCCCTAGAGCTACCGACTGATAACTCGCAGCCTCCATAAACCGGAGGGAGTTACGACAAATATTTGTCTTCTCGCTTTTTTCCGCGGACCGCTTCTGCTCGCTTCGCTTCGATACTTCCAGCGAGCTCCGTTTTCCTTAAGGTTCCGTGGACTCTGGCCGTCGCCTCCTACGAGAAAACAGACCATCCACCCTTCGGAAAAACTATCCCGTTTCGAGTAACTTCTGCTAGAAAGGGAATCTATTAGCCACGAAGCCTTCAGATTTTTACGCGTTGCCGAAGATACGGCTGAGAAATACTTTATCGACAACCGTTTCTTCCTCCATGCACGTTGGATTCCATTTACATGGGTAACTGAAACCTCTGGAGCCTCGATTTTAGGCACAGTTTTTATTTTAGAATCTGTTTTGGAAAATTTCATTGCAAGGTTTCTTCTTCCGTAAGATTCCATTTATAATTAATGTTTTAAAAGACGTTTTTTTGACACAGATTCCGAAATATTTTCTACCGAAGAGACAAACTGCGATATTACGACGAAATTGCCTCTTAAAGTGGATAAATATTACCCGTGTATCAGTGAATTATTCGACGAGTAGATCCCTGTAAGAAGGTGCATAAATATTGGAAAACGGTACTTTACAGGGGAGCCATATTTGTGAAGACAAGCTGGCTCGCGAGCCCGGAACATACTAAATTCAGATCACTGTTATTTCTACTTACAGTTGGAAACTGTGTAAACGGTTACACGCAGATTTACCGTCAACTTTTTAACCACCTTCCAACGAATAAATGAGGGCGGTTTCAAAAGACATTTTTTAATATTGCGAATTGTTACGTTTGACACTGTTTCTGTGAAATGGTATCTGAACCAATTGTTTACCTTGTCAAAAGTATTATTGAATACTTAGCGTCAGTCGACAATAGGGGATGGTTGTGTAACAAAGATTGAACGTCCATCGTACAATTGTGCTTGTTACGCGAACGAGAAGTAAAGAGAAAATGGCACCAAAAGTGTCAATACTTGCACCAAGGTTCATTCATCAAACTAACTGTCGCTTGTCTACACCGTGATCCAGATTTTCAACTCGGAAGGGATGAAATTTATCCGGGAAACGAAGACGCCGCGACATCGGCTCCGCCTTAACACCCTCGCGCGATGACTCGGGTCATTAATTTGGAAACGATAAGACGCGTCCCTAAACGCTACCAACTTATACTTGGGCATGAAAATTCGATAAGCACGTCCAACGTTAGGTGATTAATTATACGGGTCTCAACGTTCCCCGCGTCGATTTCTGTCACGAAACTCTTCAGACTTTTGTCTTGAAATGACACTCTTAAAGGGATTCAAATTTTTGTACTCATTCTAGATAATACAGACTATAAGTTAACCCCCGTATAACACTGTTGAGTTTCTAAAAAGTGAGAAGCAAAAGACTCGAGGAATAATATAAGTATTATTTCGTAGGCGATCGAAATCTCTGTGCATTTAAAAATTTATTTCCTGGAAATGAAAAAGATAAGATCGTGGCTATTTTCTGAAATCCTTTTCGGTGTCCCGTTCTACGTAAGAAAAAAAGAAAAAAAATAATAAAACTCGACTGTGTCAGACACAGAAGCTCCCGCGCGAAAGAATTTATTCGCTGTACGGAACGCTGTCTGAAATAAGTCTGAGAGATTACATCAAACACAACGTGAAAAACGTCCACGGAGAAGACGGTAAACATTTTTACGAACGATAAATCAGATTTCTTTCTCGCGACGAGCTAAAACGGAGTTCGGTGAATAAACGAGATTGAACCCGCCAGCCATGTTTGACGGCGCACTTACGCTTTTTTGCGCGTCGAACTTCTACCGCCACGGAGACAAAGCAGAACGAATAAACCTGTTTTTGTTTTTGTTTCGTTATTTCTGACGCCTGCAATACAGTTTCGCGCGGCGAACCGATTTTGATCGCCGTCAAACCGTGACTTGAAATTGATGGAACAGAGGCATCTGATTTCCATTGTCCGCTGGATTGTTATCGAACAGAGTATTTTTTCGAGTGTTCGCGAGCACGTCGGCCGATCGATTCGCTCGGATTATGTTGAAAATTTCAACGATAGAATAACTCCCGTTTGTAAACCCTTTTTGGTTCGATACATAATTCCGAGAGAAATTACACAAAGAATATCTTAATCCGCGATTTTTCAAATGGCATTTCAATCCCCCGATGCGTGGATCGATAACTAATAACTGCATGATACTGGACAATTGGATGTCGTTTTTAATATAAAGTAAATAATTAGGGAAATAAAACAGTTTAGTGATTGATATCGAGCCTCGAAGTTTATAAGACGAGGTGCGAAAAATCGCATTGTTGGCTTGGTACAAATTTAATATGCATTATAACTAGCTATTCGGAAGACGTTCTGGTCATCAATCACCCTCGTCAAGAGATAAACTACCCTTAATCGTTCAAACGCATATTTAAGTGACTCGAAATCTGTGAGAAGAATCTTAAACTTTGCAAGGAACCTTGCAATTAAATATAAATTACGAGGGGGGGGGGAGGTGTACGTAACAAACGGATAAAAATATTTTTAGAATAGTTTTGCACGATTAAATTCACAAATTGGGTTTAGATTACCGACTTCAGTTCGATTCTTGTTCGAACAGAAAAGTTTCAAAGTCATCAGAGGCCGAAACAGTCGAACATTCATTGTCTATTTCGAACGTAGTTGGTTCGGTTATACACCCCGCCGATTACGACGTCCTTTCAGCGGACTTCCTTTTGGAAAAATTAGTTTCACGGAAATTTGAGGTGGCCGAGCGACGTCGACGTCCGCGGCGCCAATTAATTACTCCTGCTCTGTCACGATGTTTAATTAAAAGTGCAAACGACCGGCATCGTCCGAGGGCCCGCTCGAGTTCGTTGCACACTATCGCGACGCGGATTGCATTTTCGCCAGACAATTTTTCGTGAAACGACGGGGACCACTCTTCTTCCGCGTAATTAATTAATGGATTTCGAATCCCCACCAGCCGAACCGACGCGGAAGACAGAAACTTTTGTCTAATTAGAACAATTTCGAGTTCCCCTTTTGCCCCCTGTTCTCTCTTTTTTTCAGTCTTGTTCAATTCGTGGACGATTCGCGTCAAGGACAAACCCAGTCCCGATCCCCGCGGAAATGATCGATCGATCGGTTCGACCGGAAAGAATCATGAGCACAAAGGGAGACGGGGAACGCCGGATAAATCGAGAACAGAGAAAACGAGCGTTAACGAGCCTCTTTTTCCGCTGCTATTTTTTCACCAGCTTATCGTTCGATCGCGAATCGCAGCCGTTTGCATTTTAACCGCCTCGTTGATCCTACCGACGTCCCGAAGCGTATTCCCGAACCTTCGAGCCCGTGGCCATCGCGAAGGATCCACGCTTTACGATTATAATTTTTATTATCGCCCTGTGACGTGAGAGTCTACTGTCAGCCACGAAAGTGTTACGTAGGTTCTCGAATGGAAAATTCAACGCTTAAAAAACTGGGAGATAAAATAACGGTTCGAAGAACGGAGAAGATCATCCACAGAAATTATTGTTCGAGTTAAGGATAGTAATCGTAAAATATAAAAACCCCATAAAATAATCGCAATATTCATTGAAATAGGGCACTCGAAGGCTCTCCAATCTTCGATTCAAGATTAGAACGTCGCAGTTGTGCAATCGTTCGCGGAATCTTCGCCGTTGGCTATCACGATTTAATCTCTGCCCGTAAAAATTGCAAAAAGATGGAGACGCCCGTGAAAAATCGAATTCTTCCGCCACGATTGCGCTGAGTCACCAACTATTTCCGAAATAGACCTGCATGAATCATAAACGATAGAAATTGCTCCATGTTCCGTTTGATTCAGATTTATAGGGGAAAATGGACAGAGATTTGGCAGGTAATTGATTCCCTCGGCGTATCATCGATCTCTTAAAGAAACGAATCTTGTTTCGTGTAGACTTGTTTCAGCGAAAATATTATTATATATCAATTGGACTATTAAGTATCCAAATTTCATATATATTTTATTTTTGTGCACTCTGAACCTCTTAACTCCTTAAAAATCAAAATATTTACGTATAAAATTATCAGTATATCTATTTTCTAAGTCTAAATGGAATTTTTCTTTTTAAAAATGAAATTATAAATAAATCAGGGACATCGTTGGAACGTGCTTCAGAGATCGACGCCACGGGATTAATTTTTTCTCGAGTACCAGAATCGTCCAATTAGGGTCGGTGCCGCTTAACAATTCCCTTGTTCGGGGAAAGTAAAAATCAGGAATAAACGTTCCAGTGACATCGCCGTTCAAATCAACCGCCATGTTCAATTGTTAATTAGCAAACGTCCATGTTAATTAGCAAGTTGTTTCAGTGTTAATTAGCAAAATTACTTCTCGACCGAGTCGCGAACTTTCTGGCTACCGTTGCGGAACAGTCGGTGCTGTCGCAGGGGGGGGGGGGGGAACAGTCGTTTGCGACTTTTACAAACGAGCGAACGCCGTAAACCGCGGCTTCAATTATACCGCCATTTTCCGAGTCGGCGCGCAGAAACTCCGGTTTCAACCAAAAAACAAAAATTTGTTGTTCGATGGACCGATTCTACTCCCAACGCAAGTTTGGAAGCACGTAAGAAATGAACCTGATCCTTATATGAATACATACAAATTTAGATTAATTGAATTTGTATCTTATCGTTCCCAAGTATTTTGTCGTACGATACTTGTTTTAATTTTTATTTAACAAATAAGCAGCTTGAATTTTTATCTAGATAAGAACAGGCATTTCTAATCGTTGAAGGTTGTCGCAAACTCTCTACTCAGACTGTGCGCTTTCTGCCTTTCAGAATGCAACAAGTGGAGCGAAGAGGCAAGAGTCAGACAGTGGGGGCGGTGAAACTGTGTGGTGTAGATAGTTGCTCCAATGGCCTTGAGCGATCAATATTTTCTGCCCCGACTGCAGAGTTGCTAACAATAACTCAAAGCTATCAAAAATCAAATCTCGTACGTTACGAACGTGTGTGGCCTATTTCAATGGATTGGAAATACAAAATTAACACGCATACGAGCTCTGTTTCACCTTGTTCCTAAGTCAGAGTCATTTATATACTGCTTAAAATGCCCCAATTCAAGTCTGCAGTCGTATCACGAATTAAATTCGACGGATTTATGACAGACCGATAGTCTTTTGTTCCGTATTCGCTACGAAATAGCGGATAACGTAATCCCCGAGCGGAAATGGCGGCCGTTGGTCGTGAATAGTAGATTAGAAGTCGTTCGCGTGCCGTCTGTGGAACGATAATCGAGAATAATGCGTCAACCATCCATCGGTACAATTAATGTAATTATATTCGAACGCCGGGCGAAATTCGATGGCCGTCGAGTAATTTTCAGACTGCGGACGGACGATATTCGAGCGATGTCGCGTATCGAGGATCCGTATCGTCGAAACCCCGCGGGGATTCGCAGAGTACGTCAATGGTAAATTTCGGTGAACGCAGTCGTGGAATTGCATCCTACCGGAGTCCAGGCATTCGGATATTAATGCGACTCTGATTCACGCGCAGCTGCATCGCCGTCCGGACGCGCGTTTAGCGACCGCAGCTCCAATCGCGACTGATTGGCCCGCGCTTGATAAGTGTACTCGGACGGATTGCCGGCCTCGACGTTGAATTCCTCAAAGCAACCGGAAAAAAAGGCCCGTGACATTAATGGATCGTTTGCCTGGGACGGACGGAGGATTTCGACATGAATATTTGATCCTTCGACCAGTTCGACCAGACACGGAGTATGAATTTTACAGTTCTACCGTCAGGAGTCCGGCTAATTCAATCCGCCTTTGGAACTTATAGTCTCTGACAGTCGAAGTACTTGGGACGATTTTATTTCTATCGGTATTTGGGAGATCCTCCCTCGAGAAGGGTGCAAATTATGCAATTTTTTTACCTCGAAATAAGCGAAATTCTATTGAAAGAATCTACGTACAATAAACCAATTAATAGTTCCTTTTTGTCCCTGACCGTAAACCTGGCTCTCATCGATGCGTTACCGTATCCGTAGTTGAAACAGTTTCGATTGTGCCACCTTCGGGCCACCTGCCCAAGGCTTTCAATTACTCAGACGCGAAGGCTCATTAATCAAAGTGGACGCGTTCTCATAAACATGAATAACATCCTGGTGGACCTAGCCGTTTCCCATCGGTATGTTACCCAGTGTCGACAGCTAAGGCTCAGAATTAGACTTACGTCACGCTCGGACACCCAGTCCTGGTGCTTTCAATTACCCAGAGGCCAGGACTCGTACATCAAAATAGACCCATCTTCATAAACAACATTATCCTAGCACAAACAGTCTTCCAGCGATACCCTATATCAACAGTCAAAGCTCTGAATTTGATCCACGTTGCTTTCAGACATCCATCCGATGCCCTCAATTACTCAACCACCCTGTAACGTCGATCAAAGCAAACCCATCCTCGTACATCAGAATAAAACAGAGAACACCAGATTATCTTTTGTGGTTTTATCCGTGTGCTAGCTGTCCTGCTCCACGTCCATAGTCGAGAATTAAAATTTAGTCTCATCTTCCACGCTCGTAGTACCCGATTATCATAGTTGAACGTTAAAAATTATTTCTAACCACCTGTCCAACGCGTTCAACAGCACGGAGACCCTCGTTAGCCGTAGGAAACCCATCTCCGCGAGCAGGGGAATCACCCCACCGGACATAACACTCTGCCAGGCGATACTGCAGCGTATCCATAGTTAAGTTTCAACATTTAGCTCACGTACCTTTCACACCAGACTACTATTCATAGAATAGTTGCGGAGCTCCATCCGCTCCGAGCCCGGTTCCGTAGTACCGGAGAACCTTAGCCAAGCTCGTTCATTGCGATCGAGCCTTGGAGACACTTAATGCCGACCGCCAAACAAGACGACGATCTTACTCAAGCTAACGGCCGTCGCAATAACCGTTATCATTATCATTCCACGCGGGACTGGGACGGACTATCTGAACGGTGAGCGTCGCTGCGGACGGCCAGTTACGACGACGCCCTGCAACCCCCAACCCTGGTATCGGCAATTAAAATTCATGTCGGCGTCGTTAACCCTTCGTCCGACGACGCACGTAGCCAGAACGTAGGACGGACGTGACGCGTACAGCTCGCTTCATAATCGACGCGAAACCGTCTCCTTTCGAGACCTTCTGCTCAGGGGATTAGGGCAGTCGGTGAAAGAAATTGGAGGACCTCAACACGTCCTTGGAGTATACCTCGACGAAAGGCGTTAACCCTTCTTTGGGATTTGGAGAAGTTACAGGAAGGATTCTTAAACTGAACGTCGCTTTGAGGTTGGCACGTTCATCACTGTTACATTATTAAATTATTCAATAATTTAACGTGGTTGAATAGCATATTTAAAATCACGTCTGAAGCTCAGTTTAAGAATCATTATTGTACTGTGGTGGAGAGGGGACATTGAAAATATATAGAAACAGATTGTCGGCCGAATACTTGCGAGAGAGGTACAAATTGAGCGTCTCCCTCTGGTGATGAGCGCGGGAACTGTCGCTACGTTATTTCTACCATGCTCACGATTTCAGTAAAGTATCTATAACGTAAGATTTTTTCCTGGTTGCCCTCCGAGACACGTTAAACATTGAAAGTAAATTACATTTACAGAAATTCTCGAAATAGATGTCGAAAGATTACCTCGATTTACTTCGCGAGCGTTTAAAGAACGAACCACCAGTGTTTACGGATTTTGTTTCTCCATGCTTCATCCACGATTGCGTACTTCAGCGTGCAACGACTCGAAGCTGTCGCGCGCATACGGTACCGGTGCAGTACACGGCAAACTGCGTTGGATTTATCGTGGGTGGATGATATGCTCGATCGACGTTTCATTAACCCTTTACCGCCGCGATTATAATCGCGATCCACGGCGAGCGACGTTCAAAAGACCTGCGGACGGCGCTTTGAAAAAAGTTCCTCTAGCCTCGGCGTGAGCAGCTCGAATCGAGGCGTCTCTGCCGTCTTTTTCATCGATCGAGCAACGGTGTCCGTCGAAAAACGAGATAAAAACACGGACGGATGAAAATTAATCCCGTCCAGCGCCCGGAAAGTAATAGCTAAACGCCTTGAAATTAGCGCGGTAACTATTTGTTCAGGACCGATCGTCGCGTTAAAATGGCCAAGGGAAACGAGGCGAGCAACCGTGTTTGTGGGACGCTCGAGCGCACCAACGATGAGTCGTCCTGTACAGGACACTCTCCGGATTGTGTGCGGACGCATACGGAAACAAGGACGCGCATTGTACGGTCGCGCGTACGTATTATCCGACGCGCGTAAGCGAGCACATACGTTAATTGGCTATGGCGTAACAGTAATGCGCCGATTGATACGTAAATGGAGTGGGCAATTATGTGACGGAGTAAACAACAATCCGGGACGGTGTTCTCGGCGGCCAGTGAACCGGCAGATGCGCCGTGTAAATCTGCATCCGACGTCCCTTTCTCGCGACCCGACGAAAACCACGCTGATCGTCTGAAATCCCTGGCTGATTGCAATTACGATCGTCCAGTCGCCTGATTGGCAAGAAGTTAGGCAAACCTGGCATTTCCTGCCGGCCAATCTGGTTTCGGTGTCGGTTCGAGCGGTCGGCCAGCCACGATAGTTCATCGTTTAGCCAGATTTAAAGGATCGTTCGGTCACACCTTCGAAAAATCGTTTTTTTTTTTGTATTTAAGAATGCACTGTAAAAATTTGGTACTCGAAATATTAGACGCCTGTATCTCGAAGCGTAATGCTTTCACCTGGCCGTGGTTTCTAAATAATATACAAAATGTAAATACAGAGTGTTCGGCCACCCCTGGGAAAAAATTTTAATGGGAGATTCTAGAGGCCAAAATAAGACGAAAATCAAGAATACCAATTTGTTGATGGTGGCTTCGTTAAGAAGTTATTAACGTTTAAAGTTCCGCCAATACTGAATTTTTTTCTCGAAAGTGGGTAGGATTTCGGGGATATGTCTATTCACCGAAAATGATTACAATTGACCCCCGCAACGGAAAATAATTTTTCCAAAACGATTTGAAACTTTTCAATTTCGCCGAAAAATTTAAGCACCTACCCCCTGCCGATTTTTCTTAAAAATTCGTTTTTCATGTTTAGTAATTTTAGTTGACGCCCTACAGAAAAGTTGTCTAATACTTTTTTATAGGTACCTATGGGCTCTACTTCAAAAAAAAGTTTCATTGAAATATATTCACTATTATAGGAGTTATGACTGTTTGAAAATTGGACCATTTTTATGGGGTTTTTCTCATTTTGCGAGGTCAAGGACTAACTTTTCGAATATTTTTGCGATTTCTACATATTCTCCACCAAAATACGCGTAGTTTGCTTTTTTAAACATGAAAATTGTTCAATCCGTTCAAAAGTTATGATGTTTTAAAGATACGCATGAAATTTCAGTGAAACATATCAACGCTATGGTCAGACATGCAATTTTCGGTAATGAATTTTTTTCTCGAAACTGAGTAGGATTTCGGGGGTATGTCTGTTGACCAAAAATGCTTGCAATTGACCCCCGCAACGGAAAATAATTTTTCCAGAACGATTTGAAACTTTTCAATTTCGCCGAAAAATTTAAGCACTTACTCGAATTTTTTTCTCGAAAGTGGGTAGGATTTCGGAAGTATGTGTATTCACCAAAAATGATTGCAATTGACCCCCGCAATCGAAAATAATTTTTCCAAAACGATTTGAAATTTTTTAATTTAATTGTTAATAACTTTTTAACGAAGCCTCCATCAACAAATTGGTATTCTTGATTTTCGTCTTATTTTGGCCTCTAGAATCTCCCATTAAAAATTTTCCCAGGGGTGGCCGAACACCCTGTATATGAGTAAAATGTAGTTAAGTGAATTGACGTAGCATTAGATTTGAAAAAATTTAGGAGGATTGCTAAATTTCGCAATTTTCACTGAGGAACGACCCCTTAAGTGACGTAGATATTTCTATTTAGCTGGAAAGCGTTAGATAACGCGATTATGGGTAGGACTATGACGATAGTAATGGGTTTCCCAATAAGAACACAGGCGCGAGGCGTTCCGATATAGTTAACGGGTGTGTCCAAGTATCAGTCGCAGAGAAAAAAAAATCTTTACGTGACCTGGATAAACGGTTGGTCAGAGTAGTCTATCGAGCAGAAGATCCAAATCCTAATCCTCTCTTTCTCCTCACGTACGAAGCAGGGCCAAATAAAGCGTGACGAGCGAATATCTTCGACAAGATTGATGATGTCGAAAAATTTGATAAAGTTAGGATGGAGAGACAGAGGGTCCGGGTCTCTTTGACCAAATTTATACACTTTGTACGAAGATGCCGTGGGAATTGGACGAAGAATGTCTTTCTAAATGGAGTCGTATTCCAGTGACTTTCAACGTCGATGCTTCCTTATTTTGTATTTTAAAATTAGTACTAATCAAATAGAATTCAAATAATATTCGAAGAAACAGTACAGCTTACTTTGTTTATACGACTTTGTTGATACGACTGGAAATTTCCATTTATCTAAATTTACCTTTCATTCCATATCTCATTACATTGGTCGAAAAGTTTTAAACAGTAATTTATACTCTACATGATTAATCTTTGTTCCCATTTGTTTACGTATACAGAGATAGGAAATATCAGAGGATAACATTATTTGGCTCTGGTTTCAAAAATGTAAGGCATGATTTATTTAATTCAAGAACAGTAGATTAATGTATGCGTTTGTTAAATAGAAGAGACTTCGTTTTTAATTTGTTACGTGCAGTCCCTGTGACACTAAAACTAATTATTTGGATTTTCATGTCTTTATTAACCAGTCACAAATTATAAAGTCGTAACTTTAGTAAAATAATGGAGCTGAAAATGCTACATTTACATACGTTTAAGTTCGTTTAATGTCCTTTACATTTATCTTATTGCCTGTAGCGGACCTCTGGGACATCTCTTGGAACGTTCCAGCAATAGTCTGCTAAAATAGCAGATCAGGCTGTCAGATATAAAATGTAACAGTTGACAAAAATGCCTTTTTTCGGGTATCATGAAATTTCCATTTTTAGTCTGTGCATCGAAAAAAAATAGAATCAATACTTTAATGTAACTTTCATTCTCGTAATAAAGATTAGAATCGATACATATTTGGAATTGAGCAGTGTTAACAGCGTTTATCGCCTATTCCATATTTTTCTTCGGAAAAGAAATATAGTTTTACAGACGGTTTAAACGAAATGTTAGATACACGATTCTTGATCTTTACAAACACCGACCGATTAATTTCTCGCAGTTTCCAAGAACACCCGGGCTCTCATTGTTTATTCATTCCAGAATTTTATTATCATTAGCGAGAAACGGCGAAGAAAAAAGGGGCAGAAACCCCCATTAATCTCATTCTCGTAAATATGACGATTCATCTTCCCAGCGGAGTAAAAACAACAGGAGGCAACTGAAATTTTAGCCAAACAATGGGGCTACATGGTATTTTAACAAGAAAACCGTGCAACGAAAAAATGTATTGGTAGCGGCGCAAAATGCGCTGCAAATTGAACGTCGCCATTAAATAATTAGGGCGAGAGCGGCGGCCGCGAAGAACAGGCGAAGTATTTCATCACTTTCAACATAATTTTTCCTCCTCTCTGCCTCTCTCGCTCTTTATTTTCCATTCTCTTCCCTTTTTTCCCCTATTTTTTTTTTTATTTCGATGGTCCCTTCAACGCGAAATTATATTTCTATTACGCACGGCCGTATTTAAGCCATTATGCGTGGTCGTTGCTGCAATTTTCGGTTGAAACGCGATTAACCCAAATACGCCTGACGTTTCTATGCACGTTCTATTCAGCGCGATTAACGTTCCACTTCTGAGACGCACTTTAAACGTGCATCGTAATGGCGGCTGTCTCGGCTCCTTTCTGCTCGAGTGTTGCGATGAACTTTTTTTTTTAATAAAGAATAGCTTTTCCTCTCGTCTGTCCGTTTGCGAATGCAGAGATACTTTTAGGACGTTCTTTTGCAAGCCGAATTTTATTTTGAGTATTACCGTCAGATATGATTCTTTATGACTCATACACATATAATTGATTTTTCAGTGTAATCTGTCAATGATTCTCGTCAAGTCTTAATTAATAAATCTACAAAGTTCCGTGAAGATTAATATATTGTACGTATCGGTATCTTCGTTATATCGACAAAATAACATTTTAAACAGATGGTTCTGAAAAGCCGATTAAAAGTATTGTTTTATCGATCAAATAATATTGTTTCATAATTTGATTTATGCCTAATAATCACAGACTATCCATCAGGCGTAAAATAACTTCAACTGGCTTTTATCGTGAAATGAAAAATGCAGCTTTTCATTTTAAAACGCGGATATTAAGCCGATTATTTTTTTAATATCCTTGTCCAGGTAAACAAATATATTGGAGCCGCATCGCGACAATCGAGCGACGCGTCACAATCGAGCACCGGGGAGACAAAAAAGGAAAAGCACGTCGAGCGATCAAAAACGTCGAAATATCTGAACCATCTGATTCCGAAGTGGCGTGGAAACGTTCCGGCGCGTTTGAGTCGTTCCATATAACCGACAGATTCGAACTTACCACGTCTCTCTCTCCATCCGTTCATAACAAAACAAAGTCCACAACGTGCGTTCGATCATTAATTTTCCAGGGAAATTACTCGATCGTCGCTTCGGGAACGGCGGAAAAAAGGAAAACGAATTCGTAGACCCAACGAACGAGCATTATTATCAACCAGAGACAGGGAAAGCAATTTCAGTTACAAATAACGAAAGTATAAGCTAATAGCGATTTCTTGATTGAGGCTTCGTTAAAAAATTATTAAAAAATTAAATTAAAAAATTTCATATCATTCTGGAAAAATTATTTTCAGATGGGAGGGTCAATTACATTCATTTTTAATGAATAGACATGCCCCCAAAATTCGAGTAGGTGTTTCAATTTTTCGACGGAATTAAAAAGTTTCAAATCGTTCTACAAAAATTATTTTCAGATACGGGGGTAAATTACAAAATGCAAACAACGCGTATTTTAGTGAAGAATATATAGAAATTCCAAGAATATTCGAAAAGTTGGTCCTTAACTTCATACAATGAGAAAACACCCATAAAAGTGGTCCAATTTTCAAACAACCATAACTCCTACAATAGTGAATATATTTCATTGAAATTTTAGGAGAAAGTAGAGCTCGTGTATACCTATAAAAAAGTATTAAACAACTTTTCTGTACAATGTCAAACAAAATTACTAAAAATCGAAAAAGAACTTTTAAGAAAAATCGACAGGGAGTAGGTGCTAAAATTATCAATTATATAACCAATGTACGATTCGTATCACAGTAAATATCTACGGGACAATTAATACAAACATAATTTGTCTAACGTTAGCCGCGTTCGTTGTGGAAATATACTTGCGAAGATCTCGCCTGTCGGACAAATTGCATTCGTGCAAAAAATTACCGCGATCGTTCGTCGCGGGCGGGAGAATAGGCGAAATCGTGCGTCGGCCGACAGATAATTAACGCCGCTACTAATTAATGTTTCCCGCGTAATTACGGTCGCCTTACTGCCTCGCTCTATGCTCCGGGGTGAAAGAAGGATGGCTACATCCAATGTTTTATTAAACGTCGTCGGAACACCGAAAGTTTCCGCTGCGAGCGGAGTTTCTCTGATCGTTGACGCGCGGCGAGCGAAAAAAAAACAAACCAGCCGCGTGTTAATTAATTTTCGAACGCCCCATCAACGCGAATCGACGCTCGATCTTCGCGGGATTCGCACAGACCGCGTACAGAATATCGAGAAGTTTTTTCTGGAGCCGTTTATCCCGTATGTTCTATCGGCGAAAATATTGAACGTGCGGTTCGCGATACGATTCGATCCTGCCCAGAGTGTCACGATGCTCGAAAAATATCGAGACTTCTTCGATGGTATAATATTTGTCGAAAGGCCACGGAAATCTCGAATTATAGGGATTCACCGGAATTGTAATATCAGTAAAGGAAATTCTTAATTAGAGGGTAGTTTCACCTCTAAAAATTAAATAGCGTTTATTAAAAAGAAATTTCTTATATCGCCCGGTTTATTTCGCGTATGTTAATAGCAAGAGCGAAAAAAAACTCAAATAAAAAGACGGTCGTTAATATTTATCTGGCAAAGCGAAGAATTCAGCGCGTTACCATAATTTAGTGAGAAAATGTTTCTCTTGGCACAGATTAATCGCTAGCATATTCGCGCTTGCTCGATGGCGACCGAGGGTGAAATTCGGCGTGTTTGCCGAGACAACGTAGGAAAGGCGGAAATAAATAAGAGAACACGGTACTTGGACGAGGTTCGGCCTCCCCGTGGGTTTGTCGTACGCGTCGCAGACGATAGTGGCTGCCATCCAAAAATATTCCTCCGGCGAAACGCTTATTTCGACGCGGTGAGAGCGGTTGCGTCGAAGGGAGAAGACAAACAAGCAAGAAGCGTTCCGGCCCCGTCGCTCGGCTGTGTACCAGACATAAGTATGCAGTTTTCGTTCAGGAAGAGTCGGAGATTTCGGGAAAATTTATTCGCCGGACAGAGTTCTCGTTTTGCGGCGCGACGCGTGACTCGATACGACGCCGCGAGGGATGGACTCCCGCTGTCACGACGCTCCGCAACCATAACTGCGTTAGGCGCCCCCACCAACGACAGAACGCGACGATCCTTTACGATCCTTCACGAGGATTTCTCAAGAATCAGAGTCTTCCAAATTTCGATATTTCTCCCTGTTCGATAATGATTCTTAAAATGAACCCTTGACGTAATTCGTAAATCACAACTTGGGGGATCACCCTTAGAGCTAGCAAAGCGTATAAACATCTGCTAGTGTGGAAATTCGCCTGCACTGTACGAAAACTGAACATACCAAGAGCGATGTTCATTTTAAGAATCATTACTGTACCACCTGATCTTCCTCCTATTTTTTCGGTAGTTGCTTCTACCTCGATTGGAGAATTTAATGCCTTTGAGAAACAGTACACAAATATTACTAACAACATCTGTGGTTGGACTGTCTTTTTTGATAGTACTTACGAATTCAGACAATTTTGAGCCTTGCATTTGTTCGAGATTAAGCTAAATCTACGTTGAATCTAGGGTTCATTTTTGTCGGAATAGATCGAATCTGAATTGGATTCAAATAGGATGTCTATCGGATCGCATTACTTGAACGAGGGTTAATGACTGTTGCTTGAAACAAGGAACTGCTACAACAGCTCCCAAACCACATAACGCTCGTCACCCCTATGTTCCACCACCTTCTACGGATGACTCGCGATTACAGTGTTCCAACGAGGTCCATGTACTCTCATTAAAATTACATCAACGTCGCTGTACGGAGACCACCGCCGCCTACTTATCCCGAGTGAAATGCGGTTAGAGATTTCCGACAGCCACTTCGCTCGTCCACGGCTGACCCATTGGATAAATGCGGGGGCGCGATAAGGACCATGGGAGAAAGTGCTCGGGCTGCAGTTTTAGCCCCGTGTCAAGGGGAAACCTGAACTTTCCCTGCTCTTAGGCACGCTGAAAATTAATGATACGCTAATATCTGATATCCGGGACTCACCCTAACACAGGACACTGTCAAGGAGGGTGAAACTTCTTCGACGAAATAAGAAATAGCCAAAACCGATCTAATCGCTGAAACTAATTCTCAAAATGTTGATTGAAATTATTAGAAATAATAAACTAAATTTAATGAAAGATATAATAATCACTTTACTACCTTATTATCAGTAATTAAGTCTACATATTTGTTCTATGAGTTTCGGAACACTCTGTATATATAAAAGTAAAATAGAAACAGTAATAATTCTGTTTTGAATCTTACGCTCGCTTTGTTATTCCCGGTTTCATGAAAGACCACGTATGGTAAGAGACACGCATGCAAGGCGGTTAGGGTGCAGAGGGAATTAGGGACGGCAAATCCAATGGAACTGCTTATATACACACCTACTCCCGATACAATCGCGCAGTTCCATCGAATTTGATGTTTCGCGGCGATACGAATCGCCAGGTACGTGTCGAGCACGTAGAAGAATCCCATTAAATCTGATGTTTCTAATTCGCAGCTCGTCGCCCATGTAAGCACCGCCCATGAGATTTAAAGATATTACTATTCTATAGATTTTAATAATAATTTATTAACGTAGAACACGCCTAAAGGCACGTAACTTCGTAGAATGTGGCAAATGGCAGCGTGTAGAAAGTGATCTTTAAATAGAAACTATGGGAAAATTTTAATACAGTCTTGCATTATACACGACACAGCAAAGAATAATGGACCATTTTATGGTAAATTAATAACAGTTTGAATCTTGAGTTATTTCAAACAAGATAATTCGCGGTCGAAGAAGTTAAACTGGGAATACTGCAGACGTTCAACAGTTTCCCAAAACTGCTGCCGTTCTGTTGGCTTTCACTAATATTCCCTCTACGTTGCTGCCCGCTAATGAAGAGTTCTGGGTTGTGTTTAGCAGCCTGCTGTCTGTCCGCTTATCCATCTCTGTCCGTTCTATCTGTTCCCACGGTTGAACGCCACAACCCGAGTGCCGACCTAGCCGAAACCACGGTGAAAAATTTTGCTCATACTTGGTCTTGAACTTCTCTCGATGAAATGCTCGCGAAATAATCGAAAACGATTCCCGGCGACTATCGTATCTTCGAAATGTGCTAAACTAATTGAATTGCTAATTGGGAGGAATTAATTTAATTACGAGGAACGGAGACACAAACGAAAGCTGATACGCAACAAATGGTTCACTCCAAATGGCTTCGGGATAGGAAATTGTTAACGCCGCTGTACATGCGTTAACAAACAAACTTTCGGTTATTTTTTCTTTTATCGTAGAACTATTAGCATCGGGTATGGTTCTGAGATTAAATGGTAAATTTCAACTCGTAAATTGTACTTTCTTCGTAACAACGTTGCGTATTTTTTTATGAGGTTGTTATTCGTAACTAATAGGAATGTCTTTATACGTCAAAAAGAACAATATGACGATTCAATTTTCTACATTCCGGACGTAGTACAATGTAGCGCGTTTTCTAGGAAAAGATCGATATTTTCGATAGCTCGCGAACTTCAATTCCATCCGCGGAGAACGACCAAGTTCTATATTTCACCGTCCCGAAGTTGAATAATTACGTGGACAGGAAAGGATTCCATAAAACATGACAAAAAGGAAACGAAACGGCGACCGACTTATAGGGCCAGGAAGCGTAATTGCTACGTCCACGAAACCATCGACTTTCATACCTCGATAACTCGACGTCCCCGGTTTCAAAGGAAAGAGTTATCTTACCTTCGATATTGGATATCAGAAGGAACAATAATTCCCGGAGGTCTTTTCTGCCCGTAAGCAGAAAGGAAGCCCTCGAACCCTTTCCCTGGAAACTCGCGACGGCCGTTCGTTGCCCGGGGATTCCAATTTGGCATCGACGAAACGATTCGACCGACGCTAAACGATCCCGGGACAAGAAACATCAAAGCGGGTTCGTCCACGTTGCACGGGAATACTAAAAAAAATCTGGATGAAATGCTAATATCGCTATTTTTGAATTTATCTTCGGACGAGAGAGATACGTAATCGTTGAACAAACACGATTCGTTAACACGAATTTATCATCGACCAGGCACGGTTAATTAAATAAACGCTACAGGCAAACGGTAGCGTTAGACAGCGTTGGGCGTTCAATTAAAAATTTAATTTGCCAAAGTGAAAAGAGAAGAAAAAGAATTCTTTCAAAAGAATTTAATTTTCTTGCGCCTTTAAAAAAATAAATGATTCTCGTCCTCGAATAACCCCTATTTCATACTTTCAGTTCTTTGCTTCCTGTAAATTACATTAAATGAACTCGTATGGGAATACCTATTGCATTATTCAACCATGAATCGACCCGTTAAATAAAGAATTCCTACTATTATTTCCTTGTTCCTATAATTCCGCATCATACAATTTTACCGTTTAATGATTCTATCGTAATCGACTTGTATATCGCGCGTCCGCGAGAAGTTGACAAGCAGGACGGTCAACTTCGTTTGCTCCGCCCATCTCAACTTTTGTAGTACGTCATTGGAAATCTAAGCACCAATCAGAGCCGCGTCCCTCACGCTAGCCAACTTCTCGCGGACGCATAGTACATATTTCGTTTGTCTGCTCGTTCCAGTCAAATAAATTCTGTTAGGATTTTCGGAATATCCTTGTAGACACGTAATGGTCCAGGATTTCAATTTAACGAGACGATTTGACTAATGCTGACCGATCCTGCGATGAGGGGGCATCAAAGGGAGACACCCCGCAAATAATTTTTCTCGCAGAATCCCTTTAATTGCAGAAACGTCGTCGCGCAGCCCGGTCTCGTTCTATTGTGTGATTAACATTTTAATTAATACCGCTCGCCGTCCGAAAGACAACATTTTTACCCTACCCCACCGGTCGTGTTCCGTTCCGTCGCGCAGAAACGCTGGTCTCGTATAAATGTAAATTGCAATATCCTTCTCATAAAGAGCGCAATTTTGTATCCGGGCCGGAGTGAGTAACGCGCGTCCATGTTGTAACTGTATGCGCCGGCTTTGCGCCGACGAGATACGAGATAATATAAAATCCGCTTGTACTGCAATTACGTATGCCAGTCGTGAGTCGGTGTACGTACGCTCTGCACACGAACGGATCGAGCAAATCAGGAAACTCTCGTGGCCCTCTTTGCGCGCGACAGCGACCGTGTCCGACGAGGATATCTTCCGCGATATCAATTTAACGCGTTTGTGCCTCGAGCTTTGCCGTCCCGCGAACTTCCCGAGTCTCGAAACAGTTCGCAAAGACGCCAGAAGGATTATCCGTACCGTGAATTTATTACCAGCGTACTGAAAAAGTCGAACGACGGTTTTTCATGAACCGTTTATCCTCGGAAAAAATCAATTTCGAAGCTATTTAGGACGCGTTATTTCACCGAGACTGCACACAATGTACGAAAACAATGGTTTATAATCGAAAATAACGTTACTTCGTAACTAGCCTGGTATGTTTTTGTGTATAAATGAACCGAAGGTACGTGAACGGGACTCGCGAAGCTTACATACATATTTTTTAAATTGATTTTCACGGAAACAAAGAACCTTAGAAAAAGTTATATTCCGTGTTTTCAATTTCGTTTCGCGCGTGGAATTTTTTCGGCACCCGTATTTTTGCGTTTCGAAAAACATGATGGAATTCGGGAAATAAATTGCGCATCGTACGTTAAAAATATATCAATTATGAACCAAATAATCTGATTGGAAATCCTCCACCGTTCGAATAATGTCTAACTATGCGTTGATTTTTCTACTTAATTTTGCGTCGTAACGACGTCTTTCGCATTTAGCTTCAAGATTCTGCTCGCACTCGTTGATTAATAAAATAATAATGGTTTTACTTGACACTGTCGAATTATGGACGTTCGTAAAAGTATATCCGGTCGGTATAATTTTGCTAGTCGCCGTAAACGCTCGAAGCCCTCAAGATAAGCGTACCGAGTGTCACGAGGGAAGAGAGACCAGTACAATTCCAGCGATAAAACGATCTCTAGCAACGGTAACCACCGTGAAAGCGAGTCAGCTCGAAACCAAGCAATCGGGGACCGATCGAGGAATAATTACCGCAGCTGGCTCCCAGCGAAATCGCATTACGATCTCTTCTACTCGGGAAGGAAGCAAATCGACGGGCTTCGGGCCGAATTATCCGGTTAGCCCGTTCGCCCGTCCCGTAAATCTGATTCGACCTCGAAAGTGTACGCAGCCCGCAGCCCGTCCCCTGTTACGGGAACGTGGTTACCGTCTATTAGAGAATTGGGTTACGTCAACGTCATTGATAACAGGTCCTCGCCGCTTCCCGTCAAAATCTATTGTCCCGTCGTTTAATATCCCGAGACCTGATTCTCCTTCGATCGTCTCTCCTTCTTCTTCCGTCGTCGCGAAAAGATCGGGACCAATCGCGAAGGGTCACCGAAGTCTGCGATCGAGAGAGACGCGCTAGGCGAATTTTACAGCTTCCATTTACCTCAGCCTCCGCCATAAAATTCGCCCTTTTAGTCGTGTGACAAGAATTGCGATCGAGGTTCAAACATGGAGGCCCCTATCGATCGAAGGAACCCCGACTTCGCGTTCTTCGAGAGCCGGGAATACTTCGACCCGCGTACAACGAGTGCAGGGTCGCTTTCACCGGGGGTTTTAACAGCTCGGGTTCATTAAAATATAAGATTCTATTCTGAGTAAAAATGGCTCGAGGTACGATGGAAAGGAAAAGATCAATCTAGAGAATTTAAGAAAACTATGGTTTTCTTTACAAACAAGATATAACGATTCAATAAAAGCTGCATCGAAGCTATTCCGACTTGGTGAAACGGTTCAAATTACGCGGGTTGTAAAGCTCGACATTAAGTTATCTCCGGTATGGATTACATTTAGTTTGTGGTCTCCTCGTGTTACTAACGTTGCATGCAATTGTCGGTAACTACTAACCTATTATATGTCGCATCTAAAACCCAAGAGGAGAGCTATTATTTGAGTTACTACCGGTCAGTCTACTGATATCGCCTGTTACTTTATGATTAGACATAATTTCCAATCGTTGGAATAGAACCTCGATTATTGAAGGAAAGCCCCATTTAATGTACAAAGAATGATCACTGAGTAACAAATAAAATTGGGCGTAGTAACGAGTCTATTGCACGTTCAATTTGTTGCCTCGATCGTTCCCAGAATTTTCAGAAAGGTACCACTGTAATTCCTTTAACAGAATTAATCTGTTCATTTAAAGCTGGTACCAATTTATGAATACTTTAGACTGCTTACGAATTTTTGACGATCTTGTCCAAGGAAATGGGAGTAGACTGTTGGACGTTTCAATCTTATTAGAATAAGAGAAGGAGCTTCGTACGTAATTCCGTAACGATACGTCTCGCGGCTTATTTACTTTTCGCGTTGAACGCGGTTGGTGACAAACCCTAACGAGAGTTTAAAAATTCATCGTCGCTGCCGCAAAAAAGAAAAGGTGAGCGGCAATTAGTCTAACTGGAATTTTCATTCCGGGCAGAAAGAACGATGGCACGAAACCGAGAGAGGCCGGAAATACCGCGGTATCTCCGCCGGACTTAACAATGTGGCGTATTCATACATTTTTCAGAACCCGCGAGAGGAAAAGAACGAAACGCGACGCCGCGCGAATTTGAAAATGAAAATGTCGAATTCGTTTCGTCTGTCATAGACGAACATTCGGAACCGTGTAAACGAAGCTTTTTCATCAAATATTTACGCCGAAGGATTATCTTTATTCGATCTTCTGGCGATAATTCATCGAATCCGCGAATAGATAACTAACGGACAGATTCCGATTTCCTGCTTGTTCAACTTTTTTTTACATTTTTCGAACGCAAAGGGAAACGCTGCACGTTCGATATATTTTTTGCGCTGTACGTTTCGCAACTTTTAAAACCGATGAAAAAAATAGGGAAAAAACTGTTAATAAATGAGAACATTCCAATAAATCGGGCAGGAAAAGTTTTTATAGAACGGAGAATGTATTGGTTTTTAACATGCGTACGCGTTTAACTGTATCGTATAATATGAAATACATATTTTAATGTATGGATCGCGTTGATAATTTCTAGCGTCCGGGAAGAGGAATTGTTTTATTTGCCTGCGACTTTAAAATTTAATTACTGGCGTTGTAAATCTTCTGTGTAAAAATATTAAATAGTAAATTAAAATATCTAAAAAATTGAATTTGTACACAAACTAGATTTGCAGAGAGACGAATATGATTTGGAAAAAGATTAATTTCGATCTAATGTTGTCTCGATCAACTTTCTAAAAATCTTTCCTGTAGTTTGACTCGCGAACAACGATCTTAGCAATCGAATACATTCTCAAAGGTTGCAGGGGCACTCGTGCTCATTGACAACGTCGAGCGCAATTACCGTGCGCCCTCGATCATAGTGTGTAACTGATAACACTGTCCCGTTCGCTCTCGTCGTAGGGGTGCGCGAAATAATGGAGGAAAAATGGGCATCCGTCATTTATGCATCGGCGAGTCATCGAGATTTCTGGCCGATCAGGCACGAAGTGGAATTGAAAAATCAACGCGGCGTACTGGAAATTTGCAAAGCTGATTCGCCTACCGCGTTTATTCAGTCACGTGTTATCATAGCTTTCAGTACGGTGTGTCCAAATGCTACGAAGCAGTGGTTCTCAATGAAAAAAACCATACAGCCCCTACCCTTTTCCGTGGATCGTACTGTATTTCTTAGCTTCGAAAAATATTCCCCCAATATTATAATTAATTCTAATACTCTAATTTATTTAACGAAAAAGAGAAACAGGAAGACGTTTTAAGTAAAATCTGAGATCGGATTCGAATGCAGCGCGAAAAGCTCTGCGAGCAACGACGAACTAAAATTTGTTTTAACGCTCTTGAAATCTAGTTTTAAGTTGTCTCTCTCACCCTTAGAGTCGCTTTATTGCGTCGCGTGTCGCCTCGAAGCTCGTAGCGTCGCGGAGAGCGACTTGTTCATTTAACAGATAGTTTCGTAATCGATACCGCTCGACAAACGACTCCCGGTATCGAGGATGCGCTCGTAACTTTTTCCCGCCACTTTCCCTCTTTCCTTCCACCGCCTATCGTCGATTTACGCCGACAGTAAATTCCGCGGGCCCAGCCATCGTAAACTTCCATCGGTCTGGTTACGCGGAGGAAATCTGCCTGCCCTTTCCACTCGCTTTTCCCACGTTTTCTCTTTCACCTCCCGTGTCTGGCCGATCGACCGATCGAAACAGGTCGTTTCGACTGTAAATAGATGCAACGAGGTCGATCATCGGAGATCGACGAATCGTCGAACGAAATTCGGTACGGTGGCGTCGCACGAAGCGAAAAACCCTGGGAATATCGTTATCCTTGGTCAACGTTCGGAACGACGCGACGCCGCGCCGTGAAATTCGACGTTCCTTGTCGTCGACGGATCTGGGTTTATACTGGTCTAATATTTAAACGCGTTAACGTATTGTACGTGCACGTGCGAACGTGTAGCGACCACGTGTGTTGGGATTATATTGCCCGTGTTTGCCTGGACATCGCTGGAGTGGAGTATTCGTAGCTGGGGCTAGTTGGGTCACTGGGAAACGTAGTTGACGTAATACCCCGTTATGTACCGAAGAAACATATCTGTTTCTTGAGTAATCAATCACTGATTCCGCATGTAACATCCTCTAATTGCTTCTAATAAATTCCAGCTTCCGGTGCTTGACAGTGTTTGCGCAAGTTTGAACATTTTATTCGACAAAATTAGTGATGAAAGGGAGTACGCAAATTTCTCAGGATCCAGTAGGTCGATTGACTTCAAATGAAAGAATCTTTGGCAAACATGTCTTCGTCGTTCGAACTAGTGATTTCTAAAAAACATTGAGTCTTACTATTTTTTTTTAATATGGTAGAGATGAAGAGATATAACGACACTTTTTATTAAGGGGACCTTCTTCGATAATCTATAGCTCGTGCAATTTTCATTATTTTTACTTGGAGAAAGTACTATGCATGCTCGAAACATCGGTGAATACGTGTACAGAATCCTAATATAAAGCAGTATATGGACTTCCTTTGAAAAAATAACAAAGAAAGGTCTAAGAATCGCGCGTCTAGGAATATCCTCGAAACGGCACGACTCATCCAACGATAAAACCACGTAACTCGTTATCGTCCAACATCGAACGACATTCCAACGTTCGACCAGTCAGCCCTGCCAACTGTCTCTAAATTTCATTTAGAAAGCGGCCCTCTTTGCACGAGCTTGTCGCGATCAAAAGCCAAGGGATCGCGTCAGCCTGGCGAGGCTCCCATAAGATATTGAAGCGCCGTTGTGTCCCCGACGCAGAAAGTCACGCGACGGGAGTCGGATGCCAGCGTGAACGTCACTCGTTCGATTGAACTCGAAGGCTTTCGGGACGGATTATCGAGACTTCGTTGCTGTCGCTGAGTCGACGTGCTCGGGCGGTTAGGCGCTCCAGGAATTCCTAGCCGGGGAATGATCGATACCTTGGGTTTCCCTCTCGTCTAGGACTTCGACAGTCGCGTGTCCGCGCTGCGACAAGAATTCGAACTCTCCGATTTCGGGAACGGACCGATCAACGGGGACGTTCCGCCATCGAGCGTTCCGCGGTCCTCCGATCGACAGCCATTGCTTTCCGAACCGAAGAACAACAATTGAAATCGGTCGGGATTATTCGCGGGAGGAACGTAATTAGCTATCGATATACAATTTGTCACGATCTTAAAATCTCGACAGTACAAAATATTGGAACTATTTCTTTCGTTCCCGGCATTGTGTGTTCCGCGATTTCATTATACGAAGAAGAGAGCCATGCATCGAAGAAAAGGAGTAACGTGTACGGAGATGCGAGCACGAAGGCGCGAAGAAAGCGACGTAACGGTCCGTGTTATCGTTCCAGGGATCATCAAAGGAGTAGCAGGGAAACGAGACGGCCGTTGCGTTTTCGGGGCAACGGTAAAAAGACGCTCTGGACGGGCGACGGGTCTTTCGAATGGCCAATTCGAGGCCACCGCGATTCCACCGGGAACAGAAAATCCCTTCCGGTATGGTGGTTAACTTTGGGCGAGTCTGCGGGGATCCAGCGTGGCGTAACGTGGGAACAAAAACCGGGAGGAGAAGAATCCCACGGGCACGGGACAGATATCGCGTGGCTCCATTGTCGGTAGCGATTTCACGAACGTGAGGAGAGAATCCGTCTAGCAAGCGCGGCGGCCGAGGAAAGAATGGAAAAACAGGAACGCGAATACGACGAGACCCGCGAACCCGTGGACGCTTCGACCACGATAATAATACATCCAGCCGGAATAACCAAACGCCCACGGGCTATTGATTTTTGTCGATGTAATAGATTTCAACAGAATATAAATCTGCCGATGGGGCGGTGAATTAGCGGCGAACCCGTGTATCCGTATGACGGGTGCGACCGCGTGTCCGCGAACCGTGTACACAAGAGCGTATAGGATTATCCCTTTTAATCTGCCAACGAATTTATTTCGGCTCGGCAGCGCCGTGAATTATCGGAAAAAGAAAACAACAAGCGCGGAATTCAAAGGTGTTCGCTGCGATCATTATCCCCTGCTTACTCTTGTACGAATGTACGTTTCATTTGCCTCTCTCTATGCCCTGGCACACATTATTCCAGGACAGAATCCGCAGATTTCATTTGCGACTAACGAATAGAAATTTTAAATTTTTACAATTTTATTTACTAATCGTGAATAAAATTTGCCCAACTCTGTTCCAGAACATGTGTACTGGTTCTAAGTGTGTACAGGAGTGTCACTGATTTTTTTCAAGTAAACTCTACTTGGTCTCGTCTGGCCATATACGGGATACGTTCCACTTGTTCCATAAACGTTTATCAAATCGTCTCATCCAATACTGTTCACGATTCCTGCCAGAAACAATTTTTATTTCATCCATGAATACGTTCCTTCAGGTCTGATCAGCCTCCGATATCGTCCGCTTACTCTTGTCCGACCATTCGTGCGTACGTTCTACTTGTTACTATAAGATTGGTATCGTGAACATTGATCCAGTATTTTTTAGTCGTAGATCCCATGAACGTCTATTAAAATAATTTTTATTTCTCCTATGAATACATTTCTCCGAGTCTGATCAGCCTCGGACATCGCCTACTTACTCCTGTCCGACCATCGCAGGTACGCTCTACTTGGTCGTACAAGTGTACGCGCTGATACTAGAAGAGGAGAAAGAAAGATCGCATCTGGAAATTTATGCCTCTTATGAGGAACGTTCTACTATGAATAAGAAAAAATATATACAGTGTTCATCTGAAACATCCGACGCAATCGCACTCGTATTTCCATACAGATCTAATCTTTCTCCTTTTTATTCCCGGCCGACCGTACGCAGATACGTTCTACTCGGCCGTACGTGACCAGGCACTTGTATCCCGCGAAGAAATGAACGATCGATCCGGGGTCGAATAAAACGTTGCACCGTGAAAAGAAAGAGCGCGCGTGTACACGGGATCCGATAATTTTTTCCACGATAGCGATCCTCACTAGCACTGACTAAATCGTGCCACCTAAAACGATTCTGAATTCTTCGTAGGGCGGACGGTATCTTTCTCCCATGAATAAAATCCCCCGCGACCCTGAACGATCGGCGCGACATAAATTCCCGTCGCCCCCGCAATGACCGGGAAAGCAACACAAAAGGCGGCCGCCCGCAAAACGATACTGCCATAATTTCTTCCCTATCGATGCCCAGATCGCGAACAACGATAACGTAAGCGGCCGTGTTCGCAAATCCACGTCAACCGGAACTCGAATTGAATTCGAATGGGAGCTCTGCCGAGGCGAGAAGAAGAAAATTTATTCTACGCGTTGGAGGGCCGGCGCGGATTCCGCGGGGATAAAGGTATCAGGGCGTATTCAATGAAGAGGGCCTACCGGTCCGTTATTAAGAAACCCGCCAGACCCTTCGGCATAGCAAACGCCCGAGACGGGGAAAACCTGAATACCGATACGCACTCGACAGATCGATCGACGAGCAGCGGGGGCGAGATCGTCGCCGGTCCTCCCTCGCCCCGGCCTCGTTTTCACTCGCGCGGTTGTATCAAAACCTGGGATACGTCCCTGAGCGCGCCAGGGATTTTCGTCGACAATGAATTAGGATTATTGGAGGACATAATGGAAACGGATACGAGACTCGAGTATCCGGCTCGGTATAAATAGAATCGCAACGAGGACACTTCTTTTCGTTCGCGTTCTCGTTAAGGAATCCTCCAATCGCAGTGATTACGCCCGTGTCTTTGTATTTCGACGGGTCCATCCCCGCTCCTATGACGGATGTTGCGCCGCGTCTGTCTGCTCGCCCCCCGGTCTTTGACGGCGGTATTCGCAAACAGCTGTAAAATAGTTTTCGGTCAGAGAGACCTCAAGCTGCTTTGGACCTGAAACCGTATCGCAAGGTTCGAGAGGCGGAGAATCGCACAGTCTCGAAAGCGTTCGGTCGAATCTTCGAAGACAAGCTACTTGAGCCAGCCGAGTTAGAACAGCTCGGATCCAACGATTCGCGACTGTTGCGCTAGATTTAAATGAGATGGATTTCGTGAAAAATAAGTCGAAAATGAAAGAGCGACTAAAGTAGAACTCGTAACAGGAAGAATCGAGTATTCGAAATCGTTAAACCTAATGGTGGAAGTTAATAATAATTTTACCGAAACGTTAATATTCTTACGTGAATTTCATTCGCTGTACGTCCGCGTAGTTTTTGCCATTTCGGAAAATACGATAACAGCGAAATTATGCCCCGAAACAGCAGTGATTGTTGGATTTTAAATTTCGAAATAGTCGCCTTTGTTCCCATCGCGTAGCATCCGTAATATCGAGCTATCGATTCGACTTAATCTCTTGCTTCGCGCGTACCTACGGGCGTAATTCCTCGGTTTACGTTTGGAAAAATGGTCGCGAAGCAGGATGCAGGCGACGCTTCTTTTTTTGCCGTCGGACGCGACAATAAAACTGTCCGGAACAGAATGTCGGTGCCCCGTTACGTTTAATCGCATATTTATGCGCGCTACGTTTCGCGGAGAAAGCGAAATTAATTCTGCGGCCTGGGTTCAAGAAGCTCCGACGCGAAAAATAATTACCGAGGCCGGCGTGCAGCTGCAGAGGCCGCGATCTGTTTCGGACTCCGAAACGCGCTCTGAATTACGGACGAGCCCGACGCTGTAAAGTTTCCATCGCTGAAGATATCCCGGAAGAAACGGAAACCGTGATTGGAATTTCGAGGAGGATTAAATATACGATTCCCCCGTGTTCGTGTAATTTTCAAAACACAAACTTTTTTATGTTTAAAAGTTTAAACGCTTCGTTCTATGCGTGGAATTGCTCGATTATTATCAACATGTAACCGTATCGCTTCCCTTCGTTATTGGAAAGTGAAGGACGGCCGGACAATACGACAAGTCGTACAAAACGTAACTAATTAATTAACGTTGCAGTACCGTAACGATCAATTATATAACCGGGGCCGATTCATGGCAAGCAGCGTGACTTCTCAATTCGCTATAAAACCGACGAGCGAGACGGGGCGAGAGGGGGGGAGAGCAGGACAAAAGGCGACAAAGGAAGACGGTCCATCCGCTCACGACTTCCGCTGTTTTCCGAGAGCAAATCCGAGCTGCGCGGATATAACGAAGAAAAATTAAACGATGAAGTACAAGAAAGCCTGCAAATACGACAGAAGCAGTCGCGGCGAAAACGGTCCGGGAAAAAGGGACAAAGAAAGAGAGATGAAGGAAACTAGAATCGGCCAGGGGGGGGGGGGGAAGAAAATAGAACGGGACCGAAGACAATGGAAGGGTTGGTCGGTAGTACCGCGATAAGAAAGAGAAAGATGGAGGACGTCCGTTGGTTACATGCTCTGTGACGAAGTTCCCCTGAGAGCACTTAACCAAAATACAATGTGTATACGTTAAATATTAACACTGTATAGTTGCAATAATGTTTCTTATTTATATTAGTTTTATCTTCTTAATTCAGTTTCGTAAATTCGATTTATCTTTTAAAAATAATATGTTCCGTATTTCAAATAGTTTCGAATATTTGATAACCTGAGAGCTTTGAGAATTAATTGTTCTAAAAGTTAATTCGATGTTTTAATATTGAGAAGGAATGCCACAAATGTCGGTGATATTTTAACGAACGATAGGATTCGCTTGCATTGTTTAGTTCTTTTTTTTTTGAGGGAAAATATTTTGTGTGTAAATTAAAACAATAGTGAGCTTGTTGGGTGGTTTGCTTCATTTTTGGCGTTAGGATGGATGAGCACCTAACCCAGACTACGAGGAGAAGAAAAATAGAACGGGGAGAAAAGACAATGGAAGGGTTACTCGGTAGCAGCGCGATAAGGGTAACAAAGAAAGAGAAAAAGAGAAAGAACGACAGAGAAGGATAGAGAGGAAGGGAAGCCAGGTCACGGGGCTTATAATTAACGTTAGTTTATTCGGGAACCGCGGCGTTACGACAGAGCTTGAAACATGATAAACTCGGCCGCGATTGTTCAACGAGGAATTTCGACGGACGACGCTCCACGAACGAGGAAAAACGTTCAGCGTCCCTCTGTCGGGTGAATTGCTGTACACGGAGTCTCTCGGAAAGTTTTGCTTTATTAGTTTGCTTATTAATTCGTTCGAATTAACTAGACGACCTGCGCGTTACGTTGTACTACAGCGAATATTGCGTAATATTCGAAGTACCCGTCGTAAACTGTTCAAATTGAAATACGTTGGCGTCCTCGTGAAAATAGGGAAAGGGTTAAGTCATCGTCAGGACTTTGAAAATTTGTGATCTTCACCGATTCTCACGAAAACTATTTGCGAAGTTCAGAATGATACAATAAATCGAGTAAATACATTCCCATTTTCTGTAATAAACTATCTTGCTCAAAGACGATGGTATATTTTTTGTATGCTGAACAGAAATATATTTATTATATTTGTTAAAAAAAAAGCTTGAAGCTTTCACTGCACTTATAGCAGTAACTGTTTAAATTAAACAAGTTTTAGATAGATGTAACAACAGATAGGTTGGATGTTATCACGTGTCTGACCATATATGGGTCGATACCATTTATTTCTGTTCTAGGTTTATCTCTGTTGAACTTATACTTTCGCGTATATTCCCGCAATTTCTTTGCGGCTAGTCGTCGCGAAGTTAACCAGGATTAATAAAAATTCCGAAAGTACGAACAAATTTACTAGAAATTCCACTGTAAATTTTAAAGTTTTAAGTTTCTGTTCACTCCCTGAGGAGGGAAACTTTAAAACTTGAAACTAGACTTCTCCCGCCATGAAGCTCGAGAGACCACTTCTTGGAATGAAGTTTAAAAAATCACTTCGCGCTAACATTATCAGTCCATGCAACGTTAGCGTGGTATATTAATATAAACTCGACGACCTGACGTTTATATCCCCTTGAAAAGAAAATTTACGAATTTCTATGCGATAAAAAAGATATTTATAATGCAGAAACATAACGATCGTAGTTATTCGCAAAAAATTAAGAACGACAAAATGGCTGCTTGTAGACCCCTGTATCTGTAAATAGTTTTCCCGGGGGAGGTTTCTAAAGCGTTTCCAAAGAGAGACGATGAGACGAAGGGCGAGGAGGATGGGACACGCGGAGGTCGGTTCAGGTCGTTAGGGGATTGTCGAGCATCCTGGATATTGGCCCTGATAATGGCCCGTCCTCGCGAACGCTCGTTCACGCTCCGGCCGGAAACCCTCGAGAGCGTTCCTCTTCTTCTTTCCTCGAGTATACAACCTGTGTAACACGGGCGACCTTCTTAACCCGTCTCGTTAGAGGCGCGAACCGGGATAAAGATGTCTCCCGCCGACACGATTAAAACGACGAGATTCCGCGCGTGTGGGATTCGAGAGCAAGGTTCCTGACACGAACGGATCGAAAGAAGAAGCCTCGATCCACCGCGAGGCGATTTTAACAAGCGTTTCCGGTTTACTATTTATCGTGGATGAACGAAATAATTGGTGTCCCATTCGACGAGATGCTTTATCTACGTACAAATGAGACGCTAGCTCCGTTCACGTCCGCCCTTAAGCCGACTTTATCGAGGTTCGTGAAATTTTTCATTGGATCTCGGACAGTTTCTGTTCCCGATATTAATTAACGACGGTAGTCGACGGGGACTGCAGATTGCGGAAAGTAAATATTTGATTTCCATCGGTGCAACCCTTTTTTAAACAAGCATTTCATCGCGCGATAAACGAAACGAAAATTTTACGAGTAAATTCTATAAATGCGATTTAAAGAATGGTCGGGAGCAACGATTTCGGGTCTATTAAAAATAAATTAATTGTTGGCGGAACGGATTTTAAATTCGCGCGCAACATAGGGGACGGGACTCTGTCTCTCGGCGTGTTCGTGGATTAAAATTGTAATCTGGAATTAATTCGACGTCGTCAAGCTTAACGTCAGTCGAAACGACAGCCAGGACAGAGTTGAAATTCCATCGTTCGAATATATTCAAGCCCCCGTTCAGGCTCCCGTCGCGCGCCACGACCGTGGACGTCACCTCGTGATCCTGGCTTGATTATTTAAGCGACGAAGATGTTCGTCTCGAACAACGTCAGGGGCTGCCTCCAGCTGAGGGCACGAAAACTCGATAAATCGCGTTATCGTCCGTCACACTGACGCGTAATCGTTTGCGGGGGATTAATAACGGTGTGAATCCCACAAATGCGAATTCTTCCCGACGATAACCTCGGACAGTGACGGACGAACATAATCGTGCAATTCCAGCCAATTGGGATTCAACCCAAGGAGCAGAACGACACCAAAATAATCGCCTACTTAATCATTAACATCACTCATTATCTCTCTCGCGAAGGGTAGGTCTGCTAACTGAACAAATCGTCAAAATTTTTCTGAGATATCTCTGACGCAAAGGGCTGCACACAACGATGGAATAACGTTAAATCTTTAAAATAATACTTTTAATGACAGAAAAAAATTATCAAAGACTGCCAGAATTCGTGCCTTAGAAAAATCACATTTTAAAGCTACGAGAGTAGTCTGTGATTTTTCCCCCGCCGGATGATATTATACTTTAACGCGATATTCGATTTTGCTTTTCTCGTATCGAGGAATTTATAATGTTAAACGTAAAATTTGCCTAGGATATATTGATTTCCAACTGTCACAATATCGAGGCAGAGATATGCGAAATATTTTATGACATGCACAATTTCAGTATGAGAAATGCAATTCGTACCTCGGCGATGGAAGCACGATACGGACAGATAATTAATACGAATTACTTATTCCGCTGTTTATGAAGCCCCGGCGGCTTCATTTAATACAGCATCAAATGATCCACTTAACGCGTCTGTAATTGAAACGTCGATACGCAAACGTTTGGAAGGAATTAGCAGCGACTGAATAAATTTGTTCCCGGAAATTCGATTTTAATCCTTTGAATCTCGATAAAAATGTTTATTTTGAGATTATTCGAATACTTTGATCGCGTAGTTATCCGAATGGCTTTCGAATACTGATCGTCGTAAATTCCTCAGTATATTCGAGAACGTCCGTCGCTGTTTTTATTTTCTATTATTTTCTCAAGTCCGTAATGTTCGTGTGCGATAAATATTTGTCGATGCGACTACGCAAACTATCGTGCTAATCATGATTTAGGATAACGCTCGAGATAAAATCTGTACCGTTCATTAAAGCCCATTGGAAACGATCCGAGTTAATCGCCGGGAAAGACAATTTACGAAAATTTCCACGCCAAGCGGAAAGTTCGAATTTCACGGGGGAGGAGGGGTGAAACAATTATTGGCCGCGGGAGGAAAAAAGAAGAAATCGCGAAACATTTAATTCGAACTCACGACCTCCATGGGGAACGAGCGCACTTTTCCCTGAAAATACACGCGTTGACGGTACAATGGGCCCTCGTCGAGCCTCGACGATCTCTCAAAGCTTGAACACCGTACGCTTTGTTCAACAATTTACACACTTTCCGTTCGCAGTTGCGTGCGGCGACAACAGCGGCAAACCGAACGACTTTACGGTGAACTCGTTCCATCGCTTAAAGAGAAGTTCACCTTTTTCCCAGTAGAAAAAATCGTTGCGACCGAAACTCAATGTTTTTGTAAATCTACTTTTTCTAAAACGTTAGATCGAAATTGAAAAAAGATCCAAAGTTGCGAGAGTCTGAAGGGAAGGGCGCTTTGCGGCACAGGGTAACGATCAGACTGTGCGCCGATGATTAATGAATCTCGAAAGCTGTTTTTCACGAACCTACATTTTTCAAGCTTACGAAAGCGATGTCTCCAATATTAATAAAACTTTTGACTTGAAATTCTACCGTGTAGACAACGTGTCCGTCCATTTGTCAGCTTGATAAGAGCTATCTAAATAATACAAAATTTATGGTGAAAAAATTCAGAATCCTTTCTCCCCCTCGAAAAGATTTTTATGAGTATAGAAATTTTTATGAAAAACTTTTTAGCGTCAGATGTGTATACGCAGGAAGCTTTGTGGATGAAATAATTAATATTCTCGACTGTTTGGAAGGTCTGAAATTTTTACTTTCGACAAATACCGATAAAATTGCCAAAGGCGGTCTTTGTTTCGGGGCAAGAAGAGCATCTGTAAAACAGGCTCTATAGCGTCAAACCCATTTACAAGCGAATTACGCATTCCCCTTGTGCGATACTCGACGATAAGCCCTTGGTAATGTATCGACCGCAACCACGAACAGTCCTCGATAAAGACACGGGCTAATAATAAAGCCTTGAAACACAGACAGCAGGAGAATTCGAAGTTCGACGATATCGAAACTACCTCTGGGTTCCACGCGTAGACGATGAAACGCGATTTCAAGAAAATTGAATACTCATCGTTTCAATTGGAGCTACGAAAATAATAGATTCACGAATCGACGACGAAACACATTATTTCTATTACAGCTTTACTATTGTGACCAGATGTACACTATTTTTCTTTCCAACTTTGAACTCCCTCCTACCACTTTAATTTACCTAGACTAACCTTTTGGTTTCTGTGTATTTTAACTTCATGAATAGCACGATAGTATAATAACCATTGTTAGAAAACCAAATATGGAATTATTACTATCATGCACGCGTGGAGTAACAATTTCTACCACCTACCACTTGAAAAAATTCAGAGACCCTACTTTTTTCCGTTAGTCGTCCCTAAAAAAATTGTTACGAGCCGACTGACTCGTAGACATTGTTTCCATGGTTGGTAGGCCTGTGGGCCGACGTCATCGGTTCGAGTGGATTAAGGCGCAATTAAGCGGATCGCGCACGACACTTTCGCGACAAATAATTAAGCCGAAGTGGCATTTAGCTGCGTGCTCGCGAGAGTGAGAGGCCTGACTGTCGGCGATTAAGCGTACAATCGATAGGCAGTCGGGCCCCGATCGCGGTAACGAGGAATAACTAACGTGATTATTAACGTTACTGTACTGTATTACTGCATTTAGGCGTTCACTTATCGCAATCGTCGGATCACCGCTATTATGTCGCCGTTAATGAACCGTCGACAGATTTTGGACAGTCCCGGTGACGATAATGGCTGATTTAAACGACGACGTAACCGACCGTCACCGTTGTCACCGATTTACGGACATCTGACGCGTGTTCCGTTTCTCATTCGTCGAAAAGCGACGAATCGCGAAGCGGAAAATCAGAAAAGATCGACTCTCGAATGATATCACGGGAGTAACTAATAATATTTAGAAACGAGATTTACTTTACATCGAAAAGAGCACAAACAGAAAACAGTCTTTTAGTTTGTTATGTTGTCACTTGAAATAAAAACCAAGTTAATACATGGAAATTGGAAGAATATACGAGTTTACGTAGACTGTGCAAAATAAATTTTGGACTGCGAATATTTTGAAAGCAAAGATGTACTAAAATGCATTTTCCTAAAGATTTTTAATAATCGGTGTCTCTGCCGACAAGGGACGCTTTACTGTCTTCGTATATTTTCTGAGAAAGTAGCTTGCCGATTCGGCTATTACTTTTGCTTGTTCAAATAATATTTTATATCCCGTATGTAGCCTAGTCTAATGCACCTCTCGTGTTCTCCGAGTGGAGTGCTAATGCTCCCCTCAGTTTCAGATATACAATCTTAAAGCTGCCGTCTTAAAAGCATCCGACGAAGATAGCCGACAAAGCTTTGGAGAAAGAAGAGGCATCCAAAGCATAGAAATTACCAAATCAACAAAACAATTAGCGATGGGTCAGATTGACGTTCGAAATTTATACTCTTAAAATTTAAAGGGATTTGCAAAACGTAAAATGTAAAATTACAATTTTAGATGTTTTATTTCTGTCTCCAAGTAAGAAACGTCAACGAGTACGATTCGTTAATTACCATAAACAGCTTGTTTCGATGTTCCATCGGTCCCTGAATGCAGTGTTCGAAAATTGACACGCGTATCGAACGTAATCAGTTTGTCACTGATGTCTCATCATTAGTCGAGCGTACTAACGCGCTGCAAAATAGGAGACAGTGACCAGAATTTTTATATAAACAGTGTTGCAGAAAGGGATGGAAATCGTATCGCGCCGGGGCAGATCCAATTATCGTTGATAGATGACACGCGCTGGCTAAAATGCCGCGTGCTGAAATCCAACGGCGCGCAGTATAATCGAAATTTGTTGTTGACATGACGAGGGGGAAAAAAATATTCAAAAAAAAAATATGTATAAAATAAAATATGGAAAGAACCCGGAGGAAAACGACAACGAAATCGTTAATTATCAAACATTCGTCCGGCAGAGGACGAGTTTTTCAGGGGGGGGGGGGGGGGGGGGACTCTCTGGGATTTTAATTATTTTAACGACGTAACGGGAAAAATGAACGCACTGGCAATTATATTTTCAAGGCGTTATAATTAACAATCGCCGCGGCGATGAAACACAATTTCGCGAAATTCGCCGACCGAACTCCGCGAAGAACAACTCGACGAATCGCGTAAATTGCAATAGACCCACGTCGAGCGAACGCGGCACCGTCGGCCATTTCGAGTAATCCAAATTGTCTAATTAATCAACGCCCCAGGAACTCGTTTCGATCGACTACGCGGCCCGGTTCGATGCTAATGAAATTTTTGAACCCCTGGTTGATGGTCGGGCGCTATGCGAAAACTCGCTAATTAAAATAATTGAAGGCAAACATTGTTTTACTAATAGCAACGATCAGAATGGAAATTGCTATTCGGACAAATTTTTTTTACGCAGATTCCAACAACAAGAAATCCTTGTATGGAAATCGAAATCAACTATAGAATTGCAAATTCTACGACTAATTTTTAAAATCAATTCTTGGCCGGTTTATAGGAGTTTACTAAAATATGACCAAGACCAGGAACGAGACTTATTTACAGAATTGTTTAAATATACTTCCATACGTAATGATAAAGTCCCTCGATAGCAATGAAAGCACAGAAAAATGTCCGACAGAGTAGGTTATCGAAGATCTGACCGGCGAGGCGAGGGTCCGGTGGATTTTAAAAAATTTATTTCAACGAAGATCGGAAATTCGCGAGAAATCGGGCCGCGTTGACGACCGGCCGCAAAAATATTGACTGGAAATCCCAGGCGCAATCGAAAGGTTTCGCAGCGCGTATGCGTCCCAGGAAAGACGTCGAAAACTGCAAAGTGTCAGAAAAAGTCTCGAAGAAATATTTTTATTTCCCACCCTTCGCGCTAGACACGCGATTCCTCCGTGCTTTAAAGCGCTGGGAATAGTGACGCAACCGAGAAGAGAGAAAAAATACTCCATAAATAATCCGAACTGGTTTCGACAGTTCTCGGCTGTCGGCCCGTGGCGCATTCGTTATCCGCGTACCACATTTGGGACAGCCCTGCGACCGGCTCATTAATAAAGAATGTAGTTCGACGTACTGCCTGGTTCTCCCATGTTTTCTACGATGTTTCGGACCGTCGAATGGGTGGCTGAGAGAAATAAGACTGCAGGGACGGAAAGTTTATTCCCGTGCTGAATAATGCAACCGCCAAATTGTAAATAAACGAGTTCTACGTCGGAAATTAGGACAAATATATTACCAGACTTACAGATAATCGATTCGTGAATATAAGAATGTATGTAAATAATTGATAGCTCATATCACGTGAAAACTAAAATGTTAATGTAATCTGAACTAAAATGAATTCACATGTGCAAAAATGTTCACCAAAAAAGTTCGTGCAAAATAATTCTTGGTCTCTTTGAACCTCGGTTAATCAGATCACTGCTCCAACGGTGCTGTAAACACGCAGAACCGCAGGCGTCGAGTAAACAGCGCGAAATGATTACACAACAAACACGCGAAATATTCATAAACGCGGCTGTCGAATAACGTTGAAATCCGGCATCGGTGGGACGTCGAGTAACGTTAACGTCCTATTAAATCCGTGTTCTCTGGAAATATCTTGTATTTTTCCTACATATTTTTCTACTCTTCTACGACAAAATTTACCATCCTCTGACATCAAATTTTTATCAAAAACTACATGGCGTACATCTGATGAATCATTTGTCAAGTCTAAACCAAACAGAGGCTAACGTGCATATCTTAAAAATAATAAGCTCTACTAAAAATCACTATTTCACTATTAAAAGAAAAAAAAAAAGAATACCACATTCGCAAAAACGGCGACTAAAAGGTGTCTTTCAGGAAAACTCGTCCTCCAGATCGTTGCATTGTTCATCGCGGTCCCGAAGTTCTCGATTTTATTTCAGTCGCGATTCGACGAAGTGGTTGCAGGCAGCGGAATCGGTTCATCGTTCGACAAACGCTTCGCCTTAGCAAGTGATTCGCAGTCGTGGTAGTGGAACGTCATGAGGTCGCGAAAGAAGAGGAAGAATGTGAACGACGAAGAAGTGGGAGAAATAAGAGAGGTTTTCTGGTTTTCGAGAGGCTCTTTCCGATCACCAACCCTCTGTCATCCAGCCACACACGCCCCAAGTATTTTCCACGGCTCTTCGCGAACTTTATACGCGATGCGTTTCTCTGGTTCCGATTCTTTGATAAATTTCCGCAGCCACAAGGCCCGCGAGCCCAAAATTTAATTCCACGGATTGTTATCGGACGGTAAAAGGTAAATTTCGTTGAAAAATGGATCTTTTCTCCCGTGATCGCGAAACAAAATACCGAGGTTACTCCTAATATTTCAAACGATTTTAGTTACCCCGTCCACAGACTAATTCATTGTATCGATGTAATCGCTGCAACGATATATTCTATCCTTTCGTTTCAAAATTATTTTTATTTACTTTTTTTATCATAGGTATACAAATCGCTACCCCTGACTAGCATGAGTTACACGACACCTACTACAGTAGTTCAGTTTTATTACGATCTATTACGATCCCATATCGATTTCACAATTATCGGTTTCGAAAATGTATAGTGTATCAATTCCAACAAAACGTGTCCTATTTCCCATTGTATTTTTAATTACTATTTTTCGTAATTAAACATTTTTTAAAATACCTGCGACCGAAAGGCGGGCAATAATTTTGGAAACATTTATTTCCGGGACGTTAGCGTCACTTTTTCCACCTAATAAATTTTTTTCCGCGCTTAAAGAATGAGGACAGAATGGAAAAGACAGTTCTCCAGCGAAACCGGGCTCGATTCGCATACGTATTCGCGGGAGTTCGGCGAAACTTCTAAATAAGATTCGGAATTTCTCCGCTCTTGTTTCCACCCCTAAACGTATGCGGAATTTTTTCTCCGCGGCACGGTTGGGCGAGCAGAGTTCATACGGGAATCTCGAAAAGCGCTGTCGCTTCGCGCTGTCAACCAGACGCGCGAGCATCGATCCACCCTTTGCACAGTCGAGTCTCCGTAATGTCGCAACCCCTCGCGCCAACGAAGGGCCGCGGGCTTCCCACGACGATGCTTCGATTCCCTTGTAAAATCCCCACGTATCGGCAATAAAGAAAGCAATGGGAGAAATTTGGTTACGAACGAACGACGTTGGAAGGACACGATGCGCTTCCATGTTTGCGGAATTGAAACGAATGGTTACGACACACCCCTCCCTATTCGACTATTCGTTTGGATCTCAGTAATATTTCTAACGGGCTTTCGGAAAATTTTATTCAAAGTGTGACGAAAGAAACTCCCCTGCGTCTCTGCGCATCTTTTTACCAATCCTTATCCGATCATTCGGGTTGAAAAAATCGTTTTCTGACGTATTCTGAAAGTTGAGAGGTCGAAGAATACTAAAAGAAGATTTTAAGGTTTGAGGAACAAAATATTGTGACGATTATATGCAAAATTTTTAGGAAATATTAATATGTTTTTATTGCACAAAGATTGAGTATAAAAAGAAATTAAGTTTTAAGTGGAGGAAATAAGAAAAAAAAATGAATGCATGGAAGTGAAAATGGGTATATTAACGGTACAAAGGCGAGGTATAACTATATCATGTCATTAACATAATCTGTGCATCAATTAATTTTCAAATGCGGATCGACCAACAAGCAAGGGAGGATGGAGGAATATTATATTCATCGTTATACTATTCACTGAACCTACAGTAATCAGTAATGGACATTTGTATCGATTCTGTTTTTCATCAATAGCCGTGTATCAATAGATACATCGAACCGTGCGCCGAGAGTAAATTAGATTTGTTAATTTTTAATAATGCGTGCATTTGTTCAAAATAAAAATTTACTGAAAAATTAAACTGATGTTCTAAATTTCTATTAATTCCTAACCCTAGTTTTAGTTATTTTCTATGCAAAGAGTGATTATTCGATAAAATGATAACGCAATCCCGAAATCAATTTGTAATATATTCTGTTTATTCCCTCCTTTCACAATCTCATTATATTTCTAACAAAACAAACCGATGTGCATCGGAAAAATAGAAATAATATTCGCAGCATCTAGTCGAGGGCATCGTTATTATTCTTGGCACATGAATTTTATTTGAATAACGAACAACAAGCAAGTTTATCTGATAAAACACTACAATTTTTATACACGTTCATCGTGCAAATTCTAATTTCCATTTAACGAGCAACAAACAGTTTTCATTTCTCGTTGCTTGAAATGTTTATTTAAATGACGACGTTACCCATTTCTGATGAAAACTAATTTAGTTGAAATTAAATGACGAAAATAGCAAGCTGTGTCAACAACTAACGTTGGTTTAAAATTACTTTTAAACATGAACACCGAGAGAAGGATAAACGTGCAAGTTGTACACTTCCCGACTACCAAAAAAGGGATCGAATGGGAGAAGCAGAGTCCAGCTTTTTACACCGGTTCGCGGAAACGCAATCAGATTTCCGCAATGCCAGCCACGAACGGCTCAAAGTCGTACTTCATTACGAGATTTATGTAATTATTTTCTCCCGTCGTGGATGCACGGATCTCGGTTCGACTCGCGGAATTGAGTTCGTTTCGCTTAAAAATATCAGCGGAATTATAACGTAGAAAGGACGAGCGTAGCATCCGAGATCCGAGAACGAGAAGAACTTCTCTAACCGTAGCACGGTTCCGCAGTTTCTCGGTCTATGCAGCGTTAAATTCGCCACCGCATCCATACGCCTATTTCAATACCCATCCCCATCCCGATAAGCTTTTCACACACGCCGTGTTCCGTTTGACCCGAACGTTTCGCTTCCTAGAATGTCGCGCGAAAATATTTCGTCGAAAACGAACTGTTCGCTTCGACGAAATAACAAACACAATATTATTCGGTTCGAAATATTCATTAGACGCCCATATCACGTATTTCCAATTACAGAATGTTGTATTTAGTTCTGTTCCCTCGTAATAACGAATCTTGTTAATTGTTTGAAATATTTGTAACTACAAATGACCAACGGATCGATATCTGCAGCATTATTAAAACCTATATTTTCTGTAATATTAAAAAATTTAAAGATAGGATTTACAGGCAGCACTGGTTAATGAAATATATAAAAATATAGACTGTGCTTTCATTCAAAATGCATTTTTTAGACGCGCGGATTTCTTTCGTTGATGCAGAACCTTCCAGCGGCGCGAGACGAAGAAACCAATGGAAAGGAATCGAAACGAGCCTGTAGAAATTTGTGTCGGCCGGGTAATTACTCCTTAACTATTTCCGGGAAATTTCATATTCCGAAGTGACGTCGAATCAGCGCTGCGAGCAACTTCGACGCGATAATAAATATTTATGCGACGGTGGGAATCGACGGTTAAATCGATTCCACGGCAAGTTCCACGAGCGACGTCAAACTTGCTTTCCTCTCGTCCACAATTACCCGTAATAATCGACTCCCGGAATCGATTTCTTTCGGACACCCGTTTCACCTTTTAACTGGTATACTCGAGTATAGCGCGAATAACGATATCACTCTGAGACCTCGAGTTAAGAGTTACACCTATTATGTCTTTTTGAGATCTTTTTTCTTTTTTATTATTATTTAGCTTCGTGAAACTCTTGTGAGAGTTATATAGCTATACATGAATATAACAGTTTACAAGAGTGATTATAAGTGGTGTGAATAACATAAATTTGAAAGTTACATTTCTTAAGAATACGATATACATGTGTAGACGCTACAATATTTGGTTTTACAAGAAGGGATCTCATATCCAGAGGAAGATACAGATTTTCTTTTTTAAGCCTTTCTATAGGTTCGACTCTCTGAGTGTCGTACAGAGGGCATTGAAAAACAATATGGTTTAGATCCTGCTTCTCGGCGTTACAATTACATCTTGCGCAGTTAACTATGCCAACGCGAGACAGGGAAGCAACAAGTAGTGGTAAGCTCACGTGTGAGTTTTGTACCCCAAAACCACGGTTTGTTAAGTTTTGTGTAAAAGAATTCAAAATATTATTTGCCTTTTTTCTTCCCTTGTTTTTTAATTAGCCTTATGGGATTTGAAAGACAGTCTCGTTTTAATATTTCTCTTAAGTCTGTCATTGGAATATTAATATCATTATCGGAATGCTCGATAGTAGCAGATTTAGCCAGTGCACCAGCTTTTTCATTACCCCAAATACCCGAGTGTGATGGAATCCAAATAAATTCTATATGGCTATCATTTACAGTTCTTAGTCTGAATTAATTATATTTTTTTTTTAGTTTTGAGGATGTAGGGTTAATTCTTATGTCTACGTTCGGGTATTGGAGGCAAAGGAGAGCACTGAGAGAATCAGATAGGATTGTGTTCCGTGTTAAGAAGAGTTAAATTTAGAGCATCACTCAGCGCAATGCATTTCACAGTAAAAACCGATGAAGTAGTAGGACAACTTCTTATAGTTGAAACGTTCACTACAGTTCACTACAAAAGCAAGCTGACACTACAGAATTGGCTCCTGAAATTTTGTTACCGTCAGTATAAATTGAAAAGGAGTGACTATTCGATAGGTAATTGCCCAGTATTGAATTGGGATAGTCTTTTTGAGATAGATGGCATTATTATTCCACTTATCTCTTAGATACTGACTTGGTGGGCCTAAGTGTTATCTCTACCGTTCGTGCATGTGTTTACAAACATGATTAACGTCGTAATTTACTAGCTATCATCCTGCTGGTTTGTTGTCGATATAAACTGTCAGTATGTACCATGTTTGTCGACACGGCAAGTAAATCACTCCTCAGATACAAAGCAAAACATACATCGTACACACAGGCATACAGAATTTTCCTGTGGACTCGGAACGTCTAAAGATATCGAGAAATTCCAAAAACCGGGGTAGTTAAATTTTTACTCGTAGGAATATCTTGTACCTGATATATTTTGTGAATTTTCGAGAATATAAAAAATAGATTACGTGGACAACATATGGAAACTTGTCTAAATAGGAGAGGTGAATTAAAAACCCAATCTGTGTAGGGTTCTGTTCTCGCATTTTATTAGAGGGTGTCGAGTACCGAGGATACCGACCCGTGGTTTTCGCTGGTTCCGATTCTCCGTAGGGATAACCCTTCAGATCCTCCACGTGAAACGGCACACGTTCGCCGGAAGATGTACTCTAACCTCTCCGGGGGATGCGGGCGAACCGCAAGCTGCTCGATTACGATACTCGACGCTAGGCTTATGGTGCTCAATCATGCCGCAATAATCTTCGGGCTAAGCAGTCTATCGACGGAAGACGACGCTGGATTTGTGCCGTTTCCGGGAACGAGTGTGTCGAAGCTTCGAAGGGGAAATGAATTAAACTGAAACGTTACCTAACCAAAGTGTTCAGACGTTAATTAGCTTCCTGATTCTATCTACGTTTGAAAACACGATTAAATATACGTACCGAAATTCACTATTATCGATCTACAATTATAGAAAATATATTATACCAAATGTTGCCTTAAGAGTTAACGTGTAATTTTGCCAATATCAACGAAATCTATCGCAGGAACGAGCACCTCGTTATCCAGATTTTGGGTTCCAGCATGATTTCGTAGAACAGCATGGATTATTCGCGAGGGACAGAGGCTTTAGGCGAACGTCAACAGGCGGGTCGAGGTACACGAATCAGGAAAACATCCGTCAAAAGCGATGACAGCGGACTGATATTTATCCCGGGTACGTAGAAAGTGCATTATAGTAAACCGATCCGCGACCGATATGGTAACTCGTTAATAGTAGTTGTACATCCGAATCGGACGCACTCGTTCTAATGGGATTTACATTACGCCTACGCCCCCGATTCCCGGCTATTTCCTTCTCTGTCTTTCTCTCTCAGGTGAAAATGCCGCGCACGGACCAATGGATCAACAAGTCATCGACGGGTTCAATTATTAACGAAGTAAATTGAATTTGTACCACCGCTGCGGATGATACGATATTCAATTAAATCAATCCTGTTGCATAATAGAACGAACGCTCGCTCGTTCCGCCAATACGTCATCGCGTTCGTCCATTTTTTTGTATCTTCGCGTTCGCGTGCATCTAATTTTGACTCCTTCAATTTATTTAGCAGATTTTATCGATAGAGCGTAATCGTTACTTTAAACAGGCAACTGGAATAACAAATGCTCAAACCTAAAATCAATATAGTTATCCAACCGATGGGGGGTTTCAAAATATTCAAACAATTTTGAGTGGAACTTATATCAAAACATCTTTCGGTTCCTTCGTGGTTTAAATATAAAATAGTATATTATTCTTTTGGGAAATATGCAATTTGCACCTCCTAAAATGCCCTGTCGTCTTATATTACATTCTAAGCACAACAGAACAGTTCCTCTTTTTGTTTTCTATTTTCTCGCGGTGGCTCTCTTTGTTTGTCTATCAGACTGTCAGGTAATTAACGACGCGAGTTACTACACCGTTGAAATTCTAGGCGTAACAAGTTTTTTCCGCCGCAGTGAAAGCTCCTCGCCAGTTCGGGAGGTCGCGCGCAAAATGCAATAGCTACTTTAACGAGCGGTTGTCGCGCAACGACCGTATGAAAGGGAACGACCGCAGGAAACGGGACACTTTCCTTCAAAAGAATCCGACGACCTGTATTTTCACTTTGCCCTTGTTCGCCTCGACCCCGTAATTATTGACGCATGCTTAAAAACGGCGCGAGATTTTCCGCCGAATTCGCGGCCTCCACTTCGACCAAAGTTGGTTTTAATTAGCCCTACGCGACGCGCGATCCTTGCTCCGGATTCTCTTGTGTTCGACGTCGTGTTCGTTGTGTGCGACTTGCGGCACGAAAGATCGCTATACCTTCGCGCGAGCCAGTGCCTCTCAATTTTTAATTTCAAAGCGTTGAAATTTCTTTCTAAAATTATTACGAGCAATCGTTTCCGCGTCGATGATATTAAATGAATTCCAATTGCGATCGAATAGTGATTTAAAAGATTATAAAATTGAGATACACTCGCCGTTAGTGCCAGTTTCTGATTTGCGTACGAAATTTATCGAACAACGAAAAGTACGAGAGCGATAAATATGTTCGGTGTTGCGTCGCGTTCGTGCAACCACGTAGAACTGTCGCTCACATTTATTAAATCGGTGTATGTAAATCTCTCATAAATCTATCCGGCGACCTAAGCGTAGCGCATTCTTGCGACGAACAGCTGCTCCGAATTTTACATAAGCGGCTTTCCATAATGGCGTTACTTTCCGTCAAAGTCGTCGAGGTTACGCTTAATTTCGACCAAAGTCTCGAATCGTCGCGTAAAAAAAACTCTATCGACCCGATCGAAAAAGCAGTAATATTCTTTTAAAAAAATGATAACAATATATGAGTGATTTAAGTTTACGCAGTACGAATAGTGAAAAAATGTAGGTCAACGATCAATGTGTCAACTTCTCGATATTCTGCATCCGACGGTGCCATTGAAGCGACAGAATTTAAATTTTGGTCGAGATATTAATTCGTTTTCGACACGGTTGACCCAGAACGGTCCAAGAAGCACTCCCCGATGAACTAAAACTATGCGAATTGGAATATTGAAAAAAAAAACGTATCGATAGTTAATAAATATTGAAAGCATTTAAAAGTATTCGAATTATATGACCCGAATATTTCAATCGTGAGAACGCTCGAGTACAAAAAAATTCCACAAATAATCCCAAGTTTGAAAACGAATCCACAGTTCTCGGTTCCCGTCGAGTGGAAACGCGATCCTGCCTTCAGCGGGAAAAGAGGAAAAAGAGTCGTGTAATAGCACGCGTGAACGGAGAAAAAAAATTAATAGTAACACGATTACGAATTTCACCGACGAAAAATTCATTCGCGTGCCGGTCACGCGCGAATTTAATTCTGGCACAGTTTCCGAACGGGCAGAATTTTTGCAAAAATAAAATAAAATAAAGCCGACGCCCGCGCCAGGAAGCCGCCGCGGGGAACGTGGCCGTCGCGGTGAATCGCCGACAACCCTAATTGCGCTACGTGTTGGCCTGACGTATGTCGAGCATTTAAGTCGTCGACGGGGTCGATTCCAATTGGCAACTTTTCGAATTACCTCGCCGTTCGAGCAACTTTCCGTCAAGAAACCGTTCGATTCAGCCCGCTAACAGGATCGAAACGTGTTCTTAGATATTGCACGCGTCCACTTCGAACCATTTTTCACCCTTACGGTGCAAAATTATTGAAAATGGCCCGGGGCTTAATATTTATCTGTATTTTCATGTATAGTGGAGTATTGTAAGTCATATTTTGCAAATTTTATAGTTGCTAGCAATTGTAAACTTCGTCGACTAGATTTTTAGTGGTCCATGGTAACGCATTATTCGCTCAATTAATGGGATTTCCAGCGTTCTATATATTTTAATATTTCATCAACCCGGCTTCGGAGTTAGGTAAGCATTCTTTGTGTTTCCTAAATTCACCATCAGGTGGCTGTTGATAAGGCCAGTAGCTAGCTACTGAAGTTCTTACTTAAGTCCAACTAAAGCCAAAGTCGGTTAAAATCTGGGTGCACCTAAAACAAGGTTCGGTTAGTCTTGTTGCTCGGGTCACCGACAATGCAAACTAGATAAATTGCAATTTTCTTATCAATTTCATTGACTGTGACCTCCACGACGAACATTCTAAAATTTATAAAAAAGAATGCCTCGTATTTCAAGTATTTTTCAGTCCATATTTTACACGATGTAACTTTAAAATATACATATTCGTTTGTTGAAATTTGCATTTTGCCACTGTGCAAGATAGGGTTCAACGGATGGTGCAACCGGGCAATGTAGCCTTCTATATGTAGAAATAAGTTGAAAAAAACAGAGTAACATTTTTCGTTCGATGTTTCATTTTCAACGGAAACTGTATTTGAAATTTAAAACGAGCGCAATATAGACTTGGATGTCAACGCGAATAGAAATAGCGAATAATAGTCAGACGCGTCGGAGAAATGTTTAAATTCAATTACTTTAAGAACGAAGCAATATTCTATACAATTTTCCTTTATAAAATTTCCAAAAATTGATGCAATTTGAATAGAATTTTTGTTGATAATACGAATTATCGAGTGCATGTTCGGGGTGATTTTCAGAAAAAGAACGATCCGATTATTTGTTAAGTTTGAAGACACGCGGAAAAGAGGTACAAAATTCGAGGCTCTCTGTATTTCCGTCCGTAAATGCGGCAAGTTTACCTGATACGGTTCGTGGAGCGAGCAAGCTTCGAACTTAGAGTGCCTGGGGATTCGAACTTCTAGAATCTAGGTCCCCGGTGCTCCCTTTCTGTGTAGTACGTGACAAGTAGGCGTTCCGTGGACCGAGACGAATAAAATTAAGTGTTCCTTCGGTTAGAAAAGGGGGCGTGAAAATTCCGGCCCGGTAAAAAATGAAGGCGCGCACGGGTTGATAACGGAGTCCGGTGTTGTGGGTTTTAATCGAGCAATTAACAGAAATGCTACCGCGTCATTCGCTGAAGCACGATAATTGTCGTTCCTTATTTGAATTTTCAATATCTTACGAAGAACGAAATGCTCGAACTTAAGGGACGACCTAACATTTTTGAGCTATCGATTAGTCAGTTTCGATCGTAATCGTTGTTTGAAACCCCCTAGATTTGCATCGCTATAGACGAGCATCGTTATCGTTTAATAGAATCCGAGCGACAATTCGTGCTATACCGGAACGAAATCAGTCATACTTCTTCTCCGCTGACCGGAATGAAGCCGACGACGGTAAACCAGCCTCGTCTTTTGTCGTTCCCCGTTCTTTCGCGAATTCAAATTGACGCTCGAGATCGATTCGAGTTCGATGGCAATAATGAGGTAATAACGCCAACCGTAGTTGCGGGGAAATATTTTATGGATTTTCATGGAGAATCCCGATGGCAATTTCGTCGTCGAACGGAGATACTTTCCAAGCGTTCGTTCTCTTTCGCCTATCCCCCTTTTCTCTTCGATTCTGGGCCCCGATCGCTGTAAGGTGGCAATCGCATGATAATCAGTGTCGCGTCGTTATTGGAAATCCGATTTCCTTGCCAAATTGTGCTCCGAATCGATTTGCCGACACCGATGGGAATTTTCTTCACGTACCGCGGCCGACGCACTCACACACGACCAAATCCCTTCGTTCGCGTCGCGAGTGTTTACGAACGTTTCCTACCACGCGTAACTTCGTGGCGACAAAAATTCGAAAAACCGAAGTCTAAAATTAGAAACGTAAATTTTAATAGCATTCGCGATCCGTACCGAATTCTCCAATTTTTAATTGCTCGAACAACTCCCAAGATTTGAATTTATATGATACTGTCATTTTTCGTCGCATCCCCAGTTCGTTTCTCTTAGCATTTGTTCCTGTAAAGCTCCTACAAAATGGCCCAAAACAAAAAATAAGCTAGACTTCAACGTTCTTACGAAAAGAAATAATATTCGAGTACTATTTCAGTTTCAAATTTATATATTAATACCTTTGGAATTATTACATTTACCGACAACTCGTGCGTCCGAAGGAGATCTATCTCGCGAGTTCTCTCGCTCAAAATGTGCAAGGAAAAAGGAAGGAGAGGAAGTCGACGGAATAAACGTCAGAACGAATGAAAATTACAAGAAATTTCGACTCGTTCTGTTGCTGAGACACAGGGGAGCGGCCAAGAAAGGGTCACCGAGCACGAACACGAGGAAGCACGCGAAAGCAGAAAGTAGAAACGATCGTGCTACGGGCTTCCCCCTGCGAGTAGTATCGGTCTATAACGCGTGGTCGTTACGGAGATTAAGAGATTACGTTCAAGACGAAGAGAAAGGAACGCACAGAAAGACAGAGAGATAAAAACACACAGAGACAAAGAGAAAGAGCTGAAGAAAAAGATATATAACAATTCTACACTCTTAATTTTTAAGAAATGATTCTTCTAAGTGTTGAAATAGTCTCCATAGATCTTTTTCTTTTAAATTTTGTAAATCTATTTTGCTCTTGTCATCATCTATTTTTAGAACGAATTAAGAATAAATTGAATCTTCAATGCTTTCGCGTCATCGTTGGAAACAAGGCAATAATTTCGAAATTAAAATTATTATTCGTCTAGTGTATACTTTGTACTTTGTATCGCCGTAGCTTCTGGCAGCCAAAGACCCGGCATAGCACTGCAAAAAAATGCAATTACGTTCGGAATAATGACGGAAGACCGTAAATCGTCTTGCTTGAAATTATATTTTGTCGCGTCTATTAAAGCACGATTCGACTCTGACAAATGTCCCCTATAGTTTGGTGACTAGACGCCTGGCCCTTCAAAGCGACATTCGGTCGCCTCCGAGAAAGCACGAAACAATGGCCCTACTTCAATTTTCGCTTAAGGCATTTTCCAACCTTGTAAGCCGAAACCTTCCTGCCGTCTACGTTCGTATTTCCGTTCCAGCGCTCAATTTTTCCTTGCACCCGTTTTATTGAATTCAAATACCGCAAGACGGTAAGGGAGAAGATTTTATAGAAACAGACAGCTATGTTTAAATCTGACGTTAAAGAAAATATTTCTATTTTAAAAATAAAAAAAAAATTTAACGTTTTAAAAAGCAATAGTTGCAGCAGAAAAATGGAATTGCTCTCTTCACCCCCGCTCCTGAGTGCACCAGTGACACAGGGAGACAGAAAGGACTCGCGAGTCCAAAGCTTCAAAGCCCGATTGATCGATTCCAGTCGACGCGGATAAAAATACAGTGTCTTTGGCGTCGAGAGGATTGATCCATACGTGGCTGAGGGAGGGGATCGATTTTTAAGAAAGACGCACGGAAATATTGGTTCGTTCGTGCCCGACTACTTCCGCTCCCTCGTGTTTACGCCCCAGCAGTCAAGGTTTAAAGCGAGCCCGCGAGACGAGACTCCTTCTGCGGCGCGGAAGAAAGAAAAACGAACGAAGGCGGGGCGGATGCCGGGGTCCCGGGTCGAACGAATGCAGGTGAAGCCCCCCCTTTTTTTTTGCTTCCTGCCTCGCCCGGCGAATATATTTTATTCATACTACTTTGCATGTACAGACACGCGGCCGGGAACCGGCGCGGCGCGCGGCGTCTACCAATCGGCGTTGATTCCCAGCCGACTGCCACCGAACAATGGAGGGCCTCGAAAATTGTCCCAGCGTCCCGAAATGATCGCAAACGCTGGCTATCGTATCTGTGATTAGGCCTTGACGATCATCGTTAGACAAAAGACATTGCTGAACAATCAGGAATGCATCGACTCTTAAAAATTTAAATATTACGAGCTTCTTATAGAGAATTATAGTAAATTTTTATATCAATTCATGAACAGAGTATGATACATGCACGAGGGAAAAGAATAAGTTGAAAAGAATTAACATTTATTCCGGGTGAACTGGCGCGTCAGACCATTCATCTGTTTTTCTACTTGCGCTATTTTTAATTAATTTTTACATATACAGCCACCCTCTGCCTCATTGTGCCACCCTGTATAGTGCTGATAGAGTCAGTTTGGAAGTCGTACAAAGTCTATATTGCTTCGAGTTCCGGAGAAGATTAATTATGCTTTTATAAAACATTCGGAAACAAACAATTTGCACGACAAGTATTTTTACTACAATTATTTCAGGGCCAGGGATGAGAAAAAATTTAATTTATACGGGCTTAACGAGTTCTCGATTATGCACAATTTAAAAAGGCAGGAAACGTTGATTACGGAAGGGATAAATACGAATGAACGGTGATCGTTTAACGGGATCATCGCGAGGAATGCTTACTTCCGAAGTCTGAAAATGATCGCGACGCGAGGAGGGACGAGCACGAGTCAGCAATCGAGCGAACCAGGACAGATAAATCGGCGAACCTTTTCGATGGTCGGTCCGCGCGCTCGCGTGAACTCGACGCTGCAACTTTACAACGCCGCGCAGCGCCGTGACGCGGCCATAAATAACGCCGAAATAGCGTGTCCAACGTCCGACCAATAAATCTAGATATAACCCCGGAGGATAAAATAAAGTTATGGGCCCGGTTCATGCGCTGATACAAACTATCGAGTTTACCTCGCTTTGACTGCTACAAGTACTTAGTCGGCTTCAACCGTGGCTTCTCTTTCCGTTCCGTGACGCTCGCGCCTCTCCAGATGTCCGCCATCGTCTTTCGATGTCCACAAATATGTATTATTACATCGACGCGTACGCATACTCGTTTATCGCGAAATTCCTACTCGTAACTTCGCGTTTAACGGCGTGTCTAACGAGTGCGGAGCGTTTACGTTGCTCGAATCCGGGATAGAAATCGTCGCTTGAAAGCGGGGAATACTGTACCGATCTTTACAACGTAACATTGATTTTATCTTGTCGACTCGATCAAACTGCAAACTCTGTGACTTCGTTAACGTCAAACACAATAGAAAAGTTTTATTCCAAAATCAATAACATAATTCTTTTCGTAATGGATACGTCTGCGCTCGAAACTGATAGCCTTCCTCGAGACATTTTCGTTGCTTGAATATGGTATAAAGATAGTCGCATGAAAGCGGGGATTGGTATACCGATCACTACAATGCAACATCAGTATTAACGAGCTTGTCACTGGATCAGTCCCGTCGCTACCATCGGCACACAGGACACTCATGTACAGACGCGCCTATGTGGGTGGCTCTTTATGGAAATAGGCACGCGCGCGCGCGTTCGCGAACTCCCCGGGGCGCGGCCTCAAAGCTACTTCGAGAGGTCTCGTGTTTACATGAAAACGCTGCGAACCGTCGATTCGTGCCTGTTGTGTGCTCGGAGGGTGAAAAGCAGCGGATGGAAAGGAAGCAAAGAGTCTCGCGAAGTCGGGGACACGCTCTTGCTCGCGACGAACAGGTTTTACGTTATTCGATGCACGCTGGTTTCCTTCGAGCCGCGGTCGTCCTTTGGGCCGAGGTATTCTTTAATAATGTTTTCTGCTCGCGTACATAACGCAGCGACGTTGTTCGCCTTGGGTAACGCTATTACAGTTGTTGTTATTTTTTAATGTTTCTTGGCGTTCGACGAGAATGCCGGAGACTAAAATGCGCTACGTGACGCTGACTAATTCTACGTCGATGCGGAACAGAATGCAGATTTTGTAGATTCGTTTTATCAACTCGTAAATATTAAAGGTATACGTTTTGGTGCAAAGGCCTAATCTTGAATTAAATGGCTGTCATAAAAATGTAAGCGTGGGAATTATTCTTTGGCATATATCCGGAGTGAAACGTTTGCAAATAATGGACACTACTGAATAGATTTAAAATCGTGTGGTACACGGTGGTTATAAGAGGAAATTCGCCTTTAGAAATGTAAATCAATTTATATTGGCACCAAGAATTAAAGGTGAGGAAAGGTACTACGTTTTTGTTAGCGTCCTGCATATTTTTTTAAATATTAAACCGTACATCCCCGACTCGTATTGCGCGTGAATGGATCGATTATACGCGACCTACTATTGCATAACGAATGGTAGGTCCTCTGTAAACTTATATTACTATTATTAAACGCCTTTATTGTACATACGTCAAACTATATGTATGAATATATTATACACGGAGAGGCAATAACTCTTAACTTCTAGAGCACGTAAATTTACATAATATGCATAATACATTACTGGTCAGTCGAGAATCCGTACCGTTTAAGAGAAGTTGGACGTCAATGATAATAATCAATAAACGTATACGCTGTCATGGATGACGAAATAATGCGACCGTATTATATGAAGAACGGCACACTCGCTGATACAAAATATGAATACTTCGTACGGTTACGACTTCGACATTTTGCTACAGCGTGTACAATTGAATATTGATCTGGTAACGTGGTATCAGTATGATGAATGCCCCGCACATTATACACGGATAATAAGAGCTGCGGCTCAATGGGACCTCCCTGAATCGATGGATAGGATCCGGTGGGTCAATTTCGTACTCCGTTCGCCCAATATAATAGAGTTGATTTTCTTTTTTGGGGAAGATTAATAAATATTGTAATAACAATAAATTCGTTTCGAATGATCTTGCATTATAGATCGTTGAAATCGTCTAAACGTCAGCTTTACATTATTAAACAAAATACGCAGTTTAAAAATATAGAAGCAAAACCTCTATATTTGATCGAACCTCTGATCGAAAATCATTCATTCGAGCGATAAGGTGTTCGTCGAGTCTTGTCGGTGGGAAAAGGAAATCGTGAATTCGATTTATTATCGACGGACAGCGATCTGTTGTTTCGCGACCGACTAACAGGGGCATGCATATTTATTCGAAAAGGACATCGCGTACCGATAGAAAAAAAAAAACGTATCGTAACACGCGGTTCGGACGAAGCCGGAACAGGCGCGCGAGGGTATGAATCCTGTGTAAATCGTATCGTATTAACTATCGCGTTTACGAGTCGTGTTTACGGACGCCGGGCGCAAAAGCGACACAGCCAGTCCATTCGCGCTAGAAGGGCGCGAACGCCCAGAGAACGGATGCGCCGCAGATGTTTCGTAACTAATTAAAGGCCGCTCGTTATTCGTGCGGCTATACGCGTGTTTCTGAAATAACGTACGACGGGAACCGGCCGTGCGTGACAAAAAAAAACGAGATTCGCGTAATTTCGCGCCGCGAAATCGTGTTTCTTCGTTGAAATACTCTTGACGCTTTAGTAATACCAAGAACGATTACAACGGACGATTTTAACGTTATAAAAGAAATCATTGGTATAAATGAATTTTTGAGAAACTGAAATGCAGCCACTGTTAACGCGTCATATCATGCATGTTTGTGTGTATGACAGCAGTGTTTCAGTTACTGCGGCCACGCTTTTCACAGCAGGACGTTTAAATATGCATAAAGCTATGTATAAATCACAGTGGTGTTCGAAAGTGGCAACCCTGCAGAAACGTTTCGTCGAATTGGATAGAATAAACTGGAAACGATATGTTCTGTTTATAAAAACAAAGTTTCGTATATTTTCTACGCTTCTATCTACATAGATAGGTTCCTTTCATTAATTTTGTAACGCCTGTGATTAAACCAGCAGACCGCTTACTGTGTATCACGAATAGTTTCAAAGACATTTTCGCAGATCGATTTAAACGAAACATCCAGTATCTAGAAGAATGCAGCCCCGTGAAAGAGTTTTCGATCTCTCGTTGTCGCATCTAATGGACAGCGCGTTGTGGAGAATAGAAACCACGGGCCTTCCAAGAGTCGCCAGTGAAAGATTGTTCGACGCGAAAGATACGACCACGTTGCCCCTACAAGAAAGAGAGACTGTACCACGGAGTCCTTCTTCCTGCTGTGTCCTTGGATTCCTGCTCGGTCGAGATTTCGCGGTAAAGAAGGAATTTGTGGCACGGATTCGAAGACGAAGGATTTCCTTCGATTCCATACGGAGTCGCTGAAAACTAGGGTTACTAGGAATGTTATTGCTAATGATTCGTTCTCTCGCGAAAAAATATCATGTATCTACGGTTGGAACGGAAAGAATGAAATAAAAATCGAAGGAACCGCGAACTCGTTTTAGTTATGTGTTGTGCGTACTGAAACAGATGTTTCAAAGAAAACGTAATACAATCTTCCACTTACATCTAGAGTTTTCCGCGCAAGGAAGAAAGAAAAAACCTGCCCCGCTTCGAAGTAAATTGGTATACCAGGCTATAAACGAACACTGCAACGTACAGAGAAAGTATAAAATTACCTTTCACAAAGGATCGGGCCGAAGAATCGATTTATGGGCGCACAGACGAATCGAACGCGAAGTCACTGTATATTTCAAGCATTTAATTAACTCGCTGTTTCTCGAACAGTTTAATTTTTCATCATCCCGACAAACTCGTTTCTTTTTGTTCGAAATTATATGGACTTGCTTACTCTTTCGTTCGCGTACCATTTATTCTCTGCGTTCGTTTGAACGCTTAAATCTCTCGGAACAACATTGCTGACGTTATCGCGCTTGTATCGATGCAATTAACAACGAGGGATCCGGTGCTTCACGAAACGATCGAAAATAGATATTTAAGGTGCTCGAGTTAGGCGGAAATCTCTAGATTTCGTTAACGACCGCGCGAACGAGCGTCCTCGAAACGAAGCGACACATTATGGAAAAGTAAGGTCCGTGTTTCGCGCGGAGGATGGAACGAGAACTGAAGCTCCGTTGGTTTAATTCGTTGTCTCCCTGCGGGCTTGAGCGAACTGTTCGAAACTCTGTTACACGAAGAGTAGAAAAAGGGAAACCGAGCGATGCGTGCGAAACGCAAAATTAAATGCAAAATAATGCAGCTTCCGACTATATTAAATTCAAACGGTGGCTCGATTTCGAATAACTCGCGTACGAAGTTACGGGACCGATTTGAAAACGCAGCGGCGCAAAGTTTCCACACAAAACAAAAACGTAAGACACCGTTCGAACTCCGGTAATTAAAAACAACAGTGCGCCGAGATACGTAACGAGAAAATACCGTCGCCGTAAGAATCAGTTTATCCCGGCCGCGGGAACACTGCTGTTTGCGGAGAGCTCGAAACAAGGAACAGCGTAGCTAACTGGGCGAGTAACTTGATAACAGCACGAGAAACCGTGTTGTTCCTCTTGACCCACAAATGTCGAATGCTTAAAGAGAAATGTCGAAGCCAGCGGAGAAGAGAACCGTATCTTTTGCGTGTTGACGTCACCACTCTCGGGGAATCATTTTTTATCCGACGAGAGAAACAACACGATGCGACCTCGTTTGAATTCGAGGATCTGAACCTTTCCAGTTTCAACCGCCTGAAATTAACCTTACGACAAAATTTTTTACTTGCTTTCTCATATAGAGTTGCACTACTAGCATATGTCTGACCATTATTCTTTCTCCTTTACTTGCGTTGGTGTTTTTAAACACTGATCGTAGTACGGTACTGTCCCTTTCTCGTCGATCTTAACTTCTCCTAACCAGTTAGGACCAATTGAAATAAACAGTGCCACCGTGAGCGTCCACAGACACCGACGCAAATAGAAATAACAGATAATGGTCAGACGCGTTCGTTACAAAGGGGAGAAAACGAGTACTGCGAGCGTTCTTCGTAATAAATGTTAAGAAATCAACATTCGTTCCTACGATTTAGGAGAGTTGATGGTAAAATATTCAGTCGTCTTGGACCAAAATTTTGAAAGGTTTCCTTACTGTTCACGCTGTCGTTACCTTTTAAGGAAACAAGGGTGTTCATTGTTAGAAAGTTCATCCGGCACGACTCTCGCAATATACGTCCGCAGCAATAACCATGAAGAATCGTTCCCGCAGCCAGACACTTTTGGACCGGCAAATTAGCAGCAGCATTCATTCCCCTGAATTCTAAGTCACAACGACTGGGCGTTTCACTTTCCGACGACCAACTTTTCCGGGCCAGGCGAGCACTAAACAAGGTCGTCGTAATTAAATTTTTGCACGGTCCTTTTCCCTTTTTTCTTTCGTCTAGCCAGGCGAGTGCGTGGTTGTATAATTAGTGGCGCTGTAACGCCGCGAGCTACCACTTACGCTAGGCATGTCCACGGCTGAAACCTCTGACACGACTCGTAACCCTTCCCGTACGTCTGACGAAACAAAGAAATCAACGAAGTCGAGGGCCCTTGATTTCGCAGGACATCTCGCTCTCAAAACAAAAGACGATACGCTAATTTTCAGCGTTGCAGTACCATTCTAAGAGAACAGAGCGAAGAGAAGGACGAGTTTATTTTCGTACGCCCGCGAAGAAGACTAACACTTTCAAAAAATTGCCTGTCGTATTTAACGCGTGATTGATAGAAATAGAAATTAGAAAGAATTAATTATTTTTTATTTGTGCAACTATGAATGCTAAGAAGAATGACTTTGTTCGATGAAAAGCAGTACAAGCTTCGAAGCTCCGTTTCGAAGTACGTCTTACGACTTCAACGAAACGTTTTGGCCGACTTCCTCGCTTTCCTGATTCGAAAATGTTCCTTCCCGCCGTTCCCCGCTGACGAAATGAAACAAACGAAGGTCGTTAGGGACGATGTAACTAACGAACATGGCGCGGACAGCGCTTCGAGTTATTCGAAAGAAACGACCGCGGTACGAACCCCGATGCCACGTTGGGATAACAAAGCTCGCGACCCTGTGGACACCTTGTTACGAGACACAGTTGGTTTGGTGGAACAACGAGTAATCACTGCAACTAGAGAGGAAACTGTGGCGGTTAACGGGATTATATACGGGGTTTTTTCAAAGAAGGGTTAGAAACGTCTAGGGCACGTCTAAGCGAATAAAAATGTTATTAGTTTTTGGACGTACGGCGACCATCGATTGCGTGTAGGGAGAACGCGTTAGTTTTCGGGTGTAGAATGTTAAAATTTGTCGAATAGAAACTGGTGACTCGCGTTGAACCGGATACCGTTATCAAAAGTTTTTTGCGACGAAATGCAATTAACAGATCGCGTATAGAGATTCGTACGAATCGGAGGCTATCGTAATATCGCAGGTATCGATCGACATTATAATTAGAGGGCCGGTTGCTTTCGATGAACAGAGCGTACAAAGGGCCTTGATTCAGGCTCGAGGTGTATGCCAAAATCAACAGGGAACGATTGCGAAGCACTCACCGGAGCGCAAACGACTTCCTCTTAATCACTGATTGCGGCGACGGTGCAGCGATTCTCTCGACGCAATGTGTCGTGGGTCGAAAAGAGAATGATTGTTAAGAATTAGACCTTGCTTGAGTCTCGAGACAAAGATCATTGTCGAGCAACGACCGAAAATGCGTACGTCGCTTTTCGGAACATTTATGTCAGTGTCAAAATTATTTCACAAATTGCATTTCACATACATTTTCACTAGATCAACAAAAGTGTCAAAGAGATCTTTGATAAATCGAAGAACGTTTGTCTGGCTCGAACAATGCAAGTCAAGATACGTATACAAAGAAGATATTACTTCCACTGGGAATTTTATAGAATAAAACTGTCATATGCCGTCGTCCGTTGCTAGAGACACTGTATATCTTTGCATAACACGCTATTCGAGGAATTTCTTGCCCAGCATCGAACACGTCAAAACTCTCGACCCGACACACAGTTCCAATTTCATCATTCGATTATTCTCTAACAAAGTACGCGGACTACAAATCACTGTGTAAGCCCCCGTAACTCGTTATCCGCGATCTAAACAGCGACGCGGAGTTACTAGATTTGGCAACGAGTCAAGAACTTTATTATTAACTGTGACTGTGAATTTACGCGAAATTACGAAGGAACGGATCGGTGGAATAATTAGCTCGCGCGTAGTTACCGAGGCTGTATCCTGGATAACTGTTAATTGCTACGATCAGCCCCGGATTTGGAAATCAATTTCATTCCCGATGAATCTTTCAATCTGTGTACAGGGTGGAACGGAAAATCGATCCGACCGAAATTCGTTTGAACGTTAGTTCAGTTTTGCGACGAAGACAAAGAGTTTAATTATTCTTAATCGTATCGATAAACAAACTGGCACTGTGGGAAGTTCTTTTCTCGAGATACGAGAATGGAAATTTGATAAACAGTCGGTAGAATTCTCGAGGAAAAATTCCCGTGCACGATAACTCTCTTGCAAATATGGAAAACGATTCTTGATTCCCGGACGAGCGACGCGCAAAAGATCAGAAAGATGCGGAAATTTCGTTTCGTTTACGTCGTTTACGTCGTCGTATTTAATAACAAACATCCTGGAAGCTCGTAAAGTAGCCCGGTATACGTGTAATGCTGCGCTTTACGACGGAGGTGCGTGCATCCTACGGTATCGTAACAGTTGGCATAATGCCAGGAGGTTTATTATTAACCGCAAACTGGCGTGCTTAAAGCTGCTCCCTCGAATTAAGAGGACACAGCTAATCCTCGGGTGATACGTTAATGCAAGGTTAGAGGTATCACCGTTGCGTGGAAAATTTATCTAACCGTGCTCGCATTTGTAACGGGAGACAACCCACTCCGGGGCTGTCTGCCTCGATTAAACTTAATTAAGAATATTCCAGCCGCGCTTAATATCAACCGGAAACGCGAGACTAACATTCTCCAAGAAATTTTCATCTGGGAGACCTTCAACACAAAATCTGCCCATCAATCTACCCATAATGTTTTACGTTCTATATGCAGGCATTCGCCTTTTTTAAAGAGAATCTCGCAAGACTGTATAAGAGAAATTTAATAAATCTTAATATACTTATTGCTGGATATATACACACTAATAATCTAAATTAAATGGAGGAATTGAAATAGTCGATAATTCTTCAGGTAACATTTTATATAAATATTTCGGCACCCAGCGTGTTAAATTGGACCAAATGTTAGCTTTATGTCGCGTTAAGTAAAGCGGATATAAGGTACAAGCTACACTATTGGAGGAGAACCCATTCTCCCTGGATCTACACCTTGGGAAGAGGGGGCACTGGATATTGTGCCACTGACGTTTCCAGTATCCTCCTAAATCACGCTGAGTTAGGTCATCGTGGAGGTTTTATTGGGTAGGCTCAACACCCGGTATACTGGGGTACAAAGGAATCTCACGCTAATACCAACCTTCCCCAAGATATCTTTCTTGCAATGTGTTATGTACTACGTTGCGTCCAGATTATGCTTGAAATACACTTTGGGCAATCCGAATTAGGTTTGCTATTGGATTGGTTAAATATTTTACGGCCATATTTAGATAGTAATGGCATTTGCTATAAATATGTCTTACTAATATTTTAAGAGTTGTAAACTTGATCTCCATTTAAACAGAATTAATTCCATGGCCTTAACACCTTCCAAATAAGTAATTTAATATAAAATAACTTCGTGAAAGAATTTCATTGCATGCAATTTGTGATTCGAGCAACAAACGACTCGCATGGCAGTCGAAACGTTTCGCCAAAAAACAGTTTACCATTGGAGGAGAGCGAAAGGAAAAGAACGATCACTTAAGGCTACCGAAATTGCCTGTATTTTGTCGTTCAAAAGTCGCCCACGCTCGCAATCGTTTATAAATAGTCTCTCGTTACGAAAGTTGTCCCACGAAACGCGATTATTCCGCACTCGCCTCGTCGACTTTGAAGCTTGTTAATGGGCACCTGAAATCTCGTTATAAATTTGCTTACGACAGCACCGATAAAGTCGACCCGATGCTTGCTCTCCTTCCGTTCGTGAAACTTTAGCCCGTGCGTTCCGTACGGCGTAACGTCGGCCTTTTTAGTCCCCTTTCCATGGACGTTCGTCGATTTGTATGCGTGACTGGGAACGATGGCTCGTCGGAAAGCCTGCAAAGCTTTCACAGCGCGCCCCGCCTCTCATTTGAATTAATAGAATTTCGGGGGAGGCCACGTCGCCTCGTTCGCAAAGTCGTTTCGCTCGAAATTGTGTCGCGAACGATATTTCTCGCGTAAGAACGCTATCTAAAAAAAATTTTTCGAAGAAGCTTAAAACAAAACTGAAACCGAAAATACTTTTCACTGTGCAACCAAACAAATTATTTTCAAAGTGAAATATTAAGGAAAATAAATGCCACGGCATGCTTTATATTAAATATTTAAAATGACATCATCGAAAATTTCACGAATTTAGAACTCTTATCCGCCTGCGAACAAAGCGAAATAAATAATACATAGAACGCCTCGTTAAATATTAAAAGGAATAGAAATTTTCTGGTCGAAACTTTTCCACCGATAAAGAAACGGTTAAGCTACGGTTGCGCAAGCCATTCTTTTCATCATTTATTCGTTGAATATTCACGACCTCGACGCGGTCGATTCGTTCCTCTTCCTCGATACGACACGAATGCTTGGCTCGATAATATACACCGTGGCGGGCGTTATTTCCGCGGGTGAAAACGCGACGCGAGTTATCGCGACGACAAACGGTGCCGTGTCAACGACGGCGTCAAAGTGCACCGCGGTGGGCAAATTATAGAAAGAACCGAGACCCACGAATTTATCTTTTCGCTTTGGGGACGGCAACGTTTCACCCGGGGCCATTCTCCGCAACGTTCTCGCAGCCCGTGGCTCCGATGAAGTCTGCTTCAACCCCGGCAATTAACACCGTTTGCACCGCGCGCGGAGTTTCTGAAACGCTTGAATGGTTCTGCTGTACCATTGAGAAATTGAAGCGACTGCGCGACGACAGACGTTCCCGTTCGTCGCTTAAGATACGCGTCGGAGCGACGTATGCCCACCCTCGCACATCCCAGCTTTCCATCCCCCTCTATTCGCCCCTATGCTTTTCCGTGTTCTCGTCGCGCTTTCGGCTTCGCGAAAGACCAACGAGCGCGCATCGTTAGCGATGACACAGAAAACGTCGAAATCGTCGAGATCGTCGCGTTCGTGTATGGACGGTGCCGGTGATAGAACCAATCCAATGTCACACCCGTTGTACATTCGCTCGAGAAAGTATCCGTGTCTTATACTCTGATGGTTCATAGTTGCTTTTTTTTGTTGAGTATTTTAAACCATACGTACAGGTTTATGTACTTTAGAATGATGAGAGAAAATAGCACGGTACAACGAAGTTCTTAAATTTGTAATTTACGATCTTTGAGGAAGGAAAATGGTTATGATTAGCCCTGATTCTGTTGAGAGTAACGATGAAATCTGTTTCACTGTCGCTTTCGTTAACGATTCGTTAGCGACTGCAATTTTGTCGGTGGATCGAAACGGTAGGACATAGTTTTTATCATCGAGGACGGTTGATTGTTAAAGACGACTTGGGTAACATCGAGTTAAACAAGGGGGCATCTTCAAATCACTTCTAACGAAGAAACTTGCGGGAAAATATTGTTCCCAGGGAGGTAGAAATACGCGCGCGTCTGTTTATTCAGAATTACCGCCGAGGGAATAAGTAAATATCCGAGTAACGCTCCAATCACAGCGCGCCGGTGTTTACGGTGTACTGAATATTTGAATGAATCGTGCCCGGGGCAAAACTGAACCGCTGGTGTAAATCAAGTCTTGAGCAACCAATACCGTAAAACAAGTCCACATCCCAGGCAAACTGGCCATCAGAGCCAGTGGTATCAGCCATCGATGGTCAGACGTTGCTAGCGATCGCCTCGCGACGTTTCCACACGCCTACACCATATAAGGGATGTTTCGAACCCGAAAGCTTACGAAGCTACTGAAAAAATTATCGATCAACGGTTCATAATCGGCTAAATGTAGCCAACTCTTGGGAATATTCGATTAGAAAGCTTTCCCTATTGACACAAAATCATAACTTACATGTTTTTCCTACAAGGGAATTTCTGATCACAAAAGAAATTCTACTTTATTCCAATGTTTTCTTGAAAAGAGATTGAATAATAGTTAACAACCTGATGAATCGAACCAACCACGGAGACGACAAAATCTAAATATTTAACTCCTGGATAGAGGCAAGGATCGCGAACAAAAAGCGGTGGCAGGGAGCGTCAACGGCGCGACTCGGCGTCGTCGGTGGATCCGTGGACAAAACCGTGGATCACGCACACGCGTTAACGATCCGGACAGCTGGCACGCACTATACGCTTCGAGACAGCACGGTGGACAGCATCTATGATTCGGATTCGCTTTTCAACGAGCGTCGATATAAAGACGGGTCGTTCTCGCATTCTCAGCCGCGGCGGTCGGAGCAGCCAGGCTCTCGCCTTTCTACGCAGAGGAGCAGAAAACAGAACGGTAGCTCATTAGCGGTAACAGGCAGCCGAGCAAGAGAGGAAGCTCGTTATCCATGGATACACAAACCCCCGCTGCGTATGTACGGACCTCCTTCGTAATACGCGGTATACGAGACTGTGCTGTCTGCATGCCTGCCTGTCTGTTTCGTTCCCCGCCTTCCTGTTCCTCTTCCTCTCTTCATTCGCTAGCCTCGATTCCCGTCCCTATGTCTCTACGTGTACCTTCTTTTCCTCTTTCCTCGCTGGCCCTCCTCGACGGCAACCAGCGCTCGACCCGAGACGTGTTTTGATACCGACGATACATTTCGGATGGGATTGATACCGAACTTAGCAAGATACGTAAATATTCTCCCGTTACCCTCTACTGTTTGTGATGTTGTTGCATTCGCTTCATCCGCATTCCTGATGAAATCATTCAAACGGAATACGTGCAGAAACTGGCTTTGTTTCGCAATAATTTTAAGATTTAATTTTATGACACGAGACTTGGTATAAAATTCGGAATTAATTGCCAGTTGTTTAGCGATGAGTATAATTCTCTATTTAGTTATCGTTGGTAATGACAATGTCATTGTATCGTTCCCAATCACTACCATCGCGACGTTTGGTCCTCGATATCTATCTTCCGATCTGCTTTTTCTCTCAGCTTTTCCAGGTCGAGCGTATCTAGAATCATCCCCCAATCTGTCTTCGATCTTCCTCGACCTGTATCCTCCAACCTTATAAATCGCCCTTGGGTTCGAACGTTGGAAAATTCCTTTCCATCATCGGTTCTTTATCTATGACGAACGACGAGAACGGATCGCGAAAGGTGAGAAAAGCACGCGGTTAGCTTTCTGATTTCTACAGTTCCCAGCGTTGTTTCGCCCCCATCCGTACGAGGACGTTCGTCTTCGCTATTGGCTCTTCTTTAATTCTCTTAGCGACAACCGTGCAATTTATCTCGACCGTCTCGGCGAGTGCTCGAGTCTGTTCGTCAAGCCCGGGTCGTATAATCAACGGAAAACCGAAGCAACCGCTCGTTTTGTAATTCGCGATTTTCGCGTGATTGCTCCAACACGGCGTTTCGCTTCCTTCGCGAACGACTGCCTATTCGTCTCGCCTTCGGATCTCGAACGACTAAAATCTATTTCACCCTCGAGTGGATTACCAAGACGCCTTTATCTATGAGATTTTTCATCCACGCGAAGAAAATATAATCGACAATAGCGCGCCGAAAGATTTTCAATGAGACTCTCATCGCTCTGCCAAATTTCATTAAAATATTTTTACCTCGTTACAGCGTTAAATGTACAAAGGCACGTAAGAGGCAAGAAAGGAAAAGCAGATCGCGCGTCGAATAATTCGTTTCTTCTGATTGAAATAAGGAAATCTCGTGGAATCGCATCGATCGAAGTTTCTTGTCCTGTTTTTCCCCCACGTGGAAGTTGAGGTAGCTGTGTTGACGACATCCGGACCCAGGCAAGAACGTTTTCATCTACCTAACACCCGGCGCGTTCAAGCGTATATTTAGCAGGAAAACCACGGTGAACCGGTCGAATCGGTTACTGTCACCACCCTCTGACGTCGTGCGAGGCTACCGTAACCCGAGGAATGTCCGTTCCCAGTAATGCAATAACTGTGGCATCACGACGCCAGGATACCACGAGTGGCTGGCATTCAGATTGGTCGCCAACCCCAACCAGCAAACTCGAAAGCAGCTGCCCGAATCGATCGGCGAACACTGACGGAAAAACACCGGCATCAATTAAAAATACTTCGGTTTGCACTTATCTGTCGGCTACTCTATCTAATAGAAAAAAAAGAAAGTCCCAAAGCGTGGCGGAAAACGCGAATTCGAAACGTGAACCGGTTCTTTGAAACCGAGTCTAACGCGTGAAATTGGAACATATTTTTAATCGCGACTGCATCTTTAAATAATCTATCGGTTTAAAAGAATTACGCGATTATTATCTCTAATAGCGACTGCACGGAAAATATGTTGCGCCCAATTTGAATGGAATTGAATGTAGGGGAATGCTGCAAGGAAGTTTTTTTTCAATGTCATCCATATTTTTTTACAAGTGGAAATTTAAATGTTTCCGTTACGAATATTGTAGCTGACACCAATGTGCATTCAAATGTGTGTAAAATAATATGACGTTGAAACGACTTTCAAAGTACATAATTTAACTCCACAATTTAAAGTCAAACGTAAAATTGATTTCAAGGTAAATAATTATAAAAATTAAAGCTTTTCTGTACTCTGCTTGGTATAATTGTCCCGTGTTTTAAATTACGCGTTTGAAAAAAATATTAGAAAGCAAAGAAGCCATTATTTCGTTCTGTTCTAGATACGTTACGCAAAAACAAGAAGCGAAGTTTTTCGAGATCATGTCTATCCGTGCAGAGGATCAAAAATGCAGCAAAGCAACGAACGTTGAAAATACTTCGCTACATTCGCGATCTCGCCCGTGAATACTTCCATGCAACCTATTCCTCATTGAACACGCAGCAGGAATTCGAAAAAGAAATGTTGCAAAAAGTCGACGAAAAGAGGCGTAATCCGCTCGAGTTAGCTGCGCCTGCTTTTACCAACGCGTATCCCGTCAGCTCTAAGCACTTTTCATCGTTCACCGGCGTCTCGTAATTATTCATACACCTCGTCCGCCTGTCCGGCGTGCGTGTAATTCTCAAATATTAATACAGTAGAGTACAAAACGCTTCCGTGAAACTCTGATCAGAGTCGCTGATTCGAGTCTTACGCTTTCGCTCGTAGAATAATTTTCTAAAAAGATTCTCATCGGTAGGTAAAATTTATAAGCTATTCGAGGCGAGCGCGTGGTGTGCCTCGATTTAAAACGAGAACGATTTTAATGGACCGTTACGGAACGAACGTAAGAACCTGCCGCGTAACTGGTCGACTCGCGCTCCTTCGTTCCTCGTTACTCGAGTCGCGTCGAAGTTGGAACCCACGGTCGGATATAAGTCAAACAGAAACCCGCCCGTTGAAGTATCATCGAGAAGTTCGCTCGGAGGTTTCGTAATTTTTTTCGTCGTACTTTCTCCTCAGCCTTTCGGAGTTCTGCACGAGTACACCGTCGTCTCCGATGAATTATGCGCCCGGGGAAAGGGTGACCTCGGGAAAGTAGTCAAAGACGGAAAGACTTCACGAGCGAGCCTCTTAACTCTACTTTGTGACTTCTTTTCTTTATCGTCGGTGCGCGGGATTTCGCTTCGGCTGGATCGCGGGGGCGGGGCAGCTCGAGCGTGTGATCGTTGATGTAAAGGCTGGCTCGGTACGCCGAATACTTTGTTTCAATGTCCGAATCGCGAACGGAGACGAAAATCTAAAGGGATCCGCTCGAGAGCACCGGTGGAGCAAATTTATCTGCGGCGGAGCACTATCGCGACAGCTAGTTAACATCTATTTTTAATATTATATACTCTAGATGGATTAAGATATATTTTTAGCTAGCTTTAAATTCCATAGCGTCGCTCGATCTAAGGAATATTGGAAATTTCGATTCCATTGCAAGTATCCCTAATGCGGACTGATGCAAGAAACGAAGTAGACGAGGCACTGTAAAATGTTTTCTTCGCGTGATTAACCTACCAATGTTTGGCACTTAGCCACTTCCTTGTGATTCGTGATTGATACGACGACCGTTAATTGGCCGAATTATTAGCCACGTACCGGCGGAAGTGGCCGTCGAAACCAATACAACGCAATACTAGGATAATTAGTAGCGATATAACCTAAGATACCAATTATCGAAACGCGACATAATCCCGGCGTTAGCCTGCACAATGGCGGCAGAGCACTTTGATTAACCGCACGTCAATACGTACAAGATCGTAGAAGGATAGCTCTGGCCTTAAGTGGAATTCTCACGTACAGTGGCGCGGTATAATTGAATCCACGGCACGGAAGATCGATCCGACACCTTCCACGAGAGCCGCGAAAGGCCGGCTCAGACTCCAGCCTTTATTTACAAATGATATACCGGCCGGTCGTCGCTCACCGTTGTTTACGATGCATTCGATATCGAGGACACGTTTAAACGCGCGTCAAAGTTTACACAACGACCGTTCGAACGTGCAGGAACGAAGAAGGGCAGCTGAAAAGCAGTCGATAGACGGTTCCGTGATCGTAATTTCTGCCTTGAAGAAATGATTCTCAATAAAACAGCATATTTCTCGTAAACGCGGTCCGAATAAACTAGCGAATAAAAAATTTACCGTCCGACCTTCTGGGATGCGAGTCGATCGAATTCCCGTCGCACTGAACCTGCAAGAAAGCGTGGATTGGTCCCTTTTCGAATCGCAAACGGCACCATAAAACATGCCGTTCCTTTTCACTGGAATTATACGACGCGTTCACAAGAAAAAGAAATGAATTCATGGACACGTGTTGTGAACGGTATACGTGTCATTCAATTCTATTCGGCCACCCCTGGGAAAAATTTTAACGAGAGATTCTAGAGTCGAAAATAAGACGAAAATCGAGAATGCCAATATGTTGAGTGACGTGTGGCGATGCTTCGCTGCGGGTAGGATCTCGGGAAATTCGTAGGAGGACAGAAAAGGAAAGGAGGGGACGCCGCGTTTTGTCCGGACCTGCTAGTGGACTTGTCAGTAAGGCTTTCTAGCAGGTCCTACCTTAGACGACTGGAATATTGGAAAGTCGGTCGAGGAATGTATATATAGCAACCGAGGGGTCGGTCGAGTGCTTGTGAGAGCGCAGCCCCTCTAGTGACGAGCATGTATAAAAGCATGTAATAAAAATTATTAATAAAATTTGTCCACCTACATGAATTTTTTTCTCGAACGTGCGTAGGATTTCGGAGGTATGTGCAATGACAAAAAATAATTGTTATTGACCTCCGCAACCAAAAATAATTTTTTCAGAATGATTTGAAATTTTTTAATTTTGCCGAAAAATTTTCCAGTCGGTATGGAACTTTAAACATGAATAACTTTTCAACGAAGCCCCAATCTACAAATTGGTATTCCTGATTTTCGTCTTATTTTAGCCTCTAGAATTTTGGTTTTTGGTTTTGAATGAAATTCTATCTTACGTATGATTAGAACGTTCTACTGAGAAGGCGTATTTTTCTGGTATTCCTTAAATCCTGATACAAGATTCGATCTTTCTAGAAATAGAAACTCTCAGAGCTTTTAATCGGGAAAAAATTAATTGCATACCAGCGAGGAATACTGTACTGCACGCGATCATTTGCAGCCATGTATGTTTTACGTTAGCGAGGGAATGTTCTTCCCGAAAGTTCCCCAAACAGGCTACTAGATCAGCACACAACTTCCGACCACACAGAAGGAGCGCGGTTTTGCGTTTGACCTGCAAGGATTAACGTTCCTGAGCACCTGTAACCTTGCGTGCACTTCGACAGATACGACCAGTCGACTACACTTCTGCCGGAAAAAGACAAACATCGGTCCATGGAGGAATCCAGTCTTCTATACTCCGTTCAAGCTTCGTAAATATTTTATCTAAGTTGCTGATTCCCGATTAACCTGCTCTATCGATCTTACGGATCTTGTGCCGAGTTTGCTCTTAATTAACGCGTTTGTTCTGTCCCCCAGACAGAATTATTTACAATCGTTGATCAAGAAAGCTTATGATATTGGAACGTGCGTTCAACAAACTTTTACACGATAATTCAGGAGTTCAAATATTTATAATTATATTTTCCATTTCACGCTGTGACATCGACGGTATTTAATCTTTTTAAAAATCGTTGGGTCGATTCTGCGCACCTTCGTCGCGACGCTGGACCAGCGCCATGTGTCGCGTTGGTCACGTGACAACCGAAATCTTCCAAGAAGTGGAAGGGGATATGTGTGCCCCTCAAACGGCAGAAATTAATGTCGACCGGTGTGCATGACACGAAGTACGAGGAAGTCGCGAAACCGGAGGGTATAGATTATCCAGTAGACGACGGGCGTAGCGGAAATTACTCGTTTCGACGCCGCGTGGAAACAAATTCACCGGCGGCGCACGTTCTTTCCGCATTTGTTTATTCGACGTGTCGGGGACTTGTTGGCCGGTTGGGTCAACGCCAGGACTTAGTATTGCTTCATAAATCCTCGCCAAGGAACCGTGCATCATCCCGCGCCGACCCGCGCACCAATAATCGGATGTGTCCGACGGGATTTATAGCTGTCCCTTTGAAAGTGGAGCTTCGTGAAGCAGCAGCCGTCGACGAGCTATTCGCGCGACTCTCGCGAATTAAGGAGCAAGATCGAGCGGTCCGTTGCAAAAACGAACGTGAGCCGAAAAAGGTTCTCGTTCGACGCGTGTATAGGAATTCTTCGGAACACCACGAGTAATTTATCGTTTCTCCGGTCTATGCTGGATCCTTGGTAACGTAAATACATAAGCTATTGTTTATTTTATGTTATTGTATCGCGAAATCTCCTATTTTGGGAACACGTACTAACGATGGTAATTATTATTCGCATGAATTCTGTGTAACATAGTTGAAAATCACCGGCGAACAATGTCCCTATAGATGCAACACGACATTAATATCTAACCGCGTTAACAAATAGCGTTAGAATCAACGCGAATCCAGAGTATAATGTTACCGATAACAAGCACTGTTCGGCGAACAGTACTCGTTCGACGTAAACTCGCCATTATTCCAATTACATGCACCATCGTGACGAAATCGGAGATCGGTCCTGTAATTTGATATGCCATGTTTGCAAACCGATTGCGATGGTCCGATGATTGACCCGAGTATGTATATTTTTCCCATTGATCGTACGCACTTGTCGCTCGGGTTACAACTGCGTTCTCGTTCCGACAGTTTCCGATCTGCATCAGAAGTATATTTTTGCCTCGAACAATCACGAACGAATCGCGAAACATCACTCGTTCTGTCGAGTTCTAGGATGCTCGAAATCTCGATAAATCTGTAGCGCCACCTACCACGCGTGCCATTAGAGACATTTGAGTAATATGGAATTTCCACAAATTCCCTAGTAACCGATTTAGTGACGGACAGAACGCACTTCAATGGCGCCACTTACTATACTCAACACTAAAGGGTTTTTATCAATTCCTGTGGAGCTATAGTGCCACTCGATGCTAAATATTTTGAACGACGGGGGCATGGTGTAAGTAATTGAAGATTTTTTTAATGCTACTAATTTCCATAGAGTATTTAGTGAACGGCAGAGTAGATCTGGTAGAGCTAATTAGAGATTTCCAAACTCTAGCATTTCCCATAGAATTTCTAATAACCAACATCCGTGTGCAGATGGTTTCTCTGTGGCACCATCTACTGTGCACATTACCAGATCCTATATAGCAGTACTATATAATATAGGCAACGGAATAGAAACGGTGGAGTTAATTAGAGGCTTTCGAACTCTAATATTTTCCATAAAGTTTCTAGTAACTGCAGAAGGTTCTTCGGTGACGCCATCTAGTCTACTCAAAGCCAGTAGGAATATTATCAGTTTCTATACAGCAATACTAAATATTCTGGACGACAGAATATAATAGAGGTAATTAGAGATATTTGAACGATACCAATTCTCGTAGAATCTCTGGTAACCAATTTCCACGCGCGGTAATACCTTCGCATGCACCGCAAACTGTATTCAACGCCAGGGGAATTCTATCAGCTACTATTTAATGGTTCTAAATACTTTAGACAGAATGGTTGTGGCGAGGGTAATTAGAGGATTTCGACCTGTACCGATTCTCATAGATTTTCTGATAACCAATTTCCGCGTACAGAAACTCCTTCGGTGGCCCCAGCTGCACTCGTTACCAGAGGGATTTTATCAGCTCTTAAATTAAATTGGATCACTCGGTGACCTTGAACGGTCAGTATCTTCCACCACGAGTTTGCGGGAGCCAGATATGCCAGTGCCGTCCCTCTAATGGAACGTACGAGTGGGATACTCCCATATCCTTTCCTGCAAATTCTCTACTGAGCGCCTACTCGTTAAAACAAATCCTTTACTCTGAGATTGAGTGATAGGGATTCACTGGATAGCCTCGATGAGTCCATTAGGAGACCCAAGAAAGAAACGTGACTCCCTTTCTCTTCCGTTGAACAGGAAGGTCCACTTGATGGATTTATTGACAAGTTCCCTAACAGGTTCGGCATTCTATCGAGCAAGTTTACGATCATAATATCGAGCAAATTGAGAAGTTATATTTTAAACTTGTATCAGATTATAACGATCGATCGACTATACAACTATCGACAAGCTGGACGACAAGCCTATCGTTTTTTACTGACGTAGAAACTTTGAAAATTCAAGAAAGTATTTTCTGTATTTTCTCAATACAGAACGATCTTCCCGCCCACTCTGCATTACCCCAGATTAAGACGTGCAACCCAAGGGATAATTGTTGCAAAATAAACCATACCGTAACACTTTTTTAATCAGAGCTAAGTGGCACGGCATTAGCGTGGGTATAATATTTACCGAGACAGGTTCCACGTTAATTAGACTTGATTAAATTCAGGATCAACAGATCTAATTTGTAACAAAAATACAGACGCGCCGCGCGGTCCCGGAGTTAATTAACTAAAATAAAGCAATCGTGGCTGTATGTACGTAGCGAATTACACGCCTCCGGAAATACGAAACGACCGTCTATACGTGCTATCAGCGAAGAGATTTCTATGAGGCGTCTGTTAACATTTCGCTTACAACCATTCAACTTTTGCTCCGACGACGATTACAGTGAACGGTTAACGGTAGATTCATAAAACCAACGACTGTAGTTATACGCGTTCAATAAATTCAAATGATCGCTCATAATCCACTGTCATAAAGGCTAATTAGACAGCCATTCGTGGGCTTCGCCTAAATGTTTCTCAGATCGAATCGCTTTGTAAGCTCGCAAACACCTGTGGGAATGTATTGTACGGAGAAAGGAACATCGAACTTCGACTTAAGGTAAATATGGTGGGATTAGTAAGTAGAACGCGCCTTACGAAGTCTGACTAAAATATCTCGCGCGTCTGACCATGATGCGCTCTTACTACTTAAATTGGTATCCAAGTCATAAATGAGTGCACGTACCCCCAAATGAATTTTCAAAGTCGTAAACATTATTTTTTCGACTTATTTCCCCGTATAGAATCACCCCCTGCCCGTTACCGAGCGATTTGTCTGATCCGATTTTGTCACTCGACAGTGGGAAACTAATCGGAACTATCAATGGGTCGCTTTCGCTCTATAAACAGAAACAGTGCGGCAACGACACCATAGCTCGAATTCTGGGTGAAATTTATCGGTTGAAACCGCGAATTATTGCGCTTTTTTAACAGCTTTAGAATGCGGTCATTGCACGTTTCGCATTCAGGACAACCCCGACGGTGAGTGGCTCCTTCTGGCAAATAAATCTTTCGCACGGTAGAAGCTTAATTTTATCGCCGTCATGGAGCAGCCTTCCGTCCCCGTAGGAGGGCCGCGCCCTTTAAAAGGACCGGGCTAAATTAAAAGAAAGGATCTGAATGAGACCGCGGTCGCTAAAAGTAATCACTTTATCTGCGCCCGCCACTCCAGCTCGCTCGCTAATCTGTGCCCCGGTTTTAAGGCTAAATCGTCTGCTCGGACCGACTTCCACCCCCAGGGATATCTCATTTCCATACCCGCCCTTTCGACCGTTCTCCAATTTCTCGCGCGACCATGTATCCGCCGAACATCGAAATGTCGACGGTCTTGCTTGTTTCGATAACAACCGCGACAACCGACACGAGGTTCTCGACAAGTTTAATCTGAAGACCGTGGCAAGTCGAGGAGACAAAGTGCACTATAATATTACTTTCAACCTTTTGCACTAGACGGGCGTCAAAATTATAAGGTTATGCTATGACACCGGATCCTAAAGGATTGTGGCGCTGCTTCGCTGCGGGGTGGGGCCGGCTCGTGAGAATCTTGTAGGAGATTGGCGAAAAAGGAAAAGAGGGGGCGCGTTTCGTCCGGGCCTGCTAGTGGACTCATCAGTAAGGCTTTCTAGCAGGCCCTGCCTTAGACGACTGGGATATTGGGAAGTCGTTCGAAGAGTGTATACAGGGTGTTCGGCCACCCCTGGGAAAAATTTTAATGGGGGATACTAGAGGCCAAAATAAGCCGAAAATCAAGAATGTCAATTTCTTGACTGAGACCTCGTTAGAAAGTTATTAACAATTAAATTTAAAAATTTCAAATCGCTCTGGAAAAATTATTTTCGGTTGCGGGGGTCAAGTACAATCATTTTTGGTCATTACACATACCCTCGAAATCCTACTCAGTTTCGAGAAAAAAATTCCTTACCGAAAATATAATTTCTGGCCAGAAATGCTGCCCGAATTTTCATGCGAATCTTTAAAACGTCATTACTTCTGAACGGATTGGACGATTTTAATGTTTAAAAATGCAAACTACGCGTATTTTGGTGGACAATATGTACAAATCGCAAAAATATTCGAAAAGTTGGTCCTTGACCCAGCAAAATGAGAAAAACCCCATAAAAATGGTCCAATTTTCAAACAGCCAGAATTCCCACAATTGTGAATATATTTCAGTGAAACTTTTTTCTGAAGTAGAACTCATGAGTACCTACAAAAAAGTATTAGACAACTTTTCTGTAGGGCGTCAAACAAAATTACTGTAGGTGCTTAAATTTTTCGGCGAAATTGAAAAGTGTCAAATCGTTCTAAAAAAATTATTTTCGGTTGCAGGGGTCAATTACAATCATTTTTGGTCATTACATATACCCTCGAAATCCTACCCAGTTTCGAGGAAAAAATTCAGTACGGTCGGAACTTTAAACGTTAATAAGTGTTTAACGAAGCTTTCATCAACAAATTGGTATTCTTGATTTTCGTCTTATTTTGGCCTCTAGAATCCCACATTAAAGTTTTCCCCAGGGGTAGCCGAACACCCTGTATATAGCATCGGAGGGGTGAGTCGAGCGCTTGTGAGAGCGCGAGCATGAGTGGCGACGCTACAGGATCAAAAGACTTCGAGGACAAAAGATTAAAATAATATTTTTTTTAGAGAGCTATTGAAATAGCATCTGTTGATTTCAAATATACTTTTTTGAGGGGGCTTTTAAGCCTATTTTTCATTAGGCAATCTACTCTGGGAGCCCAGTCGTCTCCGTGACAGTCGGTCGTTGCGACTCGATACGTTTCCCGTAGCGAGTAATGCCATCGAATGGATGTTCCATTCGGAACAGTGAAATCTCGCCCGCTGCGTCTGGCATGTCAACAATTTGTTATCCCAGCGAAATAACCAGACGATCCACGCGCTTGCATAAATACGCGTCGGGACAACCACGTCTGCGCGCACACGTGGTCTGCGTCTGACACGCGTTCGACCGCTTTGTCCGTCACCGCGGCGGGCTACTGTTTTCAATAACGCGTTGCGTAACTAACAATTACATGCAGTCTCTCGCGAAAAAGCATATTCGTACCTCTGCGTCCCAGACTGTTAACAAATATACCGAAATATATATTTCAGAATTTTAGAATTCCGAAAATAATACTGTAACGTTCCATATTATCCATCGGTAACATTATCGATAACAGAGCCTGTACCATGCGCCATTGCGTTTCTAATCCCGCGGATGTTAAACAATAAAAAAAAAAAAAAAACAAAGCACATCTCGGCAAATGGAGCATGTGACAGATATCGAGGAAACGACGTTCGCCTGTAGCGTCGTTTGTCAGTTAGATCGAGCGTGAACGGACGAAAATCGACGCTGATCTTTTTCCCTTGCGTCGCGCTCCCGTCACTCGGCCAGAGGGGGGATGAGAAAAAAGACAAAAGCCCGTTTGAATAATAATTTGACAACGGAGGAGCGAGCGACGAGACGGCGTAGAAGAATTAATCTCGCCAGAATTTTCGGGGATCGGAGCACGCGATGGGGAAGGCGACAGAAGGGTGGAGCCGCGACGACGTCGTTTACGAAGCTTGACGTTAGAGACGGGTCACATTGTAGCGTGGCAAACTCCCATAGAAAAGCTCGACGAACGAGCGGGCTGTTGACACGCCGACCTATTATGGCCTGGCAGCTTTTATCCCTCGAAAGAAGGCATTTAGGGGGTGAAATTGTAAATTCAATTTCCTAGAAACACCTAACCGCCCTCCGTTACAACCTGGTTGCCTTGCGTTCCATTAGCAACCGTAGGCTTTCGACCATGCTTGCAAGCTGGGTTTTGTTTTCGCGTAAACTACAAATCATATTGTTATACCTCAAAATTGTCGTATTATATGCGCACGATGGTTCGAGAAACCGGGACAAGCTTCTTTCTACAGAGTGATCCATCTAACTGGAAACGAGGATCTCACGAGGAGTTAATGCGATCATGGAAGACCATCGGATGGTATAAATAATTCACAAGATCTGAAATGCTTATTCCGAACAAAAATATGAATCTTCGATGCGAACGACAATAGTAGAGGAATCTAAAATTGCGAATCTATAAAAACGGAAGGATACGTACGACGAAATGGGGGAAGGGGGGAAATAAAGAAAGTAGCAACCACTTGGGTAGATACGTTACGCTCCGGCCAACAAACGAAGTAGAAGACCTCGGTGTTCCTCGGTGCTTGCAGAATACGACGCCGTCTTTAAGAATTCCCCGGTATTGTAACAAATTCGTTCCAGCGGCGAGCACACGTATTTCAAGCGAACGAGGCAGTTCGTCGGAAATAAATTTCCTGGGTCTCGATGCTCCCCCCCCCCCCCCCCCCCACGGTCGTACCTCGATGTTCCGTCGTACGAACTTCTGTTTACAAACGCTCGCGCTTGTTTTCGTTGTCTCGGCAGGCTTGCGCGCGATTTAAGTCACGGGAGCACGCTGTCTCGCGAACGAACCCGCATAAAATTTGCGTTTCCACCCCTGAAGTAAGAAGTTCCGAGAGCGTTCCACCCTTTCTAGTTCAAGCTGTTCCGCGCGGCGAATTCCGCGTACAAATGCACGGCGATCATCGAGAATACGTACATCAGAATTGTGTAAAATCCGTCGGTCCGTTCCGAGGAATTTTACGACGATACAAAAATAAGGGACCTCCTCGAGTATCGAAGACGCCGAGAGTTTCAATACGCTGATACGAAGTCGTAAAATAAAATATTACGGAGGGTTTGATATTTCGGTAGGGTCTTTCGCACGATGTCCGACGCAAAATACGCGGGGTTATGGAAAATCTACTTAACGATATGGCAAACAGTCATACACAATAGGCGATCTCAATTATTCACGTGATAAAATTTAACGGTACGAAAAGGGTGCTTGGAAAGAACAATGTTTTCTATGTCGCTCTATACCGGTCCGTGGTAGGAAAATAACAGAATGGATTCGAGAGACTCGAACGCGGATCAGATATTACGTTTTCTTTCAAAATTATTACTAGAATATAAAATCCATTACTAGAAGAGGATGGTAAATAAACATAAGAGGAGTTGCATCGTTTGGTGGTCTTAACTCGAAGTAATAGCGAAAAATAAAACTAGGAATCGTCCGTTTTGAAAAGTTATATGTGAGTTGAAACTAAATTTGTATTGATGAGAGTTGGAATACGCGTTAGTTCCGGCTGAAACCTAACCTAGATCCAACCTAGACCCAGTTTATACGCATTCAAATCGGTGGCACCGGGCGTCGACTCATTTCTCTCCCTTTCTCTGGTGGAATATAAATTCCTGAAGGCCCTGACGGCAGTCGTCCATATAAAATTCGAAGTCAGCCACCGTTGAGCTTCGTCGTTCGCTCGTTCGAACGCGATTTTAAACCGTCGCTGTCGGCACGCGGCCCCCGACGTTCGCGCGCCGTGATTTCTGCGGGAAATCATGAATATATTCAAGAGCCGCGAAATTTCTGTGGAGGGGTTGGGCGCGCCAGGGGCGGAATCTCTCGCCAGCCGCCGGTAAACAATTTACGTTCGCCGGTCGGGAAACGTTCGTTTAATTTTCGTGATCGTCCTCGCGAGCACAAACACGACGGCCGACTAAATTTTTAAACTCCATTCCGGCTGTTTGTCCCACTGATTCGACGATTTTTTCGCGAATCTATGCCGAACGTTTGCAAAAGAAACGCGATACCGGGCGCGCAAATGCAATATTCAGATCAATTAAAATTATTATTCCATCCGTTAGTGAATTTCAACGGTTCCCGCGGCCCGTCATTGACTTTCCCCGATTCACGATTCGGTTTGACGAACGAGCGTCGGCTATTTGAAACCATAATTAATGGCATTTCTTCGAAAGAAAATATACTATCCGTATTCAACATCTGTACGAATAATGAGAAAACATAGTATTTACTAGAATTTACGGTTCTTGTATAAGAATCATCCAAGACGGTATATCACGATTTTTCTTCCCGAACAGTATATCCAGACACGCAGGCTGTAAAAACTTTTGATCCTTGAATGTCCCCGGATCGTCGGTACCCTACATAGCACGCAGAAGACGCATAAATTTGTTTACTATCCAAAGCGTGCAGCTCTCAAACTCCAACGAGTGCTTTTCGACTACTAGTGGATAGATCGAAACAACGAAGTCGGATTCCCACGAATCAAAGAGACGAGACCTGAACTCGCACTTGTTTGACTTTTCCTTTTAACAAACTCGTCGACAGTTCGTCGAGTAATTGCTCGGGTTACATGGCCGTTGTTCTACCTCTTCGTTAGGGGCGAGCAAACGCATAAGCAAAATTATAAATTAAAATAATTTTCATCTAATTTTTAAAAATTCATTCATACTGTCTATGTGGATTAAAATTTTTCAATGAAAATTGCTGGAAATATTGTTCCAACTATGTACTTTTTTTATAGGTATGACAAATTTATACGAGACGTTCCGTATCGTCAGAAAAAATTCTCGAATATCAGCATTTTTTCGGTCCGAACACCGCGAAAGCGGTGTTCCCCCTTAAACTAAAGAGGGAGGTTGGCGACGAGCATGAAGAAAGCCGAATATCCCCGTCTTCATACATATCTGAACCACTAGACGTTCCCCTAATGGCATAAAAACGAAGGGAGGCGCGTTTTGCTCGAACGGAGGCAAACATCAATTCACGCTGACACTGACAACGCGAGACAACTCTTAGTCGAAACCAAAAATGGAATCGTCCGCTCGGTTAGGAGTCCACGTTATCCCTTGCATCGTCTCCTTTGTCCCTCGTCTAGGGTCTATAGAGGGTGGATCGAAATATCGTATAACTATTCTCATTCACGGTGTGAAATCGAAATTTACAAACTTCGTATAACAGCGTTTCAAGTTCGTTTCAAGCGTCTCGGAAGTGAAACTCTTAAAATAAGAAAAAATAGAAAAATGTCTGAATTTTTCGATCTCCATAAACTTGGACGCGTCGCGACTCTCAAGACACCCGATATTTTCCAGGAATTCTCAGCCCCATCTACCGTTTCCGACCCCAGCCCGCTGCCATTCTCGATTTCTCTCATGACTTTTTCCTTCCTCCCATGGATTCTTGGATATTTTGCTGATCGAGATAGGCGTGGCAAAGTTTTTTCTCCTACGACATCTATGTTCTTACGAAACTCGGTATTGTCTCACGCTCCATGTAACACACTCCGACGTCTCGCGTCTCAATCGATGGCTGCGTCCCCGAGGCATCGCGTTGCTTCGTAACGCGCGGTAGCCAAGGATATAAATTAATCGAGATACCATCGCGAAGACGTTATCGATGATAGACACACGGAACGTGATAATAGCAGTTGCTGCTACTTGTAATTGAGAGAAAGACCTTGGTGGAAGACGTCTTAAGCGAGGGACGCGAGAGAATGGTTTCGACGTAAATGGTACAGCTGCTGTTTGCAATATCTCGCTTAACCATTACAATCTTCTCAACAGATTAACCTTCCGTTGGATGAGCTTTATTGCGTTCTTCAACAACTAAGAGGAGGAGACGTTCCGTTAACTTTCTGAGTTAAAACTGAACGATATGTGACTGAATCTACGGAGCTAATAAATATCTTCGTAAAAAAGTAAAATGTCATGAATGAATTTTCCAGGGTTTTTTTTTATTGATTTTCCGTTAGGATTTATACTGCTTGTACGTGTCTAAAATTCAAAAGGATGATAGATAGTCGAATGTAACGTTCTATTCACGGTTGGTGAGAATTTTACGGATCGATATGACTAAAAATAACACGCCGCTGGATTTTTAAAAAAATTTCCATTTTGGAGTACGTTGGTCTATCGTGATGGTCCAATATTTAAATACGACTTGTGCTTTCTTCTATTTGTACATAGTATAGAAAGCAACAGATGGCTGTATTTAACCTTGGAAGCACAAAATTAATTGAAATGGTGGTTAACCTACGCTATTAATCGAGTGTTGTAATTTATTACTAAAATCAATAAGTAAATATTGATGGTACTGTCAAAAGATAAAGCGTATTTCATATTTAAATCCATCAACCAGAAATGACGACGTAATACGAAACGAAAATTTATCGTACCTCCGCTAATAAGTTGAAATTAACAAATTGAGGCAATTTCCGAAAAAAATAGACTAAAATTCAATTCTAGGGGGCTCCCAATTTTTCTAGACAGTTACGAAAATGGGAGATTCAGCGTGGAACGATCCGTACGCGTTTCTTGTGTTAGAAACCCCCTTGGTCGGAGGAACGGAAATCCAGCCAGTCATCGGCAGTCAGTCTCGAAAATCGAATATCATAGATCTCCGCGTGCCACGGCACCGAATAACTCTGCACTTTCGTTACCGCCTTTTTCTTATCGACGAAACATAAATTCCTCCCCCCGTGCGCGATCCCTACAGCCGCCGCGGGCGAAAGAATAATAGCGGCTGGGCGCGCGCGCGCGTCACCGTTTTCCCAGACACTCTAAACAGATTCGTATTTCCCACTAAAAACGCAAACAGTCATTTTTCATCCGAAAAAGTATTCCCCGGGAATCTTCTTCTCTCCGAGTTCCGCGCACCGTTACAATCTTCGCTGTCGTATATTTTCGCCGGGACGCTGCCGCGAATCGATGATCCAGTTCCACGGTGCATCCCGTTTCGACGCTTTCATTTGAATCTTATTTGGTTTTCCGATGCCCGAACCTCGACGAAGAGGGACCCGTCCCGCCCTATGGCCGAGATTAACAAAGCCGACGGATTAACTTCCAACGACGGGTCGAACGACCGGATCCTCCGCGTCATCTTTCCCCCGTTTCTTAAAAGTAGCAGCCTCCTCTCGTAGAATCGGTCGACGTCCGGAATCCACGATCCTCTAACCCAGCTCCCCGGAGTTTTACTTATCCGCGACAGGATGCACGGGATCGATCCTCCCTTTCTTTCCCTCGAGAGGCAGCCTTTAGCAGAATTCGCAATGAGGCTCGATTCAGGATTTAGTTATGCGACTAAGTACTTGCTTAAGAAAACACTCGCCGCCGTTTGGCGAAAGCTCTACGCCCACCGTGAGATACGTAATCGCGAAGACTACACGACTAGTGGATTAAAGGCGCAACGAGTATCGAGGCTCGATAAATCGACGGACGGAATTAGACCGGTGATAAGTATTGTGGAGAGATAGGAAGATCAGTCGTTAAACCTTTGCTTCGCGAATTTCTCGGATATATTCCGACGTAGCTTAAGGAATTTCTACCAAAGGATAATTTATTTTCAATCTTGTCATTTTTTAGTTGTTATTTTAAGAGGGACCATCGGAACGATAACGAAAGCTACCCTTAATATTTACGACGAACAGAATCAATTCCCAGAGCTTGGACGTTCCAGGGAAGAAAAACGCTGTAACGATAATCTCCTGATATGAATGCGGAGGTCAATCTAACAAAGAGTGCCGTTTCGCGTTTATCGTCCTGTCAATACATTCTCTCATACGATTCGTCGTAAATAAGAAAACTGTCTTCCGCAAACTGGGGGAAACTCGAAGCTACGGTTTTTCTTTCCCCGGCGTATCCGGTTTGGGGGTGGCCATTTTCGTGCGCGCGTCGGCGCGCGTGGCCCGAGGAAATTACGCGTTCAATTTCACAAAGTGGCGCGCGACCCCCGCGACTGTAAATTCCAACAACGGAAAACGAACGCCCGTCGACGCTGACTCCCGAGACGTCCGAGAGTTTGCTAACGAGTTCGACGCGGAAACGATCCAAGACCCTCCTTCCACCACCCACGGCGGTGTGAATAATTACAGTATCGAAGTTACTTTGTCCATACGTTCAAGGAAATTCTATAGATTGGCATAGTTGACTCGGTAGTCGATCGGCTCCACAAACACTAACATTCTAAAATTTGCGATCAGTTTGAAAATCGTGACATTTTCTGAGCAATTTGAAATTTAAAAGAAAGATCGTCTTGCTTCGATTACGTTTAGCCAAAGTGGGAGAGGAGCCTAAGAAAATAAAAAGGACAGCAGTCGTTTGAATACGCGTTAATCGACGGCGTTCGAACCGATCGGATTGATCCGATTTTTCAGCCGGGAGACAAGTCGCGACAATTTACGGCACAAGCGAAACAAATTTTTCGCGACGAATCAACCGAAGAAGCCGGACGGTTATTTCAGGCTTGCAGTGTCGAGGGTGGAATAGAAAATTACAATGGCTCAATCACACCAGTGAGCCATCGGCGCCGGGCCGGAAGAGGAAATTAACCGTGATTTAATACCCAGAATTTTCGAATTCACGCCACCGTCGCTGTGTAACTCGCGTTCGCCAGTGAATTCAACGTGTCGCGGGCCGATTCGAGCGGAACACGCCCGGGCAGCCTGATTTTCCTGATGAGTTCAGACGCCGTCGGTGAAATTAATTTCGCTTCATTTCGCGCTTCGCTCTCGAAATTCGGTGCGGAGGATAAACGACGCCGCCGGGTCGACGAGAAAAAAAAGAATCGATGGAAAACGAAGACATCGCGCACGCCGCCAATCAATTATTGCCTATTGTCTTCCACGACTCTGTTTTTTTAACGAAAACCAATACTTTCCCATTCACCTTCTCGATAGATGTGTGATACAAGGTCATTCAAAATCGATTTTAAATAAATAAGAAATGCGTAATAAAGACGATAATAATAATGAAGTACTAAAGTACCATTTCTTAACAGACTCAGACATTTTCTTCCCTCGGATTTCCTCCGTCCCGTGCGAATTGCACCCTTATCGAGAGAGTAGAATCACCATTCTCGTGGAGTAAAATCGAACGATCATCTTTTCCGATCACGATCGCGTTACAATCGCTCTCTCATTCATAGTCTCGACGCCGAATTGCCAGCCATTTTCCTCGGCTTTTGTGCAGCTCGGTACACAGGGGAAACGATTTTATTACGTCACAACCAACGAACACGATTAAAATGTTTTATTCCAGTGCGCGATAGTTTCGATTCAGCGTTTCTTTCGTTCATCGCGGAAAGCGATACCCCGCCGGAAATATTTTTTCTGCGTAACGCTTTGTATCTTGAAACCGGGAGCCGCGGTTTAATTGGCTCCTCGATCCGAACAAGACGAAGGCGAAGTTATTAGGATCGAGTAGACGGAATGGTATTCGTCTGTAACTCCAAGTTGGAACTTTCCACCCGGAAGTCCAGAGAGAAGTCTTTCTATGCTCGCAGTCGTCGTGGTTGGGCTTCGGCAAAACGTGTAATTCACCGCGGCGCGTTCCAAGTTTGCAGACGGCGCGAGTTTCCGCCGAGGAATTAAGAATATTGACACCCCGCGAAATCACAGAGTCAGTGCTCACGGTTGCAACCCTTTCATACGCGTTTCCTATCTTAATTTTACAGTTCCTACCACGATATCCAGAATGCAGTAATTTTAAAAAACCACGCGCGCGTTTCATCGAACCAAACGCATACATCATCGCGATAACAGCAGTATATATCCTCTCAGCCCCGACATATCAAGAAGACAAACGTTAGCATTTTATCGCAACGAAAACACGTCTTCGGATCCAATTCGATTTTGATTCGAAGGTGTTTATTTGTAAAATAAATACGGCTATGAAATTTCTCCGACGCTTTTCATACGTTCGCATCGTTTCTCTTCTCGCGGCGTCGCTTCCGGTTCGATGCAATTACGGACTGACACGCGATAAGAAAGACAGAAGCAAACGATTCCCGCGACGACTCGTCGATGAACGAACGACGCCTATAAAAATAATTTATCGGCGTACGGCGAACCGCGCCTTCGCCCAGCGGCTATTCATCACGAACTCGGGTTACACCTGGTATTCGTAGCCAGTGAATCCGCTCGCATCGACGGCGTCCTCGAGCGTCCATATTGTCGCGTAAAGTATTTGTGAAAGTTATAAATACTAGGTCGTTAGCCGACACGCCTCGCGGAACCAACTTTCCGAAGTCGACATACATTTTTCCGCCGACGCATCGCGACGTGAGAACCCAGCAGATGACGACACTACTTTGTGGCCGTCGAAAACGATGACGTTCCCTTTCTTTCGTCGTTAATCGTATCATTTTTTGCGGGGGAAACACATTTTTGGTGCGTGGACAGGGTGGATCGTCAGAAACAAGAACCTTAAATATTTTCGTTATTTGTTGTTGTATCAAGAAAAGAGAGAACGTCAACGTAACTCCAATAAAAATATGTTTGAGGGGTTCAAAGTACGAAACTAATTTTGTCCATGGTTCGAAGTACAATGAATGCTCGGGCATCGTAATCGGTGGCCAGCGTGGCACCTCAACAAGTACCATTTATTTCGAGGGCGAAAGAAAACACGGTGCTGCCTTATCGAGCATCGAGCAGTTCGGTTTTACGATCGGCAATTAAGTTCCACTTAAGCGGGCTGCTTTTAACCGGTTCTTCGGACCGTTTTTACGGTATTAGCGCCATAGGATACCTACATAAGTGACCGTGTAAACGATTCCCGTTGGAAGGGCGCGGAGCGAGCGGTAGGAGATAATGACCTGGGCAACATTACGGGAGCGAGTTAATTGGCGAAGGTTTAAATTCGCACGGGGGTGGCGGAAGGCGAAGCCTCCGGTCTCGCCTCTTGTGAAAAGGAGTCATGGTAAATAAAAGGAATTATTCGAGATTCGTTAAAAGGTAGGTTTCTCTCTCGCTCGCACCCAGGGTGCCTGGCCACGGCCAGTCGGGTTTTCGGGGCGAGATCGTTTTCATTTGCAAGCTGTTACGAGTGTAGCATCTGCTGCTAAACGCTATAAACAGCTTTACTCGACTCGTAATGGCGGAAGGCGGAGTTTAACTTTGGAATAGGGTGGCCGTCCGTGCACAAAGCTGAGAGAGAGGAGACCCTACCCTACCCGAGTAGTCCTTGGTAATGGAATGTAAGTGAAATAATAGAGTTGCTACTTACTATATCTACGAAAACCCTGTCTTGTCTTTTACTCCGTCGTCGTTTCTCGTCCTTCGCGTCTTTCCTCTGCTACGACGCCACCCTCGTTTTGCCCAGCCAGTTCGCTTTTTCATACACAGCGACGCATACTTTGCAAATTCGAGCCAATTTCTCCGCTCCGCGAGACCAAGACGCACTAAAAATTGTGTAAACCGGAGAGACCGTCGAGAGGAATTTCAGCTTTTACGGGCTTCGTTTGCGCAATAACGAACATTATGCGCGATAAACGTTCTTTCCTCGAAAGGGAGTAGTTTCTTATTCCTCTGAACGCGCACGGATTTGTAGTTCGGTCCCCCTGCTTCTCGAGACTTTCCACGAGGACAGCCCTGTGTTTTTATTCACTTCCCGACAGTCGAAAATCACTTTATAGCGGGATCAAGTTGTAAGCCAGGATCCTCGGACAGCTGTACGTACCGCGTACACTTCACTACGGAGTTTCGCCGACTTATTTGTCAGATTTCTCGTGCGCGAAACACGCAATGTGACGATAATTTCTCATCTTAGAACGTCAGCCAGAAATCTATGTGGATGGAAAGGGACGGAAAAACTGTTGTTCAGCGGACTAGGAATATCGTAATTTAAATTTTGAACATCCCACTCACGCGAAGAAGAGCACTTCGACTTTCGTTACACGATTTTCAACTCCGAATGCTTTTCGAAGGGATTACGATCCAAACAAAGAGGTTTCATGGATTAAAAAAACAGTGTTAAGACATTAAAAATACATCCAGAGTGTGTGTAAAATACATCGCTGCACCTTTTCTCGCGATTTTCCGGTTGTTCGTTGGCTCGGCCATTAGAACAACTATTAAGGAAATGCGATAGCTAAACGCCAAAGTAATTCAAAGTAATTGCCGTGAATATTTAACACGCATTCGAAGCACACATGCGGATCGTTCTAATGGGGGCGCGGTACCATAATACAGATCCCTATTTAAACTGGGTTTATAGAGAATATGGTATTGTTCGCGCAGTCGGACCGTGAACCCAGTGTTTGTGGGATGATAACGACGGTAATCGCCGCGAGCGTTAAGACACGAGCGGTCGAAACGTAGTTTTCCTATTTCTTTGGATTCTTCGCGGCTGAGAAGCGTTCGTTAACACTCTTGAATCTGATGACCACCTTTGTTACGCGATTCAAACCATGAAATGGGCGGTGGCCCTTTTTATATTATCATATTTACTGTTAACTAGTGTTAAGATGAAAAGAAAGAATCTCCGATGGGTCTGACGCGTGAAACCATTGATTCCATCAAGAACCGTTCGAGCGATGAACAACGAAACTCGAATAATTACGCGCAATAGGTCCAACGACAGCAACTATACGGTTAATACAGTGTCTGGCAATATCGCGGGCAAGCGGTCGCGAGTTTCCCTGCATGATTTATTGGTCAGGAAATTGACAATTAGCTGGAGCGATCGATGCGACCAGAGCTTTTGGCAAGAAGCGTGTATCGGACGGTGACTGTAATTTAATACCGCACCGAGTCGAACCAGATTGAGACTGACAACGGAGAAACAGAGAGACATAGACCGGAAACACGTACGCCCGCGGAAGATCCAGAGCGATTCCTATCGTTAGGGGAGGAAAATAAGAACGAGGGTACGCTAAACGACAGAATAATTCCCTCGCGGTAGTTTTTCATTATCGACACTCGTTTTTTATTCATATATTAGTTTCTGACTTTTGGTCGATCTCCGAAATCGGGAGGGTCGAACAAGCTAATTGGCAGTGCGTTTTCCGTTTCCCCGAATCCATTCCGCGAACAACCATGCAGAATTGCACGATATTACAATATTTATACGTTCCCGGCATAGTTCCACTTCTTCTCGTTCCCAGTTCGTTTATTCTCATTTTGCAGCAGATGAGTTTGTTCAACGACTGCCTTCGTCGAAGCACCTACGCAGGACTCCTCGAAGCGCGGCCGAGAAAGAGAAGAAACGTAATATTCCACAATGGTGTTTCTCTTGTTTCGTTTTAACTCTTCACTTTTCGGTACTTCGACGGCCCCAGCGAGTCTCGTTGTTCTTCAACCTCTTTTCCCTTTGCCGTTTACGCGCACACAAACCCGCGGCTCGCCTGTCGTCTTTTATATTACGAGCAGCTGCTTTATAACCGAACTTATTTGTCCTTCAGGAAACTCTTTTGTTCCCCGGCGTTCTTTGTCTCGTCATTTTATTGACTTGTCCTCTTATTGTTGCCCCGCGACATTTTCGTCTTAATAGCGACGGGATACAGATTATGCATCGTTCTCGTGAACCAACAATACCCCGATACGCACACCACTGGTCGCTTTATTTCATCGACGAAACGGTTACGTCGAACAAAGACCCGCTTCTTTGAAAACAGAATCGCGTAGAATAATGCGAACTCCAGTATATCAATGACGAACGAATAACTATACTCGCCATGTTTATTAATTATCAAACGCAGCATCGTGCGTCATATTATATTCGATATCGCGGGCAGCGTGTCATAGGTTGTATCACCATTCATGACGCGAGCATTCTTTTGTTCGCGCAACAATATTAAATCTGCTCCCACATGACCGACTTTACGTGCCACGAATTCCTCTTAATTTGCAACAAGAATGCTTTCGCGCGCAAACAATAGTAGTTATTACTCTCTGATTTTAGTAAGTTAATATACGAGATGTTATGCTTACTATGTTACAGCGAGTTCCTCGTAATTATATTCAGAACATCGGTATAACTCTCCGAGTAAGCGTCGCACTACGGAATTGCGTGAAAACAAATATCTCAAATAAAATTATTGTAACGGGTTGTACGTACAGAACGGTTTTAGTAACTACAAGTATGTGTGCAACTCCGTTACGAGCCAAGATAAAGATAAATAGTAGAATCAATCTTCGTACTGTCTAGTGAGTGCAATTGGACTTTTTATTTTAAATAGAATAATATTTTTATATATTTTTTATGAACAGAGCTATACCCTGGCCCAATTACTATAATCACCCTGTACATTTAGCACTTTTAGCGATAGCAGCAGCTTTAATCGAAAATAATTTCTGAAAGTGACAAGAAAATATAACTTGGAAGATAGAGACCTAAAGTAGAAAGTGAAAGCAGTCTGACTATAGTCAGACATACCGTGCGTTCGGTATTATCGATCCGCTGCACACCTCATATTTATTATTCTGGAAAATTATCTCGAGAAAAAATTACTCAAGAATGATAAAACTCCAAAATATTTAATTACGATAGTTTAATATAAATTATTTATTTCCTCGACTTTCTAGAGTCAAATTTTATTATAACGTTCGGTGCTGAATTTCATCCATTTATAACTAAATTACTAAGAAATTAATATCAATTATCGATCAGGAATTCGTTTCAAATAAATGCTTGAACGGTTAATTTTCGAAACTGCGTTTCCAGTCTACAGCCTGTCGCGTGTATTAAAAAACGCTTTCGCTGTATATATCACGGCGACTCGTTCGTTTTTGAAATTTTGTTCCCCCGTCTGTAAACGCCGGAAAGAATAAATGTGTATCTTCGTCGCGTGCACGCAGAATGAAAAGTTGAAATTTCGCGTACGTTTGACGCCGAGAGATATTTTTCGGCCGCGAGCTGGTGGCTGGCGAGAAGAAAAGTTGAACGACTCGTTACAACTTTTTAATGGCCGTGAGATTAGTTTCTAAACGACTTTCCGCGTACTCGAAGAAATTTTCGTGATACCAGAAACATTCTTTAATGGCCCTCGACGTGTGCTGTCGGGCCAGTGACGGTTGGTTACAGAGACAAAGATGATCCGCTAGAATCACGCGTGAATTCGCCATATTTTAGACCATCCGGTTAACCCCTTAAGTACCGCTGTCCTATTTAAAGCACACTCAGAGAGACATTGCTTCGCTAGAATTAAAATTCATCTGCATATCGCGTGAGTTTTTAAAATACAAAGTTGAGAACCGAATAAAGTACACAGTAATTATTAAAAGTTATTATATTCGCCAATAATTAACTTGATTCGTCTACAAAAAAATATTTATATACGATTAATGAAATATTTTTCAAGAAACAAGAAGTGGTAACCCAATTAAACAAAAATGATCGGCTGTAAAATTATTTATTACCGCCTGATCGGTATCAGATCGGAGATCAATAAAAGTTTTGTATAAAAGCAGAGAAGTCTGTGAAAATTGGACGAGCACCAGTGGTCAACACCGTTTATTTTTACAGATAAAATACGCATGTTCGACGGCGTCCCTTCACGGCTAATCAAACTGTGAATCTGATTGATATTAATACGTTCGGCGTTGAATCGAGCAAATTTTATATTCGCGATATTAAAACACGAGAGAAATTTCAGTTCAATTCCCCATGATTTGCCGTGTATGCCGCGCCGTCCGGGGCGATAATCCAGATTATTTCGATTTTATTACATCTTCTTTGCGTACGCTGCACAAACAAACACGCTATTTGTTAACGCTTTTTTCGACGAGCGAGCGCGATTATAAATCACAAATATGAAATAAATCCTCGATTAACTTCCCTTTGTTACGAATTACAGCAAGAGTATGATCGATAATTGATAAGCTTAGTAGAGGGAAAAATGTCACAAAGTGGAGCGAGTACGTAAGTGAAAATGGTCTATGTATGGTCAGACACACCTTGTAACTCGCATTAAAAAACCGTGTTCCAAACTTTTAAAGCACAGACTACTATCAACAGTTAATTTCAACATCGTGGTGACAAAAATATGTAATCTCGTTTTAATAAACATCGATTACCTAAGATTTTGGAAAATTTAAGGAGTTATTTAATAGATTCTATTTCTTGTGGAATCACCAGACGAAAGTTTATGGATCAGGGAGAACTTCAAAAGGATATTTCGCTGCGCCCAAGGACTATCGATTACAAACGTAAACTAAATTCCCCGTGGAACTATCGTCGTTCATTCCATGTATTTACTCGCGAACGTATTCCAGCGCGGCGAACGATCGGTCAACCCCGCTTTTTACATCGCAGACGCAAAAAAAAAGAAATTTCGCGCGAGCTGAATTCCATGCATAAGCAGCGTGAAATATTCCCGATGCGAGTGGACGAAAGAAATTTATGCGGCAATAGTGTATCGGCCCGACGCAGCAAGTTCTGAAAGCGACGAAAAAGGACAGACTACAGTTACAGCTCCGAGTGATTATTTCAAATAAACGGGCATGCTCTCTACAGCTTCCCGATACCGGTACATGTTTCTGCAGAGATTTTTTCCAAGCTCCAAGTAAGAATTTCTGCGAGTCTTTGAGACGAACATTCCGCTTTCACCGGAAGGTTCGGCGCGGAGGTTAATAACGTGACGTTAAATATATTTTTACCGACGAAGCCGCTCGAGCGCGTTTGGATTTTAATGTCTTTTCATCCAGTCGGAGGGAAACACGGGACAAATACCGTTCCCCTCGCGTTTCAGCCCCGTCACTCTTCTTCTCAAAGTTACGAATATTTCATCTCCCTTTTCTCACGGAATGACATAATATTTTCAGCGTCATTCTGCGCGCGCGCCGATGTTTCTTTCGTCCGTGTCCGCCTCGCAATTTTTGTTAAACGCAAGTGCATATTGTAAAGGAATGGCAAACGGCAACCAGGTGACAAGAAATACCGTTTTCTACGTCGCGGTAATCATAAATAACTTCACCATTCGATCCGTGATTAAAATAAATAATTTAATACGACGAAAATAAATTGGTTCCTATTTATTTGAACTTTGCAGCGATTATTACGGAAACTAATTTTTCCCGATGTTATTAACGAGTCCGTCATTGGATATCCGTAACATTATTACATTTTGTCTTTGGTTTTTCAACTCACGCGCGCATTAATTGGCGCGATTACGGCTCCGACGCCGTTTCAGCGCAGTCTTGATTACGCAAACTCGTCGACGTTTGTTTTCCCATGACGAGTGTTCGATTCGAAACAACATTTCCTCAAAATGAAGCGAGATTAATCTATGCGACGGCCTCAAGACTCATTAAGGAAATTAGACTAGAGTCGGGCAGATTGCGTTTAGTCGCGAGACGAAATGTCGAGCACGCTGTCGCACGAATAGTGAACGTACCGTGTGGATAAACTTTTTGGAAGCTTCAAAAATTACAAATTCGCCGATTTTATATTAGATATGGGTGCCACAGCGGAGAAGCCAACAGGTGCAAAAATTAATCGGAAAATGTGGAAGAGATTTTTTTTACTTGCGTTACGAAAAGAACTTTTTTACGAAATTTTAACTCGTGACGTAATACGGAACTTCGTCTCTTTCCCGTCGATTTTCTAACTAGTTCGAACCAATTAAAACAGGTAATATTATGGTATTAACCGATCTGGAAAGATATCGTTGAAGTCCTCCCGACACCGACGAATGTCTTGGATAAAAATCTAAGAATGTCTCCTGGAGTGTCGCATAGTTGGCGCGAATTCTTCCTAAGAGATGCTTCAGATATTCTAAGAACTTTGTCAGACACTCAAGAATCGTTCTTGTCACGGAGTAAAATATTTTATTTTACACGAAGTCGTACCTAATTGTGGGAAAGAAAGATTGGCCCAAATTAACAGGGGGAATATTTATTGCGATACTGCAACATTCATTTCATTAAAAATGATAATTACGAACTTCAAATGCTTTATAAATAAATTGCAAACGACACGATTATTCGAAAGCGTAATTCGCGTAGCTTTATGGAATATAATCTGCGACATTAATCCTGACCGATACGCGAGCGTCTATTCTCGTCCGCGCAGCCCAGTAAACAGCTTCAGTCTCGACGCGATATGACGTCGCGAACTGTCAATAGTTCTCGAACAACTTAAAACTCCAATTAACGTCGACGAGGAACTTGGATGTTCTCCTCGGCTAACCTCTCTCGGGATCTCCTACTGGAAAGTAATTTAATAATTGCCGTGTAACAACGGGAAAAGAACCAAGATACGAGGAACATCGTATAGGGGAATTAGAGCTTTTAAAACGAACCCAAATGAAAGAGCCGATGGAGCATGAAGTCGTTATGTTCTAGTCGATGCTGGTATTACTAAAAAACTTGACTTTAATAAGTAAAAATTAAAGGATTCCTGACATCTAAATTATTTCCACCGTTATGGAAGATAAGAAAAATTGACTAAAAAGGGTTTAAATAGTTTGAAGGTTTACTTTTAGGGTAATCAAGTTATTTAAGTGTTAATAAGAAATTGTTACTTGCAAATGCAAAATACTATAACTTAAAAAGTAAGATATTTAGAAAATTTGATCTAATTCGCTCTTTTCTTCGCGAATGCTTGCGTTTATCATCAAGGCATATAAAAAATTCGTGTTAACGCAGCTCGTGAAGCATTAAAGCGTTCCCATCAAAGGACACAAGAACCGCCAAATCCATTTATATGCGTTAAGACGTCTTAGGTTTCTCAGAACTTTTAACGACCGCGGACAAGGATCTCGTCGACCGTAAAGAAACCTTGCGAAAGTTTTAATCCCGACGAACCGCAGCCTTGGCAATCGAACCTTTAAGCATGATTCCTACTAACATCCAATAACATTAAATGCTACGTAATATTCGATGTGACTTATATACGTAAGTATTTGAAGGTAATGTTAAAATTTAGTTCCCCGAACTTTTGGACCAAAATGACCGACCAACCGGAGCGTTAACGAGAATTACGGTTTTCCGTGTTCGCGTGCGTGGACCGATCGACCCGAAAGTTCAATTTTACGTTCGAATTAGCCAGCAGCGGTCGCGGATCGCAAGAACCAACAACGCTTTCCGACGCTTTCGTCTCGTTTTCTACCGGGTATCGAGAAATTTCTTTTCCCGCCCGTTCTAGTCACGAAACCCCGCGCTACTAGAGGCCATTCATAACGTGGCAGCTGCGAGCTTCCTCGTAATTCTTAGTTCCTTCCGACCGCGATCCGCGTTACTTATTGATCCGTTCTTTGTGCGAGCGCTCGTAAAGCTGATCTGGCAGGGCGAAGCCGAAACGATCCCCGATCGAGGCCATCGTGAATCGGCAATTTGATGATTATATAGAACGCCGGAGCGGGGAAACAGCGTCTCGGTTGAAAGAGTAATTGGAATTCCTCGTGTGTCGATTTGTCGGGCGAACGGTGTTGTTCGGAAACACGCCGCGAAGGGCTGAACCTGATGCCTGGCTGGAACCGAACGAGCAGATTTACATCGGTTCTGTAGTGAATTCATCTTCCTGGTGAATGAGAACTGGCCGGGGCCAGCAACGAACTAAATGTATTCTTCCCGGTGAACGAGAACTAGCTGGTCATTAATAATTTGTACGTCGATGGAAAAAATAATACGACGCTGGAGTTATATTCCGAAATCACTGAAAAATTGACTCGATTCCTTCGTTCGTAGGACCGTAATTGTTCCGGGGTGAAGTACGAATCGCGTCAAAGTTAGGACTGATTTTAGATGATCGATTAGATGAAGCAGCTCTACATTTTGCTATTACGTGTTCCCGCACGCATCTCCCCAGAGATAATAATGTTAGAGGCATGCCGGGATCAGCGTTAAAATTTAGAGCATTATAACCGGTTTATCGATCGTTAGCGTCACGCTCGCGCCGTTCGAGAAATTTACTGGAAATTTATCCCGTCGCGTATCGAAGTCACGTAATATTTGCTTAGAATACGCTCCGAGCATCGACGCACTTAACGGAGCCAATTCGGCCACGAATATTGCCCAATTAAAGTTTCAGATCGTCGATTCCGCTCATCCCGCCGTGAAAGCAAATTGTTCCAGAGAAGCGCCAGGTCTCCCTCCAACTGGGAAACGCTCGCTCGAGCTGTGAAAAGGATAATGAGAAAAAAAAGAGAGGGCCGCCCTAAACGTCTTCTTAAAGCGAGTTTAAAGAGCCCGCCGGGCGGTACGAACCCTTAAACGTTTCCGTTCCCCAACTCCCTTGCGTTAAAATACGCGGAAAAAAAATGAAATTTTCGTCTTCGCCCCAAGAACTTGAAAATTCTATATCGTACTTATTCTTCCAGTTATCTATCGACTGTAGAAAAATGATTAAACCTTAGATAATTCCAATATCTAAAATTTTAATAAAAAATTGAGAAACTAAGACACGACGTTTAAGGAATCTTTTAACGAAACACCGCAATTTGTCGACGTGTTTTTCGAGATTTGTCCTCGCTGTGCGTCCCTTTAGGTAATAATCTCGCGTGGAATCTGAAAAACGCAACGCTTTCAAGCATCACGCCCGCCCAAGAGCACGCCAAAACAAAAAAGCAATAAAAAGTTGGAGGGAGTGTTTAACGACGCGACTAGAGACCCATGGCATTCGTTTAATTTGTTCGGAACTTCGGCTAAGTGTTTAATTAGTTAACTTTACATACTGCGCGGCCAGGTACGCAAACACTTAGTAGGTAAATTACAGGCCCAGCCATTCCATAACTTTCCGACATCCACGGGAGCAAGTGTATGCTGCACAGCAATATCACCACCCCCGCCCCTTCCCCGACAAAACAGTTAATAATACGTAGAAGCTTCAGGAGTGGATCCTTTAAATTTTCCCGTGGAAAAGTTAGCATCCCTTCTTTGGAAACATCGCGAGAACGAGAAATTAGCGCGGAGTTTACAGAACATATTAGTTGCGAATCCGTCGTCGCGTGGAAATACACCAAATCTTGAGCTCGTCCGCCCGAAAGTTGACTAGTTGCAAACCTAATGTCGCGTTAAGATTTCCCTTACACTGAAAAGTTTGTACAACGCGTTTGTATTGCGTCTACTTTAACGCGAATGTCGATTCGCAAACAAGCTTGCTGCAAAACATCTTACATTTATTTTATACAGATATTACGGTTATCGTAAAACTTAAATCGATATTTTTCCGAATGGTATTATGATTTCTAAAAAAAAGTAAAAGGTACATAATCTATTGCTTATAAAATGAACATAAATAAAATTGATTCGTTCGAAAATCTTCAAAATCGCTCGACAACTTCTGTCGAGGAAAACTTTTTCGAGCGCAGAATATGGTGGAATCCCGAGCTAGTTTGCCCGACGAAGGTTAAGAACGTTAATTCGACGATATCGGTTCAAAGAAGAGGGAAGCAGACTCGCACATCTTTCGACGCAATATCCGTTACCAGTTCATTAAGCAACCGGGAAGTGTACACCGGAGTATCTTGGCACGGAAGAGTTTATGGATCGTTCGGTAGACTTAGCGCGGTAGGAGAGAACGGTAGGCGTTGAATCGTAATGAACTCTGAACTTTGCCTCGTCGTTTCGGTCGAATCGTCGCAAGTTTTAATCCGTACCCAGCAATAGAACGAACGACTCTTCCTAACACGATACAGTATATTATACGACGAGATAAACAGACCAACTTAATGCTTTAATGTCCACTAAAAACGGACCAGCTTACCGTAATCTACTTGGTTGGATGCTAAAAAATAGAGAATCGATGACCGTAGAAGTCTAAGGAAATTAACGAAAACTACATCTTCAAATTTTGCAATTTGTGCAACAATCTGTAAACAAATACCTATATATTTTATTACATTACTTCGAATCGTATAACCAATCAATAATAAAATGTAAAACGTCAAATATTATCTATAAGAGCTAGATGGTTTCGGAGGGTAAATAGTACAAATTATAATGAAATGTAGGTCGCGCAGAGATAATTTATTACTATCGGGAGGCCAAAGTTTCGAAGAGAAAATTTGGGAACACTTTGACCGAAATCTCGAGTTTAACGTACATTTTACGACCGTCGATCAGCATATCGCGCTTTAAAGCGGAACAAAGCAGGAAGTAATTTGTCGATTAATTAACTAGCAGCCGGTACGTGCCTTTCTTTTCGAGAGAATCGTTTAACTTGGACTTTGCTATTTCGCTTAATCAATTCTCGACCTCCTTACAGCTATTCATTATACCAGGTGTCTCGCAACGATACAAGCGAAACAATCCAGAAGAAATTAAAAATATCGAGAAACTTAAAAAGCAAACAGAATAGACTTGGGCAGTGATTCTATATTTTTTCACAGGCTAAAATGCAATTTTAATATTATAAATATAAAATTTCAAATACTTTTACGTGCGAGTGTGCGCGCACGCGCCATTACACGATCGACGTTGCTTGATCCGCCGCCGTGGAAATGCCTCGAATTAGTTCGGAATTCTTTTCCAATCTTTTTCTTCATTCGCCGCCACACCGGGGGCGTCGGATTCTCGGGCTGGCGCGCGACGCCGGCGGAAAAATTTTAATTTTCACGATCCTGGCCGGGCCTCGTTCGGGACAACCCTGCCCGGTATTCGTACCGGAGTATTGTCAGCCTTAAACGTCAAGCCTATTGTCTCAAAACTCATTTATCTCGAAGAGCCAGCGCGGCTGGGCGCGACAATACCGTTCAAGAACGCGCCGCGTAATGGAAAAGAGGGACGACGCCGGCGCTCTGTGAACCGTACGTCTATACGGGGCCCATTATCATGCGAGCAAATTCGAAAGCACCCGTCAATACGGTTGTTTTCACCTCCGGCGCACTTTCTAAAGGGTGAAAACTTGGCCGCGACGGCGGTCGAGTAGAAACGCACCCCCGCAAGCGCGATCACGTCCCAGCCAATGGTAGACGCCAAGTGCCCAGCCGCGACTCCCAACAGAGAAGTCGGAGCCACGTCAGGAACATTACGGATTGTCGACATACAACTCTTGGAAAACTCGATTCGCCATCCCTCTCCTATCTCTCAAGGAGGTTTGAACGCATTCGCAACTGAAATAACAAGCAACGAGTTAATTTCTCGCGCAACTTCTGCGATATCTACACCCAACCCCGCTGCTACTGCTGATGCTGCTGCTTCTGACAGCGGCTCAAAGTCCAACAATTTCGAAGCGGGGGTGATAAACTATCAACGAAAACCCGCGAAACCATCGCCGATGGACGCTCGAATTTTTCAACCACTCGAAACAGGCGCCGGGGGAGCGAAAAAGTTTGGAGGTGTAGTTTCGTTCTCGTCGGAGAGAATAAATATGGTAAATTGTTCCGCAAGCACTAAATTTTGATTTTTATTTATTCATCCTTAATTTTTTCCAATCATGATTGATTATTTAAAAATGTTAATCCGTTACCAAACGTTTTCGAACGTATTTAGTCTTCCCGTTATCCGTAAATTCGCTTTTCCAAACACTTACGTCTCCCTGTTAATTCGGATGATGAAAGTTGTATGGAAGCAACGGTCCGAGCGTCGTTTCCCTAACGCGTTTCGCACGTGTTCATTGCTCTGTACAATGTCCATATTCTCTCAGATGTGCCCTTAATTCCAGCCATATCCTCCGAATGATGTATGCTCGATAATGTCTAATTGTATTCCCTGCGCGATGTGTGCTTGATACTGTCTGCGTTCTGTTTACGTACCGCATAGGTAACCATTGTTGGATCGAATGTATCGTGTCGTTTTATATAGAGCGAAAGTTCATTAAAGGATCTATTATGCAGCGACGTTTCTGTATTCATTGCAGACACACGATCAAAGGAAAATTTCTATTCGCGTATTTATTTCTTCCAATTACTTTTAACACGTTGACCCTTTTGTAAAATAAATAGAAATTTGTACGTAGATTTTTTTCTGCGTTATCTAGACACAAATTTCAACAACACTTCATAATTAGTTTGATAAAAATTGCAATTACGAATTATAGAAAGATACTATAATTTTATCCAGATGCCCGTTCGATGGGATAAACGTTCCGAATAAATTGACAGGCGGTATTTTTATTCATCTATTTTCTTGGAATCAAATTTCGCCCACATCTGGCGGGAGAGCGTTTGCAATAGATTCCGGCGGCGGTGGCCGGGAATTTTGCCCGTTGAACTTTCCGGAGAGTTGCGCAATTGTAGTTTCGCGGTTACAATTCTGAATGCGCCAGGCACGGCCGGCCGTTATCCACACCTGTCAAGAGCATCACTTAACATACTTCGCCGGTCGTTCTTCTGCGTCAGTACACTCTCGACGTGGCTCATCCGCGCTTTGGTCCGTTTACTTTTCATTGTGCCGCGCATATGGGTCACGTGCGTCGCGCGACAAGATTTTAATGCCGCGAGAAAGAACGGAAAAATCTGTCGACGATGCCTGCGAAGCACCGACGATTACGCGGAGTCGATGGAAATTGCATCACGGAACTAGAGATCGAAAGAAGAAACGTACAGCCACCGTTAACGGAGCTATCTCATTTTCGTATCTACAAAAATGGAAACAAATATTTCTCGATAATTGCATACACGCAATTTTGTACATATGAATTTTTTAATTCAAAGTAGTTAGATATTATTTCGAAAATTCTTGGTTGAATCAACGTACCTTTTTCGCTTCGTGTCGTAGCAATGATTGACAGACAATTCATCGAAAGAACGATATCTAAACGCCATCGATGATACTAATAATCACTACGGAAATCATACCCGTCGCGTCGATCTGACTCGGTCTTATCTGGTTTGGTGACTATCGTCCTTGTACAAGTCGTTGTCGTAAATACTATTTAGGGAAGGGAGCCGCCAACCAATCAGAAAATGCCTTTCTCTGAATTGGCATATTATTGAAGAAGGTGAGCACGTACCGAGTACGTAGGAAAAACCTGGCCTACCGGAAAGGCCCCAGGCTATTTTGATGCCTCGCTTAATCCAGGACGTCCTAAACCGATTTTGGTAACAGCTGTGCTTACGCTTCAATGGTAAAGCTGAACAGATTTTTGACTTGATGAACCAAACGAACCTTTGAAATTAATATTTAGCATCGCGGCAGTGGATATCGTATGGATAAAATACATTTATTTTCCACTTCGTTTCATCCCTGCCATTTCCGCGTGACCGATTAAAACCCGAAAGAGCACGAGGTGCGAACGAAAAACGGCACAAAAGGAGAACGCGTGCAACTGTTGTTTTATCATTCCGTGCGACACGGGTTACTAAAACTACGCCCGGTAATTGTTGCGATTGTTACAGCGCGTTGCTTTGCAAAAGTACCGTGTAACGCGCTGCGGGATTATACGCTTCTGGCTGTTCTCGCAGCGGGTCGGTGCGTAGCGCGCGTGTTCGCGCACTGATAAGTGCATTTCCGAGTTCGAAATCAAATATTCGGATCGATCAACGCCCGCGAGACAACGTTCCAATAATTTCTTCGTTAACGTCTCGTTAGTAGACGCTTCTACGATTAATATTTTGATAAGGTAAGTTTAATCCCCTCGAGGTGTCCGTTTTACCGGTTTTCCTATATCGACTGATAATTTGAATATTCTCGCGAACGACGACCGCGTTTGAAAGCTAAAAATGGCACCGCGGAATGGCCAGGCGTATCGCGGACTGTCGGAGAGCGTCATAAATCTGAGGCCGCGCGCGTACATCAGCTCCGATGCGACGAGAGAGCGCACGGGTAACGCGTGACACTGATTTCTGTTTCAATTAACATTTCATTCAGCCGCTCGAGGGCTCGAGCCTCCCTCCGCCGTTGATGCGGCGTCACGCGTTTAATATTTCACGGTAAACGTTTGCGGAACACTTGCGGTTCGTCGCGCGCATTATACACGGGCTTGAACAAGATACGTACCCGAGGATATTCGGCAGCCCCGTTTGTCGCGACTGCGTCGATCGACCGTCCTACTACGTATTTCGCGACGTGCCGTTATTGTTTGGATAACTTAATATCACACGAGCTCGTTCGAAACAATGTTGACGCGAATTGAACACGGTGGTTTGTTCGAAACTACGATGGGGCGCATTCAAAAAATTCCACCGTGAATTATGACTCGCGGTCGTTTAACCAATCGAGCATTCGAAATTTTATTGTTATTACTGTGTTTAAAAAATGTTGACTTCTGGCAGCGAGACCTAAGGAGAGCATTGGAGAATAGTGCCAGTTGGAACGATGGGAAGTTTAGTCTCTGTACAGAAGTTTCTTGGCGAACGTTTTCGACTTCTATTTCTTCTCGTAACACGCTTGCTTCTTTAAACCACTTTCATAAGATTTAACGATTCAAATGCTTCGGGTGCCGGTGTTTCGTCGAACGCGAAGACTTAATTTTTTAAATCTCGTCTTCCACTTCGCTCTCCCTCGTAATACCATATATTACTCCACGATAAAATCGCAAAAGAGTTAGTTCGAAGTGCTAGGAGAACAATGAATACGACGCGCAGTGGTTAGAGCGGCTAACCATCGAGCAGAGAAGTCCAAAGACCTCGTGGTCGTTTTCCGTTCAACTTAAGCTTTCTTTTGCCCCGACGTACATATCAAAACGTTCATCTCGCATACGTTTTGTTCCCGCGTGGTTATCGAGCTCGAGACTCGTGATCGTACGTTTATTTAACGATAAAATTCGACAATGCGACGGTGAAGCGTATTCAGCGGTATCATAGGGCGCCGTAAATTCGACCAAACGCGAGGCCGCTCGTATCGGTGAAACCGCAAGAACGCGCGTTACGCGCGACACTAATTTCCGTTTTAATTAACATTTCACTCGGGCGATTAATTAACGTCGCGATGCCGGATCGCGCGGTACGCTTGCGCACGCACCACAAAGGGCCACCGATACGCGAAGGTAAACGCCCGGTTTCAAAGCTTATTTTCCACCTCTCAACTGGTTGCATTAACCGCTTCGAAGCGTGTTTCGCGGATCGCGGACGCGTCCTAGGGTAGTCGAAGATGTGCACGGGAAGAGGCGGCAATTTACATACTATTAATTAGAGGCTAGCACGTCCCATGCAAATTCCAGCGTAGCTGCGTATTGTATGTAATTAATGCGGTTTCTCGGCGAAGTACTCGGTGATTAATGCTGGGTTAGTCAAACCGCGCGCGTACCCTCCCACGGGAATTGTTCACGAGTAATTTCTTTACGTAACACGTCGGTGGTTGCGATCTTAGATGAACGACGGAAAGCCCAGGGCCTCTTTATAGTCGAATCTAGGTGCCGCATCAACGTCCGAAAGTCGAGACAACGGTTCGCTCTTTGAATTCGTTACTGGAATTTCCACGGCCTTTCAACGAACCCCAAACTTTGGAAAATTTAACCAACCCCATGACGTTACATCGGCCTAACGTACAATATTCGAAACCTATGGTGTTCGTTTACGGACGAAGGTTCAGAAACTTTGACTTACTACACGAAAGAATACGGCAATTTTTATCGTACGATTTGAAATTCGTTAATTTCGCCAAAAAATTTCACACTTACACGATTTTTTTTTCTAAAAAATGCGTAGGAATTTTAATTTTGTCGAAACTCTATTTAATGATGTATTAACGGCCTTACAGTTTTGTGGGTGAGAACCACTATCGCTGATATTGCTGATATTGATATTGATACTTAGACAAGACGTGAAATTAAGAAATTGTTCAACAACTACATCTTTGGTTTATAAGAACAGTTTGACTTCATCGATTAAGGATCGTATCAAAGGGGTTGAAGGGGGACGTTCTCGAGCGTAAATATGATAAGTAACAGAGCGTGCCGAGCGAGAGAAATCGGGATAAATGTACAGTGATGCGAAACAAATAACGACGGGGATTGCGAGAGCAAGGGTGGGCGAAAGACGCGGGAGCCGCGAGACAACAGAAGGAAAGAACCGACCGTAAGGAGTGAAAGAAGCAAAAGGCGACGAATGGGGGACGAGTTCGACCGGGATATTCGATTATGAAAGTTTCATGGCGCAGCGAGACCGTGGCGGGGACACGGAGTCACCGGGACGAAACGTGACGTCCCCTTTAAACGCTGATACGTCAGTTAGACATTTTCCAAGCAGCGTGCTGCTTGCTTTCGACGGAACTCTCCCGAACCCCGGGATGGTGTTTTAATTAACCTCTGCGCAAATATTTATTTGTTTACCGAGGCTAGAAGCCGGGACGCGGGTTAACACGACGTAGGTACAAAAGTTACTCGAAAACGGATGCTATCGTCGAAGGGGGAAAAAAGGACGAGGCGAGATTAGCGCGTCGAAGCTAATTTTCTCGGGGGACGCTTTAATCAAGGATACATAACCATTTATATTAATTACGATAGAGCATCGATCATCCGAAATAATAGAGAGCCAAATCCGTTCCGTCGATTGATTCGAGTAATCGAAAATTGCAACTCTGTAATTCTATGTTTGGTACAGCTGAGTCTCTTGTTCCTTTTAAAGTAAATATTTGAACGACATTTGCCGTAGAATAATGGTGGAAACTCTAAATTTTGAGCTTGGAATGCCAGACTGCCCCCTTAACCGACATTTACTAACACACGTGGTAAACGAGTTTATGAAACGCGTGAAGTAAACGACCGTGCAAGCGCTGAGAGTTGTATGTACGACCGGCGGAAAATCGCTCGTTGACTTAGCCCCCTTTGATGGTAAACCGATTAGTCGACGAAATTTAACGGTGTATTTAACTTGGCCGAGCAATTCGAACAATTAGAGTGGAAACGTATCAACGAATTCAATGCGCTGCAATTGAATTATACAAGCGTTTCAGAGTTCAGTTACAGCTGCTAAAGTATCTGAGTACGATGGCTTTCCGGTTTGCGAACGTTGCGTTAGACGTTAATAGCATACGACCAGCGAGATGTTAGACGAAAATAAAAATAATGTACCGTTTCGAGCCACTCTAAACCGGGTCGCCTTTATCAAATGTTACAGGCAGCGAGAAATAGATGCGACGACTACGGAATTACGATTTGTTTAGAACCACGACCCATAAAAATAGAGTCAGAGCTACATAAATATCTGTTCGACGGTAGATTCGATCGCCATTACGAAACTAATACGTCCACGAATACATCAAATTTTTATTTGCCTGTTTGGAATTCAGTCTCCGATAGTTCCCAGAGATGCTTGCGAAGGATCGATCGTACACAAACTCGTAACACTTGAATTTGTCAACGAGTTTTCGGTTGACTGACTCTTTTGAATAATGTTTAACGTATAGGGAACGGTTTCAGCAAGATTTTATTTTATTTCTATACCACTAAGCACAGACTGGAGTCGAATAATCAAAATTGAGAAAAGCGAACTGCAGAATATCCCAAAATTCGATCGATCGATGTCGGCGGGATGAAGTTAACGTCGAATTAATCGAAATAAACGTAATAAAAGTTTGTTTTAAAAAGTTTGGCAACCAGTGTCTGTATTCCTGACCTTCCGCGGACCGTTAAAGACGAGTCGCGGGATGCAAAGTCGCATTAACCGACCGTTAAAAGTTAACGGAGCTAGCTACGGAATGAAATAAGAGCTGCTCTGAGAAACTCGGACTGCAAAACGTCGAGCGCCCTCGCGATCGATCGTCATAAAATGTGGAAACGTCGCGCATACGTCGGCTCCAGGTGCAGAAACGTGATTCACGGCCCGACGGAAGTCCGCAGTTTGTGAAATCAGTGAATACTTTTCCCCCGATAAACTACTGTTAACGCGATTCGAGAACTCCTGTGGAACCTTGCCACGATTTCGAACGCTCCACCGCCATTTTTCTGTTTGATTAACCCCTTAAACGACGACTTTGTTCCTTCTGTCTCTTCGTTTCGCGTCTCGATCCTCGAGCGTCGACTTTGGGTCGCTTCTGACCCATCCTAAATAAAGTTACTTTTCTTATATTATTTGTAAAATATTGCAAGCCTGCAAATTAGTAGTACATTGCCTTTCTGATGATACGACTACGAAATGCTTTTTCAAAGTTAGTTTTCCAAAGTTAATTATGGATGACGTCGCTAAGCTCCGAAAGCAACCGTTAGTGACTCCAACAGCTGGTGACTCAGTCTTTTTAAGGTTAAAGATGAATAGCAGCGAATAAAGGTCGCGACTCGATGAAACGGCGGGTTTGAAGTCGCTCGTCCGGTCAAAGTTTATTAAAAGAGACCCTCGTTTAACATTCTAATGAAACTCGACGCTTCGTGTGTCATCCAGGCGTTTTAATTCCGCCTCCGTGCCGGTTTTCTGTTGTTAAACGCTCTTTGGCTTTGTTTCTGTCACGTTTTTTTAAATCTTTCGTTGTCCGCGCGCGCGTCGGGACACTTCACCGACACCGTTGCGAGTATTTTTATTCCCTGTCACGCAGAAGGTTGTTTTGTTTTGCGTAGAAGAGAAAAATAGTTGCATAACATGGTCGACAGTGGTGGAATATCAAAATTAAACTTCGTCTTACTATTGTTTTTATTTTAACAATAGTATTTAATAAAAAGTTAATAATTCCACTACCAATCGTTCTATTGCTCGATAGCCACTCCATCAGATAATTATCGTCACAATTTCAAAGGCTGATATTCGCATAATTGATCATTTCGTTAAACGGTGTTCGTACAATAGAAGAATTGCTGCATTATATTCGAGTCTCTACCGATTCAATATTCTCATTAAATCAATAAACATTTACCAGATCGTATCTGTGCGAATTTCTTATCGAATTTCTAGCAGTGGATTTCACCATGACTTTTCTGTTAGTAATTTAAAACAACGTTAGCTGCAATTCTCGTTGCTATAACATACCAAAACGACGCGAATGGCTTTCCTCCGCGTAATAATTTCGTAATTGATTATTTAGTATGGTTGCAATAACCATTGCACATTATGAAACAAAATCCATCCTCTTTAAGTCTGTTCACAGGTGCATGAACTATCGCGGAACACCTATCCATTATTATAGTTTGGTAACTCGGTATTAGATACATTGCTATTATGCCAAAAGAGGTGACTGCTCAAGCAGCTGCCTGTTCGCCTAACAATCCTACGCCAGTGGTAATCGGTCGAAGCTTAACCAGGGAGAACATTTCGAACTATTTCAGCCGGTAGATTCAAGCTGGCCCTGCCAAGGATTTCAGGCCACGCAATATAGCCGTTTAGGATAATCCAATATTATCCGGCATGATCCAGCGTGACAGGACGCAGCTGGAATGTGCACAAAAATCGCGAGAACTCGAGTTAGGTCGCGAGCAGAGGTCCAGCTGGAAAAACGTGAGAACGACTTTTTGCACGCTGAAAATTAAATCGGAAGTTCTCGACTCTGACTCTAGCCAGCACCCGACGTTTTAAAGGAATTACTTTAACTTATATAGAGCTGTTATCGATTATCGAATAGACGAACGTGCGAATGACTAAATCAGATTATGACAAATTAGGTAAAAATATGAATAGTCAGACTGTGAAAGTAATAGCAAAGAATGTTTCGTTCTCAATACCAAATAAGTAAATTCTTCTGGAAATAAATAAATTTTTTCGTTAATTTTAACGATTAATTTTAACAAGAGAATGGTTTTCTTTATGTTAGTCAGAGTTATAATGTACATTAAGCACGACTTTAATTTCAAAATAAAAATGTCCAAACTATGGGAAGCAATAATAGCGAAGAAAGTTTTGTCTTTAATAACAAAGAAACGATTTCCCTGTTTTGCGCTAATTTCTACGACGAGTAAATGACAAAATATTTTCATTAATTTTAACAACGAAGAAAAATGAATGTAAAACGAATATTTTGTTCGTTATACTTTGCCAGAAATGTGAAAAATGTTCTGCCAGACGATAATGTGCAATTTATAATAAACGATACCTAATTGGCCACCGACAAGACGGTTTTTGAAAGAAACAAATTTTACCGTGGCTACAAACATAAATAGTACAACAAATTGTAAGCTACGTAGCTCGCGATTGTCTGGAATCATAGTTTCGGTGTTGCAGAAAATTGTACGGTTTTTGTCTGACAGTGGATGCGTTAATGGAAATCTATGGAACAGTGACGAACGTGAAAATGAAATTTGGATTGCTCGATTCCGGTTCGAACGGAGTTCACGGCGTTTAAAGGAATCGCTTTGACTTTTATAGAACGTTCATGGTAATCGACGCGGGTTTAATCTCGCCGAAGGTATGTGTACAGGGAGCAAGGATCCGGGCCAATGGGAGCGGGATCGCGACGGCCGATCGGCTCTGCCGATGAATAAAAGAGCGTATGCAATTGAGGTGCAAATTTTTGTCGCGAATACGGACGTCGACACCGGGCATCGCTGACGAAACAATCGGCGTCGGTGCGGCGTTTTCGCGTTGTCGATCGATAGCGTTTCGTCCGTGCTTCGGGATTACCGAAGTAACAGGACCAAATATTTGCGTTACCTAAGCATGTTTCTCTCCACTGTCCCCTGTCCCATTTCTACCCTATCCTCTCTTTCTCTCTCTCTCTCTCTCTCTCTCTCTCTCTCTCTCTCTCTCTCTCTTTACCCTCGTTTCTATCTAGCGCCTCGTTCGCCCGTAGATTTTTCACGTCGTCGAATCCATTTATCTCGCTCGGAGACGGCAGCTTCCGGGAAGGACGTACTTAAAAATAAAAAATTGATTCCGTCCGCGAGACTATCGAACAACTGTTGGCTACGTCGTTAACCGTTCTACCGTCTGGGCCGGTGTCCAGTCGAGAAATTACTTCGATCTAATGCTATTGCTCTCGCGACACCCCGGGGCTTTTTATTTTCGCCGTAGTACGACGTCTGACCAATTGTTGGCTACTACTACTTAGACCCGTTTCAGGCGATTCGATTCGCATTTAAAAGCTCGCGTCTGGCTGGTTGGCTTCTTGTACTACTTGTTGACTTTGGTGCACGATAATACAACGATTCGATCGATCGTTCGAATAAACTAATGCGTGGCTGATTCGAATCTAGCCGAGCAAGGTGATACACGTAACCGACCGTCGAAATCGGCGAGATCGTTAACGTCGTAAATAATTATCAAGCGTCTCTCTCGTATCTTGACAAAAAACAGAAAATAAGTACCAGCGTATACGACCAAATATTTAGTTCGAAAACAAGTTCCTTCGCATTCGAGTGAAAATCGGTATTCGCGAGAAGCACCCGGCAGAGTAAATATTGTTTCGAACGGAAGCCAGCGAAATGTTGCTTTGTGCTTCTCTTTTTCATTCAGGCGTCAATCGCACGTGTCGATTTTCAGAGGACGACACGCGCGTTACGAGCAATAATCGATTCGACCCCGATTCGAGTTTGTCCGGGGCTAAACGCGACGTCAAAGCGACCCGACGGAAGTTTTATTCGAACCTTTGACACCCCCGCGAATCTCTATTTTCACCGTTCGTACCGCGGATGGCTGCCCTTTAACGCGGTTATTGTTTCCCCGGTCGCGTTTTCGCTCGGCAATTAATTTCCTTCGCGAGTGGACCACCGTCGGCTTTGAGAACCGAAATTAACCGGTGAACATAAGGGCTTGGATAATTAGAGTACTAGTTTCATGCTCGCATGTTCGTGCCGGCGAAATGAAGTGCGCCCTTTCCGGCGTTAACCGTGTCGAACATTGTCCCACACGTCGAGCGTAGTTTTTTTTTCTCCTTCGCTCCTTTTCCCGCACTCTTCTTTTTGAACTTGAAACCTTTTGTGTCCGAAGGTTCGCGCGACGTAGCCGCCTTCCGCGTAAAAGTGCCACGGTATAATTGACGCCCGACGTCGCTGTGGAGCGTTTAACCGTGTCCCGCGGGATACCGCAGAAATCGACGACGATTTAGACAAGTTATGATACATAATCCGTATCCAACATTTTCTCAGAAATGTTTCGTCCCCCGCGGTGCTCCCGAGGGTACTGTACACAGATTCTGGTATTATTCAAAATATTCGCCCCGCGTTGCTCCACGCTGGTAAATTCTGTCACCTGGACGGGGTGATTCTAAAAAGTAGAACCATTTCTAGCCAAGATACGTGAGAATCGATATAAGCAAAAGTTGACAAACTTTTGTACCCATTTCTTGATATTTTAAAATTGTAACTAATAATTAGGCATATTTGTAACTTTCGTAATGAGCTGCTCCAATTGGCAGATGACACGTAAGTGTTTAAAAGATTTTATTCAACCCACACCGCCTCTCCAACGTCTAAAATCGAATCGGATCCCTCGAAGATTCGCAAATGGTCGGTTTCTCATGGACTACAACCGAACCCTCTCAATTCTCAACCCTCTCAATTTCTGCTTTCACTCCACCAAATTCGCTGGTTTCTCCTCATATGCTACGCCTCGCTACTACAATCTCTTACCCGCCTGCATCCACTCGCTTCCTCTCGTTCTTTTTATTAATCCTTTTAGTCCAAAATTAACTTCCTTTTAATCAAAGAAATCCTTTACCGGCGGACATTAACGCAAGTGGATCACGAAACTCATTTACGTACACAAACTCCACGAAAACCAATTAAAAAATAAAAATATAATAGTGAAACATAATTAATGTGGGATTTTTTAACGAATTGCAGACGTTCATTCACTCGAAGTAGAATTTTGAAACAGAAAGTTCATCTTAAACTAACCCTTTTTATTTTAACAAAATTTCTTCTAGGTTTGGTTTAATAGCAGCGCAACCGAACCTCGTATTTAACACCATTTTGCACGTGTATTTTCTTTCGCATAGTGTAATAAAGACTTTATTGTTATTATTATTATCTCGATGGATCGAACCACTAGACGGAAGCTCGTCGACCCGAGTGCATATCCCGCCGTCGCGTCACACAACTTCGACGTTCCGTCAATATTTGTATTTAATTTTCCTCTCCGCCTCGCGTCGCAATTGCGTGCGCATACACGCGTGTACGATGCTGGAGGACCTTCCGCTACATAGCGATTCCACGAACAGCTTGGGACTGCTTCTGAAGTTTGCTACAAGAACAATGTTTGAAGATAGCCATTTTTAGTACCCGTTGGAGAAGAAAAATTGTTACGTAACACACGCGTGTGGATCCTAATACTCGAGAAATAATAATTCTATGATGGAGTTTTTCTTAACAAACTATAAACCTGAAGAGCACCAGAAGTTGGTCAAAACATCGAGTAACGTGTATTTTCTAATTTTTCAAAGAATATTTTACGCTTGTAATCATCGAATAACAAGTTTATACTGAAACTCTGACTCATTAAGCTAGCGGAACATTGCTTTCGTAATATTACAGCGTGCTAAGAACTCTCTTGAAAATTCAAATTCAAAGTTTATATTCGTTACCTTCTGAATTGCTCGTACGCAGTATGGAGTCAAGAAGTTTCTTCGCATTTCGGTTCAAAAATTGGATAATATTTAGAATTCTTTTCAATATTGTTACGGGAGGAAGACTTTAAACGAGTGAACTAAATTATGAATTAACTTCTAGCATTGTTCTTTGCACGCTTAGTACAGTGACTTTTTCATGGACTTTTCTATTTAACGAAGCGAGTCAGTTACATATCGTACCTTTATATCTGGTAACGTGTGAAAAATAGAAACGCGAACTTTCTAGTTACATTTTGGAATTTTCTGTGAAAATAGTAGGAAAATTACGGAGATATCCTCTTAGCATAGAACGAAAGTTCAATGAAGTATGGAACGCACGGAATGAAATACGATATGGCGCGTATATGTTCCATGCCTCAGTGTACATGTTAACGTACTTTTGCGAAATGTGAGTTCCCCCTTAACTTCAACAGGGTCTCGTGTACACGTTATCGCGTTGGAATCCGTTTTTGACTCCTTCAGTTTGCTTTTCGACGCCAGGTTTCATTGAACGTAAAATTCAAATATTTGTTACGGTAAAGGTGAGTAAACGCGGATAGCGGCAGAGTCTGAAAGTTGATAGCGCTTTTCAAGCGGTACTAAAAACTGGCATCGGTGGTTCGTTTTGGAAAATCGATGGGCAATCGAAGATGAAAGAAATAGTCCACGCGTTGTGCAGTACTTCTCGAACGTACGCAATTTAAATTTATAACTTGAATCGCGTAAGAAGTTGATTCATCAAAATAATAATAATTACATTTTTATTCCACCTTATGATAAAAAAAATTATAGACCATGACCATGGCAGGAAAATAGATGATAATCACGAGGTTGTCGTCAAAGCCTTGATAAAAGCAACCGCAATGTAGCCAAACGATACTTTTCCAAAATGGCACGGCGTACCATTAGTACCAGTTTCAACGCTATAATTACATTTGCTTTTTGCCTGCACAATTACTATTCGCGCTCGTTCCATGCATGGTCCATGAACATTCCATTCTACCCATCCTGAGCTTCGATTTTATAACAGCACTTACGTATTCTGACTGTATTTATAGAGGTTTCGTAAGTTAATTGAGAACTTGTGTGTGTTACTTTCTAAGTTTAATTGTTAATTTTTTTTATGAAACGCGAGTCCTTGTAATATTCTACGAGTGTTTCGATTTCGTGCCCCTTTCAAATCAAGGTTAAAAAGTGTAAACCGCGTTGTTTCTCAAACTAAGTGACGGTCTTAAAAACCTTTGCGTCTATAGATTCCGGAGGTGTTCGAAAGTTGTGAGCAGTGACAATGCGCATCAATTTTAAAGCCGTACACGACGACGTGAAAGGAAAACGCGGACGCCGTTCAGCGTGATCGAGCTCGCGTCGTTCACCTCGGCGTCTCAAAGCTGTTCCTCATAAAAACTGCAACGCATCTCTATGTTGTATCTCGCTGCGAACAGACCGGGGCCGTATCATTATCCTCCATCAATGGAACGGCACGCGTTCGCCTGGCTAGAATAGGGCCGCATTAAAGTCTAGCGCGCCCCGCTATACAGTCACGTTAGCCTGTTTCGCAGCTCGATCGGGATCAACATGAAAGCTGAAAGCATCCTAGAGGAAGAAGAAATGATACCGTCGTGTATAACGATATGCAACGAGTTTAAGCTACGACCGTGATTCCTTCACTACGCGTATTTTCCGCGTCGCTCTTTATTTTCAAAGCAGTTCTACCATTTAACTGAAACAAAGGAACCAGTAACGAATCTAAAGCACCTCGAATGAGCGAGAGATTGACACAAGAGCGGAGCAACTAACGATTAACAACGGAATCTAAATAACTTAATCGGTGTTTCTGATCGGCTATTACGAATAATAAAAAATAAAGAAAACTGTAAATCGTTGCCCGCAAAGTCGCCATTGTCTCGAAGGGTGAATTCAGACTTCTCGGTTTAACGATGGCTCGATTAAGTAGTTAAGATAAATCTACACAGATTGTTTCCTTGTACCCTCGTTAAATTGATCGTTAAACCGACAGTGATACCGAAGTCGCAATGGACTTGAACTTAGGATCGTTAAAGTTACCCTATGTTACATGAACCGTTGGACTTCAACTTCGTTAAACCTGCTTACATTAGCACCGAACCTTCGTCACCGATAAATCACGTCGCATCGGCAAACACTGTTTCCATTTGCTATATAATCAGCTCCGCGAAGTTCGCGGCAGCTAACCAGGCACGCCGTTTATTCGCCTAACGCGAAACAAACGTCGTTATCTCGGAAGCAAAGTGGGAATAGCCTAACGCGCGAAAAGGGACGAGAAAAAGACGCGTGTAAAAGTCTCGAAGACGAAGCACTATTCAGGATGTTCTTTCTAACGTGAACAAGAGAAAAAGTTTCATCTTATTCTCAAAATCATATTTTACGATATTTTCTGTACAGGGTATTTCCTTTAACAAGAACATCCCACTTATAAAAAGTTAAAACAGCCCTATATTTTGATCCAAAGCCAAGACAAGATCGACATCGAATGTCCCTTTTAATAAAACTTAATTTCCGAGATATTTCGTTAAGTTAAGATGGTAAACTCTGTAGGATGTCTTCAACCCTTCGTATAACGGGCTGTAGAGGCTGAGGAAAAGGGGCTGGCAAGATTCGATGATGAAGCAAGAAAGTGGAGAAGAAGAACGGACAAGGAAAGGGTCGGAGGGGAGTGGAGGGGAAAAGAAAGGGAGAGTCGAGTGGTGCACAGACCGCGTTGAGGGGTTTCCCCACGGCTGAAGTGGCATTAAGTTGACACACAAAGAGGGACGAGCTTAACGTCTGATGAAGCTGACGAGCAAACATGCTTTTTGTCCTCGCATACACACCGGCCCCGGGTATAATATGTTAATGTGTCGTGAAATATGTCGGCCGTAATAAACGACAGCGCGCTGGCGGCCTGGCAATTGTACGGCTCTTGGAGATCCTCGACTCGGGCGGATGTTAAAAATAGAAAAGACGCACGGCGTCGCGATTTCCGACGTCCCCGAGTGCTGTCTGAACACGAAAACCCGAAAGGACAAGACACCACGAGAAAAGGACACAGCCGCGTGTGCAATTTCAACAAAGGGCAATTTCAAATTAAAAGTTTAGGAAAGAACATAGCCGATAACAATAAACTTTCCGAACTCCCTTCAATTGTACACGATAATTTAATACTTTTGTATTTTTGTAATGGATTTCTTCTTAAAAATGATTGCTTATTTTCTTTAATTCTTTCGCCTCCACAAACTCCTACTGAAAGCAATATATCAATATACCCTCGATTACTATACTTTATCATCGCCATAACTTAACACAAACTGATAGTTAAGTCTTAAGATCAACGGAAAACAGATAATGCCATACTGGCGCCAGTGTTTCCAAACGCTAACGCTAGTAGAACTAACGAGCAAGGAACAGATACGTATACTCAAGGAATTTGCAAAATTGATTTCATCGAAAATGAATCCTCGTGCGACAAAATTTTATTTTATATTTTGAACGGGAAGAGAGTCCAAAACAGTGCAACTAGAAATGGATAAAATATTTTCTTGCGTAAAAATAATTCTCCGTCGACGTACGAAACTTTTATCTGGACAAGGATTTTGTCTATCTACGTACCTCGCTATGTTTGTGCCACGAACCATAAGTGATATTTTAAAGAGCGCCCGACGCGCTGTAAATATCCGTTTAAGGATGAGAAATCGGGGCTTTGAGCCTCATGGTTCGCGCAGGTAGAAGCTTCGTTCATTATTTATGAGGCCACGTTCCGCCAACATTGCTGTTGCTGCTGTGTCAGTATCAGTCAGCTTAGCAGCAATGTTTCCCTTGGCCCTGATGAAGCTGGCAGGAATGGTGGCGAAACGTCAGTTTAAAAATAATGAAAGCCGTTTATACCCCGGATACCGGAACGAGACCGAGATAAGATAATATTCCTGCGGTTGGGTTCAACAAGAGCTTACATCGCTTTTCTGGGGGAGCAAAGAAGCGGAACGTGTGGCTTTTAATATTCCTTCGTGCTTTTAGAGGCAGCCCATGTCAAAAATAAGATTCGTCCAGGGATTTACCATGATGTTTCCATGCTTTGTCTTATTCCCAACGCGATTCGCTTGGGAATTCTTGTGTTAGACAGGACGCGAGATACAAGCTTCGGTCGGCTTTTAGTTCACGCTTGTTTCAGGGGATTTACCATTGTACCCGCTAAATCGTCTTCAAGATCAACTTACGAGGTCTTTAATTAATCTCTGTTTCATAAATATTAGATTACGACGACAGGTAAAACGTAACGACCGCATAGATCAAAAAGCGTCATAAATAACGATGATTTTCTAACAAAAATTGGATTTGTAGATATACTCGAGCAGGGAGGATTTATGTCGGAACCACATATTTTACCTTCATCCGCTAGAAATTGCCAATTACAAGTTTGGATGCTTCTACAGATTGCGAGTGAACGAAATACGCAATTTGGTTCATTTAATCCCTCGATTCCTCCAGCTTACCGAAATAATATTAATATTATTATTTAATTTACGTTTTCGATAGATGGGGTCCACAGTCTAGGAGGGAAGATTCCAGGACCTACTTTCCGATCACCCATACATTGAGAAGCAACTGATCTAGCCTAGCTGCCTTTGAGAGCGTGTACTGAATCTCTGATACGCTTTGTGGGTCTGTTAATGGCGCACTAGTCGCTCGCATCTAATCACACGATTCTCCAAACCAAATTTCATCAGCGGCCCCCAGTCGATGGCGCAATTGCGAGTTCGCCCAGGAACAAGCAGCCAAAAGCTAACTAATCTTCGAAAGGTGAGTCGTGTGCCAGGAATTTCCGCAACGCCACGCGTTAAAGCGCGTAACTCGTGATTCGGTGTCGCGAGCTCTTTCTCCCCGTACACGTTAATTGGCATGATATCCGCGAGCTCCGTGCCAAAGACACTCAAACGGATCCAGCGTCGATCTGTCAAACGCGTCCCCGTTCAATTTCAGCCACGAATTCTCGACTCCCGGCCGACGGTAGATAAGCGTTAATTAATCGGCGAGGAACTTCGCTTCTCAGTCTATTCTTCTCCGCCGCGAGTCTATGTCGATAAAAAGTTTCGGGTCGTAGTGGATCGTAAAAAAAGGTAATCGAAGAAAGTCCTTGGATGAATTCGTACTACGAGGGTGATTCAAATATAAACGAGATACATTTTTCATCGGGCGATTTTTGACAAAATATTCTTCGACTTTTCAAAACATTATCACGTAAATGAGCAATTCAAAGCTGAGATAAAACGAGTTTCTTAAGTCTCGATTCGGAGTGTCCGACGCTTCTGTACTTGCCAGTTTGCCAAAATATTCGTGCAATAAATTTGTTGCAAAATAAAGTCTCGTTTTTATTTGAACCATTCTCGTATCAATTCCTGCATCAGACGGTACCCATTGGGATAAAAATAACGAGGAAGACATTCTAAACGACGCGCCCTTGTTACAAGCGCAGTGGACCGTTCGCGAAGATAATTTTTCCCGCCGTTACGAGACGATCTTTCGAGAAACGCTGAGGACGCAACATCTGGAACAATAAAAAGTATCGTCGAGGATCGACGATATCTCGCGCGAACGAGACACTGGCGATATCCGTTGCTTCAGGACTCGTTGTCGTTCCTTTCGCTCCCGCTCAATTGCTAGTTATAATTCGTTAAAGAAAACTTAGCATTCAGCTTCCGGAGACTCCGCGAATCCAGTTGGAATAGAGAGACGATCAACTGTCGCGACAGAATTCCGGTCATTTAACGCGACGCTACTGTACGAACGTTCGTCGAGCACTGCCAGCGTTATTTCCTGAACGAGTTCGGTGTACTTGGCGCGAATGTAATCCTTTGCCATTTCTTTTCCTGTGTCGAGCGTGGGACAGGAGAAGAAATGGCGAAGGTTTGTTCGGAAACATTCGAGGGTGGCGAGAAGGAAACGCGACGGTCCTGGAAAGGTATGAAGTTGTGTTAAGCGAAGGACGGTTCAGAGAGGAGAGAGTAGAACATTTCGCACGGAGAACTGAAGAGGGATGGTCAAGGGGGTAGCAGAGGGAGGCGAAGGGCGGTGGCGGAGGGCTCGGGATGCGTCTGTGAAATTCAACCAAGCTGTTCCGCTGGTAATAATGGACGAGAGGCAGGCGTTGAAATGCAAATTAGAGAGCGGGTCGCGGACAGCTTGATACATGTGCGGGGATTGTGGTTTCGCACGACGCGCACCGCCGCCTATATTCGCGGAATAAAGGAGTTTGTTTTGGAGTTTTGTGCGGCGCGGGGGCCATTATATAACGTCACGCAACGCGCGTTACCATACAGCCCATTCCACGGCCACAGCTACGAGCTGTCTCACCTGCTCCGTGATGCGTGCCGGATATCGTCCTTTCGTCTCGCGGACTCGCGGCTTTCTGAAAATGACCGTTGATCGTGCCCGCAAACCGTCCTTCGCCTCTGGTCCGCGTTTCAACGTGACAAAACGCACAATTTCCACGACCGTTTCACCGATAATGTAACGTTCCAGGCCGCGGAAATGAAAACGGCTGCGAGAATAATACGCCCCCGACGTTGCTCGATCCCCCTGCGCGCGCACCCCGCGCGGATCGAGCGTCATCGAGCTGCTCCTTTTTGGCTAAAAACGAAATAGTCGCTACTTTTCTTTCCATTCGTCCGTTGATCTAAGACTGTTTCATCCATAGTGATATCGACACGGTACTGTCGATAGTAAACCATAAATTATAACGTACGATCGTAAGTTGACCACTGCCCACAGACTTTTAAGTGGATAGAAGGTCTCTTTTCTTGATAAATCAAATACAAGACCATGGCTATCGAAATCTTACCGTAAAATATACTAAAAAATATTGATGTGTAGGTAAGCACGTAACTTCAAAGTTACGCGACGTTAAAAATTGTTAACCCACCGTACGATACCAGAGGCGCGCATCCGACGACACAGATTTTTTCCATCCCGAGTGGAAAATTTGTAAATACTGGGAACAATGGTACGGGTCGTCAAATCAGGTCGCAGTAAAAGCATCGTTCCGCGAACGGGTGCCCCGAAAATATTTCCTTTGCAGAGTCGCGCTTAAATCAGGGTAAATTTGTGGTCCATCGAGGTACTCTTCTGTTGCGCGTTGTAAATTCACGGGACAACTCGCTGGAAAGAATTTGTCGTTCGTTACGGAAATCGAGCCGGAAGCCCGGTGTCGGCCAGCTTCCAGCTTGCGTTACCATAACAATAAATCCGCGAAGGAGGCGGGACTAGACCCGATACTTCCTATTCCGAAAATAGAGGAAAATAACCAAGAATGTTTTGCTACCCCTGGAAGATAATTTAAAGGGCGATTCTAGACGCTAAGGTAAGAAGAAAATCGAGAATAAGAGAATCGCGGTCGAACCTTTATTTTGTTATTAGAAGCGATTAAAAATCGCGGCAACAACGATGTTCAAACTCACTTTCACACGTCTCGGAGAAGTTCCAACAAAATTTACGATACGATACTCTTCAATTTTTGATGAAGTGTCGCAGAACCGTGTGGTCATGTCGAGTATCATAAATTTAAGCTTTTCTAAAACGAATGATACCGTGTGACAGTGGGTTTGGTCACCGCTGCTGTACCCTTTGTCCGATGCTCGACGGGTTGCTACGTTTCAGGCACATTTTATCGAATATTTAAACGCTTATAATTCAAGAGCCCACGGGGAAAAGAACGAATGTCAACTTTAACGAATGATTTGACATTCTTTGCACGCGACTTATATGCGACACAGATTATACTTAATAACTCAATATTTGATGTTTCTTACAAGGGCTAATTTCTGGAGTAGTCGAACACTCTCTGTATCGAGAGTTTCTCCCGGCCAAGCGACAAAAAATGGTTTCGTTACGCGACTGGAAACTCGAACTCGAGTTTATTTTTGTAAAACTGTCCGAATACTCATAATTACGCAGAACCACGTGTTCTTTCCTCCAAGCATATATGGAGCCCGACAATCTAGGTAGTTGGGAACTAATGAACACGAGCGCGACAAGAAACAAGAATTCCCTGGACGTATATGTATAATTTTTCTTACAAAAATTTGTTCAAACTTCAGGACGAGCGACGGGTAAGTAATCTTTTGGGCCAGTGTGAACGAATTTGTATAACCGATGTGGAAAATTTATGGATATTCTGTAGAAAATGCGTCGAATCGTTCGCCCTCGCTGACGAACATTCCGCGTAAAGTCGCATTTGCACATCGGAGAACGAAAAGCATACTCTCTTTCGAATTCTCGGGCTTTTCCCCCTCTAATTTCTCCCGGCTTCGTCCTGCTCGTCGTCGAAATTTCCTCGTCCCGTGTTTCGTTTACTCGCGACCAGCCACGGGCAAATAAAACGCGCGTAAATCGCGCCGTTTGAAATACGCGAGGCGCGCGCAAGAAATTCCCCGCCCGCGGTAAATCAGACGTCTCTTGTTTACGACAATGAGCCATAAAGCTCCCGTCTTTTTTCCTTCTACGCTGCAAGGTTCGTTCGCGTATTTATCATTCGCGTAGCACGCGGAACCGGTCATGACTGACGCGTGGCCCGCGACGCGGTTCGTCAATAAAACCGCGACACGGCTGATTCGAGTGTGAGAATTCATGTAATAGTGAAAAATCTAATCGATAAACGTAAATGAATTTTGTTTGTAACCCTAAAGACTTATTATGTCAGGATATATTAACTTTCCGTAGTTGTACAAGAGATTGCACACAGCTCCCTTTGCAGGCCCGTCCGTGCAAAGTACGTTCTTTAAGGCGTAATTTAATTTTTTCACTGTGGCGCGGTCAAGGCAGGCGAAACGTAATACGAGGGTCCAGCGTAAGGGGCTAATGAAATTTCACGCGACCACGAGGGTTTTGTCGCCGGCGAGAGAATTACGGCATCGTCGGAGTATCGTTTACAACTTTCGTCTCCTAATATTTAGACGCGACGCGCAACCTCATTTCCAGCGCGACGCGGGAGAATACGAGAAGCACGTTTTCTCCTTTATCTCGCGTGCGTTGAGTTTGGAAAACAGAGTGCCGTGATAATGCCTCGATGAAATTTAACACTTTAGACCTTGAAACTGTGAACAGAGTGTTGTGAACACGGAGAACAGAAGAGAAAGATATATCCCTGGTTCCGGGTTTCTTCTTCAACCCGGCAAACTACTAAAATATTTTCATCAAAAGTATAAATAACAGAAAAACACACTGTGCACCCTAGCAAGACACGATCGAGTAATATAAAATATGATAATCGTGTAATTTTTTATTCGAAACACGTAGTTGATATAAAGTTGAAAAGTCGTAGGTTCGGTTCGTGGATAATGTACTTAAGTATATGGCCACCGCTGTATCTCGTTTATTTCCGCAACTCTAGCCAGTCGAAGTTGTACAACACCCACGCCAATGCGTTCACGCTATGCAACAACGAGGTTTCTTTCTCACGTCAAGTTAAATCGTCAGTGGCAAAAAAAGAGTGATCCGGGATTACTGCGACGCTCAAATTTATCCTTCCTTTCTCCAAGATTTTCATTTCCACGGTGGGGCAGTCCCGTAATCCCCTGGTTCGCGTGGTTCGCAAACGAACGTCCTCTCGCCTTATTAGCGAGGTGGGACTTAATGATATTTTGTCACCGGGACGGTAACACGAGAGCCGGCAACTCGAGTGATTTGCGAGACCACGAACGCTAAACTCGCAGAGAAGAACGACGCCATTTCAGCGACGGCGAGGGTTTTTCGCCGAAAAACGGCGAAAGAGGTGAAGCCTCTGGGACGGGCTTTCATAAAACGCGAATAAAGCCACGGTCCCGGAACTTTACGAGTAGAGAAAAAAATTACGTGACTGACGGAACGTCGTAACGAAAAATAGGATCAGCTGCTTAAGGACTCTCCTTTTTGACAAGGGTCATCGTTTCGCGTACCGAACCGTGCAAACTCTGCATCGAGTTCCGCGAAAGAATGCATTTTCTACGCTAACAAGCCACGACCCGGCCATTCGAATAACTTTGGTTTATATCCGATGAAACGGGTCCGGTTTGGGTTACCATCGATACGCCAATCCCCTCCCTTGCTCCGATGCACATGACATTATACACGAATATGCAATTTCATACCATATACGTTTCGATATTCGATTAGACAGCTCACTGAGGCCCGGTTAATCATGGTAGTTCATTTAAATTTGAAAATCAGTTCGTCGCAAAGACCTTGCATACCGTGCACGGGGTTAGAATGATTACGGATACTGGGATAAACCGTAGCTCTTTTCTAAGCAAAAATGCAAAAAATAAAATAATCGTGCACGGTAGTGAAATACAAATTGATCCTCGGGCTTACAACCTAGACCAAGTAAGATTCGGATGTATTTTATTTCAGGAGCTGTTTCGGTTATTCAACTGCTCGACTCGTCTTTCTTTCGACCGGAGTTGAACCGCTGGTAGTCGACTTGAGAAACTTCCGTCGTCTGTACAATAAACGTGATTCGACGTTAGACTCGCGGACTTCTTCCGCGCTTTAAAGGCTGCGTTTCCGTCGCGGTAGAAGCTCGGATACGCTTCTTCTCATCCAGCCGGAGGGCCCTGCGGGATTACCGTGTTGTCCGGCTTCGGAGACGCAATTTCAGTAGAATTCCCAGTGACCCCGCGGCCAACGGTCGCGCAACCCGACCGGGATAATCCAAAAAAGCGAAAACGTCCGCGGCGTTCGGAAGTTCGGGGTCGCAGTCCGGTTTCGAAGAAGAGGATTGCCCGTAACGAAACCCGTCGCGAACTGCGGGGAAACGGGCACGCGTTCTGGAAAATCGCAGGAACCTCTTGTCGCCGGATATCGGCTGCACCGAAATCGATTTCACGCTCACGATGCCGCGCAACAAGTGTTCAAACTGAGAGAGACAGAGAAAGGAGGGAGGAAAAAAAAGGAACAGTGCGTCGCGGAGGTAAAACGCCCCTTCGATGCGCTTTGTCCCAAATGTGCCTCGTTCCGGATCGAACGATTTTCCGGTTTTCTTATCGCTTCGCCAGACACGGTAATTTTACGATACAATGGAGAGTTTATTAATCGACGAACGATGCCTGTTCGTCCCGAATCTCTAACGCGCGCGCTGAATCATTTGGCGCACAGTTTTTTCTCTTTTTTAGTCTTCGTGACCTGGATAACAGTTCGCTAGAATTTAACAATTTAAGAATCCGGTGAGATCGTGGTGCAAACAGCGAAATATTTAATGGAAAAATCGGTAAGCTCCGAGCCTCGATACTCTTTTCGTTTAATTATCGAAACTCTAAATTGTTAAAATATTTTCAACGCTGTGTGAACCTCGGGTTGACTCGGTCTTTAGCGTCCCAAGCGATTCGTCTTAATGGCGCGACAAACAACAGCGAAACAAATCATGATCCTCCGCAAATCATCCTAAACCAGGAAACAATGCCCTTACGACCATTTCATCCACAAAATCCCGGCGAACAGTGAAACAATGGCCGCATTTGTTGAACACGAAACCGATAGCCCGGAAGTTCGTCCCGAGCCACTCATCACCCCCGGGAGCCGCGCGCCCTTGTAGGTACACTCGAAAAGGGTGAGGGTCTGTCGTCGTACCTGCTCACAAGCGGGCAGGGGTTGACTTCATGCCGAGGATATCAATCGATGTCACGTAAAGTGTGTGCGCTTGTAAATTAATTGGCCACCTGTGGATGGAGGCGACACGACCTGCCTACCGTTTTCGTTGTCCGTCGTGGAGATCGGATTCTAATCAGATTAGTTAGCGCCCTCGTAGCGGGGCTCGTGCTCAAGGGGAAGACAGAGAGCGGCTAATGCAATTTTTAGGGCTGCGCGTCGATGAACGATAAAACGAGCTGCTGTCGTCAATTTGCATTCGAAGAGCAACCACGGAAGCTCTTTACACGAACCCAAAGATACCCTCTCCGATCGAAATTCTCAGACAATTCTGAGTCGAGAGCCGATAAACGAACCATTTCAACGCTTTATCGTCCGCGTGATTCGTGGATTTGCGAAAATCGTTTCATTTTTTCATTTCACCACGATTTCGATAAGCGGGAATCAAGAGTTTAAGGACCGGAGGAAGCAACTTTTTACGAAGAAATCGTTCGTATGCAAGGGAGGAAATAGAACGTAACGTTACCGTCTCAGAATTCGCAATAAACTTGCTGTATTTTGCTTCGTTAACGGTTGATTGATGCTGGTACTCTACTGGGATTCCTCAGTCCGTGCAATAAACAGAGACTTAAACATCAATATTCTTTTCTCTTCTTACCCACTTCCCAACGATCCCTCGAGAACGAGAGTGGCTTACCCCGCTTTGAAAAAGTAACGCTTAAAGAGCGATATTTCAGTGCGAGAGGGTAACTCAAGTTTCCCAGTTTTTTTCGATGGTTCGAACGTGCAAGTTTCTTTATCATATTGCCACAAAAGTTCCGTCAAGATCTGAATTTTAAAAAATTCCTTGTACCCGGAATTAAACTACGGCGGAATCTACCTTCTCACATCCCTCCTGAATTCCTTTCAAAGAATAGCGTTCGTTAAGGCGCCCTATACCGTGCGATATTTTAATTCTTTCAACGATCGATTTCTGTTTTGCGAAAAATTACGAGAAATTTTTAAAGGATGGTTGGAGAACGGTTACACGCTCGGTGCATAAAACGCAACCTTACAGATTTTACAGCGTCGTATCGATAACGAAGCGGCTCACTTTCGATTTCCGTGAAAATTCGCCCTCGTGTTTTTCCAGCGGAACGCGGTACGAATCAGCTCGACCGGTAACGGTAACGAGCTAAGAAGAAAAAAAATAAGTCGTAAGCCTGAATCTCCATCGACAGACTCTCCGCAGACCTTTTTCACCTGCGCGTTCGTTATCAATCACAAAAGTCCCATAGAAACGGCGAGTCCGGTGGAACCCGAGTGAATGCGTTACCCTCTATCGCAACTGAATCTCGCAGAGAGCGTTTCTATTCAGTCGATCTACCATATAAACCCCCCGGCCTTCCACGGTGCACCCATACACCGAACCCATCGGCCGGTGATATCCAAAGTTTCGATGCGGCCGGAGTACATCGGATAATTTTGCAACGCGCTCGGTCTCTTGTGCCGGTGGACGCAATATCAGGTGGAGCAGCAGGGTGCCGTGGGAAAACGTTTGCCTCTTGCTGCGTTTACACCTACCCGGCGCACCAGACTGTTCATTTAATGCATGTACGCCAGGGGGAGTGTGCACTCGAATATATCCCGCTAATGGTCCGCATCATGGACAGTGCACGTTCCATTGTGCTCCCCTTCTCGGAGTCGGGGAGCCGGTGAACCCACCCTCTATCTCTCTATTTTCCTTTTCTCCCCATAGCCCCCATCCCAACACCGGTTCGCAATTTTCCCTACCGGCGACGACAACCGAAGAACGAAGACAGCCCCGTGAATACGTCTTTGACGCGCGCTGCCCTTTCGTCGCCGCGGCTCACAAAAGGTGCTCACCATCCCCCCGCCCCCGACTCCCTGCACGGTTCTTTATCGGGGAGCACGCCTATGTATTGCCCGGAGTTGTCTTGCGCGCCCGTTTGGTCGACCTGTTTCACCAGCCGCGGATCCCTGCAACCCTCAAAATGAATCTCGCCGCCCGAGCAATAAGAACCGAGCTGAATACAGGGACGGATTACACCGAGAGAAACCGCGATATTGCCGTATTCGTACCAAACACCCCCGGTAAAATGTCGATTTCGAAAAGTTTACCCAAAAATTGTTGCTACACCAGATAGTTTAACGCTTCGAAAAGCAAAATTTTTATGCAACGTACTTCGGTAGGTCTTAGAGAATCGAGAAATAATAATTATTTGAATCGTGGAAAATTTTCTACCGTTCCCCGTGAGCGTTGTAAACCTCTAAAGCGTTACACTCTTTTTCCGAAAACCTTGCATACACGAACGAGAGAACAGGAGAGAGAATTCGTGAGAATCGAGGACCTCTGTCGGTGCCGGAGCAAACTTCCGGCGGATCCACGCGTCCGGAGACGTGACATCCGGGAGCCGCATCGCTCCCCTATTCGTCACCGTTCTTACTTTTCGAAATATACACAGGAATAAATATCGTAGCGTACAGCGTGGGCGAAAACTGGCAGCAGAACGGAGGATAAATGGATTCCTCGTGGAAACATAAATCGAAAGTATGGAAGGCAATTTTTTTTTGAAAATTCGTCGAGTATATTCGTCCATTAATCGTTCCTTCTACTAGTACTTCCAAACACTGATCGCGATAGGGCATTGTCTAGAATGCCCGAAATCTACACTGTTGCTCGGTATTAAGCTGGTAAGCTCAATCGTATCACGGTCACTTGTTCAATCTAAAACTTTTTCTTGCTGCTCAGTCGCTAGAAGTCACTTCTCGGTTACTTGCTACTCGCCAGTGAACGTCAATTACTGTCAGCCTTTGGACTGCGTTATAGCGCCGTATCATTGCAAGAACTATTACCGCAATATATTACTCTGCTACGATATAACTCGGTCTGCATTCCGCTTGCCCGGATTCCAACGCGAGCGTTTATCATCTTCACAGCAAGCGATGACATACCAACGTTGTCTCTTCTCGGAGCACCATAGTCGAGGAACCGTTTCGCGTTGCAACGTTACACCGCGAACGATTAAAAATGCAGTTTTGATGGTAACGCGGTTCATCGGTGTCGTTCGTTAGAAAATGATATATCGATGATAATAAAACTCGATTTCCAACTCGAACGAGGAGATGTTTTGTTATTAAGATACGTCGGACGTTATCACGTATTTTTCAAAATTTTCACGTAACGAAGAAATCTTTGGTCTTCGCATAGAGATAGAGCGTCCATTTAAAAAGGCTCTTTTAACCGACGATTCTCCTCCGCTGTGCAAACTGAAAAATACGCTCGCTCCGTCAAAGCGGGACAAACAGTCGCCAATGCGTCGGGACCACTTCCTAAATCAAGCTATCCTGATTTCAGTAAAGTGGATGCTACCTAAATGACTATACCGCCGGTTAATCTCGGGCCACTTCGTATGCAGGACGAGTATGCCACCCCGTCTCCGCGCCACTGGCCAGCTACCCAATTAGCGTTGTCTGCAGAAAAAAGTTACAAGCGTGTCCTTTTTTCTGCAGTTTCGCCTTGCAAATTTTCACGGTAAAATGGCCAGGAATGCACTGCGACGAGATAAAGAACCGAGGTCGTGTTTGTCAATGGTTGACTTGTTAGCATGGTAATCGTCGAACCGCGGACCAACGAAGATTAAAATCGAAGGAACCATTCCCGAACTTACAGAAATTCAAAAACCATTGGTTATAAAGAAAGGACCCTAGAAACGACCCTTACGAAAAGTATCACGATCCTCGAGGTAAACTGATAACCTTAAACAACACGGTTGGCCGACTGGAAAACAATCCCAACATTTTTCTACGTACCTTGAAGACAATCGAGAGTCGGTCGTTCCTCGAAAATCAGCCCGCGCATTTAACTCGAAACGCAAATACCCTTCCAATCATCCCCCGTTGATACACAAGGTCCAGGACTTCCCCTTCCACGGGTTTGCGCGCATTCTCTCCCTGGATTAAAGTCGGCTAGAATCAACAACCACGGATGCAATCGTTTACGCTCGCTCTGCAACGTACCGTCGGCGATCTATTTACCCGAGGGCGCCGGTCGACTCAATTCGGCGCTCGACATAATCTCCGCTCGGAGCTCAGCCGTGCATCGCGTTACGAGTTATCGAATACGTAGTTCGGAGGTTTCAGTCCAATCGGGAGCTCGGGGCTCGATTCGGACCGGCAACCAGGCTGGCTTAACTATTTAGACCCTGGGTATAGAGGGATTTGCTTTGACGAACCGTAGGACGCCGTCCAGCGTGACGATTTTCCTCCCTGCGAACCGCGGCGCGCTTGCTTGTGGCGTGCATTGTGACGCGATGCATGTATGCACGATGTTTGCCTGTCCTCACCGGGACGATTATTGTCCCGAGCATGCCCGGCACAGTTCTGTTGGGACGTGTCTGCGTCCCCATCCTCCCGAGAGCGTGCATACAGAGCAAGTCGCTTAACTTGACCATTTGCCTCTGCAGAAACTATCCTCGAGGACGCGCAAAAACTTCTACAACGACGCCAGATGCTTCGAGTATCGTCGACGCTTAACCGTGTATTTTTCTAATTGTTTACAAATCGAAGATTACTTGGAAATATTCTGTTTCAAGACACGATTCTCCATACCTCTGAGTAATTATTTAAAGTCTATCTGGTATCTCGTATATTTCGAGCTAACAAAATTCCCCTTGGAGCCCAGTGAAGCGTGAAAAACTGGTGTCGAATTTCGCCTCCGACCCCGGATCGATGTTCATTTTAAGAATCATTACTGCATTCGCAGACCCACAAACTCCAAGTCGATGGGTTCTGCGACCGAGCGCGAGCGAAAAGGGAGGCTACGCTAGCAAAGCTGCCCTCGAGGCAGTCGGGGACAGTCGGGCACCGAAGTGGCTGTTTTGGGGTGGGAAGTTTCGAACGAAGGGAGGTTTGCGCACGGCATAGAACAAGTAAGAAGGCCAGCAAGAGGGTTTGTTGCGCGACTTCGTTCGTCCCGCATACGTAAGTTCGGCCAAAGTGTTCCTCGCTGTCCGAGATTTACGAGCGCACGCGGGACGGCAGCTCGTGAAAAAGATAAGACTTGGCGGTTTCTTCTTCGCCGCTGGGTAGGAAGAGGAACGTCCCGAAATCAACGGATTACACGGTTTATTTTCGCGAGATGTTTGCAACGAAAAACTCGAGACGCGGTCGAAGAACGATCGGCTACCGCACAAGGAAATGCGGGGCAGTTTCGGGAAATGAGAGATTGTTAAAGACGGACCTTCGTTGGTTAGTAACGTAAAACGTTATACCGACTAACTGTACTTTATGGGAATCAGAGTACGGTCGAACGACCAAACGTTACGATAGATAATCAGCCCTACTGTCCCAAACGAAATGCTACTTCATCCCGAACTTTGCAACTTAGCGAAGCTATCGACGGCTAACCACTTTCGGAACTAAGATGCTCGATCGTTCTAACCAGTCTGAGGAATAGAAAGAAAGAAACGATATTCAGGGTGTTCAGCCACCCTTGGGAAAAATTTTAATGGGAAATTCTAGAGGCCAAAATAAGACGAAAATCAAGAATACCAATTTGTTGATGGAGGCTTCGTTAAAAAGTTATTAACAATTAAATTAAAAAATTTCAAATCGTTTTGGAAAAATTATTTTCGGTTGCGAGGGTCAATTACAATCATTTTTGATGAATACACATATCCCCGAAATCCTACCCTCCTTCGAGAAAAAAATTCGGGTAGGTGGTGAAATTTCTCGGCGAAAAAAAAAATTTTTCAAATCGTACTAACAAAATTATTTCCCATTGCAAGGGTCGATTATAATCATTTTTGATGAATAGATATACCCCGGAAATCCTACCCAGTTCGGAGAAAAAAATTCGAGAAAGTGTGAAATTTTTAAACAAAATTAAAAAATTTTAAATCGTTCTAAAAAAAATTATTTTTGATTGCAGGGACCAATTACAAGCATTTTTGGTCAACAGACATACCCCCGAAATCCTACTCAGTTTCGAGAAAAAAATTCCTTACCGAAAATATAATTTCTGGCCAGAAATGTCTGCCCGAATTTTCATGCGAATCTTTAAAACGTCATAACTTCTGAACGGATTGGACGACTTTAATGTTTAAAAAAGCAAACTACGCGTATTTTGACGGAAAATATGTACAAATCGCAAAAATATTCGAAAAGTTGGTCCTTGACCCCGCAAAATGCGAAAAACCCCATAAAAATGGTCAAATTTTCAAACAGCCATAACTCCTACAATTGTGAATATATTTCAGTGAAACTTTTTTCTGAAGTAGAGGTCATCGGTACCTACAAAAAAGTATTAGACAACTTTTCTGTAGGGCGTCAAAGAAAATTACTAAAAATGAAAAATTTTTAAGAAAAATCGACAAGGGGGTATAGGTGCTTAAATTTTTCGGCGAAATTGAAAAGTTTCAAATCGTTCTGGAAAAATTATTTTCGGTTGCGGGGGTCAATTGTAATCATTTTCGATGAATAGACATACTCCCGAAATCTTACCCACTTTCGAGAAAAAAATTCAGTATTGGCGGAACTTTAAACGTTAATAACTTCTTAAGGGATCCACCATCAACAAATTGGTATTCTTGATTTTCGTCTTATTTTGGCCTCTAGAATCTCCCATTAAAATTTTTCCCAGGGGTAGCCGAACACCCTGTATCGTTTCTCAAAATTGTATCTAGTTCTCTCGACGGAGTTTCAAAAGTTTTATTATACCGAGTGTAAAGGAATAAGAAGATCTAAATGTTTTCGACTACATTCCTGTTAAATTCTTAAATTTGATAGTGGATTTATTGCGCGCAGTAAAATGCGGTAACTGTAAATGACAGTTGTTCAGAAATGGATTTTAAGAAACCCACCCGGGAGGAAATTTCATCCGGTTTCCCGCCAGTCATTCGGTTACATTAAAGAAAAGTTATCGCGACCTCGGCTGAAAGTGGATGCGGCAAGTTCGGACGGCAAGGAAAAGAACCATGGCCCGGTGAACCGACCAATGATAGAAAGGAGTAGAAAAGTTTTCTCAGACGCTTATATATCCCCCTGGAGATAACAAATGTCAAGGCGACTCGGTTTCCCCCTTCGGTCCAACAGCAGTAGAATTATAGCGCTTCCGTCGTGTCTACGACGCCTTCTGATACGTTCACGGAACGATCGCCTAACTGATGCTGACCCGCAGCCTTTTCCAACTTCGATACAGAGACATCTCCCGGCTAAAGCCCCGTTACCATAAATCAGAGAACGTCGAGAACGTACTTTCTGCCGACGTCAGTCTGATAAATCGTACGTAACGCCAAACTGTTATCGCCTACGGGTTGGTAAAATAACAATAATGCCAGTAACGATCAAACTAATAACACGATCTTTAAACACTGTTAGCGAGAGGAAGTATGCAAGGAAATTAACTGCGAAAATAAAAACTCATCGATGGGAAAATAAATATTAAATCTGACTTTAAAAAACACTTGCAAACTATCGACGTTGTTAAGTAGGTATCGTCGTTAACGTCGTTGAAATAATACTTATATGTATAGATAATCGTAACGGTGCTTTTACGGTAATTGCTCGATTATTTGTAAACAAATGTTCGTTTCGCGATTATTAATCAATTCTCGGGTTTAATGAGGAGATTACGAACTGCTCGGGAAACAAACACTAACAAGGACTATCGGATCGAGCGATTTAATTGATTCAAAACACGGCGCGGCATTAGGTGCATACGGATCTATTGGCCGCGCATAATCTACACAGACCATCCATTCCAACGCGGATTTCAACGTGTTGCCATTCAATTTCGAGTCCGGCGGGCTTCGCTTACGGGAAACCTAATGTGAAAATCGGCGTGTCTTAGGCTAACACGTATTTCGTCCGTTATTACTCACGACGACAATACACCGCGAACTAAGCTAGGATTATGCACAGGGACCGTTTCGCGACACAATATCAATCATGTTCAGTTAGTTAAAGTTCCCCTGTAGTTACCAACGTTGTGCGAACGCAAACCTACGGGATAAGTGAAATTAATATTCCAGCGACGATGTGACGAGACCGCTTGTCGACTGCGATTGCTTATCAAATACAGGGTTAACTGCGTAAACTGTTACGAGCTGGTTTCTCGGGAATCATTGTTGATACCAACAAAATTTTGTTTAATATTCCAAGAGACAATGGATCCTTTTATTTTACTTCTTTAATTTAACGACTTTATTTACCAAATAAAAACAAAGAAGGGCAAAATATACGGAGTTTGTAAAGCGTTAAACAATTAGGTTAGAAATGTTATAAAATAATATATAACCCACTGAATTATGGAGAAATTTCAAGGATATCCCTGGACAGCCCTAGATACGAAAACTGGCATGGCAGTCAACGTGTTAATGAGGGAAGAGGTTATGCTTAAAGAGACATAAGAATACACATGAGGCGCCACGCGAAACGACTAACCCTTTACGACTGTACCACCGACGGTGCCTTTATTTTAAAACGAAACGATCATGGTCGCGACAGCTAGCGTCATTTTACAGAAACAACTTGCATGTGGAGCTACCTATGGATGCTACTTTTCGCGAGACTGCTCGATGTATCGCTTTTTGTATTACAAATAATAAATAATCATATATATGATTATATACAAGTACGTGAACATACGCTGTCATTTTTGGACTTAAATAATGCTCAAGATTTATCAATAAAAACAAAATATAATAAGTAATTTTAATAAGTAACCTCAAAATTTGCGATAAAATTTTAAATAAAAAGATCAACTTCTTAACTCGACTACGTGGCGACCATGGAGAAGAGAAACGACGTTCGATTGGTTTTATATGCGGTGATATCCATTCATTTTGCGAAAGTAACGGGTTTTCATAAAAATCGATACACCGAGTATACACTAAAGCAAGATATTTCAGGCAACAAAAGCAATTCGGACTATTCCCTGTGGCAACTGAGGCGACCCCTGATTAACACACATTGGCTCAATTACACGGGTTAACAGAGGGAACACGAAATTGCCTGCTATTAACGGAGGTGCAAGGGTGGATAGAGACGCGAGATACATCGAGCGGATAACACATACGATACGTGGAAACCCATGAAACGAAATCAGATGTTTACGGAAAAAGGATTTCCCGAATTAGCACCACTTACCTGTGCGATTATGTTTCACGCCGACGAGAATGATGTTAAAACTGAAACGATTCGCGTTGTACATTTCCCCGGACACGACTCTTTTCAAATACTCAATTATAATTTATGATTCGACCGAATGAAATAAAAAATAAATAACAAATATAGTTAACATAGTATAAAAGATCATAGATGATATTACAATCATTCAAAGATGATCAAAATTAAATAAAAATCATTATTTCAACCGTAAAATCGAAGGGTCGTGTTTGGCTTCTACTTTAAATGTTAAGTAAAAAAAAGACAAAAAGACCTTAACATAATCTAATAAATGTATAAAACAAACAAAATGAATTAGTCCCTAACTTTTTTTATACGAGTAAACATATTTCTCGTGTATCGCTATGCTCACTTTTATAAAATAATAAAATGTTGAAATAGTGACTCACCGCACAGATGAGTCCACGACGAGCTCAAACGACAACAGCTGGCTAATAAATTCTGCTAATAGACTTCCTATCTTCAGGAATTGGCAATAATATCTGAAACAAATAAAATAAATCATTAATTTTTTAAAAATATAGCTAGCTTTAATAACTAAGAATATTTTTGTAAAATTATATGTCACGTGTTATTATATATATATAATTTTACTAACGACTGACTACATACTTCGACGTCTCAACCGCACACGAACGGCCGCAAGCACGCACACAGGCACACTCGAGGCATTCGTTTCCTCGACTGTGTAAACAACTACGTCCTTTCACACGCTCACTCGTCGCTGTCCTCAGTCCGTTGTTTATTTACCTACAACGTTCAAAATCGGAAAAGACGTACAATTTAACAGTAACAGAGCATAATACACAATACTTTTTTCACGTTACTTTTACATTATTTTGTTACTTGAGCAATGCAAGCAATTTTTAATTAACTCAACAATGAAAACTAGAAACGGAAAATGAATAAAGCTCTTTCAACTATGGTTGCCCGAACAGTTTTGAAAAGAATGTGAATTCTGTTGATAAAAGCTCGTACGTGATTGGCTGAATATGGTGAGCAACTTTCGATATTTCGCATTTTAATTCTCGAGAATACATTTCGTTTGAATATTCTCGTAGAAACATTTAACAATATAAAATTATTTTTAGATACTTCATAATAATAAATTATATGACAGAAATAACAATTTACAAAACTGTAGATACAGAAAATGAAATACCGAATACTCTGTTATGGATTGTCGAATGCATACAAAAGAAGTAATATCAACTCACGTATTTCTGATAACATCGCTAAATTTAGGTCGAAAACTATGAATACAAGTTTCTTTTTATTTGTTATTCATATTTTATTACTTCGAGTACACGAAACACGATATAATAACCTACAAAAAATGAATTTATGCTCATCTGAGAAAGAACGATGTCGTCACGAACAAATTTCAAGCGAAATGTCTCGACAGAAAATGTATCCTTACGCACATACATAAATCGGCGATCGCGATTGGTCGAGGAATCCGCGAAATAATTCCGTGTGGAGGGAAACTCGTGGACTTTTCGTGAAAGACGATTAATGACCGTTAGAAAGATTTCGAATATTCGACCAAAAGAATATATTTCAGATATTCTATAGAATTAATACAAACTAATCCTTACTCAACATTTTAAAATTCAGCAAACATGATCTCCAATTTTATCTAAACGAAGTATAGAATTGTTTAAAATTTCTTACCTGTACCTAATTTTTGCATTGTCGTGCATCACTCGTCGCCTACCAGACAAGAGGCAAATACATAGCTACAAAATGGCAAAGAAAATCCCTTGAAATAGTAGGGTAAAATGATATTTCCAAACAAAAAATAGTATTTCCAATGACGTCAGTACCATTTCCCCATAAAGGTTATATTATTCAAGGATAACTCACCTAATTATCATTTCAATGTTCGTAATGTTATATTTCGTAATCCGCCTAAATGACAAAAAACAGTCATACTGTAGAAAAATTTTTCGGAAGATGCCAAGAATACGTGTTGCATTAATCGAAGTTCGAAAGCAAGTCAGAACACGTTCAGTCGAACAACGACAATTGGCCAAAGCTCTTCGCAGAGAAAATAGTTCCCCGCGTAAAGAAGCGTATGAATACCTACGAAATATCTCTATTTCGCAGAATGTAAGCAATCTGAATGACAGGATAAAAAGATCTTTCTAAAACTTTTTTATAATGAGATATATATATTTATAGTTTAATGATCGTGTACATTTATATAAGTGATCAAAAATTTATTTCGAAGAATGCGATAAAGGAAACGTAAGACAAGGCAGAAAACAAGACTAGAGTTGAGTCGAACGTTATGATTGGCCAATTCTCTCCGCGGAGAAAGTAGTTCCCCGCGCAAAGAGGCGTATGAATACCTACGAAATATCTTCATTTGTAAAAATGTAAGTAATCCGAATGGCGGGATAAAAAGATCTTTCTAAAACTTTTGATAATGAAATATATATATATTTTAGAGTTTAGTGACGGTGCATATTTATATAAGTGATCAAAAATTTACTTCGACGAATACAATAAAGGGAACGTAAGACGAGGCAGAAAATAAAACAACTCAGTTCCGTAAAATTGGAAGGAATCGAAATGTTTCCAGGCAGCGGTAAGCACTACAAAATTTAATACCTTATTGTTTGAATATTTTTACGTTCTTGTATGCCTAACTCAAATAGTAGCACGGCAATATAAATAAGTTTTATAACTATTATGAAGCCTATGTCGTTTTACGTAAATATTACTTGAAAGAATTCAACGCTTCGAAATCTATACTTGTGTCTATTGTCCAGTAATCACTGGTCGGTACTTCTAATAATTCATTATTTCTATGTGTTTTGTGATTTAAATAGAGACGGGAGAATAGTAAAACAGCAATATTTTACAAATTCAAGAATCTCGTCCTGTATCGCTACATTGACGAACGTTTAGAGCAAAAGCTATTTTTTTATCTTACGCTCGTATAATTCTAAAATTAAAGTTTTTTACATTGTTCAAATTAAACAAAAGTTTGTTCGTTATTAGAAGGTAACATATTACCTGTTAATTTTGAAAATAAATGTAATTTTATTTCTCTAATTACATTATCATCAGTAACTTCTATGCCATTAAATGATTTCCTTATTAGAGTACAGCATGAGCAAAAGAAAGTATAAATTTCATGAAAATATACAACATCATTATAAAACAATTAAAGCTACCACAAAAGAGAATGAAGCATTTTGTCAAATCTGTGAACTAACTTTAAATATTGCTTTTAATCTGCATAAAAGTAATATTGGAGTTGCTGACTGTAACTTAAAAATTGATAAATATATAATATACAATTTTAAATTGGTTGATAAAATTGCAGCTGTAGAGTTAACATTATATTATCACGCAGCAGTGCATCATTTCAATTTCTGTAGACTGCACAAATTCAGAAGTGGCAACATGAATTTCTTCTGTAAAAACTAAAACAGAAGCTTTAATTAAAGAAGTCTCTTAGTTCCTTATTCATTTGAGAATATACCATATTTAGATTTTTAAAGATTTAAAAATATTGCCAATTATTACCCAATATTTCAATTACAAAAGCATTGAAATTGCACACAAAAAAGAATGATGACCAGCAATAAAACATTACTTACGAGTACGTTAAAAGAAATTAATTGTTTAGGAAAATGTATTGCTTTCTATGATAATTGCAATACAAATTTTGATTCAGATGAGCATGCAAAAATCTGTAACTGAAAAGTGGATTAATTTTTCAAATCAGTAAAGAATAAAAAGCAATATTCGGAATTCTTAAAAATATGCCAATATGTTTGCTATTCCAGTACACAATACTATTGCGGAACAAATATTTATATGAATGGAATCCCAATGGACAGACGAATGAAATCTAATGTTAATTGGCACGGTTAAAAGTTTGGGTTTAATTTGTTCCAATATTAACAACTAGAAATATTAAGCAAATCAGTACTATATTATTTTGTTACTTTTTATATATACTAAATACAAATAGTACGTAGTAAACACAAAATACCATTTGTCATATATACTGCATTATTTTACGATTAATTACTATTATTTTCCGTCACCTTATGCATATATTTTTTGCCTTGTTTTTTAATCCTTCTGTAATAGTAAGGTTATATATGATGCATTGAAGGAAAGATATATGTATAGAAAGCACTTCCTATAGTCGATGCATAATGTTCTGCTTTGGTAACTTTTTCATTCTAGAAGTTGTCTTACTGTCTTACCTAGAATATTTGGGAATCCTAGATCTAAAAGAAATAGAAATAAGAAATTTTCTCTAAAAGAATACAGTCTTTGTAGTTGCGATGGAAGTATATTATATATAAAATACAAGTTTCGTACTCTAACTTTTTAAAGCTAATGTTACTAATGTGTAATTCAATAAAGATTGCCAACTTCGAAAAGAAGTTACTGTAATCTTTAGATCAATGCACTGTATATACGTATCCACACATATGTACATTGCTTCATGGATATAATTTTGAAAGGAAAATTCCAGACAGAGCATGAATAATCGAGAATGTTCCAAAATTGAGTATCGAGGTATTATTCGAATTAGCGAATAACTTACTTAGCTATGGTTATTTTTATTTAAAATATTCTTCTGTTTAATTTGTATATTCATCTATTAACATGTTTAGTAACGTAATTTGCTATGATGTAACAATACTTATAAACACAGTTATATCGATTTATCAATACGAATCCGGCTATTTTAAAATTAGAACACGCATTTGAAATAAGGTATATTATAAAGGTACTGCTGAAATGCGATGTAATATATTCGTTGACCTTTATTTCTAAATATTCATCAATCTTGAATTCGCATAAAATCGCATTTGAACGTTTTCTTACGTAAACGTGGAAATAAATTCGAATTGAGAGAAGTTTTTATTCATGGATTACGGAATCGAGCTCATACTATTTTTAACACTGTAGTAACATTTTCGGTGCAATATAATTTTATGTAAAATACTGATACGTATACATGACTAAACGCACGTTTAATATTGATAAATTTGTTTTTGTCATTTATGGTTCGATTATCTAATTTACTTCGTGTATTAAAAAATGAGTGTTGACTAATCCAACGCCCATTTGTATTGAAAATAATAATTTTGTTTTACAAACGTAAGTAGAATTTAATCGTAAAAATATGTATAATACATTTGTACGTTATTTCAAATCGATCTATTATATTGCAATTTCGAAAAAAAGTTATCTAATTTGGTAAAAAGTAACATTTATTTTATACGGCTCATTTATTGTTTTCGATATCCTTGATGTTATCGAGTCCATTTTTAGATAAACAAGATTTAGAGTGCTAATTATAACCGCGATCTTCCAGAACTTTCCTGTGTTTTCTTATGTTTCGATTGCTATCTCTCTTATTCTCGCGAGATTGCTTATCGTTCCGATATGGTTGTCCTCGTTCTCGATGCTTCGAGAGTTTTGAGCCAATAGGATTGCGCGGTTGAATCACGAAGTTGCCACGATTGGTCATCTATGGAAGATTCTCGAAGCGCGAGATTTGGTGTATTAAAAGAGCCGCAGCGCGGCTAGCCCTCAGTAAGAATTTAGCAAGCGAACGGTGAACGTTACACTTGTTCAGTGTCGAAACTACGACTCATTGAGATTCATTGAGATACTCGAGAAACTAACAAAACGAAAGGTACATATATATTTCGGAATCGTGTTCGTTTAATTTTTTCATGAATTTTTTTAATATTACGAAGTGTGTCAGTAACGATAGAAACGTTACGTTGAAGTTGCATCATTACTGACGACGTATCGTTACGTTTCGTCCTAGTTCGATTGTTTTAAAGATTTGAAGATGGGTTGTCAACATTTTTATCTTTAAATTTTTGGCAAGGTGATTTGTGTAACGTTCTATCGTCGATGCGTTACAGTTTACGATTGAAATGCCAATTGACGGTAACCTAGAGTAAACTGCAACGTAATTCGTACGATTTTGGGTTGCTATAAATACTGCGCGTTATTACAACTGGTAAACTTCTAGTGATATTTGTAACCTGAAGCATCGTCTCTTATTGCGACTCATTTTCTGACTCGTTGTGTGTATGTACATTTCGATTCAAAATTAAAATAACGTAAAGTATCTACCGAAACACGAATCGATTTCACTTTTTTTTTTTGCTCGATATACAGCAAGGACGCGGATTTATTCGACGTGACGTATTTCCTAACTTATTCTATTTTTGCATTCAGCTATAAAACATGGCAAAAGCACCAGCAGTTGGAATCGATTTAGGCACCACGTACTCTTGCGTGGGTGTCTTCCAGCATGGAAAAGTTGAGATCATTGCCAACGATCAAGGAAACCGAACCACACCGAGTTATGTCGCCTTCACAGACACCGAAAGACTGATCGGTGACGCGGCCAAAAATCAGGTCGCGATGAATCCAAATAACACCATCTTTGGTGAGTGAATCAAATTATTTGAAATCCTATACTGCTTTGCAATTTTTCTTTTTACATTTTTCTTTCATTCACGAGTTCCTTTAATACATTTGTCATAATTTTGTTTAACAATATAACACTGTTGGCATTTTATCAACATCATGAATATACATATGTAAAAATGTTCACAGAACGTAAATTTAATTAGATCCTCCAGAGCGTACAAACTGTTAACAAAAACGTAAATAATTCTACGTTTCGACCTTCACTTTGTCCTTTTCAAAAATTGAAATAGTTATCACCCACAGATAAAAATTCTGCTAATATAAAAAGTAAAAATTATTTAAATCTTCATTAATGTATTATACGATCTAATAAGGCAAAGAAATATTCTTTTATCCTTTACAAAAATATATTAACAACAACGTCGGAACAACGTTTGTACATCGATCAACAATACGATGATACATCGATAATATAATTAAATATATTTATGCATAATGTTTTTATTATTATGCGGTTAAAATTATGCAAAGGTTGCAATTTATTATTCAGATTTTGAAACAGAAATTGGTCGTTCTGTTTTTAGCACTCGGCTCTTACGTAATTCGGTAATCATAGTTCGTTATATCGATATATGTGTATCCTGTCACGTAACGCTACATATGTCCAGAATGTTTTTTATTCAAGATAATTTACTTTTTCAATATTCGAAGACATAGTCGAGCGAATTATATTGTCACAGTGGAGCTCGTAACTGATCTTGCTCAACCTACCTGTTCTGCGTCGTATTTATCAACACAAACATCTGCCCTCTTTCCGTTGCGACAATTATAGAGTAACATAACAACAATTTTCTTACTCTTGCCAGCTATTACGATGATTTCGTATCTTCCACACTGTATTCTGCTATTTTGTATTTTCGTATATACATGCAATTTTAACGGTAGCACATATATTTTTGTAAAAATCATCTCTTGTTTCCACGTACAATATCAACATTTCCATATGTTCCCATCATGAGCTTTTATTCATTTCAAAATCATTTTCGCGTGTGGTGTTGTTTGTACGAGCATAGAAGACTAACAGGAAACGATCACGTAATTATACACTCAACTTCCTTTCACCATTAACAATGCAATCATCTTCCTCGCTACTGCTCCATTTCTTGCTCGTGTAGCACGTTTACTGATACTTGATTAATTGCATAGACGCAAAGAGGTTGATTGGTCGTCGGTTCGATGATGCAACGGTACAGAGCGATATGAAACACTGGCCATTCACGGTGGTGAGCGATGGTGGTAAGCCGAAGATCAAGGTTTCGTACAAGGGTGAAACAAAGACCTTCTTCCCGGAGGAAGTGTCGTCGATGGTTCTCACGAAGATGAAGGAAACTGCGGAAGCGTATTTGGGAAAGACTGTCACAAACGCTGTGGTCACTGTCCCAGCATACTTCAACGATTCTCAGAGACAAGCTACGAAAGACGCTGGAGCGATAGCAGGCTTAAATGTTTTACGAATAATAAATGAACCGACCGCAGCTGCGATAGCGTATGGTCTCGATAAGAAAGCTGCCGGTGAAAAGAACGTTCTGATCTTCGATTTGGGCGGTGGTACGTTCGATGTATCGATCCTAACGATCGAGGACGGCATCTTCGAGGTGAAATCGACGGCCGGTGATACTCACCTAGGCGGAGAGGACTTTGACAATCGGATGGTGAACCACTTCGTTCAGGAATTCAAGAGGAAGTACAAGAAAGATCTGAGCACAAACAAAAGAGCTTTGAGGCGCTTGAGAACAGCATGCGAGAGGGCGAAGAGAACTCTGAGCTCGTCAACGCAAGCTAGCATCGAGATCGACTCTCTCTTCGAGGGTGTCGATTTCTATACGTCCATCACGAGGGCTAGATTCGAAGAACTGTGCGCCGATTTGTTCAGAAGCACATTGGACCCGGTCGAGAAGTCTTTGAGGGACGCCAAGATGGACAAAGCTCAAATTCACAGTATCGTTTTGGTCGGTGGATCCACCAGAATACCAAAAATTCAGAAACTGCTCCAAGACTTCTTCAACGGAAAGGAATTGAACAAATCCATCAATCCCGACGAGGCTGTTGCTTACGGAGCCGCTGTACAAGCAGCTATCCTTCACGGTGACAAATCCGAAGCAGTTCAAGACCTTTTACTATTGGATGTCACACCGCTGTCTCTCGGTATAGAAACAGCCGGTGGCGTTATGACAACTTTAATCAAGAGGAATACAACGATACCGACCAAGCAGACGCAAACATTCACCACGTACTCCGATAATCAACCGGGTGTACTCATTCAAGTATACGAAGGAGAGAGAGCTATGACTAAGGACAACAATATTCTTGGCAAGTTTGAGTTGATCGGTATCCCACCAGCACCTAGGGGTGTGCCTCAGATCGAAGTCACATTCGATATCGATGCTAATGGTATGTACACAGCAAAAATTTTCATTAAAATTTGGAATAAAATAAAGTAACGGTTTCCAGTATTGTATTTTTGGTTTTTTAAATTATAATTATTTCATTTGTTTTCATCCCGTTCATTGTCGAACATTTCGTGTAACAATTTTAGGTATCCTGAACGTCTCTGCGATTGAGAAGTCGACTGGAAAAGTGAACAAGATCACTATCACCAACGACAAAGGACGACTGTCCAAGGAGGACATCGAAAGAATGGTGAACGAGGCGGAAAGATACCATAACGAGGATGAACAGCAACGCGAGAGAATAAGTGCGAAGAACGCTCTGGAATCATACTGCTTTAGCATAAAGAGCACAATGGAGGATGACAAAATTAAAGACAAGATCGATGCGTCCGAGAAAGATAAGGTCATTCAAAAATGCAACGAGGTAATCGCTTGGTTGGACGCGAATCAGTTGGCGGAGAAGGAAGAGTTCTCTGACAAGCAAAAAGAGCTGGAAGCCGTTTGCAAACCTGTCGTCACGAAACTGTACCAGGGCGGCGCCGGACCTGTTCCTGGTGGGTTCCCAGGTGCTGCACCAGGTGGCGGCGGTGCCACCGCTGGAGCCGGCGGACCAACCATCGAAGAAGTAGACTAATAACTTACACATCGTCCAATGCACCAAAGAATTTCGTTTCTCATGTATTTATTTTACGCCATACATTCATAGCCCACGCAGAGACTTACATAGTTTACACGCAACAGATTTTGTGATACCAGAAACTATTTTCTGTGAGAAAGTATTTGAATAAATTTTATTTATATAATATTACAGAAATACTGTAACTTAATATCCGACTGATCCCTTATCGTCGTTATACCCCTCACCGCTTCTACAATTTTCTTTTTGTAAGAAAAGTATTTAAATAAATTTATTTATATATTATATAATTTCTTATTCTTATTTGACTGAATTCCTCTTAAGAGATCATTGTTTTGATTACATATTGTTCATTTTATGAAAGTTGAGACTTCGAGGTCTCCTCGGGTTTATAGAACTGAACGAGAATGATCAAGTACGTGGTAATAACGCTGACGAACTGAAAAGAATTTAGCAATTATTAACAAATAGGAAATATTTTTATTATACTCACTCTCGTCAGCAAGGAGTTGTCCATTTCGAAAAAGTCGCAGGCCGTAAATTTAACGCGATATTGTTGCAACTGTAACGCGAAATCGTTAGCTTCGTTACGGACGCAATCACGCTCGAAGTTCGTTCGCAAAAGACTTTCCATGCCGAAACCGTTTAGACTCATCGTGGATCGATCGTCGTAGATCTTCAACCGTGTTGGTTCTTTGTTACGCAAACTTCTGAAAGCTGTCGATCTATCGAATTTCGTCGCGTTTTGGATATTCAACACGAACTCCTCCACATACGGGCCAATTTTATTTATCTCCCGGTGCGTCAACGTGCATACCCAACACATCACGATGAATTGGCCACCGTAGATCATCCAGATGATGTTGTTCAAAAATATGAAACCGATTTTATGCTCCGCCGCGCTCATGTAGATTCTAAAGAGCTTCGCGACCACCGTTATGAACGCGTTCGTCGAACACAACAACAGATCTATTCCATAGATCTCGTTTATCGTCGCTATCACGGAGCATGCTTCTGCAAGGAGAGAATCGATGCTTGAATTTTTGGGAAGTACTCTTAATTGCTGTAAAGAAGCGTAATATTTTCTTGTACAGCATTTGAAACTTTCCAAAAACTTTTTACGTGCCACTGTGTAGCTTTCTGATCCTCCGAATCTTCGAGGCAACCCAGTACGCGCCCAATCTTTCGTCCAACTGCTCGATCGTCCCGTTGATCGCTCTGAATCTCTGGCAGACCATGTACACGACGATGTCGAACACGAAACTGTTCGTCAGGGTCTGGGCGATCGTGTAATAAAGAAGCAGATCGGACGCGAAGATCTGTTCGGGAGCAGTGAAATAATAATAGCAAACGTGAGCAGCCAGCGATACAGGGCCGAGCAAACAGATTATCAGAATAGCCAGGATCTGTTTAATTCTGACTGGTCTGTCGTTTATCGGTAACTCTTTGTCGATGTGTTCGTCCAACAATTTTATCTTTCTCGTCAGTTCAGGCCACTTGTCGTACTGTTGTATCACGTGGTAGACATAGTAATACGCCGAGACGTGGCGAATAGTCTCGTTCATGCAGTACATGATCTCGAATAGCTCGCTGGTGAACACTTTACCGAAGTTTTTCGCGAAATCCATCGCGGCGAAAGCAACGATCACCGTGCAAACGGCAAAGTGAAACAGGCGAAGGATCATAGTGATCGGTTTAGGACATTTGCTAGGACGCGCGACTCCGACTCCCAGGAACCAAGAGACGTACATTATGGGGCGCAGCGTGCATTCCGGTTTCGAAGGGTTGTCTTCCACTCGAATGGTTATTTCTTCCTCCATCGTTGCAGTAAATTTGACACTCGAATTTCGAAATAAAATTCTCTAAGTATCGCGTGCTTCGCTTGTACGTGTTGTCTTCGAGGCACCAGGCGTTACTCTGTTAGGCGGCTCACGATTTCGGCTTTCCTATTGGCACTTTTAGATCGTGGCGATACGCCGGATCATGCAAAATTAAAGAAAATTTCTGAAATTTATGCCTCGTGCGGTGGACACCCGCTCATTAACTCGATTCGATATCGATCAGACAAAAGAAATGTTGTCGTTTGTAAGCAAGTAGGACTGTTCGAATCTCAGCTTTGACACTAGCTAATAAGGTCGACGGAGGAAGTGCTATGGACGGAATGTTCTACGATGCGCATGTATAATACATATATCGAAAAACGAGCTTTATTTGCCCAACGACTATATTACAATTTTATCATACAGTAAACATTTAAAATTGGGATAAAACGATAACGCTGCGAACATCGACCATTCTTTTTTGTTTTATTTCTTTGGTTTTTATAAATCAGGCGGCGGGTCGAGTCGATTAGTTCGGAATAATATTTATGCGGGTTGCGACGATATAATTCTGTTAATTTACTCGCTTAACGGCGACGGAGACCATTCGATCGCGATCGATTCATGAAACGCGCGACGTGTTTGTACGCGCGTTCCACCCGGTGTCGCTTTAAAGTGGTAAAGAATAAGATTCCATCGCGAGTATTTAATACGTGGAGTCGTGTAGAATCGCGAGAATGTTCCTTAAGACTCTTTTGTCTCTCTACTTCTTTTTACTCTTTTGTTTGTATGTTGCGTATGTGTATGTGTGTTTGTATCTCTGTGCGTACGCGTGTGTGTTTATTTCTTTGTTTTTGTGTATGTACCGTGTAACGTGTGTGGTTTGTTAATTATTTTAATCGGGAAAGGCAGCGCAATTATTCGAACACGAGACGTCGATATACGTTTGTTTGCTCTCGCTCTAGGCAGGCATCTTTCGTTTCTTTTCTCCACGTGAAATGCAACACAGCCCCCCGTGCGTGATCGCTTCTTACGTATTTTACACGTGTACGTATATAATATATGTATAATTTCATTTTTAACGATTTTTATCACTACAATTTACATTGGCGAGCCGAGCGACTCGAGAAAATCGTGTGCCACGATATACGCGCAACAATGAACGACACGACGCGAACAAAATTTCACGAGATTCATCAAAATAAAGATAATTTTTAATCATACAAATTGTTGTCCTGCCCGAAAATATTATTTAAAAACAATGTTCATCCAAGCATTATTGTTCTTTAATCCAAATTATATTTAGCTTTTGAAAAATATACGATAGGAAAGGGAAATTTCAAAAGATAGACCACCTCGTAGCTATTTCAAATTTGTGTTTTCTGGGCTTGATCGTTTCTCATTCAATTTCTTTTAAAATGATTTCGTAATCGCTTGAATCTCAAACGAATATAGGAAGACGCATGAAACCATTTTAATTAAGAAATCATTTTTAAACAATTCTTTGTTACAAATATTATTTGCAAACGTTTTTCAATAATTCGTGAACGATAACGCTTGTATTAACAATTCTGTTTCAATAATTAAATTTTATTTTCTAAACTCGGAGGATGGAATCGACGTTTCGTGACTGTAGATCATACCATTCTGGAATTGCCCTTCGGAATCCAGGCGAGTCGAGAAATATTTAATTTCATAATTACGACGATGCGTGGAACGAGCTAGCTTAATTCGCGATAAATAATTCAGCGACATTGAGAAGTATTTGGCTTGTATTATAATTTCTGGAGAAACGGAATTCGTTTGTTCCAGCGATCGATACGGAATTTGGTCGATTGTTTACCTTTCGCGAAGCTCGTAACGTGGAAAAACGAAACAACAAGGGTCGTGGCACAATTTTTTATCAGTTTCCGCACGATTTTCGCGACGCCGGTGACGCGACGCGTCGAAGCACCTGTACGGTATTTTATTTTTTGTTTTTCTTCTTTTTTTTTGTATTTTTATCTAAGATTAGAGGTATATTTAGCCTCGACCGACTCGAGAATGCCCTGCCAATTGCTTTCTTCTATTGCAGCAAATTCCGTTCGAGCAAACGAAACGATTTGAACGCGTCGGTATTTTCACGTGAGACGGAATGTACGTTGATATAGGTGCGTTTTTAATTATTTCTTTTCTTCAAGTATGTCCCAGCGATTGTTTAGATAAATTTTGGCGCAGAACATTTATCGCATTTCTTAGGAATACTTCCGCAGCTTTGTTTCTATTTAATGCCACTATACGTGTTTACGGTTACATATTCGCGCAGGGCGGTTCGCAAAATGGCGTCGAAAATTATTCGTTAATTCATTGCTTGCTTTAAGAATATTTCTTCGAAGACGAAACTCGGAATAGTTTTCGCTGGAACAAAATATATCACATTTTGTAAAATGCTTTCGATAAAATTTATCAGTTCTCTTCCGTACGATCTAAAGTAATATTTGGGATTTAAACTGATTTCCTCGTGTGGTTTGTACGTAGGTTGAGTTGTGTGTTGTGTGAATTTCAACCTTTTCGTGATATAGTTACTACTTATTAAAACGTCTACGTAATATATTTTCTTCTATTCGCAAGAACTTGATCTCATCTTCGAAGAAAATTATTCGTATCGCGAATGAGTTTAGAGACCAGAATGATCTCAAGTCGCGACGTCACTTTCGAGTCACCCTGTGCATCCGATCGAGTAATCTTCGAGCGAAACTTTTCGCGTTTCCAACGAAACTTGTCCCTCGTTCGATCTTTTACTTTGCACCTAGATCGATCTGTTCTACATTCGAATTGTTTTAATCCGTCGCTGATATGTGATTAAATTTTAGCAAATAGTTGTCTGTAGATGTTGCAAAAAATTGTGTAGAAATTTACAACGCGAGATCAGCGTGGAATTCCCAGATACACTCGGTTCTTTCAAATGGTTTATCGATATTTCGATCGCAAAAATCTAGAATTTGCATGTCAGACAAGATACTTGACTAACGCAATAAGATCTACGAAGTATCGATATCACGGTTAGCCCAGGTTTGGTGTGAGAAATCGTTGATAAGGGAAAGCAAAAAATTGATATTTCACTGATATGTAAGTAAACTGTAACGAAGTACAATAATAATATCGTACTGAACATTCAAGTGCAAACTCGAGAAGCTTGATATCTGTTCTGTGTACAATTGCTCGACGTTTTCTGAATCTTCGTAAAAAAATCTCATCGACGAACTAATGATTCGTAAATGCTTAAAAAATTTAAGCCATAAAAAATGATTCCGAATGTACCTTTTATTCTTCTCGTCACTCGTTGATCCTTGTCCGCAAAGTGGCACGACTCAAGGCAGATTCAGAAGTTACTGTTGCTAAGAAATAAATTCGACGCTGTTACAATAAAATTTACTTCTGTTTCTTCGTATTAAAAAATATGAAATAATATTATTTAACACGAGTTCGAAGTAGGAACGTTCTTCGATGCGTAAGAAATAAAATTCCTGACAAATATTTATATATATATTTTTGTGTTTGGAATCTTAGTTGTTCTTATACACCGAACAACATTTATATTTCTAACTCGTGATTCAAATCGTGGTGCAAGAGTTTAGCATACTTTCACTGGAATAATCATGTCATGAATAATTACATCACTTATTCATAGTTTCAAAAATGGAAAAATAAATTGGATGCTACGTAAGGGTCAAGAAAACAAATTTTGTTTAGCTCGTCTACGTCTTTTAAGTGTATTAAATGTATCTTACTAGCTTATTTTTATGAAAATTATTGTTTTGCTTTTAATTCTACACAGTTATAGCTTTTATCCGATGATGTGAGTTGGTACAATCGAAAAATGGCCTGTGACGTAGTTGCAAAGTGCAAATTGGCCCTCGGGTCAAAATAGTCAAAATGTTTAATTATCTAAAACGTGCCATTCGAGTCTTGCAACGTTTCCAGCCAAGGAACGTTGATTCGAAACATTCGCGAAATCTCGTTCGGCCCTTAAATACATGGTGCATACCACCTTCGTGTCGAGTTACCATTTTACGTACCTGCATCGAGGTACTAGTTATATTCCTGAATGTTACGTGTTTCACAGCCGAACGCGCTCTCTCTTATCACATCGACTTTACATCTTCCTCTGAAAGCTGGCTCCGTGTCTAAGTACCTCCTGTACCTAGATATTTAAAAATATATCTTTTAGAATAAATAATTCTTCTAGGCCTTCGCGCGTGGCTCGAACAAATATCAGCTTTAACGATCTTCCGCCATTTTTGTACCCTTCGTATCTACAGCAGAGATGAGCAAAATTTTGTTTAAACGATAGATGACGAATAACCGTATAGCGATTTAGTTGCAACGTTTATTCTATTATTTTATTAACGTGGAATTTTAACACTTTATAAAACACGAGTTTCGGATAAGTAAAGACTTGAATTGTTTACACTACCGTCCATAAGTTTAATCGCACCAAGCTAGTCAGAAATATTAGATAGCTTGCATATTAATACTAATCGGAACAGTAGATATTGTTCCTTAATCCATGCAATACTAGGGAGGGGGGAGTACTTATAACCTACTATATTACTATTTCGACGATTCCCGCTAAAATAATTGCTCAAAGATTCTGAAAAAATTAGATGTAGTGTAAAAGTATCTCTTCGTATGAGAACACAAATAGCGTTCCATAGCAACTTAAAAAAGTTACACGGGGCCGAGAAACATTCAACGTTCTTAAAAAGATTCAGAAAACCGCTATGTAAACGAAGAATATTCAATAGGAGGGGGTGGAGATTACAAAGTTTGTCTTCGAAACACTGAAACTTTGCGACAATGATAGTTCTTTCCCTGGAATCTTTGCTTATAGACGGCAGTATATTTACTATTGGCTTATCAGTCAGGATCGTGAAACACCCGAACTATTTGAATATCGTAGGCGTGCACGGAGGCGGCAACGGTGCCTGTAATTAGACATTCATTATTCTGCTGGATCAACAGTATTCGATGTACTATTGAGTAGCGACCACGCACGATCCCACGTACCGTATTTTGGAAAACCCCGGTTCAACGTAATACGTTATTTAATTTTCGAACACAAATAGCAATTTTCATCGAACGGATAACGGACGAAAGGTTGCTTGTCGTTAATCGAACTTTGCGCCTAGATAAAAATTTTGCCCATCTCTGATCTACAGTTATCGTTCAAGCGCCATCATCGTCCGCGATGGCGTGATACACGCGCGGACTTCCGGTACCCGACGATCACTCGAATGCTCTTCTCGGTGACCCTTGCTCCTAGGCGCTTGACTGTTGGCCATTTAAATAGGGGACATTGTTTCGTTTAGAATTGTGTTTCGTGTTACGCGTTGCGTACGTGCACCTGGTTCCCGTCCCCTGACGCCGACGCGACGACGATTGGTTTCATCGATTCCGTCGACGATTCGAGTCCCCCACGTTCCGTCCGATTCCGGTCTGGTTCTTAACTACACTTGAAAAATGTCACCGGTGGCGCGTGGCGCGATGTTCGTCTCGAAGATGGACGTTGTCGAGGTGGTGACCGGCGTCATTTCACCGAATCTGCTCGCGTTCACGTTGGTCGTCGTCACGGCTGTCGTTTTCACCAATGTTTCCTCGATGGCGTCCGACGTCGTCGGCACCTGCTGACGTGTAATAAACATTGCGATCAGCGGTCTCGAAAATCGACGATAGCGTTCTGATGGCGCTTGGGGCCATCGCGGTTCTCGGACTCGCGACTATCCTATTCAGGGTGTTTCGCAAGAGGGCTCTAACTCAAGATATATCTCTTATTTATCAGCTTTTCAGTATGGTCTCGAGATACACTTACTGCTTGTCGTTTTGCTAATTTACTATTTTAGTTTCGTTAGCTTCGAGAGTTTAATTTTGTTTGAACCATGTTGGGTCTACGTTAAAAAACTGGAAGTCTTCTATTTCCTACCATTCACGAGACGGTCATCTAGAAACACCCTGTATACATTTCGCAAGATACCTCGTTGTAAAAGACCTCTTTCCCTTCCTCCACGGAGGGCAGCAGCTCGTCCGTAGAGTGCGGAGTCCTAGGGCTGGGCGTTGGCGCCACCTGTTGTTGTTGCTGATGTTGTTGCTCCCGTTGCTTGGCCAGCCTCAGTTCCTGCAGGGCCTGGCGTTGTTCCTTTTCGTTTCTTTCCTTCTCGAGGCGTCGCGCGCTGTAACTACGCGCCGAGGACGTCGAACTGTGAACCGAGGTTAAGCTAGGACGACGAGAACCTATTGGAAACAAGGGTAAAGGTGAGTCCGAGGTCCGTGAACGAACGTTCCTATTCTCTCTCGCTACTCTAAGAGTTAATTGCTAGGCTGAAGTCGTTCAGAATACGGACTCTAATTGCGTCTGCTCGACTATTTAAAATGTACCAGCGTGACTCTTGTTTCTCTACAACGCAGGCGTGTCAAACACACCATTCCATATATTTATTTGAGGATACTTGAAAATCGGGCCTGATCAACTTTGTATTTTACTTTGAATTTGAATCTGAGCTTGTAACGTCTCTATTATTTTAAAAAATTTTTAATATACCACTTTGAAGTTCGAAAATACAACGCACGGCAGTACCAGTATCGCTGCAGTGAAAATATATACGAAGTTCAAGATGGCAGATTCAATACGACCAAAGTAAAAATCATTTCTTAATGATAATTGAGTTTGACATGCCTGGTCCACGATATCGTCGGTATCAGCGCGGGGGTGAGCATACGATTATTACGGGCGCTCCGCCGGATCGTTCAGCCCGCTAATTATTTGCCGATGAGAATGCAAGCTTGATGATCGCGCTCCGTGGCTGCGCTTCGAAAGTGGCTCTCTTCTTGCTCCGTTGCGATTCTTTCAAAGCCCAGGGAGTAAGGATGACAGAGAAAACCGCGAGACGAGAGTAAATTTTCGGGATCGTGTACGGAGATAAAAAAATTCGAGTAATCTCGCGAAAATCGGTGGATATATTCGAAAAAAGTGGTGCAAAAGTTCCCGTGACCGGAGAGAAGGAGCTCTGTTATATGTTCGGTCTCGGGCGACCGTGCAAAGTTGTTGTAGTGTGAAAATTGTTATCAAGAGTGAGAGCGTTGCTGGTGTATCGTGACGCGCAGCGTATGAAAAGCGTTCTTCTTCAGCGAGCACACGCGAAAGCGAATGCAGGCAGAGTCTGTCCACAAGAGTTTTTTCTCACTAATCAATAACGGTTCTCATAACAGGGGATAGCTATCTAAAGCGTCTAACTGTAGCGGGCATTGAAAATAAATTTTAAATGACATCTCTTCTTTTTTTTTAAGTCGAGGGTCATCGAAGTCGTATGTCGTGAGCACCGAGTACAGGTACTCGCAAGCTGTCCAAGTGTTCCTAATTGAAGCGCCTCGTTACGAGTCTTTATTGATTAACGGCATATTCAAAGGCGACAGAAAATCCACAGCCAGACATAGAAAGAGTGACAGTGCATTCTGTTGCATACAGATAGCTATACTCGGGACAAAGTCAACCGAACGCCGAAGGACGTTTCCCACATCGACGACTCCTACTTTTCTACGCGATGCTTCTAACGACACAATGGTGGGGCACGGTCGCCAACCACGGCTGCTGGTTGATTTTGTCCCCGTAACAACCACTAAAGCACGAAAGGCAGAAGTTTCTTTTTCTTCTAGCAAGCACATCTAACGAAACAATCCGTGTATCGCTTTGGATTCGAGTAGAATCTTCCTTTCGTTAAAACATTCTGTTATTTCGCCAATACACGGATTTTCGTCTGACGAAATTACGATCGTTCATTAGGGTGGTCCTTATTCTTTGATTTCCTTTTGTTCAAATAAATTATAGAAATGTATTATAACGTTAGATGTAACGTAAACATTACAGAGGAACGTGACACGGATTTTCTCATCGACTCTTATAACTTTAGGGATTGCGATAAAAGCACTTGACAAGAAATTTTAGCCTTTAAGGACCACCCTACTGGTCGTTTAAAAAGCTCAAACCAGAATCGTCGCGACCGTACATCGACGGAGCATCCCTTGCAAGTTCGTCGCGGCTCTGGGAACAAAAGCAGAAGATGACGAAGGCGGTCGCCAATTAGAACGCAAGCGGTTCCATCGTCTTCTTGTTGTCGGCTCGAAGCGACGTTTTTAAAGTGCAAGAGGGAATAAATAGCGGCGAAAACATTACGGGCAAGCTTAATTGGAAGATTTAACCTCGTTTCGTGGACGTGAGACTGTCGTGTTCGTTAAAATTCAAGTGTCATCTGGAAAGCCGGGCCCTCGCATGCGATCCGACACCATTGTGCGTGCGTGTGCAGCGAGCTAGCTAGTGCGTAAAGATTTCGTGTCTCTCTACGTCTTACCAGAGAACGTTCGTTCGTTAACGAGCAACGAAATCGGCCGCTGCCATCTTGCTATCTCGTAACACACTCGTGCAGCGCTTTATTACTGGACATTACATTATAATCATATTCACGTGAATGTAGCTTTGTGTTCACATTTTGAATGCCACACGTATGTGTACATGGTATCTTTCAGGGGCGTGAATGTGTAAGACACGGTGGAAGAGTGATGCAGATATTCGTTTTCAATTTTTTCTTTCTTTCGTTTCATTTTTTTGTTTTTTTTTACGAATAACGTAGTTTGCGGACGTTAGGTAGCACCGCCACGGCCATAGTCGGTAAAAACGCATCGTTGCATCGAAGAATAGAACAACGTTCTAATTCTTGGCAAACAACAGAGAAAGAGAGGGTTGGCCTCTTCGTGTCCGGGAACGTGAACGAAATCGGAGGCTGCGTTTCCCCTCGTTTCTTCGGCCCTCCGTGGACGTTGGAACGAAAGAAGAAAGTCAGGAAACGCAGTCGGAAGGGTGGACAAGGGACGCTAAGTATCAATAACAACAACTACGACACAACAGCGACAACGGCTTGGTACGAAGCACCCATCACACCATCTTCTTCTTCTTCGTCATCGGTGTCGCCCGCTTGGCAGGCGACTCATGTAGGGCAGGATGAGAGAAAAAATAGTCAGAAGAGCAGAAGTTTAAGAGATACTCAGAAAGGAGTGGATGGTAGGCAGTGAACGGTCTTCTGTGTTCTGACGTTACGCAACTATCGTTCAGAAAATCAAAAAACAAATAAAACCATCTTTGGACCGAAGGTCATCGATTCGTTTGCGTTTGATCGTAAAATTGTTGACCGATTGCGTTGGATCTCGTCGACCGGTTCACAGCGAATGGATGACGGAAGAAGAAAGAAGGGAGACACGGCCAAAGAACGAATCATTCGAACGAGAAGAAAAGGAAGAGTAACGGACAGAGGTGGTGTACAAAGTGTGAAAGAATGCGGACAAAGAGAAGAGAAGACAGACAACGAAAGAGTTAGAAAGAGATCGTTGATCGTCTACCGAGGCCGTCGGACGATCCCTCAGCCACGTCGCTAAGGGTACGTCGATGCTTGTTCCCGCCTTTGGTCGCCTGCAGGTGGCACGATATAAGCAAGATGGCGGCGGCACGTGCCGCACCTGCTCTCGACGCCGGTACCAAGGGACCGCGGCTACCGCCGCTGCTAGGCCTCCTGGTGAACGCGTAGGTCAACGGTCCTCCGGTGCTGCTTCTCTGACTGGCGCGTGAGGATGGTCGACCGCCGTGCAGCGTCAGTGGGATACCTGTTTAAATTTTTTTCTAATTTTAATGTACATTTATAAACAGACAAATTAGATTCTAACCCTGTGACACAAAGAGATTATTGCTTTAAGGTGATTATATTTCCTTGGAGTAGTTCTAGTACCTATTTCGTAAGGAAGTATTGCTCGAGTTCCTGATAGATGATCAAAAAAAGGTCATGCAAACTTCGATCACTGCATGAATCTCGATAATTGCAAGAACTTTCAGTCCCGTTTCCCTGTAATTATCGGGCTTCTGGGGTACGCCACTTTATCTTAAATTGGACTTGAACGTTTAACAAGCATTCTCCCATTTTCCCGATTAGTTTTGAAAGAACAAGGTCGTATTTATCGATCTAGGTCAGTCCTGTCCGTGTACGAAGTCTTTGAGCGATTTTACTCTCTTTCAGACAAGCAGTGGGACTAATTCAATGGCTTACTTATTAATACCGACACGTATGAATTTTCAAACGTTGGGTTGAGGCGCCGCTTAAACAAATAAACAATATCGAGACTTTTACTTCCTTGAGATATAAATATTTCATTTTGTCAAAATAAATTACTTCTATTCTCGACTTAGATTTAGAATGGAATGCATTGTTTCCTGGAAGTCACGCGAGTTATCGGAGGTTAATTCCTTTCATCGACTTAATGGCGCCCGAGCGAGATAAGCTGTTTCGTTTCCAGGAACAATTTTAGACAAGACTCGCGTAACTAATCGTTAACTGTGTTTCACTCATTAGACCTACCTCGAAGTCTGCTAACGAAATAGGGCACAGCAAAAATAGACACCTTCGGAGGTGACAGAGTTCTTCGTCGATACTTAAGGTTATTGATTTCACAGCGGGAAGGATAACGTTGTAACGGAATATAGAACAGTTTCGCCGAAGTTAGTGCAACGATTATAAGCGCCAGCAAGGTTAGAGCTTATTTATGATATCGACTTTCCTTTGCACGAGGGAGTTCAGTCGAACACCGCCATTTTAACGAAAGGGCATGGACCAATATATGTATATGGGAGCATTTACAGAGTGTCCTAGTAATCGTGGTACGACCAGGAAGGGAGCGATTCTACCTTAGAAAATAAACAAATTCAAAATATTCAAATATGGTCGTACGAGCAAGCGAACGTTCACCGACAAATAATATTATTATTTGAAAACGTAAACTTCTCATCGTGTTAATGATGGAACGGTGAATTGATTCGCGATTGGTTCGTTAAATTCCAGCCTGTACGAATTGAGGGATCGATTTTCCCGGTGGATCGTCGATCTGTTGCACAAGTACTCACCCGTGTCGCTGGAGAACAGCATGGGCGGCGCGTGATTCGCGTTGGCATAGTGCCGCGGCCTTGAGTATCTCGCACGACTGAATAACTTGAGCACGAAGCATATCATCGCCGTGAATATCGCTATTCCCGATGCTATACAGAGCAGGGTCGGAATATCCGTTGTTATCAGCACCAGATCTGCCAACAGATAGCGATTACAAGGTTTCGATATACAACCACTTTAGAAGAGAATTAAAGCTCGCCAGGGATTGCTCCATAGGCCATCGATAGAGATAGGATCGAGATCTACACATTGGCTGTTTTGTTCCATGCAGGCCATTTAATCATTTCCTAGCAATAACTATATTTCATCTTGTTTTGATTGGTATTAAAATTCTGTTTCAAATTATAATAATAATTTGATATAACGATCAAAACAAAATTAAATATGTATCCAATTTTACGACTATGCAAAGAAAATGAACGATTCGGTTTCGTTGGAATTTTAGGAATGTATCAATGGTGTTTAATAATTAATTGGCACGGTGTACCTTCGGCGCAGAACACTTTCTTGTTAGGCCTGGACAGGGCAACCTTATGATAGCCCTCCTCGCAGTCGCATACAGCATTGTGCTGCACTTGGATGCAGGTCGCATGCTGATCCGTAAAAGTGCAAGTCGCGCGATAGAAGCATTGCTCCCCGAGTCTTTTGGCTGGAAAATTGGTTGGTCGTTTAATTTGCTGGAACCCCACTGCCGCGTCTCATTGATCTTACCCAGTGTTTCAACCCTTAACTGGTAACATGGAACCTTAGACTTTATTCTTCTGGATACTTTGAGCTTCGATAGCTCTGATATTTCAGAACTCAATAAATAGCTTGGGGGCAGAACTGAAGCTTGTAGTGTTTCAACGAAAATACACTTTACCGATTGTGGGTAAACCGTTTCAACCCTCCCCATGAAACGTTTACCAGAAAGTAGACAAAATAATAACATATTCGATTAGAACCAAAGTTCTGTTTGCTCATCCCTTCTATCGGTCGCTGATTCGAGTGTATCATAAATTATAAAACGAAGGTAATTTAGTTGATTAATAAGAACAGTTTGTGAATTGATGGCACGATTATGATTCCTGAATTTTAATTTTGATTCTATCGGTGAAGTTGTCAGTAAGTAACGAATAAAGTGGATAATTCTAAGTGGTAATGTTACAAGCTTTTTGTATTTAAATTTAAAAGCAGGGAAGTTGCATGCAAGTACGAGATAGAATTGCTTTTCTATTCGAACAAAGGAACAGTCGGATTCGAAAGGTTCGTTTTAACTCGATATTTGGATTAATATGTTCATCGTTGACGAGCGTTTCGATGGACGCGCGAACGCGTTGTCGAATCGAGTCTATGGAAGGATGAGAGAAACATAAAACATCCTTTTATGGCACGTCGAACAATCGTTCGAAGTCGACAGAACAACCTCTCCCTCGCTCCGTCGACATTTATTTTCCCCGTCTCGTTGTCCGCGTTACCATGGAGTTTTTGATATCGGAATGACCTACTTGAATCGTGGAAAACCGTGCTACATACGTTTGGCACATCCTTTGCTAGGCCCAAGACGAACTGGATAGAATTTTTCGCACTCGCAGTGACCGGTGATTGCGTCGCAGAACACGTGCTGCAGTTCCGGATTACACGAGACATCACACGGCGAGCCCAGGTACTGCCCCTTCGCTGAAAAGAGAATAAATCGATAGTTTGCTGGATTCTACGGGGCGATGCTAGTTACTATGCCTGGGTATACCGCCGCATGGTGCTTCGAACCACCAAAAAAAACTCTAATTTTTCCAACCCCTCGACGTACGATTTAATTACAAGTAATTTCTCAAACGTTTACTATTCAGTTTTATTTAAATTTTTTCGTACATGCAATGCTCATAAAAAAAGAACAGATTGACTTTAGTATATTAAATTTCAAGGGGTTAAGGAAACAGGTTTCTTTTTTAATTACAGTTTCATGATAGTATAGTTTGAATACGAAAATATTTTATAAATATTTGAAATTTTTGCAGAAACGTTTACATAAAAAAGGAGTATATAACGTATATTAATTCAGCAGTTCTATTATTGTTTCTAGTATGGCACAAGTTACACAAAAGGGAATTTTTAACGAGGAAACACGTTCAAAATATTCAGTGTGTCTATGAATACATTTTGCTCATACATAATTAAAATCATGCATTAAATTGAATAAAATTACTTCAAACGTAGCGTGGTCTGTTGGCGAATGTTTTCCAACTGAATGGTGATAGCAATCGTGGTAATTACAAAGGTCGGTTAAAGTGATAATGAATTTGGACGTTTATTTAAAATTGAAGGGAAACCTAGGCGATTTATATTCAAGATGTAAAGAAGGAAGTACGACATTTTGATTTAGAAGGACAGTATAACTCTGTTCTAACTGAAGATAGAAAAAGAATCGTACAGGAAAATTTTGTGACTGACTGAAAAGAACGAAATTGAATGTTCAAATTTGTCTACCGGGCAATAAAACGATCATAAAACGATCTGATGAAAAGTATCAGGAAACGTGTAAGAAAAATTAAATTAAATATCTTCTAAAGTATCGAGTTTTCGCTGGCCTTGCGTACACCTTACGTATGTAGAATGAGTCAAGGAATCGATTTATATAAAAAGAATGGGATAGTTCCATTAAAAAAGAAAAAATAGAATCTCATTTTGTAAGTGCGTCGATGCACTTGGAACAATAATCGTACTACAAGATAATAGAGTCAATTAACATCATACAAAATTTCCCTGTACGATTTTATTATACGCTCAGAACAGATATATAGTTTGTCCCAGTTAGCAGAATCACCCAATATATGACGTTTCTTGATAGTAGATGAAATATGCACGGTGTTCCTCAAATAGCGTGCTCGTACTCCCGAGTCAATAATAAGGCCTTCTTTAGGACATGAACCACCCCCGCATTAATTATTAGCGGACAATAGGCACGCTGCCTAGAGCACTGTTTTTCAAACTTTTTGGAAGATGTCTGCCTCCCTAAAAACAGAATTTTCCTACGTTTAATTTAGCCATATATTCGTATCCGTCTGTGCAAAAAATCTCGCGGTTTTTAATTTTTTCTTTCTTAACTCTAGGTCTACTGAGATGATTAAAACGACTTCTTCTATCATTTGTCATAACGATTACCCATTTTCAGTACATTTTATTTCCCTAAATTTATTGTGACTATCGTCGAAGTATAAAAACGATTAATTTTATAAACTTTCAACAGTATATTTTAAAGATCGTAAACTATAAGTGAACGAAAAATGTAGAAGAAAATCGATTTTTCCAAAACGTTGGGTCGGAATGTTTCCTTAATTCCTGGCATAAGTAGAAAGGACGAGAAATAGTCAGACGCGTTAAACAAGCCGCACCGAATCGCATCACAAATTCGCAACTACTCATTCCTTTATCAGTTTTCTCCAATTATCATTTGGTCGGTCGATGAAGAACGTCGCCAGACCCTTTCAACTCGCTTCTCCGATACGCGTCTTTGTGTTCCCTTTTGACGCTCAGCTACACAGCCCCTTGTCGCGGGCGTCTGTTTGTCGAGCTATTCTGAACGATTCACACATACACACTGCACGATTAATGAAGCGACGAACCATTGTTAGGTACACTATCCAGGCCACTTTCGCATCAAAAGACGTTTGATGTCGCCGTGCTTCTTTGTAGGCCGTTTGATACGCCGGCCTTTTATATCAATTTCGTCGATCCGGATGTACCCGATTGTATCTTCGTCGCGTCTCCTCCGTTCGCAATTTTATTGGCTCCTGGCCGTGCGATCCGCTTGTTTAGGGGTGGAATTAACGCGCCAAGTTTTCACGAGTTAATTGCACCATTTGGTCAGAGGTACCAGGGTCGGGCACAGTGCCAGGCAACTATCGATTTCACCTTAATTACGGTATTACATCGTTATTAAATGTTTCGCAGCGTGGACCACGTTAAGGAGTCTCGGTAACAACCGCTAACTTCGTTGGCGAGCGTTCAGAAGCACATCCGCGACATCGCGTAATTAAGCTTCTTCTAAATTGCTACCCACTGTACAACTTTTCACCAGGAAATTGGACTCCTAATTGCCAAGGACTCGTATTGGTATTTTTCAATTCTAATTTAATCTTTAATTCCTATTACCTGTATATCGGTTTCAGTATTATAAAGGTATTGATATTTCGGTATTATATCGGTTTCCGTGTGACTTTGCTGGAACAATACTAGTATAAAGTCTCCGAAGCTTCTTCAAAAGTGTGCTCTATAGTGAACTTGTAACTTTTTACCAGGAAATTGGGCTCCTGGTTAGTAAGTTCGTTTCACGCCAGTCGGGGTCGATCGATGCCTGAACCTGCGGATGAATCGGCCCGGTCGAGCTTACTGCGTCGAATAAATGCAGAGTTCGTGCAACCATTTTTGCTGATACGATGTTTCCATGGTACTTTAAAGGCCTTGAGGAAGCTTTTTCCTATCACTGTGATGCTTCCTTCCTTTGCATCGAGTATTCATACGCGACAGGGGTGTTAGAAGTTCTCACTTAAATTTCATATCATGTCTCAACAGTAGAATTTTGCTTGTATCCTTATTTATTTTTTTCATTGTTATATATCTGGTGATACATAGGTGATTCTTCATTGAAAAATAAATAATTCGATGTAAAGCTATTGTTTACAAACTAACTAATATATTCTTGGGAATCAGTCTGTGATGACTAATTATTGAGTACGATAGAAATAGTACAGCGAGGTTTTCGAGGCACTTTCGGTATAGAAAGCGATATCTTTAAAGATCCAAATCACAGGGTGCGCAACGCCTACCACCCTCTTGATGTACTCTCGGGTCTTTAATGCGCTACACGCCGTTCAAAAAGTATACAAAGTTCGCCCCTAATATTTTGACTCCCGACACACAAGTGTGCTACACTTTCCACTACCTCATTATATTTCTACCACCGAGTATACGGCTCTCTAAGAACCTCAGTTCCACGGTGTCGCCCGAAATAAAGTGACTTTTAAAATGTGACGCCTTTGCCTGCCTACGTTGCGCAACGACAAGTGGAACGTACGAGTCATATTTTTATTCCTTTTCGTTCAATCCTAACTTGTTCGATTAAGATATTTCAATAAGAAGAAATTCTCTAGGCCCCTTTGATAAAGAATCCTAATGACAAACTATTCAGAGAAGCGTTACGATTACAGTTTTTATTATTCTTCGTCCGATCCTTTGATTACCAAGAAATTGTTAGTTTCGTAAGAAGAAATCTCTTAAAATCTTAAGCACATTTTTCGTGACATCGAAACAGCATAATTCTCATTCCTATGACTTTTATTTAATGACTTTCTTCGCGAAACAAAAGAAGAGTATACCAAGCAGAGTGAAAGGATGAGGCGTTCGTAAAGATCTTCTAGAAGCTAACCGAAAATGATTTTCCGTTCGATCCAATCCGACTAATTTGTTCGAGCATCGAACGGAGCGTTCCAGTTTTCTAACACGGAATCCTCCAGAACCCTCTAGCAAGCAAGCCATTAACAGATTATCCAGAGCAACCGCACGATCACGGTTTTGATCTTGTTGAAGAGAGTGCAATTCGGGGGCGCGATTTCCAGGTGTTTCTCGCCGGTTACCGAGCAACCCCAAGTAGAACTCGAGTGAATGGCTCGGACATGAAAATAGGGGTTGAACGACGCACGGTTTCTCTTCGTTAACCTTTTTCTCGCTCTCGTGGAACGAGGACGGGGCGAGGGAGAAACGAGATTCCTTTGAATCTCACGCAGCTGCAGGCAGTGTGCACAACTCCCACACGCGGACACCGAGAGAGCTTGCAGCATCCATTAAAATCAATACCGGCAGCGTGGTTGGCGCGAAAATCAAGAAGGACGAGTTCCTCTACCGTGTACGTCGGCGCAAGCGCAATCTCGGGCTCCGATGCGTCGTAATATTTGTTTTCCTCTGATTTGTCAGACCCAGTTTCGCACGACGAATTTGCATAATTGCAAACTACGATGCATAGAGTTTGCAGAGTGGTCGAGGACTCGACGAAATGCACCCTGTTTACGGACTATTGTGAATCTCCCTTTGAAAATACGAAAGAGAGAAAGAGAAAGAGAGAGAGTAAGATACCCTTTTTTCTGACTTGGTCGTTGAATTCGAGGAACGCTCGTTGCATGAAAATTGAAAGGATGATGAGAACTACTTGTTCTCGATCGAAGAGTAAACGTCTCGATCGAGCAACATCGACAACGCCACCAACAGCACGAGTGTTTACCCTTCGGCTGAAGGATCCGGTGCAGAGTGTTTGCACGCTCGTATCGAGCAAGCGCGAAGAAGGCGAGGCAGGAATCTCGAGACACACACATACGGGTTCGATCGTCCTTGTTTCGTCGAGAAAATAAGATAACGTGCCTTCTATAAAGGGCATGTATCGATTGAACGACAAACTAGCTGTTCGAACACCGCGGAATACGGGGCGGGCTGGTATCTAACAAGGGGGCAATTCGCTCTAGCGTGTCCTCGATTCGAACGGAGTCGACTTCGCGTAGCGTCGTTCCTGAGCGTTTGCTGGTTCCTTGATTAGCATCCATCGACCTCGGTAATCCCGTATTCCATTCTGCAGCAGCAATTCTGCGCCGTGCGCTTTGCGATTCTACCGCAAAGACTCGGTTCCATCGCCTACGAGCGTGTCAACGACTCTTGAAACTCCTCCGTTTCCAGCGACCGACGTGAAACTTTTTCGGCGGTTTCGAGAGATCCGTTCGAAAAAAATCGTTAGCACCGTCGACGCCATCCTCGGCAGGGTGTCGCCTAGGCAGCGTCCCGTCGAGGCGCGACTCGGTGTTTCCCCCCCGTCCATTTAAGGACGTCCGTCGAAACAGGGGGCCAGGGACGCGCGGCAAACACTCACCCGCAGTAATATTCTCCTCGAGGTAGTCCTCGTCGTCGTCGTAGGCATCGAGGTCGTCGTCGTCGTTGTTGAAGCTGGAGCCGCGCACGTCATCACCTGCCAGTAATCCCCTGGTCAGGCGATCCTGACGCGTGCCGCAACTGCAGCTCGAGATCAGGCAGAGAACGAGGCAGATCAGCAGGAGCCAGGAACGGCAGCAGGTCAGTCTCAGGGCGGAGGGAAGTGCGCTCATCGCCCCCGCGGCGCGAGTCAACCCCCGAAACCGACCACCGGCGGCGCATCGACATCCTTCCCCGTCGCCTGCCCTCCTCCCCCCCTCCTCCCGCCCTCCTCCTGCACGCCCTCTCGCCCTCGACGCCTCCGACGACCGCCTTATATCGCGTCGATGACTCTTCACCAGCTACTCCACGGCTACACCTGACACCTGGTTCCCGGACTCCGGACGCGTACCGAGAATTTGTTTGCTTGGTCTCGGTCTCGAGATACTCGAATCCGCGGACACTTCCGACAACGGCGACTATCCACCTGCACACACGAGGCAGGAACGCACCACGGACGACCGGGGACTGTCCTACCGTCGCGGAACACCGTTCTCGGTCCCGTGCTCCCCCGTTCACTGACGCCTTCCTTCCGTTAGCCGGTCGACCACCGCCGCTGCAGCTGCGCGATAGGAATACGCCACCCGTTTCTCACCCTTTGCTTTCCTACCCTCCAGTCCGCGTCGATCGAGATCTACTCCGTCCTCTCCGTCTCCGGATGGACGCGTGCTACGGTTTTTATGGGTTTTGGTGTAAATGAAAAAATAATTTATTTAGCCAATTATATTTAAATCTTTCCATAGGGCTTCGTTTTTGTTCGCTAAGCCGTCAAACAACTCCGACGCGATTGCCGCTACGCCGGAAGAGGAATTATACTATTAGTTTCTTCAGACAGTTACAAAGAACTTTTATTCCGAACTGTTACGTAGAACAAATATTTTCAACCCTATCAGTTCCAAAACAGCTGTATATCGATTATAAATATATCGCAAGTGAGCGTAGAAAGCACCCCATAAATTTAGTACTGCAATGTTTAAAAAACGAAGTAGACTAATAGTAAAATAATTATTTCATTCGTTGAAACTTTGTATTTGGGGTGCTTATTTAGGTCGCTGAAAAACTGGCCAGGTTTTCGTAAGAATCAAAACCCGAGGCTATTATGGTGGCCATTATGGTGGTTCCAACCCTTCTAAAGCTTAAGAGCAGGCCTGTGGAGAGCGTTGTAGGAGGTCGCGAAGTCTCATCGTCGACAACGATGCTCTTCAGAGCGGAAGGGAGGTCTGTGCATCGTGTTGGAAGTAGTCATTTGGCTTCAGCGTGACATCGCTACGCGTACAGGGTGATCCTTAATTACATGTTGATACTTTAAGGGATAAATAAATCTGGAGCACGAAACGGTACGGAAATGATACGTGAATGTAGGTTATACGGGCTTTACTTTTCGAGCCGCGTTTGTATAGGGTGTACCACATAATTTAATCGCCTTCGTTATGTCCCTGGTATTACCAAATCCACTTAATTTTCGTTGTTATCGATATTTCGCTTCGGATAGTCCTGCAAACTGATTATAATTCTTTTCCCTTGTGTTTTGAAAATCATTTGTATTTTTCGAACGACACTATAATACGTTTTCATTTATCTTTTAACACTTGAATGATTTCACTGAACGGAACAAAATATTTATTCTCTCCGTCAGAATTGACGATACGCTGGAAGAAATTATTCAGAAGGAATACTGCGACGTTGTACAGGGCATGAGAAAAATATTAGCCATGGTTCTCAGGAGCGAATCTACGCAATTTAATTAAATAAAAGGTTTCTTCGTTCGAATTGCGTCTCTTAAGGACACCGTCTTCTTTGAGGCCACCCTGTATATGATGCTTATGTTTCTTTACACAAAGATGACGTCCACCGATGCGCTCGTATCGACAATCGTGCATTCCGTTTATCTGTTTCCCTTCACCAGCCAGTGTTTCGCGTAATCCGAGCGAGACCGGATGCACGATATCTCGGGGGTCCGAGGCTTTTAATAGAAATTTATCGAGGATGCAGTTAGAGCTACATTGTTCCGTCGTTTATTGAGAATTGCAACCATAACTTTGGAGGAATAATTTATTAAACTACAGTTGGAGTACCGTGGATAACTGGATTATCTTCACAACGCTAGAGATTATTATCTTCGGTTAGTAACGAGTCCCGTCCCTGCATCGAGGCGCTCTGAGCGTCACCTGTAAACGATATCGTACGTGAATTTTGAACCAAAACTGTCCTCGATCATTTCTGAATTCGGTTGTCCGAACGATGAGACCGTTTACCAAAAGAAAATTTCCTTTTCCTTTGTTTTCGTATTAACAAATACATTGCAGCGGCGATCCCGGTTACAATAATCGCTATACATCCGATCCCAGCCATGGTGACGTAATTAGGCGTCTTCGTGTAGGCCGTGTAACATCTTGTGTCTGGAAAAAAATACAAACTCGCAAAATGGAAAACGAAGGGTTCCTCTATGTTCGTATTTACCTATACCTATTATACACGCGATCGTGTCGTTCGCCGCGTCGTCGTTTTTGTATCCATCGAAGCACAAGGTCTGGTTACCGATCATGCCCGCGCAATTGCTGGAGCACAAAGTGCTGTTGGCAAACACGCTGGCAATCGTGTCGTTCACGTAGCTCGCGATATTCGTTCTACGAAATAAATGGATGTTCAAAAAACAAAAAAAAAGTCGTAGTTTCGAGTAGTAACTTCGACATTTACAGGTTCGTCCGTTCGGACTCGGCGTCCATTAAAACGATACAGAACGACGGTTCGTCGCAATACAACCCTTTCCATCCAAACTGACATTCGCAGATAGCGTTTTCGACGATGCACGATCCATGGCCGTTACAATTATTTTCGCATACGCTGACGCATCCAGCTGTTTCGTTCTCATTTTTATCTTTGGCGAAACCAACGTCGCACACGCATTCCCCGGGCGACGCGCAGTTTCCGTTAACACAGTTCTCACAGTACGGTTCGCAGACGATTTTATTTTCCAGTTTGCGTTCCGAGGAAACGTATCCCTCGTTGCACACGCAGACTTCGGGTTCCACGCAGGTACCTATTACCAGATACGTTGACAATTATTATTTGTTAAAGAGAATAAAAATTCCAGCATACCGTTCTCGCAAGACGCGCAGAAAGGCTTGCAAAGTTGATTCGCGTCTTTCTCGTAGCCTGGATTGCAAACGCATACACCTGGGGACTCGCAGGTACCATTTGTGCAGTCTTGTTCGCAGACGGGTTCGCAGGCGAACGCGGTGGCGTTTTCAATAGAACGATAGCCAACGTTGCATCGACAGGTGTCTGGGGCCACGCAGGTTCCATTGTCCCCGCAAGATTCTTTGCAGATGGGTTCGCAAACGTTGGAAGAATACTGTGCGAAATTATAGTTCTCGTTGCAGGCGCATTCGTTCGGCGCGGAACAATATCCGTTCGTGCAAGTTTGCTCGCAGATCGGCTCGCAGACGTCGGAACCGTTTTCAGAGGTAGCGTAGCCGGACTTGCAGCTGCAGGTGTTGGGAGCGCTGCAGTATCCGTTGATGGATGCGCAACTCAAGAAACAGCTCGGCTCGCAGACGTTTACGTCGTGTTGCGATCGTTGATATCCAACGTGGCAGCTGCACACGCCCGGAGAAATGCAGAAACCGTTTATGCAAGGGTTCTCGCAGATCGGCTCGCAGACTGATTTCATGTAGTACTCCGCCAACTGAAAAATTTAAGCGGGAGTGGAAAATCTATGATATCGAAGAAACGCGAATCCCGAGGTGAATATGATCTGCAAAAGGGTTAATTCAGATTTTGTTAAGGACGAGAGAGCCAGAGCATCAGAATTTTGATCGTCTATCGGTTACCTGAGAATAATTAGCTTCGTCAATGAGCTGGTAGCCCTCGAAGCATCCGCAGACGTTAGGCGCGATGCAGGCTCCGTAAGGGTCGCAAGAGACCTCGCAGTGGGGTGTGCAATAGTGTTCCATGGTTTCGTCGCCTTGGAAACTGTAACCTGGTTTGCAACTGCAAGTCCCTGGCTCCGTGCAGATTCCGTTTACGCATGCTTTCTCGCAGATAGGCTCACAAACGTACTTGGATTCCGCCGTGAGTCCGTATCCGTCGTTACATTGGCAGGTTTCGGGCGCGATGCAAACGCCTTCCACGCAAGGTTCGCTGCAGATCGGCTTGCAAATATTTTCGTCGTTCACATAATAACCCGGCTCACAGGTGCAGGTGTATGGCGCCGTGCAGTTGCCCAACTGACAAACGGGCTCGCATATCGGTTCGCAAACAAACAAGTCGTACGGACTCAGCTGGTAACCGGGATGGCAACTACAAGTGTCAGGACCCACGCATAGGCCGTTTATGCACTCGGAAGTGCAGATCGGTTGGCACACCTGTGGATAGTTCACTTCCGTTGCGAAACAAATTTATTTTTACAAAACGATAGTTTGAAAATAATGTGATTTAGATCACGTTGCAAAAATCGTAGTTGCGACTAAAAATGGACAACTTACGATCAAATTCCAATTTCTAACTATTTACCATTGATCTTTATACAGACACACGCAATTATGAGAATAAATAATTCGAAAAATATTGAAATCTACCAGTACGCAAAGTTAACCCTCTACAACCTCAATTGTGTTTGGCTTTCGAAAAAGATTAAATTGGAAGATAAATTTTAATAAACACGAATCTTGAACTACACCCACCCTAGTATAATATTGTAAAATAGTTGTCTACCGATTGTTTGTAGGTCATATTATTTCTTTAAAATCACAAGTACGCACTTCCGAGTCTGATGTCCTGTTGTAATTCTTGTGGCACGTGCACTCGTTAGGCGCCGAGCAGTAGGCATGTAATTTTTCGCAATCCTCGTTGCAAATCGGTTTGCAGGTGTAAGAATCTGCATCCATATTATATCCTTCGTTGCAGGTACAATTGTACGGCGTGTAGCATGTTCCATGTTCGCAGTTAAGACAAATTGGTTGGCACACATTGTTACTAACTTCTTTGTAATGCGTAACACACTCGCATTTGTTGGGCAATACGCAGTGGCCGTTCACACAAGGGGGGTTGCAAATGGGTTCACACTTGTCGGTACTCGTTTTCCTGTATCCTGAGCAGCACATATGAATTACAGAGCTCTCCTTATACATCTGAAATGGGTTTTAAACGAATGAACAATCTCGCCATGCGACACGCGGTGCAACGAATCGCCTAAAACGCACGAAAATGTTAACTTTGAAAACGTCGACCAGAATAGCTTTTCTACTCTTGACGAAAAGAAAAATGCTAACCCAGGCCAATCTACCTTGGTTAATTCGTGGTCTCTGCACTGGAAGCGCTTCCTTTACCTTATAATATGGTGTGGAACGTATGGTTTGTATTACGAGCCAAACGTGACGAACACGAGTTACGCTCACGATGCAGATCATGGTCCAAAGATGATAAGAACGATTTCTCATGTTTCTGTATACATCCTTTTCTTCCTCCCTATTTTTAATCCAGTTTGAAATCTTAGGACAGAACAACCTTTCTGAACCTATTATATCTATCATTGTTTCGAGATTTAATTTTCCAATTACCCTTTTAAGATACGAACGAAATAAAAAGTAATATCTGTTACGTTTCAAGTGGGCACCTGTCTATTGTACTTTACTAGTGCGAAGATTTTTTCGAGCGTTTCTGGCGATTCGTCCCATTTTCGTACTTCGATCGGAAGAAAATATCGATTTTAAGTGCGAAAGGTATTTACCTGTTTCTTATAATTCAATCGTCGTTTGGTTTGGTAGAAGATGCCCCACTTTACTATCCTATATGTCTCGTAATACGTTACGAGTCGCGTCGCCGGGTATCTAAGAACGTATTATACAATCGTTGTTTCCGTTTGAGTCGAGCGTGAACGAAAAAAGTAGAGTCAAAGACAAAGGAAAGTATGATTTGAATAGAATATGCACTCACTGAATTACTTGGCTGCAAACTCCAACTTCCGTGTCGGATAAAGTCTCGACCATAGACTTCATGGTGATAATTTGTAACGAAAAACTAACGAAAAGTAGGAAGCTCGCGACCGTCATTCTGAGGGCCAGTCGTCCTCTCGACTCGCCAAGAGCAACAATCAACGAATGACAAGAATACAACTAAATCGGCTGGCCAGATTCTGTATTTCACTGGCGCCTGTCTCTTCCCCTCCCCACGCTGAGTTATCGTGTCCTGTGACATCAGAGACCACACAGGATGTTAGGGGATTCGTCGGACGCTCGTTATCAACGTTTGCATGATATTCCTTTAACTTTATTTACTCGTTAATTGTACAAAATTACATCAAGATCTTCCGCCGCTGACAACACAATCCAGCCTTTCGTCGTTGATTCTTTTTATTCGTCCCCGACTCGCAATCGCACAGCCTATTCGCGCCGATATCAACGCATCGTAGTTCGGAAACAAGAACAAAGGAAAAACCAACTAAACAGAAGAAAAACGTAGCAGTCTATACTATCGGAACGCATCTCTGTCGACCCTTGACGCCAGTCTCCTTCGTGTATCCCGGGTTGCATAAGCATAAATTGGGCGCGGTACAAATGCCGTTTACGCAACCGTTTCTGCACACGGGCAAACATCTGGATCGCGACGGATCGATCGGATCCATCGTGTATCCGGGTTTGCACGTGCACTCGTTCAAACCCGTGCACATCCCGTTGAAGCAATAGTTCTCGCAGAGCGGTTCGCTTGTCTGTTGTCCCATATTTCGAACGCAGGTTCCCGTGTTGGGGTCCCGGATGAACCCTAACTTGCATATGCAACGATTTGACGTCGCTATGCACATAGCGTTTGGCTCGCAGCCGTTTGGGCACTGTCCCGGGGTTGGAGGGAGAGGTCGAGGATCGGGGCATCTACCGGTGTCTGGATCAACCTCCATCCCGTAATTGCATATGCACAAATTGGGACCCACGCAGACACCTTGGGCCCCGCAACCGTTTCTGCATTGGAACGAGGTGGGGGACGGAATGCAACGGCCAGTGTCCGGGTCCACCCGGTAACCCAGGTCGCAGGCGCACCTATTTGGGCCCGCACAAGTGCCGTTCGCCCCGCAACCGTTCGGACATTCGGACCTGATGTTCGACAACTCTTCGAGCGGAGCGCACTTGCCGGTATAATCTGTAGCGAAGCCCGTGTTGCATTTGCAAAGACCCGGGGCCATGCACTCGCCGTTCGCGCAACCTTGGGGGCAATTTGGCACGCATTTGTTGCCTTCGAGAAGGTAACCCGGTTCACAGTCGCAGACGTTCGGCGCGACGCACTTGCCGTTTATGCAACCGCGAGGACAGATGGGCCTGCATACGCCGTTCACCTCCTCGTAGCGCAATATGCAAGCGCACACGTTCGGCGAGAAACAGTAAGCATTCTGTTGGCAGGGTCTCTCGCAGTAGGGCATACAGACGCCATTCTGCGGGAACCATCCTTCGGGACAGGCGCAGACATTTGGCGCCGTGCACTTGCCGCCTAGGCAACCTTCGTTGCACCGTGGGTCGCAGCTACCGGAAGTTAAGTTGCGCTCGTAGCCGTTGCAGCAATCCAAAATCGTGATCCAACCGTTTGTCTGTTGATCAAAATTGATACATATATAATGAATCATTCGTACGCTTTACCTAATCCTCTCTACTGTTTAGGTTCTTGGCTCGTTTAGGGGCTTGGTGCTTACCCAATAATAACCAAGAACCTAAGAAGCGGTGAGGTTTACGTGGATTGAATCGTTTGGTTTGTGGGTAGTGTGCCATCGTCTCATCTTCCAATAGCACGTAGCGCGGACGTCGTATTATTTAGACATTAATCGGTGGAAAACTCTATAAAATCACCTTCCGCAGATTTATTCTGTACATATTTACCTCTTCATTCCCGTTCGTCGAGGGCAGAGTGTTGTGAGGGAACTGTCCCGTGGAGTTCAAAGCCAGCGCATCCGCGTAACTGAAACAGTGCATACGTCGCGTGAAAACAAGGGCGAACTCGTGAGTTCGCGTTGTCGCAATAACAAAGAGCAAAGGTCACGCGTCGTAACTTATAATTATTTAAGCACTAACCACTTGTAGTATAAATAAGAAGAGTACGCGTTACCATCCAAGTGTATCGATTAAGCTCGACGTTAAATCGATATTATTTTTACAACCGACGCCACAAAAATTTACATAGACGATCGGAACGTGAGAAACGTGGCTCTACTCACGGTACCGTCTTGTAGCAAAGTCCAGCCTGGACGGTGCTGTTCACGGCGCCGATCTGATTCAGTCGACCGCCTTTGCCACCTTGATGAGCACGATGACCGCCTTTGACGCCTTCGACCGCTAAGGCGTCGGTGACCAGGAGCGTTAAAACGATCCCACAGACTATCAGCGATCTCCGCATGTTGAACGTACAAGCACGAATGAACGACTGGTTTCTTATTTTCGTGGCGCACGCGATGACATCTTCTCTCGATAACACCGAGGCGCTGGGGTCACCAGTTACCATTTTCGCGATTCGGCTGCGTAGTTGTTCGCAGAAATGTTTATGGATCGGCCGCAATACCGTGTCGAAATTGACCGAGTTCATAGAAATCGCTTTCAACGTCAGCGTCAACGTCAATGATTTTTCTCTGACCAGCTTCTTAGAACTTGCGAACAAAAGGAAGTACTCGTCGTAAATTGGCATCCAGTGAGTCCCAAAATTTGGGATTCACCACCTTATTCTTCAAAGTTAACTCTCGTGTCGATTATCAAGCATCCCTATACCTCTTTCTTGAAACGTAACTTGGAAAATTGTTCATCGTTGATAAACCAAAAAATACATCGTCCATTAAGAAAAGAAATTAATTGAGACAACTTTTGTCATAGACACTTTTTTCTACTTTTAACAATAAACGGGATTTAGGTGACCCGTTTTAAGTGCTCCGCCTTCTATAGGAGAATAATTTATCGTAAGGTCAAGATAACGTAATGTACTTAAGCACATATGTGTACAACTATCGGAAGATTAATTGCGGAACATTGAAGTTAAAGAGAATCAGTGCATTTAAAAGATATACAGGGTATAACATATGGGACTTGAGCGTTGGAATTGGGGACACAAAAACAATGAAACGCTCGTATAAATATATTCCATGTTCGAGCTTCTTTTCTGGTTATAGTTGTTTTTGTACGATGTTTCTTAATCGCACACTTAGCTATAACTGATTCTACTGTTTGTACACAGTGTTTCGATAACTTCCTGTTTTCCTTAATGAGAGATTAACAAGTCAATCTAATGTCAATTTTATGAATTCGTATAAAAGTGACAGATAAATAAAAATCTTAATAATATTGTGTAAACTTTCGACTTGGTTTGAGTCCTCTTCAAACTATGTATAAGACAATCTATAAGATAGAAAACAATTTTTTAAACAACAAAGAAGAAGAGAATCGATTAAGTCATTATACATAGATTGATTTTCACGAAGTAATTAATTTGTTCATCATCCATTATACCTTTCGTTCCGTTACAGTTTTTATACTTTTCTCCTTTTAAAGTAAAATTACTCGTAATTCGCTTTTCGTAATAATATCGCATAATTTCTGTCAATGGTTTTGTTTTGCAGTACCGAAGATGATTCAAACTTTAAGTCGAGGCGTTTGATAATGTTTGTGACTCAAACCGGAGTCGATTTCATTTTTTTCTCCCACAATCGAAGATGTCGAAAACGTTGCGTCGTTCATAGTGCTCGTATAGACCAATAAACAAATTAAAATTTTTCGATGAATAAGCACCAAGATGTTATCGATTCGAGAATACAAGGAAGCGCTGATAACAACTTCTATGAACGATCGTTTGATTTCCCAACGGAAGGTCGATCGAGCGACGCAATTGATAGGTGTCCAGCAGACGCGTTTCCGAGTTGACTCGAAACGATAAAAACATTCCGAACGTATAGCTCCTGCATTGTTGGTTTTATGTAATCCACCGATACCGCAGCTTCACAAAGGATGCTGTGCTGGGCGCGCGATAAAGCGTCGAGGCGAGGGTCCGCGAAGCGCGATGGCCACTTCGTTGTCCTATTTTAAAACTAACGACAAGCTTTCGACCGTCTGTGCGAAGCTTGTGGTGGTTTGAAAAAGACAGGGGTCCGGGGAAAAAACCAAAATTACATTAATTATAGAATTATTTCGTTGACCAACAAATTTTCTCATTTTCGTTTCAAGAAATCCACGTATATCCTTACGAAAAATAACAACATACAATTTCGTTATATCATGTTTTATTATTTTCATAGATTGGAACACAATTTGTGGCTTCTTACTCAAACGCAACGAATGCCATCAATTTTTAAAAAGAGTGGTAACTAAAGATGAAAAATGGATTATGTACAGTAATGTAAAACGCAGAAGATCTTGGACTAAATAAAATTAACCCCTTGATGTACAATGGCAAGTCGGTTCACCATAACGAAGCTACGCTAGTCGTTAAGTCTAATGTATTAAAAATCAACGCATTTTAACATTCGCGACGAAAAATTAAATATAATATACATTTGAAACTCCGCTTGTAATTAAATTGTACGTCAAGGGGTTAAGTACCAGAAAAAGATTATATTATAGTGAATATTAATCGAATCGTCGATTGTCGCAAGCGATTAATTTTAGTATTCGACAGAAGCTAATCGACGATGAATGCTGACGACTAAATTTTTAATCGCTTCGTATAATCGATGAAGTTAATGAGAATAATTAATCGATTAAAATTGAACATTGAAGCGTACCCGATTGAAGCGTAACACATTCAGCGGCACGCAATTCGCTCTCGTTGCGAAGTAGACCCGCTGGCGTGCAAACAAGGCGCGATTATCATTGAACGTTATTCTAATTACGCGTTATCGACGCGGAGTTCTTCTTTTTCACTTTTTTTTCTAGTCCGCCGCGATGAAAGCGCAGCGTCAGACAAAATCCATTACGAATTTATATTATTATCAATGATGTCAGCATGCAAACGCAGGCTCGGCGTAGCCGCTGAGCGATTTCCTTATCGGCTTTTCTTGATACGCGAACGTCGAGCGCAAACTTTAAACAAAAATACGAAACAAAGATGGCTGATTCTGTGTACAGGGTGTTCGGCCACCTCTTGGGAAAATTTTAATGGAAGATTCTAGAAACCAAAATAAGACACATTTCTGGCCACACAGTATATTATCGGTAACAAATTTTTTTCTCTAAACTACGTAGGATTTCGGAAATATGTATATTCACCAAAAATGATTGTAATTGTCCCTCGCAATCAAAAATAATTTTTTTAGTATGATTTCAAACTTTTCAATTTCGCCGAAAAATTTAGGCACATACTCGAATTTATCTTTCTATTCTTATATATCTATTCTCATTTCGGCCTCTAGAATCTCCCATTAAAATTTTTCCTAGGTGTGGCCGAACACCGTGTATAGGAATTGATGGAAAAAAACCATAAATCGTTTCTAGAAGATGGATTTTCTAGAAAATCGATCCAGGATCGAACACTGTTCGTCAGATTCGAATTTGAGCTTCTTTGGTATCTAACCTTTATATTATATTTGGCCTTAATCTAGATTCAGTCGGTGGGTCTCTACAGTCATTAAACAGCTTTTCATCGGAGAAATCTCAATGGTCGGGTTGACGTTGTGACGTTACATTATGCAGGTAAACGTTCCATCCTACATTCGTTCACAATTCGCATTGTTATTCGTACTTATCGAGATCCATTATTTTTTTTATTTGCACTTCTGAAGTTTATTTTTGTACCTGCACGGAATAGAACCTATACACGACAAGCGTTTATGTCGATATACGTAATTATTCTGCTTCTTTTCACGTATGGGTATGCTTCAGTTTGATTTAAATTCCACTCTATTTTCATTCCTTTCTTAATTACATAATCCATGCCTGTATCCTAGGTTTTACCAGACAAGAATATGTCTCGTTCGTTGCTTTGAATTATTTTCTAATTTTACCAACACAATCTAGGGACTTCTCGTTTGATCTATTAAAGGAATCAAAGTGTACAAGGAAAAGTTTTCTAAACAATTTCCTATGTTCGCGAGAACGTCCCCAAATCGTAGAGTCGAACCGTAAACAATATAAGCTCGTTCTTAAAACTAACACAGTCTTCAGCTTTTCGAATAGTTGCAACCCTCTATAAAAAGTATCTTCTCATTGAGTGTTCTCCATGCGATAACAACCCTTCCAATCGCAACAAACGTCAACGGGTCCCGCGGAAAAGTTGTCTTGTCGGCGTTGCACGCCTCGGCGGATAATCTAATCACGACACTGGCAGCGATCGGTGCCGCTAGCGGTTTTTCTGAACAACCGAGGACCGATCACGTTCAGCCTTGCACGCTAGACGAGTCCGCGTAAGGTCGGAAACCGGTCCGATCGGATTTTTCCCGGCTTGTAGACGAACCGACTTCGCTCACATCCGCCTCCGGAATTGCACGCGAGAGCGTGACTCGAACAATGGCACGCGAACGCCTCCGGCGCGACAGTTCTTGCTCGCTTTCTTCCGCGAAACCGTTGCTCCCGTGGAGGATAAGAAACAGGACTTGGACTCGCCGGTTTCTACGATTCATTTTTGCCCCGATCCCAATATTCGATAGGTCGATCGCCGCTATCGATTATCCCTCCGGTGGCTGGGGAGGGCTCGAATATTCCGATCACGCGTTCTTGCTGGATCGCAGCGGACTCGATTGAAGCGGAATTTCGTCGTAAATGTGTTCCGTGTTCGAGTCGAAGTCTGGCTGCAGACTAATCAGCGTCGCTGGCGGATGATCGTATTGGTCGTTTTGCAAGAAGTCTGGAAAAAGAGCTCGTGTTATGAGAGTTTGTTTTTAATTTTAGAATATGGCTTCTGACGATTTTTCCGACGTATCCGGTATATGGAAAAAATACAAGCAAAAGAAAACGGAGACAAGAATTCTCTAGAGTCGTTAAATCAAAAGGAGACAGCATGAATTCGTAATTATGATACGTTATTGAAATAGAACGCACGGAAAGCAATAAGGCGGAGGAATTTCCATTGCATCTTCGCAATAAGATCGTCGTGGCTATTCGTGTAAAGAGACCGAGACTAATGAAGAATACTCGAAACGATCGCGTACCGAAGTGTAACAAGGAATTTTTAATGCATTTGCGTCATCAAAATATCACGCTACTTAATTAATTGCTAAGGTCAGTGAATACTTTTGCGTACACTCAATACTCCTGAAATTCTCCACGTGGTTCGTATCGAGATTTCTTTTTAATATCCGGGAGTTTATTTTCAAACGAAACAACTAAATAGTTGGCGAAACACATAAAAGAAATCAGGTATTGGGAAACGCTTATGTAAGTTTTCACTGTCCTTGGTTCTCGAGTCCGTCTCTATAACATTTTTCACGTATTAGGAAACACTATGTCGATTTAATGCTACTTTAATATTAAAGAGAAGATTTTTAACGCTCGCTCTCTTCGCTAAAAAGCTAAATGATCACACGATGATCTCCACTTACCACGTAAATTACCGGATATACGAAAACCGATGGTGGCAGCTCCGTTGGCATAATTGCACGAAGAGTCGGTGGCAGCTCCGTTGGCATAGTTGCACGAAGGGTCGATGCTAGCGACTGTCAACATCATCCCCGGTTCTGGGGACGAGGTGAACAGGGGACTCAAACGGACAGGAGTTTCTGTAATTTTAGTTTAACGAATTAATTAAAATTCAAGTCTCGTTACTTTGCTCGTACGATTTTTCCAACAAATTATTTGTACGTCCTCGAATGAACGCTCAGAGTAAACGACACGTGATCAATTTTATTGAATGACATAAGTCGATTCGTGTTTTCGTTGTTTCGAAACCGATAACACAACAGCCTCGAACTCCTGCTTTCGACCACAAGACACGATCCATCGACCAGAGGGAGTTGCCGCGAGGACAATTGAGTTATGTGCTTTGTTCAAGTTAGCCGGTGTCAAAAAAGTGAGAAACACTGTGTTATAGAGCGAAACTCAGCCCTCGAGGGAAAAGGGAAAACGCATCGCGACGGAACATTCTAATCCTTTGTGAGTAATCCACACCTCGAGGCGCCGCCGGTTGTCGGGACGGTTCAAGATGTTCGCTGTAATAGGATTACGGTAAACAGGATGGAGGTCAAGGACGTATCCTCATCGAGAAACGAGAAGACCGGGATCCCGCGAAAGAATTATTACAGTACTCACGTGGAAGTGTGCTGGTGACTATCGACGAGATTCTTCCCGAGCTCGAGTTCTCCTTGGTCTTCTCCACGTCGTAGATCGACAGTCTGACCGTCTCGAAAAGTTTCGAACGCATGTGAAGAATCATCGCGACCGCCACGGAGGTCAGACCCAGTGATACGATCGAGGCTACTACAATTAGGGCAACGTCGAGGGGAATCGGCGTCGGCTGAACCTCGTCTACTCGAAATTTTCAGACGAGAATTATGTTTAATTACATTTTCCGCATACTTTCCGTTTCAAACCCTTTCACAGATCAAATTTGCGTCGATATTTTTCTCAGTTTATGTGATTTATTTTATTCATTTCAGAATAATACGTACTTCTACGCAAGATTTTATTTTAAAACTTGATTTGAAGGTGAAGAGGTTAATTTAGAGAGCAATTTTATTATGGGTTTAGTTTCAATTATTATTTGCAATCCTGGAGCCCAATTTTTTTCTCAAGCATAATTAAACGATTAAATTCATCGGCCCGTGTTTCGTTTTTGGTATTGGTACAGAATTGGTTGGAGTATCCGACTGCTGTCGTTACCTTTGTGAACGTTTTTAACGTAATTCGTTTTGGACAAGGCGACGTCGTGCAAAGAGACGTTGTCGTCGACGTGCCTCAGGAACGGATTTTTCATCGTGAGCTTCCCTCGGTCGTTTTCCAAGTTCCTCCTCCGCTCCGGAACAGAAACTAAGACGATCACGGGCCTGGCGGTGCTCGAGTTCCCGTCTTCGCGAGCCTGTGTCCTAGTTTTCAAACGATCCGGAGTCGAGGCGATGGTAGTTTCCACGCTGGTTGTTTCACGAGGATTATCCGTCGTAGATAAGATCTCGAGACTGGCTGCAATCGAAGAAATTCAATTATCCATCGAAGAAATCAGTCAAAGAATGATTCGAAAAAGATTAATGTAGAACTTTCATTACTCCGACGCCCTACTACAATATCCGATCATTCTCTTCCCTTACTTTACATTTTAATCTATACCAAGTCACTTTACATAGAATGTATTACCGAAAAGGAGCCACCTAGATATCTTTCTTAGCGACGATACAAAAGTTTTACAATTTTTTAACAGAGTTCCCGGCTCGACAGCAAGAAAAGGAGCAGTCTTGTAATTTGGACAATGTATGGTCTATTGTATTTCAATCAGGACAGTAAATGAGATTGTTCCAAGATCGTTGCAAAAACTCGCAAGTTATTCGATAGCGGTTTCAGGTTGTTTAAAGATTCTCTGTTGCAGCGTTCGCGGAACAAATGTTTACGGTCGGATGTATTATGTATTTAGGACCACGACTTTCGACCAACAGTTGCATCACACGAATAAATATTTCGCCTGGAACTGAATTCCCTCGGTTATTACCTTCCGTCGTGATTTCTGTCGTCTCGGGAATCTGCGAGGATTCTCGGTTGGCAGCGAAAATCGTTGCAACAGGCGGACAAAGGCTCGTCTCCGGGGAACATTTATGCGATGAATTCTTACAGTCGCATGGAAATTCACACTCAGGACTCCAAAGATCGTCCGGACATGTTTGATCGCACCTGGAATAAAAACAGCGATCACAACAGAGTTATGGAAGTATCTGTCAAACTTGTTCGATCAACAGGTTGTGCGCCGTATTTATGTAATTCTGTGACAAACTAGGTACTACGCGGAAGTTGTTGAACGTGGACGCAGGAAGAGTTTTCCAGAAGGGAGTTTGTTGACAAGAACTGTTTGGCAGAATGCAGCTTCGTAAAGCATGCCTCGATAAACGTAAGGAGAATAATTGAAATTGGCGTTACGTATAGATGCGTGAGAGCGAAAAATGTAACAAAGAACTTCGTAGAGTTCTACCGGAATTTAAAATAAGTTCAGTGATTTATGGATGGAAACGCATATGACCAATAGTTTTCTTCCAAAAAGAAGAACTTATAAATTATCGAACGGTCCCTTCGATTATTTCGTTGCATAATTCCAGCAAAGTTCGTTTCCATCTTCATGGGTGCTCCACTTCTCCTTAATAACACCAATAATTGCTACATCGTGTACAATAATCGAACAGCGCAATAACTGGGCATTTCGAATGCTACAGGTTTTACAATTCGGTCGAACGATGGGGTTTATTTACTCGACGTTACTTGTTTGTTTGCATGATTTCTACCGTTTCCTCGGCACAGGGAGAAATCTATAGGTTGCAGACATGATCTTACGTTGGTCCGTGTAACCCTGGCGGACACGCACAGCGTCCATTCGCGGAATTGCAAGGTACGTCCTCGGGACAGTCGCATTTCTCTTTGCACTGGGAGCCCCACGTGCCTGCTGGACACACTGCGAATAAAACAATGCCTTCGTTGTAAATCGTAACGTTTAAACAGAGTTTCGAGCATTTATCCTGGCCACTTTCCGGACCGTGGAATTCCGGTTTGATTTTTATATCGAATAGCTCGAACGAAAGTAACATTTGGATTCTTGGAGCAACTTACTAGATGGTTCAATTTTCCCTCTTAGCATAGACCGCTTCCTCGAAATGACATTTCAAAATACGTGTTTAAACTCAAAAAAATGCTCGACTTTGTTTTAAGACGTCTAATAATAATAGGCAGAAGTGATATTTTCATATCTATATGCGGACAGCTAAGGAAACTATTCATTCATTTTTGTACTTGTATATATTAACGTTAAAATTTGATACAATTACCTTGTAAGCTTGTAAGAGTCGAGAGTAGGAAAAGAAAACAGGGGGGCGGTATCGAGCCATCGGTTTCAGAATCGCGCAACAATCGCGTGAAAATTATTCAGCCGTTAGCGCGCGTTATTACGATAGCAGGAAGGTCGGCCTGTTTCATCGAGCGTGAAATATATCCGCTGTGGAGTTTCGTACTCTGCACGCTTCAAGGTCCGCGAAGCTTCTGTTTGGTTCTGTTTCAGAAACGAGCCCGGGGCGTGAACGATCGATTATTACAATCTCTTCCCGATAACGAAGAGAAAATGAGTCGGTCGACCGTTTCATAGAGATCGGACGCTAGATCATTGATGATTTGAATTATGGAGTCGACAGGTTAAACGACCAATCCACGATGACACAAAGAGTAAATTTTTCGGTTCTTCGAAATTTCCTTTTATTCATTTCATTACTTTTAATCTTGTTGTTCCATTTGGCTCGAAACGAATTTTTCTCGTATAAATAATCTAAGGCCATTTGTCTTGTAATTTTATTGAGTAAAGTTAGATAAATGTTAGACTCACCGGTCGTACAGTTTTCTCCTCGATATCCAGGATTGCACTGACACTCGTTCGGCGAGATACAAACTCCGGAAAAGCAGTTTTCGCATAATGGCACGCACCTGATGCCAATCTCGTCGTCGTTGGATGAGATCATTTTATAGCCTTCGCAGCACTCGTTCACGCTCCTGGTCTTTGACTCCGTCTGTAAAGTTTGGAATGTCCGTACGTTAAATTTAGAGCAGAGTTTAACCCCTTTCCGTGGTATTTAGCTTGACGAAATTCGAGCCCAAACGGTAGGCGTCAATGCGCGGTAAACAGACCAGACTGATGCTAAACTGCTTTGTAACAGAGATTATCCGACCTTCTGTTCGTGAGTCTGGCTCGTGATATTCATGTTTGGGACAAAATCTTTATTACGAGTCAGACTCGTTAAAGTACGGGAAGGGGTTAAAAAGATCAAGTATAAAAGTTCGCGCTGCCCGGTAATCCGACAAGTTAATAAATTTATCGTTGAACGAAAATCACGTTATCACAACCCGTTAATTTTGTGTCCGCGTATACTAAACGATAAGGAGAAAGTTCTGTAGGACAGTTTGTAAATAAATTTTTATGGTCACGTTCTACCGCATATGTCAGAAAATATTATAATTATTTATTTCTGTATCTGAAATACTTTCAGAAATTGGTGATAAACTTAAAAAGTGGTCGAAAAGAGATGCGTAAGAAATTTATTTATTTTTATCTTTTTTCTTTCGTTCGAGAAATTCTCAAGTAAAAAACAGGAACACAGATCATTCTATTCCGAACTCTGTTTTAATTTTCAACCGGTAACCTGTCACCAAATTCATCCGAGAAATTGCATTTACTTTTATTTCATCTACCGTATTTGTCGCGGGAATCGAAGGAAAACGGGCAGTTAATTAAAATTGGATACGGTAGACTCGTATTCAATAAACCAGAGAACGTTCCAAGTTTCGAAACAGCGTGGCAGTTAAGGAAACGATAGGGGAACAAAAAGTAGGCCGTCTAAGCTATGAAATTGGCGCGTTTTGGCAGCGAGTCTCTCGGACCTTTGGACGAGATCCCACTTTCCACCGGGGAGGGAAAAATGGCCCACTGGAAACGAGCGTAACGACGAAAACGCGAGATTCCGATCGCCGATAGGAACGAGAGCTGCTGCTCGCGATGGAAACGAAAGCGAGCGGAGAGGCGAGCGTAGAACGTATAACGGTTTCGTTCGTAATCCGTCGTAAGTGGATACGCGCGAGAAAACCGAAGTCCACGTCCATAAATTAGACGTCGTCGCGCCTTCTCTCCTTCTTCCTGCTCGCGTTCTCCGCTCGCGATTCTGCCCCGTCGTTTGATGGAAACGATCGTTTTACACGCGAATCTGAGCGTAACGATTGCACGCGTGTGTTTTCCTTTATCTTCGATCGCCCGTGCTCGCGATTCCGTGGAAAGAGGTTTCGATATTTTCGTTTCTGGCGTTACTCTAACACCTGGTTGACGGTTTGAGAAAATTCCATGAATTCAAATTTTCGCGTGCATAGTAATACGATGCAAAATCGTGAACGGCGCGGAGAAAGTGAATTGCAAGCCCATTAAAAGGAAACTGGTTATTTTTGCGTGTCAAATGTCATCCTGGACGGGCGTTCGTCTTTATTGCATTCTTCCTGAGCAAGAAATTTAGTGGTAACTCTTCGACCGACATTATCGACGGTTCTCAGATCGCTCGGGACGATAAAGTCGATTAACGTTTACAGAGCGATGCGATCGCTCCCGCTACGCTCGGGCTTAATGTTGCAATTAATACCTCCCTCTGGACCGAAGGAGGAACTCGTTATGCAAGTAAATGGCACGCGAATTAATCACATCGGTTGCCATGCGACTGGACGAAGGAAGGAATATGATTGGGAATCGAACGCGGCCGATCGGAGAGTAGAACCGTGTTCGATCCGTATGAGAAAAATCGTGACCACCGTTCAATTGGGATTGGAAAAGGGAATCGAGTCGGTTCTTCGTCATTTCAGTGCTCCATAGGTCATTAATATCTTTCACTTTTAATGATGTAGCCTTCTTTTCTATCGGGAAGTCAATTCTGTTGGTTAAAAATATCTGCCCTGACCAAAAGAGACCGGCAGAATCAATCTTTCGCAAATTCCTTGCTTTTATTTCTATGCGATTGGTTTTTTCGTTCGAAAAATTCCGAATAAACAAATATTGCATGTAATACGCTGACGAAAAGCAATATTCGTTTCTTTGCAACATTCCTGAATTTTAGAATACCTGTTTCGAAGAAGAGTCTGCACAAAGGCCGAAGAAGATCAAAGCGTGATGAATGCCCCGATTGATTTTTAATTGTATCGTTCCGGCGGACCTTTCAACATCCAAGTCTATTACACGTTTCAGGCGTAACGATATCGAACGGATGCCGATTTAATTAACCCCCTGAATCGCGAAATATTCGTTCTCATAGATCATTCGGGCAACGGTCTCGTGCATGGAGTCGACGCACGTAATCCTCGTTGGACGATTTCCGTCTTTCTTGAAAGTTTTAACCGCGGCATCGCGTGTTTCATTTCCTGCGATTCATGTCTTTTCATAAGGCTAGTTAGGCCCATACGGGCGCTCGAGTTTCACCCGTACCCGCGGGCCCAATTTATACGGAGAAACTCCTAATTAATTGGGGCCGAAAGAATTTTTTCCCCGAATTATTTTTCCGGGTTTCGGCGCGACGAGAACGTTTAATGAAGACATTAACGATCCCGATCCCCGTTAAGGTCGAAATCGGCACGCGTAGCGGCGCAGCGTTTCCCTTTTTCACGTGCGCGATATACCGGAGCCGACGATTACTTTTTCTTGGTTTAATTTGCCTTGTTTGAATAAACGGCTGCCTATAATTTACCGGTCGTACAAGAATTGAGCGAACATGGGTCCCCAGCACGCAACGGTGTTTCCTTTCTTTCTGTAAATTAACAGTAAGTCGGGTATTAATTTTCTGCCGTTGCGTGTACATTTTCTTCGCGTCGAATTATTCAAGTTCCTACAAGCACTTAGAACGATGAATTTTATACGAGCAATTGTACAAAATAAAGTGCATCGTATTACTTATACAGAAAGTAAACATTATTTCTACGTATTTTTTAAGGGTGTTTAAAGGCTTGCACCAAGCTTTTTTTCTAGTTAAAAGTAGTATCACTCTATAATTTATCAGGAAAAAATATTGGTAACTTGTTTACTCTATTGCACTATTAAATAAAAAATGTATCCCTAGGTAAAGAAAACTGATCAACGTGCTAAATTATTGTGCACACTTAAAGGTACCTACTTTTAATTAACCAAATCCCTCTGTTTATATTTGAAATAAAAAGTAGGTAAGATTTTCCATTTCATGTATATGCCACCGATCAGTCACTGATAAGAACGTTAGCTCGCTGATAAAATGTTTAATTCGAATACTTTAAAGTTAGAATTTTTAAAATCTTAATTGCGTCTAAGGTTAAAGTTTGCTGAGTTCGTCTGACTGGCGAACACGCTAGAAAAACTAGGACGAAACGCTAATTAATTTTTACAACTTTTATTTTAAAGTCCCAACCCCGTCGGAAATTATGTAATTTATCGAAGACTTTTCTTCCCGAGTTAAAATTTTAAAAGCGTAGTCGAGTCACTGGTAATAAAATGTTCTCTTTCGAGTCTGCAAATATCTTTGTCATTCGTTTAAATAATAAAGTATTGAAATATTCAATAATTTTACCCTTTATGTTACAGAATTGAAAATATCCCAGCACGGAATCTGAAATATTCGTACATCGCGTTGGTGTCTTGATACTTTCCTACGCAGCATGGTAAGTAGAATCGTTTTAAATAACCAACAATGCACGGTTCCATTTAACAATCAAGTGTAAGTGCACATTGCATCAGCACTGTTGCGCTAGAAAGAAAAATGGTATCATCAAACGACAGTCTCCATTAAGGGATTCAACTTCGTTCTACTTCAATTTGTTGTATCTTGGCTTAGAAAAACGGCTTGTCCTAGTTTTTCCGCAAGTGTCCCATTTCGAGCAGAATCTCCGAACAAAATTACTATGCATATGTTAAGCTCTAGAATCTAACAAACGTTTTACATTTTAACACGCCTGCAAATTACGCGGAAAGAATTTCGTTTCATAATGATAAATCGTTAATAAGAAACCCTGAGTATAAAACTGTTTAATCATAGTTTCGTTTTACTTTTTATCGATTGAAACGATATGACAATTGAATCTACCTTTAACGCATGTATCTTGGAATAAGTGTTGTGAACTAATTTTTGAACAAACCCACATCCGTGCTCCCGTCTCTGCTCGAATCGCAAACGGGAATTGTGTATTCTCGTTCCCACAGAAACGCCTCTCGGATGAGGAGTGTTAAAGTATACCGCGGAGATAACATAATCGATGTTTTTTCTAATGATTCCTCTCTCTTTGTGTAACGGGCGAACGAACGGAAAAGGTTCCCCGTTGATCGCGTTGCGTAACGATCGGCCTGGCTCGATTTAAGCAAAGAATCAATTAAGCGGGTCTTGAATTACCGTAATTATCAGTCGCGACAGTAATCACGATAATATTTATGATTTGGGAGTAGAACGTGGCACGAACGTCGGGTTCGCGCAACACCTATCCTCTTCCTTCGGTGTTCGATGAAATAATTGGCTTCCCAGCTATTATCTATAGACTCGTAAAGTCGATTCAGTGGCTCGCCGGTTGTCTGCGAGTATCGAGCGGTTGTAAATACGTAACTGCCTAAATGTTGTGCAATTCTGATGTTTTCTATCGTAGAAAACATCGCGCGGCCTCGAGACGTCGAACGGCAACTGCCGTGTCCGGCGCGTTACTCCGATTCTAACTATCCTTTTCCCTTCCTACGACGCCCTGTTTTCGTGCCCTGTCGTGTCGGAACGTGCCATTTTCTAGGGCATCCTGGTGCTTTCGAAAAATTCCAACGTTCCTTGTCGCATTTTTGCACAGTCGTCTCGCCGTTTACACGCATCAAACGGTCCTACCTCCACTTCTGCAACGCGTTCAAGGTCTCCTCTTTATTGTCTTGGCAACGCCCCCGTTGTATCGTTAATTCCGTTTTTTTTATTGCCACCGTGCGGGGGAGAGAAAGGGACAGTCAGTACAAATCAGTTTACGCAGACACGCAAAGCTACCGTACATTTTTTTTTGATTGGTGGAGACCTTGGTCCTTATTTCCCTCAAAGCAAATGATTTCATCTTTTCTTAGAGCAGTTGTAAAAGTATTGGATCCACTAACGTTCGTTTTTAAAAAATATTTACTGCTCGGAACCTTCTCAAGAATTAGTCACAGAAGTACTAATAAAAACGCCTTGGACGCAACCCGGTAGCAACGGGGATAGTTTTTCAGCAGAAAAAAAAACACATTTAGCGGTGCGATTATCGAGTGTAAATGTTAGCTATACGAGAAAATATATGGAAAACATTCGATGAGGTTTCCCTTTTGAACTTATTGAATGCAGCTCGTGTGTCTGTCCATTACTTACTGTTTCTACTTGTGTTGGTGTTTCCAAGTAGCAATATACGGTATTATCTCTTCTCCGGCGATCTTGCTATCTCCTAATTAGTGACCACCAATTAAAATAGATAAGCACCGTATCGCTATCAATGTTTGCGAACACTAACACAAGTAGAAATAACGAGTTATGGACAGACACGATAGTTGTACCCGTATCCAAGCTTATCCGATAAATGTACAAAGTCGATTTCTTCAGAAACGAAACTTTCTACCAGAATATTTCGTACCAAAACTTTTCTTTATTTTAATTTTAACAGTTAGCTTGTACAAAATGGCCGATCATCGATCTAATTCGGTTCTTCGCGTACGAAGCGTGATTGAAATCGGCGCGCAACGCTTCCCATAGTTCGCCAATTGCCATTCTCATCAGCGATGATTATTCAGTCGCCGTACCGAGCTTATTTTCTCCCACTGTCAATTTCTCGATTACCATTTCTCGGTCGATTATGCGATCAGCGCGTACGTGATCAGCCCGAAGAACACGGAAAACAGCCTCGATAACGTTTTCTGCACGTGATCGCCCAACGTGCTCCCCAGGAATTAGGCGATAGCGTAGCGTACCGTGACTGCAGTGGTGCGTTTACGACTGCAAGAGTTTCTTATTTAACACGTTGACTATCGAGCAAAATGCGACGACTTTCTCACCGTGCCACGGTCTACATCGTTGTCGTTGTCCTAACTGCTACACGAAACATATAAATTCTTTCATAAGATTGTGATATATCGCGTTCCAGTGTTTCTCCAACTTTGGCTTCCCACGGGTTATCTTGATAAAGTACGATTTTCAGTGGACTACGTAGAGCATCGTTCGATTTTGATTCGTTTATAATTCTTTTAATTTTTAATTTCTCTGAAATGTTTTTTTTTCGTGTGTAATTGTAATCTGTAAGATCCAGGGAAAAGAACGAACTCTACCAAGTGAAATCTGTGATATTTGAAGAACATTACAACGATCTGAAAAAGCGTTGGGTGCATATTACCAACGTTGGAGTTCACTCAACTTTTTTCACGTCGGTGCTCTAGGGTTAATGGAAACAGGTGGTTTCCAAAAAAATGCGTTTCGTCCTAGATTGCTGGAGGACTCTTCAGCGTGTCCAATAACTCTCGCTTTCAACGCAGTATGAAGTGATTTGCATAACAAAACTTGCGAGAATTTAAACACTCGGCTATCGAGCAGTATTGTCTAGCGGCTGATTAATTCTGCACAGAATGAAGTTCGTTACATTGTCTGTGGAATTTACAGTCTCCAGATAATACTACTGTATAACCGAGCGCTTAAATTGTTTCCCATAAGTTTTATCAATCCTCCACAGCGAATGCATAGTTATTTTTACCGAACCGTTGTCGTGATATTTGTTGAAAAATTCAATGATTCTGTATAACCATTGTTGGATCGGAGATCAGCCATGTCTGTAAAAAAGGAATCTATAACAACGAAATACCAGCGGTATTAACAACGGTGGCTGGCGATTCGAAGAACGTGGGCTCGAATTCTCGTTTCTTTCTTTTCTTTCCTAACAAATTTACGGGATTTTTAGAATATTTTGCAAAATTAGACGTTAGTGTTTAAATAAGCGAATCGTAATTCAATGGTGGCCAATTTCAGTGGTTGAAATTGTACTTAATAAGCACTCGTTGACTTCCCTGAGTATCCGATAATCATCTTCCTTCTCTGTCAATGGCTCGACGTTTACAATGCCACCAGCCATAGAGCGTCGATCCTCGTTCGTCGGCGTCGGTATTACGTTTTCAGTTGCATCCTACTCCTGCGCAACGCGACGTCGATACGCGAAGCGTCGTTGCAACGCCTGACGAAATCCACGATGGTCGAACGGAACCGACCAATCAACAAACATATGCTAATTGCATATTTTAGCACGTTGACCGGTAGACCAAATCCGTGAAGTTTTCTACGAGATTAACATTTCGCTCTCCAACTGTTTTCAATATTTATTTATTTATTATACGGGTATAATACATGCAGAACGAAATAGAATCGATATCGAGACTTGCAATATTATTTATGGTCGGTATTTAATTTTGTAGTCTCGTCGAAATTCAATCCCATGAGTGTTAAGAATTGGAACGTCCCGGATCAGTTTTGTGGGCTGTGCGCTCGGATTTTTCGATTCACGGAATACTTGCGAATCCGAGATCCATTCGAAAGTCGATTTTCCGCGTTACGATGACGTTATGCAACGGCTACGCGTAATCCGGAGCGAAATACGCCGTGATGTTCCTACGCAATAAATATTAAACCCGCTCGAGCCGTGAGAGACTTGGGCAACAATATATGGCGAGCGTTCAATACTACCGTCGGAGCTGCCGTCGTTTCTCATAAGAATATGGTCTCATTGCTGGTGTAACGCGTACCGGGGTGTTCCCTGTACACGTTTCTGCTCTTCGGAAGATTCTAAGAACGTCCACGACGTTCCAAATATGGATTGCAACGGGAGGAGTTTAGGTTTGATCCAGGATAGAAAGCAGTACAGTTTAGGTCTATTAGATCATAAATAGATTGCAACTTGAAGAGCTGATCGGGTTCGACTCGCGTCACCGATAGATCTGTATTGGTTATAGTTTTGATAAAAGTATGTCGCGCTCTGATAGGCTGAGCTTGCCCTATACTTTATTCAATTACTTAAAAATATGAATCTGGTCAATTGTTCGGTATTGATCGTAGGACGCGTAAATTTAAAGAGGTTTGTACGCCCACGGACGGAATCCGTTTTGCGCGAGTCTTCGTAGGTGCGTACCGCGTTTTCTCTCTGACGATACGCGATTTTCCATCCCAGACCGTTATTGCGTTAATAAAGCAGTCCCGATTGCGAAACGGCGCGTTTAGGCGAGACCTCTTTTCTCTTCCGGCAATTTGATATCGCGAACATCGCGATAGTTCTCATGTAAACACGCGCAGAATGCGATACGGGGGTCTGATATGCGTTAATAATCATCGCAAGGTTGCAATTTGTCCAGGCGTTTGGCAATTTTTCTCGGAAGCAGTCTCATTATGGGAATAAATTCCTGGATTACTCAATGATCGGCCATACGTGCAGCTGCGACGTAAGAATTTTTGAAAGTATATCCCACACCCTGTTTCTTCAAATGTCTTATTGGCATATGCACTCAATTCGCTTTTTATACGTCAAACACGTTCTAACGCGCTCCGCGTAAAAAAAGATTTATTGCTTATGACAAAATAATATATTTGTTCCGCGAGTTTGAAAATCCGGGCAAAAAGTAAAAGGGAATGATTTAGAGAAGGAAACGTTTTTTCGAGCTGTACTCGATACCAAGGGTTCGACGAAACGTACAATTTTTAATTGGTTTCGATATGACAGTTAATTGTTCTAAGGGAATGGTTGCGAAATTGTGATTCCACCCATTTTTGTATAATCAGGGAACTTTTACTTTCTCTGCGTAGTCTGCATCGAAACAGTTAAAGAACGAAAAATGATGAACGTTTCACAAACTTGTGGAATTAAAGTCTTAAAAAAATTTCGAAACACGCTCATCTTTCCGGATCGTTACCGCGACGAGCCTTCTCGAAGCAGAAAATTCTCGCAAAAAGCCATAATTAGTTCTTTTTTAGACCGTGTTAAATCGAGACCGTGTAAAAAGAGATTTGATCGCTGGGTCTGTTCATTTTATCCCATTACCATCCGTGAAATCGCGACGGTTTGAAACGGTACAAAGCGTCTGGTGGCTCGGCGGTGAAACTGCTTTTACTGTTTAGATACGGAAACGCCATGTTTGCTCCAGTTCGATCGCATTTGCATCGAACACCGTGCTCGCTTTCTTCCGGTGGTAATACATTGCACCACGCGTCGATGCAGATCGTGCGAATTACGTAAGAGCGTAAAAACGAGCCTCGATCGAAGCTATTAGCTACCGAAATCGTGCGACGGGACCCCCGTAAGATCGGTGAGATAAATCGTTAAACGGCACAAGAATCTCGGCCTAATTGATTTATCTTGTCCGGATGGCAATTAATCGGGCGGTGTTCGCGCGTATCGCATAAATTAATCATAGATCGTGGGGCGACGTTGGCGCGTTTTCCGCGATGGAATCTTGCAGACAATCGCATGCCGGCTCCGGCGTTTTGTTTTTTTGTTTAGAGCAGAACGCGTATTACCGGTTACAAAATGTATCGAATCGTTCCGCCTCGCGGACGTTTAACTTTCTTAATTATGTCGGACGTGGTACGCGCCCCAACCGTTCGAGCTAATTATTTCAATGGCTGCGGTTACTTTCCGCGACAAAAGAGGAAAATTATATCATTTGTTAATTAACGAACGCTGGCTGCTATAGGAACTTTCTTCCGATCATTAATCAGCCGTTGCATAATTCGGAACCGGAGTTTCTCGAACCGGACCGTCCGCGAGTTCTTGACAGGGAAAACGTATATTACAATTTTTATTTTTTAACGAAAAAACACGGCAGTGTTTCGATGGAACGTAGAAGTTTGTCTTATTTAATGAGGGTTGTTTAAAAATTTTTTTTTAATTAAGATACACGTTAATACCATAGCATAAATTGCTAATAAATAATATTTATGAGTTTTAAAAGGCGTCAAATTAATAGGTTCCCGTAAATCTAGCGTTAGCAACCTGTTTGTTTACAATGCCGGTTACTAGTGACCACCACGGCAGAATTTCAATTGGCAGAGTAATGGACGATCGGAACAAGTTCTTTACTAACCCATATTCGCAGCCAGTTTTCCGCACGACACGTTAGGAAATGTATCGTGAGATTTATTCAGACTCGTATCGCAGTAAAATATTGTTCCCGACGCCATTACGTAGGAACGTTGTTAATTTCATGTCAGCGCCGACCCGCGAGATTTATTTAATTATTTCCTGGTTGGTCGTTGGCGCGGCGTGTTAGCCAATTCGGTGTCTTATTAAAAGATATTAACGCCTTTATGATTCACGGGGCCTTTTAAGCGTCTCAACGCGTTAGTGCGATTATGTTGCGATCGTTTCAAACAACACGAACAAATTTGTTTTCTATCGCGGATGTCGGTTCTCAAATTTCACCTCCTCGTTAAAGGATTACTTTTTACGGACATCCTAGCGTAAAATCAACTTATTTTTTAAACGTATCAAATGACAAAGCAAGTCCAGAATACTGTGACGTCCACGACGAAGAGCGAAAACCGGAAGCTCTGCCGTTTTATTACCGCATGTATGACGGAACGTTACACAGGCATCGGTGAATTTATATTGCAATTCCGTGTATCCATCCCGCTCATTCCCCTTTCGTTCTGCGTTGCAGGAAAGGCTCTTTCGACCCGAGGCGATGAGGAATTGCGACACCCGAGGTCAAACGCGTCGACTTTTTGCGTTTCACTTTCCTCGACCCGAGTTGCATCTTCCGTTCGATTCGAAAATCGGTCGACTCGATCAGAATTCTTAAGTTAATCTTAGGGAGAAGGTTTTAGAAAAACTGTTCCAGTTAGGATGGGTACGCAGTAGCGAGTTATATTAGAAGCGTAGACGATCGATCGTACTCACCTTCATGCGATATCGTTTCTTTGTCTCGGTCCACGTCTTCAAACACCTGGGCGGGAACTGTAGGCACCAGGTGAACGTATTCACGGTAACCGGCTCGGTGTACGTTTCCATCGAGGTGACCGTGTAACTGCAAACGTTTGATCAATTAACTTATCCGTTTCTCGCGGCCGATACCCTTATCGGGACGGCGTCGGTATGTTGCAGGACCGGGTGACCGCGTAATGAACGGTGTGGGTTATTGTCAAGGCTCGTCCGCCAATGCATTCCGATCCATACACCGTAAAATTTTCTCTAGTCATTCCGCGGGCACGAAACATTTCGACTCCTTAATCTACTAAAAAAGAGACACCCTCCATTTCTGGACACACAAATTTCTCAACAGTCCACGCGAACCGATAGAAGAGGATTCTGTTGGATGACAATTCTTCTGTTATTATGCAGAACCAAGATTTATCGTATTCGTTAAATTACGTACTCGAATTCTCGCCTGAATTACAACGATACTCACTTTTCTATTCGCGGGCACACGTTGCACACCGAGAATACCCTCGAAGAAGAAAATACGATCAGCACCAAGACCAGCTGCCAAATCCTCGCGTCGTTCATTTCAGTTTGGGTATCTTGATCACTTGAAACCCGAATAAATCCCTGATCGAGGCTAGCTCGAAGTCCGTAAAGCATAGTTTCGAAGTCCGTTACTCACCAGTTGAGTCGTTGAAACGCAAGTATCGGGTTGGGAGCATTCGAACAGTCTCTTCACATAGGCTCGCCTCTAAACGACCCGGTTGGACGCCCTCGTCGACCAAGTAAATGCGACGCCGGCATCGTCTCGTGTGTCATTCTTTCGCCGGAAGCGAACAGTAGTGTCTACTGTCTGGACAGCGGCCGTTTCTGAACGCAAAGTATCTAGTTACTATCGGTACTAAGACACGATGGATGACGCGTATCACATGCGTTGATGTCTCTCAGTCAGAGGGGGGAAATGTGAATTTTCCAGCGAAAGTAGTTCACTCGTGCGATCACGCTGTCGATCGGTTTTGTTTGACCCAATTATGGCGATCGATCGGCCCAACGAGACCCGCTTCGAGATCGCGTGAGAAAGCAATTTTGCGCTGGGGTCTCGTTTACAGTATTTCCTTATTATCCACCTACCGTAATACCTACATTATTTATATTAACAGCGAGGCCTTTTCGGCTGTGCCGTCGGTGCTGGAATATTAGTTTTGCAAAACTTTCAGTTACTACTTGTTTCTGGTTTGTACTAATATTATTATCATTTCTTTCTTCAATTTTCGTAGCTTTAAACGTCAAACTTACGATGCATTGTCATCTCTAGATTAATCAGTTCGTCAAAGGTTTGTTTCGTGCGTAAATAATTAAAAAATTATTAAAAGGGCGTTAAAAAGACTATCTTGTAAACAATATTTGATGTTAATGAACAGACAAAATAGAAAGACTGTGTAAAGCTGTGCAAAGTTTCCTAAAATCCGAATGACATTCCTTGTTAGTTGGAATATTCCACGCTCTCTGAACTCAAAATCCGTTCTTCGAGTGCTCCGTGTACAACTGGAGCAAATGTCTCTTCTTCGACGACCCGTTTCGAGTAGCTCGGTCTTTGGGCGCAAAAAGATACCGTGAAAATATAGAGGAACGAAAAAATCACTGGCACGGGGCACAAACGTTCCTCTCGGAAGCTGCGTCGTCGGTGCTCGAGGGAAGAGAGACAGACGATCCCTTTCAAAAGGACGTCCTTCGCGACAGGAAGTATTAACTTGCTCCAATTGGTCGATTTACTCTGCGATACGAGCGATGCATTTAATAAAAACACGACTCGTAAATAACGTGGCGTCCAAGAGGCGCTGGAAAATTTGGGAAGAGCCATCGTAACGGTTATCGGGTCACTGCATTTCCAAAATGTTTTCTGGAAAGAGCTTTCACGCGTTTAGAAAAGTTCAAGGGCACTCGTTGTCCATCGGTCAAAATTAGTCAACGTTAACAGAAAGTTCGAGTGGTTTTAATATCGTTTAAATATTGTTTGAGTCACTTTGATCGTTTGCCATTTGATTAGATACTTTGTTATTTTATTGCGTATAATTTTATCGTGGGAAACGTGATCCTTGTCCAATGTTGGACGCCCTGTAAAGTCGAAACGTCGAAATAGAAGTCCGCTCGCGGGAGACCGAGGTTTCCTCTTTATTTAAATTAGACAAATTGACCGCTGCTCGACGTTTCGAATCCGAGCGTACCGTGAAATCGATAATAGCACCGATAACCCGCAAGCTTCCATCAGAATCCATCCAGTTCTGTCACCAACCGACGGTTCAAGCCGTTCTGGGTCGAGTAGCATCGACCGTCGCGTGCACTTTATAGTTCAATTTCTTTCTATTTTTTCATCCATTCGCGAGAGACACTTTCGGATCCACCGAGCAACCGTTTCTATCATGAGAAATTTCCGTCACCCTTTACGCAACTCCTCGTACATTATCTGAAATGCACGACCGCCTTGTGAATGAACTGGTTGCCAAGAATGTTTATTACTTATTCGAAACGAGATAACATCTGGCTGGAATTTTTCTCGCTGAAAGATACCAGTTTCGAAGCTGGATCTCGAATTAACATAGATCGACCGATAGAGACAGTGTTTTGACTTTGTAATCGCCTCGATTGTGCCAACAAACTTGGCATTGAAGGTATTTTCGCATAACGCAACGTTATTTTATTCCACGATCTAACATGGCTTTTCTTCTGAGAGCTCATAGATTTTTGGAGGATCAGTTTTATTTTCATTATAATTGCCTAACGAACTGGTCCTGTCCTATACTATACACAACGATCCTCCTTCACCATGACCTACCTAATTCGTGTACAAAATTTGTAGAATATATCTCGTATGTGTCGCACGATAGACACACTTTTACGACAGACCAATATCGCGCTCGAATTCAAATTAGAGCGCATTAGATCGAAGGATAACACCGATATCGAGAGATTAGGATCGTCCTGGCCTGTAGATTCTTCGCGTGTCTAACGTGAATGGGAAAATTGATGGCCGTTGCGACGGAAGCGAGCGACGTTTGGAACGGTCGCTCGTTACCCGCAGAATGCAAATCCCCAGGTGCAATTACTTTCGTCCCGTTGTAAACCAGTTACGACGCGGTATGACTTAATTTTGCATTTCTCTCGAAACGGTTGACAAACAAAGCCGACGACGCTCTGGCGAAACGTACCGAACGCGCTTTTTACTACGAAACGAGTATTTTCTGTGTTAGGATCAAGGGAAATTCGTCGCACGATGGTTATTAGCGTGCACGAGCCGGTCCAGGAATGGAAAATTGAACCATTCGTCGGGAGGTTATTAGATCGTACCAGGTTAAAACACTCAATTACTGTCATCCGAACGATCCACTCGGCGATATTTTATTTAGTAATTTATAATTGAGAAATTAAATCGGATCGAAAGATTAGATTGTAGTATAGAAACAATTTTTAAATACTGTCAAAATTTCGGAACGATATTAAGACAATTTAGAAGAGCTGTAGCCATTCTAGAATTCAAAAATCGATTCTACGATAACCTTAGAACTTGATTAAATTTATTTATTATGTTTCTATGCTTTGATACGCAGTTTCGAAGAAGGTTTTTGCACAAAGTGAGTTTACGTTTGCTCCCTTTACCATATTAGCTTAAGATTAAGAGCTTTCCTTTTGCTCTATTTGCAATTGAAACGCCGAGCGGTCTTTTATACAATTTACACCGATTAGAAACATAGAATCCAGAACGTAATTATGATGGACTATCTTGCTCTATTTTTTTTGGAAAAAGGATAACTCGGTGCTTAGAGAGATTAAGTTGAAGATTGCTAATGATACATCGTGCGTTCAGTCTGCATAATATATCTTGCTGAAAGAACGCATCGCCGTAACATGTTGGGTTACGAAAGACTTTCAGATCGTCGGCGTAGAGAAGAAATCCACTATGAACATGTCAGCAATATCGTTAATGAATATGTTAAGCAATGGAGGTCCTAAACGAGATTGAACAGGGAAAGTGGAAGAGTAGCGATGTTTCAATTTTACTATTTGGTGTGTATTGAAAATAAATTGAAAAGTCACGCGGGAAAGTTATTTTAGTGACGCATAGAACCAAATTACTTTATTATTTATAAAAAGTATTAATTTTGTCTTAGAGGAAGACTCTGTTCACGATAGAACGCTTCTCAAAAATGAGTTCGTCGAACAAAGTAAAAACTGGTTTAATAATAATTCAATTACGACATGTGTTTTTCCACAAAAATGATAATCTTTGCAATATTTCGACTTCCAACGTGTGGAACCTCCTAACTAAAAATTCGTTCTCACGGTTTTCCACGTACACTAGATAGAAAAATAGTAATTATTGAGGTTGAATGTGTTAGTCGGCTAATTTCTACTAAGGAATCTGTAATTATGGCACCTGGCAAATAACTTGCTGACCATTAACTTGCTTTCGTACGTGGTTTCGAGAGAGCCTTGGGAAATTCCGAACAGCCTCGGATCTAATTTTCTTATTTAACCTTTCTGGATCCAGCCTTATAATGTCAACTCACTGTTCGATATTTATGTCAATGTTCGCGTTTAAATTAAGAAGAATTTCTACGCACATTCGAGATCAGTTAAATTTGTTGTGTTTTTCAGACCAATAACGTATCACAAATATTAATAAAATTTCCAACATAGCCTCAGTCAAAACGTTGACTTTCTCCGGAGTCCGACGAATTCGTTTAAACACCGCATTAACCCTTGGATGACCTCTCGGGGTCCATCAGGGGACCCTTATTATTTCGTTAATGATTCATTGACTGAATTGAATTAATACTTGCCATTTTAGGTAATCCGCCTCATTAATCTCTTTAATCTTACGCTGTGGTGACATGTTTCTAAGATATCTTGAATCAACCGCAATTAAATAATTTGCCCTAGAGACGAAGTAGTCGAGCGAAATTAAGAATTGTATTTTGAAATATGTTTACCTTTGGTTATCTATTTACGAAACAATAAATCACGTGGTCGTCTAAGGATTAACATAACACCAATTGAATTATAGTTGCATAATATCACTTTAAATTTTCAACAAAAATTTAAGTATCATTCATTTGATACTCAAAATTTTATATAAGAATTCTGATTATCTGATGATGTTGGTCGCGTTAGGAATGGGATCTGTCTCCCCGTGCAGCGTCGCGACGCCGATTACCGCTTACCGCGAACTTTCAATGCCCTGGGCGTCGCACAAGCCAGTCCGTCGATTAACCCTTTGAGTACTATGGACGCGTCCTACGAAAGCTCACTTACAATAATTATTAATATTTAAAAAATAAATTCTATTATTGAAGACGTTTTAAATTTTGACGTAAAATAATTCATTAAGAGAATTACATTTATAACTTTGTTGCCTGTATAATCGATCAACAGGCTTCACACCAACGTACGGTATTCCGTCTTCAACGAGTACTTGGGCCCAGGAGCGTTCAGCACTCAAAGGGTTAAAATCACACGAGCAAGCGTAATAATTAGGAAGAAACCGTCGCACCGGGAACGGTGACCCGTTGGGACGACCCCGTGCTTCTTTTTATCCCCCTTCTACGAACCTGTCCTCGCAGAAAGAGATTCTGCAATTAGCCCAATCCGCCGCGGAGACGAGCACAAAGGATCCCTCAACGATCCACCGTAGACGTCCCGCGATATACAAAGAACCCGCGAACCTCGTCGAGCGTCTCGCCCCGTCGGTCACACCGAAACTGCAATCTCGAAAAAAGTGCTCGTGCACTTTCCCTTTTCACTACAACACTGCAGTCTCCTGGCGACGAACCGATCTTCGGACGTATCGATCGTTGCGCAAGGACGAAGGAAGGATCCTCTGATCGTCGAACGGACGGGAAAGGGATCCACGAAAGTCGAAGGGAGAACGTCACCGTCGCTTTCACAGACCGACAACTCGCAACTGGCCTCACGTTCGTAACGAGCAATTGGCGTCGCCGGCACTCGGAATGCACTTGTGGCACAATGAACTCCGACCCCAACCGACAACGACAACTACAACGGGAAGAAGGTGGGGCCAGGAGATCCCAGAGGGGGCGGTGCGCGGGTTCTGGGTCCTCGTTCTTCTAGATAGACAGAGAGAACGGACAACGGCTGACTGGCTCTCTGGCTTCTGACCCACCGAGGATATCCTGAGGAGACATTGACATTGCCCGCTGAAAACCGTCGTCGAAGCGTGACAAAGTTCGCGACTTACGTTCACGTTGCTTTTGGTGGTTCGTCTGACCAACCGTCGACCGTCGAGGATTTACCGACTCTGTGGGTCCGTTCAAGAATTTCATTCGTACGAGGAAGGTCCGCGGGTCAACCGACGCGATTCGTAAATTCGTGGCAACAAGCCTAATTGGGGAGAAAGTATCTCGCCTCCTCGGCTTAGACGGTGCGTGTCCGTAAACTGGCCTCGTCAGTGTTTCTCAAATTCTTTTTTTTTGTCTTCAACAACATTTCTCCAAATGTTTTTTACCTCTTAAAAATTCTTTTCATTCACATTTTCTTGTAAAACGTATTTCTTTACTTTTAAAGAGATAAGATCTTGGAACGAAATTCGCGTAAATGGAAGACAGTGTTTTACGGGTAGTTGGCGGTGCGACTAGAACTAAGCAGGCTGGTATAATGGGATGATTGGAAGGGCAATTCACCGCGTTTCCTCTTATTCACCCAGCACGCAACAGAGCCGGACTCGTTGGACCTAGCATCGAACGTTTAATCTCTCGACGAACAACATCCGATGGAATCAAGTAATTAACAATTACCGCGGGAGGGGAAAATGGGCTGTTACCATCGCGACAAGTTAATTAATACAAACGCTTTTAACGACCGTACGGGAACGCCGTCGCAATTCCCCGTCTCGGTACGTCAATTAATATGCTTCATAGTTCCACGTGAAATAATGCAACAACGACGGAGGAAATGCAAAACTCTAGGTCCGTGGAGAGGCAATTCTGCTCTAGATTGACCTGCCGCTAGTCGTAATGGTATCGCGAATAATTGCATCGGTTCGCACGGTTGTTACCATCGTCATCCCACGTAGACACGTCGTTCCCCAGGCTTGATTTCGAATTGCATTTGCGCGAGGAAATATTCTCGTTCAACGTTCGGCGGCGTGATTTATCGCGACCTCGTCTTTTTTCGTGGATGACGCTCGGCTTAGATCGCAAAGAATTCTCGTAATAAGATAATTCGTTTCGAAGCGTTGGAATTTTAAGACAAGCACAGCTTTCAAATTGACGCACTGAAAAAATTGTATCTTCAACCGTTCGAATTTCAAATTCAATACTTCAAAGCACGAAGAAATGGATTCTTTCGAGCATCCAAACGAGGAAACTCGTATTCCAAACGATTTTATTGGCCGGTTATTGGCAATATCGATTCGTAGAAGCCTCTTACCGAAAGCCTTCTAATTACTGCGATTTGTCGGTATCGAAGCAACCGAGACGAGAAACTGGGACAAGAGGCAAACTGTGATTTAGCTGTCCTCCGCAAGATTCAATGCCGATAAACAGCCTTCTCTTTACAGTGGGTACACTCTTGCGTCTTTCTTACAGATACATACACGGTCTTTCTTTCGGATAGCATCTCTATTTTAGATTGGGTCTCATTTCACGAAGCAAAGTCTGCCATTACTGAATCTCAACGACCCGTTGAGCCAGCAACTTTAAAACAGACCTTAATAGGGTCTTTGTCCCCTCTGAAACGTTCGAATAAATTCGTACTTGTCTTTACGAATCTGAATATTCCAACCGTAAGTCGATGGTATTCAACAAAGTCTCCTGTCGATACCAGCGATCTTCGATGATCGAAAGATAGAGACCCTTTTCTATACATTTTAATTACACAATGTGTAATTTGTGAATCGAAAATATTATCACTGTTTTAAACGGAACGACGCCCAAATATTATACATGTTCTTTTAAGGCAGGGCTTTCCTCGACGTTTCTGAGCAGCAATTATTCAACATCAAGCTTCAGAAATGTAAATAATAGGCATATCTGAACCAAAGAAACTATTATACTAATGTAATTTACGATTGCCTATCAGGAACAACCAAGAGAAAAATAATTGATTGCGATGGTAATCTCCGGAGCGATCGGTCGCAATATCTAAGCGACGTGGCGCGAAAAATAAGTCTCCCGCGTATTCCACGGCGCGGGGGAGTTAGGATCGAGGAAATACGTGCTAATGTTGCCCCGACGTTATTAGCTTCTGCAAGCAACGGCCACTTATTCACGGTCTATTGTTCTCGACGGCAGAGAGGTTGGTTGCGTCGGTTAAGCGTTAATCGATGCAAGAGCCTCGACGGGTGGTACGCGTTTTCGTTTTCGCTCGGGGACCGGTCTGAAAATAGCGTTCGCGTGGCGTGCGACTTGTCCCGGGTCGGGACGGCTTGCAAAAATTATCCGAGTGATTAGGCCAATTAGTATGGCCACGACCGATGCCTGCAGTTTTACAACGATAGCAAGGTTGCCCTGAATAGCTCCGAACGGTCGCTGCATCGATGAAACCGGCTCCGCGCGTTTGGTTCTGGTTGTGTTACGTTCGTCCATAAATTCTCTGCGACGTAAGACTGCGCCAGCGTGAAAGTTCCGGCCTTCCTGCTTCGAGAGACCTGGAAAAAGTCTCTGTTCCGCCTCGAAAAATGCTCGCCGTTGTTTACACGGTGTCTTGCAACCGTTATCATATTTTATACGTTCATTGAAACACCAGTTTACCCTGTCTACAACTGTCGTGGGAAACATGGGAAATATTCAATTGCTCGATGAAGGATTCCCAATCGAAGCAGCGTTCTTTACAATTTTATAAGCCTCGAAAATATTATGATACCCTACTAATTAATTACTAAGGGTAAGGGATGAAAACTGGACGAATGAGAATTAAAAGATTCTGTCTCCAATTTAAAGATAACCTGACACCAAAATTAAAATTCGACGTATCGTAATTAAGTGGAGAGTTTCTTAGTTGAAAAGCTCGTCGACGCACAGCGAGGGAAATTCGTAATTGCAACAGAGAACGGATCGAGTGTCGCCGGGTGAAGTCTCGACTCCGGTTCTCGATTTTTCCAAAATTACGCAAGGCTTTGTAATCCGGCTGGATCATAAGATTACGAGCCCCTCGAGTCAACGGAACGTAGAAGTACAAGAGATGTTGCATAACGATTGCGCTAACGTACGTCACGTTGTTTACCGTCCGCATGAACATCGAGGAACGTTCAATTAATGTCCCCCGTACGTCACGGGACGTACGATTTGGACATAGAGAATAGAAAGCGTACGGGGTTGCATAAATTCGACACCTTCTTCGACGGCCATGTTTAACCCTGACGAGAACCAACGTCCAACTGATAGTACTCGACGATTTAGAGTCGCAGTGACCTTTTTTTATTTGGATCTAGAGAGTGTAGAGCTCGCAAAAATCTATTGCTACGTTTTGTTATTTCGAAAACAACTTCGGATAGATACAATCGTTAGAACATATTAAACTCTAAATTAACAGACTTGTATCCTTTCTTAGATTAACGCGTTACACTTTTTTTGTTGACGTATCCATTTCGTATTCTAAAAAACTGCTTCGGATAATTTGTGCTTGCTAACAAATTTGTCACGCGTCAAGAAGTTAAGCAGCGTAGAACAATAGTAGTTCTTAGCTCCCTATTCAAACTGTAAACAGACAAGTAAATTACACGCCTCTAGTACGGCTCATTCGATTCAGAACGGCTGCTCGACATCCGAGGAAAACCCAACTTTCCGCTGTTCCGCTTCGCAAGTCTGAATATGACAACAATGAACCTATAACTACGATATGCAATAGTGCTAAATACCACTGCAAAAGTGTCGACTTCGTTCCTAACTGTACACTTTGAAGCGTGACATGAATAAATTAGTCGCGGTCTAATTTAATATTCATTGTGCTCTACCCTATCGATTTCCAATATTTTCTAGCCGCTGTTCACATTTCCTTTTTTCAATTTGACGTCCATACTTATTGTTCGTATTAAACAAAATAAAGCTATTTCGTTGACCAGTACTCGGCCTACTTTCAAAGAATATTTTATTTACAAAAAAATCTAATACTTCCGCTTTGGATTCTTTGCTTTCGAATCATTTTATTCGGAACGTTTCTGATTCTGTAAATCCAATTATTTTTTGTTGCTTACTGTATACCGTAATTACATTTCTTTTTATTTATAATCTATTATTCGATTAAAATCTTGTTCATCGCTGTTAGCCGTTTCGGCAAAGAAACAGTGGCTACGTCTCGACGCTTTGTCCATTCGATTATCGTTGGAGCGTGTCCTTAAAAGTCCACGTCGAAAGCTGTGTATTATTACGTCGCCCCTCGTCGTTGTGCAATGTTCTCTCCTTTCTTTTCCCCATTTTTCTTTTTTTATTTATAGAAAAACGGCCGGTACCTCGCTTCATCACGTAAGCTTAATAGGCGTTTTCATTTATGAGGCTCGATAAGTTTTTTGCCCGCCCTAGCGTACACGCGTATCGTTTCGGTTACCTTTCGATCGAGCAAAACCGTGAGAGAGTATTCTGTAATTTACGGAAACTCATTAAATCCCACTGTTGCTCTTTAATCGGATAAAAATGTATCGATTAAAAGGCAACGGGTTACACGGACCTAGGTAATTTCACAAGACAGTGACATTGGATTCAGTTTTATACTCTCTGTTACGCAAGGAGCCCATTGTTCCGAGCTGATCCTAATTACCGTCATTACGGCCGGGCTAGATATTATTCTCGAGTACCGTTGACCCCTCGTTTCGTTTCATGCGACACGGTTCTTCGCGATCTCCGTCGACAGCCGACGAGCAACCTGGAAAACCGTTGCACCATGTCCGAAAGGACACTCGTGGAATTCCTTTTACGCGCGAAAGGAAAAGGAATTTTTCTATTCACGGATTACCTTTGCAATCCCAACCCGTACCTATAGGGTTTTCTTCGAATTCACGAATCTTGCGATCGATCGATCTCGACTCCTTTCTCTCGATGACGCCTCCGATCGAAATTTCCTTGGAAGTCCAAGAACCAGCTTACGGAAATTCCTGATCGCATCCAGGTTGATTATGCTCGTTTCTTGCGTCACCCGTTTCCTCGTCACTCGATCTTAGTCTCCCACTTCCGTTTCGTTTTGCTTTCACCCGGATCCGATGGTGACCGCAGCCCTCGCGTGTTCTGCTGTCCATTATTGCAAGGGTGGTTTGCAAATTTTTCGGTTTTCTTATCGAAGATTCAAGTATAAATATAACAAAAGAATTTAATAAATATATTAACTTCGAAAATACTTGGCTTTGCAACACGTTTGTTGAATTTCGTTTACAATAAGTTTCTATTTCGTTTTTCTGTAAATCGCAGATGTGTGCGGAACGGGTAATAAAACACTGCAGTCTCGTAAAATTTCTTGCTGGATAGTCTATGACGTAAATCTAAGGGAGCAGAACCTATCGATTACCGAGACGTTCGTTCGTCGCCCCGAGAAACGTACCGAGTCGCCGGCGGCCGCCATGTTTCCTACGTGTTCTTTATAATTACAGAAATTAATAGCGTAGACACGTGACGGTTACTTATCGCAATCCACGAATCCTCTTATCTATTGTCGCCTTGAAGAATGGTTGGAATGAGCTCAAACACGATATCCGAGTTCAAGGTCGTCCGAAGGTCACTCTAGATCTTCGATTTCTGGTTAAAGTCGACTGCAAAGTCATTTCGTCGCGATGCTGTCACTGATAATCGGCAAGCAGTTGACATTTCTGGTGGATTTAAGCAATTGCAAGTTATCGTACGTATTTCTAATAGAAATAAGACGAAGATAATCCTTTGAAATATGTACGAAAATATCGACAAAACATTTCTTCCCGTGACTTTTTTATTATTTTTGGAGCGAAAGGGTTGAAATCAAAGGCATCGAATTATCTTAGTTTACGATACGTGAATTGTTTGTTAAGCCGAACACGTCCCTACCTATGGAAAACGATCTTGTTCGATGTCGGCAACGGAATTTTCGCCGAATATTTTTCTCGATCGAATTTCAGCGCAATGGCGAACGCGTGTATTCGAGACGGTGAAAGTGGACAAGGCGATCGTCCAGTCATCGTTCAGACGTTTCGAGGAAAGACAGGACTTCCCGGTCTTCCTATTACGCAACTGGACGGACCAGTTTTTGGCAGGTAGAAGCTCGAGGAACGCACGAAGTCGAAAGCGAAAGGAGTCCGATCGAGGTTGCATTCCCGCATTGGACGCACGCATCGATCGGGGAAAAGAATGACCCCCTGACCCAGTGGTTCGTAACTTTTTTAACCTCATGAATACGTTGAAATTACCAAACATTTACCAGGTTTGGTTTTATCAACGCGTTAGCGGTGTTCATCGACAGAGAATTTCAAACACTTCATTCTTAATAAACTCTTTTGACCATCTTTAAAGTTAGAATGTTATATTACAATTGTCTATTGATGTTTTCATAAGACATATTGTCTTTGTGATGAGACACGAAGCAAACGTTTCATCGTTTACTGGCTTTGTGCCATTAACTTTTTACGTTCCAATGGCACGTCCCGATCGCCATTGATTTCGTACCAGCGACTCCAATGGCACGCATGCCTGCCATGCAGTTTTATGACAATTATGGGCAGGTTTTAACGTCTACATATTCACTTCCTTACTTTCACATATTTTTCAATACACCTGTGAGCAACCTCTTTGTTTCCTTCCACTGCGAAGTTTCAAGAGATCAGAAATATCCATATTACGTTACGACTATCTACTTGGGCGAACGTATATTCGGCAGTTAGTTTCCAACAGAGCTACGGTAATTATTTTACAAACGACTTTATATAATATATTATATCACAGTCATATTTTCTGGACTTAATTTAATTTTGCTGAAAAGCAATATGAAACAGGCAATATTAATGTTGACATTCCACGAGCTATATTTAATTTTAATTAGTATCAAGTTTTGATGAAAATTACGAACGATGCGAAACATATTAAAATAATGATGTAATTGATTATTATGCATGAGAACGTTTATGTACCAATTAATGCTGAATATTGGGATACCACGATGATCCCTGACCTTTTTAACTTTTATACGCACACAAAACGTGCCCAGTTATCAGTAACCACCTTTAGTCGTCGGATTAACTATAATAGAACTTAAACAATTTTTAGAGAAGTAACAATTTATTAAATTTCTTGTTGAGTTTAAGAGTCACTGTTTTAACCCTTTCACGTAGCCCGAAGCTACGAAAACTGACTCGTGGATCGAGATCGACGACCGAGGCGTGACTTCTCGTACTTTTTCGTTTCTTCATTTTTCTTCTCTCTCTTCTTCTGAACTTTACTCGAGTACGTAAATTGATCTCCGCGAATAATTTACGCCGATTAACACGCGATCACTGGCTGATGAATCGCGGCGATATTGCTAATTAAACGACTCGCTGTGAAAAAAATTACGGAATCTAGTACCATACGTTAACGAGAGTTAATTAGGAAGTTCGTTTACGATTACGTAAGGAAGAAAATCGTAGGTGATCGGTGGTTAATTTTGCTACAATTTCGCGATAATAGCTCGCTGAGATTCGATTACAAAGTATATAATTAATTTTTCTTACTTTTAAGAACGTCTGCAGCTTTATAAAATGGTATCCATGCCCCTTCTGGCTCTATCTTGCCACGGTACTGGTTGCAGATCTCGAGTATGGAAAAATCCAATAAATACTGGCGATTGGACTAGTCTGTGGCGAGATGTAGGTAAATCGACGATGTGTTAAATCAGAGTTTAGCTGGATCGAGCAGACGTGGGTTAAGTAAAAGTTACACCTGCATTTGACGCTAGTCACGCAGTAGTTAAATTCGCTGAAGTCAGAGTTGAGGTAGGCTAGGTTTGGGTTGAACTATGGCCGATCCGGGTGAGGTCCCGAGCTCGACTGTATTAGCCAATAATTAAATTTAATTTAGGTATGCATAGATAGTGATGGGTCTGATGCGAGGGTCGAAAACGTTAAATAGTTTATACATACTAATCTACGAATACAAATACTTTTCTAAAGTTACTTGCGGATTCCGAATTCTTTATTTATCGTCTTTTACACTGAGTATGTCCTAAATAGCATCAACAAACATTTAAATATACCCAGTTCTCAGCTAACACAATACTGCTGACCATCCGTAAAAATCTCAAATTATGATTACGTTCGAATATAATATAATATACTCTCGACTCAATCGATCAAATCATCATGATTGTTTTGGCGAAGGATCAAGTGGTTATCTATTCTGTTCGGTACCCTTTGACACTAAATCATAATTTACGGATTATCGATGGTATCGATTCGGTATTATGCTCATCACTACGGATTAATCGAATCTCGACTCGATGCTGTACCAGGCGAGCGTTAGCCAAACCTGTTCTTCGACGCGTCGGCACTTGGATATTAAAAATGCCGTGGGTCAATTATAATATTCGAGCCACATCGAGCGGTAAAGGGAAGAGACGATAAGATCGGACACGTTTGAGACGGTTCCAATAAAAATATCGCGGCACGTCCAATGATGCAACCGCTCCCGGTCTTTCGAACCCCGGTTTCCGCATCTTCGCGTTACGCAAGTGGGTGAACCAGTTTCTGGACAGACCACCTTTGTGTAATTATGCTCGAGCGGCCGTCCCGTAATAACAATAACGTCCCCTGTCGTGGCCTGTCGTGAAAGCTGTCGTCCTACGCGTTGTCTGCTCGAACGAAAGTTCGAACGGCCATCCTCTTCGTAAAATTTCGCAAGAAACGCGTGCCAGAGATCGGCTTAGAAAAATCGAAGTCTTGCGTTTCCTCTGCTCGGGGTTGGGTAACTTTCATTCTCAACAAAGAGTAATAGTACCAATGATCGATGGTCCCAGCAGTCAGTGGTAACAAGAAATATATTTTGGGCAAAATTATTTCATTCGTTTATTTTTCTGTTTTCCTCTTACAGTAAAAATTCACTTTAACAACGAACAAGACAATATAATCAAAAGGTAACGCACGTCGAGTTTACGCTATAAAATACATCGGTAGTAACGCAGAATATATTTCCTTTCTCGCGTCGAATGAAAATTGCAACGACATCGAATGACAATTTGGATCGTTTGATGAGAAATTTCTCTCGAAAAATGTCATTCCAGATTTTCTTTAAATTTACAGCAGTGACGCGATTCATCGTTCCACCAAGCTGAATGTTTTATATCTTCCGGCAAGTGCTTGCTCATTGTTATGTAAAATCGTGCACGTTTGTCTACAAAAATTTCTGTCTACCAACAAATATTCCTCTCGTGTATTTAAATATAAATTTTATTTCTATGGCCTTACAATGTTATACGATTCATTTTCCTTTATAAAATTGTATAATGCTTGCGTTAGGAGATATATAATTAATATTTTTTCACGCCTTTGAAGCCGTCTGTGCTTTCGAAACGTTTGAAATAAATTCAAAGACGACAATTGGAATAACATTTTTAAGAGTGATGTCGAGAAACGATTCTATCAATTGCGATGAATCTAATCTACTTTTACCAGAATCAGGATAAAAGGTAACCTAAGCAGACACGTAATTTTGAAAGATCTGCTCGTCTTTCGATGTACATAACAGATAAACAATTGTATTTACACTATGGACGCGTCGAACATAACTCGTTTCCGTCGATTCGAAACAGCGGGCAACATTATTTGCTACGAACCGTGAATCTGTTCTTCCCAACGAATTGCAGAGCCAACAATTACGAGGCGCGAGCAGCTCGTCGCGTATGATTCGCACGCGAGCTTCCTAATTATAGCTGTGCTATTGCTACGTCCACTGCACCGATGGGTGGTGATTAAATTAATAACGAGTACTTACACGCAACGATAACGCACGCGCCGTTTAATGGCGCCAGCATCTAGGGCGACAGACTGGAAAACGAGCTGGCTTTTGGAAATCTTTTTCCACGTGAGCACCGTAATTTCATCGAACGTCTATTTATTATCTCAAAGTACCTATTAAATTATGATTCTATTAAACTTTATTAGCTCTTTCATGTCTCGATTTCACGTATAATTTAATTACCAATTTTGCTCGAAGCGATATTCATGATTTTAGCCATTGAACATTCGATAATATAATGTAACGTAGAGCATTTCATACATTAAAAATTTTTATTCAAACATTGTAGAAATATTTCATTTTACGTATAACAGAGAGAGTTGTTCGTATTTCGTTCGCGCGATAAATAAAAAGGTAACGGTGCTCGAAGTTTGTATCTATTTAGATAAGAATTCCGCCCATCTTTGCCCGGAAAGCGACGTCGACGGCTCGTCGGATATCCGTGACGGCGACCGTCTATATATCTGGTGATCTATTTGGTTCGTGGCTTTGGCAGCATCGAGAAACGTCGATCGGTTTCCGGTCCCCGACGTTCCAGAGAAGGGAAAGTGTCGAATAAAACGCTCCGGGATATGGACGCTCGATTCACGTGTCCGTCTCTCTTAATGAAGCGCAATTACCGTTAGGAGAATCGCCGTGATACCAGTCAGGATCGTCGTGGAACGCGTTGAACCGCCGCCATTGTAGAATCCGCTTCCGTAGACCTGCAAGCCCGCTGTCTCGATGCTGCGTTTGCAGTAGTCTCCATCTGCAATCCAAGCAATTCATAATTTCGCAAAAATAAACGACCTACATCGATTACTCTTTACAATTATTACCATAACTTCGTTAAATATCTTTTATACCGAGGCACCATTGATTTCAGTTTTATAAACTCTAGTATTATGCAAAGTCTCATCAAAAATTTATATAACACGATGAAGTTGTTCGTACGGTTCACTTTTCCCCGTCTATAAATCGATAATATCGAAGTCGGTGAATTGAAATAGCAGAACGGGGATGGGAGGAAAAAAATAAGAAAGGTACGGGGGGAAACATTCCTAGGAAAAGGGGAGATTCGATAAACCAGAACTTGTTTCGATAATCGTTCACCGTTTGCCTGGCTCCGAATAGTTAAATTGCGAGCGGGCAAGGAGAACGTACCGCAGAAATCGAGAGATCGTTCACGCTGCAGGGCGAACGAGAGGAAACGAACCATTCTGAAATCCCGTGATCGAGATTGACAGAAACAAAAAAGTGGGTCCACCGATCGAGGGGAACGGAAAGAGGTCGTTTTCCCTTTCGATCCTTCCGAGCGACGCTTACGTGTATTTCTCCCCTTTCTCCGGGGAAAATTAGGAGATAAACATTTATACATTCGTGCGTTAGAGATTTTTGGATAAAATCTAAATGGCAAGGAAGAAGTATTTTACAAGCCGGCAAGGAATTCGCGGAACACAAAAAAGTCTTACGGTGGGAAATCCCGAAATGGCGTTCGGAACAGTGCAGGAAGGGTCGCGAATTAACGAGGACAAAGCTGCTTCCGTTATCGATGTATCGAAAGCAAAACTCGTCGGCACTCGCTATGGATCGAGCGAGGCCGCCTTTCGACCAAAAAGAAAAAGGAACACGGGCACGCAGGTATCGCGATCGAAAGAGAAATTATACAACCGGCTACTCGTAATTTCTTCCTCCACTGCGTAACGCGCGTGTCACGTACATCTCCGCTTTCCATCGCGATTCCTTCTCAGAAGCAGCCCATTTTCCCCTCCTGGCTGTTGTCACCTGAACCGATTTCTTCCTTTTGTCGATCGTAAAACGTCGCCATACGATTCACAACAAAGCTGCCGGATTCTTAACTATAGGTAACAGATTTGTTTTTACATTGGACAACCATAGTCTTTTCGAGAAAATATTCTTTTATCGACATTCTTGGAATAAAATTTGTGAATTTGTTAGGTTGAATAGAATGTACCCTTTCAGCCAATAGATGGTATCACAGGGAATCTAATTCCTGCTAATCTTACGTATTAGTAGCGTTCGTGAATTTAATAGACGGGCCGAATAGATCGTGCCTTTTCAGTCGATAGATACTATCGCTAAAATCCGATTCAGATTGCGAATTTCATAGAAGGAATAACGCCATAAAATTTCTTTACCCTCTACTAATTGGTAGAAATTTTTATTCGGGTACCGTTTTCCTCTGTTTCTGATTGTCGCTCACGCGCGATTAGAGAGGGAAAATTTGAGCGACGGGCCTCAAAGTGTGCAACGTGCAATGGAAAACGAGAGTCGAATCGCCGAACGTGTCTCACGATTCCGGGCTTCTCGCTCTGCTTCGACGCCCTCTGCCTTCCTCTTATTCTTACATGCTCGCGTCCGTTCTACTCTGATTTCGCAATTCGCCAGTCCCACGGGGCCAGAACTTCGCGCGGCCTGGGCCCCGATCCCGACTTTGCGTTTTATCGCGGAAGTAACGTCGACTCGTGCCGTGCGCGACTCCGGGGCGACGAAGTGCATTTTTGAGCGATCGTTTACCAGCGACCGGGGTCGATTTACTACCTTTACACGATTATGAAACAATTCGATAATATATCAGTTATTTAGAGAAATCGAAACGTATCGAAGATAATTCACTGGTTTCTTTTCGCCGCTACAATTGTATTACACGCTTCTCGGTCATTTATTTCCAAAGCAAATCAAATAAAAATTTACTCGTTTGGCCCACCCTGACTACACCTTTGATCTTAAGGAACCGAGTTCTTTTCAGTATCTAAGTACTGTACGTCCACAAGAAGTTGTCTAACGAAAGGAACGCGGGTTCGATAGGTGCTTGGATCCCCACTCTAGAGTTTGACGGGGCCCAAGGTCCCATCACGCGTATCGTCCCTATTGGCTGACGTACGACGAAAGTGGGAATGGGCGGAGCAAACGAAGCACTCCCCTGTCTCCTGCTTGTCCCGCTAGTCAACTTTTGGCTGACACACAGTATTTGGCCCCTCTTTTTCCATCCGCATCGCGTCACAGTGGCTTTACGTAACGGCCATTGCGAATTTTCCGCGCAAATTTGGCAAGAGCCGGGACAGTCTGCGGGGGAAGCCGCGGCGTGGTAATCCCGATAATTTCTCCGTACAACGGGATCGTAATTCAGCCGAATGTCGTCACACAATGAATATTTGTAGCGCTCGACGGTAACTGGCACGTGGGAACTGCAACCTTCAATCTGTTACGGTAGGAAGTTGCATAATTTGTAACAAGTTACGATGAAAGGCGCACCGGGAGTTCGTACTGATCGCGCGGTGTCACGTGAATCGGTTCCTTGTTTGCGTCTAATTGCCGAGGAAAAAAATCGCTTGTCTAGAATAAGAATCGCACGCCTGGAATGGCACTCGGACGCGGAATTGGAAAGTCAACCGATCGCGATACAAAGAAACGAAAGTGAGAAATCACGGGCCGTTCGATCGCGTTAGAATCGTTATGGCTTTGTTGCTTGGTTCCCATTACGTTCGAAACGATACTAAAATTCTTAAGTTGATCTTTACGACGATCGTCCTTTGATCGTTAAACGGTTAAACTGTGTCTAGTAGTTTCGATTTGAATCGAGCTGGAGACCATTTTGCTACGCAAACCGACAATTTCCACGGTAATACGTAAAAGAAATATCTGCTTTAATATTCGATACTTCTTAAAGATTCCTATACAAAAATTGACACAAAGGAAAAGAAATAATAATAAAACTAACGTTTCAACGATGGAAAATTTTGCACGTCCCTAATATAATGGATCGGTGTTAAAAGAGTAAATAAGGAAAAGTGGTTTTCTCACCGTAAGACCAACCGACCACGTCGCCGGTTCTCAGGTTTTCCGTTCTCAGCCAATCTTCGAGAGGCCTGAAGTACTCCCTCAACGCGGACGCGTCCAATCTGTCTTCGCCGATGGCTTCTCGAAGCGTCTGCTGCCACGGCACCGACGATCCCCTCTCCATTAGTTGTCTGCGAATGATAAGAACAAAAGGTTTGCACATTTTCCGTGAGCACGCAACGCCGAGGAAAAAGAAAACGCGGTAATTGAGTATTCAAATAACTACGCGTTGGAAATTCCGCAATTCGCGCGCGTTGTTAGGGCTAACGAGATTACGCGCGAGATTGCGACAGTGGTCTTTTCCCGTACAATGAAAAACCGCGAAATTATCCGGCGGAAAACCGTGGCCGGGAATAAGTGGAACGAGAGAAAATTAAAGACGCAGTAACGAGCCTTTTCTTCCACACTCTGGATACTAATTAGGCTATCTTTGGCAATCGGCCGCTGCCTCGAAGGCGGTCGAGTGCGGCCCCTGTCACAACCTCTGTTCTCGACGTTGAATTATAATTCTGGCTTGAAGATGCAGGCCGGAAAACCCCATTAATTATTCATTTGCGTCCACAAATTATGCATATCGAAATTCTCGCGACGGTGTCCTTCGCGAAGTCGACGAAAGGGCGGACGATTTTTCTTTACTTTGTTATTTTGATAATGGTTCGTCGAAACTGAACTAATAGATTATTTTGATTCTTCGAATCCCTTGGTAAGAAAATTTTTCCTTCGTGAACGATTCCAGACGGGGAAAGGATCGAGAATTATCTTCGGGGCCCGATGAATATACAATTGGAGGCAGTATGTAATTATCGAGTCAGTGAGCGAAAATGCATTCGGAGGGCTCTCGTAGGGTAAATCTTAACCACGGTCCTTCCGGGCTCACTTTCAGCGGCCAAGTCGCTCACCCTCGCTCTAATTCGCGCATCCACGCGCATCGCTGCATAATTCCATCGCAGCCTCTCGCGACTCGGCCGTAACAGCTTCTAGCAATAATCTCGTTCAGCTCTCAGATAATGCACGCTTTGATTCCAACTAGCTACTCCCACGCGAGGACGGTGGTTCGCGTGGTTGGATCCCAGTTATTACCACCACTGTCGTCCTAGAGTAACTTGAGCCTCTTTCTGCCATTGGTCTATTTATTATTAACCGAGTCATCGATAATAGCGTTCCACATCGCCAATTTGCGTTATCAATATTCTAGAAATGAGGTCCATTTCGACTCATTCACGCTCCTGTGCACTATTCGTCATTTTTTACGTGGCACATATCATACAGGTTTTATCGAGTAAACCAAAATGTAAGTATTTTCTGAATCTCTATACTTTTCGTATCAAAAGTTAAATATCAAAAAATTAACTTTTTCGATGGTTATAATAATAAACTGTGTACGTGGTAATATCGTTTAATGCAATCGTACCTTTCGCGAGGAAATTTCGTCCGCCGCGATTGAAAACAAACGAACTGTTGGAACAGGTATCAGCCGACCGATCGGGTCGATTAATTTCGATCACGGACGGAGTCGATCGTAACGGATCGCGAGCGAACTCAACGTGTCGTCGACACGGTAAACCGATCGACGACTCGCCGTGTATAATCCATCGTCGGGGAACCGATTGAAAGGAGACGATCTCGGGGCTTTAGCGCGTCGATGTGTCGGCCATTTAAATACAATGGCCGCAGCCGGCCGCCACGCGATAAAGAAATTCGTTATTCAGTCTCGATGAATCGTTGAGTCACCCGTGAGTTGTTTGCTGATCGTGAAGAAAATTGTAAAGAAAAATTCGTAAGCCAGACCCGTTACGTGATTCGGTTTGCGTGTTCGAAACCGGGCTCGTTTCACCTATATTCGAGGCTTTCTTTCATCGCGATATAATTCATTTCTCGTTCGTTTCATCTGCGATCCAATATCGCGGGCACCGAATCGAGTGACGTGTCGCGTGTCATGTTGGTAATCCCGATACGTTGTCGTTGCCCCTTACGTGGGGCGAATTTAATCTCCGATAGGGATTTATCCTTGTGAGATTCGAGAGACTTTCACGGCTTGAATTTTGACAGTCGACGCCGCTCGAGACTGTCCGACGGAGGCTGATTTTAGTAACTAGGCCATACCTCTATTCGAAATGAAAACAGAGAACAATTTTTTATAGTTTAACGACCTCTATTATTCCTACAACGAGATCTTTTTTCTAAGCAAATGAGCTTTCTCGGTGCTATTTTGAATAAGAATTTTTCTTGTCAACGCTTTCTTTCGCTTCGAAATCTATCGAGAATAAAGCTAATTGTTCCGTTCGTTTATCATTGATGGTATTTAACAGTGAACGTGTGAATATATAGACGAAGGGGGTGTCGTTCAGGCGAAAGTAAACAGCGAGTGTCCATTAAATGTGATGCAACGATCCGATTTTTTGGAAAGTGATTCTGGAGCAGGTAGTTGGGTGCTGGTCGTTTCCGGTTCCTACCAGCTCCCAAGACCGGAGTCTGCGTTACGTGGGAATCGACTGAACGGGCAAAAACATTTCGGTATGTCCTCGGTGTAAGTAATATCTCACAATTTCCGGCGTCGGGCGAAATCGCCACTTTCCTGCCCCGAGCATCGATGTTTCGCAACACGGGATGCTGGCTGCCCGATTCTGCGTACCTAACACGTTGCCCTGCTTCGACCGACCCTAACTATTTATGGGAAAACATGTCGTCGCGACGTCGATCAAGGCTGCCGCAGTTCCCAAAGAAATTCGTTTCTCGTCCATTGAAATTTTTATTGGTACGAGAACATCTCCGATCTGTCAAGTCATACGAATCACCCTAGCAGTACGAGAATAATTTAATTTGTTTATTTTTACAAAATAAGAATTAAAGTTACGATTATGGAATAAAATATTTTACGACTGTGCACTTTTATCACCAATCAAGCGTATTCAGACCTGAGTGGCCTAACAATATCGTTATTTCGAGGGCCCGTAGTCGAAAACCTTTCTTCCTAGCTCCTCCCACGCGTTTACGATACGTCAGGAAACACACTTTCGTGTTGGCCAACTTAGCGCGGTCGAGACTCGATTCCATTGTCTCCGCCGACGAATCACGAGTCGACCAGGTTCTTAGCAAAATCCGTGTCGAATGATTTACATTCGCCAGCACGTAGATCGGAGTCACGAGCGCGTTTACGAGGCCCTCGCGTTCGGATCTACGTTTTAAGGGTGATCTCTGACTCATTACGAAGCTCCCGTCCCCGTGTCTACTGTGGGAAACGCGTGTCATTTCACCGATGGGGTACGGTTTTGCACGATAGGTGCCCCCTTGTTATTTGCTCGTTAACCGATAGAGACCTTGACAGGCCCACAATAGGATCTCGACGAGCCCGATTGTTGCTATTATTACTGGAAAAACGGCGCGTAGACGTTTTCTCGCACCGGCACCGTGGCCCTACTTTTTCGTTAACACGATGGTCACTGGTGACCGACACTTCGAACGCGTTTCAAAATCCTAATATTAGTAAGATAACAGATATACCGAATATACTGAATCGTTAAATATTTCTATTTTTCACTCTGTAATGTAAATGTTGGTGGCATCTCTCGATTATCGTGGGATAAAATAACACGTGGGGGTGAAACCGTATTGCAATGGGAATAAAAGGGTTAATTTCGTCGAAGGGACTTTCGTAACGCGCTCGTGCGATCGATCCATCGCGTTCAAGGACGGATCTTCGATTTGCATGAATCTCGGCCGATTCCAACTAATCTCGGCTATTAAACGTTGATCAGATACCAGAAATCCCCGAGGATCTGTTTATCGATTGTTTGTCCGGAGGCGTCGAAATGTCGCCCGTGCCTATGAATCTTCGCTTTTGGTTTTAGAGTCCGCCAGTATAATAAACCAAGGCAAACTTGATAGTCTCGACAGAGGTTTTACCACGTTTCGAATCGCAACCACCGATAAATAACTAGATTATTCCAAGTTTGCCACCCCTAGAAAAAATTTTAATGGAAGATTCTAGAGGTCAAAATAAGACAAAAATCAAGAATATCAGTTTCTTAATTGAGGCTTCGTTACAAAGTTATTAATTAAATTAAAAAAATTCAAATCGGTTTGAAAAAATTATTTTCGGTTGCGGAGGGCAATTACAATCATTTTTGGTAAGTACACATACTCCCGAAATCCTACGTACTTTCGAGACAAAAATTTATTACCGAAAATATAATCTGTGGCCAGAAATGTTACCATGTATAATAACGAGCAACACCCTTCGACACAAGCAGAAAAAAGAATCATAATTAAAATAAGATTTACAAAGAAATAGTAGAGAGTTAGTGAAAAAATCGACCAAGTAATTAATAAAAAAATAAAATATGCCAGAAATTATTGTGGAAAAATCGTTTGGGTGTAGCTGAAACTATTTATCCAAGAATGCCAGTTTCGGGCCAAATTCTTTCCGCGCGAATAATGATAGACGATCAATCATCGTGCTCCGTAACGAGTCAACATACCCATTATTTAAACACGCGAATCAACCTACGTAATGTAATCGCGAGGGACCGAGAAACGGAATGAAAAAAAAAGGTAAAAAGGGTAAACGAGAGCAAAATGCAAATCGAATTACCGGTGTTCGTCGAATCGCTAATGGGCCAGCGTGTTCCAGGAAGCTGAAATCGTATCGATAAAAGTCTTTTCCCTGAATATACTGTTTCTCGTTCCCTGTTTTCCTCTCCCTGTTTGCAAGTAAAGTTACACGGCCCGTAAAACGGAAGTGCAACGCGTAACAAGCCGCGCGAGTTTCTTCTCGTAACTGCGTGTACGCGACACACGCGCCTTTTTACGCGCGAGCCGCAATCGCTTTCGTAATGCGTCCGCAAACAGCGTGGCGAGAGAGCTCGAGATCGTCCTTCGATTACAGGAAGTCAGGATGGAGCCATTCGGACACCTGTCCCGTCAGGTCTCCATCCAAACATGGGCAAAATCCAATAGCTATTAATCGAAAAGCGATCGGTAATTAAATCTGAAATTTACTCGGCGATTAAAAAAAAGTTTATTGATAAAATTTGCACGGTAGAAACGTTTAAAATTTAGCTTATCTCTGGTTCGATCGATCGATTCGCGGACATGGTACGAGGAAGAATCGACGACGAACCTCGAAATCGAAACGACTCTTCGGTTTCTCCACCGCGCGCGAACGCGAAAATTAATTTCTCTCGGAAACGTGACGAAATTCAAACGCGCGTTAACTTTAATGTTTCAGTGGAAATTGTTTACGTCGGAGAAAGAGTGACTCAGCGTGTCGTTTAAAAGGGAAAGTTTCGTATCGAATGTATTAACATCAATTGTGATGTATGTATACGAACAAGGCAGACCGCAGAATAGATAAAAGATTATAGTTTTATCGATTCTTTAAAATGGCATTCTAATACGGATACGGGAAAACTGGGCCATGTTTGGAATGTTACGAAACTATTTAAAACTTTCGTAAACCTAGAAGCACCGTATTTCGTACACATTCTTCAAAATGTTGGGGGTATACCGGTTGATAAATAAAAATTTAAACGAAAAATTCAGATAGCCAGAATCCTCGTCAATTCTTCGTCAAAATATTAAGGGAAATAAATTAAAATAAGATTTAATATTAAATTTGATACTATAATAAAGAAAATATTCCAGGTATTATTAGCCTTCGTGATATTTCTCGGATCAAGTGGATCGCCTTTTACGGTTACACGCCTGTTTCAACCCCCCATCAATGATGCGAAACTAAACATTATAAACGACGTCAACGAGCAGAAGGTAAGAAATTTAACGAAAAAAAGTCTCCAATTTCCCGTGGAAAATTCCGTATAGTCACGCTCGACCGTTTCACCGGCGAAATTTCATAATCGCGCGAGCGTATTCCACGCGATTTCTGCGATTCAGGAATTTACTTTGAAGCAATTAATTATCACGGTGCTCTGCACCCTGACAGCTCTAATGCCTTTAATTGCCTGTTCGTCGCGATTTCTTTGTCCGTCTTGTGGGAAGCGTCTTTCGCGTGGCGCGATTTAACACGTCCAGCACCGCGCCTACCGTCGAACACCGAGCATAATACAATTTTAGCCTACTTAAACCGGGGTTGTGTACTATGCTCGCATAGAAAAGGGAAATATGTCACAACCGGAGGAGCCATTGTTGCAAGAGACCTCTATAATTCAACGAGGCTTCGCGAATGTTATTTATTTTCGATAAGATTGGCATGGGAGGACGTGCAGGTATGCTATGATAACAATAGCATGGACTTGACAGCACCGAATGGGCTTATTACTAAATATTCAGGAAAAATGAAAAGGGGAGTATTTAACTATCAATATAAAAATTTACTCTCGCTTTCTGCTTCACGAAAGTTGCACAGAAAATGATATCGCGATTATATTTATGAGATAAATTGTAAACGAATCGTGCTCCCGTTGCCTCGCGAGACAAAATCCTTAATCGATCGATATTTCCCGGTCGAGTGGCGATTTTAATTAAACGAAACTGAATAGAGCCGACGATATCGATGTTATCCATCGGTGGAACGCGTCGTCGGAGAATCAAGAGACGGATGCCAGATTGGCAGAGAAATTGCGGAACCGAATAAAGGTTTCCCTCTCGTTGACCTAGATAACGGCGACTACTGGAGATTGTCAAGGGAGGCGATCGGATCGCGGCAAGATCGATATAATGCGTCTCGGACCGACCTCTCTCGAGTCAATCGTGCGCATGATATTTTCAATCAGCCACGGGTACCGTTTGGCTTGCATTCAGCCCGATGCTCGTCCAAGAATCCTCCTTTGAAAATATCCGCAGTAGGGTCAGCTCGTTCCTCGTCGAACCTTGGAAAGTCCCTTTTGTTAGCACACAATCCGCAGCGGTCATTAGTTTTCCTCTAAATGCGACTTGCATTTTCTAACCGTTGATCAAACCTTCCAGATTCTGTAATCGGAATCCCCAATCTCTATAATAGTATTCATAAAACTACCCAAGGAAAAGCACTACCAGTAGAAATCCTTGTTCTATATTTATTTATTTAAGTTTTAATTATTTCAGGTTTTCAGTATTTTAGTCCCAATTTTAATATTTCGTCATCAAATTCGAATACCGGACTATTTTTAATTTCTGTCATATTTCCAGGACGTTTCCATTTCCACGTATCTTTGGATACATAATATTTACAAATCGAAAGGAGGAAAATTATGCTCCTGAATAATTCCGCGAGTTTCTCTTCGGGTAGGAGTTACCGCTCTTTCCTTTTTCGAAAAGAAATTGCAAAAATGTTGATGTCTCCGATAAGCAAGTGACGTTCCATGTTTCAAAACTCTCTCGTATGTTAATGCGAACAAAAGAGAGACGAAAAAGATTAAGAGGAGGGAATTATGTCTTCCAAAATTAGAGAACTGAGTTTTGCGGCGGCCTGTTCGTCAACGACGCGAATAAAGAATTCATGACGGACACGGTATAGTCTTCTACGCGACGCCCACGGATCGTCGCCGTTGCGAACACGTTGCAAATTGCGAATTGATTTACGAACGATGGCCATTGCGTTACGCGTATATATCTCGATTTCCTTGGACCCCACGCATCGAGGTCTCCTCTCCGGCGTCGCGAAACCCTCGCAAGTGTAACACTTTGTGGTCAACGACTGTTCCACACGTCTCTTTTTACGCCATTTTACGTAAGAACCAATTTAACACCGTTCCTTCTGTTACACTTTAATTCAAACGTCAATCATTTTAAGAGAGTAAATGAAATGAATTAAATGCATGCATGGCTTGTAATCGCTAAAAATATCTCTAAAAGAATTTCGACCTTGTCTTTCGGATCCTCCTCGTTACGTTTAAAAATGCGCAAACGAGAAACCTGAAAAAATTATGCAGGGTGTCTCACCTAACTTGTTTTTGATGGAGGAAGCCAGGGGACATATTCAAATTGATGGTAGCACTTTTATTAATTCAAAACTGAAGGCTTAAAAAAATATCGATGATGCTATAAAAATATAACATTTTTTCCTTATCATTCTCGGAATAATATTTTCCTTCGATATTTTGTTCTTATCATGAAAAAGGACCTACATATCGAAGGTGGTCGAGTTAGGTGAAACACTCTGTTTAAAGTAAGATGGAGTAACAGACCGAATGTATTTCATTGTGTCGTAAAAGTGGCGAAAACAGGTGTATATACTAGCTTTAAATCGAAAGTAAATGTTAACTGTACGTTCAATGTATAGTGTGAATTCGATATTAAAATTGGTGTCATGGTATCTTTTTAATTTTTTTGTTTGTTTTAATCTTTTTTTTTCTTACTTTCACGTAACATTTGAACGAGTAAAAAGAATTGTACATGCTTATAGATTCAGACGTTCTCTGGTCTCCGCGATTTTACGATGACTATAAAACGAAACAACAAGATACTCGTTAAAAACACCAGATGAAATAACGATCTCTCGAGGTAGATTGGTTTCGCCTAATTTTGATCCTCGTTCTCGCGTCTATTAGACATTGTATAAAAGTGTTTCGCGATTTTTTCAAACCTATAAACCGTCCAAATACGTGTCGACATTTATTCGGAATTAACGTAACTCGTTACGACATCGTTTCAGATTCCAGTTCCCCGCGTGTACTAAATATAGCCCGGAGAAATTGGAGAACTGATCGACAATGTCAAAAACACTGTGGATATTAATTTTTTGTTGTTTCGTAATGGGTTGTCTGTGCTCGAGTAGCACGATTATTTATCGCAATCGATCGTGTTTCTTCTACGGTTACAATCACTGCGGTTTCTCTACGATGGCTGAGAATTTCTCTTCTGTTCGTCAGGACTTCGAATTTTATATGTATTATATCATAAACATCAAGTTCTATATTAATTTCAAAATGAAAAAATAGGATCATGAATCATCTTTCTGATCGATAGAGCAATTCTTCAAACACAAGTTCTTTCGATCTATGTTAAGGATCTTCTTCAGAAACATTATTCACTAAAGCAGAATATTATTCATTCAAGATGCTTAACGAGTGAAATTTCTAGGGTAGATCAAGATATAAACGGTAATACATGCTATACTGATAAAAAATTCTTGACCTTGTGTACATCCTTTCTCTCCAAGGAATTTCACGCTACGTATAACATATAAATAGCAAGACTTGACACTATTATCGTTTATATCTTGATCAATCGCAGAGATGTCGAAGTATGTTACTCGCGTATGTACTATTTTTGAATAAATAAAGTTCCCGAAGAAGGTCCTCGATATAGACCTGTTCCATCGACCAGGAGGATAATATATCCCTACTTTGTTACTTGAGAATTTTTCGGCCAAAAGAAGAAGCTTATTAATTTTGTCTAATATATTATTCCGTCAAAAAAACGTGGTTGGCCTCGAAATCTCGTAAAATGGGTGCTTGAAATAACGAACAAGATTCTCGTTTGATTTTTTTCGTATTTTCAAAATAAATATACTGTAAGTACACGCGTTAAGGCAAACATGTTATTTGTCCGGCATTGGGACGAAAACAGAAGAAGCGGTGAACTTATTTTTTCGGACCGTTTCCATTGCAAAGAATGCAATTCTCGGACTATCACGGTCCCAGTCGAGCATTAAAACCGAAAGTTTGCCGAAAACTCGCCGGCCCAGCCTTGAATTTTAACCAACTCAGAATGTCAGAACCTTTACATCGTGCGGCTTTTGGATCGGTGAACGTTTAGAGAAACCGGACCGGATACCTGCAGATTGCGTTAACAAGCCAGAAAAAAAAGAAAGAAAAAAACGGAATCGAGGTTCGACCATCGAAATGTTACATATTTTACAAATTATAGTAAAATTTCTGGGGAAATGTCGACGGGGCGTTGAATATTCATAATCGTTAATGTGTCCGCGATAGAAGCTAAGAACGTATTTTTCATTTGCTTGTCACCTTGAATACGTAATTACGATCTATAATTAGAAGATATCTTCGATCTGGCTTAATCGTTTCACAGATTTCATGTGGCTTCGAAATACGAAAAACGCGGCAGGCATTTGTCGCTAGATTTTTATTAAAACAAAATGCTGTTTTTCTTTCAATCCGTCAAATTAACGAGCACTGTAAATTTAGTGTGAAAAATAGTTAAACGTAGAGTGAATTTTCCGCGTTATCGTAACATTTTTGCCCGTGCCAATGATTTTCTGGCTCGTCGTAGCACATTTGGAACAATGTTTCCAATTTTCCTGGGTCTCGGTAATTCTAGGCGAGATCGATAGCAGTTGGAAGGTATCGTTTTCGCGAGGAGAGCCTGTTTCCTGTCGATTGTTCGATCGTTCGTATTTCTGCGGACAATGTTGCCGTCCGACAATACGATTATTCGGCAATTGGGATCGTTCAGAAGAAATGGTCGTTGCCTTTTGCGAGTGGCGCCTTTCGTGCCGTTCTATCGTCAATCTTGTTAGCCAGGGTTCACCTTCTCGTTCACGCTTTACGACACTTTAATGCAGCCTTTGTTGGCAAAGCACTCGCGGCTCTTTTTGCGGGATCGCCGTGATAAACGCGAGCCGTTCCGCTGACTTTGCTTCGGATCACCGATAAAGAACTGTTCGATTCGATGCATTTATCACTCGCCTCGTTCAGAATGTCGTTCGCTACTCTACAGGGATGTGGTATTTAACGTAAAAAGGTTTTAATTAATATGATATGGTATGATATAATATAATACAGTACAACGGCTAGAAACTACTTAGGAACTATTCAGATTATTTACAACTTAGGACAACTTAGGATAACGTCTTTAAACAACTTCCGGCCACGACTCGTCGACTCAATACTGATTGCTTCCCGTGACGAACGGGGCCCTGGTTTTTATAACCCTCGTCCCGATCGTCCTTTGGTTTCCTTCGCGCCGGGTCGCGGAACATTCTCGGTTCTTCGATCGATTTTGCACCCGGCCTGATTCTTACCGTTTGCACACGGCTCGATTCTTAAACCTAGGAAAATTACTGAAACGTCTTTCTGATACCACAGAAACGAAATACAAGATCTTGAAATATTTTCCTTTACAGGGCTTCCTCAATATTTTCCAAAACGAAGGACACCATACTTCGCTGGTGTTTCTTTCGAATGCAAAAAGCAAATTCTTGTGGTTATCTCGATTGCAGAGTTAAATATTATGGTTTTAAAATAGTTTAAGGGTCTGGAATTAATTTGTAGAGCTAATAGATCGAATATAAATTCCTGGCGTAGAGTATTTATTGTAGATTAATCCGCATTGTCCCAAGCATTGCGATAATACCACAACTACCACGAAACACGCAGAACCTAAAACACTTACCCTAAAATCCTGCCGGCTTCCGGGCTCCTATAGTAGTCGCATCTGTGCAGAGGTCTTCTAGGATCGTCCACGTTCCTCTGTCCGGCCGCCTGGCAGATCGCTCGATAAAGCTGGAACTGTAGAACTCCTGCCACGAAATTCCTGTAAAATATAGGAGAAAGCGAATTAGACGATTTCCCCATAACGAATACACGTGCACGTACGTATCGAAACGTCGATAATTTTGCTTCGATCGTCCATAAATATTGGGTTCACGGTCAAACGATTCACAGAGAGAAAAGCAACGAATTACATAAATTAAGGAACCTCATAGAATTCTTAAATTCTTATCCTAGCGTTTCAAATCGTAAAAGGTTCTCTTCGCCTTGACGGGAAATATAAAAGAAATTATTTCCAAATAAAATTCAACTTAATCCTTCTTATTTGCTAATCCAAAACTTTGTTATTCGTTGAATCTTATTTTACTGTGGAATTGTAATAAATCCCTTTCCCTTTAGTGGATTATTTTTTCACTGTCTAAAATAAATAATTATTTACGCAGAACTCGGCGATGGTACTTTGGGGGTGGTACTTTGAAATTAGTACAAAGTTTCCTTGCGTTTTGATTTGCAGTTCGAAGATAAATTTCGCCCGACTGTGTCGATTCTCTAGAACCGATACTGGTGGGAACGCAAACGTGACCAGAGACGCAATTAATCGCCGGAGCGTTTAATGACCCTCGCAGCGGGAACTTTTTAGTCGAACCTTGAAGGAATCGCGACCCCTCCTCAAGGCCAGTGTCAACGAGGTCGATCAGCCAGCTAGGATGCCTTTGGCGCGTTGATCTCGAGCTGCTCTTCCCTCTAACAGAGAAAGAGAGAGCGATCGAGGCGATACGCGTTGTGCCATTTCACCCAGGCTCTTCATCGGCGACGACCTTTACGTAATACCGCGGGATTACGCTTCTTCGTGGCTCGAAGTTACGACGTCCGCGTCCGCTTTCCATCGGAACGCCGTGTCCCGAAAACGCTTACGACCGAGATCGAAAGCGAGGATCGAGGATGCCTGGCCAGATGATCGTTTCATAATAATCGTCGTAATTGTAGAGATACTTTATTGGTCGGGATCTTTCAGCTCGCTTTCGCACGACTAATTTCGCCGTCTCGTAGGATGGATCTCTGATCGATAGAAGTTCCGTGGAGCTCAACTTGTCCCGATTAAGTACGACTTAGGCCTGGATTAAGTAATTACAGAGTCGGGAATGTTTTATTGGCCGATCCTTCGACCAGCTTTCACGGGACAAATTCTGCTCGAATTCTGGTTCAAGTTCTCATCGGGGATTTTATAATTTTACTCTTAGAGTAGTCGCAAGACTTGTTTGTTGCCAGCGTCTAACGTACGAGGAATATCGATATTTTTAAAGAGTATACATTTATACAGGTTCGCAATTACCATCGTTTTACTGCACTTCACTTTTATCAGATCGTTCGAGTCGTTATCGAGATTGTTGCAGTAGTGACATTGTTCGTTATAGTCTTTTGCATACATGCATTAAAAGTGCTCGCATAATAGGCGGATCTACGAACAAAACTTCGGGAGAAAAGTTGTGGTTCGTGTAAATAATTTCTCATCTTTTCCCCCAATTTTATCTCGATCTTAATATCTGCAGACCTATCGTTAATCGCGCGAAGGAAATCTGTTTTCCGTCGAATTCCTTGTGTTTCGTTTTCAATGATTCACCGTTCGAGGAACTAGAAAAACCAAGTCGGCCGATCGGAACGATCGAACGTGTCCAACGAAGGTGAAATTGAACGGGCGAAAAAAAGCGATTACGTAGCTAGAGAACGTTCGTACGGCCAATTTTTATCGAGTGACCTTTGGATTCTGCCCACGTGGCAGCGCGAAAACCGGTGGATTCCGTTCTAGGCAGTTTCTCGGTACATCCATCGATATTCAAGGAAAGGAAAACACCATTGACAATAATTGGATCCAAGGTAAGACCTTCTCTGCGAATGGCGTGGCTCGTGATTCATGGATCCGCGTTCAGCTATACGTTTCGCTTTTTCACTCCAATTTATCTCGACGCTTTGCGAAACACAGGAATCGCGAAGGGCACGTCTTCTGTTATTAGATAATATTTCTAGCAGACCTGACACAAGTGGAAACGACTTTCGAATTTCGAGAGGAACAGTTTCTTTCGAAAAAGAAATTAAGGGCTTCGTTGGCCTTGGTCGAATCGCGATTTGCTCGATCATTAAACTCAATTTTTGGCATCTGTTTGGAAAGTGTTGCTTTTGCATTTATTCTTGAATAAAACAAGAGATTGAGAACGATCGGCGGTGATTTTCTTACGCGGGGTCAGAACAATCGGAGTTCGAGTCGCGGCGATACAGGCGGGGTCACGACGACCGCTTTCACATTATCAATTCAAGAATGTAAAATGATTATTTATGTTTTTATAAGACACACGATATCGGGTATCTTTCGGTAGAAAATAAAAAGAAGCACGAGAAATCTTCAAAGTACAAAATCCGATATATAAAACTGTATATGAATATATTTATACAGTTATTATTACTATTATTATTATTACTGAAACCAAGTTGCAGTAGCTTGCAGAATTTTTGTAATTATTATTATCGTCTCTACTCTTTGAACCCAGCTACCCCATTTTTCCTTTTTACGTCGACAGTTACATTAATATGCAGATTTTCTTTTGATTAGGAAAATGCCATTTGTAATGTTTATTGATTTATTTTTTCATACTGTATCATCTGTATACTCGAATGGGGCTATCCGTACAATTATTATTATTACCATATCCGTATCGTTGCATTAATCAAACTGGACATGAATCGGCGATAAATAATAATTACGAGTTGTGGAACTTGGAGTATGGAATCCGACGCCCGTAAAACTGATCCGTAAACGTAGCGTTAAAATTGCTCGGGATAAACAAGCATGAGAAAGCGTGGAGATGCCAGTGACTCGTTTCGATAGCCACATGCACGCGCAGAACACGCACCGCGATGCACCTGTTACGTAATGGCGTCGTTCGGAGCGCCCCGAAAGGCAATCATTATTTCATATTTGCAGCAAGCTTCGTCGACTCGGTTCGTGTAGGCGGTGTGTACGCGTGGAAGAAAACGGAACCGGGCCGATCGAGGACGGGGCGAGGCGAGGGAAATCGTGACGCAGGGACCGCGTGTCTCATGAAAGGGAGCAAATGGTTGCACCCACGAGATTGGCGGGCAGATAAATCCTACGAGAGAGTCTTACGCTACGTGCACACGTAACCGTCGAGGTTGCCTCGAGGAGAAGGACGAGAACGGAACACGCCGCCACGGAGAAAGGGAAGAGCATCGAGTTCGCAATTGCACCGGTTCGATCGCTCGAGAAGGAAAGGCTGTCCCGGGGGCCTTTTGGGGTTAGCCACGGGCCTGATCCTGATCCTGATCCTGTCTTTCCTAACCATTTTTTGCGTCTCGAATGTTTTCGTGCCTCCCTTAATAGTCGATTTAAGAAATTAAAAAAAAACGTAAACTGGTTGCGAAAATTTCGGAGGAGGACCGACGCCGTGGATGCTCGCTTTCGAAAGACTGCGGACCTTTCCCTTTCGCGCATAATCGCTCCAGACGACGATGATCGACGACGAGGAACTCACACCGAGCGGGAAACGGGGCCGCGCGGAGGGAATCGTAATTAAGAGAGATATTTCATGCGTTGTCGCCGTGGAATGCAAATTACGCGCATCGTCGGAGAACCGTGCGAAGTTGGCGGAGATGCGAGCCCAGGGCGAGTTATAACGCCATCCGCCATTAAAGAATTTCTGTCGCCACGATTTTCGGGAGGTTGCGTCACGCGATCCAGGAATTTTCTCCTTTACAAATTTTACAATCGTTCGTTGTTTGATTCTTCAAAGAAACGAACCTTTCGCTCGAGCATTCAACGATATTATTTCACTTTGCACATGCGCATACATTCTGTATACGTTTAGCGTATTATAAATGCATAAAATATAAATATGTATATCCTAATTATGTATATAATTATGGAAATTTTCACGTTATAAGTGCTTTGAAACTATCAACCTGGTCGGTTGCCCTGTCAAATTAATTTTCTGTATCCACGCAAATTGTATTTCCGCTCGCTCGATTTTGATATTAATTAATTTTGGTATTGGTACGTCAACCACCTGTATTTACTATAATTATGCCTTTTGCTCTATATACAAAGTTCCTTAATTAAAGTCGACGATCCAGGTAGATTATATTTTCAAAATGATCGACAACGTTTTTCAAACGTTCAACTTGTTGACTCGATCAAGAGAACAATGACGTTTCGAATGCAACTTTGACCTCCTGCAATATTTTTATAACGCAGAAGGTATGAAAACTAAGTCCCATAAAATCTACCCATTACAGATGGTGTCCAGTTTGTTTGCTCGGGATCGCCATCGGTCGTATTGTTTTTCAGTAAGCGGGAAGATCTTTCTCGCTCGTTTTTTTACCGAAACACAAAACATTGGTATGATACTGTTATTTTTCGATCTTGTTCAAGACTTTCAAAAACAATCGTAAAAATATTGATACGTCGGAATTCCGATATTATGACTGTCAAATATTTTCACGCACAATATTTGCGCACTTACGACCTATTTGCATTGTACAATTAGTACAAAGATACGATATAAAATAGAAATATAATGGTAGAGAATTTGGAGAAACAGGCTCGTAATGCTTGTCGCAATGATCGAACTTAACTCTTCGGAGTTTCTAATTCTACATAATTGAACGATCCAGAAAAAGAATCTACGAGGTCATGTCAGTAATTTACAGATACAATAATGCGATTAATTGGATCGCAACCGTAATAAGATAAAGGCCTTGTATCACAATATGTAGGTGATTCGAACATGAAATTTTAATTAGTTCCAAAGTGGGTGCATACTTGATCTCGAGTCACTCTCGTTCTCTGTTTCTTTTTACACCCAGGGGGTTAATTCCCTTGAGTAAATAAATACACTGCACCTATCTTGACACGATAATCGTTGCGATGTCCATTAACACGTTAAGCGCCGTGTCATTTACTGGTGACTGACGATATACTTTCCGTTCAGACCACGTCAGTTACTGGTGACTGACGATATACTTGCTATCCAGGTCATGTCAGTCACAAGTAACCAATGGTACGAAATTTAATAAATTATATTCTCACATTAAATATTACTTCTCGTTGTAAAAAATACTTCAATCTTATTCAAATATCGACCATCACTCCGTACGTAAATATGCTCCACAAGTGATTTAAAAACAAGTAAATAAAATCGTTATTAAATTCTGGGAACGTCAAAAACCCTTATTGAAACTTCATAACAGAAGGTTCTACGGTAATTTTTGCAAGCTCCCACGACAATATACGCAGTTCAGAAATGAAAATATACACGTAAGTAAACGATCACCAGTGTATATAAAAATATTATGAAACAATTTTGATCGTAAGCCAGCAGTCGGTCCCAGCGTCGTATCGCTTCCGGCAAAACCGGAGTATCGCTCAGGAGCGGGTCCAACGGCCACGGCAAGTAAAAAAATAGGGTCAAGCTTGAGGCATCCGCCGCGCGAAACGACTCACGCGTCAGGGTATCGTCGGTATCCGCATAACAGCGGACCTCAGAGGCGGAACACAGTGGGGATCCCGCGAAGGAAGAAGAAAACGAAACCGTCGCCGTAAGAGAGGGACGGTTTTCGAGAGGCGTGGGGGAGGCGAGCCGTGTGCCCCAAAGGGAAGTGGTAGAGCCGATCGTGGTCGTTCTACGCGAACAAAGAGGTGTAACGTGGGGGTTATGTGAGTTGGGCCCGGGTGGCGAAGGCGAAAGCATGCCGCGTATATAAGGCGACGAACCGCCGGCAATCAGCATCCAGTTCACTTCTGGACGCACCTGGAATATCTCGAGAGCAAAAATGAGAGTCCTGGTACGTCGCCGCGTACACCGGATCCGACCGTCGTGTTCAAAATCCGGGAACCGGAAGGGGGTTCAAGGGACCAGTGATCAGAAACGGGGGATAGGCACAAGAGAGACACGCACGCGTTCGTCGCAGTGAACGGTTTCCACGATGGAGTGCCTGACAAATCGTTCGTAATCAGCTTGTCCGGCGATCGGGACCAGTGAAATTCCCGTTAAAACGGTCTCGGTTTAATTGGAAGATCGGTGAAATTCGAGATCCGTCGTTTCCCAATCGACCGAGGCGTCGTGTCTCTCTCGTCCAGGGCCCATTTGCATTAATGCGGTCTGCCACCGAAAGTTTTTTAACGTTGGATATCCGTTTGAAACCCGCTCGATGTCCCACGCACGGAGATTTACCAATTTGTTCGAGGGTTCGGTCGATCTTCCTCGGGAGAGGGACGATCGCTCAAACTTGTAGACAAATATCCGGTAAACCTGGTGTATGGACAACTTAAAACCGTTTATAGATAGAGAGAATTATCGGAGGCTTAACCGCAGGTTCGATGGATCGTCTTTCTTGCTAGTGTTTTACGCATGAGAGATGGTCTATCGAGTTCGTAGATAATCCGCGTACGAGCAGCTTTAAACAGCCCCGTGCAGGCAGAGAATTATCGGGGGTTTGCCCGCGGGGGCGACCAACCCTTTCACAAGAGTACACCTTCGGTAAACCTCGATCGAGCATGGTTTGAAACAGCTGATACGCGTAGAGGATTACAGAAGGGGAAAAATCTGCAGGTCTCCGATAAATCTCGATCATTTTCGCGTGCAAGGGTCTATAACCCGAAATCGAAATCGAAATCGTCCGGATCCGTTTTCGACCGGTATCTCGAGTCGCTTTCATTCTCGTTGGCGACCAGTCTCCTAACCGCGAGACACTGACGTCCGTGTGGTTTGCAGATCTACGTGACGGCGTTCGCCGTTCTGGTCTCGTCCATTTGGGCCTTGGAGGCCGAGAAGTCGGAGACACCCGCAGCGGAGAAGTCGACGAAGAAGCAAGAGAAGCGGGGTCTCTTGGGTCTGGGTTACGGCGGTGGTTACGGCTACGGTTATGGCCACGGCTACGACGGCGGCTACGACATCGGCGGCGGAGGCCACGGCGGATTGGAAGTGGGCGGTGGCTATGGCGGTTATGGCGGTTATGGCGGCTACGGTGAACACGTCAAAACTCTGACCGTCGTGAAGAACGTCGCCGTCCCGTACCCGGTGGAGAAGCACGTGCCCTATCCCGTCGAGAAGCCGTATCCGGTCGCCGTGAAGGTCCCGGTACCTCAGCCCTACCCGGTGGAGAAGCCCTATCCAGTCAAAGTTTTCGTGAAGGTTCCAGTCCCGGTTCCGCAACCCTACCCAGTGGAGAAGAAGGTTCCGTATCCGGTTCAGGTACCCGTCGACCGTCCGTACCCCGTGAAAGTAGCAGTCCCGCAACCGTACCCCGTCGAGAAGACCGTGCACGTCCCAGTTCAGGTACCAGTGCCTCAGCCGTACCCGGTCGAGAAGCCCTACCCAGTGCCAGTCAAAGTTCCGGTCCACATACCCTATCCAGTCGAGAGAATAGTCCACGTCAAGGTCCCGGTCGACCGTCCGGTCCATGTGCCGGTGCCCAAGCCTTACCCCGTGCACGTCGATAGACCGTACCCGGTACCAGTCGAGAAGCCTGTACCGGTGCACATCAAAGTTCCGGTTGACAGACCGTACCCAGTACCGGTCGAGAAGCCGTACCCCGTTGCGGTGAAGGTGCCCGTCCCTCAGCCGTACCCGGTCGAGAAACCTGTGCCCTACCCGGTCGAGAGACCCGTGCCAGTTGAAGTCAAAGTACCGGTGGACAGACCGTACCCGGTTCATATCGAGAAACCAGTCCCATACGCGGTCGAGAAGCCTGTTCCTTACCCGGTTAAGGTACCAGTAGCCGTACCTGTACACCACGAGCACGGTTACAGTCACGGTTACAACAACGACTGGGCGGGCGGCCACGGTTATCATTAAGGTTATACGAAAATGGCGTCGATATTGAGTAGCTAGAACCGTCGATTGGACGGTGAACAGCAACCGGAGTAATCGACGCATTAACGATCACACGGGGAGAAGAACGATACCGATTGGAACGTCGCCGTGGCGCGCGTCGATCCGTATCGCGTCTTTCTTTCGATAACCGGGTCGCCACGGGCGAGGACTTCCGGTTGGATCAAAGACGCCTCTCTCGGCCGACGCGCGTCACGTAGGAGAGATACTCGTTGTTGGAACCTGCCTTCGGTGACCTCCGCTCGCAAACAGCTCGCTTGTCTCACATTTTTTACCGATATAGCAGAGTATGTATTTTTTTACGAAATATAAATGTTAGTGATATAAAAAGATTACCCTGATCATCGATCATACGACCCGACCTTCCACCGTTTCCTCGTATTCCCCGACGACTCGACGATTTCCACTTTCATTTTCCGCGCGCATGACGACCCTCCGCCTTCGCGAGCCTGATCGTTAACCGGTCCGTAACGACGTTCGTCAGAAATTACGTCGTAGAACGTTTCCACCTTGGTACAGGCACATCCTGTTCGCAATCGAGAAGAATTCCTCCGAAGGGTACGCTCGTATCGAATAATTCTGATCGTTGGTGCAAAGCTTTCCATTGTGACCAATCTGATTTTTATTTCGAGTTAGGTTGTAAGCGAACAAGAAAGACGGAAAGGAGTGGCGTTTTGTCTTTGACTTTGTTACAGCAGGATTTTCGTGTCCAAATAGTTATTTCTCGTAAGTCATAGGTGAAATGAAAATACGCGGCTACGCTAAATTGCAGACTTAACAGCTTAAGCTGTTCTCGCTTTTTATTTGTAGTTTGAACTACGATTGAAATCCTTTGCTCGCATAAGTATGCAAGATAAAGCGTGAAGTACGCCGGTGACGTTGGATCGTTTGGTAATAAGTAGACTGTGGTTTATACACGTAAGTTATGCAAAGAGCGTATGACATTTATAGACGTAAAATATACATACAAGTAGGCAAAGTAAAACACTGTTGCATTCTTTTGAAAAATAAACATTTTTGATCCGTTGTATATTTATTAATAACAGTGTTTAATAACAGTGTTTTAAAAACCATTGAACTGATTATTAAATTGTACATTTATTCCCAAGTCCCTTTCTGGATCTTTTAACTCCACATCCAGATATTCTAAGCGAATCTAGAATCTTTATAAAATCGACCAGTTCTGGGTCTCGGATACCAATCGTTTCTAATTTATTTTTCTACAAATAGGCCATGCTCGGAACAACGGCTAAACGCCTGCAACAGAACTTATGACGGTACTGGGTAATTTATAGGGTATAGTTATAAATTTACTGGGGAAACATTCGTCGAGCCGGGTCACGATCGAGCGGGCGTTTTTCGCTGGATTCGCGAGTTTACTTTGATCAGTTTGCGGTTGACCGACGATGTAGTGTAATCATCGCATAAATGGTTGTCGGGTCCCTGTACGGAAGTTTCTCAGGGTGGTTGGTCACGCGTGCACGGTCGAGATGGCTTTATCGACGACGCGAGATCGCACGGTGTAGCCGCGACCCAGTTCGCTCGGTGCCAACACGCCCCTGCCAAATCGATGCTCTTGATCACCCCTCGCGTCCACGTACCCTCGTAATTTGCACCGACGTGGCGCCCGACAGCTCGTTGCTTCTCAACTCGCTTCTATTTTCTGCGGGAACCTCGCCGAGCCCGACCCCGGCCAATGGAAATTCCCCGGGACGACTTCGACCCTACGACCAAGCGACTTCCGTCTACGCAATATGGTCTGCGAATCTTTCGAAACGTTCGAACGTTAAGCGTGTATATCGGTTGCACGACGGAACGCTCGTAAAAGCGAAAAATATTGTAAATCCTAACGATAAACGTGTTCGAAATGATTACTGCAAACGATCATAGATTATTGTTATTAACATCGAAGTCCGTCCTCCGGAACTTGAAACGAGCCACCGGAAAGTTTAGCAACAGCCTACACGGAACATTCAATTACCTTCGTTGCGCGTTCGTTAAGCAACCGCGTGGATGCGTCGGCGGCAAGGTACTCGATTTCGTATTCGTTCGCGTACGAAACTTCCTAACGATGGTAAAAGAACCGACCACGTAGGCCGGTGTCCTCGGGAGAAGAAAGTCTCTCGAAGGATTAATTATCGAGCGATCGAACGGCGCGGTGGCAGATCCTTCGATTAACTTCGTTAGTTCCGGCGGGGGTTTCCGTAACGGAAGGCGGCGGTGCATGTCGGAAGATCGCGCCTTCTCGTTTAATTCGTCCACGGTTAAGTTCCGCGCTATCGACCCACTTTGGCCGTGCCCAACCGGCCACTTGACTCGCGAACGACTTACGTGCTTGTCCATTGGACGAGCCAACCGTGTTGTTATGCAACCGACCCGTTGCCGCACGCGACTCCGTCCGAGGCTGAAAGTGAGAGACCTCCCTTCGCCTTCGACGAAAAGATCGCCGCGGGAGAAACTCGTGCGTTTTTTTTATGGCTACGCGAAACGGTCCCTTTCCCTTTCGATGATTCTTTACGGGCTTACGTTCCTGTTTCTCTTTCACCGTTGGACTTTGACACTTTCAATTTCTGTCGACGTTGCGTTCCGATACGGTAACGCAGAGGACAATGGCTAGTGTGGAAAGAAACAGAGATTAAACCCAGGTTAATTTTATCCGAGTAATTTTGTTCAAGGTTTTCACGAAAACTGATTGAAACGTCAAGTCCTGCAGACACCCTAATTCAGTATTAAATTTGGTATTCTGCAAGTGTTCAGCGAGAAACGGTCCCTTTCCTTTTCTATGATTCTTAGCGAACCAACATTGGCACTTTCAATTTCTATCGAGCTTATAAGTCAATGTGGTAATGTAGAAGATGATGGGTATTGGAGGAAAGTTGATTAGACCCAGGTTAAGAAAAGTACTGATCGTATCTAATGACTTGTTCTCGCATCTATTTGAACTTACAAGTCTCTACTCTCCATCAAGATACATTAGATACGTGTGTTCTTTTCTACCCAGTAGATATGCTACCAGTTTTATAAATAGCAAAATTTCTCAATCGTAAGGTGCTCATAATAGATTGGAACTTGGAACTTCTCTCACAGCTAGCAACGAGAACAGTAATCATGAGAAAATATCGCAGCGGTATTACAATATTTGGAACCAAGTACTCGAGATCATACTTTTGTATAAACTGGAAGAGGACAATGGGCCCCTCTTTTCTCATCTTTGTTTCGTCTGGTGTAGCAGTTGTACAACCTTGCTATGCTACCCTGCTTGATATATTTCCTCTATATACGTCACTTTTATTCTATTTAACAAATAAAGTCGTAAACAAAAATGACTCATCCCTGCAGATTAAAGCCACAGAACACTTGCGCTACTTATTGCATACTTAAATAGATATTTATCATTTATAAAATAAATATTTTTATGTAATAATAAATAATGTTTATGTTTATTTGTCACGCTTGAATTAGTTATCGCGCATTTCTTGCTCTAACGACCGTCTTTAAGAACTGCCTTTAAGAAACGCCATCGGTCGTCGATAAGGTAGCGCATGATATTTGTAGTAACAGGTACATACTCGAAACGATGTTACTGTTTCGCTATTCTTACGATTTTATTGGTTGAAATAAAATCTAAAACACATAAGGATGATCACGTTGTATTGTTTCAAAATATCAGTATCATTATTATCATATGCAACCTATAGAATAAACTTTGTATGCAATGCATTTTTCTACCACCACACAGATTGGGCGCTCGTGATGCCCTTTACCAGCACTCCTAGTGTTTGGAATTAAAATTAAATATTAGGAGAATTGAATTGCTTCGAAAGCAATCAAAACTAGGTCTCAGCACAGACAAAGTATACAAGTAGATCTTTCACCCAATATATTTTTTCAGTCCATTTTTCTGGGGCTCTAAAGTTCCATTACCATTTCCGTGTCACTCGCAACATTACCAACAGATTTAGAAATAAACACAAGAGGAAGTGAGACAGAAGATAAAATTACATAAATTTTAGTATTTTTTAGCGGAATGAAAGCTGTACGGTCCAGAATTGAGCATCAATGGATTAATTTCATTGAAGTAACCAATCGATTAAGATTACTTAAAGATTTTAGAATTATTAAAATACGTAAGGATGTGCCTTATTGATAAGTACACCACAAATCCTCTATTTTTTATTTTAAATTGTAATACATCATTTATTTAAAAAATAACTCGGTATGGCAATCAGATTGGGTCATCAAAGTCCATAAGGTGAAAGGTCTATTCGTATACCTTGTGTGTGTTTTGCATAGCATCAAAAGAAAACCGGTAGCTGGGAATATTTATTGTATTTCTTTTAGAATTGCGATTTCAACCTAGTGTAACCTCGACAGATGAACAGCATCGATAAAGAGTCCTACATATACATCATAATACACGCTGATAGCGATATGCAGTTTCGTTCGAGAGGATGCCATCTTCCGATAGATTGGACTCGGCCTTGCGGAGGTCTACGTACCGCGAGGAACTAGAAAGATTCACCCCTGAGTGATGTTCGCGATGCAAGAGAAATCTGTCTTTTTGCTCGTAAAACGCGATTTCGTGATGGTAATGCTATTAATCATTGATTCGATCGTTTACTGTTTCTGTTTTCAATTTTTTCCTGAACTCGTATCTGTCTTTGTCGATTAATCTGAATTTTTATCTCGATTTTGTGTGCAAAATTGCTTTGTCGATTTCATTAATTGTGGTATTAGTTGAATCTGTCTTGGTAAGATATTCCTCATTTCGTAGAATACTTTTACTGGTCAGCTAAGTTCACCAGCATCGTCTATCAATTAATCTGAATTTTTATTTTGACTTTATTTGTGAAATTGTTCTGTTGTTTGGACTGAGCGTTTTTAATATATTTTGACTGACATTGTTTAATTTATTAATATTTTCACTTCCTTATCACGTGTAAATTTTGTACATTTACAGAAACATTTATTATGTGTAGGAATATTTCAGAATTTCTTATCTTGTTCGATACATCAGCTGAATAAATTATTTCTCCACTTGTCGAATCACATATGGATTGGTTAGGGTTTATTAAATTTTCCTTAATATGATACTAATACAAGTATTAGTTTTTGTTTCAGCTCAGATCTATTACAGATCAATTCTAAGGACATCGAGGGAAGATGCCACAACCGCCGAGGGATTCATTCGCTAAGGGAGTCATCCACCGAGGGACATATAATTCCAAGTACATTAGACTTAAGCTTCGTCACGAATCTTAAAATTAACGTCGAAGATTTCTTTATTCTACATATTTTCGCGTTTTACCAAGCAATTATTCAATAAGTAGCTTCTCGTTTTCTCGTTCCCTCGTTCCTAGCTTCGGTCACCGCTGTTTCATCGATTGAAACATGTGATCGGCCGTGTATCTGGTCCGAAAGATCTAATCGCCTTCCCTTGGTAAGCTTGATTGAGGGAAAACGGCACTTCGCTGGAAGGTGTGGAGTTTCCGTATTCTGCGGAAACGCATACCTTCCAGCGGAAGTCGACCCTGTCTCAGGTACTCTCTCTTTGTCAGACAGCCTAAGTCGGGTCCTTCGGGCTCCCGGCGGGTTGCGTTGGGGAAATGGAGACCTCGATTCAGGATTGCAGCATCCGTTTTCCTATAGAGATCTAGTTAGCAAGAGCAGTAGGTTCGATCCCAAGATCAGCTGCACGGTTCAGCATCGCGTCGCGTCGCGTTTCCCACAATCTAGCTTCATCCCTCTTTTAAGCGAAATAATTGCTTGACATAATTAAACTAGAAGATCGAAGGAACTTTGCTTCCTTCTATCTCTCTAGTTTACTAAGAATACAAAAGGGAGATAGATGGAACTTGGATTCCATCCATCTCTCTTCGGGTCTCCACTCGCAGCAACCTCCACGTGGTGAGACCTGGTAATCGGTGTTACCCACGATGAAGAAGTTCTTCTCAAGTTCTTCAAGAACTTCTTCATCGTGGGTAACACCGAGCTAATGGCTGCGAATTTAAAACTGTTCTTTAAGATACTAGAGAAAATTATACTGCTTAAATGGGGAAATTTCTATGCGATCCGCCTTGCATAGGTCATCATTAATATAAAGCTTTTTCGCTAGATTAGTTTTGATTCTCATTGATTCATCAAAGATTTTAGAGTATTGTCTCTGTATTTTTTCGACCCATTTTTACGGGGTCTCGAAACCCCATTACCATTTTCGTGCCATTTGCAACATTACCAACAGATTTAGAAATGAATTTCAATCCCTACATACTCAACTCACATGTATTTATGCACACACTACAACTGTCAGCCCATCAATATTAATTCAGTGAATAGTTTGTCAACTGACCGCCACCCATGAGAAGAGGACGTTAAAATCACCTCCGAATTTTCAGGTTGGTATGGCAGTCAGATTGGGCCACGAAAGTCTATTAGGTGAAAGGTCTATTCATATACCTCGTCTGTGATCTCAATATCGACTTTAAACAGACCCAATTCGTGTTTAATTGTCCTTATATATTGTTAATATATTTGCTTTAAATCAGTATTTTATTACTGTTACTGATATATGTATAACCGGATGAACATCGTTCGGATTTCTGTTGCAATTAGATCTTAAAATAATTTCCGTAATAATACTGTTCGAGGTAGAACGAGTCGTCTTCGATTGCGCGCGCGCTTCTGAAAACTTGTTTAGTATGCATCCATCGAAAGTGAAGGCGGGAAAGTATGTTAAAGACGTGGAACGAACGAGACACCGTAAAATTATACTGCATTTCTATGTATATCAGTACCTTCGACTATCGGCACGTGTATCTGAAATGTATCGCGTGTCCTCGGGCCATTGCTCAAACTAACAATCCATCGGGTAGTGTAACAAATTGATATTGCGTCTCGCCATTTTGGAAATCTCGCGTTCTTATTATTTTCTATCATGAGCCCTGTTAAATGGTTCGCGAAAAGAAGGTTATTAAGCTTTTGCCAACATCGTTTGTAATCCTTAAAATCACAAAAAGTCAAGAATGCATTATCGGAGACGTCGTTAACATCGATGCACTTCTAAGTGCAACAGTTGTGTTCGAATTAAATTAAAGAGAAAACGGATTCAATTTGTCAGAAAGTTGCTTTTGCGAATTCAAGATTACGAGTTTCAATTCCTTTCAAAATTCTTTTTCTGCTTGAATATAAACGTCTGTTAACATTTCTTCGTCCTAGAGCAGAGGCATTAGATCGTTAAAAGATAATAAAATGAAAATTATTCCACTTCTTTTACAAAATTACTCAGATTTGTTCTGATTTGTTTCGAAAAGAAATTGCTCTCTTCTCTTTAAATAGAATTAAGCATAATGATGCGGTGTGCAATCGCGGTGCATTAAAATACCTCTCGTTCGATAAAAAAAAGATGGTTAAAAACAAACGATATTAAGCATGGTTAGTAATCATCGCGTGTTCGTTGTGAAATCCTGGCAAAGCGATTTCTGTTACTGCGATCGTCGTTTTCTCCGCAGCCGGAGCGTCGACTGCTCCTGTTACGTCTACCTTCGCGAACTGTCCACAGCGTTCTACGATTATGGCTGCGATGGCGACACAGTTTCTGTCGACAGAATACGCGGCCGTGAAAGTTCTCGACGAGTTTCTGCTTTATGCCTTTCCGGTCCTTACCCCGGAAGACTGCAAACATCGTTTTTAATGACGCGAGTATTTGCAACTTGTACAGATACTATTTCTTTCCCGTGACACACTCCATTAATCCATTAGTAACGATAATGATAATAAGTATTTATCAAAAGGGAAACAAAAAATGAAAAGTGATGAAAATGAGTTTAATTGCTTTGATAAAAGTGAAACGCGGTGGAATTGATGTGCTTTACAGTGAACCTTATACATATAGGAATCTTTTGCTATTTAATTGTATAATTCCACGTTAGTAATTTCTACCGTCTCTTGTTGCGTAATTTTTACGTCACTGTTATTTTTTTCTTATTTAATATGAATGATTGGCAATTTTGTGGTAACACCTTTAAACATTGAAGCAGGTAGTTTCGATTTAAGAAACATAGATTTTGTGCAAATGAATATTAAATATTACATGTTTTTAAAGTGAATAGAAAGGTTTAATCCACGTTGTACTATCTTAACGTTAAATCTTATTCGTTTATTTCGTTTCTTAAATTTCTGTTACCATAAATAAAATTTTATTATGTCGCCAACGGAGTTCAAAGGGTCAGGTACACTGATGCCGTTGAATAGAAATCGTTGAAAAAATTACCCCCCGTTAACCAAGGATCGTTATCATTCGCTTTCGATTTCTGCGTGACTTGCATCGCGAACGATCGCGAATTCTCGACAGAATGCATTTCAAGGTCGCTACCAGGAAGAAAAATCCGTGTCGCAAAAGGCGTGAAAGAACGACGTGGATTCCGCGGAACATGTTCATCTGGGTCTAGTGTCTTTTTGTTTACCATTAACCGGCTAGATCGATGGAGTGTATCACTACGTATCTCAAACGAAAAGAAAAGAAAATCGACAACAAAATGTGTAATAATTGGAAATAAACATTGCAGCGATTGAATCAGAGGAGACCATAAAAGAAACTGAAAATTTTTTATATCATCAATGAAAATATGGATTGGACACTTGATTAGTCCACAAAATGCTTTTATTAAATAAGATTACTCGAGTTCACAGTTTATTTAAATCGTTAAAAAGTTGGAATTCAGAAAAAATGGACGAACAGTAGCAGATCTACTAGAAAGACATTGTTCTTGCGAATAGTTTCACTATCGACAGGCTCGCGAGTCGCGAAAGCGATCCACCCCACTTTAGAAAAGTTCGGGTTCGCGTGCAGCCTCCGTATTGGCATCGAGAGACGCGTATATAAAAGCTGGCAAGTCCACGCTACTGATTTTACTCGCTGCTAATTCGAAACGCTCGCTATCGGATTTAACCTTTGAAGAAATCTGTCGAACGGATCCTCGAGGATGAGTCGCACGGTACGTTTCGTGGGTGACGGGTTCGACGACAGAATCGGATCGAAGTGACCGGTTATTAGACACGCATTGTGACAGTGGCATTCGCATATCCGAGAGTGAAATTTTTACTTTCTAACGGGGTAACACGTCCCGGTTCGATCTGTCGAAACATTTTTGGAGTATTACAGTAGAGATGTTTAATCGTTTTGTAGAGCAATATCGCGATCGTCCTGTTACTTTTCGTCGTGACGTCGGCGAGCCTTGCTATATGTCGCAAGGACGATCAAACAACCACCACGAGTACGGAAAAGTCGCTCAATCGGGGAAAACGGGTCCAGGATTCGGACAAGAAGACAAACGACACCTTGCAGAGGAACGTTCGGGGGTCATATTCAGCGAGATCGATAGGAAAACGTTGTGCGTAAACTCAGAGTAGACGAAACTGTTCCTTCCAGTTAATCCTAAAGCCTAACACACCAATTCAAATCTATATTGTGAATTTGAAAATTCATTAGCTAAGAACGAAGCATCCCTTTAAGCATTTTAGAAATTAATCGGTTTAAATGATCGCAGTCGATCCTTACAACGAACCCGCGGAGACAACGCAAACGGACGCTGAACACCAAGACGATCCCCTGCAGGCCGAGCATCTGGACGAGGGAAAGGCCTTCTCTAGTGAGTCGTTCCATTCGGACCAAGATGATCCTCCAAAAGAGCAGGTTCTCGGTCACGACGTGCTCGAGGACGTGCACAAGATGGTGACGGTAATAAAGAAGGTGGCGGTACCGTTCCCGGTGGTGAAGAACGTTCTTTACCCGGTCGTCAAGAACATCCCTTACCCTGTCAAGGTTCCGGTACCGCAACCCTATCCGGTGGAGAAACAAATACCATATCCCGTGAAGGTTTTCGTGAAGGTACCGGTGAGGATTCCCAAGCCGGTACCGGTGATCAAGGAAGTACCGTATCCGGTCCAGGTACCGGTAGATCGTCCAGTACCGGTCAAGGTTTATATTCCAGAACCATATCCGGTCGAGAGGAAGGTCCACTATGGGGTGAAGGTGCCTGTGCCGGAACCATTCCCCATCGAACGTAAAATACCGATACCGATTAAAGTTCCAGTACACGTGGCACAACCGTACCCAATCGATAAGGTGGTCCATTATCCTTTGAAGATCGAAGTGGAAAGACCGATCCCAGTGCCTGTACCCAAACCTTATCCCGTACCAGTGGAGAAACCCGTACCTTATCCGGTCGAGAAGCCTGTGCCAGTTCCAGTGAGGATCGAGGTGCCTCGACCGGTGCCGGTACCGGTCGATAAACCGGTTCTCGTCAGGGTGAAGGTCAGGGTACCAGCACCCTATCCAGTCGAGAAACACGTACCGTACGCTGTGGAGAAACCTGTGCCAGTACCCGTGAAGGTGCTGGTCGACAGACCCATACCCGTACAGGTGGCCAAACCTGTGGCTTATCCTGTCGAGAAACCGGTACCTTATCCTATCAAAATACCGGTCGAGATACCGAATCACCACGAAGAAGGCGTTATCGAGTCCTCCGCCTACGAACATCACTCTTGGACGCGGAGAATCGATAACAGACCTGGGTAAATTTCTCTTGGACGAAAATAAGAAACAGATTTAATTGCAATCTTTTACACATATGGTATTAAATTTTGTTTGAATTTGTTCGTACAATGCCCAGAGAAAGAAGAGATTTTTTTTTACGAATACATACCTCATAAATAGTTATTTCGTTAAGTACAATTTATTTTTACGACTGACCAAAGAAATTTTCGTTGACTTGTACAGAGACACTTATCCAACATGCAAGTTAAATTTCTTACGTTTGAATTAAAAAAAGCTTGTGTATTTATTTTTATAGATTATTAGTTAACGAACAGGACGAAATTAAATGTTTCATTGCGTTTCCATGGGTGACTATTTCCATGGATAAAAATACTATTAATAAAGTATCAACATTGTAATTTGTACTATCATATTGATTTATTGTACATTCCCACAAGGTTTTTTATGTCGATTTTATTATTATTACCGATGAATGTTAGTGGCACAACAGTTGAAATATTCTCGAAGAAGGAGGTGTATATTTATTCCCAGATTTCTCACGTTGCAGTTTGCTCGATAAGAGCATAAGTAAACCAGCGACGCCATCTTTGACGCGCTGCGACTCATTATAAAATGCAGGAGAATGCAGCGCATATCGACGGTATCGTATCTATTTTAGTGCCGCTGTATACCGCGAGAGGTTGTACGATGTAAAAATAAACCAATTTTTGTAGAAATAAAACTGAACCTGTCTCCTAATTAGCTTCCATCGCAGTCGCTGAAATTTTCAATTCGTTTGATCGGTTACCGCGACGTGAAAGCGTAACTCGGTTTTAATTCCGTACGAGTACAGTAATATTCCGTTATAAAATTGCGAGTCAACCTGGAAACCAGTACTTCCACGAACGTGCAATTTAGTTCGACGACGCGAGACCTTTTCTCCGTAAACACAGTGGAATCTAAAAGTCACCAGTTCCATTCCAGTCACGTTTCTTCCTCGCCTCGATGAAATTGCATCGCGACTTATTGTGCTGTAATTGATTCCCGTAAAACAAACGAATCGCCGCTACGAGCACATAACATAATTGATCGATGCGTTCTACGTAATCGATGTTAATATGAACTGGCTTGGAACGACCTACTTTAAGTATAATTAAATGAAATTATCGTACGTGGTCGATGCAAATTATTAAACTTGATTTAGAAAGTCTACGATGCTTGTTCAAAAAATTGTCTGTTTAAACGATACTGATTGGATGACAATAAAAATTTTATTTATCATATGAAATATTTCAGAATGAATGAATAAAAATTTATCTATTTCATGTGATAAGTGTGACGAATAAATTGCTGTACGTTTGTTTCATTGGGTATCTGTTATTCGAATTAAATTTTGTCGATCTCTAGGATTATGACATTTTAAGGAAATATTAACTCTGTGATCTTTATTTATCACAAAATGGCACCTTTATTATAATAAGCGTCGGGGTTGGCACTTATCACGCATTGAAGTCACTGCAGCGATCTATGAGAATTATAATACGTTTATGGTTTTACAATATGAAATATTGCAGCATTATTGATCTGAACTTTTCACTATACGATTGACGATTTTCCCCCGTAATTGTACAAGTTTTCAAAAACCTTATTTACATTTTACAATTAACAAGACAATTAAATCTGTCTTCCGTAGTCCAGTTTTTTAAACTTCGCATCACAAATACGGCCACATTGACTTCCCAAACACGGTCAAACTCTCCTAGATGGTTCACTTTCAAGACGAAGTAATCTCTTCTCAAAGAAATCGATTCACATTTGTTCGAAATTTGACTTCTTCCACCTGTTTCTCCTTAAATCGCGTCCTCGCATCGCAAATAGAAAATGACAAACTGCGCACAACGGTTTCTAATTCGCCTGACAAAACGTAGGAAGAAAGTAGCATGGTTTAAAATGGCAAAGCTGTCGGAGAGAACTTTTATACCGGTTTCGGTTTCACTGAACTTGCACGAGAAACTCGACGGGGCGGGCGATCGACGAAGATCAAGAACGAAGGAATAGACGTGAGACGACTGAACGATCAATCTTGTCGAATATAAATTCAACGCTGCGGAATCGCAGAGGACAATCGGTCATTGTTTACGAAAAGGGTTCAAAGTATTTCGCGGACTAACTACTCGAGGAAACGCGTCTTCCCGTTGGTACAAGCTTCGTCCAGTTTTACGATTGTCCATAGAAAGTGAACATTCGCTTTCATCTGTCAAACGTAAACAGCGTCACCATTGTGGCGTGCTTTTCATGAGATTAATGAGCCAGAACCCGGTAGCCAATGAACCTGCCTCGTAAATACATGGTAACGTAAGACGTTCCTGATTTTTTCAGTACTAGAAACTCGTGTCCGTCGAAATTTTGCGAATGAGAAACTACGTGTGTCCCACAGTACTCAAGCATGGAAAATACAGCAAGAACTAATTTAGGAAAGTATATTAATTATACAGAAGCTTGTTTCGTATAGGCAAATCCAATCATCGGGTTGAGAATCGTAGAAGGAAATTTTGACTACTGATTTTTTAGTCGTTACCTAGCTAAAAATAAAAACTCTCTTTGCTATTCTTTTCAGAAGTAAACAAAAACATTTCCACCACTCAGTTTTGGTTATTAACATAAATTTGGCATCGATCGTCCGATTTTTCAGAGTTCGAGAAATAGATTGTATATACGCCCAGTTACCGGGAGATAAATTTGTCACTTTGAGCGCTGGTTGTCGAACGGAAGCCATAAGTTCTTCCGCGACAATAATTCGGTCGCTGTACGATTCTCGAAATTTCTTTTCTCGGCGCGCACAACCGTTTTACGAGCTCCAATAACGAATGCCTGCACGTTCAGCGTCGCGGCGTCGCTTCCGCAGTGTGTCAGGCTCCGGTTAACTAATTTATACGGAAGACAATGGCTGCTTGACCGTGGATAATTGTCGCGAAGGAGTTAACGCGAGCCTATAAAGGTGCAAAAGCTGGTCGAACGGGCGAAAGTCGTTCACGGTATATAAATAATACTGGAACTCCGTTCCGTTTGGATTCAGTGCACCTTGATCCATCGACTTGGCTGGAAACGTCTCATCATGGGACGTCTGGTTGGTAGCTTGACCTTTTAAAACTCTTCTCGTAATGAATTTTAATCTTCGACGCGAGAAATACAATTCTTGACGAATTCTTTCTCGAATAAAGTTATTATAATTTGAGTTGATTCCTCCAAATCCTTCCCGAACTTCTGCTAACTTTTCTGTCGTACTCTTTTCACGGGTAGCAAAGCGTCGTCGTCGTCGCGATCCTGTGCCTGTCGATAGCTCTGACGTGTTCGGCCACTCGAAAAGAGGATCTGGAAAGGGCCGCGGAGTTGGCGGTGGAGAAGGCAGCCGAAAGGGCCGCTGAAAGGGCAGTGGAGAAAGCCCTGGAGAGCGGGAACACTACCACGGAGTCGAAAACCGTGAGAGACTCCCACACGAGCATCAGGAAGACACCGTACTACGAGGAATCCACTGCCTCTGAAGAATTCAGAAGCAAGAACGAGTCTCTTCGACACTCCTGCGAGGAAGGCAAAGAGGACACGCGGGATGACATCGAAGACTGGGGGAAGTTCTCGAGGAGACTCAAATCCAGTCCTTTCGAGGGCTGGTCCAGCAGGATGGACTGGAAAAGATTCCCCAGAAGCGAATGGGCTCCCGAGGCCTCTCCGTGGGAGAAGCCCAAAGTGATAACGATAGAGAAGAAGGTTCCGGTGCCAGTTACCGTCGAGAAGAAGGTACCCTATCCCCTGTACAAACCCGTCCCTTACGAGGTGAAGGTCCCGGTGCCCCAACCGTACACGGTGGAGAAGAAGGTACCGTTTCCCGTGAAGGTGTTCGTGAACGTACCGGTCGAGGTGCCGGAGCCCTACATCGTGGAGAAGAAAGTGCCGTACGAGGTGAAGGTCGATCGACCGGTACCATACAAAGTCGAGGTTCCTGTCCCGCAACCGTACACCGTCGAGAAAAAGATACCGGTGGAGGTGAAGGTGGCGGTACCGCAGCCATACCTGGTCGATAAGGCAGCACCCTACGAGGTGAAGGTGCCCGTTAAAGTCCCGGAACCCTACGAGGTGGAAAAGAAGGTGCCTGTGCCGGTTAAGGTCCTCATTGATCGACCTTATCCAGTGCCAGTACCCAAACCGTACCCCGTGTTCGTCACCAAACCTTATCCAGTGCACGTGGCCAAACCTTATCCCGTCAAGGTTAAGGTGCCGGTCGATGCACCTTACCCGGTGCCCGTAGAAAGCCCCATACCCGTTCCAGTCAAAGTCCCATCCCCCCAACCCTACGTCGTGGAGAAACCTGTACAGGTGGAAGTGAAGAAACCCTACGCCGTGCCGGTCAAAGTGCCGGTGGACAGGCCCTACGAGGTGTACGTGTCGAAACCGGTACCCGTCCCGGTGGAGAAACCTTTTCCCTATTGGGTACAGGTGCCGGTATCGGTGAATTCTGACTGGAACGGGGGCGGAGGTCACGGGTTCAACGACAGAGACGGCTCCGCCGGGAAAGAAAAGCGATCGGGAGCCGGTGACGGATTTACGAGGCCCGGTAGACCTCGCAGAAGGTTCCGTCACTGAGTCTTCTTGCATCGACAGAGACAATTTTGGATTGTGTTTACAGTTTTTTTTATTTATTTTTAACAACGTGGAAGGTTTAAGATTTTTTTTTGTGACACTCCGGCGCGGTTTCGTAGAGTAGTGGAGAACAGGAGTTGCAAGAGTCTTGATAATGAAATTTCTGAAATTTTTTTTTCAGAGTGAAATAGTTTGATAATTGAATATTATTTGATTATTTTTGTACCCTCGTAGAAATTCTATGCTCCATTATTCAGCATAGATCACGAACTTTGAACTACTTTTGTTACCTAATAATCGTAAGCATAGTGTTAGTTACTTGAAACAAGAACGATTTGGTATAACGATCGAATTAATTTAACGATCAGACTTATTTTACTTTCTCTTGCTCCTGTTAATGTACAAGATGAACTTGATAATGATGTATTATTTAGTTTCATCGAGCGAACACGATATATTTCCACAGAAATGTTCCTTCATGTTAAAGACTTCTCTTTTGCATTCTTCCTGAAGCACATTACTTATCAACGTTCGGAATGCTAAATATTAGTTAAGCCTCATATTTTTAATTTAGAAGAGTACGAATAATCAGCATTACTTTCGTTTTAGTTATTCATAGTTTTATGGTAAATATAAATTCTGTTTTCTCTTATTTCTGCTATATCTTATTATTTGACGTACATGTTAGATTATAATTTTCTATATTCTATTTAGTTACTGATTTTCTTCTCTAATGTTATTTCTTTGGATACAGTGTCTTCGCTCGATAGATCAAACAGTACGCACAATTTTCTTTAATCGCTTTAACTTTCTAAACGCGTATTCGAAATCTTCGCGATGTGTCTCGTAGCCTCATGATCAAGTCTCATCTATAATTCTATCAATTTATTCACACTGTGAAAATTGCTAAATTGTATCGTATAGATCGAAATATTACAGTAATATTGCAACAGAAACTACACAGAAAGTCGATTGCATAAATGTTAACATCAGAGTTACTATTTTGCAATCTAATCCTAAGTATGCCTCTAGAAGGTTGTATCTATGAAAATTCTTACGAACAGAAATAGATGTTTTCTATTCGATGGAAATAAAAATGTAGGGTCGTACAGGAGCGTATGTTTTCAACCTGTCTGGAATGTCCTTCGTATTTATTAACTCCCGCATGGTAATTAACCGTTCGAGCGACTATCGCGTGGATTTCTCACGAGCTTGTATGCATAAACCTTTGATCGGCCTTTTTTCTCGAGAAATTCTTCGCAAGGAAGTGCTCTGCCGCATCACATTACCATCGCGATCGCGAATTCTTCACGCGTTCCGTTGCGTACACGATGGAATACGAAATGCTGCGGTAAAATCGAGCAAACTTTGGCTCTTGCCTTTCGCTGATCGTGAGAGGAGCAACGAGTCTCGCGGAAAAGAGATTATCCATCGATCACGTATCGTAAACACTCGTTTAATTGCATTCATAACAGCCAGATACTCTTCTTCCGGTCACTGGCGCGTCCAGCAGGGGGGTGAAAGGATTTTTAATTATTCGAAATTTATTATGGTCGTAAATTTTTCACGTTACAAAAGATTGTAATAGTTGCAGATATTAGGATGTAACAATTATATCATTTCCGCTACTCTGTTTCCCTATAAATAAAAATCTTTCAATAAATCCAACTATACCCCGATGCCTTAATATTTTTAAAAAGTAAATATTAAATACAAAGTTTTGTAAAGTAATCGGTATTGGAGGTGCTGTTTCCGATCATACGCACTGATCCTAATGCTGGATTCCTACAACGCGGGTTGGCTTCGTACGGATATGACTTGTTCACAATTTTAGAGGCTCGGAATTTCTATCCTTTTTTTTATCCTGACATTCCTTGATTCAATAATTTATGGAACTTGCACGTTTTAATTGAAACTCGATGGTCTTGAAGTTTCTAGTTTCCTCTAAATAGCAATTGAAGTATCGGAAAGTCACGGGAACGTTGGAGTTTGACAGGATGATTGCCACTAAATACGCTCTCACCGTTGATAATACTGCTTTCCCACGTTCGATACTAGTAATAAATTTCTTCTGTAATAGTGGTCGAAACGAAACGCTGGATTCTTGACAGGAATTCCAATCTTTACAAAGCAATCAGCTAGAGCAGTTTCACTTGATTTACTGAGCTCAGGTGAATTCCTCGGTCTCTTCCGCTGCTACACTTTCATAATCGGGAGCCTAATTTAAACTAAACTTGCGATTCAATCTCGTAAATACGCGGTTCTTGATCGTGGAGCTTTTTATGAAATCCTTACTATATCCATGATTACGTATAACGCGTGTTAAATCATGCTTGTTCGATTACTCGCAACCACATTTCCGCCTTTTCGATACTTGTTGCGCTTAAAAAGCGACATAACCCTCGAATAGGAGAGTGGGAAGTTTGTCAAACTATCACTTTATTAAATTTTAATTAGAAACTAGCAACGTTGACTAAGCGACTGACAGTTTTGTGTCTATTATTGTTATTCTTTTAGAATTCTCATATTCCTCGAAATAAATTTAGCAACAAAACTGTCCTGATAAAACAAAATTGACATGGTTCGGGCACGGTTAGTACCCGAAGTTGGCATAATTTCTCTCATACGTAAACGATTACAATTCGGTTCAACGAGTTGGCATCGTGGACAATTTAATTCTCCACGGGGCTATTATTAAATAAACATTTTCCACGATTGGAACGTGTTTCGCGCACGCGGAAACGCGACTCGAAGCAAACGCGTTATTAACGATCGTCGACGCGTAGCGATAGATCTACAAGGATCTACTCGATCGATCTCGAGTCTCGCGTGGATTTCATTCGTAGCTACCAACACGTCTGATTGTATATCCAGCTGGGCCCCCCACCTGCTAGGTTCTCCCTCTCTGGTCGGTTTTCATTTTCTGCTACTCTCCCACCAGGATCTCTTCCTTCCTCTAGCTCTCTTCGTCCGACCGAACGACCTCGTCGCAGACGAGAGAACTCGGCCCCACGGGACTGGAAACGTCGCAGCCGCGCACGCGTCTTTCCGTGGGGACCGGATACGGAGGGGGCCCAGTAGTCCCGCCGAGAAACTTTGAAATATGGAAGGAGCCGGAGCAAGAGAGAGAGGAATCCCGAGCCCCCTGTACGGAGCCCCTGGCTGGTCAGAGCGGAAAGGTTTGGGGAGCTGCGAATACAAATTCACGAAACCCCAGTGGCGTAAGACTCGTGACGTTTTCGGTTCGATCCAAACGTTTGGCACGATTCCAAATTAGCGATCCATACCAATACGATCCACGAGATGCAACGAGTGTGGCGTCTGTATCCTATTCTGGTGACTTCTTTATCAAACTTTGGTGCATCTCTTAAGGTTAACCCATTTGTACCATTAGTACAAATCACTGGAATAATTGTATTTGGGTTCGATAAAAATAAATTGGTGATTCCTTTCCAGTTGCAATTCATCATAGTATTAAATTTTATGATGACTCTATACGATTTGTCACACTAAGGCGACCTTGCAGATTTATTGTAAAATATGGTATTGCGATGGATCTGTTAGCATGAAATTCAGATCCACGGACATAGATCTTCCCCATGACACGTTCATTTTCCTTTCTACGGCGTCATTCTGACCTCGCATGTTGGTTTTTAGCCTTTTACGGTTAAACCACACGATCAATCACAGTCATGGCGTTGCGTCGCACTTACGTTATCCAATTTTGTTAAGGTGCGGTTGATAGATCAATTAGGCTATCGCGCTTGGTTCACGGTACACCAGAAATACGAAGTGGTCGAAAGTCACGAGCAAATTTGCACTATAATAACACTTTTACTTTCCTGTTTACTACTTGATAGTAAATGGTAAGAAGTATTAATAAGTAATAATCTTGTTTTTATGTTGCATCGATTCGAACTAACAGTGAGTGAAAGTTTCGTTTCATTTCAGCCTGCAGAATCATCCCCTCAAGGGATAACGATTAATAACCAATTATAGTGGACATGTTTATTAGAGCTATTAAAATGAAATCGTATTGCACGAAGTACCTTACTCGATAGGCAATTTACGATACAATTTGAATTTCATTTCCGTAATCTCTAACTCGATAATTATACGAAAGTTCATTTTGAAGAGAAGCGTTGGAAAATTTAAACTTCCGTCAGCCATATTAATTTTCCCCGTTTAACGCTCGTCCTCGAGGCCCTAACTTTCTTATTTTTAGCCACTTTTTCGCGTTTCTGATGCACCGCGCGGACGCCTTTTCCGCGGCGAGCGTTCCTTTCACCCGGGAACAGGATTCAGGCCTACGCCAGTGCGCTCGGTTATGGAACCAGCGTCGCGGCCACCTAGGATTTAGAAAAATTCTATAACGTCGCGCGCGTCGAACGGGCGACCGCTCGCGCGCCAGACGCGCGTGTTTCACTTTTCCGCGGAACTTACACGCAAGGGGGGCTCGCTCGCTCGCGATGCGCGTCGGGGGAAAGCGGACTATAAAGACGGTGGAGTCTTGGGGGGAAGTATCCAGTAAAGTCTGGACTTCGACCAGTTATCGAAGTGCCTCCGAGACATGAAAATTTTGGTGAGTACCCGGAACGCCTATCCTCCGTAGACCGAGAACTCTGTACGACGTAGAAATTCCGAACTACTCTATTTCTCTACTTAATATTCTGATTTCTCGACGTTTGCCTATCCAGAACAGTCAAAGTTATTGCCGTTGTTTCGTACGAAAGAACTTCGAGCTTGTTTTCCCCAACCGACCCTACTGATTGCAGCTGCTGACGATATTTCTGGGCCTGCTGGCCACGGGGATCAGCGAGGAGGAGAAGAAAAAGGACGCCGAGCCTCAGGAATCCAACGTAGAGAAGAAACAAGACAAACGGGGACTCAGTCATCTCGAAGGTGGCTACGATGGCGGCGACTACGGCGGAGGACACGAGCTATCCGGAGGAGACGGTGGCGGTTACTCGTCCGGTTATGGCGGCGGATACTCTGATTACGGGGGTGGTTACGGAGGCGGTGGCGGCGGCGGCTACGACGAAGGTAGCAAAGTAAAAGAGATCACGATCGTGAAGAGCGTCAAGGTCCCGTACCCGGTCGAGAAGAAGGTCCACTACCCCGTGGAGAAGCAAGTACTGTACCCCGTTAAGGTCCCGGTACCTCAGCCCTACCCTGTCGAGAAGAAGGTACCGGTCCCGGTGAAGGTTGTCGTCAAAGTTCCCGTGCACATACCCCAGCCCTATCCGGTGGAGAAGAAAGTGCCGTATCCGGTCCAGGTTCCGGTAGAGAGGCCGGTGCCCTACAAGGTCTACATCCCTCAGCCCTATCCGGTGGAGAAGAACGTCCCTTACCCGGTCAAGGTACCGGTACCGCAGCCGTACCCGGTCGAGAAGCCTGTCCCGTACCCGGTGAAGGTCGTCGAACACGTGCCGCAACCGTTCCCGGTCGACAAACCGGTGCCCTATCCGGTGAACGTGCCCATCGAACGACCGTACCCGGTCCACGTACCCAAACCATATCCGGTCCCCGTCGAGAAGCATGTTCCAGTGCCAGTCGTGAAGCCGGTACCCTACCCGGTCAAGGTTCACGTCGAGAGACCCGTAGGAGTGCCCGTCGACAAACCGGTGCCCTACGAAGTCAAGGTGCCCGTTCCTGCCCCGTACCCCGTCGAGAAGCCCGTTGCTGTACCGGTGGAGAAACCAGTGCCCTACGCGGTCAAGGTGCCCGTCGAGCGACCCGTGCCCGTCGAAGTCTCGAAGCCCGTGGCTGTGCCCGTGGCCAAACCCGTGCCCTATCCGGTTAAGGTACCGGTCGCCGTATCCGTCCACGGTTACGGCGGTGGTTCCGGCGGAGGAGGATACGGCGGAGGAGGATACGGCGGAGGAGGATACGGCGGAGGCTCCGAGGGCGACTACGAGTCCAGTTACGGAGGTCACTTCTAAAGAGCTTCCAGAGGTCGTCAGCCAAGCTTGACGGCGATCTGATTGTGCCGCGCGTCGCGTTGCTTTTCCATCCCCGAGGGTTCGACGACGCGACCAAGGGGGATGTATATTTATTGCATAATCGGTCCTTTCAGAACATATCGCTGGATCGAGAACCGGCCGTAGGAAATTCTTTGTACAGCTGGGGGGAGGGGGGCGGCAGTTATTTAGCACGGCCGGTTCTTCTGTCAGCGAGTTAGACGAGGCGGAGTTGAGCAAATTTTATTCGCGAAGAATCCCATACGTTGCTCGCGAATATAATTTGCTCGGCTCTATTAGACGGTAGAGTTTCGATATACCTTTTTGATACCTGAGTACCTAAGAATACACATTTGTATACACGATGCATCGTACAAAGATTCTGTATTGTTCGGCGATCGTGAGCGACTCGATCGTCGGTGGCGCGACGAACGCCTCTGTACCGTGTCTTTCGCTTCTTTCTAATAAAACCAAAGAGCAAAATCGAGGATTTGTCAGTACCTTGGTCTCCCCGACGCGTCGATCCTGTTTCATTATCGTAGCTTTGCGAGCATTTTCACCGATTTGCTGGTTTCCGGAATCGTATCAAGGCCGCGATCGTGAGTTTTTCGAGAGTTTCGTAACGTCGAATTGCGCCGACGAACGCGGAACACGACGATAACATCTTCGATTACACTTTCCACGATGCGCGTAACGCAACGTTCCGTCCGTAACGACGATGTTTCCCGGAAAAGTTGGAAAGCAACGCAAGCCCGTGAACGATTGTTTCGCCCCGCGAATCCGCTAACGCGGAAGCGGCCTGGCGTAATTAGCGCAACAAAAAAACTGACCGGCAATTAGTTGGTCAGAGTCGAAGAAAGGAAAACTTTCATCCCACCCGTCGTAGATAACGAACGAATCGACGATCGCGTAACGCTTCCGATTCGATGGAATCGCGTTACCTGATACATTTGACGATCGATCTTAAACGTTCGCACGTGTGCCTCCATCGTGCACAGAGAAAGCTTCTTTCTCTCGGGATCACGGATGATCCAATCACGAGTAGGCGTAGAATCGGGTATATCACCGGTGAAATCGTTTGTCGTGATCGCAGCAGGTGGAGGAAATTAAATACGCTCGTCGAAGTGTGGGTCGAAGAAATTGCACACGGTAGTTGGCAATATTTTTAATTTTATTTTTCAACCTTCTTTGTCCATTGGAAATTATATAACGCGCTGGAACGTATCGTTTCACGTTGCAGCGAAATAATTCATGATTTAGGAAGTGGTGGTTACAAATATGGTGGCTAAATTGCTGATTATTAGTCTAGCTTATTCGAACGGTGTGGAACCGCATGTAATGGCGTTCTTTAAAAGTTGTTGATGAGTTTAAATCCATGGAAGAATTTTGTAAAACCTCATTGCTCTTTTATCAACCTTTAAAGTCCGGGAGATTGTTTCGCCGTGCTTTGTATTTATCTTCGAACAAAGACGGTGTTTCACCCGGCAAATGTCACGCTTTCGGTGAACTTTAGAATCTTCTTTCATGGAAGAATAGAAAACAGCGAAGTATTACTCACCGTATATACGGGATGTTCGCTGGAACGTGGTACTTGGAGCCGGGGTCAAAGTCGTCCTCCGACCTCAAAACGGGTGGCTTGATCCCGGCGTATTGCTCCATGAGACGATGCCAATGGCAATTATAGTCTTCCCTGGTGATGTAACCGCGAAAAACATCCCATCTCCATCTGTCCATCGCGATGCTGAAAGGCAGCATCACCAGAGTGTCCATCGCCAGGGAAAACAGGTAGTTAACATCCGCCGTCGATTCGTCGATGTATTTGTTGCCCAGTCCCAGAGTCTGTAGATGATGTGGGGTCGCGATACTAAGCGCCACGGCTTGACCCACGGCTTCGTGGAAACCTGTGTCAACGCAATTGTTACTCATCGATCATTGTCGGTGACAAAATTTGCGTGATTAAATTCCGCGTTGGTGAAAGTTGTAATTTTTGCGAATAAACGTGAGGTCGTTTGATATTCAAAGTGTATTCGCAGAGGGAAGTATAGTACTTTCTCACTTTGTCTTAAATTAAAGATGGAGACTTTAATGTCTCGGGGTTCACTTGATCATAGTAATAAACTTATTTTCACCGTTTCTAATATTGTTATATTTTTATTTTTCAGACGCTGTAATCATTGGGGAAAGTGGCTGGCAATTAATCGGATCGATTCTTGGTCTATCGGATTTACGAAACCAACGTTTGAACTATCTTTTCGCCACAGGGCCGAACGAGAACGTAACACTAATGCTGCTACGAAACGAAATCGATCAGGATACAGTCTAAACTTTTACAGGTCCGTGACAGCTTGATTCATAAGTCAGATAATTGGTCTGCCTTTCAAATTGATTGCGAGCGAGTTTAGCAGGCAGTTGCATATTCATGTCTACAAAAGGAATGTTATTCTACGCCTGGAGTCGAATACGTACTGAAGAACTGGAAAGATTATCGCTGAATAGGATTCAGATTCATCGACCAGATCTTATAGAGCGATTATTTTATCATTGGTAAGGGTTTTATATTGTGCGATATAAATTAATTAATTTATATTTTACGAGAGAAAATACAGATTTCTCTCGTTTCTTCATTAGTCCTTACAGTTTACTGCTTCGATCGACACGTATTATTTAACGATCCAAATATAAAAATTTTTGTAACTCGCACCGATACGCGAAATCATCAACTTGGAACCGTAGTCATTATCGTTCCTTTCTCTTTCTTCTATTTCGTAACTTTAAAATCACACAACTTTTGACAATGTGCGGTGGAAAAAACTTACAAACACGCGGAAACGTACACATAAATACGCGTGAATTATGTCGGAGTTATTTTATAAAATTTTGTAAGTTCTATTCAAGTTTCATTAACGTTCTACCTTGGGAATTAACATTTTCACCCTCTCGTGAAATCAGATCGATCTAATCTTTGTTTATGTTCCCATCAAAAACCGAAACATAGTTATTTCTAAGTATTCCAACAAAATTTACAATTATTTCAACCTAGATAACCAACGATCGTTCATGTATTTTAGTTATCGACAAGGAGTGAAATTATTTTATGAGATTGTTAAAAATTTGTACATCCACAGTTCCATTTTTCGTTTCTCCTTATTGTGGAGTATCGTTACGGAGCAAAATGTCGATTTCAGGTTTTACGGGGTCCCGTAAATCGCGCAAGGCAAGGTCGGAGGCATCGATGGAGATTTGTTTTCATAGCGCGATTCTAACGGGGCGAACGACCGGCCGTCGGAGCGGTGAAAGCGCGATTATACCATAATAAAAATATTTTAACGATCTCCTGTACGGACTGTGGAGAGTACTCGCACATCCACTCGGACAACGCGCGCTCATGCTCGCGCAAATCCACGTTGACCGTATCGCGCTCGCTCTCGCTTTCGCGTTATTACTCGTAAAAGTCCCGACGTGGACCGCCTACCGGAAGTCGAACGGGCCACTTACGTAACCAACGCGTGTCGTCCATCGATGCCATCGCTTCTTCGTTTTTTTCCGTGGCGGAATCGTAGCGACAATTTGCAATTCGATTTTTCGACGAACGCCACACGATTGCTTGCAAATACAGTGTTTCCTTCTCGAGGAAACCGTCATTGTGACTTTTTATTTCGCTTGTGCTCTATTTACGGACGATCGTTGGTCTATCGATTTGAGGTAAACGACGTTGAAGAACTTAGTATACTAAACATCGAAGTTCGATTGATTTCATTTACGCAACTGTAAATGAAACTATCTAGAACGTATACAAATTGGTTAGCATCGTTCACGATTGCAGCCATTGAGCATATATTTAAACATCGCATTCGTTATTTTCAGTTTAATTTCCCTCTTGGTGACCTCAACTTAACGCAAGCTAACTATTTTTGTATTTAATGTTACTTCCAAAGGTTCTCCAAAACGATGGTACCAAGTAGCTCTGTTATTTTGTGAAATTGTGTAAATTTATCGACACGAATCTTGTGTTTTTTTAATTTTTAGAGACACAGCAAACTCAGAATATTGGTATGTACTTTTTTATATTTTTAACTTAGTGACTTTTTACTACGAAGCTGAAACAAATTAATTCCTAATAGTTCTAAACAAAATGATCATCTTTTAGAAAATTTCATGAATCTGGTCCAGCAGTTAACGCGTTGAAGAACGTATGGTAGTAAGGAAAACGAAAATGTGCGTTTGAACGAGAAATAGTATTCGATTCGCATACCTGGATTGGCACCGTCCCTGAATTCGCGAGGAAGTCCGCTGTATCGCAAGAAATACTGAATGTGTGCCATCTCGTGGTGCACCGTGATCAAGTCCTTCATGGTGACCTTGGTACACATCTTGATTCTGCTCGCGCGGCACAAACCAATTAAGACGAAGATCAGAAAAACCGATTACCTCTCGATTGTTCGCGAACAGTTTAACGAGAGGAATTCCATTGAATTACCTGTAATCCAAGCGATTGCAAAAGTCCCATGCGGATGCTTGGCAAATCAGAGGCCGGTCCCCGGGGTCGGCGATTATGCTACCGCTCCAGAATTCTGGTGGCATGGCGCTTAGGTTCAAGGACAAGAAAAATTCCTCCGCGATACGGAACATCTCTATCGGCGTGTAACCCTAAGAAAAGGTAATGAAAAGAATAATTCTAATATACTGTGCACGTTTTCAATTCTACAAGACGACGGAATTTTTGGAGACCTACGACGGTATATTAAATAAATAATTCTCTGTTAGTAGTCGTCCATTTCAGCGTCAAATGCTTCGCAAACGTTTAAAACGTTAAAAAGGAAATTTACCGGATAAGAAAGATAGTTCGAACAGATCGACTTTCGAGTTGTCATTTCTGTGATTTAATATCCTCGAGAGATCAAAGTTCCGCAACGCCCGCAATAAATTTCGCTCACAATGGACAATGAAGAGAAAGAAAAATATCGCGTTGGAAATAGGCGAGCGAAACACTCCAGAATTTCTCGTGTCTTCGCTTACTTCACCGTTACTTTCGAATAATAACTTAACATAACGCGTTACTTTCGATTCCATTTGGAAAACAATAGGTCCATCGCGCTGAATTCATTACGCTATCGAAGTTAATTCCCTTGAAAAGAATTGTGTAACGTTTTACCATGGCTTGCATTTCCTGAGTGACGTCCAGGTAAGTTTTTCCGGGGTACGGTAGCGTGATGTCGATGATGTTACTCCAAGATTGGGCCCAAATGTTTCCTATCGAGTTCAAACATCGTTAACGACCCCCTTGGAAAGAGTTAATTTCTCACGTCAAGTTTAATTTGCATCTCTAACTTCGGCTTCGTACCAAGTATGTGAGCCGGAAGGGGAGCATGAACGCCGATCTTTTCCGGCCCGTACAGGTCCCTCAATTTCCTCCTCACGTAAGCGTGTAGTTCCTCGTAGAGTGGTCGTACCATTTCCCAAACCTCTTCGATATCCTGCTGCAGATTAGGGGACTCGTATGGAAACATCCAATATTCGGCAGCGTCGGTGAAGTCTGAACGAAGAGATAATTATTTCAATTATTTTCACTAAACGTTGAGTACGTAACGTTTCGTTCCTACCGGTGGTGAATGTATCGCTCGTAACAGGTCACTACCATATGTATACATTCTTAAATCTTTGATCAATATTAACGTACAAATGGTAGCACGTGATAATGATTTCTCACAGAAAATATATTTATTTATCGAAGACCTCTGGGTAAAAAATGTTTTTGAAAATTGTAGGAAGGCTACTGTTTCTTGTCTTGGTTCACTGGGGTCTCAACGTGGTCCCGATTTAGAATATTTCAAATTCTGTAATAAAAATTATTTTCTGCTTATCACTGCACTCAGACCCGTCAACAGAGGTCTTCGATGCTAAGCTTTCGATCAAAGGGAAACGCGAACCCTAACGAACGTTTAAGCTTTCTATCATGACCTACTCGATTTTCCATCATCTTTTAACCTACTATTCAGTCTCGCAGCCTCGTTGTTCAAGGTAACAAGCTGCTGATAAAGGTCTTTGATCCTCATTCCACTGCGTCTCCTCCACTCCGTCCAAACGTACTGTAACTCGTCCCAGTTCCTGCTTCTAGCCATGATCTGCGATATATCTGCAAAAGGAATATCATTTCTGAACGAACGAGACCAATTTCTGCCGATCGAGGACCGGTCAACAGTTTCACTCGGGACGGGACACACGCTCGAGCTGCTTTCACGATAATCGCGCGATCAATTTGTCTCAGATGGTTTCTCGCGACACGCGTGTGATCTAAGCTCGAATGGAAAGCGAGAGTTACCGCAGCGATTACGGCTGCGTCGATCGCTCTAAATTGACCGCGCTAAACGACTGGAAGCGTTTCTTGTTTCAATATCGACGTCTCCCGAGAGGAAGGCCCCAGTCTCGCGTCCTCTTTTTCCTTCCTCGGTTCATTACGTTCGAAGCAATGAAATCGCGTTACGTGGTCGTCCTTCTGTCGGCGACGGTCCGTTAAAGATACTCTTCATGGACGCGGGAAACGCGTTTTCCAGCTGGGAAATTCTGGTCGAAAGGGTCTGTTCAATTTTGGAGGTAAACAAAATTCTTTTCCTTTTTTGCGGTATATTTTTGCTTAATTTATGAATTGATATTTTGCAAACTCATCGTAATTCGAAACGCCCCTTTATCCATTGAATCAGAATCCATTCGATATCTGCAAAAGTTTCGTTCGTCTCTTACAGAAGTTACAAACTGTTTTGTTTTAAATCCCGTACAATCTTGAGTTTTCGATCTTGGATTTAATTTAAAAGGATTTGAAATGACTCTATACTAAGTAATAAAACGTCGACATGAAATATTTTAGAGACGCATTAGAAGCTCGGGAAGTCATCGTTGGGTTAAGAGACCGATTACGCGTTTCTCGATGGCAATGTGTTACGCGTTGGCGTTGTTACAGATGAGATCTGTGGCGAGCAAACGAACCATAAACTGAACATGACTGTTCGAATGATCATAAACTTCCGTATTGCCGCGGCGGAGCATGGTCTTTCGGCGTTGATTACGCTCGTGCGGTTTACGATCGTCGTTTAGGCGTTCGAAAAGCACCGCGTTCGACTGCGTAATGGCGACGTAGTCGGTTAGTTTCTGATTTGTTCGAGCATTCGCCGGTGATTAGCGTCCGAGGAGGAATTTTACTTGGAACTGATACGGCGTAGGACTTAACTTTCGAACCAACATCGCGTTGTTGACCAAATTAAAGAACGGAGATATCTAAGGTTTAAGTTAGCCCGAGAGAAACGTGTGGGAATATCAAATTTCTATTCTTCGACGTTGGTTGGTTTGGTGTCCCAAAATCCACGGTGCAATTAAAGCGGCGGCAATTTATCGCGAAACAAAAGAGAAATCAACGAAACGTGGAAAGAGGGGGGAAGGGTGTCTGGGCAGAGAGTAGCCATGGTAAACTAATTAACGATGAATTTTCATGAACGCGTACCAAACGCAGTCGGTGAAATATTCAACGGTTCGATCGCGCTTTTACGATTAGAGAGGCACTTTCTTGCGCGTAATACTTAAACGCGTTCCGTAGACAATTTCGCCGCCCGGGAACCGTGAAAATCGGTATCGCGTTTTATTTCTTGTTAAGGTGGGGACATACACGCGTTATTCATTACCTGGATACAAGCGCAGACCGCACCGGAAGGGATCGTTGTACGCGCAAATACTGGCACCGTTGTACACCGCCAGCATGTCGTTGATCACACGATTATACTGAAAAATAAAACGATCGGTCGACGTTACCGCGAACGTTTTCTCGCCGAGCAAAAAAATGATCGCGGCTCGTTGTTTCCTGCACCCTCGTTTTCTTTTTCTTTCTTTCGTACGGTTTCCGTAAGCATTTGTTGCACTCTCGCTTATTACGTGTAGGAAGGAAATCTATTCTCGAACGTTTACTTCCTAGTTTGTTTCACCCGTTCGGATATTCGAAACAAATCAGTTGCGTTGAAAGCGAGACGGAAATGCCGATTTGAATAATTACTCGTTCTCGGTATCCCTTATCGATATTCTTTACCGATTTTAACCGTAGCTTAACGCGAATGATAGCTTTCCTCGAGATTCGGTTTAGATTTCTTTTCTTGATCCAAGCGTCGTTCGCTTTCTGATTTTTCTGCGTTAATTGAATTCTGTAGGAGCAATTTTCTCGTACAGTTGCATCGATTACATTTATTTTGCTTACGGTACCGTCGACGAGAGAGAGGAAAATGTGTACCATTTTCAATTTTATACGATCAAACGTTTACCGAACAAGGGTAGCAAAACGAAACAGAAACACGAAATGATTTCTGAAGCTTACTCTGTCTAGCTGATCCGGTGGGAGGGCCGATGGTCCGACCACGGCCAAATACCTGAGGCGACGCTCGGTCGTAGGATCTCTGATATTGTTCTTATCGATCTTCGATATCAAGAACCAGGCCTGGTTCTGAAAATCCGCGTATATTCGTTGCGCTTCCAACTATAATCAAACATGGAATCATTTAGGGAGCTTAAAAAAATTATTTAAAAATAAAACAGTGGCGTATCGCACAGACCAGAAAGAGATTTGCCTCGATCTACTTACTGGATAGTTAAAACAGTGATTTCGTTGCGTACAGGTTGGACATTCTATGAATGACAAGAACATAGCAATCGCTGTTCGAGCGGAACTGGTTCGAAGCGCAAATCACCGAGAAACTAGTTTACCGTTAGAGATAAACACCTGCTATCTCCACCCTTTCTTAGATTACCGATAAAAGACCCGTTGGGAAAAAAGGAAAACCAGCATACTCGACGACGAGAAATTCTCCTTTTTAATCAAAGGGTGACGTAGAAGAGGAAACAAAAGTCGAACACTTTTTCAATTCACCTCGAGGCAACGGTAGTTTGCGAACGCAAAATTCTCGTAATTGGCAGTCAGAGATTCGCAAAGGGAACGAAAAGAAGGGGGCCACCGGTGACCGACGATTGTCATTAGCATCACGCGAGCTCGTGACAGCGGATTTCGCGTCGAAGGCTGCGGATTTCTGTTCCCGTCGTTCGGTCGGCTGGATGACGGCGTCGTTGCGAAACCGTTCGAGACTTCGTCACAATGGCTGGGAACCGTTCCCGCGGAGGTGTTCGGCCTCTCGACGGACAATAAAGGACGCCCCGCGCTCCGGTGAAATCCCCGTGCACGCGAAAACAGCAGGTTCTCCGCGTCCTGATGGAAGCGCGACGACGTTCGACGGTCTCTCACGGGCCGATTCGTAGAGGAGGTCGAGGTCTTCTACGGCAGTTCCGTCGAGATACCGTCCAATGATCGCTGCACGTAAACGTGGATCATCGATTCTCAACGGGGGAGGCATAAACAATCGACAAAATTTGAATGCTTCGACTGCGACGAAGCTGTAAGCTTGAAACACACGTCCGTTGGAACGACATCCTTTCGTACGTTTTCTTCGTCTTGAATTGGAAAAATGAGGAAAAACTAACGACTCGAATACAGCCGAAATTGACACAGTCAGTTTAACTGTACTTTAAAGTACCGTTCGTATAATTGAGAAATGAAAGCAGAACGATAAGAGAGCATCTGTGGGCCCGTTTTTTCGGCTATCGAAATCCATGCGGGCATTTCGGACACGAGTTCACCTCGAATCGCTACTGTGTACACCGCTACCCGGTGTTACAGGAGTTTCGAAAGTGTCGATTAAGAGTATAATATCGAACGCTAAACATGCGATTTTTTATCAATCAGAATGAAGAGCAGAACAAGGGCAGAACAGAAATTACGATGTTATTGTTACCGTGTTGATATCTAACGTGACAAGGAACTTTTACACGAGTAATTTAAGATATAATTATTGTAATTGAAGATTTACCGCTTGTAGCTGCGTGTACTCGTTGACGTCCGTTTCGTACGTCCACTGTCCTGCAACGTTGGCGCTGCATCTTTCGGTGCCAAGGAAATCCAGTCTCGCCAAAATATCTTGCAACTCCGTATCCGTAGGAGGAAATCGTCTACCGAAATTGTCTCGTGAATCGTCCCTCAGCGAGGGTAAATCCAGCTGACCGGAAACGAGGGAGAACAGAGCGAGGAAGACCCAAGTGGGCATGATCTGCAAATAAATTACTGTTACTAAAATTGCTTCTTAACCCTCTTCAACCAAAAGTCGTCGATTATATCGAAGACAGTGGTTCGAAGAGGAGCCATTTTTATCATTCGGATTGTTTAACGATCCAGCAATCGAATAGACAAGGAAAAAAGATACGTGTCCACAACAATCATTATTTTTGAGAACCACTCCCGTTGAGTTCGCTTTTTCTTGTAAAGTCGCTCGCGTAGTGGAGCAGGTAATGGAAGAAGCCGCGTACAATTTAAAGTAACGAGAACACCGGCCAATTTAACTGTGGACTATTATGCTACCGTAAGAAATTATATTGTTTTCATAAATCATGCCACAACGGCGTCACGAGCGGACCATTTACATGCAATTCATTTGTTGACTTCACGGTCACGTGTTACGTCTTCGCGTTACGTATTTCCTCCCGGCATGAAAGACTACTCGCTCGCGCCAGTAGGTCATCCGCGATCGCATCGAGATCCAGCGACCTTGAACGTTCGATGCTTAACTAGATCTGATCGTGAGACGCGAAACTAACGTGTGGGAAACTTGATTTTACGCGATGCTTGAGACAGAATTTCCGATACCATTTTGCTACAAATTTCCCAGCGGTTTTCCCTTCGGAACAATTAAAAATACGATCGTTTCACTGCTTCTTCGTACCTTTATGCGTATAATTATATTAGGGTTAAATACCAGTGTTTCGCAAAGGAACCATTTTGAGATCTACGACTGCCTTCGCAATACATAGAATATTAAAAATTCTCACGGCAGAATTAATCGTAAATTACCTGGTAAATTGATAAAGAAAGAGGTTTTCCCTTCCAACCCCTTGAAGGTTCGACTACCAGTGTTCTAAACTATCAAAAGTTGAAGTTATTTTAGGGTATCGGAATCGAGATCAACTCAGTGGTGATTACAAAGGGGGTAGTAGGGCTTCAGGGATTTAAATCCTAATTATAATTTTAAGAAATCAGCCGAAGCGTCGCCTTTACGTGTTTGTCAACCCTTTCCGCGTCTTCCAGTAGCCACTCACATTCACCACTAGAAGGAACAAAGACACAGTCATCGCACAAGGGTGTCAAATGTTTGCACCTTCCAAAAACCCCTGTACACTATTTCCCCCTGATAGGAACACACAGACATCCACCAATCCCTGAAAACTCTTTTCGCGATTTTTCATCCTCTCGAGCAGGACGTTCACCTGGAGATATCCCTTTCCCTCTGTTAGGCTGAAAAGTCACCCTCGAAAGACGTTCGTCGCGTGTGAAAGTGGGAGAGACTTACTAGTCCTCTCATCCCCCGGTACGGTGCGATTGAGCGTCGAACTGTTTGGTAGATCCTCGATAGATCGGCACGGGCGATCGCGGGTTGCGACGACACAAGGATGAAACGCGACGACGAGTAACGAGCGTTTGTTTCGTCGTGGAGTTGCTAAAAGCCTCGTGGCCGATGGCAAGTGTACATTTATCCCTGCGTGGCGGTTCGAACGCGACCACGGAGAGGTCAACCATAGCGAGAGGTGGGGATCCGTGCACACCTCGGTGTCGTCGTCGCTCCCAAGACGCCTCTGAAGTCGCGTGGGGGGCTGGAAACGCCGGGAAAATGGAGGGAAAAGGCGCGAACTCTAACCCAGAGACACTTAATTTTGGACCAACTTGTTATAGTCGAAACTCGCGTAGAGCTATCTAAAAATATAAATTTTTTAACGATCGTGGAGTCTAAAAGAATTATCGATTACCAAGGACTGTTAAAGTCTATCCTCGTGGAAGTAAGAAATAAATTAGTAACGAAGAGAGTACGCAAAAGAGACAAAATGGGTCACGGAAAAGGAAACAGAATCGAGGACCAACTTGCCAATTGCGAAAGCCCAGAAGCTCTCACGTTGACGAGCCTCGTCATGCTTGTCAAGCCCCTCTCAATGAGCCTCATTGTCTACGCGACAACCACGCGCCTCCTTTGCATCTAGTAATAGTTGAAATATTTAATTCGCGACTCCTCTTCGAGGTCTACGAAAGTTACCAAAATAATTTATCGCCTCGAAAAGTGAATCGTGAGATTAAACGATAGAGACTTGTCTGGTTTGTTTAAAAAATCGGTGAAACACATTTAGTTAATTTACTTCGGATTTTTGTGTCACAATTACACGGTGAAACGATATTGTTTTGACCGTAAAAGATAGACCTGTCGAACTCTCGAGGGACTGGGGATCTTTGGCAGGTTTAGGGAAGGACGTTTCAATCGGGGGTTCGATTTATTTGCACCGAAAGGGTTGGACGAAGCACTTCGGTCGGCTATCGATCAAAATAACGACGGACGAAAGATGAATCGAGACTCCGCGGATGATGGATCGAGGGAAATAATGCGCAGAGATAAAGTTTACGACAAAGTGGGGCGAAAAGCGGCGGCAAAATATTTTATGGGCGACTCAACCACACGTTATCTGTTATTCGTTTGCCTTGATACATTCGTGCTAGGTTTTGTTCGATCTGCGTATGAAACAGCGATCATTGAAATCCACGAAGGCAAAAAAAAATGACTCGCATGATGATTCATCGACGGTTCATCTAATTGCGTAATTATCTTCCAGAGCTAATCTCATCGACGCCGCTTCCTGCTTCGCCCGGCTACTTGCCTATCCTGAGAATTCAAGCGCCATTGTGTCACCGTCGTATCAGTCTTTAATTCAAATCGTGATTCATAATTTTGCAAGTTTTAATGACGTGGGAAGCCGTCGGGGTAAAATTACAGGTCCGTCCACGGCGTTGATTGTCGTCTTCGAGGGGAAGCTTTCGAGGCGATTAATCGTCATCCTCCGTTGTATGTGGTGTCCTTTAACCGAACACCATGATTCATACTTTAGTAATTTTTTACATAATGGCGTGGACGTCGTGGATTCTGGCTTGTTCGTAGAAAAAATCAATACAATTTTTAAGCAATTTTTGGTCATTTTACTTTTCATTTTTCCCAACTTTTAGATGATCCATCCTATATAGTTATCGTATATTAACTTTCATAAGACATTGATCAAAGATTTATACAGCACAATGCATTCCGCTGTGATGCAGTTCGTCCGTATCGCAAACAAATCATAGCGATTAGATTACATTATTTTCACAAGATCATCGAGCACTAGCAGTAAAAATACACGTTTTGAATTTTCTTACCGGTTATCCCAACATCGACCGTTATGGACCTTTCGATCATTCCGTCAGTTTATCGTCTCCCGCGTCAATTATACAATTTTCCAACGTTCGAAAACAACTAGCCGTGGGAAACAATGCTAGGCGAAATCATCGATCAATATTCACCGCGTTGAAGTCTCGTCCAAGGCGATCGTCGGTGCGGCCACCGGTTTGCGCTCGTTTTCATTGCGGTAGAGATCGTGAAACGCGTCCACGCGTGATGCATAACGGTGACTAAACTCGGCTCATTCATCGACATGAAAATCATAAACAACCGCGCCTTGCTACGAACGAGAATAGTCTCACGATGATCTCTCGAGGAGCGCGTATACGCGGTTAAGGTGTATCGTCTAGGCCAGATCGCCAGGCCTTGAGTCGATACGGCGAAGCTTTTACCGCGTGCACGCGTTTTTTAAACGATGTATTCCACATAACGAGAATCATTCAGGTTTGCGTAACGTCGGATTCTTTCGTATTCTGCTCGGAGTGCCTTTATACGCGCGATGCCCAGGGAGAAATGGCTTTTCGAATCGCGACGGATCCGCGGAAACGAGTTTTAAAAACGGTCCGTCGTAAATAGCGTGGACGGAGCTATTTTAAATTTCGCGATCCCGTCTACAATTACCGTCGCCGTCTCGACAAAATTGAATTAACTCCGAGAAGGACGGAACGAATTCAGGTTTCAATGCCGCGCGTGTAAAAACCAGAAGCTGCTCGTGTACGCAATCGTGGCAGGTGGTTTTAGTTTTGAAAGCGCGCCCCGTGTTCTCCCAGCGAGCCGCTTCGACAATGCTAATCTCATCGGGAGATAATGGGTGCACCGGTCCCACGTACTGGCCGCAATTCTGGGTTCAAGTACGCGAACGTTTACGCGGCTCAGCCGTGCGTTTCTTCAGCCTTCTTCACCAGCCGCTAACAACTCTTCGCGAGTATTGCATCTCGCGAGACATTGTTTTCCTCAAAAGTATCGACCTACTTATTCGCTTGCCATCTCCATCTAAATTATATTCCGATTGCTCGAGGTGAATACTATTGACTAAAAAATACATTAAACGCGAGTACCGCGTTTTTAACAACCGGAATTACGTAAGATCCGTTGGTTAAAAATTGACTGATTCTCCTAGGACATCCGGCCCAAATTTTTGTCCCTTTGTTCCTTTGCTTCGTTCGTTGGTGTGCTCTTTTATTGATCGTGGACATACAGCGTTCTTACAATAAACATCGACCTACTTCTTTTCGGTTTTCTGCCTTTCTTTCCCGGGCTGTCTTCGCCCGTGTATTGTCGGCCATTGAGGCCAGATGATACAAAACGACACTCTGTTTACGAAGCAATTGAGCAATTACGATTTTAATGCGCTGAGAAGGAGTCGTAAGAAGTAATTTAGAGCGCGAGGCTTCTATTTTAAATACAATGCTACGTGTGTTGGAAGAGTAATGAATCGAAAGGGACTGTTTATTTCTGCGAAGGAGATTCCGTAACCGAAATAAAAAGAACGTTGAAATTGCAAATGGGTCGATGTCAAATTGAATTTATAATTTGGGGAAATTTATTTCGCTGTTCTTTCGATGGAACAAGACTGACATAATACCAGAAGAAACAAAGTGTCGAAGGTGTTTAAACGTACTTGGACGTCTGCGTGACGCACGAAAAAGATACTTCCTACAGACAAACTTCCTTCGCGCACGCACGTCGCTATGCAAATCCGCACATAGCATCGAGAGACAATCGCGATGCAATCGTAATTGCACGCCAGAAACCGGCAATCGTCGTTCTTATTATAAACCGGCCGATGAAACGTGGGAAAGCTACGATACTTGTTACCGGTATTACGCGAGCGCGTTCAAGAATTATTCAGAGTGGTCTGCAACGACAAGGTCGATTCGTTAAACGACTTTTCGTCAACTTGCCAGTCGACACGAGATTCCTCGTTGGAGGTCAGCTACGAGGAAAACGAATCGAAAAGTCGGAGATCGGTAAACGCGATATTATAATCTCGTATTTGTCGATTTGAAAATTTCAATACGTTTATTATCTTTTTACCGACACTAACAATTTCTTCAGGTTCAGACCCTTTTTGACCAAATTTAATTACCTAGGGCAGCGTTTAATGTTACATACATTAAATATATAGACTGCTGCTGGTTCATTATTCAAACGATCGATGCATCATCGGAAACCATTTTTTCTTCTTAACGCGTTGATGACTGTCACACCAGTTTTTTACGACGGCCTCGATACTTTTTCAAGTATCAATATTTCAATGAGGTAATTGTTATTTTATAGCATTTCCAGTGACAGCTATTTAAAGGTTTACAAGTAGCGGGGTTTATACAGGATGTTCGGCCACCTGGGAAAAATTGTAATGGGAGATTCTAGATGCCAAAATAGGGCGAAAATCAAGAACACCAATTTGTCGATGGAGGTTTTGTTAAAAAGTTATTAACGTTTCAAGTTCCGCCCGTACCGAATTTTTTTCTCGAAAATGCGCAGGATTTTGGGGGTATGTCTATTGACCAAAAATGAGTGTAATTGACCCCCGCAACTGAAAATAATTTTTTCAGAACGATTTGAAATTTTTTTTTTTCGTCGAAAAATTTAGGCACCTACCCCCTGTCGATTTTTCTTAAAAATTCCTTTTTCATTTTTATTAATTTTGTTTGACGCCCTACAGAAAAGTTGTCTAATACTTTGTTGTAGGTACCCATGAGCTCTACTTCAGGAAAAAGTTTCATTGAAATATATTCACAAGTGTAGGAGTTATGGCTGTTTGAAAATTCGACCATTTTTATGGGGTTTTTCTCATTTTGCGGGGTCAAGGACCAACTTTTCGAATATTTTTGCGATTTGTACATATTCTCCACCAAAATACGCGTAGTTTGCTTTTTTAAACATCAAAATCGTCCAATCCGTTCAGAAATTATGACGTTTTAAAGATTCGCATGAAAATTCGGGCAGACATTTCTGGCCAGAAATTATATTTTCGGTGAGGAATTTTTTTCTCGAAACTGGGTAGGATTTCGGGAATGTGTCTATTGACCAAAAATGATTGTAATTGACTCCCACATCCGGAAATAATTTCTTCAGAATGATTTGAAATTTTTTAATTTAATTTTTTGAAAACTTTTTAACGAAGCCTCAGTCAAGAAATTTATATTCTTGATTTTCGTTCTATTTTGACCTCTAGAATATTTTATTAAAATTTTTCCCAGGATTGGCCGAATACCCTGTATAGTGTAAACATTTTAAATTCGGGCACCAGTGACCTCCATGACGATCAACAATCGTTATGATATATAACAGGGGGTTAAGTTGCTCGGAAAAACTAATAATAGACGGATTGAAAACTAAAAGAATGATTCGTCGACAACAGGCACCAAAATGGAGAAAAAATAAAATAATAAAAAGACCGGCGTCCCGTTGTGTTGGGCATAGTGACAAATCGTATGCAGAAACGCGACTCTCAAGGCAATCTTCCTGGTTTCGTTTTCGTCGTCGTTTGAAATTTAAATGAGGAAGCAGCGCGTACCTTCGTACGCATGCTCTCCGAACATTTCGCTGTTTCTGGAGAACGTGACACATTACGGACGATCCGTAACACGATCCAGACAATTAACCGACTGGGATCTTCGTTGATGTTTGAAACAGATGCTGCACCATGACCTCGCAATCTCTTTGTTCCCTCGATGCTGAACCGTGACCTTGCAATCTCTTCGTTGTCTCCGACTTGACAAGTTTAACACTAGATTTACAGACATCGACTGCACACATTTTTATCGAAACCCTTGTACCGGAATATATCACTGTTTTAATGCATATAAAATTTGCTAACTTTGGGAACATTATTTACTGTAAACGGAAGGACGGGGCAGCAATTATCCAACGAAGGAGCTTCGAGTGATTTGCATGGGAGCAAGGTGATGCAACTCTAAGTGGGAAAAGATATATTAATTGCAAGTACGGTGTTGAAGAAGCCACGGGAACACATCTTTCCAATTCTGCGTATCGCGTAACGCTACGGTGAACACGACTTTTCGGGTCCGTACTTAAAGCGGTTTTCTCCATATTACGCAGTCATTAGCGAGATTGCGCATTGTCGCTCGTGCGTACATACGATCCACCTGAACCGCGTCGATTGAGTAACCGTTCAACCTTCTTTTTCCCTCTCTCTGTACGCGTGGAGTGCCACCGACGCTAAAGAAAATAGACGCTTATGCAAATTCGAACCGATTTTCCCTTGGATCGCCTCGAGACCTTCGTGCTCTTGCTCGAGGTCGATGGAAAGTTACGAAACTCGAGGGTCCTGATGAAAAAAGAAGAGACACTTTGTTACTTCTAATTCGACATATTATTATTATATCATCGGCGTCGAGTTGACTTGCTAAAATTCTACGAGGTCTGATTGCCAGTAATTATTAATACGGTAGAACCAATGTCGACGCCAAGGATTAAACAATCCACGATATAAATGAATGGATCTTGATCGTACAATCGCATCTTAAATTCCTCTCCGTGCTCGAGCCAGCCTCTAGTTTCATTAATAAAATGAAATACAATGTGCCGAGGTTTAAACCGTGATTAAGACATCATTATCGTCCAAGTGTTAACCGTACACGCGTAATCGAGTGTTTATGTTCGCGGCAGCATCTAACGCGGCGTGATAGCCTCCGGGATCAGCATTATCGTTGATCTAAAGTCGACGATACAGAGGCCTGTTAACGTAATTAGAATAATTATTAATTGCTGATAAGATCGTTGAGAAAAGAAGGATCGTTAGTTACAACGAACAGTTTTACGTATCCTGGCGTCGTTGCGTAACGTGTTGAACCGAGGACGCGGGTAAATGCAATTTTATTCGACATCCTCGAACATTAGACGTCTCTATGGTCGAGGATCCGTTTCTTTCTAGATTCGAAAACGTTCCTAAGACGAGTCGTTTTGCTTCTGACACTAAAAGTATAACGCAACGCCAGTTCCCCGAATACCAATTATCTAAGCTACCAATTACGAGGATGTTACCCTGGCACTGGATTATCCATGCGAGCATAGGTATAATTAGAAACTCTAGTACCCGCGAGACGTGGAATTAGCTTTTCTGAATAATCGTACGGATATGCAATTATGCTATTACTGGATGTAAGGAATATTGCTACTATCTAGGCAAATACGTGTATCATTCTTCGTTGTACAGATGCATCGCTAACAGGAAGATAGATGTACTTGCTACATACGGTTTACCAGACAACCAAATGGCCCTTCACTTAGCCGGCTAATTAATGTTCTATTGTGTGCAAACGATTACTATCTCTTGTATAATTTCACTTAAATTGCTCTATTTCGGCGATCCTCTACCGACGCAATTAGACATAGGTGTTTATTCTCTACTGATTCGAGATGAGTTACGAGGCATCTTGCCTCATTTTGGAATTATACAACTTCTAACGAGTTTGTTAAATGTATCGCAATTGCGGCTAATTAAATTCGTGGTAGAATAATTGTATGAACTTGTGTCATCGTTTCTATTATGCGTGCGTGCAGGGATCGAAATGCGTAAATGTAACGAAGGACGCTGCAGGAATAAACTTCGCACTGGGTATGGCAGTTACGGAATGAATAATAACAACTTGTTATTTACAATGTGATTTCCTTTTTTTACTCAGTAACTGTAATTAATCATATTTTTTCAACGTTCAGAGCAACGCGTGTCTTTTCGTATTTCGAAGATCTAAATTACATTTGTAATTGTTTCCACCTTACGATCTTGATTTTGGTTCTCTTTATGCAAAATTAAAATGAAAGTTAAAGCGACTTGTATATTAGCACATGAATCGTTGAAGTCAATTTTCATTCGATGAAATTAAAACAAATGGAATATTTATGTGTTGTGTGCTACTTGCCTCCGAATACGTGAAAATACGTAAATATATACAGTGCACAGAAAGTCTAGAAAATAACTTTCTTTGCGCCATGACTCGTTATCATTAACGAGAAGAAAAGATAGTTAAGTAGTAGAGAACCCATAGATTCGGCTTACTAGAAATTCGAAGTATCTGTAGCTTGTTTTATTTTACTTTATAATCTGTTTTGAAAGCAGTTCTTATTTTGATTTTCTGAGTTGTTCAAGTCCAGAATCTCAATCAGGTATCATCTATGTATCCTATCCTTAAGAAAAATAAAATTTATCATTTTGTATCGACTGTCGGTAACTTAACACTGAGATTTACCACAGTCGATACTATACCTCGTTTGTGCCGTTACCACAGACGATTATGGACAAAAGATCGAAGCAGAGACGAGGTATACGAGTAGACCTTTCTAGAAGAGAATTTTCTAGTAGAAAATGAGTAATACTACAGATGTGGAGGCTATACATATGTGTCCTGATAAATCTAAAAATTGATTTATAACAGTGTTATCAGACAAATACATTAGGTGATAGCACAGACGATGTATACGAGTAGACCTTACACCTTATGGACTTTCGTAGCCCAATCTGACTGCCATACCGACTTGAAAATTCAGGGGTGATTTTAGCACCCTCTTCTCATGGATGGTGGTCAGTTGACAAACTATTCACTGAATTAGTATTGATGAGCTGACAGCTGTAGTGTGTGCATAAATACATGTGAGTTAACTATGCAGGGATTGAAATTCATTTCTAAATCTGTTGGTAATATTACAAATAGCACGAAAATGATAATGGGGGTTCGAGACCCCATAAAAATGGGTCGAAAAGATACATTGGGTAAAAGATCCACTCGTATACCTCGTCTGACAATACTCTAGAATCTTTGATGAATCAATGAGAATCAAAACTAACCTAGCGAAGAAGCTCTATATTCATGATGACCTATGCAAGGCGGATCGCAGCCAATTTGCTAATATTATTTAGTTTTTAATTAATAATTGCATTACCCAGCTAAGAGCGATACGATTATTAATTAAACGTAAATAATATTACCCAGGTCTCACCACGAGGAGGTTGCTGCGAATGGAGACCCGAAGGGAGATAGATGGAATCCAAGTTCCATCGATCTCCCTTTTACATCCTTAGAAACTAGATTAGTCATGCCAAGTAATTATTTTGTTTAAAAAGGGATGAAGCTAAATTGTTGGAGACGCGACGCGACGCGATGCTGAACCGTGCAGCAGATCTTCGGATCGAATCAACACTACCCTTGGTAGATTGATTTCTATTTCTAGAAATCGATCTATCATTGGCAGGCGACTAGATCTTTCGGACAAACTAGACGGCCGATCACATGTTTCGTCCGACGAAACAGTGGTGACCGAAGCAAGAAACGAGAGAACGAGTCGAGAGAAACTACTTGTTAAATAATTACTTGGCATACGCAGATACACTAGAGACTTAAAATTAACGTCGAAGCTCAAGTCTAGTCAAGTTGAATCTAAAATTCGGACGATAGAAGGAAACAAAGTTCCTTGGATGTTGTACCAAGCAATTATATGGTTAAAAAGAGGGATGAAGCTAAGTCGTGGGATACGCGACGTAACGCGATGCTGAACCGTGCAGCGGATCCGAGGATCGAACCTACTGCCCTTGCTAACTCGATCTCAACAAGAAAACAGAGAACTGCAACCCCGAATCGAGGTCTCCATTTCTCCAACGCAACCCGCCGGGAGCCCGAAGGACCCGACTTAGGCTGTCTGACAAAGAGAGAGTACCTGAGACAGGGTCGACTTCCGCTGGAAGGTATGCGTTTCCGCAGAATACGGAAACTCCACACCTTCCAGCGAAGTGCCGTTTTCCCTCAATCAAGCTTACCAAGGGAAGGCGATTAGATCTTTCGGACCAGATACACGGCCGATCACATGTTTCAATCGATGAAACAGCGGTGACCGAAGCTAGGAACGAGGGAACGAGAAAACGAGAAGCTACTTATTGAATAATTGCTTGGTAAAACGCGAAAATATGTAGAATAAAGAAATCTTCGACGTTAATTTTAAGATTCGCGACGAAGCTTAAATCTAACCGACTTAGAATTAAATGTCCCTCGGCGGATGTGGCGTACTCCCTCGATGTCCCTGCGAATAATCTGAAACTAAAATTGATACCCATATTAGTGACATACAAAGGAAATTTAATAAACACCATGCAAACTAGACGAAGCGATGGAATAATTAGTCGTGCTGATGTACCTAAAAGTGAGAATCTATAAGATTCTCGATGCTAGACCTACCTAAGGAAATGTACAAAATTTACACATGTTACGAACAAAGTATTCTACCTATACTTGCGTAACGAGAGTATAATGTCGAAGTAAAATAGCAAATGACTACAAAAATTGTCCGAAGAACCATACAAATTTCAAAGACGAACAGAAACAAAGATTGAAAATCCAACGCAGAATTGAAAATCCAACGATGAAATCAAAGAATGAAAATACCCAAGAATTAAACAAAATATCTTAGCGAAATAGACCAAGAATAAAAATCTTATTCTAATTAGTGACATCGAAATTCATAAAATAATATACAAACAAAATACATAAAATAATATACAAACAAAAATGGTACATGATCCAACACAATTATGCCAATTCAAAAAATAAGGCAGAAGTAGAAATAGAGGAGGAACACATAATAATCAAATAAAACCGGACAGTAAAACAACACCGAATTATGACCAAACAAATAAAATAAACTGGTCAATTCTGTGATAATAACATAAACAAGTAAAGTGAACTTACTACTTGTTGAGCATTAGTTATCATTACCAAGGAAGCAGCACCAGAGGTCCAGCTGTAACATAAGAAACGATTCGTAATTTAGCAAAAGTGTTAGACAGTTCCATAACGTTGAATTGGTATCAAACAACAAAATAGAAGTGGGGAGAGCAATTTTAAATAGTTCTTACCAGTGGTCATCACGGTCCGGCACTGGTCAGTAGTGGTCAGTAGTGGTCAGTCATCGGATCTCCACTGGTCAGCACTGGTCAGTAGTGGTCAGTAGTGGTCAGTTCTGGTCAGTCCTGGCCAGCCCTGGTCACTCCTGGTCACTCCTGGTCCCCCCAGTGGTCGCCGCTCCACGAATGGCCTGACGTAGGCCCGCGAGACCCGATTCCCCTGGATGCTCCAGGGGAACTGAAGAATGTTTGTCCAGCGGTAGCCTTCCAGTGGGGAAGTCGAAGAGTGGGGAGACAGTGTCAACATGAAGAGATAAGAACTGTTAGAGAACAATGCTATTTCGATTGGCCCCATCTCTTGACCCTTTCTGGATCTTCACTGGACCGCTGACCTTAATGTCAGCCTCACTGTTGACCACCAGTGACCATAAGCTAGCCATTAATCGACCCATTAAAACCATTACGAAGATTAAAGCCTTCTTACGAGGATCCCCTTGCAATTTGATGCATGGTCTTTTTAACATTTTGTGCCATTTTGGAGAAGAGTATCTTATGTTATAAGACACTCGTGGTACAGCGATATTAATCTTAATCGATTGATTACTCCAATGAAATTAATCGATTAATGTCCAATTATGAACCGTACAGCTTTCATTCCGTTAAAAAATAATAAAATTTCTGTAATTTAATTTTCTGTCTCACTTCTTCTTGTGTTCATTTCTAAATCTGTTGGTAACGTTGCGAGTGGCACGGAAATGGTAATGGGGTTCTAGAGCCCCAGAGAAACGGGCCGAAAAAATACATTAGGTGAAAGGTCTACTCGTATACCTCGTCTGTGATCGAAGTTTCTGGAGAAATCATTTTCATTCTACCACTAGATGGAACCACCAATTTCTGTATGGTGTGCCACTTATGGCCACTGTTATGAAAGTAGCCCAAGTCCCTCTTGCTTCTTTTCAGCGTTCTCGATAGAGTAGAAATTCAGTTTACCACAAGTTGCTAACACGTAGTTCGTAAACCGTAGCACCGTATTTCAAAACTGTTGTCGCCACGATCTTAGTTGCGTTATTAGATGTATTTTATAGAATTATAATGCCCGACCGCATGACAGGGTATCTATTTACTCGAACGCGAAATTGCAGCTACTAGCCTAATTTCTCGGTTACAGCGATCTGCATGTACCGCCGCGGGGCTGTCGTAATCGTTCAATCAAAGGTGGAGCGTACGCCTAATGGAATTTGCTATTACGCAAATTTAGACAGTTCGGACTGGCCTCTCGATTTCCTCGAGCAAATTATTTCACCGATCAGAACGCTATAATGTTTTTGCGGCGCGAAGTGTCAGCGCGTTGTTAGCCTCGTTGTCACAATAATTTTTACATTTTCGCGTTGTTGTTCCACGAATTTCGCGTTTGCTCAATTTCCACACGGGGTAAATATTTATCGCTCAGCTGCTTTCGCAAGCTTTCTAATATTATAAAGTATCGTCTACGGAATTTTAGCGAATTAAAATCACAAGGTGCGCGGCCAAACAAAAATCTTCTCCGAAACGAGCCTTGATTTAATGTTTCCCGCAGATTGGCCGTCATTTTTCGCTTCGCTTTATGACTCGGTCCGCAATTTGCGTGTCATAAACCAGTCGCCTACGGCGAAAATTCCGAAATGATTTTCCGCGGGAGTCGTGGACTTTCTAAATCGAAGCAAATCGTAATCGTGACGGTAATATCGCGAAAGAAAGAAAAGGGAATTGGCGAATTTACAAGTTACCCTCGCCGAACAGGACGAATGAAATTCTTCTGGCTGCGTGTGTTGCATCGAAAGTCACTGGTTTCCGCAGAGGCACGTGGTTCGCGCGGCCTGAAAACACGATCGCATAACACGCGGGAATCAGGTTAATTCGCTGGCAGCTCGGCCTACCCGTGGGCCCTGAGACGACGTTACGTCAGAGCTTCGATCGTAGCAAGTCCCGTTTAGCGTCGGCTTCGAAATTAACGAGAAAGATGCATCAATGGGGTGTCTTCTTTTCCGCCGCTCCCATGGGATAACATACATAATGTATCGCACAGTCGGAGTAACATTGTCTTTCCCCGAGATTTCAATTTCGCGTTCAGATACAGCTTTTTCCCGACGTCCTTCCGTTCGGTTAACGAATAGGAAATTAGGTTGTTACACTGGAACGACGTCCTTGTGCCAGGATCGCGTCCCTCGCGTACAGTACCCGCCAGACGCGATAAAATCCCATCAGGTGTAACGCGGAACCCTCGAGGATAATCTAAAAATAGCTTCTAAATCTAATATCAAATCCCATCGGCTCCTGGCATGCCGCAGGAACGAAGATTGGCGAGCATTATTTGAATTCTTCGCGGATGTTTCACGAAATTTATTTGAATACCAAGAAACCATGAACACCGACTCGTACGACTTCCTCGTCGGTTCTGTTTTCTTCGATTGCTCGGGCGTTTAAAATGAAATTACCATACGGTACGATGGAGAAAAAGACCGTTTTCAAGGTTAAATAGATCGAAAGCTTTCCTGGAAGGAGTCGCGGCACGAAGGAGAAGAAAAATCGACTAACGAGCCCGTTGCACGAAGGCAACGTCGTGACCTCATAAAAGGTGCATTCGTATTGCTAATTGCGTCTTCGGTGGGTTGCACCGCCTTCCGAGTAACAGACCTGCAATTTACTCGCTGCGTCACGCGCATCGAACGTCCATGAGCTGAATTCGTCTGCAACGGAAGTACCAGACGTCCACTTCCGGCGGTGATGCGAGAAGTTCGCGAATTTTGCGAATTTCGCGAACCGGACGCGTCAGCTTGGAATTTATTGCAAAATCTTCACCGGTTATATTTCAAAGAGCTGTTCATTTCAGAGAGCGAAAAGTTTTTGGAAAGTGTTGAAAATATACTTGGAAACTTTTACGTTTTCATACGGATTCTCAGGTGCGAATAAAAATAACGGACGGTTCTTTTTTGCGTATTTATTATTTATTATTACCATAAAAATTATGGATGCTGATAAAAGTCTTTTATCGGTCGATGTGTCAGAATATTTTGTGCAATATTTCCTCCGTTTCTAAAATAGATGGCTAGAGTATTTATAACCAGTTACTTGTGGTTGCTCTAGATATAATTTTGTATGTGTCTTTCTACAGTCGGACGCCGCCATTGCAGAACTCGAGTACTGCACGCGCGGTCGGTGTCTTGCAATGTTATGCAATTTTTCTGTACCGTTAACTATATGGGATTTTTACCTTTCGCATCATTAGACGTTTGCTTCTAATTACAGAACTCAAGATTCAAATCAGAGACACGAGATCTCAAAGTCCACGTTCGACATTTTGATCGTGAATTAAGGAAAACAACAAGGTACATTACGCAATGTATGCGTCTTGTAATTCCGATCCAATTGTTCCCTCGTATAAACAATTTCACTTTCGGATCAAAGTACCAGACTGCACTCTCGACGAATCGCCGCGAAAATCTAAATATAACTCGCGGTTCTGGTAACGAACAAGGTAGAAGCAAACACGTCTGCAGAATGTATTGTTCGGTTGAAATTCCTAGCCAGAGATAGAAAGTTGTCTGGGCGTCTGACTCACTGTGTACGATTCGCAACCGGAACAGAAGCGTTTGGAACGATTCGGCTACGAGCGTTGAACGTGACTTGTTACAGTTCCTGGACACTGGTGGACGTTTCTATAAATCACCAGACCGTTCCGACATATCAAGGACCACAGAAACGCGTGGTTCAAGGTCGGTCGTGCTTCGATTGTCTTTTCTTCGCAGGCTGAATTTACTTATTATTCTCGGTTGAATCGATGCGTCGTTTAATAAATTTCCCAGTCGTTATCTGAATTTTTGCTGACTGGAATAAATCCAGGAAAGGTCACGGTTGGAATGTGTGTAGCTATCGAAAGTGATAAAATGATTTAATGGGATTCCCGTGGACGTTGTCCCGTGGAATTAATGGAGCGCGACGTTTGTCGTCGATTTCCAATTCACGGATAATTAGATCGTTTGCAGTCCGAAGATGCAATTAAAGTCGCGACAAGTAGAACGCGAGACCGTACATACAAAATCAGAGTACAAGGTGTTCCTGATCACCTTCTGCATGGCCTGGAAAACTCGAGCAAAATTCTTCCGCGTGACGGCTGGACGCAAATGATTTCTACGCCGTTGGAGGCCTCTCGATAATCGATAACCATTTACGCCTCCGACGATCTCGTTAATAATTTAATTCCATCGATGAAAAGAAAAAAAATTATCCGTCCGTGATAGCTTCTTCCAAGCGATTTAGTCCAGGGGCGACGATACGACGAGGTCGATTATGCCATTAAATAAGCTGTCTATGAATATGATCCGCGGTCGGATATTCGAATGCACCGGATTCTACGATTGCTCAGTGAGAAACCATTGCGCAAACTTGAATGCAGCGTCTGATAGTGGAAAAGGATTCCACAATACTCGAGTACATAGTTTCTCGTTACTCAATCGCAATTCCGTTCATTATTCGTTACGAGAGTCTGAAGTCACAATAGTGGTATAATTTTAACAGGGAGTGACTCGCTACATTTCACCTGGGACCCTCACAATGCATTCACGTGCAGACACGTTGTTATAAATCTGCAACGAATTACATATCTTCGAGGTTCTTGACAAGACTTGCCAGTTTAAATTAGGTAAATAAAGTAGAAGGGTTGTTCGTATCACTCAATTTTCTGCAGAAATTTTTGCTCGGTTTGTATATTTTCATATTTGTGCGTTACGTTTGCAAATTTAAATTTTACTTGGGTCCAGTTGGTGGAATTTATATACAGTAGATGCGAAGGTTTTCCAGAACTTTTGAGAATCAACGACCACTCGAGAGCCCATCTCTGTAATTAACTAATGATAAGTTAGGCCACGTTTACCCGATGACGTTGGCGAGGCACACAAATTGTCCATCGCGACGTTAATTAAGGTCGGCGTCGTTCGAACGTTTCACCGTGGGTTCCATTTTTTCCGATCGCGCTGGTCGCGGAATAACTGGAACCTTCGTTAGACTTTCATAAGGATTCTCAGCCGCTGTCCGTACAATTAATTTTCCAATTTTACGACGATACGTCCCACGGTAATTGCACAGTTCACCGTCGACCTTCATCTTTTTCTTTTTCTGTTTTATTCCGCTCCCTGTTCGTCTCTCACTCGTTTCTGCCGTCCGCTCTAACGCGCCAATTTAATAACCGAGAAAGCGAGATCGACGATCGAAAATGCAACGAAGGACGGTGTCTCTGTAGGGCGATCCCAATCGATCAAGGCCCGTCGTTCGTGCTCCGTTGGCCACGGTCGATATCTCGTGCACGAAATTGATATTTCGAGGAAGGATAATTATATCGCCGGGAGTTGTGTTTAAAAGTTGTCCGTGCTTTGGAACAAGAAAGGAAATATACATTTCAAGGAGAGATCTAAAGACAAACCGCTATTTCTTGTTGCTGGATGTTGATTCAAGATCATGGATCGTTGAATCGTATTCTCGCGATGCAATTTACCGTATATTCGACTTTCGGATTGCTCGCTTATTACCCGTAATAAAGCGTAAGCGAAATAACTCGTTTCGATCGGAGCCGTGCAAGATCGCATTCGTTCGCGTTAGCCGTTGCTACGTTCGCGGAGATCGAACTTAATGAAAAGTTTCTGGCCGCTGTTTGAACCCGCGAACACCGCCAGACTCTATATTTCTTGGACGCGATGATCGTTGAACGTTTACCAACGAGGAGTTTCTTTGCCCCCAATTCTGTCGATACAGCGATAAAAGTTGGAGTCTTGAATCGTGCTAATTAGAGATAAATCCGGAGATAGTTTGCATTCCGCCGCGATAATTGCCGCGAATAGGTTGAAGAGGTAATTGGTCGCGTAATTCGCTGATCGATCCGGATTCCTAATTAACTCGGCGTGGATTACGCGCTTATTCGCGCGCGTTTAACGTCGTTCTGCGATCTATCAAAATATTAATATAAAATTCCTCTCAATGCCAAGAGAAATCTCTTTCCCAATTTCATTGTCCTGCCTCTCTATTGTCACGCCAAGGCACCAAGTACAAAGAAAACATTGTCCTTTTTATGAATTCCTTGGGAGATTGTTTGCCTCGAATCTCACACTCTTGCTAAAATACGTTGCATAATAACCATAAGGAAATAAGAAATTCTCGAACGTTTCGGGCAGGCAACTTTCGGTAAGATCAACGATCGCGCAACGGTTGGATATATTTCTTGTCCTCGTCGAACGAATCGAATTTAGGAGATCCAGGTTGCTCGATCGTTCAAGGATCAACCTTCCTCGCGTTGCCCGTGGTATTGGAAAGCATCGGGCGGTCGCCTTGCACCGTGTCGCGGCTGAAAGCACGCTAATTACCGGGTTAAGGTCGGCGATTCCATTTTTAACGAAGGTCAAGAAACCGACGCGACGAGGCGCACGTCGTCCATTATCGAGCCCTTTCTCACGAGGGCTGGCCTCGAGTGAAGATCGAAACGATCCTCGATGGACGGACAGACGATTCTTAAAAGTTCCTCTCCTTAAAGGTCAAGAATACATTTCACGAGAACTTTCACTCGTTTACGAACGACTTACTTATTTGGACGCTGAAATTATCTTCGAAACAGTCTATTATTCGAACGTTTCATTATTCGACTGTGCTTCTATAATTGCCCTCCTGTCGAAACATTTTTTTATGACTCGATACTATTTCTAATCGACAAAATGTATTTTTAGCTGGAAACCACCGTACGACGCCGCGATAAATCAATTATATACCAAAAGAGCTCCCTAAAACCAGGTATGGACGATTCGTGTTAATTTCCCTGGAAACAATGGCCGTTCTTATGAAATCCTCGCTGATCGGACAATTGTTCTTCCGACCGCGTCTGACGTCATTAATTGCGGTTACAGATCCGGATTCCGATCGAGAGCACGATGCTATAATCGTTCAGAAACGTCACCGGGATATCGTGAATATCGTGGTGACAGAACGCGTGGGTAATCGACGATAATTTGATCTTGCAATGACATTAGTCGTCTGGGATTTTACGCTCCTCGACGACGCATAATATTTTATCGGTTTTTTTACTCTGGAATCGTCGCGACACGTGGATTTCATTAGGTAAATAAATCAAGGTACGACAATCGCATCGATTGTAGGAAGTTGGAGCGTCAGACCTTCGGAAAAGTCACCAAAGCGTCGACTCGAATGTCGAATTATGACTTGTCGAAAACGGAATCCGGATTCCGGATGCTATTTGGGAATTGACAGATTCGTTTCTACGCTTTTTTTGGAATTTTTAGAAATACTATTCACAGTGTGTAAAATAGATATTGATAAGGACTAGTGTACTCAAATTTAATTTGTTAAAACAATTATGCTTCCATTAAAATTCAATCAGTTCCAAATAAAATAGCTTTCAGACTCTTCGACTAGTTCATTTTCTCCGTTAAATATTTCGAATATACAAAGAAAATAATTAAAAAGTTAGTCTTCGATATCTATTCAGAATTGTTGTCGATGATCTGTAAACGTTGAAAATCAATATTTCGCGGTCGAGCGTTTGAAAAGGCGGCGCGTCGTCACAATTTCCCTGAAGCGATCTGTCGGACGGCGATCGGTTGGTCGCGTGTTGTCCCCGGTAGGCAGGGTTCACCTTGACCATCGTCAAGGGCCGCTATAGAGGGGCTCGGATCCACGGGGGCCAAGGGGGCAGGGAAAAAGAGCCACAGTGACCTCCAACGGCGACATATAAGTCCCAGGAACAGCCCCCACCTCGCGTCAAACGGTCCCGGTGCGGCAAGCGTAGCTCATACACCTACGATCCACCTTTATCGCTATCCATTTGGTCTGCTCTCGAACTAACCCAGTCTACTTGTCGACCTTCCGCCGGCAGGAGGCCTCCGTTGCTCCTTTCCAGCCACCCGAGAACGTACCCTCTCTGACAGAGGAAACGCGTGGCACCACCACCTTGGGCTTCGTGGATCGCGTTTAGATCGAACGCAGAACTCGACTGCAGTTCGCGCCCGACTGGTGCAACGTGCAAGAACACTCGCCTCGTGACAACACCTGCTCTACGGTTAGGATTCCACCGGCCACACCATGAGAATCGTAAGTAATATTCCTGCACAAATGCAGAGAGAAAGAGAAAGAGAGAGAGAGACTACGATGCCACGGAAGAGAATCGCGATGGGAAAGGGAAGCTTTTCTCGGTCGGTTTCGAGCCACGATTAATTGGAGGGGGCGGTGAAATCGGTGGGGGATAGACTTTCGCGAGAGCAGATAGCGCGAACCGGCTCGCGGCTCTGTTCGATCGCGCCGGAGACTTTAACGCTGGTGTTTCGGCACGCGCGCGACTCGTTCGATCGGTGGACGTGCGACTGGTGGTACGTCGATCCTATTTACACCGCCTAGCGGGAAATGTGGCCCGTTGGCAGTCGTACGAATTGACAGTCGAACGGACGGAAGATCGACCCGGGAAGACAGAATGTCGCTGTTGCAAGTGAGAACACGGTTTCGTTTCATACATTTCTTCTTCCGAATTTCCGGTTATCGAGATGGCCAGAATCTTAATTGAATAATTCCCATAATTCAAATTGCAATTCTTATCGAACGAATCTCGGATCAAACGTCTCTCTATTTGCCCATCTCTGTAACTGGTTACTGTGGATTTATCGTTCCGACCATTGTTGTCTTGTGCTCTGAGTTTATAAATCTAGTGAAAAACAACCATGTTCGCTTCAAGATTATTTCCTATGCAAACAATTTTTGACATTGCAACGTTTAACATATATTTGTGTATCGCATACATGATCCAAGAATAGTTGATCTATTTAGTAAACGTTTCGATCTTTAATACGAATCCTTTATAAAGATCAATCGAAGAGATAAGGCAGAACTGTCAATTTATTCATAAAGAAACCCCAGTTTTTGACGTTTTATATGAAATTAAAAGAAAAAGTGCATGTTTAATCAGTTAATTTGCAAAAGTTCACCTTCACCATAGAGATCAGATTTAAGAGAACTCTCTACTCGGCGAAGCTAAACTTGAACTCGTATCCGTGGTAGGTTATCAATCACAGTTTCATTCTCTGTTGAATTACGATAAATCGTAATATAATATAATCACCGTCTTCACTGTTACTATATGAATGAAACGCAGAGTTATATAACGATGAGTTGTAATATAAAAAAACTTCGACTCATCGTATTAGAAATCTTTTATGTAATTTACCGCTTTCGGAAGCTATGTAAACGCAGCAGAAGAGATATTCTTATTCCCACTGTAGTACAGCGTCATCTTAGAGATTTTCCAGAACGCTGCTTTGAACCATTCTTAGGAGGCTAAAAATTTTAACTACCTTCTTTCGAACTCGACTTAAAAAAAAAGCCAAGAACGACTGTGTTAGGAGATAAATATCATGTTTTGCAGGGTGAGCTTTGACTAAAATCCGGACTCGAGTCGACGCGAATCGCGAAAATCGGTCAGAAGCGACTCTGAACCTTTCACGCAAACTTTCTACGATTGTCGGTTAATCGCGAATTATCGGTGTTGGTAATTGCGGGTCTGTTTTGCGGCATCAATTTTAATCCGACGCGAGTCTGACATCTTCTACGAGCGACTCTGACCGCGATAACGTCCGTCGTTAGAAAAGGGAGAGCAGTAGCGCGGCTGGTCTTGGTTTAGGTTCTTCTTCGTGACCGTGTAAAAGCGTGCAAAACGCAAGATTCAGGCATTATGCCGCGACTTTCTACATTCTCGTTTGCGGAGCCTCGCCTCGGATCGCGAAGCACGGTACACGGTCGCCAGCATCTCGTTTATCCGTACGCTCATCTGTATTCATCGTCGTAATTAGGATCCCGAAAGAAATCGCGACAATCTTCAGCTAATTGCACGCTGCCGGTAAAAAAACAATTCTGTCCGTGATTGTTAGTTTTCGTACGGCAACGACGCGTGTCAGGAAGTATTCTCTGGTCCGATGGTTTCGAGAGAGCCTAAGCACTCTTCGAAGTAAAAGTTTCGATATGCGTTTCGAGAGACCTAGTTGTCTCGGTGCTACTGAAATTATTCCTTCTTCTTAGCTGCGCAAGATGATTCTCTATTGTATTTTGCCAATTATTACAGGAGAATGCACAGGGTGGTTCTAGAATAATTGAAATTGATATTTTTTGTCATATTGTTTTGATTCATTTCACAGTTGCTAGGATACCTGTTACTTTTAGTCCCTGGTTTTTAATCACATGGCTGTCGTCCGCAAGAAATCTAAACAATTGGGGGGTGATTCGCAAGAACCCCTAACGTGCAATAAGCGGGGCGGAGTACTGTTACAGGAAGAAGTTGAACGGACGCGGGCGAGCCAGTAACGTAAATCCGCGAACTCGTCGGGTTCATTCACGAGATCGTAGCCGTCGGCGAGACAGGTCCACGTCCTTGCCCCGGGCTGTCGTAACGTTCGCTGCTGAACTAACGCGTCCGTCTGATACGGGATTGCTCGACCATTACGCAACCATCGAGTGGCAACGCGTCTGTCAGGAAGACGATTTCCAGCCGATTGAGTTAATAGAAGAAAATTCTTCTCGTGACTCACCGCAAACTCTCCTCCAGTCGAACTTCCCAACCGAACCTTGCACGTTTCGAGTCGTTAAATTGTCTTCGTCATTGCTGAACCTGACGTTTTTATGGCCAGTAATTGCATAGTTATTTATTTTCTTCCTCCCTAACGCGTTGAGTGTTCAGGTGTTCTGGGCTATCCTCAACATTTGTTCAAATTATTTATTTAGTATTAAAGCTATTTATAACGCTTGATTCTTAAAAGTGGTGTATATAAAACAAGTCATAATATTTCAATAGTTATATAGATAGAGAATCAATCGTAATTAATTTCACGTTTTAGAGAACAGATATTCCGCGCCGTGTAATTATTGGCCTATTGTCATTCAAAGGAAATGGCTTGAAAAGAAGAGGATTGTGCAACGAAGCTGCAAATGACATCGTTCAATTTCTTCTCGGCGCGTTTTTCGTCCCAGTATTCGCGGAGTCACGCACGAAAAACGCCATTAACCGCCGTCTAAAATGAAAACTCGGTCTCCGGTTCTGGTCACGCGATCGCGGGATTCGATAGCCTCTTGCGAAACGATTCGCGGGGATATTAATCCCGCGAGCGTGCCGAGCAGGCGGCGAAAACACTGACACCCGGGGAACACAGTCGCGTCGCGAGATTTTCCAAGGATTCGTCTCGCTCCGATCGACTCGAAACGACGATGACCGGTTATGTAAAACGTATTAGCCGGACATTTTGCAACCGCGAAACGTCGCGCCTCGCCATCGAACTGGGTAATTTCGAGCGAATATACTTCATCAGAGAGTAACACCATCAATCTTCATTTATTTTCGAAACCCGAAATGCATAATTTTTTCTAAGATTTTTTTTTATACAGACCAGATGTGAAAGTCCAGAGATAATATTTCTTTAATCAATCAGTTGATCAGAATTGCAGCAACCATTCGAGTAGGTTATTGGTACACATAATTATATGTTAGAATTTATCGAAGGAAATTTTAAAGTTGCGATACTTTAAAATTAAAGGACACGATATTGAAAGAAAATTTTTATTTTTTCAATAGTCACCAGTCGGGGATATCTCGTGTCGTCGGTTCTGGTTCTAGAAATAGCAACTTGATCCTGTCTCGAGAGATTGTTTAACAAGTTTTCTTCGTAAAATTCTGGTATAATTGGCGATAGACGCGGAAGGCGATGAAAATTGAAGACAAAAAATATAATACGAGTAACAAAGCTAATAGTATGCATTCCGGTAAAAACGGAGATCCTTTTACATCGATCGTTTATCGACTTTTGCTGGGAACGAGTGAAAAAATCTTCGGCGTTGCGTGTAATAAGAGACAGCCGATATTGCGGAGACATTACGTGCCACCAGCAAAATCCTCTACTGTTTCTAACCGATTTCGAGGGATCTGGTGCGTGAATGACACGCGAGTCCTGCGGTCGTATCCTTCGCTCACGATTTAAGGCGTCTCGTAGAGTTCTTGCCTCAAAATTCCTCGGACTTTCGCGCGACAACGTTCCACGAGCCCGTTGTTTTTCTTTGCCAGTACGTGGTAATGATCTCTCCATTGCACAGAAAAAAAATTGGGTATAAAGTAAAAAATAAATGCAGTTCATTACGCGGTTAAGTCTTCTCACGATTAAAAAATTCAGTTTTCCGGACGTGGTAATTCGCGGATGCTTGAATTTCTCTTGGAGTTTTTGAGCTTTCGACGTAGTTGCAACGTTCGCGAATAAATCGCGGATGTCTGACGCGGTTCGCGCGTTTTCCCAAATAACGGAATCCGCTTGTTGTGCGTGAACGATTCATCGGTACACATAAATCGTGCTTAGTGCCGCGTGCCGGCGTACCGAGCCCGATTAGTCATACGGTTGAAAGGCCGATTTCATCGCCGTTTTATCATTCGTTTGTTTTTCCTCATCGGTAAACGGTAACTGCGCTTCTGTCGACCCGTAAATCACGCGGTTGCACCAGTGTGGAAGCTCTGTTTCGCGTAGCTCTTTATACTAACCGTAGGCGGGGATTATGTTCGCGATATTCGCCGACCTTTCCGTCGTCGAAGCTTTTTTCACGCTAGGATAGCACAAGGAACCATTCGTCACAGGGCGGAGAATATTTAATCTTCTATTAAAAATCTTAATCAGCTAATCGTGCGTTTTGAAATTCCGCGAAAAATAACCAACCCCAGATATTTGTTTTTCGTAACGTCTTTCCATCAGAAAATCTGTTGCACATGTTCTCTATCTTATTGGATCGTACAAAATCATTATACACGATTTTCTCATTTATCTTCTTGCGTGATTAAGATCGCGTAAAAATCTAGTCCTGCATTTAAAAATTGCTTCAGCAGTGAACGCGTTAAAGAAGCCAGAGTTGCAGCAACTGACATCTTTTAAGAATTCATCCGATTCGCGATTCAGCCTGACTCGCGTTAATGCGTCTGTCCATTACTCGTTCTTTCTACTAGTATCGGTATTGGTGAACATTGATGACGGTACGCTATCATTTGCGTTCCATTGACCTTACTATATCCTAACAAGTTAGAACCGATTATGACAGGTACATTAATAATACCATAGCGCCGTTAACGACTGCAAACATCAAGACAAGTGGAAACGACGACTAATGGACAGACGCGTTAGTCGAGTCGAAGTGTACGCGCAACAGATGAATTTTTAAATTCTAGTTTTCTCCAATTGGAAGTCTTGCACAAACAAATTTCATCGTATATTTTTCATTTGCTCTTCCAAGAAAAGTCTCCCTTTGCCTGCCAGTGATCAATTTGGAATACATGATTGTTGAAATCGGCAAACTTTTTCATCGATAAATTGTTATGATAAAAAGTTACTAGTCGGACTTTCCAAGAGCCTCTGAGTTGCCTCATACGATATAACGATGTTAATTTATTAGATAATACCAAGACTCTGTAAAGTTTAGCAAGTAACTTTTTACTCCTCAAGAATATCTATGTTTTGAAGATAGTTTTCGAAACAGGAAACTAAAATCGTTTAATTTGTTTGATAAGATCGCGTTCAAATTATTTATATGAATATTTCCAACGTTATTTCTAACACAGACTCAGATCGTGCGCGGTTGGTCGATTCTATTGCACCGAGAAACATGCCGCGAACTACCAATTAATTTCTGTGCAATGGTCTGCTATCTGACCCATATTTACCAAGAGTGACTCTTTCACCGTCTTTATCCATCAGAGAAAATAATTTCTGCAGTTTCTAATTTTCAACTTTGAGTATTATTGTTTCCCCCCCCCCCCCCCCCCCCCCGAAAAACATTGGAATACGTTCGAAAGGTGGGCAATTATTGTTTGCATCGCGAGTTCTTTTCATCGTGGACGACATTTCTAACTTTTATCGTTGCGATCTGACTTAAATCCGATTAGAAGGCTCCTGGTACAAGTCGGTTCTCGAATCGATACGATTTGGAATTTCTACTCTGGTGGTCAAACGCAGTCAGGCGAACGAATTCGACTCGAAAGGACAGGTTTTCGGTCGTGTTTACCGTAAACTTGTTGCGACTTTTCGAAACCATCGGTCGAGAAAAATCCCCTGGTGAACGGTGGCGATTTTCAGCTCTGTGTCCGCTCTCTTGGTTCCTAGACGACGGAGAAATGCCGCGCTTTACTTTTCCCGGCGATCGTCGAACCGTGACGACACGTTGAGAAGTGTCGTTCCTTTTTCTCGATTTTCGAGAACGAGTTTACCCCTTTCACACGACTGACATAATGTTTTCAACGATTATACGAGCTTCGACTCTGTGAGAAAAGTTGATCAATCGACGAGTTTGCAGTATATCGATCGATCCACGAAACCTGTCGGACTGGACTCTTTACTATATCGATAGAATTAGATCGGAAGTGGCATCGATGAAAAAGGAAGTTCTCGTGTTCGAGGTTAAATGAATCATTAAGTAGACGTGTCGAGAGTGTAATAGGTACTTATTAGAATACGTTATGTGCGCTTGCCTGCTTTAAATTGATTATTTCTACTTTCCCCGCCAGTAATAGAATTTAACAGAGATTGTTATTGGCTAAAATTTTACTCCTCGATTTTTTACATTTCTCGATATTTTAAGGTATAAAATTCTGTATCTATGGATTTACAGTGGTATCATTAAATGAGTTGCAAGAAACAAAATTCTATTTAAAAAAAAAAGATTTTCCTATTAGTCATAACGAAGCAAAATTATAGAGGACTTTCTTTCGCGCGATGTTTCAATTTCAAAATAAAGTTTCGTATATTTTGTAACGAACAGCGAGGATCGTTGCGTAAGTGTCGATGATTGGCCAAAGCGTCCACGAAACTTTTACAAGTCGTTCTTTACAAATCGTGTGTGCAAATTATCATGCAGATACGATTTTCTGTTTCGTGTTGCGAGGTATTCACACAATACCTGTTGCGTGTGCTTGAGTGGTCGATAATTTTACAAGCGTTGCACGAATAGAACCGATATAAATTCAATGGTCACGTGCAGAGGCTGGTCGTTCTACTTTCTAATTACGAAGACGGTTTGTTTTCCAACACCTTTGGCCCTATTTTCTCGTAATAACTGGCTCGTCGCCAAACACGAAATCTCTAAGCACTCGAGAATTGCGAGAACCGCGACACGCGCTCGCTATGAAATCGCAATCGGAGATGCGCACTTTCACTGAACGCACTTTCGGAACAATTTGCTATTGTAACATTTGATTTTCTTTCGCAACAAGTAGCTGGATAAAGTTGTATTTTAATCGTGTGCAACAATTGCGTGATTGGTCTTGGAAAGGAAAATTAATATTATTCCTGATACGACAAAGCAATAATGATTAGTGGAACTTACGTATATGGAGACAATTAATAACTAAATGAGTATGAATACTTAGTGTATGTCAGAGCTATTTGTCATATTCGGTACCAAGTGATTTCCACACTCGGTTACCTTTAACCTTTCAGCACGTTAGTCATAGTATTTATTGACTATTTTATCTGCAATCATTGATATTTGTATCAAGTAATTTATGACCACTGGTGGAATATGTCATTTTAAAAAAGTCTAAATTTTTGGTATATTTTTTATACAACTTCTCACATATCGAGAAGAAAAGAAGAGTTTCCATTGCTGAGAACAATTTTTAAAAAGTCTTAGAAATTCCAACAATCACCGGAAGAAACAGAGACTACGAGTCCGATTATTACAGGGTCAAGAAAATAGCCCTGAATTTTCTTTGCTTAAAGTAACGTCCCGTCGCGCCGTCCACAAGCATTCTTTTAAGGTACTTCCTGTCGAACAATGGGCCCTTGGATCGTCGACGTCACAATGGCCCCTTTGTTTCTTAGTATTTCTTTAATATCTCTCGGAAATTGTTACGCGGCCATTGTACAAATCCTCCGGGGTAATATATGGTGAATAAAAGCCGTTACATAAAAAAGCAAAAGACATATGACGAATTTATGCAAACTCTCATATCCCCGACACGATTAACGAATTCCGTAACGCCGATAGTGATTTCTCCTCGTTCGAGTGGCGTCGTTTCGTTCCCAGAGCGCATTCCGTCGAATTTTCTCAACGACCGACCTCGATTATCACCCATCTTGCACAATCGCACCGCGAGGCTCCAGAAACCATTTCCTTCACTATTTGAAACACCATAAGAAACACTATCGATTGCCCTTTAAAATCAACACGCGCTCAACCATTCTAATAAAAGTATTTTAAAAATCACGATACAACTTTTAAACATTACATCTTTGATTGGAAGTTATTCGAATAATTTTGCAAACAAACTGTACACAATAAATTCACTTTATATTAATGAATAGTGAAAACTTTGGAAATGTACAGTTACAGATACAGATCCGAAAATGTCGAAACGAAGAAGAGTTGCCCGTTGCCAGATCAATTAGAAATTGAATTTAAATAAGCAAATTGCGGAGCAAAAGGCAATATTATCATCATCCGTCAACGTTGAAACTCCGATGCATCGCGTTGTGCAAGCTCGACTCTAATAGTTACAACAATTCGCCCGTGTTGAAATTCGGCATTGGTCTCGTAACTCGAATGCGTCTGCAAAGAAAAGTTGCGGAAACCTGCCACGCGTTTTCAATTTTGTAATCGCTTCGAAAGATTTATAACGCGTCCCGTTAAAAGAAAAAACCAGTTTCACGACGAAACGATTATTGTTTTACGGCTACCGTCATACGCGGCCACCGTGGCAGCAAAAGTAAAAGCAAACAGATAACATTTTCCGTCGACACGATGTGGGCGTGTTGTGACAATGGTCTTCCAAGTGCTCGTAACGTATTCGCATTCCAGTTAGCGCGATGAAAGACACGGGCGCAAATGAACCATGCGATTTCTGTACACTATTGTTATCAGTGAAAAACGAGTCCAGTCTCGTAGAGCGAATTCTTCGGAGGAGAAAGAACCTCAAGAATCTCCAAAGTTTTTCGTATTAATATTAAATAACACTCGAAATGGAAATCGACACGTAACGAAGAAATGCTGCATTGAATAATCGTTTCTTCTTTATTTTCGTTAAGTAATCCTCCGTGAAACCTGACGATCGTTAAAAAAAAAAAAGAAACCCTGATCGAGTCAGAGAATTTTTCGTTTATTTCGTCCTCATGATTACGATAGCGGCTCAAACTGGCCATAAAAAAGAGAAACTTATAAGACCGACGCAGCAGCGATTTAACGAGTCGATTTCGCGCGAAAATTTCCTCGGGCAACGTCTTTGCGTTCGAGGTGTCGCGAAATTAGCCGCGACCGGAAACTCGTCGAGATTTCCCCCTTGGAAAATCGCGGGCCTTCCCGTTCATCGACGCGTGCGTTTTCCCGTTACGCAACTCGCGTCCGGTTTTCAGATGCAACTGTGTTGCATCGACTGTTATTAATGACGTAGAATGCTCGTTGGAGCGAACGCTGGAGCAGGAGGGGAGGGCAGTTTCTCTTGGCTTTAAACGCGGAAGCACTTGACTGAATATTTCGCTACACGATCTAATGGATCAGGCGTAATGTGTTCGAGATGCAACGCGTGTACACGTCGAGGGAGAAATTCGAAACTCGAAACTCGAAACTCGACGGGGTCCCGTTTCGTACGCAACGATCGAGAGATCATTGCGTCGACGGGAAGCTGCCTTTCTCTTGGATCTAATGAAATTACGCCCCTTGAACGCGTTCGTTGACACCTGGAATATTGGCTCTTCGATAGATCCCTAACCCTTGGACGGTTGATCGTTTCGCAGCTCGTGGTGGGTGAAGGATTCGTCAGGATTGATCAAAATTTGATTAGTAAATACCTATTTCAGTCGATTCCAATTTAATTTCCAAGTTTGGCACGGTAGATACGTATTTATTAGTCTTTGGATTCGTAAAAGAATTTCGATTTAATGCGTCTGAAAATGTTGTTTCACAACACTAGATCCCGTCTCCTTGTACTTCCAAAAGAAAAAGAGTTAATAGACGGATAAACTTCAGTTAAAATAATGTTTTAATATGTTGGGTGAATTTCATTTCACCTTTCAAGAGAGGAATCAATTTATACTGAAACTAGATAACGAGCAACTGAACCTGCTCTATTACGTGTCCCTATAAGGAACATCATGAATCACTGAGAATTTCCTCGATGAACTTTACGCGGATTGCTTCGATTAGGTTCTCGATCGAGTATGTTACGCAATAGAGGGTTAAAGGGTCGAACCTTTTACCGTTCAATTTCATAAATTTAACGCGTCAGAGGGAAAGAATATTTTCGGGCTAAATTGATTTTCCTTTATTTCGTTCGGCGAGGAACTGTTACGATGCTCCGGTAGTTTCAGCATCGTAACTTATAATCGAGATCATTATCAGAGAAAGTAATCGTTATTCAGGCTTCATGATACGCTCAGTAGGCTACGATGCTTATCACGAGTCGAACAATGTAGGAACAAAACGTGTTATGCACTTTCGATGGTTCGCACTATCGAACAAGGAATGTCGAAAGTTATCAGGAAACGAGCGAAATCCAACATCCTGAGGCAATTCTCCACGAAACGAAAGGAAAATTATATGCTGGGCAGATCGGGACGGTCGTTCATTGATTATTAAATAGAAAGGAAATCGAGAGACGGCTAAGGGAAAACGAAACAAAAGCAAAGTAAACAGCTCGACGCCTCGAAGTCAAGTAAAAGTTCTGAACGTACTTTTCCATACAAAATAACGTTTTTCCCATAGATCAGAACAAGACAAAATACCGAGTTCTTTTATCGAACTGCTCTATATTTCCAAATAGTTGTCAAGCATCTGTGTTACACCAATTACAGGGATACCAATGATTTCAAAAGCAACACCAGTAGTTTGCCTCTATAATTATCGAAACAAGAAATAAGAAAGAAACAGAGTAAAACCAGGCGTTGAAATCTTAATTCACACAACCGATAATCCTTATTCTCCATCCCCTTCGCTCTAAACTTCGAATTTGCGCAACGACTCCGGTTTATTGCGAACTCGTAGATCCATATCCCTTCGAACTATACCAAAAATATTCGTCCGGAGGGGCGTGGAGAAGGTAAAAGTGTTCGTAGACTCTTGAACCGTTCGAGCGTTGGCCAATCGCTCGATACAGAGCTAAAAAAACACACCCACCGTGTCCAACGTGGTGCAACGATCCATTCACCGAAAACTTTCTCCGAAAGGCAACAACAACCCCATAATAAAACGACTCTGATCAATCTCGAACAACAAGTCCATTAATTCGTCGGTGGAAAACGTTGGTCGAGTTATGCTTCTCTCGTTATCTCCTCTCGGGTTCCCTGCTGCGTTTCGAGGCGCTTCACCCTTGCAAATATGCAACTGTTCACAATTATTTCGCAACGGGGCATAAATTACACGCACACCTCGAGGGATCTACGTGCCGCAGTTTTTCCTAGCGATCATCGGCGCGCGTTGGCTCGGATATCACGGCGGCGTGATCTACCGTCACGGTGCACGCACATGTGTGCCGCGGTTTGTGGGCGACCTCGTGCCTTCGTACCCACAATCGAACCGACTCTCCACAAAAGCAGCTTCGGAGAATCGGTTTCTTCCACGTTTTCACCCTTCGACCCAATGGGAACAATACGGTCTCACGAAACAATTTTAATCGTTTCCGTCTCCGACGTAACCAGATGTCGGAAACACTTGTCTCTACGGATTTCTAATTTGCTTTATGGATCGATTTTTCTTTAAAACTTGATATTACAAACATTGCGTGGGATATTTATTTAGCATCATTGACATTGTCGGTGTAAAATTGTTTCGATGCAAAGTTGCAAGAGACAGTTTACTCTGTTGTTTTGTGTAATTTTTCTAGTGGTCGTCGCCTCTTCCTTCTTTCTGTTATCACTAATATCAGTAATTAGGATCGTTGCCTCGATTCAGCCTTCCAATGCTTCCCGTGGCTGCCAGAAAATGCCTTCGGAATTCAGTTTTTCCCGGTAACGGATTAGCATTTTCCTTCGAGAGGCATCTCGCGATTCGAAGAAAACGTTCGCGCTCCGAGGGTAACTTCTCCCCGCCCTCGCAATCCGGAGGCGCAAATTACACAGTTGCAACTTTATTTGTCCGTGGTAGGATCGCTAATTAATGCCGGTGCCAATCAACGGGGCGATCCGCGCTCGCGCTCGCCGTAGACTTATCATCAAGCTGTCGTTCTCGCCGCTCGGAACAACATCTTTTACCGTTGCGACAAGCAAATCCATGCCGTAACTCGATTCACGCAACAGGCGTGTAACGCGAATTCATTTTATGCAACCCGGCCAGGATTTTAATTGGATCCCAGCGACGGATTTATTAACAGAGACCGAAATTAAACAATCGGTCAGCTCCGTGTTATCCGTTGACGTAATATTCAAATTTCATTTAGAATTTCATTAACCTCATGACCAGTCTCTAATGGAACTCGAGACTTCTCGGAACAACGTTTTCAAATGTTACGACAATGTTTGAAATTTGAATAACGAAAGTTTCGCGATATCTTCCGTTGTTATTGCGGTTGTTATCGCGGTGCTCGTAGTTCACGGTAATTAATCGCCTTGACATTGTGTGACAGGCGAAAGAAATCGCGCGGCGATGACGTGGCTCACCTTGCTTTCAATGCAGAAAACCGATAGAAGAATGAACACGCGTGCGACTGGCTCTGGCGTGGTTAATAATCAGCGTGATCTGAGCGCGCAATTATTCGTAGGCACGGAGATCTCTGTTCCCAAGACCGTAACGTCGCTGGAATCCGCGACGAGCGAATCGCAAACTAGCATAACGATTTCATCAGGTTTTACGTAACGGGAAGCGACTCGATGAAAAACGAGAGGATCTCGTTCGCGCGTGGCGGGACTCGAGTCGCCTTTCTCGATTTCCTTCTTTACTCTGGGCTTTGCGCGAATACGCGCTGAAATTTACGGCTCGAAATCGGATTTTCCGAATCGATCCACGGCCCAGCGTCGTCTTTACGAGTCTGAGCCTCCATTGTAGCCGTTTCGGGAACAGATAATGCCTCGAGAAAATTTTATCGCCCCCGAACAAACGCGACGTTTCGATGCAATGGGATATTTGCTTGTCGATACTTGGAATTATAAACAATTATTTATTGACTTCAGACCGTGGACTTTGAAGTTCCTTCAAGAATCCAGAATAATAATGCAATACGAAAGTTTTTATATTCCTGTTTTATTTTATATGCGGATAGAAACAGGAAAAGGAACACGTTAATAAACTGTTTTTATGGTATTTATGTTTAATGTATTCCCTTCGATGGAAACGTCGAGAAACTGGGGCCGTGTCGCAATTCTTCGTCGATTTCGATTCCGTTCGAAGGCAATTAAAATTTTATTTCTCTCACGTTCGGAAGAAAGTAAACATAGAAAAGTACATTTTACGATAGAGAGTAGATTATATCGTTCTTAACTTATTGTTTATCTGGGAGATTGACTTCGTAACCGGTCTTTGAAATAGCAATTAAATTTTAAGTTCGAGAGAAAGGTCTCCGTGTGAAAATTATTATCAACTATATCACGAGCAACGTACGTACACACTCTGATTGCTACACGAAAGAATCGATTAAAAATGGAAATATTTAACAGACTTCAACGAGACAGTAGCTCGTAAACCTCTCCGTGCTCCGAGTTGTATACGATGTTCACCGTAATTCATCCTTGTTAATTTATTAAGTAACTCTTTACGAGGAGCTCGCATTCCGAGCGACGGGTTTCGATCGAATAGAAACGTTAGGGGGAACTAACAGCCTCTAAATGAGCACTTCGAGCGTTGATTTTATTCCCCGGTTATTGGTCCATAAATCCTCGTTCATTGTTAACCAACGAACGAACCGCTCGTAAAAATTGTCCTGCACCCCGTCCGGTGGCTATACAGGGTGGAACCAAACGGAAAGGAATTTCATTCGCAATTAAACGAAACACGTATCAAACGTATTTATAGAAGCATCAAATTGCAACGAACAAAATACATTAGATACCGCGAACGAGCATAGTTTTTATATAAATATTTCATCCATCGATCGTTTGTATAATTTCTAGATTTACGCGATTGATAAGAAATTTTCCTAGTTTCGAGTTGATCCAACAGCAAAAATTAGAATATTTGCTGAGATTTTTGTTTAATGAGGGTTGAATTTTCGAAAACTATTGCCCTTTCGATCGGGTACACCCTGTGTACGAGGCTGGTCGGTCGTCAATCATTCGATCGATGTTACCGTATCCCTGTTACAAGCATTTTCGAGCACGCCTAACGAAGCGTCGTGTTAATCATTTTTCCCTGCCGCAGCGCGGAATTCGCTGCATTAATCGCGGCGGCGCTTCCGGTTCAGCGGGGCTTGAACTACTTTCCAGCGGTTTCCACGGTGAACCGTAGCGATTTTCCCTCGAGATTTAATTAAAGTCGGACGGGAACGCGTGATTACAGGCGAAACAATTTCGACTTTCGTTTTTGGGGTAAAATTTTGTGCTTGGAGATTAGGAGAGAACCGTTTACGAAAGTGGAGGATGCTATAATTGGAGAGTCGCAGATGCAGTTTGCTGCGAATTAATAGAATCGATGTTTCTGTTTCAGAAAATTCTGCTGGCCTTCGTTGTAGTTGTCCTGGCGGTGGCCTCAGCTCAGGACTACAGTCAACTCTTCGCAGGATTCGGCCCTTATCTCAGGCAATCCGCCGGGATGCGGGATCCACGATCGAACAGGGGTACGTAGAATCGTCGCGTCGATCGTCGATACCCCGAATACCCGTCTGCGAGGTTCCATTATTTTTTCTTTCCACTTACAATCGTCTTTGGAAGGCACATTCATAATAATTCACCTCATTAATTTAGGATAAACGATACCATTTAAGACTTTGTAATACACATATTTTAATTAAAGTCTGCAAATAAGTTGATACGCCCAGATTCTGTGTTATCTTCGAATCCAGTATTAGTGTTATAGATTATGTTTACTAATTGCTAGAGCAGCAGACCCCCGGCGAATTTACGCGGTAATTAAATTCTGCGAGCGTGCCCACTGAAGCATGACGCGATTGTAAACGAGACCGATTATCTCCAGATCTCATGATCGCGAAATCGAGGGCGGAAATTATGACGAAGGAGGAAGAAGGAACGATGACAATCTCGATATCGGTTCCATGGCGTTTCCGCGAACACGTGAACACTTTTACCGGAACAGGTTTGCCGGAGCCACAGTGGAGATTTGTGGGAGACTCGTGATTAACCTAACGCGTTCGTTTAGAGAAGAAAGTTCATGTTTACGAATGCAGAAGATCAATTCTGGCCCGATTTCTCGATGCACATGTGAACCACCGTGCTCGAGACTCGTATCGATCTTTTACGGTTCGGTTAATCGCTGGTTAATTGGCCTGCCAAGAATATGGGTAATGGTCGGTTCAGATTTTTCTCCTTTGTGGAAACCAGGAAACATAATCACCGAACGAAGTTTCAGCTTCTGTATCTGACAAGTCCTTATTTGTTGATTTTTTAGTTTGATCATTTCATTCAGAAGGCAAATTGAATAATGTTTATTAGTAGTTTTCTATTTTCACAGACAAGATTGAAGCAGCTTGAAAATAAATTTTCCAGAAAACGAAATATCCTACGAAGAAAACGTATAATATATTTTATATTTTGAGTTTATTTTTTATACCCCGTTCGCGGTATAATGATTCAATTAATTGGCCAATTAACTAATTGGTTGCTCGTTTCTTTGCCACATATACTTTTCTGAAACTTGTTTTGCTCGAAGAGATCAACAAGAAGTAACTCGATTTATCCAAGTTCAAAACTCTTTTTTATCCGAATGCCTCCAGAGTCTCTGCGACAATTATCTCGGGTTTTCTCGCATTCTAAAATTAGTTCCGTCGATCTGACATTTACTGTGTGCCACGTGTCGATGCACACGTAACCAGGATACGCGGTCCTTGCGATCGAGCGGAATGCGGCGCGAGCGTACGTGCGCCGGAATGGGTGCCAAGTTCAAACTCACCTACAATAAATATCACCGGGAAAGTGGCGCTGACAAAACGCCGAGTTGCGCTCAAACTGGTCGATTCGTAGCCACCGTGCGTGTTAGGTCATTCGTTCCACGGCGTTTCAGTTTTTCGTAACGATAAATCTTTCTCCCCTGTGACTCAACCTCGTCTCGATAACTTGGATCGCGATTCCTTTCCACGATCCTCTTCATCAGCGTGTTTATAAAACGTCGAGCAGAACCGGCAGAGTCAACGTAAGAGAGCTGCAACGAAAGATCGAGCAAGGAAAGGTCGTCGCGGAGGTCCTCGGATCGCGTCGATCGTCGATCGTGCTCGAACAACGACCGTGAAAGCCACCGACTTCGCGATCCTTGCGTAAACGATCCAGCAGTCCCGGAACGATTCGTCCCGCGCAGATCTACGATTTGTTCGTGCAAGTTTCGATAAAGATCACCCGTGCAGTGCCGGTGCTCGCGATCTTGACGGGTCATCAAGGTCGCTGGAACTCTCGCGCGATCTCATCGATACGCGATCTCCGCCAGGCAAGCAGCGAAACGGTGGCTGAAAAGATCGCGATTTGACAGGTCGTTACCGAGACCTCGTTAACGTTTATGATTTTTCATAAATGGTAATGCTCGTGGGAAGAACGGGCCGCTTCTAATTAAAATTCCAGCGAAGATTGAAATCCGACCGACGGAAACGCGAACACGACACGACGCCGATCGCTCGCTGGACCGTTTGACGGATGACGTTTAATGTTTCGCGCGACGTCTGATGCAACTCGAGCCGATTCCGTTCGCCAAGGCGTATTAATCATTCTATTAATTTTTTTACCGTTCCGCGGGACGCTTGCAAAGCGGAATATCGTTGCACCGTAATTTGCAATTAAACAAGAGAGTGATTCTGCGTTCAAAAATAAGTCGAAAGAAAGTATAGCTTCCTTGCTGCGTCTGTCCATTAATCGCTGTTTCTACTTATACTAGAGTTTGACACCTCCATCATGAAAAAAAATATTTTCGTCGAAATTCTCATCCTTTTCTTCGACAAAATGGTATCGTTAAATGAAAATCATGGATTAACGAATGATTTTAAACTACATAATCGTTTCCTTTGCCAGGTCCAGTGTTGTTCCCGCCCGGTCCTCCGCCGAACAGCGCCGACACGAGCGGAGTGGTAGCGGGCGCGAGCGGATACGGCTTCGTGCCACCCAACCCAGGTAAATCGTCGTTTGGATTCTGAGCGGCGAGATAAGCGACCGCTTTTTTCGTTCGCGCGAGGAAAGAACGGGCGAAAAGAGCGATACGAGAGGATAGACCACCAAAGACTCACTGAGGCGACGAGTAACTTTTGGGGGGTGGGCCGGAGAACTAACCCCGAGCACCGTCGCGCAACCCTGCGGCTCCTCTCGCAGCCCTGTGCACTTAACTTGTGAATAAAACGCTATTTATTTGTTGCCACACACGTCGAATCATCCAGCCGTCCCTGTCCCAGTTTACTCTATCGTATCTTCGTAGCTAGTTAAACGAACCACGCAGTTGCGTCGATCGAACGTCACGCGATTTCATCCTGAATCTCGCCATTTTTACGCTTTGGTTTCCATGTTTGCGCAGAAGCAATTTCATTTAAATATCCATCGAGCACGCGCGTTCTTGATTAATCGCTAAACTGTTCGCGTACACAATGTCAATGAATCCAATCGCCTCCAGGATCCGAGCGGAGGCCACACGCTCGATCCTTGGATCGTTTCCGCGAAAGACGATCCCATCCTGTTCGCGATCGTGAACCCGCCGAGGACGAGGATCCTCTACCTCTCGAGCCTCTAACAAACGCCTACGAGGAAGAGTAACGCAACCTTCGTGTCACTCGAAAGCGACCTTCCGCGTAGACTTCAGAAGTCACTCGCAAAGAACGAGGGTGTTTGTTTAACGCTAACCTGTCGCGTACGCACTAATAAGATGTACATATGTGTGCTAATCCGCGCTAAGAAACGTACGGTTGAATAGACCGGACGTCTGCTCCAATTCCTATACTTGTGTTGTTAACATTTTGTACATAAGACAGAGAAGATGCGAAAGGTAAGTCATTTGCTATGGTACTATACGAGCTTCCAGTTTCTTGCTGACTATAATAGTTTTGTATATATTGTACATAGACTAGCTTTATGTATTTACACGTGATAAATTAACGTAGAAAATCGCTGCACGCGGAAATGTCGTTAATAAATAAGACGAAGGTTAGGTTGAATACGCGAGAACCTCTTTGGAATATCAATCACTATATCTTACGGTTTATAATCGATGAACGAACAGATCCAATCCCGAGATAGCAGTATTTTCTCTCGTAAATCGCGTCAGGAAATAATCCTGGTGGAAATGGCGGCCCCTGTAGCCTCGGTTTCTGGATCCTCGTCCAGTTGCGATTTCCTGGTAGATGGTTCGCAGTGTCGAACAGGGAATACCGGTTTCCTCGAAGAAGAGTCAGCCTTGGCGGGATCCACTTAGGCGAAACCGCTTTATGGCGGGTTGGTGAAAGTGTTTTCGTCGGCCTCGTGACTTAAACTCGTTTGCGCGCGTAACCTTACTCAAACCACTTCGCGTGGCGTAACAGGTGCTCCGAGGTCACTCGGGTCGACAACAAGGTCGCGCCTTTTTCGGTACCTTGAAATCGGACTTCCGGTGAGGTCGTTAGACTTCCATCGTCCGATCTGTCACGGTCAAGTTCGCCACTCTTTGTTTCACCGTGTTTCTTTGCACTTTCTCGACGTCGCGAACTATCGCCGCGAAAAGCGTTTCTCGAACGCGTCGAACGTTTCATAAATAATTATTATTCTCCACCAAATCCGGCCATAAAAATCTGCCAGTCGCTTAAGCGGAAAAAAATGATCGCCGAGTAAAATTAAGAGTGAAATTCAATTTGCATTTTTCTCCGTCTCGAACGGGTAACGCTTAATACGTTACGTGGTTTTTACGACGAGACGGGTTCGGTCCCGGAGTCCACGTAGGAGGTAAATTGAGGATTTATAATCACGAGCATGCATGATTGCACGTCATTAGGCTACCGTTGCTCGCTTTACCGTGGGTCAGCGTCGTTAACGAATTAACCATTGCGCGCATTTCGCCGCGCCTTTCACGCGAAAGGATATAATATGGCTCGCGGTTCTCGTACGCTTTGGTAACGAGGAACGGTAATATAACTTAAAATAATCGTAACGAACGGTTATTTAATCCGTCGTGAATTTTTAACGGTCGTTTCGCGCATAATTTTGCCAACGTCCGACCGTTCGTAGTCGCGCAAGCGAGGCGGTCGAGAGATAATTTAAGAGAAACAGGCCCTCGATCGCGAAACCCGCTGCCCTTTGAAGCATTACGAGACACACACCGTGATTATAAGTAATAGCGGTAAATTAAATTACCGTTCTGTACCGTTTTCCTGCAGGAACGACTTTGTCCCGGATATTTGCTTCGTTTGTAGGATCTTTGGATAATAAATTTCTTGGAGATACATTCGATCCTTTGACAGCAAAAGTTGAAAGTCTTTCGGGAAAGTAGCAACGTTTAGGAAACTGGTTTTCAAGAACCGCAAACACCGAGACATAAAAATATCTATAAAAATGTGACAGGTACAAATTCGTTCTAATGTACTCAGATTTTTCGATTTAGACTGCCAATTAAGAGCGTTGGTTGATATTCCAGTTTTTCTCGGGGAAAAAACCGCACGAACGAAATAAGTGACAGTTTCACTTCGGAACACCTGTTCGCAAGATTGAAATTTCGATATAAACGAAACAAAAGAAATCCCTCCAGAAAAATGTCTTCTTCGTTTCTTATCGTCGATTTCTCCCTGTGGGAACCAGTTTTCGAAGCTGTGGTCGCATTTCGCTCGAACTGTGGCGAACAATGGCCGCCGGGTACCGTGGCGTTTTCAATCGATCGCGGCGGACACAGAAGTCGATCGAGGCGTAAATAAATCTTGGAGACGCGTCGGTTATGAGCTCGTACATCGTATATCTTTCTGGGCGGTTTTATACTCGTTAATGCTCGCGAATACGACGCGAGGGAACGTAAATCTCGGCCACCGGGCGGTGATTAACGTCGCGGCGCTCTAAGGGTAAGAAACCGCGTTAAAACCCGCGTCGGGCCCGGCAGTCGTTGGAAAACGACCGCTACTTTATCGAGATAATTCGCGAGATTAGCTCGCTGGCTAGGCCGATAACACGAGTACGGAGCATTATTTAATTTGCCGCTCGTTAAACATGCGCCACTGATCCGTTGGAAGATACTTTCATATGGTAGCCATTGTTCCTTACTGCGAGCTAATATTTTTATTATCTTTCGAACTCGAAGACCACGGGGTTGGCGCGCCTATTTTCCAGACCAAACCCTTCGAATTGTCCGTGAGACGAAAATTTTGCTTTTCTAAAATTCGAGAGTCGTATTTAGATTCCTTTTTGTTCGTCGTATTAACGATGAAATACGAGGGAATAAATACTACCGTTCTTTTAGAAATTCTGTCCATCGTAGCAATCATCCTGATGTGAAGTTGTAATCTTTAATGTTTAACCTATGGAGGGTTTCCATGGCCTCTTCTACGCGTTCAGAGATTGGTCGAAGCTTTCAGAAATCAAAGCTCACGGTAACCTTGAGCGAGGCTCGTGCTCGACCATCCGCGTTTAGTTAGGCGACGCGCAAAGAGCCGCTACCCTCCGGACGTTCCTGTCCGGAAATTTCTCTGGGGTCGAAAAGGAGGGCGTGAAAAACGAAGTTTCATTTCCAGGGATGCTCCCTAAGAAGAGAATTCCGCCGTTCGGGAGCATCTCGACTAAGTGCTTCACGGGATATTAGCTTGAAACGCACAGAAAGTACGACAGAGTTTTACCTATCGTACCAAGCGTACCGCTTCCAATCGTAAAGGAACACTCGTTCGAGTAATTTTATTCAGGGGAGGAACGCACTCTGAAGCTCGTTAAAACGCAGCAAAAACGATTAGGTGAAATTCTGCAAAATGACCAAAAATATTTGTCCTGTACTTGTTTTTTATCGTTCATGTCGAAGGGGTGAATTTCACGCAGTGAACTTATTTGCTCGAATATCTCACGAACTATTAAAAATATAGAAGAAGCGTAAAGGGATGAATTTTGCATTTCCTTGTAAGGAATCTAATTGTACAAACAGATTGGTAAAAATTGCATTTGTTTAAAGACTATTATACAAAATCTTATTAAAGTTGACCCGAAGAGTGGTGAGAAAGACTAATGATAACAATGAAACAATGGCTGGCGTGGAATTCTCGAATCGGCCGGGGCGAATGCAAAAGTAGAGAAAACAATAATCTTGAAAAGTTAGTCCCCTGAAAAATTAATCAACCGTAGCATCGAGAGACGCGAGCAACAAATAGCCCTTCTCGAGAACGAGCACTCTCGCGAGCCTGCCACCCTCGAGGGGGTCTAAATTTACGAACGCCCTTTAGGCTCCCTAATGGAACTTACTCGGTTCTCCCTTTTGCGTCGCGGTTAACTTTATTGTCAGCGTCGCGTACGGGCTGGCGCGCGGAGAGAGCTCCCGGAGCCCAGCGGCCAGAAAACCGAGCACTTACCAATCAAAGGGAGAAGACGAGAGGGAAGGGCGTCGAGGTACGGTGACGAGGGTCCTGTAATTAACGGCTTTGAAGTGGTCCCGGGCCTGACTTCTCATTACCGGTGGTCAGGTGTCCCGATGATTACTCACGGAAACGGGAGTTTGCCAGTTAACCAAGCAATCGTAGATGAAAATCGCGCTGGATCTCGCCTTCACCGGGGAATCTTCGTGGCTACGAAAACTCTGTTAGGAAAGAAAGGCTTTTCGATGGAGAGTGTCGAGAAAAAGTGCTTCGAGATTTTAATAGTCGACTTCTATTTTAAATACCTCCGATGTTAATAAAGTTGACGTTGAAAAATACATTTGTCCAACCTCGCCCCCGCACCAAAGATTTTAACTAATAAATAAATGTGTGTAATTTTTTGTTGCAGCCTTCTACAGGTACTTCTATTATTAACGGATAACTGGCATCGCAAGGGTATCGATGACGAAGGTGGAGGACCGAACATCATCGATAGGAAGCAGTACGGATCCAAAGAGTCCCCAGAAAGCTATCGAGGATCCTCGTAAGGAGCAATTCAGGGGAAAAGAATTCTGTGCTCGCACATAGTGTGTGGCTCAAGAATGTTTAGCGTGTGAGTGCTAGAACGTGTTTCTAATGGTACTCGAGGACGCTTTTAACAGTATTTATGTATACAGAGATGCAAAGCTAATATATATGCCTAATATATTTCTGTAATTGTAGCCATTAAGTTCGAAGCGGTTCACGGAAGCGTTGGTATAGTATAATTTCGATTTTTATCTCGCAATTTTTTAGACTCTTCTCTCTACAATTCGTCATTTAATTCGGGTCGTTAAAAGTTGTTGAATTTTCCTTCAGACACTCGTTGTTTACGAAACGATGTCGATCCAAACCAGTTTGCCACGATCGATTAAGAAAGTCCGTCGTCCAGTGTTTACTATTCAACGTTGATGAAATAGCGTTTAATCGAAACGAACAGGCCAGCGAAGCCTAACGCCAGTCGTCGTTGAACCGTTACCGGCGATCGTCGATCCCCAAAAGTGAATATAAAATCTTGTAAATATGTGTTGCTTTATCGCGATACGGGATTGTCGATCATGGAACGCTTTATCGCGATGAAAGAAATTTTTTCTCGACGGTCGGTTGATTTTTCGTAATTCGATCACGATTTGCATTGACACGCATGCCTGCCTCGGCCGTTTAAATCTCGGTCGAGTTCGTGCCCAACCGTTTTAATTATGGCTGTACTTGAAAATGACACATGCGAGCGTCGAATCCGTCGCCGGAAGGAACATTTGTTCTTTGATATTTTGATAAACTTTAGTCAGTTATCGACGTCTTGCAGATAAATTCGTAAATTTATTTAGCAAAGACACACGTTAGAAAAGAAATATTAAACGTAACGTCTAGTCATGTTTTCTGACGATTTTACTTTTCTCTGGAACAATATGCCGCGATAGGTATGGAGATCCGCGACATAATAGAAGCAAAACAGTAAGAAGCAATTACAATAAGAAACACGGTCAGGCCAATAAATCGGCGGGAGATCGATACAGCCGCGATCGGCTCACATTTTCAGCGACGCTTGCGAAAGTTCTCGACGTTAATGCGGCTTCGACGGCCGCTCTCGATTCGTTCGAGGCGAAACTATGCCTGGCAATAACAACGGACGTCCATCGTGACTATGCTCGTGACGTAATTGCCTCCGATTATCGAAGACGCTGAGCGGCGATCTCGTTAGCGTAATTACGAACGACGCGCGGATTATCCGGGCGCAACGATCCACGGGGAAATTAATTCCGCGGCGAAATCATGATCGCGGTGAAGTCTGCTTGATAATTGATACGACGGGTGTATCGGAAACATCGGAAACCGGCACGAGAGGGAGGGATAGGCATTATCGGGCATAATGATCGTTAGCGAGTCATTGGCAACCGAACGCGTCGATATTTCTAATCTAGATTCTGCGATTCGATGCTCGGTTAATTAACAGAGAATCTTTCGCCTTTAATTTTGCGGTTTGTTCTCGACTAGCTCAAATAGAAAATTAAATATATTAAATACAAGTTGTAATAATAACATTAATAGAAATTATACGATTTATTTGTACAGAATGAATCCTTCGAAGGTGGTACAGAAAATGTTTATAATTTCCTTCTCTATTTAACTCGTGTATTATACTTTACTTTGTGCTTATATTTGTAGTACATATGGTGAGAATTATCGAATAAGTACTATTATATACCAAAAAGACTGTTCCATAGTGAGTTTTACAAATGAGAGCCAGGTGATTTGACACTTTAATGACCGCAAGTTTCACGCGAAAACAATTTCAATTTCTGACATTTTATAAATGTGCAAATATTACCTCCACTTAGTCTTATAATTACGAAAACATACGAATATCAATTTTACTAAGTCCTCGACAATCTCGACAAATAAGTGACCGAAACGGTAAAGTCACTTACTCGTAATGGTGGCCGTTAAAGTATTAAAAATAAATCTAAGATATAGAATAACATTTTTTCGTACGAGAGTCTCTGTTTACGAGAAAATTTGAAAACTTGTTTCGGTCGAAAGTCCATGCAATAAGTCCGGCTATAAATGTCTATTACGCTTGTAAATGTTTTTTAAGCAACAATTTATAACCAGAAATATTACTTTCGCGTAATTAAATTTATACGCATAGAAACACGACCCGGAAATGTAGAGATTCGTGGGCTGGGTAACTCGGTCGAGAACGTTACTCGGACGAAAAAATATTATTCTACGTTTTTCGTTTATTTTTGCATGTAGAATCGCTCTGTTTTCGATTGTGCCAGCAGTTGCGAGACGTGCAGGCCTTGCGCAGGCTGACTCGCAATTCCTTCTAAAACTGATCCTTGAATCTCCCATCTATGCATAGCGCAGATACACAATCGCATTCCTCTATAAACGTCTGCAAACAAGTTTCTGGGCCCGTGCCACCAAGGTCTTACAACGCAGGTAAATAATATTAATAATAATTCTGCTTTATACGCACAAGAAAAATAGGGGTGGTATCGTGGTGAAAATATTACGGTCATTTAGAAAGTCTATCAAACAAAATAATTTTTCATTGCGACGACGTTAGGCCAGACGCGTTAGGAATATCCAAAAAATATTACACGAATCTCGGTGATAAATCCTATCGTACATACATTATTCTACAGATATTGCCCCATTTGATTATCACTTCGTGCGTTGCATCATAGTGGGTGAAAAATTTGAAAATATCAGGCTATCAAGATTTGAAATATTGTGTTTGTTACAAAATTCGACCCAGACTTATTGGATGACCTGATATTTTAGATTACTGGAACTTGCACGATAACGTAGACGAATTTAGATTTCCTAAATGACGTATCTGTAGTTGGCTAGCCTCGAAGTTAACGAAGACCCTTGATTCTCGAGGAGCTCTGGCCACGACTCTACTCTTATCGTCGCAAAAAGTAACGGGTCCGGAATTAGAAGGCTTAGCAGGAGATTTGAAAGCGTGCGGAGAACGTTAATACGTCGTTCCGTCCCGCGGGAAACGAAATACACGCCGTTCTCCGACTGTCACACAAAGCTAATGGCTGAGTCAGCGGGGCTAATCTCTCTCGTAAATGATTAACGAGGCGTTCGTTGGATCATCAAGATTTACCGTAGCTCCACTTTGTCCGGCTGGAACCACCGTGATCTTAATTATAAATGTTTTTCCTTTGCGAGGGATCGCGGCGTGCTAGGTTGTCTGACTAACAACGTCTGTATCTACTTGCGATTTCGAGACCATCGACTCGCGCTTCGTCTCTTTCAGAACGAACCAGATAGAATTAATCTGTTACCACTCGCGTGATTTGTCGTTCAAATGATCAATTTCGACATAAATTTATAGGAAAACTTTCCGCAGATTTTATTTCAAATGCAAAAATAGGAAATTACTATTCGTCTTCCTCCTTCTTCGTTCTTAAATCCTCGATGGAAGCTTCCCGGAGGTCTCAACGGATCTGAAAGAAGTACTCGAGTCGCCACAGACACGCGACGTCGTTTTAAGGTCGAATCGTCGGTTGAAAAATAGCGAATTAGCATTTTAAAAGTTAAATATCCGTGAAATAACGTAAGATCCGTTGCTTTCCCTTCGATTTCGTCGATTCCTGCGCGACGTACGTTTCGAACGGCGATACGCCGGAAGCAACGTCGATACAATTACGCGAAATTGACGTGGTTACGTTGGTCCGAGCGAGACAAAGAGAGAAAAATAGAAGGTTAATAACGAAAGATAGACGCGCGAGGGAAAGCAACAATTCCCAATCACAGGCGGCAGCTTCGTGTCTCGACTATAAAGCCCACATAATTCCCCGAGCTGTTGGAACGTTTTCCGTGGCCCACCCTCTATCGTCGCATACTTCGAACCGGCGCTCTACAATTGGTATCGGTAGCTTCCAGTCTACCGAACAAATGCCCAATCGATTATCGCCCGGCGTGCATTTTGGTGGTTTCCAGCGAAACGAATTTATCGGAAGCCCGTCGAATAAGTAAACAGCCGGTTTGGCCCCGACAAACTTCGCCGATCGGATTATGCGAGAGCTAACGACGTCAGGACGCTGTTCGTTGCTCGAATTCGTGTGGCAATGTCGATCGGAACTTCGTTATCGCCCTGTTTAACATTTTTTCCAGCCTTCCTCCTCGACTCGACGATTTCGCTTCGACGATAATAACAATTCTTTGTTTCGTAAAGAAAAAAGATTAATATAGAATTAACTCACTTTAGAAAGGTGTTTCTACGAATCATATTTTTACTTTCAATCCTCGTTAAAAGCTTGATTAACGCGCAGAACATTTGACTCCCCTGTCGATATCTGATTTCGTTAATTTGGTTGCTTACAGTCCCGTTGCTTAGACGGTTTTAATTTCGGGTGAAATTAACCTCGCTCGTTATTAGAAGTAGCAAGTCGTTTTTCCGTACCGGTTAGGACTTAATTACCGCACTGCATCTCGCGGTGGGGTGTCTATTGCTCCTTTAAATTACCGGAAAAATCAGCGAACATTTACTATTTTCAACTTCGTTGCAGCGCCTTGCAATAAGCAGTCTTTTTGCCGCGAACCGGCGGAACCAGTTTCAAAATTACCGTGAATCGATCTGCAATCCCACGCCGCTAAACTCGTCTCTTATCGCGCCGAACTTGTTATTCCCTCATTACCTCACATCATAGTCTCGTTACGTAACGAAATTAATCGCACGTGTACCAGCGTAAACCGTAAACCACATGGCTATCGGAGCGTGTTACTCGCCGTTGAAAATATTGATCGACGAATAAATCGGTGTCGCAATTTATTATCTAGCTACGAGAGATTTGCAACGTCAGCGTGGACCTTAGAGAACGAGTAGTCATGTTATCCGTGAACTTGGCACCTGCGAGAGTCGAAATATCCGGTCTACTTCTTCGGTTTGCACACCTTCAAAGAGCTGGAAAGTATCGAACGAAAAGACGATTCATTAAAATAATTGAATTTTATTTTTATGAAGTGTCACGCGAATTTTAATGTAGCCAAGTGATTTCGTTACGATCTCGTTTCCAGAAACGCCCGGCGTTCGTTCTTTACATTGTTCGCCAGACAATGAGCTGTCGATCGAGAAATCGATCGACTGTGACTATGAAGATCGCGAGGATCTCGTCTAGACGTTTCGTACGAATCGACGCGTCGGAAAGTGTGTTGAAATTGCTTGAAAGCTGCCAATACTTTGCTCGCTCGAAACGTCGATAGACATCCTTGCGCCGCTGACAGGTGGCTGACTGCCAGATTGAAGGGTAATCTAAAGTGAAATTTATAAAATAAAGCGAACAGACAGCTGGGAACGTTTCCGAAGGAAAATACCGATTGAAAAGCAACAATGCTATCGTTAAAACATTCTATCAGAAATATTAACGTGGATTCAAAATTCCATAGCTATTTCGTTGAAAATTTCTCGATGTTCAGTCTGGAATCTGGGTAATCTCGATTGAAATTCATGCGAAATATCGCGCGAGTTTCTTCGTAGCGGAGATTCGAACCGAGTATACACGAGCCTTTCTCTTACCATCGTCTCGTAATATTGATCCAACGTGATCTCGACGAGCACTGTTAGCTGTTTGCCAACAGGTGCCGCTTGCTGTGCAATATTTTATTAATTCTGGAGGTGCTGAATAATTTTTGGTGGCAAAAAATCGACACGATCTTACTTTAAATCATCCGGTTAGGCGGATTTTTGTACTCTTTGAGAACGAAGAAATTTTAAATGTCCTTATCGGGAGAATCGTGGAGCAGTGTTCCTTCTGATTAGCCTGAATTCTAAAAATGTCCGCTCTGGAAGACCGACAGCTACTCGTCAGGTCGACGACATGAAATCACGTTAGCGAAACGACGAAGCCCATCAGTCAGTTCTGGGGTTAGATGTGTGGTTCTACGCTCGGCGATTTAAGCCCTTGACGCGATTACGTCCATTTTAGGAAAGCTTCGGGCGTCCCTTGTTTAGCCGATTTTCTTGTTTGTAGTGAAAGTCTTCCGAAAATGTTTCCCTTTGTTGATCCGCGGACGAAACTTGCACGTAAAACCTGCGCGCACGAGATTTCCTCCTCTTGCTGGAAAATACGTAATTTAGTCTTTTAGGGGCACTTCGTCCGAAGAAAATTTAAATACCAATCCTTTTGCCTCCGTTCCGCGCATTCAAAGGAAACGGAGGAGGGCTGGCCCGAGAAACGGAGGAAGCGTTCGGGCGTCCGGGAGAAAATCCGCGACGCAGAAAGTTCGAATTCATTATTAAAAAACCTTCCAGCGAGAACAGCCCCTTTCATCTTCCCTTCGGAAACCGGGTGCATCAATATTCAAGCGGCGATGCGCCTCTTCGTATCGCGACAATGTCAGGTAGTTTACTTTATATTTCACAACACCCTGCCATCCATCCAGGCGTCCCCTTGCATGGTTATAAGATCCTTATCGCGTCTATTCAAAGGTTTCCGCGCGAGCCTGCGAAAATAGAGATTCGGTTCATTCCCTTTCGCTTTTTCTCGTCGCCCGCCTCCGATTCACCGTCGAAATCTTTCGAGATCTTTCGTTGAATCGATGCTGTCACCGATAGTATTGGAAATGGGATACCGTTTCAATTACCTTCCAATTAATTGCACTTAGACTACTGTAGCATTCCAAGGTTGATGGACAGTGTACGAGTTTCTTCGTAAAGTGTAAATTTTACAAGTATTAGGATTCTAAATTTTGGATTTATTTTAAAAGAGCAAAAATTAAGATGTACGTATTTTTTATATCGACTTGTTTTCATATTTAAGGGATGAAACTATCCCCTAAAGTTACGACGTTAGACTCGTATTCCAGACAATCGTTAATTTACTATGGCAAATAATTATTCGAGGGCAATCGAGACGTTCGTCGGAAACTTTCATCCCCACCGAGTATCGCAAGGGAGGTTGGAACAAAAATATATTCCAGCGCGATGCAAATGCCTGTTAAGAGCACTCCGTGGATGCGCCGGAAGTAAGCAAAGTATTTCGAAGTTTGAATATCAGAACGGTTTACAGCTGTCGTTTCGACGAAGAAAGGAAATCCACTCTGCAATCTAGTCTAATTGAATATTCGCAAAGTGGAGTCCTCGAAAGGGAACGCGAGAAGGATAATCGGGATTACTTCATAGAGTACGTTCCGTCGACTAAAACGCGTTGATTTTTGTCGTCGAGACTCCCACGCGTTTGAAGCACTTTCGCGTAGAATGCGATAAAATAAATATAAAAAAAAATATAAAATCAGAAAATAAATACAACGTTAAAAACTGGCAATTTTCTGGCCCTCTAATTAGCAGCTTAGCCGTCGCGTGCACGGTATATCGTCGTTGCCGGTTCGGACTAAACAGATCGCTTTGAATAAAGGACGCGGATCACCCTTTGACAAACTTTATACGAGAGCTCAGCCGACGAGACACTCGTGAAATAGAAAATTTCCACGCTCCTCTGCAAACACTTTTTTCCTCTACCCGCGAAGTTGCATCGGGGTGCCTGCATCCACTCTTCCTACTGAAAACACCGGAAGTTCCAGATACCCCGACGACTTTTATCCACTATACGAAGAACCGCAGTTTATTTTGCTCCGCCATTGAACAGAATATACTCCGTTGGCGATGAAAAGCAACTCCTACAGAATGCAATTACATATATTTGTTGGAATATTTTCAGTGATCGTGATACAATAGGGGAAGTATTTTTATTTGGGCCAATTCTCTATGCTTTTATTCCACATTTGTTCAACCCTTTTCGATCGTTACAGTGAAATAAATTTGCTAATTTTCACAAATACATATCCTAGTTTTCTCCAGCTACATATTCTCGAGGATCCCGCGATAAAGGATTCGTATTACGGTTGAACGAGCAGACGCGTAAATCTGCGATTTCTCCGTCGTCGAATATTTTTCCGCGTGACATTATGAAAATTTCACGTTTCGATTCCGCGCGGCAAACGAGAATCGATTGGCGAATCCTCCGAGGAGCACTTCGAGGCAGTTCGCAAGAGTGGTTCGAAACGATCCAAAGGATTCGCGTTGCATCGTCGATCTAACGGCCGTTTCGGGGCCGATTCGAAACTCGAAACTGCTCGAAGTTGCGCGGCGGGAATTAAAAATGAAAATATTTGTTTTTGCTCAGAATGCTAAATTATTACACTGAACCAGCATCCACTGCGGTAAATTATATTAATTGAATCTATTCTTCTCATACATTATTTAATAAATAATTATTCTGCCATCGGCCTTTTTTAGATGTAAAATTTTAGTCGTAAAGGATCGATACACCCGGCTGGAAATCGATAGGAACTCGTCCGTGGTCCTGTTTCAACGAGCCTCGATCGGAGGAAAAGAAATTTACGACGGCAATTAGCGCGGCAGCGTCTCGCAAGCGTTTAGTTGAATTTTAGTAGCCATTATCGTAGTTTCCGCGCCGTAAGCCTCGTCTCTTCTCCCTCGACATGACGAATTTTTATTGCTGCCCGTGTCCGTGTATTACCTTCTTTTAGGCTTTTACGAGAACTCGTGCTCGCGGACGACGATCGTCGCGAGGGTCTAGACGAAGGGCCAGTCCCTAACGAACGAACCTCCAAAGAAGCAATTATTCCGAAACGTCCCGAAAACTTTATCGCTAAACGCCTCGTAAGCTATCGACTGTCCATGTAAATCTACGTCCTTTTAATGTCTCTCGCTCCTCCATCTTCACAGAAATCAGTGAGCAACATGTTTCATAAATCAGGAAAATGAATATTCCATTCCATCTTATACACAATTTTCGCTGTAGCTTCATAATTAAAAAAGTTCTACTTCAATAATTTTTGTCAAGTTCTTATGAATCCATACAATGATATAAATAAATAAATTTTCTGTTTTCAAGCACGCTGCTTACCTTCTCTCGTAAAACTTTCAAAGGGGCGATCATAATTAATTCAGTAAATCGTGTTCTAGGAAGACTGCAGCTTATTTCCGGACATCTTCTGAGAATTTTGCAGGCAAATCCGCGAGACGCCATTTGTCTCGTGAATTAAGTTCACGAGACTTTTCTCCCGGCTGCGTCTCCTTCGACAGGGGTTAGAAGACGCCAACAAGAACAGAGGTGACGAGGCAAAAGGAGGGACCCGATATCGGGCAATTTTTTTCGGAGCCACTTTTTTTACGCGTAGTCAGTCGAATGAACCGAAATTATCTTTCCGAATCGTTAATCTCCCCGCGACGCTGTCGACCCCATCTCGTCGCGAGTAGACATTTACGGGCCGATAAAAATGTCCCGGGGTCCTGGCCCCAGCGCGCCGCGACTCTGTAATTATTTCCCTCGGTTGCGATAAGAAACACGGAATCTCGTCGATCGTTCCATTCCCGATCGCGAGCCGCTACTCGTGTATCCCGTCGTCCGAGATCGTTATTAATGTGTCGCGCGAGGAACGAGATGAAAAGGTAATTCGATTGGAATTGATATTGATGGTCGGTACCTCGGGCTGTGTTTCAATCCTGCCTTCGAGTAGCCGCCTCGCCCGTCTGACGGGTTCCCTCCTTTTTTTCTTTTTTTCCATCCAAGCAACGTAACTGTTGCGTTTATTGCTGACGATAAATTTTTATTTCGCTGCAACGCGTAATTGGGCGCGACGGAAGCCCAGTGTGTAAGTTTGGTCACGATTCCTTTCGGGTTCCCCGATAACTTATCCCTTGGCTCTCTCGGTTTATTAGTAGACATTCGTTTAATCTCTCGAACGGTTGCATCGGACCATTTATACCACAGTTATGATTAGAATTTATAATATTTTACGAGAGTTTCCGAAAAACAGTCTGCGATCGATGCTCCATCACTATCCTTGAACAAGTAGAAAGAAAAGAAGGCAAAGGTCGCGAGATGGGAAAATAATGTCTCTCCAGACGGTGTTCGTGTCGTCGTTAACCCATTAACGCATCGATCATAAGCAGAAGGGATGGGTAGGGTGAACGGGGGGGGGGGGCGAGATACCGTGACTCCGCGGCCAATTTTTATTCGCTTCACCTTTCATCCCCGCCTCCTCTGGAGAATCTTCTTCGTTTGTATCCTTCTTTTTATTATCCAGCCCGGGGGAAAACGCTCGGCGAAACAAAGAAGTATCGTAAAACCGGCCGTAAAGGTAGCTGCAGATAAAACGTTGCTGCAGCAGCTGTATACACCGCGCCGCGTACATGATACCCCGCGGAAAATAAAGAAGTTCGTTGCGCGATAGAATGTACCGGCGGTATGTTTGAAAACGGAAATAAAAAGGAAACGGAAAAGAGACCGGGGGAAATTTCAAGTCGACGATACCGTGTACTGCTTTTATTCGAGCTGCTCCGTTCGAAAACTGCCGCCGGGTTTCGTCTTACGCTCCTCCCGAATATTTTGACAATATATCGCGGGAGACAATAATAGAATTTATTTTTTTACGAGCAATATCGATTTATCGTTAAACGTAACCTTTCGAAGTGTGTGAGAAATAATTCTTATTTCTAAAATCGCGATAAAAATCTGTGAGTTTGTGACTCCATACGAGAAAATATGTTCGTATATTCCTGTTTAATTAATAGTTATTCGTTCCACGCGGGAATTTATATTTGACTCTGCACGGAGAATATTCTTAAGGCACTGGTCGCTTATTATCCGCTTCGGTGGACGGTCCGACCATGTAAGTCTGCATCTACTTTGCGTCTATACAAAGAAAAATTCTCTTTCGGTAGCAAGCGGATGGTCTTTCCCCATTTTCTACTTCGTGATAGCTGTGTTGTAGAAATACCGTTTTCGTTTATATTAAAATTGGATCTGGGTATCGAGGCTGTAAATCAGTTCGGAATTGGAGAACGGTGCAGTTTCTTTGTACCATGAAGTCTCTGCAATATTTATCGTTTTCATTGCCTACAAAATGTCCCCTGCTTCCCGTTGAAAGACTCGTCTTGCAGAATCTTAACGATACTATAAAACTAGCCAGAGATCGGCCGCCATCGACGTCAACTATCAGCAAAATCGGGTGCGTCTCGCGGAAGGGCGGCAATAAAAACGTCCGTTCCAGAACCTCAATAACTACATCCACGACGAAAAGAGTCAACAGCTCCCTTATCGGGAGCGAATACGCGTTCCCCGCGTACTCTCCTTTAATCACTTCCAGTGATATTAATAAATTGTTCCCCGAGGAGTGTATTTTCTTTCGTTCTCTCTCCGATTCAGTGACGATGTTATTATTGTTTGCTTACTCTTGGAGCTGGTAGGGACGGCATGGGAATGATCTCCGTCGAGTGGGATCCCTGACGAGAGAAGAAAGAGGGGGTGGTTTCGCGAATCTACTTTCCTAGTTTTCATGGCCGTGGAATAACGTCGACACGATTTACGGGGGGGAGGGGGCTAGGTTCCTCGACGTAATAACCGATTTAAGCCCCGCCCGTTCGCCCTAATCCCGAGTTACGAGGACCCAGCGACGATTTAGTCAATCGTACCGCCATAATAATGTCGTAATATCGCGTCCTGCAACGCCGCGGAGAGATACGACGGTAAGCCAATAATAAACGAGTTTATTGTTCGAAACACGCCGCCGTCGAGCGTACGTAGTGCCAGGGGCTCGCGGCACCAGAAAAGGGGTAGGTTCCCATTCGTTGTTCCGGATGCCCGCGTTCCTAGCACCCGTGAATCAGCGGTCGCGTTACGTTTCCGCCGAGTTAGCATGTTTCGGGACTTTGGTAATTGGGTGATCGGTGTTGCACGGGGAAACACCGTAATCGGTTTAGTTCACTCGTGTCTCAGGTCAGCGGTTTCCAAATTCTTGTGGAAGTTCCCCTCGAATACAAGAGTTTGTACGCTCCAGACGAGTGATAGATATTTGATAATTAATTCAACACCTCTCTGATCGAATTTTTATTTTTTATAACTGTTATACGGGTCTAATATCGGTTTCATCTCCATTCCAGTTTCACACCGCTTCAAAATGGTTTTTAAATTTGTATCCTCTTCTAATTTCAATTTCAAACGAATTTAACCATAAATATTGATACTGTTAAACAATGAAGCTTTCTACTAGCCACCGAGGAGAATAAAAATGAAATTTCCTTGCGGGTTTACCGTTCACGTTTACGTTACTGTGCTGTTAGGAGAACGAGAAGCGAGGAAATATGTCGACGTTAGAATCCCCCTGATCGCGCGTTGCAGCGTGAGCGTCGCGATGCTCGTCGGCGAGGCAGATTCGTTGCTTTGACGTTTAACGAAGGCTGTAATTAAGCCCTAATGAAGATCGAAACGCGTGGCGTTTACGAGACCGTTCCTTGCGCCGCGATACCAGCCGGCGCGAGGCTATTTATGCAAATTGGGTCTCCTGGAAATTTTGTAAAAACTGCCTTCTTCCTACAGCATGCGGTTGTTTGCTGCCTCGACGCAGAACGATCGCGGGGGCGCTACCCGCGCGTAAAAGGGGACGATATTGAATTTCTGGGGGATTTATTAATCACGCGCGGAAAGGTCTTTCTTTAACCTGCGAGATATTATGAAGGAAATGGCCGTAGAAAAAAAATTAGCCGATTCGGGAAAAGTGGATGGAAATATTAGGGTTTCTGAGGAAAGTAGATGGTAAAATCCATAATGAAGCACGTTACAAGAAATTATGCAAAATTGTTGTCCTTTAAATAAATAATTATATCTTTTGTACATCAGTACAAGTCGAGTTTTCTGTAGCAGTTTTTGAAAATAATTTTTTCTTCATGATTATGTAAGATTTCAAAGGTAAGTGATCTCATGAAAAGTGTTTCTAATTAAGCCAAGAATTCGTAGAAATTTTTTATTTTCACCAGGAGAATCATTAATTTCTGGTCAGACATTGTATTCTCAGTAAAGAATTTTTTTCTCGAAAATGGATAAGATTTCGAGAGTATGTCTATTCACTAAAAATAATTGTAATTGACCCCCGGAACCGAAAATAATTTTTTCAGAACGATTTGAAATTTTTTTTTTCGTCGAAAAATTTGGCCACCTACCCCTGTCGATTTTTCTTAAAAATTCCTCTTTCATTTGTAGTAATTTTGTTTGACACCCTACAGAAAAGTTGTCTAATACTTTTTTGTAGGTACCCATGAGCTCTACTTCAGAAAAAAGTTTCATTGAAATATATTCACAATTGTAGGAGTTATGGCTGTTTGAAAATTGGACCATTTTTATGGGGTTTTTCCCATTTTGCGGGGTCAAGGACCAACTTTTCGAATATTTTTGCAATTTGTACATATTCTCCACCAAAATACGCGTAGTTTGCTTTTTTAAACATTAAAATCGTTCAATCCGTTCAGAAGTTATGACGTTTTAAAGATTCGCATGAAAATTCGGGCAGACATTTCTGGCCAGAAATTATATTTTCGGTGAGAAATTTTTTTCTCGAAACTGAGTAGGATTTCGGGGGTATGTCTATTGACCAAAAATGATTGTAATTGACCTGCGCAACTAAAAATAATTTTTCTAGAGCGATTTGAAATTTTTTAATTTTGTCGAAAAATCTGTCTACTCAAAGACACATATTTCTCTATAAAAGACAAATATTTGCTGTTATATTACAAAAGAAAAACATTGTTTTCCACACATATATTTCATTGGTATCTCTGAGGAGAATTATGCTCCTGTTTATCGTAACATCAGAAGAACCAGTGCTCGAAAAGCAAGATTTTATTGTCCCAACTTCCAACAGTCAGCGATTCGGATTATTTGTCTACGCTTTCAAGGTTTCATCGCAAAAGTATGTTCACGAATAATCAATTTCGAGGAAGCTGACGCTCTGAGACGAGATAGACCCGCGCGAAAGTCTATGTTGGCCGAAAAAGTTCCGGGCAAAAACGATCCTGTCGGAATGGTAACAATATGTGTCCCGCGATTCCATTCCTCTGGGAAAAAACCAAGGCAATTCTATTCGTCGTAATGGTATGTATTATTCACATCGATAGACCGAATCGAACTTCTAACGGGTTCGCGGCGCTGCCGTTTCTTTCCACCCCCCCCCCCCCCCCCTTCCCCAGAATCCCGAACCAACCCCACACGAAGACGTTGAGTGCTCCACTACCAATGGCGATACATCGATCGCGTTGTTTTCGAAATTCTCGCGCCTCGCGATACGTCGACTTTGTGATTTCTGATTTTACCACCCCCTCAAAATTTACGTTCGTTTCAAAATTTATAATTGTTATATTATCGCGACCATTCGAGTGACTTCCAAATTTTTCGACAGCCAACCCTCTAAAGATACACTCTTTTAACATTTCAATATTTTTCATCCGATAATTATTTCAACGTTTACTAATGAAAATTATTAGCAATCTAGAATTTTAGAAAGAACATCTGAAATAAATAAACACCATCGTATACTCCGCCACCCCTTTTCACGGCTTCTACAAATTCTAAATATCCAATCCCGTACTAACCACACCCAATTTTACCTTAGCGACCCCATCTTCTGCACCAATAAAAACACGCGCCAAGTTATTTCCCGAGGGAGGAACACAGACTGGTTAGATTTTCACTAACGCTCGAATCATAGGATCATTCTTATCAGTACGATTATTATAGAAACACAATTTGTTTAAAAATGGTCCAACGCAGGATCTTTTCGTTTGGTTGAAAAATAGCTACGAATTAAAATACCGAACAAATCCTACATCACAACCCATAAACGAATTTTGCAGTTTGGCAAATAAGTTCCCTACAAATTCGGTATTTCTGGGACGAATCGAAGCGGTCGAATCTTTTGTAATTTTTCTGGGAGAAACCTGTAATTCCAAATTGGTTTGTTTCGACGTGCTCTGTCGTTGTGGGAGATCCTGTACGCCGGGGCGAGACTTTGTTCGCGACGGTGACAAACGCTTGGCAAACATAGTGCGGCGGGGGCGTACGAGGTCGCTGGCACTCGGCTGCGTCGGGTTAAACAGCGAGATGAGGCGACCGGGGGGAAGGGTGTGAAAGGGAAACTGGCTGAAGGTGAGAGGCGGGGAAGGTAAGGAACGAGAGCGAAAGGAAGGTCGAGACGAGAGAGAAACCGAGGTGGGAGAGAGTACGGGACGAGAAAGCGATCGGTTAAAGGGAGATCGGGGAAGGGTTGCGGCACGGGGTTACGGACCGAGATGCAGGGATGGTGGGTGGAAAAATGAAGTTCGTGTCGAGGAACGACCCAGTAGACTATTATTGGCTAACACGAGGATCCTCGTGCGATCTAAAAGGCCAACCGTCTCGACGATAAGCTTTTCTATAACTATAAAAGTAACGCGGAGGAACGGTTGTCTTAAGGGTACTCCTTTATACGAGACTGTACTATAGTCAGACGGAAAAAATGGTTACGAGGAGTCGTCGTCGGGACTGGTTATCCGGAACGATATTTAATATTACCACGGTTGATCGTGGCTCTAACAACTCCTTAGCGACACTTTCGATCCCCGTATTGCTCTAGGGACGACTCTCTGACCTCGACTAACTCTCGCAAACTCGCAACTAACTCCACGAACTGTGGCACACTCGCGTCGCATATTTTCACGGCCAGAAGTTCGCGTGTATTCTAGGAATCTAATATCCGGGCTTCGCCCACCCCCAGAGTCGAGCGAAATTTCAGCCGAATAATATCAATAATAATCGATAACCAATAAAACCGTGAAATTTTTAACCGTTCGAAACACGAATTCTTACTTAACGAGCAACGGGATCGACAGTTAGTTATTAAAAACTTTTTTCTCGTTGAACGTTTCAAAAATTTCTGTCTGTATTCGGCAGCCTCCGTTAATAAATGCTTTTTATCACGGACAATATAAATTCCCGGCGCGATAACCAAAACACCGAGACGAGAAATTTCGTTGGTCCCCGTCGGCGGTATAATTCGGCCACCGTGTCTGGACTATAAATACAGCGCGTAAACGACAGAAAAGTAGCCAGCGACGTAACAAGGCATTCCGGAGTAAGAACATTCGAGTCGTCCATCATCCTGTCCGCTCTCAGTAGACAGCCCCCGAATACGTACTCCCGTCGCGGCGCGTCCCCCTCGTGAGGCAGCCCTCAGCCACTCTCATTCTCATAAAACTAAGAAACGGGATTCTCTTAAAGTCGGGCCCGAGGTGATCTCGCAGACTCCTCCCGTGGTACACGTGTCTCGGAGCGAAATTTCACCGTTGGTTGCCGCGACGCGAACGATACAAAATACAAACACAGACGCATTAATATTTTTTTCTTCGTTTTCTCTACTCGTGGCCTGGCGGCGGCCAATGGGGGTGGAACGGTGGGGAAACAAAAACCGACGGTGGAACCGCGCCCGAAAGGTAGAGAGAAAACAGCGCCCGGTGAGCGACCGAGACGCGTCGGTGCAGGGGTTGTAGGGTGCGGGTGAGGGAGGGGGGTGGCAGGGTCGCGATGGTGGTGGGGGTTGGGCGCCGTCCGACGGCCACGGCCACGACCGCGGGGGCTACGGCCGGCCCGGGCGAGACATTGAACTCGTTGCAAGGGAGGACGGGCAACGAGCATCGATTCGTCTGCTCCAGAAACGAACGCCACCCCCGGCGCGTAGCCACCCCCTTTGGGCGCAGCGTGGCGCCCCCACCGTGTCTACCTAGGCCGCGCGCTTTCACCGTTACCGGGCGAGCCAGCGCAAACAGGGAAAGAGAGGAGAGAGATTTCTCCGTCCGAAGGGGGGGTTGCGGGGCTCGTAACACGACCGGGCAACGTGACGTTCGTTTATTCGATCAACCCCACCGGTGTGCACACGCCCGCAGAACCGGCTTCGCGGCCGATAATTCGCGAGGTCTACGCGATAACGATCGATATCGCGACTCATGAGCTGCGCCTTTTCGGACGAGTGTCGCGTTACTTTCGCCCGGGACAGGAGGGCTGCCAGGCTGCCGAATATTTTATTTACATACACACTGTTTACGGTTTTAAGCTTTCTATTATCCATTCGTTTCGAGAGCGTGTCTTTGGCGGAAGATAGAGGGCGGATAATAGATATTCGACGTTTCGACTGGGGGTGGGTTGTCGGGGACCGCGTAACAAGTGGGCCACCTTTATCCAGTCCATCTTATCGAATGGTCGATTTAGTCACGGTTATGCTAAGGGTGGATGTATCTGCATAAACACCGAGGAGCTGATGTTATCCCCCGCGTAAACAATAAATAAAGGCTCCCCTCTCGCGGTCCGCCCAACGTTGCAAGCCCGTGTCAACGTTTCGCCGGAGACGCCGTCCGGCGAAAGTTCTCGGTCGCGTTTTCTCGTTACCGTGCTCGCCCGTATCTCTCCCCGTATCCCTTTTGCGGGAAAAGGAGCTACATGCCGGCTACATAAATGTTATGGTCTTAAGGGGCTGCTGTGGTCCCCTTCCGCGCCACGCAGAATTCCCGAAACGTGCCGTCTTTCACGCGATAAGGCCTGCCATGCGATAAGATTTTTTTTATGGCCACGCTTTTGTAGACCGACCGTATATTCATGGCCTGGAACAAATCAGCCCCCGAGCGGGCTGCGGACTGGGGGGCGGCGGTCACCGGTGCCGGGTTAATTGCGTTACGAGCGTTTCTTTTCGCTGACGCTCGATAATGGCGAGAATGTAGAGTCCGATGACTGCGGGCGGAAACTTTTCTCTCGACCGATTTTAAAATTAAAAATTTTATACCTCTTACAAGAGATTGCAAACATCGAAATATCGACACACGTTGTAGAATATATTTTATTCAAGAGTACACGAATCACTCAAAAATGTGAAGAATTTTTCTCCCCGTTTGCGTTGAAACTAGTTTTCTCTTTTAAACGGTTGGCTTTGGGGTCCATTAAGGATTTCCAACTCTTCCACAGGACTAGTGTAATTTGAAAACGTTAGATTTTTGTTTTTTAACGCGTTATATATAAATCACCAGGTCGCGAGAGCCAAAGCGAGCGGCTCTCGAGGCGAAGGGATAAAGATATTGCGGTCGTGTCCCTCCATCTACGTCACGTAGTACCTCTAGGGGGTCGCGCGGTGATATAAAGAGACGGTTCGAGGATCACCGGTTTACCAGGAGGGGGGTGATCGGCGTTCACCGGTTACAACGTCTTGGTTCACCCATGGGAGATGACCAGGAGACACCGCTACGCACCATCGAACGAACGGTTACGTCGACGTGTCCAGTCAGGCGGGAGTTATAGGCCGACGTTCGGGGTCGTTTGTACGAGCGGAAAAGAAAGGAACCGTCGAGAGGGGGGATATCGAATTGTGGCGTTCCGACTTGATCGTTTGCGAATAATTTATAGCTTTCTTTTGTTGGAACGGATCGTCCACTGCGTGAAAACGTCTTTCTTTATAGCGGGCGATATTGGTCCCGTAACGGGATGCCACGAGGACCGTGCGCGGGAGAAGAGAAGCTTTAGCATGAATTCGATCAACAGTTGCAGCAACTTTGTCGTGTCCTCGAACGATCTCCAGATCTGGATCATTTCGTAGCAATAAACGTGAATCAAAAGTGCAATTAATTTGTTTTTCTCGAATATTCTAGTTTCTTGCATTATATTTTCTAGGTGACACGTATTTTTATCCTGGTTTTCTCAACGTAACTATTCTTCGAGGTGGAGGGGATGTGTTCCAAAAAGTTTGCAACAGCGAAACGAGTGGATTGTCGTCGAGAGCGTCGAAAAGCAGTCGCAGCGTAATTACAGTTAATTGCTGTGTTCGGTGCAACAAAATAAGGCCGGTAAAGAGTCCAGAAAAGGCAATTCGTTTTCTCGCGCGCCACTTTAATCTTCGCGCCTACCGCTTATTGCTCCGTTTATCTGCAAGTATACCGTTCAAAGTGGAAATTTCCATGCAACGCTTCGTAAACGTCGCGCTACTGAATTAAACACGCATTACTGTATTTCTTTTTTCCCCCGGTGTTCCATTAATCATCCACGGGAGGCGATCCTCTAATTGTCTGGTGAAATTCATGTACTCGAGCCGTCTTCTCGTAAGTCGATAAATCACAAAGATTTCGCGGCGCGAAATGCCCCTGCGTTCCGTTTCAAAGGAATTTCTAAACCGTGACTCGAGACGAGGCATAAAATTCGGGATTGTAAAAGCCCCGAAACACGTCGGCGCGCCGATAAAGCGTTTTAAGGGCGATTGAAAATTTTACTATCCGTGTCGCTCCCTTCGTGGCTCGATGATCCAGTAGCTCAATTCGAGATTAAAACGCGTAACCGGGGAATTCCAGTGCACGCCATGTCTTTTATACTGCGTGACTTTTGAAAACCGTAGGAATAGAAAAATTATATTAACGAGAAATGGAAACATCTTGTTCCAGTGTCCTGAATCAGCCTCTTACGTGCAGAATTTTCAAATCAATTGCAGATTTTCGAGCTGAGCTGAACAGAAATTTCAATTTCACTTTTGGAAACGTCTTCCAGCGCGAATAAATAAAATCACATCAAAGATAGTTCCCTGTCGAGGGATTCAGTTTTTTCATCCATATTGATTTTTTGTTGAGGAGGGTAGAAGCTTGTCTCGTGTTCTAGAATCACCCTGTATAGCCCAATAAACCTCGAACACGGTCTTGTGCGAAGACTTACGTTAATAATCGTCTTAACTATCGCGAAGCGACGTTCACGGATTTACAACGCTCTCGTATCGGTCGTGCATCGACCGGGGAACGATCATAAACGGCCGCCCCCGAACGACCGGAGGGTGCTTTATTAATGCAAACTCTTGTTACCCCCGTGTAAAGTCGTAAAGCGTACGGCTTCTGCAGCTACGCGCCGCGGCGCCCGTTGTAACGATCAATACCTCCTCGGCTTTACAATCGCCCGAGCCCAGCGAACCCTCGTCCCCCCAAGAGCTTCCCCGTTGAGTAATACAGTGTCATATTTCCTTAATTCCCTTATTTACGATCGGTATCTCGATCGGGACGCGCAGGATCGTACAAAGAACCGAGTCCCGGTGGAATTCGTAACATCCAGTCGTTCGGTTACCATCGTATTACCATTCATTCCGTTAACCAAATACAAAGTAATGATTCTTAAAATGAACGCGTGATTCGTAAGTTGAACGTTTCTATCCAACAGTTTTTTTGTGAAAGACGATATTTAATACTCTGCTGGTGCCGAATTTCACGTACGCTGCACGAAAGATGAACGTGTCAACTCCGGACCGATATTTATCTTAAGAATCTCGTATTGGTTTTACAAAAACAGCCAACTGGTCAATAAAAATCGAATTTACCGTGGTTTAACCATCTCGAGGCGTTGTCCTGAAATAATTCTCGCGTTCGAGGCAAAATGGGAACCAACGAGCCAAAGTAAATTGCGTCGTACAGGTACCGATAACAATTAAAAACTAACATAAAAGTTTCAAACTCGTACGGCTAACGGTAATAGTCTGCTTCTCCGCGTGTGTAACGACAGAAGTTAGAAATTGAATTTCCACGTTTTCCGCGATCGTTTCGTGCCATCCCACGGGGTTGCTTCCTTTTTCGGGCTCCTCGAGGAGAGAAAAACGAATGCAAAATAAATCACGATACGGGAGCAGAGCATCGGATCGATGGGACGCGTTAAGCCAATGGGTTAAACAGATTTAAAAAGCCTGAATAGGGAGCGTTCTGGATCCCCGCGGGAAGTTCCGCGACGGCCGATAAGAACGGCATAATAGACGTCGAAACGAACCTTCGCTAGGTTTTCCACGGGGTGTTCCTGGGCTCGACCACCCTCTGCGCCTCGATCGCGACAACGGAGGAACTCCTGGACCCTAAATCCTACGGAACCCCCGTCGCGATCTCGACGACGTTCGTCCTCCGACCTTCCATCCGGTTCTTCCTGCTCGCTGACTTTTCCGGATGCTGCGTCGCACCGTGATCGATCATCCTCGACGAGAAAGCGGGCCACGCACTCGAGATCCGTAAATTTTCGGCTGCCCTCGAGGGCTTTCAACGAAGAGATTGTCACGCTTCGTAACCTCGTTTTAAACGAACTTCTGAAAATTACTGCCGGGGGAAAGGAATATCCTACGGTAGGGCTGTAAACGGAGGAATGATTCAGAGATGGTTTAAAACATTGACCCATATATAAATAAAAAAAATTAATTTTCGATATTAACGAGTTAACGAGGGGTATGCTAGTTACCGATTGTCTGTAAAACAAAGTTTCCCCCGAACAATCTGAGGGGTTCGATCTGGCAGTCAACGCGTTTAAAAGTTTAAGAATGACATTTCGAAGGAGAATACACCCTTAACCAGAGAATCGTAACTCGGAAGGAAATGAAAACGGTCTAGCAAGTAGGAAGGAACTTGGGGGGGTTGGCGTTTTACCAAGAAAGCCCCAGCGTCGATTTTCCACTTTTTAAGGAACATTTTTACGTCCCTGACGGGGGTTGGAAGGGGGGACGATCGCGTTACGAGAAAGTGTATAAAATTCCATTGGAAATTGCCCGAGCGAGAACGTTAAAACGACGCGGCACGGTTCACTCTCGCTTTTCTCATCTCCTTCGGATCGTAAAGCCAGGAAAGCGAAGTATCTGGCCGTATTGGAGGATTTCGCGGGGGCGGAAGGGAGGCGCGAGGTTGCCAGCGAAGCGTTCGCGGTGATAAAATGTGTAACATTAATGAGGTAGTAAAGATAAATCCAACTAAGCTATCGTCGGCTCGGCTACCAGCTGGTACGTACCTACCTATCCGTTCGCCTAACCGCCTTCGGTCGACCGTGCAGCCACCGACGCTTATTCCCGATCGAGAACCGGCACCCTCGACCGGGCGAAACGTTTAAAACTCACGAGGCCGTCGTTAAATTGGATAATTCAATTTCCGTCGGCCTAAAAAGTCCGCAGTGCGGCTGTATCGGGAATAAAATCAGCCTTGAGAGATACTCTCACGGTGGAAAGGAGGAATCGAGGACACGGTCGGAACGACTACTTTAATTTCTAAATTACCCCTGACTGGATTTGTCTTCTCTCCAGTGGCCGAACGACACGCCTTCCTCCTTACTTTACGTATTTATTTATCGTCGATCGCGAGCAACGGGCCTTCGAATAAATATTTCGAGTCGATGAAATTTCTCAAGTGAAAAAAATAAAATTCTACTTCATACCACATTTAACATATAACAAAAATCGGAGATCGCATTTAATTCATACAGGTTTTTCAAAAATTGTAATTTCTCAGGGACTAATATCTCCAAGAGGTTCCCTAAAGGCAGATATTTTCCGGGGATAAAAATTGTCTAGAAATTAGCATCGCCTAGGCGCTAAGGTCGTCACGGAACAGCTGCAAGGCGGGATAATTAGTCGCGAAAAATTGAAGCTGAGCCACTTAGGAGAAAGCGTAAGGCGGAATGCCGAACCGCTGGCCGGAATGATAATTCAAACGAGGTGCCGTGGAAAAGGGTGAGGACGTGGGGTAGGGCGAGGTCCCCGAGGAACAAAAGAAATAAAGGGCGGACGGTAAACGCCATCTTTAAACAAAAGAGTATTCTCCGAGAGGTGACCCCGAGCAAAGTCGCCGAATTATATTAGCTTCATCTTTGTTACAACAGATCCGTCGTCGGGCGGGCGTTAGACGGGCCCGAAATCTTAATTAAGCATCGCGAAATTTTAGCGGGAGAAAGATCCGTTTCTAACGAGAAAATTTATTCGAATAAATTACTCGGTCGTCTGGAAGGATTCGCGGCGGAACGAGAAAAGTTGGCTGAAAAATAACGGATGAGATAAAAATATAAAGTTTCCCAACCGTGGGAGGTTAGGGAACATTTCCTCGCGATAGAACGCACTTTAATTTCGAGAATTTTAGGTTTTTTTATTTGCAACGCGAACATTACTTTTACGAGAAATTACAATCTACAATCCTCCGATTATAGTTTGTCTGTTAAACAATTTTGGCACGAAGTTTTTCGTTTGCTTTATTTTAATCGTCGCCTCAATATTGATTTTCTCCAGCGGTTCAAGAGATATGTCATCTTCCTCGAACCTATCCAGTATTAAATAATTCGATTGTCTCTCTATTAACCGTCCTTCGATTATAACGATCCATCAGTTCGCCAGTACACTAATTCCTAGTCATCTGATCCATTAATTTGCTAGCTAGTCCATTAGTCCTCCATCCCAATAGTTGAGCGGTCCGATAACCCAGCAGCCTAACAGCCCGATAGCCTAATTGTTTAGCGATTGAGTAACCCCAGCCGACCAATATTCTTACGGTCCTATGAAACTGGTATGACCGGCTTCGTATCGAATAATCTATGATTCGAACAACGAGTTCGAGGTCTCGAATGATTCGAGGGTTGGAATCCGTGCACTGAATCATTTATCGCGAACGCAAGATTAATACGTAACGCTGGACACGACTATACTGAAAAAGTGCACTCAAACTTGCAACACCTTGATGTGTAATGTATCATTAAACTCCGATGCCGCAAAGATTGAAGATAATTGAAGTAATAATGGTCGTGTACGCGTGTGTATGCGAAGATTATGAGCATAAGAAGCCGCATTTTCTCGATCACGCGATGGCCTCGTCAATCGAGCAACTATATGGAAAAAGATGTTCTCCTTATCCAGGATCGATTAACTTTCACAATGTTGATGGTCAATCGTATCTAATGGATCGTAATAAGAAGTAGATGTTGATTCTTATGCATTACCGCCTTAATTTCACGCTATACCCGTAATTAATTGATTTTTCACCGTGCTACAACGAAACGAAAGAATTAGATCCTTTCGTAAGTTTTTGTGTATTTAACTAAGTGAATTTTTGTTCCAGTTTTTGCATATAAGAACATAGTTCTAATCTTTTAGACAGTAGGATTTTCTTATCCTCTATCGTCGAGGTAAGTTTGACGAGTAATATTTTTCAGTCGAAAATTAATGCAAGGCAACTTTGTATTAGCCATACCCATCTTCTTTGAACATACTTTTCTAGTGGGCAATGGTTTTCAATCATACGCTTTACCTGTACCGAAACTTCCAGCCTTTTTCCTACGTTTTTTTCTTCGCTTATACACGGAAGAAATATTAATGCACTCCGGAAGTAATTATAATCATCTGAAAGGCAAACGAAGCAATAAGGTTTCTAAAGAGATTCAGATAATTAGCGTAATTATATACTAAATTATACGATCTTAATATATACATAACTTAGTCACGTGTTACGTAAATTTTATTTCTCGTAAATAGAAATACGCGAATATTTATCGAATGATTCGATACTAAAGGTCCTTCCTTCCACAAACTTCAGGATTATTAATTTATTAATGATTAGATAATGTAACGCATAGTTATGGTAATTAGTTGTTTGTTGCTTCATTTGCCTTTCAGTTTCCTCCAGTCTGTAAGTGAAAAAGAAACAGATTAAAAATGCTAGATATTTCGCTATGAATAGAACGCGTGATCGAAAGTTTCTACTAGAAAGGTGATCGATTATGTAACTATTTGATTCATTTATGTAATGAAGACTCAAAGTAATACGTATGTATACTTTTGTACGTATATTTATTAACCTTTACATGCATTGTCTGAACTTTCCGAAAGCGTTATAATAAATATATTATGTGTTTTCGAAAGGGAATCTCACCGATGGCGATTTTCTGTGTGATTTTCTGACGAAGTCGCGGAGTTTCGGAGTTTCGGATGACGGGGCTAGTTTGCACGCACGTTGCGCGAATCCTTACTCCCCGGGCGATAAAGATTGAAACTACGAGTGCGTAAAGCGCTAAATCCAATTTCAAGCACGCGGCGAGAATCCGAATCCCGTCCGATGAAACGTTATTTTGTTTCGGCGGACGGTCCGAACGTACGAATGGAAAATTCGATTGATCGTACAACGCGGGAAATAAAATTATCGACCCGTGCATTTCGCTGACTTTGTCCGAACGCGACATCGCTTCGATCGAGTTATGAGTTTGCCGACTAAAAAACATGACGTTCGATGTTTGATCACGTGTATCTTTTTTTTTTAATTAACCATTCGAAACCTTATATACAGGTTCGTGTGCTTTACAATGGTTTTTCGAGGAAGGAGAAAATAATTTTATAAGCCTTTACGTTTGTAAATAAACACATCGATGCTTATTGGTAAACTTCCTTGGGTATATAGCGTCAAAGTAAATTGCAAAATAAACATAGAAGATAGTACAAATTATAGTAGTTGATATGGTCATCGGATAGAGGATAAAATGCCCTTTAAAATGAGCGTTTGTGAGAGTCGATAGCTTTATTAGTTCCGGAGATATAGCGATTTTAGTTTCAAGTCGATGCGGTGGCTAGTTACGGAGATATAAGGCTTCGAAGTTTGTTTAAGTTTCATTGACGCGAAGTAAATGACTGCGCGCGTGTAAATAGTAAACAGTGCGTAGTAAATTCTTGGAAATACTACGACTTCCTGGTCACGTGACTGTCTCGACTCACGCGCGAGCGAGAGGTCCGACGCGACGCGTCAGACGGAGACAGAGATAGTCGAATTAAAAAAATTACCTCTTTACATAAATTGCGATATCTCGAAAACGGAAAATCTGATCGACAAAAACCAAAAACCATTTTAAAGGGGAAGGTTCACCGCCGCCAACAGTGGTTTAATTATTAATAAAATACTAATAGTTTCGGAACTGCACGCTTCTAAACTTTTAATATTTTTAATACGCGCTAATAGCCTTTTCTAACGCGGGGAAGCGAGAGACAGCGAAATTTTAAAAATTACCTTTCACATAAATTACTATATCTCGAAAACGGAAAGTCGGATCGACAAAATTCAAAAGCCATTTTAAAGGGGAGGCTTTGCCGCTGTCGATAGTGGTTCAATTATTAATAAATCACTAATAATTTCAGAACTGCACGCGTCTAAAGTTTTTAGTATTTTTAATACGCAGTAATAGCTTTTCTAACACGGAGTGAGCTCTACTCCGATATTTTATTACTCTAGTCGGTAGGATGGCTTCGAGTTACCGGGGCTCTGATTGCAAAGGTTTCCAGAACGATAAGAACGACGGGCAACAGAAGAATCACAGATTTCGCGAAATTACTCGAACCGACTTGAATTTAATTCGATCCCGTTTCGATTCTCGTTTTCCTTCGAACCTGACGGTAGCAATTTTGACGTAATTTCTGTCGCTGAATAATTCATGGGGACTCGGAGAACTAGTGGCCGCGGACATTTTCATGCAAATTGTTTAACGACCTCGTGAACCGTGCGTCCTTTTATTTTTCGCGGGAAAATTCTCTTGGACTCCGAGTGCCACTCCCTTTCTCTGTGCTAGATCCTGTCGCGATTAAATCCGTCTACGGAAACACGACGCAAATTTAATTTAACAAAATAATTTTTACCAATCTGTCGACAAGAAACGCGTTTATTTGAACGGGATAAAGTTCTAACGCGAGCAGGGAACGATCGGTTCCGTTGCGCGAAACTGAGTCAGGAATTTCGACGAGAACTTCCAGCCCGCATGATTTGAATTGTTTCGAAAGCTGTCACCTTGAACGAAGCTATTAGTTACTTGTTTTCGCTGTAATTGTTTGCAGAAATTTTCCAAAGGCCCGGAAAATTTTATTCGAATAATACATTGTTATAAGTTGCGTTGAAGAAATATATTTCTGACGAAAGATATATTATATTGTGTATAAAGCTGAAAGTGAAAAGGAGGAATACAAGGCAGATTAGTGTTCGTTCGTTCAGCGTTTTCATTAAATTCTCGTTGCTCGTAGGAGGGTCAAGGTATGCTCGGCTAATCACGGATTCCGTTGTTTCGGCGACGCGAGGTAATTAGCAGGCGCAATTAATTCCAGAGTGGTTGGGGATTGGCCGTGGCGCGATCCAAGGGGCGAGAATGCGGTTGCGCTCCCACAGCCGTTGCACCAGTATCCGTTTAGTTGCTTGATGTTCTAATGTCTGCTTAGCTAAACCGACCCCTGATTCTGCTTTTTGCTTCTTACCTGTCCGCCGGTTCGCCCCCTCGCTTAATTACGACGCCAAAGACGGATCGCTCTCTCTGTTCGGTGCTGAATACTGGAATTTCAGCTTTACCCTTCGGAAACAACTTGTTCCACCTTTGTATCTTCTTTTGGCTACCTCGTCTGACCATTACTTACTATTTCTACTTGAGTCTGGTAACGTCGTTGGTAATATGCTCTGCTTTAACTGGTTCCAAACAAACATAACATTGATTTACAGAAAATAGATAATATTATATTAACATCAATGTTTACGTACAGCAAGTAGAAATAACCAGTAATGGACAGACATGCTAATCAAGCGACATCGATATGCACGGGCATCGAACCAAACATCAACAAATAGACGCCTAGTTTTTTGTCATTGCATTACACAAGCATAAATATTAATAATTCACATTACGAGGCATGTGTATCTTTGCACTAAAAATAATATAAAGTAATCCGTTGAAGCTTGAAATGTGAAATAATATTTCTAATTACGTTTCTTAAATGTTTTAGCAACGCATGGGGTAAATTTAGTTTTAGTAGCTACCTTATGCTAGTGTATCGGGTCTGTTGTTTTAACAGTTCCTTCCAGAGAACATTTTCTTAACAAATTTCTACGAGGATAAGTGGCTATATTTTGCAAGAGCCTTCCATTAAAGCTAAGAATCACGAAAATATAGTGGGGTTTGATGACGAGACTCCTAAAATACTCTTCAATACAACGAACCTTCGAGACTCGAGACGGAAAGGGTAAGAAAAATCGAGACCGGGCCGAAAACAGATGCTTTGTTCTTGGTAATAATTCGTCTGTTCCTTTCCCGAAGTTCGTCTCGTCTGGGCAAATATGGCTGAATTATCGTAGAACAAACACGGGAAGAAGAGCTGCCAGGTTAAACCTGCCTTACGATCCCCAGGTTGGCTCAACGACATTCTTCGAGCAAACAGCGGCAAAAAAGAGCGAAAATCCGGCAGACTGTTCTCGGCGAACTCTCGAATAATAAAGAAGAATCTCGAAATCGATGAGCTCCTCGAGAGCATAACAAACGCGCTAAACAGTAGCTTCGCGATTTTGTCAGGGATTTCTGCGAGACAACCGAATCGATTCCACCCGGAACACAAAACAATCTAAAGTATCTTCGTAAATTTTCAGTGATTTTGGTTGGTTGCCTCGTTTACATTTTCCCGAGTTTTCTCTCTCGCGGCTTGTTCTTAAGTCATCTGTTCACCGGAACGCCTACTCTCGCTCATCCCACTCGAGCACGCGCGCGTTCTCCTAAACAGCTCTTTGCTGTGGCGCAACTTTAAAACCACTTAAGACTAGAAACGTAAGCTTGGAGGATCCTCTAGTCTGATCTTACTTCTATCGATCAGACTCGTTCATTCTTTTAAGTGCCTCGTGGCTGGTCGTGCAGAAAGTTTCTAGCCCCTGCATCCTGCGATCTTCGAAAATAATATGACCGATTAAATTAGATTACACATTTTTTTTATCGAGACACTTATTTAACATTTTTTTTTATTGCAAGCTAATTTCCAACCGAATCTAAAATTGTCATCGGTAACAAAATTCGCTGGACTTTGTTTAGGATTTGCCACCCAGCTCCGACGCGACCAGGATTGCGTCTGTTCGGTGAGAGAGACGGACGCGTCGCGATCGTCGCGACGGTTTACGAAGCATCGAGCCCCAACGAGGCGTTTCTAGGGTTCGTAACGAACCCACGGGCAGGACGGAGGGAAAATGAACGGTGAGCCCATTGTCCGCGGTAAAAAGAACGAAAAAAAAGAGCGACGGCGCAATTTGAAATTCAAACCCCCCCTCCCGGAGTCTGCTCGTCCCAGTCTCCTGGTCAGGCGTTCCGCGCGACGTCACCGTCCGTCGAGCCGAAACCACGAAACACGCTGAAATTTCATTATTTCACGGCCAAGGCTAGGCTGGCGTTTGTTTATCGTGGCTCCTGGTCGTGTTACTTCTTTTTAGCTTTTTTGTTCAGACAACACCGGTTCGAACGAAAGCGACGAATCATTTTCGCCCGGCCGGGGAGAAGCTCCGCTTTCATGGCCCGGAGCTCGAAACGGTTTTATTTTTAATCCGTCGACGGTGATCGATGGCACGACGCTTAAACAGCTTTTGCGCGCTCCACCCGCCGCCATCGCTGATAACGCGTCGCCTTAATCGTGGCCGAATTCTTTATTTTCCTTTACAACCGTTCTTTATCTTCGCCGGACTCGGCTGGATCTTTGGTGTTGTTTGAGAAAACATCGACGCTTTCGTCGAAATTTCCCCCTCTTTCCCGCGAAGACGAATGGCAAACGTGGAACGCATTTGTCTGCTTTTGGATTCGGAATTAGCGTCGAGTAGGATAGGGTTACTCTTGAATAGAAGCTTTTATTTCGATCGAAACGTTTACGAGTAGGTTAGATAATTTTTTTTTTTACAGTTTAGTATTAACGCATTAATGCAAAAAACAACATCAAAAAAGAGCCAACGCTACGCACTGTTCCCAAGCGGTCACCCATCCAAGTACTAAATGCGCCCAACGCCGCTTAACTTCGGTGATCGGACGAGAACCGGTGTTTCCCAGCGTGGTATGAGCGTTGTTATAAAATTTAATTCACATCTAGTGTGATAAAGAATAATACTTATCAATATCGACAAAAATATATTCGATAAAAAAAAAGAATTAGCCTAGATTTCAATATTTTAATTCCCACTTTTAAATCAATGATAATGATAAATCAATCATATGCAACTACTCCATGCATTATGTATTTGTTTCTCATCAAAGGGTGATCACCTGTAAATAAATAAATATTGCTATTGGGTGAGTCTTGTAGTATATCACTAAATATACGAACTATATTTTACAACAACGCTCATACCACGCTGGAAAACACCGGTTCTCGTCCGATCACCGAAGTTAAGCGGCGTTGGGCGCATTTAGTACTTGGATGGGTGACCGCTTGGGAACAGTGCGTAGCGTTGGTTTCTTTCTTTTTTTATTTTTTTTTTTATGTCCATCGATTTTAAAATGAGAACCAACGATTAATCAAGTCTACTTAAGTAATTTTCTTATTTTAGGTATAGTTTTTCTACTGCAATTCTCTAGTTTAATCGCTGGCACAATGAAAACGTTGTTCACGTCTCAAACTACTGAAAAAGAAACGATAATTTCTTTTTTCTTCTTGTTAGATCCATTTCTTCTATTTGCATCCATCTATTTAAAAAATAAGAACTAGAGTATTTATGTTTCGCACAATATTTTTACAACTTATTATCTGTTTTTTAAAATGTATTCTTCTGTGGTTGTTGTGTTCATTAAATCACTGTAAGGTTAACAATCTTCAGTCTTGTACTCGCAAGTGTTCTGCGGACAGCAAGACCTTCAGTAGATTTAGACATCACAGTCAGACAGCGTAAGACTCATTTGTAGCCCCTCGTTATCTCTAATCTATTTGTTAAATTTTGTATATCAAGTAACGAGGAGAGATATTATCACTTGCTAATATTAGTAGGAATATGTTAGGTGGATAGAAAGAACTAGGTTTTCCTAGCGTGGTATGATCGTTGACAAAATAAGTGATGCACGTGTAGCCTGATAAATAACAATTCTTGAAAATATCTACAAAAATTTACAGACTATAAAAAAAGTACATCCAATGCAATATTAAAATCACAGAGGAGGAATACTTGACGAATCTCTTTCGTTAGTTATTTATTTCAGGCTCCTGTGCTCTACAGAAACCAAGTATATAAATGTAACCGATCGATCGGAAAAAAATTATCGAGTCTAGCGAATATTCTAACTTCTCGAGCAAGGCTATTCCGGATGAACAATATCGTCTTTTTTTCAGCGCCGTGGAAAGCTTGTAAAAGATTCAATTACTTTCGCGAGACGATTCAAGCGTTCATTGATATTGCTCATCAAATTGGTCGCTTTATTTCCCGGAAAATTGTTATTGAGAGTTTTTCGAGCGAGAGATCGCAATTTTTCTCGAGTCATCCGAAAGCGTAATCAATTAGCGGCGCACCGGACGCACGAAATCAATTGTCATTCGTGAAATATTTTTTGAACGGGATACGCATGCTACGCTTGATATAAATTTAATTTCATTCCCTCCGTAAATCGCGGTTCCTTTTTTGTTTCAGCGAATGACGGAATGTTTGATTTATAAATTGATTTACGCCCTCGGAATGCAGCTCGTAAATTTCAATGGAAATATTCGCGCGGTCCGCGTTAAGGAAAGCATCCCTCCACGGACAGCTCTATATTTAAAATTGTTTACGCCTTGGACCATTCTTCTCTCCTCAGATTTCTGTAAATTGTTGTTTCCTCTCATTTGTTTAACGAGACAGGGAGAGGAAAACTAAAAGAAATACACTTCAATATTTTATTTAAAGAATGTTATTCACCTTCGTCTAGAAACAAAATTAAATAAATCCAGAATCTTGCGCTCCAAAACATTTTAAATCCTAATGTACCACCTTTTACACAACCATCGGCTTTGGAAATATTGTAGCTTTATATGCCTCGCCCTCTATGTCATTAGTTACTATATACATCGTCGAGCATAAACAAAATTCTTTGATCAGAAATCCAACGCGACATCAAACGTGGAGCGGCTTCTAAAGGTTACGAATTCCACGAATTCCACCCTTCCTGTCGGCTCTCTGTTTTCATTTCGATAACCACCGCCGATCGCGCGTCGGTTGGGAAGCAGAATTTCTACCCCCGGGAAGCCGTAACGGGCCACGAATTGGTCGCGGAAAAAGAAAAAAGGGAAAAGAGAAAAAGCAAAATGCTATCGAGTCGACAAGCGACTCGAGGGCGATCCTTGGTCGCATGCGGATGCACCCTCCCGATCTGTTCACCCCCCCCCCCTGATCCATCGTCCAGCCGGCTCGGTTGTCCCTTTGTCGAATGGCCAGACCGAATGTCGGGCACCCGTTCTTTCGAATTGCGTCGCGTGCACGGCCCTGGGTCGCCTCTTCCGTATCGATCACCGCCGTTCCGCCGCTGTATGCTAACTATACAGAATGCGTCTAGACTATTTTTTATGCTTATCCCAGTTTATAGGAAATAAAGGGAAATAAAGGGCGGTCACGGACCGACGGCGGATCGGTGTCCTCCGGGCAAACCGTCGGTTTTCAGGATCAGGAAGGGTGGCTTTGCTCTATCTTCTCTACTTCGTTACCCGTAGATAGACTTTTCTTCGTCTTCTTTATTTATCGATGGACTAATCCAACCGAGCGTTTCGTACCCCTACCACCTGTCTCCGGAAGATCGATCGAACGACGAAGTTCATTTTCGCGCGATGCGTTTTGAGACGTGGGTGGTGTTCTCCAACTTTCCAGAAAATCTCCCGTATAATATTTTCATAAATTCATTCCGCCGTGGTCGGTCTTCGTAAATTCGGGGCACGATTCCTCATCCAAGAATGAAACATTGATACATAGAATCCACGTCGCTTTTAGACTCGATAATTTAAGCAAAGACCAGATAATATTTTATCCTCGAAGATAGTTTTCCAAAGCTAATACTACGCACGAAGAATTTTTTAAAGTAACCTAACAAAGCAACCAGGTCTCGACCCATCTTCGAGCCATCTTTCGAGGATCCAGAAATTTTTTCAAGCAGCCTCGAGGATACGATAAGGCGTAACTGAAGGCGAACGTGCTTTCGACGGGTCACCGACGACGGTCTGCCCCGAAGATCGTCCATCCCCCACTTCAATCTATCCGGAGAACGATTTCAAGGCCGCGGCGCGTTAAACGTGAATTAGGTTTCGGTCGGAAGGGCCGCGGGGCCGACAGATTGACGAATGAATGTAATTCGGGCTAGTGTACACGGTAACCCTGGGCATTTCGGGGCAGATAACAACCCCCCGGCTCTCGACCTTCGTTTTCCTCGCCCTTCGGATTCGGTTCTGCCCTTCCGACTCCCGAGGCCCGAATGAATTCGAACGTATTCAAAGCGCCGAGGGCCGAAGCGGCTCTGATCGATATGTAAAATTCACTCCCGCGACCCTGCGCCCGATAAATCCCGACAACGGGGACCCCGTTCGGGGTGAAAGCAGGTCGCGGGTACGCCGTGGTCAAGATTTATAACGCGCGTTCGACTACCACCGACTGATTTACGCAAGATTTCGGACGCGATCGGAGACCGCGACGCTTGTCCTCGCCACCGTAGGGTAGCTTCGTCCACCCCCGACATTATTTCTGTCGGACGGAAGTCCTTCCCCCGATCGAAACGACCGCGGAGACTAAAGCGAATCGCTTCCGGAAGATTGTTTCGATACGTGAATCTGTCTCCTGGAAGCATTTCGGTGATTCTTGCAACTGATATTTGCTTTTAGCAGGTACAGTCAATCGTTAACGTGTGTTCCTTAAATCCAGAGATTAGCAATCACCTGTAGCTATATCATTAACGTATTTAGAATTATTGTATTCGACTGCTGGAATAACAAATTTTAAAGGTCGACAGTCTAACATGTGGAATCCATACACAAGCTTCAAATCATTTCGATTATTTGTCGTCCAATGTACTAACGTTCGATCCAATATGGAAGATATCCAGCGAATACCAGGGACCCCGCAAAAAGCGGACAATTGCAATAACTATAAACGATCTCGTATATAACGAAGGGTTCCCCGATCCCACGCTCAGGCTGTAAGTTCGCTGGAAAAGGACCCTAGAGCGAGTACTTAGCGCGCGCGTAGCTCGCCGTTGCCCCAGTCGAGAAAGTCGCGGCGAGATTTTCCCTCCCTTTCTTCGTCCTCCTTTATTTCCGAGGAAAAACACATCCCCAGACTGGCGCGCCAATACCCTCTTTGGCAGCACCGACGAAGAGCTCGTTAAAGGGCTCTCCCGGTAGTCGACGAACGCAGAGAGAAACTGGACCTTTGTCCGCCTTCCCGACCTCGTGCCACGGCCATCCCGTGCAAGAACCACCTCCGGGGGACTCTTCTAATTATTTACCCTGGCCGCTCCTGAATCACGCCGACTGTCGGCCGCACGCAACTGATAAATCCTCCTGTCGCGATACACTTAGCTTTGTTCCCCCGCTGGTCTAGCATTTTCCAGATGCTCCTCCGTTGTCCCTTTGTCGCGGGACATCCCACGACCCCTTTTAAACCTCGTTCCTCTCCTTTAATTGCACCGCGCACTCGTCCCGCTCGAGTTTTTTTCTATAAACAACAGTTATTCGCGTGCATAAACAGACGTAGAAAGAAATCGCTTGGTCCAGCTTGGAAACTGTAAATTGTATTTTACATCCGTATCTCGTTAAATAATGCAACGTTTCGTCGAAGTATATTTTTAGACGCCCCGCCCTGTGTATCTTGGTCCGCCAATAACGTTGATTTAATCGAAACTCGAACATAGAGCGAGGGACGAGCGTCAACAACGATCGCAGCGATTTCTGGGTGGGACTCGTTCAATTAAACTTGGAGGATCCTCGCGCTCGTCGTTGGTATAATTATAATTAAAAGGAAGAAAATATCTCATTGACCTCGTGTCAACGGCATCCCCGAAAGAACCAGCCACAAGGGATTTCCTTAATTACTTACCCTGTCAGCCGCCGAATCGCGCCAACTGTCGCCCGCACGCGAACTAATAAATTTCGTGTCCGCGAAACGTTTAGCGTTCTAATTCACGTCGATTACAGCGATAACGTCCGCGCACTCGACGAAATCGTTTTTCACCTTTACGCTCTCGCGCTTATCGCCGCGATCCGCGCCTACGCGACCACCCTAGAACCAGAGGGGTGGCGTAAAAAACCGTCCCTCCATGCGGCACGTAATAAATCGTGGACAGAATTATGGATGGCAAGAGTCGTAGGCGTAAAAAAGTCGAGAGCGAGACGGTCGCGATTGAATTAAAAAGGTTCTTGCGAGTAGAAACGCGGCCCTAAGCGGCCGTAGAGGTCTTAATAAACGTAGGTCCGCGAATTAATCGTTTCGGGAACGCCACGAGACTTTTCCTTCCAGAGAGTAATGCGACTTCGCGGCAGTTTTTATCTAAGCGTCCTCTGGGTACTACGATATTCTTTTATTTCAAGCGTTAAGTAGAAAATATTATTACGCTCTCCCCGTTTGAAAATGAAAAATAGTAGCCGAAAATTACGTGAAATTATTATTTTGGTAGAACTTGAAGTCTACTTCCTTACTCCTGTTTGAATCGCTATTTGTCTGTTATATATTTCTTCTTATTCATCCCTTATTTTCTCCACTGTTTGCCTGTATTATCTCACTCCACTTACTCAGTCTTTTCATCTATTATTTCCTCCGCGATCTCTTTCATCTTTTCCTCTATCTTTCTTGTTCCTCGAAAGATAATATTGCTTCACCCTTTCCCTTCTGAATATGCATTTTTGTTCCCAGTGTATTTAACCTGTCTTCCACAAACCTTTCAGTATTATTCTTCGTTTCTCTACTCAAGTATTCCGTAGCTTTTCTTGAATCATATTATTGCGCTATTCAGTTGCTTTTCCTCCCCTTCTAATATCATTTTTCTCGGCTCTCGGTTTCTCATCTTCGTTTTTCCCCCCATTTTCTTTCAAACTTATTCTTTCCGACATAATTGCTTTAAATGTCTTTAACGCTTCCAACTTTCCTCCCTTGTCTTTTACGCCATTACAGCCGCTTGTTGCCTATTCCAAATAGATTCATACGCGCTGCCTTCGTACCTCTGTTCCTAACAAATCAAAATAGGAACGTCGTAACAATCAAATTCCTTCGAAAATTCTTTACGCGAGCAATTAGCGATCGCAGTCGAGTAGATTATGATTAATGGCCACCGTAAATGGACGGGTCATCGGTTCATCTTCGAACACGAACTTTCCCCGCCATGATACACTCTCGAACATCCCTAGAACTCTTCGCGAAACTCGCTCAAACTTTTCACAGTGTCTCCGACTGGATCGAAACGTCCCATTAGGGGGATTTTCAGGTTTTTCACGAAAAGACTACTTACAAAGATCTAGAAATTTAAATAACAGATACTTTAGTGTGCAAATATTTCGAATCAAAGGTTCGACGTTCGAAATTTTTATTTTGTACAAAAATTTTGCCGTTTGGATTCGCGTGAGACTCGGAGTGTCCGCGGAGAAGTCTGGAAAGAAAGTGCGTGTCTGACTAACGAGAAACCGTTGTCATCGGGCCGTGTATCTTCGAGGGGGTGGCAGACACACGAAGCGAAACTCGGAAGATTCCTCGGAGAACATCCACTTCCCTGGCAGTAGCCCGTGAAAGTGGGTGACGCCACTTTCGTCGGGAAAACATCCACGGTATCCGCGTGGGAAAGGGCCAGGCACCCTCGTGATTTTCGGGGCCCCCGTCTTCTCCGCGTTTTCCTCGCCGCGCAGGAAAGTCGTAATGCGACGTTGACTACACGACAAGCCGATTGGACGGACCCTCCCCGGCCCACCGACGAATTTATTGCCACGGAGAAAACTCTTAGCGAAGGACAGCTTAAATAGTCGATACGCCACGTACGGAGCGCTCCACTGCTCGCTGGTAGACATTTTGAACCTGACATCTGGGGCCAAAGCAACACGAAAATCAAGAATAAATTATTTAACGAAACAAGAAGATTTTAACTCATAGCCAAAAATCTTGAATTAAAATTGTAGAATTAAAGACGAAGCAACAATTTTATTTCGATAGATGTTTCAGCTGTTACATAGTTCCTGAAATAATCTTATAGCGGAAGCTGAGCACCCTGTACACGTGTGGTACGGTGGTATCGAGCGAGTTATTATATTTTTGCGAGTAATGGTGATTTTATTGGTACATAACCGTGAAGCATCGTGGCCTGGCCCCCTGGTCGTGTCTCTTCGTTATTTATCTGTCGTGGTCGTCTTCCCCGCAGAGAGAAAGAACGAGGTGGAGGCATAACGGGTATTAATAACGTCGAATCGGTTGCAGGGATTGATTATCGAGAAGATTGCGCGGACGTTCCGCGAGCACCGACGCGGAAAGATGAGATTCCTGGATGCCGTTGCTTTTCTATTTCGCTTATAGACACTTCTCGGGGATTCTTTCGCGATGACGAAGGGAGGACTCCCGGCCCCTTCGGATCCTCGAGGATTATTGTCTCTGCTCGTAAAAGGGAATTTTGTGGTCACCCGTTTCTTAGCGTTATTAACCGGATAAGTCGGAATCTCGGATTTCGAGGGAGCAGGAAATGTAAAATGACGATGGGAATGTTCGTTAATCCCCTAGAGCCACCCTATTGTTTACTGGAAAATTTAATATCCAATCTTTTACGACGAAGCGAGGTTAATCAATTTGTAACGCGATAAACTATCAACGAGAAAAATTGCAGAAAGGCGGTGGTCTCGTTAGAGATCACAGGAAAAGTTGGACGCGTTAAAAGACAGGGATTAATATTTCAGAGAGGCTGTAAGAAGTGAATTTATAGCGGGAGGCCGACGAAAAGCAGTGAGTGTGTCAAGGCGGTCGAGCTGTGTCTCCTAATTTATGATCGTCGTGGCCCTGTCGAACTTTAAACGTTTCTGAATGTGAGATCATCGAGGCCATAGGGTCTGCAACGTATTAATAATAAATTACGAGAACAGTAATAACTGGAGAGTCCAGACTCGTCGTTGAAAGTAAAAATGTTTTATCGAACGCGGGATATTTGGCTTTCCAGTTTGGAAAACAATCGTAAGCCGATCTGATAAATATCCGACGTATCAACGATCTATCGATTCGCTACTTGTTCGAAGCTGACGTTATTATCGTGCTCGTTACACGCTACATTTAATGATAACCATCCACCGGCAGGTGAAATTTACGACGGCAACGAGTCAAGCAACCAGGAACGAATGTGTAAGCTGCACGTGATGTTACAAAGTATTTTCTCCCGATTATTTCCACGAAATATCAACGTGTATTTATTACAACCACTTTTGTTTCATTCGTCGACTCCGGTTTGCAAAGTTTCTACTTATTATTTATACGCACAGCGTTGTATGGTAAATTGTAAAGTAGGCTAAGGGTTCTTTTGTCGCGATACCTAAATAACAATCGTGCCCTTGCAAATCTATTACCCAAAGCACTTACAGTATTCCACCATACAACGCGTGTTGTATCGTCAAAGAGTGGCAATAAATATCGTCGAGGAGAGCATGCTTCGATTCGTAACGTCCTAATGGTCTCATTTGAGGGCCCATAAAGAGACGTCCAGGGGTCAAACCGAAGCACACCGCCATCGTAGAAATCCATTACTCTCTCTTCCGACGCTCAACGTTCAAACTTACCACGGGAATTCATCGTCGAAAAGGTACCCCGTAAATTAAAATCCCTCCACAATTTTTCGATTATTCCAATCCGAGACAAATCGAGCATTGGAAAATATATTTTTAAGCGACAACATTTCAAAAAGTGAATATCTCGACTGATCTAACTCGTTTCTAGATTATTTCTCTATTATTTATTCATTCTGCTGTTGCTTAATTTACAACCAGCTATTTTCTCCATACTTTTGTTTGCTATAATATCGTTTGGAGTATTATTTCTCTTCCACGATAAAATTGAAGCTCGCATTCTCGAATGGCCCCCGAATATAAATTCGACAGAAGTCATCCTGGGGTTAATTAGTGAAAGAGCTCGGTCCCGTTACAGAATTCGGTCGACTGGTAAAAAAGAGAGGGGCAGCGGCAGCTTAATCCACCGAATGGACAAACTTTTATCAGTTCCGGGCCATTTCGTCTACCCGACCTTGATTTTTTCCTTAATCGCGTATCGATCTGCCGGAGCGACACGATTGACTAGTAATGGAGTCTAATACCGTATAAATACTATCGACAAAAGATAGTAAATTATCATTTTGTATCGAACTCTCTTATCTGAAATTGCGATACTTCGGGTCAAGTACATTGGTATCGAACTCCTCGAATATTATCAGTCTTCGCTTTGTACGTCCTATCGACGTCGTTGGCCAAAATTACGCCATAGGGAAACAGAAGGCTGACCCTGGATTACGCTGCCCAGTAGATTATTATATCACAATTTGAGGTCGTCCCAACGTCAAGGATAGCGTTATTTCGAGAAAATGGCCCGCCAAAGACGGGTCACGACGAAGGTGTGCGGTCCACGCGTTATATCTTCGAATTTACGAAGCCATAATTCAAACCAGCACCCCAGGTTCGGGTCTCTGGGCTCACGCGATGAGCCTGTCTCGATCCAGGATCGTTCGCAGAACCCTATCTAACGGGATAAAACGGATAATATCCCACGAAAAAATCGAATACTTTTCTAAACATTTTGAATTTAATGCTCGAATGCAGTCCAAACAGTTTGAACATATTTTTTTTTAATTGTTAATCTTGCAGCTGTTCGAAGAGAGTAACTGTTACTATAGTAATCACTTTTTCAATCGGTTAGTTCTGTTTCAAAATTATTCAAAACGATCCATATTCTACTCAATAATTCAATTTACTCTGGGATCGTTCTTTCTTTTTATCGAATATATTTTTATCGATATTGATAAGTATTATTCTTTATCATACTATATGTAAATTAAATTTTATAACAACGCTCATACCACGCTGGGAAACACCGGTTCTCGTCCGATCACCGAAGTTAAGCGGCGTTGGGCGCATTTAGTACTTGGATGGGTGACCGCTTGGGAACAGTGCGTAGCGTTGGTTTCTTTTTTCTTTTTATTTTTTTTTTATGTCCATCGATTTAAAAATGAGAACCAACGATTAATCGAGTCTACTTAAGTAATTTTCTTATTTTAGGTATAGTTTTTCTACTGCAATTCTCTAGTTTAATCGCTGGCACAATGAAAACGTTGTTCACTATGAAAACGTTGAGAAACTATGAATCAAGGAGTACTAAATTTGTTTAGAATTGTTATACTTAGAGAAAGTTTGAGATATAGTAGAAACAAAGATGAAGGGTTCTTGTTTTTGGCAACGAACGACGTTCGAGGTTCGATCTAACCGATCCCGTGAGATTGAATTCTTCTCTGTTTTTTAATTTTCACCGTGAAAACACCGCAGACTCATGAATCACCGAGGAGGGGACCGTCGGATTTTGGGAGGAGGAAGGAGATCGAGTTGCTCCCCTAGTTTATATGGCGAATAAAGACGCAGATGGCGAGTTTAAGATTTCGATATTGTCTCGGTACACTAAACAAACGTACCTCCTGAGCGACGACTTCGTTTCGAAAGAAGGAACGGGGATGGAAAAAAGTAGAAGGGGTGTGGGTAGGTACGAGTTGGTAAGGGATTGGAATAGCGAAGTGCAAAATGTGAGACAGATGGGGTTTCGGCGTTCTGCAGGACCTGATGCCACGAAATTCGTAGTCAAGGCGTATTATGTTGCACAAATTCGAGGGTGTGTCGAAGCAGAGGACTCTATATAGACAGCAAAGGTGTAAGATTCTAAACATGTTGCATTCGAAATGGAACAGTTTCAATTAAGAGTTATTTTATAAAAAATTGTTGTGATGAATAGTCCCCATAGTCTAGATGACAAGACCCTTTAGTTAAATATTTAAATTCCCCTTTTAATTCTTCCTATACTTCGAGGACAGTTTTCAACCGTCGAATCTAGAAATATTAGCCGATATTTTATTTGTGTGGTGAATTTTATAAAACTGGCGTACGTCGATGGAAAAGGTACTCCAACGAGAAATAAAAATTTGTAAGAAAATCAATATTTAAATGCACTTTCGAGCGAGGCATTGGTCCCCGGGTTTCGTTGCACGAAATTACTATATTACGATGTTCGAGGGAACGCATATAGAACGACGGATTACTGACGGGCGAAGTTCAGGTGCGCCCGCCGAAAATTGGCAGCGTTTGTTCGTTTCGAGCGAGACAATGGAGGACTCGTAAAAACGTCGTGAGCAAACCACGGAGGGCGCGAGAGCAAAGACAATCTCCTGCTCTTTTACGGGGCAATAAATTAACCCGGAGAGGCGAAAGGGGGACGCCGAATGTTCTCTGCTCGTAACCGGAGGCAGGGTCTAGCAGCGGGAAGTTGTACAGCCAGGAACAAAGGGGCTCTGATCACGGGGCCGGAATGTGCTGATTTCGATAAGTCGCCGAAGCGCGGCTAACGTGGACTGCGACGATTAAATGTTCGTATAAATTTACCATTATCCGGTGATATATAACCCGCGACCTGATAACCGTCGTCTTCTCCAGCGATCCTCTCTCCCTTAGCAGAAATCGCTGGAATTCGTCTCTGGAACGAATGAGAAACAAACATCCGTTTATCCGTCACTCCTCAAATAAAAATAGAAATTTTAATTATAAGATGAAATAAATACTTAATGGTTGGTCGCCGAATATAGATCCTCAGTCTTATAAAATATATTTGATACGAGAGGAATAATTGGAAGTGATCTATCCATTTCTACGTTTCGTTCGTGAAGAAACATTCTTATCATATCTTGCTTCTTTCGGAACTCCTCGAATACTTGTATCTTCAAAACTGTATAATAGCATTCCAAACTATAGCTTTCGAAGCGTCCTACATGCCAGACATCTCGACACACCTGAAGCACCAATGTGACCCAATCTTCTTTCCCGAAATCCTTGCAGCTCCGAATGGTCCTGCGCGCAAGAAAACCGCAAAGATATTAAAAAACGTGGAATAAAAGCGAACGCCTCACCTTACCGTGTCCCTTTGTGCATCCCCCCGACGGTCGGAAGGGCGGCGGAGGAAAGAAAAGGTCCTTCGACCGGATCTTAAGGACGCGTCCCGAAACGGAATTGAATCGACGCGCGTACCGTGGCCCGCATAAACAGGGAGACTGGGAGGATGAAAAAAGCGTGCAGCGGGGGTGGTTTTGGGGCGCGTCCCAGCTTCAAAGACGAACAGACGAGTGGCTGAAAGGAACGAACCGGATAAAACGGTGTATTGACCCAGTGCTGGAGGGTGTGGGCCGAGGGTCGAAGAGCAAAGGAAACTCACGCACGGTTACGAAGACCCCGTACCCTTCGAGTTTCTTTTTTCCGCGGTGAATTTGCTTCCACGCTGCGCCGACGACCACCTCTTATCGCTTGTATCGTCTGCTCAAAGAGATGCCGATAACAGAAAATCCTATTTCAATTCTTCCGCGCGACTGATGTCTCTGGCGAGACTGTTTCTTCCGATAAATTCGGGACTCAAGCAGGGGCGGGCCAGCGGGCGGCGAAATGCGTTTGACAGCAACGAGAATTCCGCGACAGGAAACGCGATGATTCCTTAAATTTATATCTGAATCCTTCTGCCACGATAATATAATCGATACAATATCTTCTCTGGTTCAACGTACCACTCGTATTTTTATACTATAATGGTGATTCGTTTCGTTGAATGAAGAGAAACTTGTTTCTTATCCATTGTTTCATACATTGAGCTGTTTAGGGGTTTGTGTTATTTAAAGTAACAAATGGATAGAACACGATGGATAAATGTACGCCTATCGAGTACAGAAAACAAAAGGAACCGTTCATTTAGAGTGATTCACCATTATGGTTGTACAAATACATGGTCTGATTTAAATAATCACTTGGTTCGAGAATGTAGACGAGCAAAGAAACAAAAATTGCTTCGAACGACGAAGGATTCCCGTCATTAATTTATGCGATTGCTCCAGTTCGCGGTGGTCTCCGGGGCCCATCCCCCGGCGGAAATTTGCATAAGGAGGCTCCGGATATTGTTTATTTTAAGGCAAACATTTGTCGGGGACGCGAGGTTTCGAGCGAAACGTTCCGCGTCGCGAATCATCTCACGCACCCCCCGGTTCGACATCAAACGAAGACCTTCGGGACCCTCCAAGGTCGAGGGTCCCCGCAACTAGGTTCCTACGCAACTGTTTTCGAATGTCCGTCACGTGCGCGTTAGAAGGCTTCTGTCTTGTTTACGCTGTCATTCGGCCAACGACGAGCGATTTGAATTCACGCAGCAAATCGACGAGTTCTCCCCGGGAAAGAAAAGAGCGGTTCCCCGGTTCTCTTCCAGAACGGGGATGGAAAACGAAATTGCTTCCGTTTGGGGCGGGGCGCCTTTAATTCCAGGTCATTCCGTTCGTTTCGCAAACGAACCTTTCTCCGGAATTAATTCGATCCCCTGAACCGAAATCTATTTGGTCCCGCGTGTCCTTTCATTTCCCAGGTAGAACGCGTCCGCGCCCGGGGGCTGTTCGAATTTCGCTCGATCGTAAGAGACGCACTGACACTGACAGTTACTCGTACGAGAGATAAAACTTCGTACGTTAATACTGACTGAATCTAGAAAAATGAATTCTCAAATTCAGATGTCGAGGAAAATAAATTTGGATAGGATTTGTGAATTTTAGCAAATTTACAAAAATAAATACCGAAACAAATTTTAGGTTACGCAGTTTACAACGGTCTAGAATCAAAATTTTAGTCTTGCAGAATATTACACGGTTTTGATCTGGCAGTGAACGTGTTAAACTTGCTATATATTTTTGGAACCTGGTATTTTTAACAAAGTCTTCTTGATTTTCGTTTTGACCTCCAGAATCTCCCATTAAAATTTTTCCCAGGGACGGCCGAACACCCTGTATACTAAATAAGCATTCAGGGTAGAAATAGAAATAATTTTGATATCAAAAAGCGTTGTCTCGCGGTTGGAATTGCGAAATAAAATTCGCGGGACGAGTGATTGCTCGTGCCCACCCTTCTGGTTGAAAATCGACATTGTTGGCGAGGGTCCAAACGTCTTCTTAGCATGTCCAAATTTACCGGAGGTCTCCGGGGGTTCTCCTCTTCCGTCTGACAGTCTCCACTTCCGACTGTCCGTCACTCTCGACAGTTAACTCGGAAAATCAACTTCCGACCTTCGAAACTGGGACCTCTGGATTGAATTTCGCGTACCACGGCCGCGCAGTTCGTTATTTCCCTTTATCGTATTATAATCGTTTCCACGTTTCCGCGCGTAAAGAGCAAAAATTTCGACGAACGAGGAGGATTCGACGGAGCACTTTCGAATCGCGACGTCGCCCGGGATAATTAAAATGGCCTGGAATTGAATTTGATACAGCAACGAACGAACACGGTACGGATTTTTTTCCACCGGAGCCATGGATTACGGCCGCGGCCGACAAAAAAAGTACGAATTAACGTTGTGCGCTTTGAAAAGTTTCAATTCCAATTTTTTTTACTGCGAGAAGCTAGCGGCCCGGGGATTTATGAATGTTAATCTCGTTTTAACCTCGTGGGGAACGTTCTATTCTCGACTGTTTTTATGGGACGAATTTCGTTTTATTTCGATTAAAATATTTTGCGCAAAAGACTTCTCTACAATTTAAATGTTTCATCGATTCGGCTATTCCATAAATTGTACTTGTTCTTAGTATCAACAAAGTTACATTTTATCGTTGGGTGGTCGAATGGCCCCGGAAACGCAACGAGAATCACGGACTAGATTAAACAACGAAACGACGAAGAGGTTCGTAAACGGCTGTTATATAAGCGGCTCGCTTTTGTTTCGCAAATGACGCTCCCCGTGCTCGTAACTACCCCCGTATCCGGGGCTCTAACGTCGACCTCCCTCCCGTTGGAATTGATTTCGTTTTACGAGCCCTCCTATTCGACGCTCGTGGCGGCGTGCCTCGCGACCAGTTCGCGAAAACCCTGGCAGACTTCCGTCGTGTTTGGCAGATGATTCGTTTTCGGTCGTAAAGCCAAACTCGCGACGATCAGGATGCCAAATCTGCTGTTAATGCTTCGAACTTTGTAAGGATTTAAGGATACGGTGTCGCTTTGGAAACTTTCGATTCGATGCGTTTCCTTGCTCGATTACTTCGTAGCGCTCGAAAATATGTGTCGATAGCGAACGCGTATTCACTTCCACGGAAAATAAACTCAAGAACGATGGAAAGAGATAGACAAAATAGGATGGAAGCCATGGACATACAAATATTGTTTCTTTGCGTATAAATGCGTAGTCGTTCTTTCGAGCTTTGAATTTTTAATATCACGCAAGTAATATTTTCTAAAATTCAACTTTGTATCTGATAATTACTATTTCCCTCATATATCTTACTACAGCTCTAATAGAAACTTTGTTCCATTATTCTACAGATTATTATTAGTCAAATATGGTTTTCCATGGAGGGCTATCCAATGATCAAAAGTGAACACGTGAATTATAAAATAATTAACTCTGTCGTCGTTGAGTTACATCGATCAACGATTACAACAGTCAACTATTTCTGCACGGTAGAATAATTTGGTCCAATTTCGAGGGATTCGCCAGGGAGCGTCGAAGTCCGAATTTCGTACACATCCGTTAAACAGGATTTTCAGCGTCTCCCGTCGGTTTGCACACCCCTGTCAATCTCCGTGGCTAGGTGTATTGTTTCGATATATCAGTTCGTTATACAACCGGCGTAGGCTTTCATTTGAATCCGATCGTTAACGCCGTTATACGCAGCCCCCACGCAGTTTCTTGATTCGATGGCACTCGAAGGATCGGGGCTCGCTAACGAACGGCAACTTTTCCCATTTAACGAAGACGGAGATTACCGCGTGTAATCTCATCCCCGAACCCGATTCGGCAAGCCCTTGGCTCGCGGATAATTAAGCTTTCGCCTTCGCTCGATGCGTCTTTAATTGTAACGCCGCCGCGTCATGAATATGCAAACCGTCCTTTTTTAAATATTGCTCCCGGGACGCCCCCTCCGTAGCGAGCGGAAGCTATCGTGCTAACGGGCAACAGGGATCTCTCCAAGAGATAACGAAATCCGTTATCCGTTCGTCTCTCTAATTCCTGTTTTATTTTTAACGGTTCGCCTGGCCGCGCCAGGGGGAAAATTTCCGCTCGAAAGTTTTGGCAGACGCCAACGAAGAATCGATGGCTGAGATGGACTAAACAGAAACGGAATTAATGGGATGTGGAATCGGGTTCACGTTCTGGAAAAAGTCTTCCCAGCTACGTTCAAAATTTCCCCGGCATCATCGTTTTCTACTAACGTTTCCTGGCGGCGTTTCAAGCGCCTTTGAGCGAAACGGCGAGCACTTCGTCGCGTCATTCGCGCGGGCATCGCCTAATGAATCCGGGGCTGAGACAATGAGCGGGATCTTCGGGAGCTGGCTGGCGGCATTGTGCACCGGGACAATTTCATTACCGAGCGACTCTGGCGAGCTTTTTGAGAGACGTTGTCGCTCCTGATTAATTCAGTGGTGTGGCTGGGAGTCTGCCGAGCGGGGGAGGTCTTCCGAGGAGATCCGAAGAATTCGACTTTCCATCCCCCAACCCGGTTTGGACTCTTACACGACGACAAACTCGAGTATCAGGGACTTGTTTTCTATTTTGCAAAATCTCGTAATGCAATCTTCCCTGCTTCGAGCGATAAAACAAAGCTTGTCGTTTGAATTGAGTGAGTTTTGAAAAAGTTAAAGATGGTGGAAGAATAAGTAGATACTACACAGCTTTTAAGTGACAAAATTTGATTCGTGGACGTGAAGATTCTTAGCAGTTTATGTTAAATTTGACTGATGCAACCTATATCCTAATAAAAATATGTGCAATTAATCTCCGTAAATCTAGCGTTAAACGTCGACGACGTTCGTGGATTCGAAGGGTTAGCCAAGGGTTAATCAATGCCCGGATGAATGGCGCACCGATCGAAGATCGAAGAGAACTAGAAACGAGCGTTTCCTCGCTTTCGGTCGACAAGATCGATCCGGGACTAATCGATCGAGCCGCGGCCGAGAAGGAGCCGACAAATGCAAGGGCGAGGCAGTCACGCCCCCGCATGATTTGTCTTGGAGTTTCCACAATTTCGCTGAATTAATGGCCACACCTGTAGATGCGACTCCTTGACTCGCACTTCTCGTCGAGGATCACCTCGAGAGGGGTCGAAACAACCCCCGTAGTTCTTCGAAATAAATCACCGTCGTTCCACTGTCTCTCGTTCTCCCCTTAACCCACCTCTCGCTTTCGCTGGTTCCCTTTTGTCCCCTGCGAACGCGAAACGAGTAAATATTCCAGCGCGCCTGCGTGTAACATTTATGATAAAGTTCGGTCGACGCTTTATTTATTATTCATGGAGGGAGGCGGGCGGGTAGAGCGTCGTTCCAGAAGGGCCTCTTACACGCGCAGTGGTCGAATTAAAAAAGTTTCCCTTTAATTAATACCGCTGTCGGTTCGCCGGTGCATTCGGGGAAACTCGACGTCCAGCATCCGCGTCTCGTCGAGGAACCGGACCAGTAGCGATCAAAATTTTCTTTCTTCCCGGCTAATCGTTTAATTAGACTTAACTCGTCAGCGGGTTATTAATCGCCGGATAATCCATCGATCTCGAATCGCAACTCTGAATGGACTCGAATTAAGTTGTTACGCGTTCGATAAAATTGCACAAATCTTTCGTTAGAAAGCGAAGAATAACTGAATTGAAAAGACTCGGGGGTGAAATATTTAAAAACACGGAAAGGAAGATAAGGATGTACGTTGTGAAATGCTTGCATGTCTCGGCGTCGCGCGAAATGAAATCAAATATCTCGCGAATGGCTGGCGTAGGTTGAGCCAGGGACAACAAAGGCTCGTGATATGCGCCGGTCGGCGTCATAAACATGCAATAACGCTCGCCTCAGCCTCGAGGGCTTTCATAAAAACTAATTCTCCCGTTTAATTTCGCTGCTTTATATCACGACGTCGCCTCTTATTACGACGCGTATCAGCTTCGCGCCCGTCCCGCTGCACTCCTCTTCTCGCCCTGCTTGGAAGTAAAAACGCGGAGTTTCCTTTGGACGAACGAAAGCACCGAGGTCAAAGAATAAATTCATTCGTACATGCAATGGTCGCCAATTTTAGCCGAAGAAGAGAGTCGATTTTCTTGACTAATTTCTACGTACATGCTTTCTCCAATGTACGAATGATCATTGTCAATTTATTTATTAGAAATAAATTTGGGGCGCGATGGTCGGGGTCGTGGAAAGTCCAAGTTTCGAAACTCCTTATATCCCCTATGCTACTGTCTACGTAACAGCAAGAAGTTCCGTTTAATTACGAAGCGGCTCGTTGTTCCCGCAACAGAAGGGAAAACCGCCGTGGTAACAGACAGCGAGGACGGCCCGTGTGCTCGACACGGCACGTCAAAAAAACCAGACTTCCCTGTCCAGAAAAGAATGAATCAAACCTAAATCGCTCTCTCGGCGAACGAAGTGAACTCCAGCAGAGAAGAAGAGCCCATCCAGTCTCTGTAACCACCGCGCGGCCTCGTTATAGAGAAACTTCCCGCTCGTCCAGCCCTCCCCTTTCTGCCTTTGGTAGTTCTCGTTCCTCGTCTCTGTCCCGGTTTTTGTCCCCGGTTTATCGCTTTCGTCCCTCGCGAGCAGACGTTCCTTCCTACGGTGGCTGCTACACGAGTTACTCCCCGTGGAAAAACTTAATAAAAATGACCATATTACGAGGAGCGGAGGCAGATGGCCGACCTAGCTGTCCGAGCTCCTGCAATTACCTCCTCTCCGTTGCAGCCTGGTAAATATAACAGCCACGGGTCGCAACAACACGGATACATCGCGCTGGATATTGTCCAGTTCGCCTTTCGGAAGCCCCTGTCACGCAGCGCGACAAAGCTTCCTTATAAGGTCGTTAAACTCTGTTCCTTATATGATCTCGAATCAATTCTCAACCGAATCAACTAAAGTTGTCGTATAAATTGTCGCGAGCATCACAGTGTAACTCTACGCCTCTGGATCTATCAAAATTTATTTTATTTACTTATTTAAATTAATTTAAAAAATTTATTTGTAAGGTGAGGTCTTTCACATTTAGCCTTAAGATTCCACTCGTACCAAGGGCTCGCACCAGATAATTAATAAAACAATAATAATTTTGAGGGAGCTATCTTCAATAGTGTTTGAGCATAAAAATTTAAATTATTTTTATTTCGATAGCTCGAGGAGCCCGATTTGAGAAACCCTGTTTTAAACTGTGAGGAGTTTACGGAGTCGGGGTCATCGATCTCGGTGGAATAATCGACTCTTGCCGAAAACCGAGACGGAATTTTCATCGATCTTCACGTCGATTGCGAGTCTCGGGAAGAGAAAGCCAAATTGGTTCGCTCGGGGGCCAGTTAAACTAATCGTCGAACCGTGTCTATATACACGACGGAACGCAAAACAGGAAGCGAGATGATAATCATCGGGACGCGGCCAGTAATTTTCGGCAACGATAAATCGAGCAATTATCACGATAGGGCGCCATGTCTGCTGTAAATAGGGTCTGGCGCGAAGAACAACGAGTACAATTAACGAAGACGTACGTACAGACGAGCACAATTAACGTAGACATGCGTATCACGCGGTCCAAATAAAGTGTTACAACCTGCTTTCTCGGAAACCAATGAAGTCACCGACTTCAATTTTGTTAATTGAATGGTTCAGGAGATCTTCTCGTGCGCAACAAACTTTTTTCCGGCGACTGCTGGGAATTTTTTCAAGTGGACGTCGACATTTATTGTTTAGCATTCGGACGACTCGTCCCAAACTGTGACGTTTACATCGATCACTTTTCTTTATTAATATCGTACACAAAATTTTACTTGAATACTTTGGATATAGCATTCTACATAACGGTGACAATGGTCGACAATTTATATTTTATTTATAAATAGTAAATGTTTGAGAGATTTCTTGGGGTTAAATACGTGCTTTGTATGCATTGACGAAGAATTTAATTTAAAAATAAATACGTAGTCGAGGGAGAGGGAATGAAGTGGACCATATTGGCGTTAAACGTTAGAACGGTCGATCCAGGGGTCCTCTACGACCGTTTAGATAATCATCTGTATCGGTGGAAGGAGAAGCGTCCTTTCTGGCATGATTCTCGAGGGTTCTGACGCTAGTCGTTGGTCAGGACAGGTGACCGTATTTTAGAATTACAGTTGTAAAGATCGCCGACAAATATTTGCGGTCCTTTCGCGAGAGGGCGAAGGCACCAACACGCCTCTGCGTGTAATTCTCGAATTTATGGGGGATGACCAGGGGTAACGAAAGGGTGCGAGATGAACGATACGCGTTGAAGTTTCTTTGGGACACGACAGCGGACGAGGGTGGTTTTAAAAACGCTGTCCTGTGCCTCCGTCGAGCCGTCGTACTGAAATATAGTCTCCCGTACACTGGTAATTTTTTCGTAAGGGATGTTTTCCAAAACAAGTTGAAGATAGCGTCTACTTCGGTAATTATTCTTTTACTTTGTCAAGTTCACGAATTTTTCACGATCGTATTCCTTGGTGGATGAATCGATTTCACGGGATTCGAGAATTATACCGAGAGATTCTACGGCGCGACACAATTTCCGGTCGAAACTGATGCGCAAAATGTGGCGACCGCTAATCCGATTGCATCGTCGATTTCCAAAATTCAACGTCGCTAATGAAAACCGCGTCGAAAACCCGGATATTAATTGTCCTTTGACGAGGCGTGTCATAGACGCCACCGAGTGAAATTGCGTGTCACATACAGGCTGTGATATAATTTTAATTAGCGATGGAATCGAATCTACCGCGACTGTTACGCAAACCTCGTTAAGATACGCATTTGCAACTTCTCGATGTGCAGTTTCAATCAAGGAATTTTTCAGATGAAATAAATTTCCCTTTAAAATGATTTTGTATTTTTCATAACGTCGATCGAAGCTTAGAAAAATAAATTATTTTGTACTTGGTCCTCGAGGTTTGATATAAGAAAATCATTTTTTATTCATTCCGTTTCGATGCACCGTCGAGCAAAAATTCCAATATTTTCGTTCGAGGTCGAAGCATACGAAACGAACCTGTTCTGTTAATTGAAAAATTAATTTCCCTTATGGCCGTTGCTTGAGTCTAACGTGACTCGTCGATCAATTATTTGCGAGTACTTGTTGAACTTGATCCCATCGCTAGCTGAAATGAAAGCTGCCTTTCGCAACCGCGCTTTGAGTCTCGCTGTCTGTCCGATTGCTCGTTTTCAGGCGTACCCCGAGCATGGCGCAATTTCCCAATGAAAGCAATTACCGCGAAAAACAAGCCGCCCCTCGACCGGGGGCTGCACGCGAAACTCCAAAGTATTCTTCCATTTTCAGCCAAGTTAAATCGATTATCGTCTCGGTAACGAAGCTCCTTGGACTGTCTGCTCGAACAATCGCTTTCAAACCATAAGACGTGAATTCAAAGTTACGTTCCTCGCCGACTTTTGTGTGGAGAACAGGCCTATTATTCTATAGACTTTAGACACAAAGAGAATTCGGTAAACTGTAGATTTATTCTACGTTTTGGTATCAAGCTTCTCGTTAATCACAATTCTAGGCATTTTCCAACACCACCTAAAGCTTACTAAAGCACTGTTTACGAATTATATAAAAATCATATATCCATAAAAAATTCAATTTAATTCGAAACAATTATTATTGAAAACACGAGACCCTTAGGCAAGTTCTAGTTTGCAACGATGTTCAGAGAAAATTCCAATTGGGCCGAAAAATGGTTGCCAGCGCGAGCCAATTCGGGGACTAAATATACGCGAGAGGCGCCTCGTTCTTTCCACGTGCTGGTTTGTTCCAATTTCGGAGGAGCGGAATTTCGCGATCCCCCGTGGCTTTTACTTTTTGCGAAACGCGGTTTCTAAAACTGCTCAACCTCCTCGCGGACAAAGAATCGTATTTTTAACCGTTTCTCGTTACTGGCACTGGCCGGGGAGCCGAGCCGCCCTTCTCGTCGAAATCTCCTCGTTACGAGACGAGCTTTGGGAACGTTAAAGAGAAATATGACGCGCTTTAGCTCTCCCGCTAACGTGCATGCACCGTGGAATGTGCAACAAGAAACACGAACCGTTTCACACCTCCGTCGTTTCCCTTTTGTCCGCGTAAAATTACACACCTTCGAGACGCGGATTAATGCGATTTTCTATCATTCGTTTCACAGTACGGAGAAACCCCAATTTACACAGCCAATTTTAGGGTGCCAATGTCCATTTATGTCCGTCGAATGTCCTTTAAATACCCTCCTTTCTGGACCAAAATAACATTTTGCTTTTCATTACATAATACTCAATTCTAGTTCAACATTGTTGGAGCAGCAAATAACAAAAACCAACTTCGTTATGGATAACAGTTTGCAATTTCGTGAAGAATTCGTTCGGTTTCATATCAAAGTTGAGGATTTTAAAGATAATTTCTGAATAATGCACTTTTTATTGAAATTTCTATATTGGTAGATAGAAATTGATCCTCGTTTTCGTATATATAATGATTGTCATATATTTGCATTAAGTTCGAATAGTACAGCAATCTGAACTCGAAGAGGGTTACGTTCATCCTGTACCTTTCTCACAAGTGCTCGATCAACCATCGAATGTCCCAATGTTTAAAGCACTTGTTTCTACAACAGTATCCAAACTTGTGAAATATAAATCGACGATTAATTTCGATCAGAAGGAGATAAAACGTTGAAATCGCGGTCGCGAATCAGTCGGGGATCACTCGAAGCTTACGGGGGTAGAAATTGTCTCGTCAAGGGTCATCGTAAATTAATTTTGGAACGGCGGCGCGTAATTTCGGCCGGCGTTGTGCACTCCAAATATTTTTCCCGACCCTTGGAGCTTCGAAGTCCGGAAATTTAAAAGCTCCGGATCGTCCGCGTTGCTAATTGTCAAGCTCGATGATCCGCGATTCTGCTCGCTGCCCGATAATCGAATTTCGCGATTATACCCGCGATGCGTGCCTGTAAACTCATATCACGCCCCCTCCATCTCTCGCCGCGAGAGCATCAGCGTTAAAATCGGCAAACGATTCCCGGGGTTTCGATAAAATTTCCCCTCCGTGGGCCGCGGGAAGCAAGGGACGCCGTTAAAACTTCCGACAACGCGTTTCGCAAAATAAATGGTAATCGCACGATTAACGGATGCGTCCGATTGTTCTTTCCGCTCGGCGAAATTAATTTCACGAATCACGGACCGTCGATCATTCCGAATTCCACCGGTACTATCGATAAAAATAATTCGAAGAAGACGAATATATATTTTCGAGACTTTTTAATTAGGAACCAAACGCTTGGAGGCAATTGCCTTCGAAGGTCCCAACTACGGGCGATCTTCAACCTATTTCGCGCGAAGTTCGAAGTCAGAGATTATCCCGAAGGTTTGAAACTCCGCTAGAAAGGGAACAAGTATCGAAGAAACGACTAACGAAGAGAAAGTTTCCCTGAGCGACAGCTCTTTAGAACTTCGCCTATCTCTTTCTCCTGGGCGAAAATAGGCTATCGAGAACTTGACTGGACGAAAAAAAAAGGAGCACGGGACAACGAGCAACAAAGGGAAGTTCGTTTGGAAGACAGGAAGATGAAAGGAAGGATGTAAGTCATCGAGAACTCGATTCAAAAGGGTACGGAGTCGCGGAGGAAGGATTAACGGAAAGTTTCTTTGGAAAGTGACCCGAATAAACGTTCCTTCGAATAAAGACTTAGTCGCTATCGAAGAGTTCCACGAAGAACGAGTAACAATGGGGAATGAAATAGTCCAAATTCAAAACGAAGACCATTCTCGTTGGTTTCTAATACCGAAGATATCACGAACACGAGAACGATAAAGTTATGATTCGCCCTATGGATCGAGTTTGTTATTTGTAACGCTGAACAATCCTCCCCCCTTCACCGAAGTTTGATATAAAATTAGGCGCGGATCAAATCGGAGACAGAGGACCGTGGACGAAGGCTATCGAGTCAGAGTGATTCCAAGCGGCATCCCATCTGGCCTCCGGGCGAACATATTACAATAATTGAGCAGGGGTTACCTTTGACCCGCGACAACGTCAGGGTTCCGTGGAACGGACGTGTTCATCGGTCGAAACGCCTCCGCGACGATGATATTTCGGCCTGAGTAACCCAATTTGCCTCCCTTTCGTCGAGGGTCGTCGCGGATCGATGAGAAGAGGAGGGCCCCCCTTGGCATCTTGGTCGGTTTGCCCCCTCTTCTCTTAACTACGACGAAAGGCAGATCTGCGGGCGCAGTTTGCACGGGGCTGGACAGAGGGTCGGTCGAGTGGCTCGCCCTTCGTGCCTCGTTTGCAGAATTACAGCGCCCGGGCGCGAAGGGGGAGAGCTTTGCAGGGAAATCACGTTGTCCTCGGCTCCCGGCGAGAAATTCGGTGAAAGAATTCCTCCACAGTGGCCGGAGAACGCCTCCGGAATCACGGATTGCACTCGAATATTAACGCGCCGGTCTAGGGATTTTTCGTCCGTAGAACGAACAGTCTTTTTCGTAGCTTCAATTTTATATAAATTCAGTAACGTTCGTATAGGGCGTAAGAAGAGCACGACTATGTGTGCACCAAAATGGCCGACACTTGGAAATTGAACACCCTATTTTCTCTACATTCCCAAATAACAAATGGTCGCTTTTCATTCACTGCCCAACAAATAATTCTTTCGTCCTTAAATTTAATCTATCCCAAAATTCGTACCTCAGGAATTTTCTTACAAAAGTTACTACTCTCCTTCAGAAAACTACAGCAAGTGCGTATATTCCTTCCCCAAAGAATGTGATCTATGGATATAGGAAATTTGTATCGTATAATGTGGAGAATAATCTCTAGACTGTGTTAAAATAAGAAAAAGTTTCCTGGCGTCTGCAGGAAACAAACGACACGCGATTAAATCTGAAATGCCAGTCTCGAGCGTCGCTCGGGCGTTTCGTTTCCAGTGGAAGCGTCGCGGATCCGCGCCGAGTGATTTATCCGTTTCATTTCTAGGCGAACATCGCCGACGATCTCGAGAAAAGCATCGACGCTGCGAGGGTTCGGCGACCTTTCGCGTTCCCCGTTGTCGGGGATACGGAGGCAAAAAAAAAGTCCGAGTTCGGCCAAGGGCGAGCTGACAAATGGATAAGATTTAAGCGACGCAACCGCCAGGGAACGCGCGTTTTTCATCGGTACGGGAAAGGGCAGCGCATTCTGCTTTAAGTAATTGCATCCCCACGCAACGGGAGAGACAACGCTTGGACGCGGGGGCGGTCGGAATATCCACGTCACGAGATCAGTCTCGATACCACCGGTCCCCGTGGAAATTCAGACAATAACTAGAACTTCGCCTACCCTTTGAACATAATATTTCGAGGCAAGAATTATTTTTACGAACGAAGAAAAATGTCTACGTTCACGAAAAAAGAATTGTGAACGTTCTAGCGTTTCGCTGAGAATAGAGGGAAGTCGACGATGATTTTGTAGTACGGATTCGTTTGATTACAAAATATATGTCACGTTCCCGTGGACGTACGAATTAGCGTCGAGAGAGCCCAGGGAATCGAATGGTCGACGAGTCGATTGATAGAGACCGGGTCGTGAGATTTGCAGAAAAACGACACGTGAGACTAAACGTTTTCGCCGGACGAGGGGTGGCGACCTCCCTTCGCAGCAGGTTCCCGCACCCCCTCGGTTGGGACCATTAGGGAGGCCGAGAAACCGGGAAAATAATGATGGGACGATCTCGTCGTCTTTTCCCGTGGTTGTCGTTCGTACCGATTTGCTTTCGTTCGCAAATGATCCCCGAGAATAGGGGATCGGAGTGAAAAGTAATCGAACGCCGTCGAAACGCAGAAGTTCAAGTTGTGAGGGGATGAAATTGTCGAGCGTGTCTTCGGAGAGCAGCCGAGTACGGACGGAAGAAAATATTGAAGGATCGAAAATGTACTTTAACGAGAGAAGAGCAGCTTTCACTCTTTTTGGACCCGTCTGACCAGCGACGACCTAATCTACTGTCGCTGTTAATTTTCTTCGGGATTAGTTACGATCGACACTGTTAATTATTTTAAAAAGTTTATTGTACCTGCTGCAGATTAATAAATCGTCTGCACGATTGTCTTAACGAGGTGATTAAGAAATTAATTCTCTAAAAATTTGTAAAGTAGTCCCATTACACTATATTACATTATATTTTCGGTAAGGAATTTTTTTTCTCGAAAGTGCGTAGGATTTCGAGGGTATGTCTGTTCACTAAAAATGATTATAATGGACCCCTGTAACCAAAAATAATTTTTTTGGAACCATTTGAAATTTGTTAATTTGATCGAAAAATTACCTCCGTATTTTTAGGTTTGTAATACAGTTAAATTGGTCCTCGGAAGTCCATAAAGTGTAAGATCTACTCGTATACCTCTGCGATATAACTATCGAGTATCGTTGAACTAACAGGCTTGGACGTTCAGGGAAGCGCAAAATGGAAGCAATCTTTTATCAAAAATGATTAGACCTAACCCACGACCATAACGAACACTCTAGAAACATCTGGCGACAAACGGCGACCGTGCCTCCTCTGTCGCCCAATTAATTGCCCGCATCGGGGCGCCGCGCTGCAGTCCGAAATAAGTGAATCCAGCGACAGAAACGGACAGAAATTCCACCTAGGGGGCGAAAGGCAATGCGTACTCGTCCGCGAGTAATCCCTAATAATTCCGAGTGATTTACCTTCGATCCTATCTCGCCGCGGGGCCGATTCACCGCGAAATTGTTATCGCACGGCGGACGTCTGGTCAGAGAGGACAAAGAAAATACGGAAGACAAAACGTTTCGGTCCAGTCGGTGACTGACCCTTGCTATGGCGGATCCATTAGGGCTAGAAACGGGGAAAATAACGGTTTCTTAAAGGGTCTTTCCATTTCGAACGCCTAACAGATGATTTCAGGGGATTTACTTTTGCAGAAACCATCAAGCCAATAAGCTTCAAATTTTTATCTACACGAGTTGCATAAATTTTGTCAAGCCCCCATCTTGTATCTAGGATCTCACAAACGTCTAAAGAGATTTTTAATCTACGAAAATGTAAAATTCTCAGTTTGCCGATGCAACGCTTGGAATCGATAAATCCAATGTTCGTCCGGGGAAAGAATTTCGAACGGCGGGAGGTTTTCAGGGCTGCAAACAAGGCAAATTCCTTAACGACTTGGCTGTTCCAGGAACAGAAACGACGAGACGGGAGCGGCGAGCTTAGATCGCGGTTAATGCTTATTTCCTAAGGAGCATTAACTGCCGCAATAAACGCCGACGCGAAATTAACGGCGAAATCGCGGGAAACTTCTCGCGGAAGAACTATTAAACGAGCCGGGATATCGGTGTTCGCGCGATACAAGTCCTGTCGTTTCCACCAGAACCGTGCGGATCCTCGGAACTGTCCCCTCCGCCAACTACGACGATTATTCCGGTGATTCTGCCGACGGTGAGAACGGCGTATTTCCCGCGAACGAAAGACGAAAGTAGCGCGGAAGGGGGCGGAGAGCAACTTCGGTTTTACGACAGACTCGTGGAACCGCATTTACGGTGGAATTTGAAACGAAACTAACGTAGACTTAGTACGTAATTTTTGATTAGAAAGATTTCAATTACGTTCGATAACAATGGAAACAGGAAGCTCTGTCCGTGTCGGTCCGTGTTTTATTCCGCAGTCCATGAAATATTAAAATCCGCATCCGACGCGAAGAAAACAGACAATTTATCGTTAGCTCCCCGAGGCGTCTCCTCCACAAACGGAAAACGCAGACGTCGTTTATCGTTCGATTACGAGCCACGCCGGCTCGGCTGTCTAAATACTGCGGTTCTCAGTTTATCGAAGTTTCGATCGCCTCCCTTCCACGGAGGTTCAGAGACGAGCAACCCTCTCGAGCGTTGGCAGAATAAACGTTCTCTGATATAACGAGCCCTGACTTCCTCCAGTCATCGGAAATCGCTACGCCCTCGAAAATATTACAGTACCCCGAAATATATGCCGAAATATAATTTCAATGCGACGGTGGTCCTTAAAATTTTTGGAGGACACTAGAAATTCGGTCGTCTCTTGTCAATTTCATTGAAAATCTTCCTGTTAACCCTTTGACATACAATCACGAGTCTCACTCGTGATAAGTTCTTGATGTCAAGTCCTATATATATTAAAATCGACACATTTTTATATTGACGAGATATTCATAAAACAAATCTATTCTTTTTCATGGCCATTCCTTATACGAATAAATGTAAGAGAAATTAAATAGTATACGTTTGAAAAATTATTAGAAATTAAATCATACGTTAAGGGGTTAAGAAATTTCGATCTCCATATATCACAGTGTGGTGTCGCCTTTCATGCTCGCCACCAGAGGGGTTGCGCTCTCACAAGCGCTCGACAGACCCCTGAGTTGCTATATATATATACATTCCTCGACCAACTTCCCAATATCCCAGTCGTCTAAGGCAGGGCCTGCTAGAAAGCCTTACTGATGAGTCCACCGCAGGTCCGGACGAAACGCGCCCCCTCCTTTCCTTTTCTGTCCTACGATTTCCCGAGTTCCTACCCGTAGCAAAGTAGCACCACAACAGTATTTTATAATAATAATTTATTGTACGGTTAACCTTATTAGAGTGTACAGATGACACAAACGGTACGGTTTATAAAATGGTTAGTTAATAAAGTCTAATATAGCAGAGAAGATATTTATAAAAGATCTCTGAGGGGCATAAAAATTGAGTGACTCTAAGCGACACTGTCATCTTATATCTTCTCTGACTAGGAGTCCATTTTACACGACTAGGAAGGCCTGTATCCATTAGCTAGTTTCAAATTCGCTGGAGAATCATCCTGATTATGATCAAGCTCAGTTTTTTCTAATGGAAGGAAAGGGTCAGAGGGTGGTAAAATGCGCAATGCTCGTCGAGACCACCTAATGCAAAGTTTGGAAGATCGCGGGGCCCGGTTCATTAATTGGCGCGGCGAATCGCGAGATTGATGTTCAACGAGGCGGATCGTGGGGTTGGGAGTCTCCCGGGCCAATTAACCGTCTGCGTTCCGTGTCGACGAAGACGCGACCAGAGATGCCAGAAAGGCACCGAAGGTGCTCTCTCAAACTATGTCAGATCACGCGTACGTGAGCTCGTGGAGTTTCGGAAACCCGACAAAGGCAAAATGACGCATGCCCTCTTTCTCGATTCTCCGAAGTTACCCGAAGTAATTTCGGACCGCCTCGTGGGAGTCGAGAGAGAAAGGCTCACATTTGCCTTCTCGCTCTTAACAACTGAAATTACTTCAGGCAGCTTCGGAATAATCAAGAAAGAGGGCATGTGTCAGTTTGCCTTTGTCGACTTTCCGAAACTCTACGAGCTTACGTACGCGTGATCTGGTATGTGTGAGTAGGACACCGGGTGCTGAATCTGGCATCTCAGGACGCGACGCCAAGGTAAACGCAAATAAGCGAACCGGGAATTTCCAAAGCGTCTCGAGTCTCGAACGAGGGCGGTTTGACGAGCCGTAGAAGCCCAGCGATGACAGGAGGAAGACGGAGCTAAAAGGACCGTTGCCGAAGGGCGAGCAGGTCTGGAAAGATAGAGAGAGAAAGGGACGTCGACCGAGTCTCTGGGTACGAGGGGGTTTACATTTAATTAATTAGACGGCTGGCGAGCAAGACCGAAAGAAAAAACGAGGAAGCGCACGCTGACAGTGAAACGTGTTTAAACGCGGGCTCTTTCATCTCGCGGCGAGCTGACCGCTCGCGGTGAAAACCTCGGCACGAAAGAACCATCCCCGAACGAGACCTAGGAAATTTTCGTGCCTCGGTTAGCAACGTCCGTTTCCGCGTTACGAGATCCCTTCCGTCTCGATTCCGTTCCAAATATTCGGTACTATCGAAAGAAATTAGAGAAATGGAAGACATTCGTATCCTCTGCGAAGATATAATCTTCTGATAATTCACGAAAGCTAATTTCACATCGAAAGGACGTTCCATGCTCCTCGGGATTAAGGTTAACGTTTAATATTCCCGCAAACACGTCGCTGTGAACCACGACTCGTATCCGGGAAACGATCGCGAAAACTCCGACGGTAAGCAAAAATTACAAATTCAACGGAAGTTCGCTTGACCAGGGTCCCTTTATCTCGCCCCCCGCGGATAATTACTTACCCTGGCGCGCCTCCAAGCTTCGTCCCGAGAACGACCTCGTAAAACGCAAGCATCGGTGGCATCTCTTAATCCCATAAAGGGGTGAATCGCAAGCTATGGCCGGACAACCCCTTGGAGCGTTTTAAGCCAACCAGGGGGCCACTGCGTGCGCGGCAACGCGGAACGAGCCTCTTATTATCGTAAACGTAACTCAGCCTACGTCGGGTGGCTCGCGAGTTTCTGAAACCGAGCCAGGATTCGCGAGAAAACGAGCATCCGTTCCAGAAACGTGCAACTTTTATTCGCGGGGCAATTAACCGGAGACGGGTGTGTCACAATAATCCACGACTCGTCGCTTTGAAGCGATACTACCATTTAAAGGTAATTTCAGACGATTTTAAAAATAAAAAATTATTATTTGCAGACTATTTAAATCGAATTTCATTTGTAATAAAATAATAAAACAGTTTTGATTCTGGGAATGAAACGCGAGCTACGGTTTCCATAAGGTGCAAGCCTCGAAGGCTTTGTCGCGTTGCTCGGCAGCGGGGGTGGAAACAGGAGGGGTTGTTGGATCGTCTCGAATATCCGCCGGTTTTTCAGGGTCTCTGTTTCGGGGTGAATTTGAAACGACGGATCGAGGGGTCGACGGTGGAATCTTCTTGCATCTTTTTTTCATACGACGTGGCGAATTTATGAGAGCCGCGGCGTCGGGATGCTTTGTGGGACGTCGTGAATCGGTGAAGGGGTGGTCTTCTTAAGACTGTTGCGGAACATTTACTCTCGTGAATTTCTAGAGCGACGACCTTAGTATGGAATATCTCTCGAAATGGAGCAAAAGTCGAGGGTGAAGAGAAATCGTATCCGCTGTTGCTCCGCCCACGTGCGAAACAATTATTTCAGTAGGGTTTTCCGAATTAAAATAACGATTTATATTAAAATAAATTGTCTTTTGGTAGAATCGTTTGTCTACGGTCGAAGAGAAACCGTAAGAAATTTTATAATTCCTATCGTTTCATTTATGTTTGAAATTTCAATGAACTAAAAGCTCAGCACTCCACTGTCTGACAGAACTGTTTCCACGAAAGTGTAACGAAATTCCGAAATGGTTACGATTCGAACTTTCCCTCGATCGGTGCTGCTCGAATTTCCGGTCACATCGTCGGGCAACATTTGTTGCGTATCTGGCGGCAATCTCTGGGCCATTAAAACGTAACTCGGTCATTAAGCGAGCCCCGTTCTTCGACTAGTCGACGCGCCGTGAACGAGCCGGCGCAGCGCTTTAAATACGCCATAAAAACCATCGCCAATCACGAGACCGTGCTTAGGTATCTTTTTCTCCGTTTTTCGTGTTCCGATAATTGTTGACCTTAATCGAGCCGTTCCGGGGGCCTCGAATCACCGTCACGTAAGTAACTCACTCCCCCGCATTAAGGCTGATGTTTTAAAACGAGAAGCTTCGCCTCGGTACCTCGTCGTTTCGGGGAAAGTAATTGAATCCTTAATACCGAGTCCGTGAACTCTAAGACCTTGATACAAGGGCAACGACGGGGATAACGAAGTTATAAATTACGCGTTTAATTCTTGAAACTCTTCGCTGAATTCTAAAATCTCCGGTGCCCCGTTTCCTCGACCATCGTTCTTTATTACTTTCGCGTCGAAACGAGCTTCCTTTTTAAATTTTTGCTGAACGCAAACAGGATTGAGTATCGTTTACAACGATACTTGGTTCTGTAAAGATTAAAATTCGTTGGAACGTCGTTCTCGATTCTTCGTCCGAGCAAACACGAGTTCTCGTTTAAGTCTCTCAACGTCGGAAGCTCGTCCTCGGAGGTCTCTCGTTTGTTGCAAAGGAAACGTCTCGTCTGGCTAAATGCCTCTGACGACGAAATTTTCCGTAATTAGAGAGAAAACAGCCTCCTTTGATCTTTCCCCAAGGAGAAGCACCGCGGAACGAGCAGCAAGAGAGATTGCCTTCTCGGCGATCGATCGAAATAATTGCATGCGCCGAAATTTCCATAGCGCGATCGAGTGGTCGGTTTTCCTAGGAGCGAGGGAAACCGTAATTCCCGAGCGTTTCCACGATATTAGTCGAGCAAATACTCGATAGATCGATTTTGAATGCAAACCACTTATATTTCCATAGATTTATAAACGAAAGAAACCTTTGATCATTAAACTATTTAGATGCACGAACTGGCATCTACGAAACAATTTCTTATATTTTAAAATATGAATCGTGTACGCAAGTGAATATTCCATTGGGTGAAATTGTAGACAACCAAAAGTTTTACTGTATTACTATTATCAAATGGTGGCTACCATTTCAGGCGTGACTTCGAAATTGAATATTTTTCGCCAGACAGTTGCGAAAACTTCTAGGTGACCCAGATCCTTCTCAAACAGGGTCAGCTTACGGTATTAATCGATTAGGCGGTAATAAAAAACCGTGGATCCCAGGACTCCGTCGTTTCGACCCTTCTCGCGTGACCGCGATTCCACCCGGAAGGCTTCCGTTTCCGAAAGTTAATCCGCGCTGAAACCCAAGAGGCGGTCGTTTTCCACGGACTTTAAGGGGTATCGCGGATCGATCGGCGGGGATAGCCGTAAAGAAGGGCGAAAGGAGACCGTAAGGGTGGCGAAAGAAGCTGCACGAGAAGCCCGGAGTCTCGTGAACCGCGCGTTTCACCTGATAAACGTAACTTCTGATACACGGTGGCGGTTACTCTCGTTTCTCCTTTCTTTAAGCTCGCGGGAAAGTTTTTCGCGATCCTTTCCGCCCCACGGATTTTCATCCCCCGCGAGGTACGAAGGCCACCCTCGCGCCACGGTCCATTCGCGGCCGTTTTAATTCTCGGGGATCGAATAAGAATTCATTAGAGGATAGACGCGGCGAGGGCAATCTTTTCCCCGCGCCAGCAGGAGTTTTAAATAAATTAAAAGTTTACCTTCTTTCTCTCGTGGCCACGTGACGTTCGAGAAGGATCGATGGCCGCCCTTCGCGATCGAACTTTTCTTTAATTACTAAACTCGGGGTGGTTCCCGGAAATCTATTCACCGGGCAGTTTTGTCGTCTTGGGGAGATTCGAGGTCGTAGGGGGGGGGGGGAGCCTTTCGAGAGTTTGGACCGACGAGGGTGAGAAGAATCGGGGCTCGCGGGGTGGAAAATTGTTGATAACGTCGCGACGTACGCTTCGGATTTACCCTCCGGCGGCGTGGTCCTCGACAAAACAAGCGAAAAAGTCAATTTAACGGGTTTCGGATTTCATATTCAAAGTTAGGGAACTCGTAAATATCGTTTGTTAACGATTCGTGTCGAACGGTACGAGTATATAGAAAAATCGAACGGATCGAAGACTTGCTTCTACGATTCCTTCTTATTGGCCACGCAACGATTTAGTAATTGGCTCGGTTTGCACGCTCGTCGACCCCCCTGTTCGCCCCACCTCCGCGAACAAATATTTTCTTGTAATATCTCGAGCGGCCAGGCTTTCCTTTGAAGACCGTGAAATCCAGTAGAAACGGTCCGGAATCGTCAGACGCCGCGAAATATCCTTCGACGTTTTCGGTGTTTGGCGTTGCCACCGGCAATACTGCTAATACGTTTCTTGAGGTATCGCGTTCCCGACCCCCGTATTAAGGATTATAGCTACGAGCTTTTTACGCTGCCAGCAGCGGAGGCTTTTCGTTCCGAGATCAAAGCGTTTTCTCGTTATCCGTTCCCATTTCTGGCTTTTGCCAGCGAACTAACCGCCGAAAAGTCATACGCCGCCGCGCGTCTAGCCAAATAATCGAACCAGACCGCGCTCGGTTCGAAGCCGGAGCACCAGAAGATACGAAAACATCGCGATTTACGAGACCTTCGTTTCTCCACCACGGCCAAACAGGAAAAGTTTCGAAACTTTTCCTAAAACGACTCGAAAGTTCCAAGGTTTGCTAAATTTTGTTCTTTTAAAGAAAATTTTATTACAGTGTTTAAGCCCCAGTATTGACATTTTTATACTTATTTATTTTTTATATTACATTTACATTTGGAATACAAATTTTTAAATATTTTTTTCCTTTTGTAATGCTCGATCACCTACACGCGGAACAAGATATTTGTTTTTCCAGTAATATTTACGTTCGTTCTATTTTTACTATGAATTGTTTTCTGGAACGAGTAAGAGTAAACTGTTGTTTAATGTAAACTTTATCGTATTACCGGTAATTGTGAAAGATTAATTATATTGAAATTAGACTATAAGATACGAGAAGTAGTAGAGCACTGGCTAGTAGGTTTTGAGCACCCGAAGAATCATTTTTGGTTTCGACCACCTTCGGGGTCACCGGTAATTCTGAAAGGTTAATTATATTAAAATTAGACAGTAAGATACGAGAAGTAGTACAACACTGGCCAGTACGTTTTACCCGAAGGATCATTTGTGGTTTCGACGTCCTTCGAGGTCATCCGGTTCGTCACCACGTTCATCTTTTCGAGTATCCAACTCTCGTAGAAGAACACGTCCGAGTAGACGCCGGGGAAGCCCGGTAACGCGCACTCTTCGCCACCGGAAACCACACCAGACAGGACGCCGTTGCAAATCATACCACCACCAGAATCACCCTGCGCAAAATTGTTTTGACTTTAAAAAGTATTCGTTGCACGGGAAACCTCGCGACTCGAAGGGTCAAACTCGATCGATCGCTCGAAGGCGCTCTATCGACCGTGAATCGCGCCCGATTTGTTTCTCTATTCAAGAAGCTAGAAAAAACTTGGAGAACGATTAATCTTTCGACCAGTCATCGTTCTCGAAAAATTTTCTTTCTGCACGTTGAATAGCACTTCGCTCTGCTTTATTTCAAGTTTCCTCTTTCGCTCTGTCGTTTACACGTTCATCGTCCATCCACAGCCCAGTGGTGCGCAACCTTGTCCGTTTCTGGGCCAAATGAAATGAAATATTTTCCAGGACGTAAATTTCCGAGTCCTGGTGTTCGAATCAAAGGGCACCACTAGGCTACTCGATACGAAACCATCTTTAAATCGTTACCAGACACGCGTCTCTCAGTCCCTCTATGTATCCGGCGCAGAACATCCCTGGCGGCATGTTTGTCACGTTCACCAAAAGCTCTTTGCACTTGTTCCTGCTTATGATCGGTAGATCCACGTACATGAGATCGTTGGTCACTATCGGTATGTCCTGCAAGGAGAAATTTGAATTTGCTTTCGATTTAAATACATATACAAGGTCACTACATATTCGCATATAGATTTATGCCATTATTCTTACTCGCAACGAAAAATATTTCTGTGTAATAATATCGTTACAGTGATCAAATTCAAAATAAATTCTTAGCGAATAATATTTCTGATTCACGAATGCAATACTGTCCCTCGATATTTTATTAAGAATTTTTAATAAATCCACATTTTTCTATCTAATATTAAACACTCACGAATGCTGGGTAGCCCCATCCGGACACTTGGCAAATCGTGCCGGGTTCAACTTCGTTCGTGGCAAGTTGCACGGGCATAACTTCCTGCGTGAGCTTGAACGGTACTTTGAGCTGCAAAATATCGCGATTAGCAACTGACGTTTCCGGTTAGAGCGTACTCGTAAATAAAAAGGACCGTACAACGAGGAGAGCTATGTCGTTTTGCAAAGTTGTTTCGTCAAATTCGGAGTGGACGAAAATCTCGTCGACGCCTCTACTCTGACCAGTGGCCGTTTCCTTGCTGAGTTGCAATTCTCCAGCAACCACCGTGATGGTCCAAGGCAGTATACGGCCGCCATTCCTGCATCACAATCGTTCGATCAAATACGGTTAATCGGTCGATAGTGAATTTTAGATCGTGCTCGTAGATAGCAATGTTTTTTGGTAATCTACATCGCCTTTATCGCGCTCTTTCGAGCACCCCATAATCCAGGATTCCTTGAACCTCTACTCGATAAAAGAACACTGTTCACGAAGATCTTAGAACAAAGCTAGATTCCTACTGTTTAAATTAGTCTTGGAAAATTTGCTGTCGCGAGATTTGGAGCAACAAATTTGAAGTCTTGCAAACTTACATGTACATACAGTGTGCCGCCGTGAGAACATAGTACTCGTCGATCAACGAGCCTCCGCAGAAGTGTCTGGAATTGTAACTTCGTCTCAGAGACACCTAAAAATATTTAGAACAAATCGTTCGTTTAATGCGCGAATTTTCCTTTTCTTTTAATACGATTGATTTCTGCAGTGTCCATTTGTTACGAGAATTTTTACGATTAAAATTTTATTCTTATTATATATCCTAAATAAAGTAGGATATAGTATAAAAATGTACCTGATAAGGGAACTGCCTCAAAACAGCCTTGGTCCCATTAACTATACGTCCTGTCAAACTATAATATTCCCAATCCACTTGCATAGAAGGGCTTTGTTCGGTACTCGTGTACACTGAAATATTGTAGATGCCGTATTTTAAATTCCCATTATATGTATTTATATTTCGTAAAGTAAATAATCATTTGTGTTACTCAGTATTTAGTTTTCGCAACAAGATTATTGCACAAATTAATAAAACCACAGTGAGATCCAACACTAAATTGAACATTCTGAATGCGTAGTTTTTAAAATGGCGTCATGTAAAATATAAGATTTCGACTTTTATAGAAGCAAATTCTAAAGAAAATCAAATCTCCAGGCCGAAGCGTACAAATACATAATCAAGCAATCCTATCGAAGCTATTTTGGTAATCTATACGACAACAAGCTTACGTTTAATCTCGTATTTTCAAACGATTGTAATTCCAGACTCGTAAAAACTCTTCGTTAGCTGTTAAAACTTCGAATTAATATCTTGATCATTTTTAGAGATAATCGGTATCTTTCCACGATGGTTCAAATTTCAAAATTTCGTTTCAGGAATATATTTTTGACACGATAATCAACTATTTTCGCCATTCGATCGGGGATGCCTTCGCAACAAAATGGGTTGTTGATAATTTTCGCACGATTTCGCGAATCTCAAGTCCACGGAAACGTACGAAGCGTGGTCGCGGACTATTTTCACCAATTTTTCCAGAGCTCGACTCACCGAGACCGCAGCTCCATAATTGAACTGCAAGGACGATCGCGAAAGGAAGCAGCAGCATCTTCCTTTCACTGATTCCTTCTCTTGTTTCTTGTCGATGTTGTTCTCTGTCCTTCAGCTAATATCTGTATCCCCCTACCGACGTTTAGACTCCAACTGACCGCGTTCGCGGCCACAATGGACGAAGAAGCTCGTTATCAGACACAAAGAACATTTATCTCGCCGCGATATCGCCTATCGCTTACTACCTAGAGTTAATTGTAACGCTGACAGGTTCCTAGCCGAAAAATGCTCTGACGAGTCGTTCGCGGCATCGTTCGCGAGTCCAAGTTCCAAAGCGGACGCTCATCATCCTGAAAATGGATCTACACTTCGTTTATTTCTTCGCGTGTAATGAAATAGGAAATAAATCGACTTCGATGTTCTTTGGAAACAGCATTGGAATTCGAATCGATTCGATTAGAGATTATCTTCCCCGACAATCTGGGAAAAGAATTCTCCGGTAGTAATTGTAACGTTTTGTTAGAGCGAATCCTGGAAACTCGTAGATAACGAGTAATCAACGGTAGTCGTAATCGATAGACAATCGAGAAAAGATTTGTTCGATATAGATTGGCGGCTGGTGTTTTGATTTTTTATCAAGCTGTTGGGAAACAGACACAGTTCGACGGTAACTCGGTCAAACGGTTTGTAGGCCGGTAACGCGAGTTTTTGGCACACCCAGCGAGGGATTGGATCGTCGTTGGTAGATCGTCGGCGAAACCTTTATAACTTAATCTTCGATCAACAGTGTAATCGCGAAATGATCGTGCAAGTTTACTCGCGATTATTGTCTCTGCATTTTCTCGTATTCTACAAGTTACCAAGGTTTTCTATCCGCGCGGGAACGAAGCTACAAAGTATCGATAGCTATAAAATTACGCGGGAAATTTAAAATCTGTCAGAGAACAACGAACGTCTTTATTTTTGCGTCGAGATAGTACAAGATAACGTAATTCATCCAATAGATCACTAATGAATAACTAGCATTATTATACACTTTTCTTCTGCTAGTACAATAACAGTTTTAATTTTGACTTAATCTAATGGTACTCACATAGTCGTTTCTTTGTGATTCTTTGTTTCTGAACTGTCATTATTCTTACGTACGATTCATTTTGCACCCAATACCACTAACATTATCAAATGTTTAAGCGATTTGAAAGCTGCTACTGCATTAACCATATCCGAGAGATTAAAATATCGATGAATAGGCGTGTTACGGTCCGAGTATCGCGAATTTTTTAAAAGTAACAATTACGGCTGCCCTTTAACGAGTCATGAAATAATCGGTCAGCAATCAGAATCATATATACATCGTTAACGTCTCGTTAACTTCTACCCTCGGCGCGATTCGAAATGCCAGAACGTGTTCCCATATTAATCGAGGCGATTAATAACTCCCGTTTCACGTCGCGGTCTCTGAACGAGAAGTTTCGCGATCGATCAAGATCGCGCTGGCGGAATCGCAGCGGATCGTGAAAGGAACACGTGGCTTAACGATGCACGTGCGTAGCTAGAGAGGTTAAAAAGTATCTTCGAAGGCCGATACCGGGCGCGAAAGGCGTGCATTTATTCGACCAGGCACAAATTAACGCCATCATGAACCGGAAACGATCAATCTTCGCTGCGTTCAGTTCTGCTCTACCGGTGGATCGCGTTAAACGGGGACAACGCCTCAACGGATTTCAAAAAATCCCATTTTTTAATTGTAAGACAATTTTCGCCTCAAATTCGATCAAAGGTTCTTAAATATATTTTTAAAATTTAACGATCGTCATATTGTCTTAACTCGCTATTTTTTGACAGGTTGGCTATTTATGTTATACCAACGAGTAGGCAGTTATCGACGATAAATGAATTAATGAGAAACCCGGTGACACGGAGGCAAACTCAGTCAGTCGAGCACAGCCAGTGATTACTTATTATTTATAAGACACGCACCTGGCGTAATCACCGAGTAATCACGTTTCCAAGCTTGTTTACGAGCAGATCTGTTTCCAACCATCCTTTCAACCCTATCCCTTTTCTCTGGAGAGGCAAAAAATCTCGGATACGTATCGCGTGACATTTCCTATTATCGGACTTGATCAGGACTTCTGCAACCGCCTGGAGCCGGTATCGAGGTCTCGTCGCGCAGCAAAAGTGGCATTATTTAGTATCAGGAGATAAAAGGAACGTATCACCCTCCTCCGCAAGCTTTCGCCATCTATCTCAAGAACCTCGAGTTCTCCAAACGCCGTCAGGTGGCCGCGAATCGATAAACAAAACCGTACGAAGCGTAAACAACCCCCGGTACAATATTTCCTCGAGCCCCGACGACGTCTGGGTCGCAAACACCAATCTCGGTAAGTAAATTCTCTTCAGCGTGTTCCCAAACATTTCGTGGCCCCCTGTAGAATCGTCGACAGGTCTCGACCTTCGGGTTCGAAACGGCCATCGAGAGTGCAAAGTTCTACGCAGAACGCCTCCCGCGACGAAATTGCACTCGGATCCACATCGATCGGCCACCCCTACCATTCTATTTCTCGTTTCATCCAAGTAAAATCATGGAGTCTATTATCTACGCAAAATAATAATTTTTAGCTACGAACATGGGCAGGTGATTTGTTCTTTAGTCATTACATTAACCTTCTGGACTCATAGTCTCAATTGAACAATTTTACTTGATGTTGATTCTTATCAAATTGGTAAATGGAAATCAACTTTCCTTTAAAGCATTTTAAAAACAATGAACTAATGGAGGATCAATTTTCAAATAATTACATTGATATATATTAAACAATTATTATTTTAAACTTGCAGATTCCAATAATCCACTTATGGGTTAAAGTGCATAATAATTTCAAAAAATAAAGGCTGTATAGAATTGAATGCATGATAATGTGGTTTGTAAATGTGAATGTTATATCATTCATGTCATTTTGCATCACATGGGAAAGTCTATATTTTCTTTCTTCGAACAATACACGTTCATGGATGCTGGCCCCGCCTTTTTAAAGCGAGGAATTCGAAGGTATTCGTTTTACGGAATAGTCGCAGGATCCGAATCACAATTATCGTTCGGACTCTGTTCCACCCTCGGTTAATTAGCATCAAGAATGGACCGTTCGAAGGTTGGACCAATCGAACGCGACTTCAGCGCTAGACAACGAACGCCTGGGGGGTTCTCGACCGGTCTGTTGGCCACGCGGAGATTGTACACAGGGGTTGTACGGACTTGTACGCAGGTTTGCCAGAACACGGGGATGGGTAATGGTGGCCCCTATCAGCTCTGTACACTCTCCTCCTCTGCGCCCTGCGCGCCTCTCGCGCACGGCCGTGCCGCCCAGCCCTTGAAAACCCCGTCAGGAGCAACGATATTCCGGTGAGTTACGTCGATGGTACCTGAAACGCACGCTGGTCGACCACTTTGCATATTGGATATTAGCGCACCCCGTCATTTCGTGTCTTTGACGAACGCGTCGGTGACCGTCGTCGCTCTGGAATCCTACTAGGTCGGGTCCAATCGCCAGAACAGGAGATATCTGCATACTAATTCGTAGTTTATCCCATAGCAGCGTGCTTGACAGCTCGATAATCGATTACGAGAAAAAAAGATGGATTTTGGTAATGTTAATTGTCACAGATTTCTATTCTCCAGTCGATGGTCACAAATGCTTCGAACGTGAACAGCGTTTCTATGGTCTCGGCGATTAAAATAGAAAAATCATACTTAAAATAATAAGTTACTCAAGTAGACTTGATTAATCTTCAGTAAAAAATATAATCGAATTTATTCCGTAGTACGAGATTTTCTACGGGTCAGAAACTACCCAAATCGAAACGTGCTTAATTTTATTAAAATAGAAACTTTGCATTCTACTAGACATCCAGCTGCTTCATCATCGCCATTAACTCTATCGCTCGGCCGTTATTAAAACAATCATCGCGTCGTCGTTACATGATGTTCTCCGTCGGTGAAAAAAACCGGACAAATCAGATTACGTAGTAATTTAGCCGCGAACGGTTTCCACGGCGTCTCCTCTCGGCAGAATCGATGACTGCGTACCTCGTCAAGCATACGTCGTCACGCGGGAACGTCCTTTAGCATCCGTAACTAAATAACAGCCAAGAGTCGCAGAACCGAGGAGGCGGTCAGAGTCGTTCGCCCGGAGGCAGCATTCCTTATCATTACATCCCATAAACATTATCCTCGGCTCCATCGAGAATGATTCCACGATCCGGCTGGAAGGAGTCAAGTGGAGGTAGCACGTCTTCGATCCGCTGGAATGGCGGGGATAGAAGGAAAGAGACGCTGCCCAAGGATTCAAGGAAAGACGAGGACGGGCAAGGTACTTGAAAGGCGAACGGGGACAACTCGTGGAACGTCGATGGAACTTTAAGTTTCGACAATCGACTGGGAATACCTCCTCGTTGGTTCAACGTTCTGAACTCTGAAGTGCAAACTTATTCTATGAGTTCATTTTTTTTACTCGATCTTAGGTATACGTAATTTTATAAACGGTGCGGAATCGTTGATGCACGCTCCATTTTGTTCTACTAGTTTCCACCAGCACTCTGGAAGATTTCGTAAATACTATTTTGTCAAATTTGATTTCATTTTACTAATTTGTTATGTCAAGTGACGAGGAAAGATATTATCACTTGCTAATATTAGCAGGAATATGTTAGGTGGAAAGAAAGAACTAGATTAGAAGTAACGTGGTGCTACAAATAAGTCTTATGCTGTCTGATTATGATGCCTAAATCTATTGAAGGTCTTGTCTTCGCGGAACACTTGCGAGCACGAGACTGAAGATTGTTACCATTACAGTTGTTTGACGAATATAACAACCATAGAAGAATACATTTTAAAAAATAGACAATAAGTTCTAAAAATATGGTGTGAGACTTAAATACTTCAGTTCTTGTTTTTAAATAGATGGATGCAAAAAACAGAACAAAAAAAAGAGCCAACACTACGCACTGTTCCCAGGCGGTCACCCATCCAAGTACTAAATGCGCCCAACGCCGCTTAACTTCGGTGATCGAACGAGAACCGGTGTTTTCCAGCGTGGTATGAGCGTTGTTGTAGAATTTAATTCATATATTCAGTGATATAATACAAGACTCACTATTTATTTATTTATTTACGGGTGATCATCCTTTGATGAGAAACAAATACATAATGCATAGAGTAGTTGCATCTAATTTCGTATGTTTGAAGATAAGTTCCGTACAACATTAGTTATCATTGATTTAAAAATAGGAATTAAAATTTTGAAGTCTAGGCTAATTCTTTTTTTTTATCGAATATATTTTTGTCGATATTGATAAGTATTATTCTTTATCACACTACATGTGAATCAAATTTTACAACAACGCTCATACCACGTTGGAAAACACCGGTTCTCGTCCGATCACCGAAGTTAAGCGGCGTTGGGCGCATTTAGTACTTGGATGGGTGACCGCCTGGGAACAGTGCGTAGTATTGGCTCTTTCTTTTGTTCTGTTTTTTGCATCCATCTATTTAAAAACAAGAATTGAAATATTTAAGTCTCACACCATATTTTTAAAATAACGCTTTTCGCGTCAAAAGTTACTCCACGTCGAAGTAACAACAGGATAAACTTTAGATTACTGTATAGACATGAAATATTATATCTAATAGAATATTAGATACTTTTCTTCCGTTCTGTATTTATAAGGGTTGACACTGGTCCTTTCTGTTTAATATCCCGAAGGCTTCTGCCTCTAAATTTTTATTTTAAATCCTCAGATATACATAATATTAAATACCGTCGATGCTCGTTTACTATCCATCAGGAAACACATTCCTACGATGAACTTTCCGTTGCACCTTGTAAACGCAAGTCCGCCCGGAGGAATTCTCAATCGGTCCGTACCCGGATCGTCTAGGAAAAATCAATCACTCGACGTCTGGCGCGTCGTTCGTGCATCCGTGGCGTCTCAATTAGTTCGCACGTGCGCGTTCGCTAGAGAAATATCTCGTTAAAAGACCCAGGAGCATTTTTACCGGTCGATGGAATATATTCCTCTGGCTAGACTACGACCTTGACAAAGTGGCGAACTCACGACCCTATTTATCCGGCCCCTTCTCCCGCGGGCGCAACACAACGCCCGTGGAAAGAGGAAGAAGGTAACCTTGACTGTAGCGCAACCAGTTAAAGGGACGTTCAAGGTCTACCAGGCGGTTCCCAGTCCATCGTCTGGCTCGCTGGCTGGGTTTGCTCGGTTGGTCGTTACGCTTTGCCAAGTGGACGACGGATGGAAGCAGCCAGAACGGAACCTTTTCCGTTCCCCGTGCAAACACAACCACTCGCAGCTCGTTTTACTTCGAGCACCAGAATAACGAGCGTGTTTCTTTTTTCCGTTTCATGCGATCGAGTGACGTAAGAACGGGGCTAATTAACGAACACATCAATTTCCGTTTCGACGTCTCTTTCGGGAACTCAAGATCTTCTCTACTGCGAGCTCCCTACAAAAATAGAAACGTCTCAACTTGGTCCATCGTCTGCTAATTTTTTCCAAGACTATCTATAGATAAGACTATATATGTGAACGGAGACAGGACAGAGTCGTACGAGATCTCGTCGGCGTTTGACGCACGGAAAGCTAAATTTTTTATGGGATTTGTCATTTCCAACTATACGGGACGAGCTGTCGGACCGACGACAGCCTTTTTCCTTGGATGGAAGTGCGCGTGACGGGCGCCAGCGTGTGGCAATCGAACAACTTTCCTCCGAGACGAAAATTGGGTTGCGCCTTTTTCCACTCTCCCGACGACGGCTGTCGTTAACACGCGATTCTTTCTCGTCTTTGGCTACGAGAAACCGTACTGCTTCTTCGTCTTCGACGATCCCTGGCTAATCCCGCGAAGTACGATTGAAATTTCTACCGGATCGGAACCAGCGTACGTCGCCCCCCTTCTGCCAGAACCACCAACGCGAAAATTGTCATCCTCATCGAAGTTGTTGTATTTTAAACATCTTTGTTTGGTCCCAACTTTACGTCAAAACCAAAACTTATATAATACTATATTGAACAAGAGTATTTTACAAGATTGAAGACACTTAATACCAAATATAAAAGTGATCAATCGTTACAGGGATCGAGTATCCACATAATTCTCGACATCAGGCTAAAATACTTTAACATCGCCTATTTCTCGACGAAAACTGCGGAATTAAGTTGAAATTACTCTCGTGGAGTGTCGACTAACATGATTTTTGCAGCGGTCGCGCGTTTGATTAATGATTTTCTGATGAACGGGTCCAGCAGGTTGGGAAGCCTCCTCCCTAACCTTCAATAAGAAGACTCACGTTCGAACGATACAAAATTAAACCCTCTCGTATGCGTTATTAATCACGCGATTCAGCAGCATTTTATTTTTATCGCGTCTACGCGTCCTCTCGAGTGGTCATTGATTTCACAGTCAATAGTTAGTTATCTGAAACCACGCAACCCGCAGGAAAAACGAAAATTGCTATATGCAAATTACGTTAGGATTACATCTTGTCTTTCAAGTATTAATCACAGTTATTTGATCGTTTTCAACGAGTCAAATCGATACCCGGGAATCACATCGGTAATTTCAATTACAAATAGGAATTATGGCTCGTAAACGCTGCGTTAAATCAACTCGTAAGCCGTTTAAACAACCGCGTTCCCGTTCGATTATAGAGTAAAAACTAGTTTATACGAGGCTACGCAGCGCAAACAGTATTGGCTTCTTGTTATAGGAAGGATTACGCTTCTTTTTCGATTCGAAATAACAGGCCGAAGATGTCGTTACGCATTAACCGCGTCGCTGACTGAAAGCAGCCGCATTTTGATGTTAAATTGAAAAACCTGATAGACCAGTTACGTCCTATTCGAGATAGAAATCTATTAAAACCGCTTCGAGCAATTTGGCTTAGAAAAAGAAACTCAAGCCAAGAGGCCTTGATTCGAATCTTCGCCGGAGACGTTGACAAATTGTTATTAATCTAATTAAAACAGATAAGCCCTAGATTAAATAATCTCGTCAGGAGTAACTCGATCCTTTAAAACTTTGCTCCATCACACTTTCTGGAGTTTCGAGAAACAATTCCTTAAATTCAATCGATAGATTTGACTTTTTACAGGATCCCTGATGCTCGATTCTCGTTAAATTTCACGGAGTTCTCGAGCAAACGAATCGATTTCAGTCGCTTCGATGGAAGCTCAATTTCAGAAGCTACTTTTTAGAGGAATATAGTTCGCTGGTGTTTGGTTCTCGGTAAATTTCGCGGAGTCGGGGGATCGACGGTGCCGAAGAAACGTAATCGCGGGTCCGTGAGAATTCAGAGTCCATTAAGCAGGCGCCACGGACCGAATATTCCAAGAACAAGAAGAGCCCAACCAGCGCAGAAACCGCAGGATCCAATCCTGCCGGTGCGTCATCGAATCGGCTCGCTGTGCCAGTCGAGCTTGCTCCTGCTGTTCGTGTTACGTAACCGAGAGCCCGTGACCTCGATCCCAAGCTGCCTCGGCTGCGAGCGTTCCATCGTGCACATGGATACCACCACCAACGCCAGAACCAGACGGCGCAGTCAACCAACCTCCCACAGACAAAACAACCACCTTCGGGCACGACCGCGACCTTTTTGTCGGCTCCTGGTACAGTCGCCGCGAGCAGCCATCGCGAAACCAGTCGATCCTGCGCCTTTTCTCCTCCATTATTTATTTATCCATCCACCTAACGTCGAAACAACCCCTTTGGCTCAACAACAACCGCCCAAAGAATACGCAACTTAGCTTCGACATTATTTATTTAGTATACAGGATACATCATTCGTGCGAAGTCAGGGGTAGCGATGGATCAATTCACCTTACATCTTTGATTCTTAAAGGTTAACGATACCAAGAAAAAGAAATATTAGGATTGTAAATTTTATTTCTAAATAACAAATAAAAGTGATAGATTCTTGCCCACGACTTTTATAGTCTGAAGATTCCTTGTTAAAGAATCTGACAAGGGATTTCAGAATGAATTTACGAATAAAAAAGGAAATTTTCTGGACTCCGTGTACGCAGGCGACGACCATAGTCTTCTCGAGAGACGAATCAGTTCGTCGACGGTCGGATACATTCCTCGGACAACGACGACATTCCGCGGACAATAGAACGACGTGCAGTCTGCATCCAGAAGTTAGTTCGCGTTGCTTTGTTTTTCGAGCTGTGTCTGCCACAGAGTCTCGTTCCGTGTCACATACGCGGACACGTTCGACGCTCGTAAACAAGAGTTTCCCATGCAGCCGCGAGAGGCTAATGGAGGCTGATTGTGAATTATGGGGGCTGCAGGAATACCCGCATAGTTTGCACAGCGGCGACGAAACGCCGAGTGATTGTAAGTTATTGGCAGTTTCGCGGGAATTCGTGGCGCGAGCGTTCGCGAAAGATGGACGGTTTTTGCGTAGGGGTTGCTCCGAGAGCCAAGGATCTTTCGAACGCTACGACGCTCTTCGCTAACTTTCGATCGATAGACAAATTCTATCGAAACTCGTCGTATTAACAGGAATATTGGAGTACGTACACACTTAGGGTGCGTAGCATCGAGACACAAATTAACACAAATTGTTAAGAAAATTATATTTACGACGGGTTAATAAATAGGAAACGTAGAAGAGAATTTATTTGTCCGATGCTTCGTTTCCAAAATGACTGAATTTAAAATTATTATTATTATTATTATTATTATTCATTTATTAACGGAAATAAACCCTTTAGTACAAAAGATGTAAGGAACTATAAATGTGGATTTTAGATAGTCAAACATTATCGCTTATAAAATTTTAACAATATAAATTAATTTACAATACGTTGGAAGGATAATTTTAGACTTTCTAATGATTGTTCAATTAAATCAGTTTTAGCGTGTACAAAATTTATATGACTAATCATTCTATTTACACAATACTGACAATGAGATCCAAACGTTGATTCTATGATTTGTCTGGTCTGTCCGTCCATTACTCGCTGTTTCTACTTACACTCGTATCCAAGTTCCACTCCGTCGCATGCGTAATCTTACGAATTCTCAAAATCGATTTTCTCGAAAACAAAGCCTTCTTCAGACTTATTTTTACGTAAAATCAATATGTAATTTCTCAAAGTAACGAATAAATAAATAACTGAGAAAGTGAGCCTTTATCAGTGTTGCTTTTGTAGAGTTCCAACGTGTTATCGAATAACGTAGATAGGAGTCGATTTGCAACCTGACAAAGTGGTTTTCATTGAAAACGGGAAAACCGCGCAACGGAGCCGGAGGTAGCTGCTGATCGGTCACGGCAATTTTTACGACGATCCTCCCTCGCCAGCGAGTAACGGCCCGTTTTTATTACGGGCTCCTCGAGACGCGTAACGTGCCTCGCGATCGTAAGCGAGCAATTTTTTCCCTCGACCTGGTCGAACCACGCTCGTCCAAGAACGATCGGGCTGGGTAATCTTCTTTAATGCGCATCGGCCGCGCCGCGAACGTGACGCGAACAATGGGTTTCGATCAACGGCCACGGAACGATTCCTGTCTGATCCCGTGCACGCTTTATTTCGCCATAGATCTCGCGATCGTTATCGTTCCGGCCAACCGAAAACTCGAAATTTTCTTTTTTAAACTCGTACGGATTCTGCGAGAACCTCAACGCTAGGCCTATCTATAATTTTTTACAGGGTTATTGGGAATTGTTATTTTTACAGTATATAATTTGGTACCATTTACGTTATTTTTCTTGATAAATATTATAAAAAATTTGTACAGGCCATCTACAATATTTTCGCAGATTACGCAGATCGTGTTCGTAAGTTACTGACCTTCATATTTAATAAATAACTAAATATATAGTTCGTTGGATCACCTACTCGCGTGACTAATAAGAACGGTGGACGGTAGCGATTAGCGTGAATTCTTCTATACTTGGAGCGTACTGTTCTAATTTCAGAACTGGATTGCAATCGAGACGCGAGTTGTCTAGACTACATTCTAATCTTTCGAAGATGTAACGGACTCCATCGGTAAATACCATCCGCGGAACTCGTGCTTTTACAAACGATAGAAAGACCCAGGATCGAGGATCGACGACTCGATGCTCCTCTAATCGATCCGTACAGGAAAATGATACGCCTGCGTAACAGGAACGAAACACGACGTCTTTTTATCGATGGATAGATATCGATTAGACGAGAGTTATAATGGCGAAGCGACGCACTAAATCTGAATAATTGCGGGTAAGATGGTGATCGATAGCGAAGAGTCGCGTGATAAATGTACGACGATGCACGCCTCGAAGGGGGTAGAAGGAGAAGCTGTCGACAGGTTGGATAACTCAATCTGTTAGAGCAGTCTGATCGATCAAAGGTATCCGGATTCGTCAGGGTTAGGAGAATCGCATACCATCGGACACTATGTTGCGTACCAACGACACGGATTCTTGGATCGTTCGATCGGAGCCTGGTAGACGCGATACGATACGGTTTCTTATTTCGTTTCTTTCGACAAATTATACGCGATGGACGCTGCCAGTAACTCACGGCTATATAGTTTCGAGATCATGGTACTTCGTACTCTGGACCACTTCTGTTTGCATTATTTATAACCTCCAGGGCGTGGTCGACCATTGTTACGAACGATCTTCGATTATTTCGAATGCGAATAGGAGTAATCGTAGCTGTCGTTGGTAGAATCGATGATTGCAAAGAAAAATGCAGTCGTTGGTGGCATCGAGTTTCGCTGAGTAATTTGAGAGCTCGAGGTTCAAAGATGGCGGAGCAAATTCCCAGATCGTGGAGTCCACCGAACTGTCGTACAATATTTACTGTATTTTTATATTTTATAATAAAGTTCTTCCATTCCATCGTCGAATGTTTCAGCTTTCGGGAGGATGTTCGATCGTGAAGTGGTAAGGGATTGTCCGCTGCAAGCAACCCCAAGGGGTACGCGATGGAGGACACGCCCTCCGCGCGTTCTTCGCGACGAACACGGGAAGCTGAGTCGGAAACGGCGAGATTTTAGCCGACTGCTGCCATTAGGCGGTGCAGGAAGTTTTTGGGCGCCCCGGTCGAGCTCCGGGGGCCGTTTCCGCGGAGCGGGAAACTCGGTGAACTCCCATAACGGAGCGATTTCGAGGTCACGCTCGAGGAGAAAATCTTTTGTCGCGGCGCAAACTGTGCTTGAAATGGAGTTCTCAAATCTACCGGCCATTCTTCTCCAATCCTCGACACTTTTTGGCTCTCCGCACCCGGACACTTTGTTAATGCCATTCTTTGCTGGCGATTCAATATTCGACGATATATAACAACCACATTAGTCTTTGACATCTCCAAGAATCGTTCAAAAGGTCGATGAAAATAAAGAATTATTTTGTGTAATTTTTATTTTACTACTAGGAAGCTTCCAAAAGTCCAAATGCACTCCTTTTTTTCGAACAGCTGTATTATTTCTCCAGAACAATTTTCCACGATTCATTTACTTTTCTACGGTCACGTTTGCCTTGAGGATCCGTCAAAGTCTCCGTGCCCAGCTGCAAGAAGATGGAGCCTGCTACCTTCTAAGAACGTGTATCATCGTATACCACTTATCCTTTGAAACTCGATGCATGATTTACTTAATTCGCGTTGCTTTTGTTGCCTCTTCTACCTTCCGCTACTTTGTAGTTGACGTGTGGTCTGTTGGTTTCTCGTCGACTCTTCTCCTCTCTTCATCTTTTTTTCGTTTCGTCTTGTTCCCTGCGTCTCTTCGTATTCTCTTTTCTCCCGTTCCTCTCTTCGTCTCTATCATCTTATCTCCTTTTGTTCCTACAAGCGAGCCTCGAGATAGGGTATTTCAGCATTAACTTCACCTGTCCTAGGAAATCTTCCTCGTCGTATATAATCGAGATAACTGTTTCTCAATAAGTACAACGATTATCTTAGTACTTGTCACACAACGGAGTCTTTTTAACGATTCAACTGCCAATCCTGCGTGTTCTATCCGGGTCAGAAATAGTATATTAAAACACATTTTACCTTGAACCTGATATGTCATCAAAAATAAAAGTCTGCATCGACGAGAATCCTAGACGATCGTACTGTGTTAATATATTTTTACTATCATGTTATTCAAGTACCATGTACCGATTCACAAACCTACAAATATCACTAAACGAGATTGAAAGTTAAACTCGAAGGATTAAAAACGAAATTAATAATATTATCGATAGCAGGAATTCCGCGTTGAAGTCGAAAGCGCGTTTCTCGAGAGCTAATGTCCACCAGCGTCAGGCTGATGGGGGCCCCCCGGGGCCCAGGCACCGCTGACGTTGCAGTTCATGCCCCGACGCATTAGTAAATCAATTCCGACGGTGTGACGATCCATGACGTAACCAGTCCACGTGAATCGACCGCGGAAAAAATTAATGGCGGCGTGACGAAACGCGCGAAGACGCGGCGAAAGTGTTGCCGCGCGCACACCGGTCGCAGCTGCGTCCGCGGCCGAAAATTGCACGTAGATTTTTATCGAAACGACCGGGCCGCAACAAAAAGGAGAAAGTCCCAGGGGTGAACGAACCTGCAACAGTGGGCCGAATCGACGAAGAACAATACTTAAAATCGGCCAGCTTCGAGCCTGGGCTCGCAACGAAACTTTACAGAATACGATTCCCCGTGGGTTCCACATGCTACGGGACACCCTGTATTTTACCTAGCTTTATAGAATTATTTGGAAAACTTATAGAATTCTTTGAACGTTTCACGATTCGTTGCACGGAAAGTAAATTTCTGTTTTTTCGATGGCACAATTACGCGCGCAGTGACGTCGTACGTACTTCCTGCCGTCTCTTGGCGCGATTCCGTCTGCTTGTCCATTTCGCGTCGTTTTCAGAGATGCCAAACGGAATTCGCAGAAATTCTTAGAATTGACGTCACTGCAGGAGGTGGCACAAATTCCGGCGAAATTTTTCAGAAAAATTTAAAAAAGAATTTTAAGCAGCTCCCCCCACTCTATTTTAGTAGCCGCGAATTAAGAAGCGGCGGGAGACTTGAAATCTCTCCGGGGAACTTTATGATGGACTATACTACGCTATTGACGGCCAGAATGCCCAAGTTTGTCGAGAAGTAGTTCGTTCCGTACAGCGGTAGATGAGGTGCCAAATATAATCGATCGAAAAATTGTTAGTTTCATAGTGTGAATAGTGAGTCTTTCTCTCTCGACTCCCAGGAGATGGTTCGAAATTACTTTGGACGAAAAAGAGGACATGTGTCAGTTTGCCTTTGTCGACTCTTTGAAACTCTACGAGCTCACGTACAAGTGATCTGGCATAGTGTGAATAGCGCACTTCGTCTGGCATCTCTGGTCGTTTTTTCCCTGCTCCCTCCCCCTTTCTTTTCCATGAGTTTCCAGAGGAATCAGACTGTGACGGACGCACGGAATCTCATCCGGTGGCACGTAACAGCGAGACACCGAAGGTGGTATTATCGTAATTTAACGCAGAGAGACCGGTTATTCCCTGAAAAACCCCAACCGCCTAATTGTTCCGCGTCGAAGAGTGCTCGACCGGTTTCCTAGGAAGACGACAGAGTTTGATAAATGCCTTTTTATTAGATAACTCGACTGTACGGAAATCCTGGTACTTTTTAAACTCGATGCTTCGCCTTAGAAATGCTCTTACCGACGTTGCTTGGCGTTACAAGCCGCGGAACTTTGGCAGGAAGTACTTCTGCTCGATCGTTCCAAGAGTTTCTTCCTGGAATAATTCGATCGATCAAACTTTTCTTAAACGCTCTTATTACTGTAATTTTTATACAAATCTTACTCCTATTGCTATTGCTGGTGCAACTGGTACTGCCACTATGGTTCCTGATACTGATATTTCCAGTGTTGCTATTCACATTAATTGTAGTCGTTTCTACTACAGCTACTACAATAATTAGACTACTGTCACAGTTGCTACTGCAATTACTGCTGCTGACACTTTTACTAGAGGTGCTACTAACCGATAGAACTACTCACAGTATTATTATTATCCAATTTAATATTAATATTAACTTCTTAAACAAATCTTGTATATCTATACATGTTAACACTTATCACTTAACAGTAAGAACCCATATTGCCACATCAGGGTGCCAAAATTGAAACGCTTCTCCAGCAATGGCTAAACTTTGAAACCTGCACAGAAATACAACGGTGTCTGGTATGAAACCGAATAAACCAACCAACGATAACGTTAACCGTTTAAACTAATATTGTACAATACATGTAAAGGTTTAAATGCTTTAAAGGAAATTTTGGTAAAAATCAACATTAAATAAAATAATTCAGTTGAGATCGAAAGTCCACTCAAGGGTTTATCTACTAGAAAACACGTGTTAATACATCAGATAAATAAATAATTAAGCATGTAGAAAGATCGTGACAGACAAAGGGTAGAAGAATACAGCTTCCGGCATAGGCGCGTCATCCTGGAACCGTTACAGAACGCTCGAGGTGTACCAGCTGCATGTAACGCGGCGAAGATTGATGAATCGAACGTGAACTAGATCAACGGTAGTTTCGACGGGGCCCAAGGACGCACATGCTCGAAGGGTTCCTTTTAATTAAAGACACCCCAAACTGCATACGGGGGCCGATCGTTTCTTTTTCAACATTGTCGTCCAGCTGCATCCGGCGCGAGACGTTCACAGAGGGGACGGGCCAGGCGAGCCATGCGGTTGCATACAATGTTGAGTCGCGGCGAGGAATTGCAACGGACTGCAGGTGCACCCGCAACGCTGGCCACTCGCGCTTACAAACCGAGCGCAGCACATGCCATTAACGTCCAAACCGCATCCACGGTGATCCCTTTCCCTCGAACGACAACGCGCGCCCGAAATTCTGCACGCTCGCGCGTTCTATAATGCAATCGGTCCCGGCTCCGTTTAGCGGCGGGGACGTTGCAAGAGTGCTCGCGTAATCGATCGCGATCGCGACGGTAATTTCGTTAAAAGGAACGAACCGCCCGCGAGCGTCCAAAGTCGCGCAATTATCGGGACTAACGATTAAACCTGGACTAGACGTTGCGTAAATTTTTTTTTTGGGCACCCTTAAAAATAATTTCGAACGATGTCACGGTATTGATTCTTAAAACGAACGTGATTCGAAACGTAAGTTGAACTGAGGATATCCTAGGAGCCTAGGAGTTAACTTTCGATTCGAAATCAGAAAAAATAAATTTGGTGTCAACGTTAATAAACTTTTCATACGCGATGTTTCACGAAACAACCATATTACACAGTCTTGAAATTAATTTAAAAATAATATAAATAAAACATGACGGGTATCTTGTCTACGCAGAGATCAATGGACTAATTAAACGTGCAAGATTCGTAAACAATCGTGGACGGTGTTCAAAGGAGAACGTCTCCTCTTACCGTTCTGACGTAGAAGACCCACTTAATTCCGGATCAATTGCATCGAATCGGATATAAATTAGCTGATTGGTGGGGGAGGCCATTCGTTTCAATTCGCTTAAGCGACCGGCCAGGAGACAAATCTCCGGCAATTCCGCGCCAAGTATCGGCCTATTTTCCACGAGGAATTTATGGGGGCAAATCGTTTTCGCCGTAAGGAACAGGTGCGGACAGGTTGGCGGCGCGTGGGCGACCGCTGCGGGAAATTCGTCTTAATTCGCGTGGAGAGCCGGTTCTCGTTGAGTTCTCGCCGAGCTTAGCCGGCAATGGGATTACTGTTGGAAAAGCTCCAGCGAATTTATCGTCGAAGGCTTCGTTAGCGGAGCCGCGCAAATGAAAACTTATGCCAACGGGAATCCGGCCGCCGGTATTACGCCGGGGTTACGATGATCGGACCGGTACCCGTTTAAATTGCTTTTTGTCCTGATTTATCGGCCCTCCCGGCGCTATTCGGGTGCACCCGAACTCTAAATCAATTTTAACGTTCCCGACGACCACTTTTACCGGTTGTCTTAGTCCCATTAAAATCCGATCGCTCCGGATTCCGCGCGAGCTTTAAATTCGCTAATCCTACGCCTCTGAATCTCTACGCTTCCCAAATACAAACTCTAGCTACTCCTTCACGCGACAGTTTTACAAATTTAAAGCAGTTTTGTGGTTCCTAGAGTAACAAAAATAGAATTCTAAAGTTCCCAAATATCAATATCTCAGAATTTCTAGATAGATACTGTGACGACACTTCTCGTAGTTGTCAGCAGAGGACTACGCTCTTAACTCTCTCGCAAGTGCTCGATCGATCGCCTATTTGTATACACACACTTTTCGAATGATGTCTAAGACAGAGCCTGTTAAGGTTATCTTACTGATGAGTCCACTAACTGGCCCTCAGGACTCTCACACGTGAGAATTTAGAAATCCCCAGATTTTAGATAAGAAAATGTAGGAATTCCAAAAAATAGTGGACAAAATAGAATTCTAAAGTTTCCAAATATTGAGTATCTCGGAATTCCCAGATGGAGATCAGTAAAAGTAGAAATTCCCATAATCTCCTAGATTGTGTTCCACAGTGAATGGCTCAGAATTTCGGCGTGTTTCAATGTCCGAAAGAAGAGAATCAACCACGGGCAATAAACGATCGATCGTAACCGAACAGATCAGAGCAAGTTCTTGGGAACGACCCAGATGAAATTGCTATCGAATTACTCGTGAATTTCCATCGTCGGCTCCACACGGATACGGATTCCGTGGCGGGATTGGAAGCCCAGCAAGTGTCTCCCTCAAAATAATATATCCTTCGAGCTAAAGCCCCGGCAGTAAATATAATTTCGCTCAGGGTGTTTCTATCCTCTCTCTGTCTTCCGGAGAAAGTTTTCTGATTTACCGGTCCTATTCCATCTCCAGGGGACTCGTTTTTCCCGTGTTATGCCGATCACCGTGCCCAGCTCTTAGAATTTCAAACGCAAAAAAATCAGTCTTCGTTAAAATCTTCGTTCTAGCATCGGACATAATTAAATAAGAGGAAACAAACTTTTAACGATAAGTATATGGGCACTTGTATTGTAATCTATTGCTAGGATCTCCATAAACCTCCCAAAGATCGCCCACATTAAGCCTTGGTACATCGCTATTAGGGTGTAAGTAGACAACTATCCTCTCGTCCCGATCGTAAAGGATGGATCCAGGAGTCTCTAGTTGGCCTAAGTTCTCCTTCGAGTCATTTTTGTAACCGCAAGTTAACACAACTAACCAAACAGAATCAGGTCAGGGTCGTAGCACTACGAAATACCCAGGCTCTAAAGCTAATACCCCCATAAGATCACGGATTGCAAACCTTCAAACACTATTACTCCAAGTTGCAAAGAAATGTATCCAGAAGTCCAGAACAAGACAATGTTAACTTCGTTTGATCTCTCGGTTGATTTTTGCAACAACTTGTTCGGAGAAAGGTTCCTCTTGGAGGTGGGTAAATGCAAATAAGAGGCTTGGTGTTCCTCCTCCTGCATCCAGCGTTGCTTTCGATCGCGAGTGTACCGCCCTCGGCCTTGGTGGGCAGCATTAATTACCAACCGCTACCTCGCTATTGAGATTAATGACATTGGTTCGTACTTTATGCCAGGATGGGTTTATTGGCAGCGCGCGTTGCCCGTTCGGCGTGCTCGTGAGTGCGGTCGGTGTTAATTGGTACGGACGACCCCGAGGGAACGGTGTTCTCCGGTTCGACAGGAACGGGATCCAGAACGGTGATCGAGTACTGTATTTTGAGAGCCTTGCCCGAGACGATCTTACGAGCGAATTTTCGCGTCTGGCTGCTGGGAAAACGCAGCGTTCGATGACTTTGCGCTTATCCTGGCTCTCGGGGGACCGTCGTCCAATTAACGATCTTCGATTTTTATGACTTGAACGCCCATGATGAATCGTTGAAAAATATCAAGGAGATAAAAACCACCCTCGATGTTCTGGAACGAAAGGATGGAGACGAAAAGAAATATTTAATGTGAAACAGTTTGGTTTTCGAGGATTATTAAAATTGATGACTGCTGATCGGACAAATAAATGTGTATAATTTTTCTTTTATGGAGCTCTACCTACGGCCCTGGCTCGACGATATCGCGGAGTGTTTTTCCACGGCCGTAGCTATGCCGCAGGAAAAACATTGCGCAGCAGGTCGCAAGAAAGTTCGAAGTATAGTGTTACTCCATGTTACAGGCACTCCACCAATCAGGATTACGTTACACGCTTTTATTGGTTTATATTGAGCGGCTTCGACGCAGAAGATGCGCGCCTGGTACTTGCGGTAACTAATTTCGTTTCGTATTATGTTTCTGATCTCCCTGGGTTACGTTCGCGAAACGATGACTCAAGCCCGAAGGGCGGTAATTGTTTCCGAAGACATTCAATCGACTCCCGCAAATAGTTCGCCGGGAAAAACCTTGAAAGCACTAAATTAAATACCGATATTAAACGACTCAAGTACTTGGTTTCTTTCACTTATACGAGAGACTCTTCTTAGACGATGAAAATTCTTCGACCTTCTATTAGGGGATTAATAATACATAAAGTGTTGGTATATAAAATTATTTAAAGATTCTAAAGTTACTCAAAATGACAGCCTGGTATTATTAACGTTAAATATAATCGGTCTAAAATTAATTAAACTCTCGGGGATGTCGTCGAAAAAATCAGGCATAATAGACTCTCCATAGAAGATGAAACATCCAACCCTCTATTGCAGAATTAATAACACATAAAATACGGGTATATAAATTTATTTAAAGACTCTAAAGTGGCCCACAACGGTGCCCTAGTACAAGTAAAATTAAATATGATGTACAGAATTAATTGAACGTGAGAAGTCGAAAAAGTGAGGCCTAGGGAAGCTCTCCACGAAGCATTTGAAGCCTGTATCGAGGTAGCTGAAAATTTCGCATTCAGGCCGGGAAAAGAGGAAGCAGGAAATCGGATTGGTTTCCTCGGAAGCGGCATGGCTATCGATTTTATCCGTCGCGAGAAAGCTCCGACGAAAATAACGTATTCGTGCCTCCCGGGATCGTCGGCGGACATCGCAAACAATGACTTTGTAACTCGTCCAGGATGGCGGAGGACACGCGGCGTAGCATCCCTTCGTGGCTGCCAATACCTCCGGGGCAAAGTTAGCCGCGCAACCCTCGGCCCTGCACGGATGGACAATGGATCCCCCTCCCCCCTACTTCAGTCATTATGAAGCGAACGGTGCCTCCATCCGGCGATGGCTAAATCTAATCCGACGCTCGCGCCAAAAGGGTCCTCAGGCACGAAGGGTTAGACCAGGTTAGAACTATTGCCGTGGGACATGGACCGGGGGGCTAGAATCCCCGTTCCTCTCGTACGAAATTTCGAGCCTGCTGGTTTGGAACGATGCCTGATGTTTGCCAACAACCGCGTGCCCAAAGTCCTTCCAAATAGGTTTACGTTTTCGTTCGTTGTTAGGAAGTTGTTCGATGGCGTGTTCCTCGATGTTCGACGCCTTTTGTCAACGCGGCGGTTAACTCGACCACGACGGACGGCTCGTGCCCCCGTTGTTCCAGCGAAATGAAGGGAACCGACAGGAAGTGGAGCGTGTAAATTCGACTCTCGGATGGAGACAAAAATTTACCTTGCGCCAAAAGCCCTGTCACCGAAGATTACGAACTTTCGTTACTATTCTGTGACGTACGTTGAACCTTGATCGGAAAAATAGTCTATCCATCTACGTATAGAATGATCTATTTATGGAAATTAACTATCTTGAGGAACGTTGACATTGGTTTTAGAATTTCTTTGCCCCTGCAGATGATATATAAACATTTTGCTAATTATATAAAGTCATATTAAATGCAATTCCATATTCTTGGTCCACTTTTTCTGACAGAATCGTTTGAACAGAAGCCACCCCCGGTGCGTTCGAGTCGCCATTATCAGCATCGCGGCTCTAGTGGATTCTCAAAGTCGACGATCGCTTGCAAAACTGTTAAGCCGACGATATACTCCAGTTCTTAGAAACGCAATTATGGCATCCCACTGTCGGCACTCGAGGCTCCTTTTCGAACTCCCCCGACGACGGAGGGATTAATTCGCCGGTAAATTGAGGATCGCGTCGCGGCTCCAGCGTGCGGAAACAATGAACCGGACCGGTCGTCTACCGGGTAGGGAAAAAATGTATTTCCTCCGACTGGCTTCTGGTAATTCGAGGCGCAGGAACGATAACCGGCAGCTCGTGGCCGAGCTTTTGCAAAACAAGGGAGTGCTCGAGACAATGCGAAAGTTTCACCGACCGACGAACACCGGGGCGCTGGAAAAAGTTTCCGCTGCCAATGGCAGAGAGCGCGCTGCCGTTGCTGCCCCCTCCCTTTGGCCGACAAAAAAAAGAAAGAACTGACAGCGACAGGATCGAAACTTCGCCGCGAGTACCCCGACCCATTGTCGACGGGACGCACAATCGTCGAAACGAAAACGCGACGACCGTCGAATAAGTGTACGCCGCGGAAATAATGAGAAAAAAATACGCGTTGCTACGAACGACGGTCCATGAGACCGTGTATCTCTTCTTTTTGTTCGTCTGACCCGCCCCCGTTGGGCTTCCCTCCGTCCCTCGGAAAAGGGGTGAAGCGATAAACGCGGGAAATTTGCATTTACTGGGCGATATTTTTGATCGAACTTGAGCAGGAGATCCCTTCTCATTAGATTCTTGCATTTTTTGGTACTCGAACGAGGCTGAAATATTACGAGCTTCGACGGAAGAATGAAATCAAACACCGCGCGGTCGTATTACGCGGTTAATTGAATCCGTGGCTTCGTTGTTGTAAAAGGCGCGTCTGCTAAGCTTTAATTACAAAATGTTTATTGACCCATTACAGAACTTTGCTTCGTGAAATTTTTACCTTCGACCAAGCAAAACGAGAAAAATAAATATCACTCGATAATAATACATAGAGTCTGTTTTTCGAAGGTAACGTTTGCGAGCCACTGCTTTGCAATATCCTAGGACGTCGGTGTCCAGGATTGCAATGGCCGTTCGAGACAAGCTCGAAAGTCAAACAGGGGGATCCAGCGGCTCGTCAGGGACGTATTGATCGCACGGTGGATCCTCAAATAGATTTCCAGGGTGTGTACATACATGTGGCCAGCGTTGGCTGCGTAGCGTTAAACGACGAACAGCTCGTCTAATTCGCTTAGTCTCCCGGCTTGCAGGCATCGCCCGAAAACCACGTTATTATCGTGCAGTACAAAGGGCGGGTTCGCGCGATGCAAGCTCGATCGAGGACTCCCTCGATAACTAAGAGCAATCCCAGATCGATATCTATCTGGGAGCTGCACAGCCTGGCTCGTTCTCGGGGCTTTGCGCGATTCCCTTAAACAGCCGCTAAGCTGCATCCGCTCGAAAACCGAAATTCTGCCCAAGGTACACCTCCACGCTGCAACCTTCCATCCGAATTCGAGTCTTCAATTCTGATTTATGCGTCGTCTCGTACACCGTACAATCGAGCATTCGAAAAAGATAAATTGGAACGTGAAGATACATATTTTAGATACTCGTGCAAGCCTCTACATTTTCTTTTATCTTGATTTTTCTAATAAATACGACGGTTCAAGAGAATGGTGTACGACGACGCTTCCCGCGCCCGCCAGGAGAGGGCTACGCTCAACTTTCACTTTTCCCGCAAGTGCTCAATCGTATTTATTACGGGGATAATTTAATCGTCTCAAATGTATTTAATTCGCCTAGAAACCCAAATTGCAGTCGCGTGCTTGATTTTAGAGCGACCCAAGCGCCCCACGCTGACTCGTCCAGCGACATACACGGAGGGTACGCGTTCCATCAACATCTTACGTCAAACGTTCCTTTCGCTTTACGAGCTCGAACCCCCATTGTACACAGTGTCGAATAACGATAATCCCTCGTTTATCGCGACGAATATTTCCCCGCTATAATCCGGCCAGACAGCCGGAGCACTTCGCGTCGAGGAAAAGTGTCCGGGAGAAAATAGCCCCATTACCCCCAATCTGTTCCCGGAACTTGGCACGCAAAGTACCCGGGGCGAGTTCGACGCGAAAAGGAAACGTTCCACGGGTTCGTCCTCTACCTCCTCCGTTCTCGTCTCGTTTTGCAACCCTTAACGCGGCCCGGTGGCTCGTCGTGGGAATATTACCAGCCATGCCCAGCTCGTTACCGAAAACTTTGATAGCGAATACGACGTCAGGATACTTCGACAGACTCCGGATGGTTAATCGAAGCTGGAGGGTCGAGGATCTTTCGATCTTGAAAACGGGAACGAAGACGACGCGGAAACATTTAATTGGAAGGTACCCCCGATCGACTTTCCTTTATTGTATCCTCTTTTTCCCCAGACAAATCGATTAATCCTCAAGACGGAGGGGACCGACCTCGATAGGTGGATTTCGGGGATTCCGACCGGATTGCGACAGCAACTGAAACTCGTTATTGCCAATGCCTTCGAATTCCTTAACCTGTTAAGCACTCACGATGGATATATCGCTATTGGAAAAATTCCACCCACGCTGTACAGGTAAGACTCTGCATAGGGTCGCATTGAGTTACGATGCATGAAACATCCCTTTTAACGATCTATGCTTCTTGCAGATTAATCAGATGATTACGATTACTCCGTGTGCGTTGATGCAAGAATTTTTCCTCGCCTCTGCAGACCCATAGTTGTACTCCATAGCTTTATGTTATGATTGTAATACTCCTTTATCGATAAATAAAAACGTGTACAAGTGTCAGTAACTCTGTAACTTCATAATTTTCTAACCTTTTTCGATTATATTTCATTAACCCCTTAACGTACGATTTAATGGAATTTTTCAAACGTATACTATTTAATTCTGTTTAAATTTGTTCGTACAAGAAATAGCCACGAAGAAGAATAGATTTGTCTTCATCTATAAATTCATTTTAATATGTAAGACTTGATCGGTAGCCTCATGATTATGAAACTTGACATCAAAAGTTGTAACAAGTCTGAAACGTTATTCTACGGCAAGGGATTAAGTAAGTTAACATTTTCGAAAATGGCGCGAGTTTTAAACCATTAAAGAGTCTTCTAGACTAAGATTTGTGACCGAACAGCGATTGGAGATCGCATCACTGAAATATTAAGTTCATAATACCTCTTTGAGTCGATTAAAAATCAAATTGCTGATATTTGTCACTTTCTCGAAGCATACTAGCCGACGTCGTACCGATCTGCAACCATCACTCAGTGCACACGTATCGCGGAACGCATTCCGCGTAACCTGATCGATCAGTTTCCAGCTAACGAGCCGTTTAAAGGGTTAACCGCGACTATTGATTCGAGGAACGTCACCTGTCACGTCGCGGACGATCCCCGACAGCCGGTTCGAGGCGCCCCGGAGAACGAGAATTCGTCAAATTTGTTTTCGTTTTCGTTTTCCAGAGTCTCGTGAGATACAGGGGGAGGGACAAGAGCGACGGCAATTTGTTAGAGACTTTAATCAAGTTGTTCGCGAGATACACGTCAAGGGAGAGGACGTCGACGCGCGTCAAGATCGAGCGGCACATGTGGAAGATAGCTCCAGACGCGATCCATATTTGTTAATCTATGGCTGGCGAGGGTGGGGTGGGAGGGGAGGGGGGAGGTCTTGACGCGAGACCCGGCCAACAAAGGCGCGTCTGGAGCCGTCTGATTAATTTCGCAACGCTGAGAGGCCGACTGCTGGAATACTGGAAGATAAATGAGATCATTCCAAGACAATCGCGCATCAAGCTGATTGCGGGACACGCAACAGCCTCTCGCTAGAAGGCCGCCTAAATTTATATCAATACCAACGAACGAGTATTAAGAAGGAGGGGGATATGATACAGGCCCTATAAATCGTGGGCGGACGTGCGTGCATCCGATCCGAGGAAAATATCCTGCGAATTAAACCTTGAATGCACGAGTTATGGGACTCGTCGTGGTTGGGGGACGATAAGGAATTGCGGAGGCTCCGCGAAAACAGGAACGGGGGCAAAATTTTGTTGGAGAATAGATTACCGATAAGACCAATACAATTTATCAGAACTATAAATGAATTCCTCTTCGAGAGCTAATTTTAAAAATAAACGTTTTTAAATACGATGGATGGTGACGCAAATTTAGACCCTCTACCCAGAAAATGTCTTGGAGAAATCTATTTTACAAGGCAAGCAATTTTACACCCTCGTTCCCCAAGCGTGGAAAAATAAATTCGTCGTGTATTCGCATCACGTTCCAGAAGGACAACTCCGTACCTACGCGAAATTGCCAGCGAATTCCCATTAACCAGGGGGTTGGGGAAGACCGTTGTCTGCCACGAGCGATCTAAAGACCGATCTGTCCAGCGATCTAGCCAGCTCGCGAGCATAATTTCGTACCGGACGTGCACGTCGCCCCCAACGTGGCGGCACAGTTACGGATCGCGGGTTCGTCCGATGAATACGGATGACGTAATTTCGCGAATCTTCGCCAAACGGTGCCCGGAACCTCGCAACCCTTGACCATTGTCCGCGACAAATTACCCTGGCCAACGCGAGAGCCTCGTTTCGGCGATTGGAAGCGATCCGAGAGCGACGTCCCGTTGTTTGTTCGACGCGGCTCGAGGAACAAGGGGTCTTGCTTGCTCGACGAGCAATAGAAACTAATGATAACGATAAGGAAGATAACGGTGAGAGGTAGCCTACACCGAATGAATCGTAATCTCGAGGTTTGGTTTGCTCAGGGGCGGATCCAGAAGCGTGGGAAGAACCTTTAACCTTGTTTGTTATTCATTTATTAAGACTTTTAGCATGGCGATCGAGTTTAATTATTTATTCAGTGTGCAATGTAAAATGAATAATTTATTTATTATGTTAGGTTTGACATATTCAGTGATTAGTTTCAAATTTCGAAATTTGGGTCTAACTTCAGAGTCAGTGGGAGACAGCAAATAGTATTTAAATCTCTGATAGTACGTAAGAACGATTCTTCGTAAATTACATGTGACAACACTTTCCGTACTCAACAGCAGAGGGCTACATTCGATCTTTCTCTCTCACAAGTACGACCACCCTATTTCTATCTCGTCCACGTTTTCCTACAACAGCAACCCCATCAAATATATAATTTCCCAATCAGAATACTACCTGTTCCAATTGATTAAAAAATAGGAAAACGGGATGGAATTTGATTAAATTTGATTAAAGCTGTATTTTCCAAGGCGAAGGAACAAAATGGGCAGCTTACGAACGTTGAGGCTCGTACTATATTGCACCTTGTGCCCGGTTGGAAACGAGCGTAGCAATTTCCTAGGAGGTCGAGTCACCTGAAAACGAAACAGGTACTCCGGTGCGCAGCAGGGTCAGGCCGCAAAAACCGCATCACGTTTACCCCCAGCGACATTTCCCAGACTATATTCGAGGGCATAAAAACGAAACACACCACCGACGACGACGCACAAAGCGTACGCTGTCGTCTACATGCTCAGCATTCCAGCGTGTATCCAACTTCCTCGTACCCAATTTCTGCTCCAGGTTTATCCGTCGCCGCGGCAAGATATCCCGCCACCCCTGCGCCACTCGTATTACCCGGAACCCGTAAGGGGTTGGGGAACCCGGGGGGGTCGGCCACTGGGAATACAAGTTTCCCACTGCTATTTCGAATTCCCGTTAACAGTAGTTTTACGAGCCGAACTTCCACCACGAAATCCGGCTCCCGACTTCTATGAATATTAACCCAAACACGACCCGATGATTTAACAACCCCTGTCGACGATAATTATATTGTGATTCCACGGGGAGAATTCTTCGAACGCTCGGGGACGTTCGAGAAGTTACGTTCAAGTTGTTTCGAGTTTATTCGAAAATTATTCGGAGGTCAGTAGAGTACTTACACTCGTCGATTGCCACGGAACTTTGTATTTGAAAGATTGAAAATTTTTCACAGCCTCCTTAAAATTTGAGAGTCCTATCTAGATTTATTTTCTTTAATAATTAGACCTAAAAATTGATTTTTTTAGCTCCTTGGAATTATTTTTCGTTGCCCGGCTGCACCATTTTGGAGCATTCTGTGTGAGACAATATTTATAGTAGCGGGAAGGGCGAGCTTATATTTATTTACCCCTAGACAGTGATAAGACCGTGTGAGAACTTAAGTGGAATAAGACAGGCGAAGAAATAACAATCGACAAGAGGTACTATGCTGAAGAAAGACCAAGAACAAGCGAGGTAAGGACAACGGATGCGTCTTTAACCCTTTCCCTGTCCCGTGCGTCAAATCGGACACACGATCGTCCGCCGTGGCACGCTTCGTGCATCGACAGTGACGCACGGTGATTTCTTCGGGGAAACTGTCCCAGTCGGAACGAAAGCACTGAACTATTTACGTATCGAATCAGCTTACTGCAATATTAAAGATTATTGTACGATATTTATCAGTATATTCACGATATGGAAAAATAAACGAAAACGTTTTCCGTATCAAATTTCACAATCTCGTCGCTCGTCATCGAATCTTATAAATTGAAATCAACGCAATTTTACGTTCACGAGGTATTCATGAAACAAATCTATTCTTTTTCATGATCATTCCTCGTACGAACAAATTTAAATCAAATTAAAAAATTATTTGGAATTAAATCGTACGTCAAGGGGTTAAGATTGATTAATTTCAATGTAGTTTGATTTAGAATCTCTGCCAAGGATGTTTAAACGTCATGAGTGGATGCTAAAGCATACGGGAAAGAGTTGAAACAAGTTTCCCCCGAACGTCAAAAGAAGCAGCGCCGTTTGTTTCGTTGGGCGATCTCGTAACGGGGGCACGTAGTTCATTTCATACTTCGAGTAGCTCACGCAACGCGTCCGCGGGAAGTTATGGGAACTACGGCATCCATGGGGCACAGAAATAAGGCTGCGAAAAAGCGTCGGCGATCGGTCGAAGGTGGACGGAAGGCAAGGGGAGGCTCGAAGCCAGTCTCCGTCGGACTGTCTGCGAATTATTAAACATAACGGTGAAATATCGCGGCCGATACTGGGGTGGTTCGAAAGGGGGGAACAACGTGAGCTGCTTTCGCAACGGCCGGGTTCCACGTTTTGTATATTCGACGTCTACAAGCAAAAAGAAGGGATGGCCCGCATCGATGCATCCGCCGACGCCGTGATTATTCGCGGCGAGAATGTTTGATCGATGCCATCGACGCTGCGCGCTTCCAAAAGCGACTAAAATACACTTCAACGCTCAAAATAATGTACCCTTGTTCTTCGTTCTGTGTCATTTTCTGGGACTATACTTGGACAAATATGTAAACCTGCTTTTAAATCTTGAAAAAAATTGCAATATTTCTACGTCTTATTTTTTAACAATTTCTTTTTTAATCAATTGCACAAGTTGTTTTTTAACGTTCTTGACACAGAAACTTGGAATTCCATGAATCGTGACAGTGAGAAACGAGAAGAAAGACGCAAAGAACGCGTTAAAAATCCGAGTATTGTGTTTCTGTGTCAGACATCGTGTGTCTAAGCGGGAGTAGGAAAGGGGTGCGTGGCGGGGCAGCTGTGGTTGTCCTCGAGCAGCCAGTCGTCTTTGCCCCGGATCGTGGGCCATGCGTCAAGATATCCTGGCAAGGACGATCCTCCTGAAAAACGTTTTATATTCCTCGAAAAGGAACGAGGATTCCTCGCGAGAACGGCGCAAGATAGAAAGTCACGTCGCATTCCTCCCGTCGCAGATAAATATGTCTGGCAAAGAAAACATTTATACCCGATGTTTTGCTTGGATCCTCGCCGCGAAAGGAAGATCTATTCGTAGAAAAATCTACAACAAGAGGGGGCCCTGGAAACTCGATTACCGTCTACGACCGAGACAAACACGTTTTGGCCGAAGCCCGCGCATCGCGAGACAACAGAGCCTCCAACTAATGCTGTTTACAGGCTTAAAGTTGCTGCTCGCGGAGGAACTCGGTCGAATAGATTCCCTCAATGTCTGGCGCGCTGCTTCGAAAAGAACTCTCGATCGTAGATCTTCCATCTGTCGTATCGAATAAAGTAAATATTACAACAGTACAACGACATCGTGATCTCTTTTCCTATATTTAAATGTAATTTAAATTAAAAATGCAACAACGTTGGAACTTCTCAAATATATTTTATCGAACGCGAGGTACAACTTCGGAATTAATTTTTGAGAAAATTGTATTAAAAAAAATCTCCTGTTAGTTTCTAGGAGATTGTCGAAGAGATTGTTCGGTGTCTCGACTTTTCAGGGCTTTGAATTTTTGAAAGAGGATTTTCCTATTCGAGATTTCGGGTGGCAGGAGAACGGAAACGATGTTTCCTCGAAGAACAACTGCAGCGACGATTATGGGAGCCGTGCTCCCCTCAGACGGTGCTACTTACGACATATTAGCGACTCCTGAGACGACCGTTAACCGGGCTCTTACTAGATAGGCCGTAACATTAGTTGACGCGACGATTGCCCGACCTCTGACTCGTCTCTCCGCGGAGACGACCGCGATAACAGCCACGCATACGTGTCGCTCGTCTAGATAGCGTTCGAGCCAGTCGCGAATTAATTGCCATCGCGTATCTTCCCGCTAACGACGCCGTTTGATTCTAATTAATCGGCCCCCTCCCCCGTTCTCCTTTCTATTTCGGTGCTGGTGGCTTCCAAACGATTGGCTTCAACTCGAGGAACTTAATTAACACCGTGCAAGAGCTTCGATAGCTGGATCTTCTTAATCTAGAATTTTACAATTTTTGTTTCGTTGCTTTCCTCTTTAGCCAACTACGAAATCAAGAACGTTTATCTTCGACGAGTAGAAACAACTGTTAAACCAATTCGGTGTTCGCGTGGCGATAAATTCCAATTGCAGCCAACGAGAGTTCAACGTAAGTGAGATTCAGTGGTCTTCGAGTTGGGCCAGTTGCGATCGCCAATAACGCGAACTCTGCTGCAGATTTTTACGATAGAAATCGCTATCGGAACTCTACCATCGACGATCGAACGATCGCGAGGGCTGAAATCACCTTTATACTCTCGAGAGAATTGCTCGGGTATTTTTAATAGACTCGAAAATAAAATAAATATTGCGATATATTCAGAGTGTTAATTTCGTGAGATCGATGGACGTTGGTCGGAAATTAATTGACCGTCCAGGCGAGCTGGAGTCGTCCGTAAATAGCCAGAGCCCTTTGGTGGGTCTAACGTCCGATCTTCCAGATATTAGACCGTTCATCCATGGCTTTGCGAATCCACTCGACGCATTGTCTGTTTGTCCGAAAGCACGCCACCGTTCCCGGAGGACCAGCTAACAACATTAGCTCGGGATTTGTCTTTGGGGCTGGATCTCCGCGCGCGATGGGAGGGAAACGGGGGACGGTATATCCTATTAATATTGCGCCTGTATCACAGTTTCACCAGACTCCGTGTCGTTAAGGGAGATATACGCCGAGATAAGCAAACAGCCGGCTGCCAGGTCGAACAAGGGATACGCCAAGTTCTTTGTACTCTCAAACTTTATTACTCCCGTCTCTAATGGCGATACTACGATTTCGTTCCCTTTCGTTTTTCCTACGGACGCGTAAAGGGATATTAGATTGCACGGAAACGAGGGTAATGGATCACGGTTACTCTACTTTCGTGAGAAGCTCCTATCGAGCCGGATAACACCAACATACTCACAGGGGACGTTCTAAAATTAAAAAAAACTTGGAAACTTTGTCGAAATATAATTTAAGCACTATTTTCTTTTTATTTTCTTAACCGATTTATTGAACGCTTTCGACCCTTCGATACGACATCTATATTTCAAATATACATAAATAGATTTTCTTCTAACCAAAAAGTGATTATATTAAATCAGATTTTTGCTTTGCGTTTTTATATACTCCTCAAACAGGGGTTGCTTGCGATACTGAGTCTCTTTCCTGTAATTAAAATTGTAATTGGATTGTAGAAAATTCCTAGTTTCGAAGTAATGAATTTTAGAGAAGATGTCCTTTCGTTAAAACAATTTCGTTCGTTCGACGAACATGAATTTAACTTCGAATCGTTTGATTTTACATGAGTATACCGTACAATATTTATTATATAAAAATGGACGTCATTAAAGTTCTAAAAACGAAATTTCGTTGACGCAATGGATCGATAAGATAATTTAGAAACGGTCAGAGGAACGGCTTACCGATCACCGACGAACTAATTCACGAACGGAACCATCGTCTGCTTTGTTCTTGTTTACGATCATGAATGGAGATATTCTCGCTCCGAGATGACAACTCGTACTGACGCACGAAGGAAACGAAATCATCCCTGGCGTCGTGCACCGTTCCGTTTACGTAACATCACCGAGGCCCGTATCTCTGGAGAACGAAACATAATTATATAAACAGCGATGCCAGTCTGCTTCGTAATAACGACAGAAACGGCAAGACCTTCCTACCCCTGGGAACGACCCATGTAAGGGTTGCTTCATTAAATACTCGGATCCCTGAGAGAGCCCGGTCTCTCTCCCTCAGGAACTGGCGCGGAGAAAAGCCAACGATTGTAATAATAATTACGCGATATTAATAATCGCCGGAATTATGCAGATAACGTCGCTTCCGCGTTCCTCTAACGGGTCTCCATCAGCCTGATAGTTCTCAATTATCATCCGAAAGGCTCCCCCTGATGAACCAACATTTTTATGCAAAAGACTCTAGTATTTTTTAATTTGGGACGACGAGACTACGTTCAAGACGTAGAAACCCCTCGGAAAAATTATCTTAGTCTAATATAGTAACGTCAAGGCGTCGAAAATAAATATTTTAAATTTCGTACCGTTTGAAACCTACCCTTATCTCTCGAGTTGAGAATGTTTCTTTCCTATGGAACGTTTACAAACCAACCCAAAACGATCTAAAACCACTCACGGAGGACAGTCGACTCGAAAAGTAACGGGCCAATCGGTCGAAAATAAAGGCGAACAGCGAAGGAGGAAGAGCATCGACGAGCCTAGTCACCCTATCAGTCGGTGCTTAAATTTTTAACGCAGTCTCCGGAGGCCAACTTCCATTTTCACGTTCCATTCAATCGCACCCAATCACGATCCCGGGTTCGACCCTCGAAGACGACAGTTTCCCCGCTCAGTACGCCGAAGAAAGAGTAAATGAAAGTCAAACGACGCTGGATTAAGAGTCTTCAAAAGTCGACGAAGCGGAGGCGCGCTCGCAGCAATGAGCTACGAGGGCGGGGGAGAAACGTTATTAATGATGAGAGGGTGACAGCAACCCTGTTCCACGGCTGACATCGCAGTTGGCTCCGACGCGACGCGGGACGCCTAATGACGATTAATTCAATGTCTTCGTGACAGAGGGGGTGTCTCCGCGACAGGTCTACGGGACCTCCACTCTGGCGTTCATCCCTGCGCTCGAATTCGGATCGACTATTTTCAGAGATCCGTTGACCAACCCTATTAATCAACGGGGAACGAGCATCGCGAGAATAATAAGCGATTTAGGGCCCTGGAGCAGCTCCACTCGCCTAGGGCAGCGTTTACCCCAGCTTTTCTCGTAGCCCTCGTACGCCGGTGAAAATTATTTTCTATTCTGTGTGAAATCTAGTATTTTTTAAGATATTTCACGATACAATATTTGCGTGACTAAAGAACACATTTAAAAAATCAAATACATTGTTTCTTTCAACGTCGAAAAGCAGACAATACGATAGTGGCTTCACTAGAGGATACTACGAAAACTTTTAGATTTCAGAGAACTAGCTATCGTAAGCGAACATCGATCAAACGCCATGATATAAAAGTTGGAACTGTCAATTGAATAATATAATACTCGAAAGGACTTGAAAAATAAATTTAAAAGATGCAACAATGTTTCGGTAATTTCGAGAGCCAGGAACATTGGAATCATCGAGGCAGGAAATTACGCGCGGCGATTAAAGGCTCGAAGTCATTGGCCCTAAATTGGCGTGAAAATACGAGCCGGCCATTAATCAGGCGTACGAAGCCAGTATCCCCTGAATAATAACCGATCACAGGCCCCGAAATGGATTTTTGCCTCGAGCGATTCGCTCCGGAAAGCCACCCCGGATGCGGTCGCTCTCAGAGGGCTGTAACGACGCCCTTACGACGACGTCGGGTGCATAATCGAAGAATTTGAAATTCCACCCCACGTGCACTTTATCTCGTGCAACTTTTATAAAACGAGAAACGATCGCGCGGCGGCCGTAAAAAACCCTTTGAATCCCGCGAAACGAGATAATAAACATGCAGCCCTACGAAACTGAAATCAACGCATTAAATATCGATTTGAACGATATACGATTTCGTTAAAAATAAATCGCTTAACGTTTCGAGACACAGTCCCTTCCCACCGATAAAAAGCATAATTCTATTCGAATAACGATCCGAATAAAAATGTATTCGAGCAACGTTCGAACTCTCGATCACTCAGTCACCGTTCGTATTTCGATCCAATATTATTCGTCCACTCGCCCTCGGGCGGCGTTACATATTTTACTCTACATTATTCATCCTGCAACCCCGGGATCCTCATATTGCATAGTAAGAAGCATTCGTCCCTAACTCGACACGAACGTCGCGTTCCCTTTGAGGAGCCCTCCGTCCCGCTGCTGACCAAACGCGAAGAGACTCTTCTAATCGTTAACTAACAAACTCTAAGAAACTCACCCTTCAATTTTGATCTACTTTTGCAGGATGGTTGATTACAGACCCTGTGTACTGTGTGGAAAATATTGGGTGGAATAATTTACCAGTTTCAGAGATATAAATTTTTAAGCGAACTCTTCGACGTTGCTTGAGACACCTATTGTGCGTTCGCGGAAAGTTAGCTAGTGAAATGAATGTCAACATCTCGCGGACGCACAGTACAATTTCTATTCATATGTTTAGTCATACCAAATTAGTTGATTTGAATTTTTGTCGTTAACACTATAAGTATCAAAGACATTTTTGCGCATATATTGATTAGGTGAAATTGGGAAGCGAGATTCTTATTGGAAACAAAGGCAAAAGAAAATTGATTTCTTCGTAAATGTGTAGGCCTCCTTAAGCAATGGCCCTCGATTGGCTGTATATTCTTCCAAGTGGGGGACTGGCCTCTTTGTCCGCGCGACCTCTGCTGACATTATGCGCGATAAAGGTGCGGGGAGATTCCGGTAATCCCGGCCAAGGGAACAAAGAATAGCCCCGAATATCAATGGGGGCCAGCGTGGATTTTAAGGAGTCCATTCCGAGGGAAGAATCGCGGCCCCAGCACCTCATACGTCATTCCTTTTTTCCCCGCCTCCCCCTAAGAAAAAGGGTAGTTTGCGTTTTATGGAACGCGATAAAACTCGAACTATTTCGAGAGCGATGGGAACCTAGAATCCTCTATCCTAGACTCCAGTTTCCACGCGATCTCTACTCGGTTCAGGTTCCATTATCCGAATGCTCCATTCAGTCCCCAGTCGACGTTTATGAATGAACCGTAGTACGCTCGAGTTCCTAGAAAACCGAGAGCCGTTGATTTTGCAACGCGAGCAAAAACGATGCAGATTATCGCGGCCTCCGCGCGACTCGGCGTCCACGAGCAAAACGAATCGAGACTTCCGCGTTCCTTCCAATGGACAGAAGCTACGTCGATCGAGAATTCGCGGACCGTGAACGCAATAAGGGAGCCCCTTTGCTTCGTTCGGCCATCTCTGTTTACAGAATTTTATCGACTGCGTCTCCTTCGATTCCAATTTTATTAAATTAACAAATTCTCTGTTTCTACATTTAGAAACTATATGTGCTTCAATTCGTAAGAAATTCGATTTATGGAGTGTGAAATTGATCCGTGAATCTAGGGTTGGATAAATATCTGGGCCAGCAGTGCAACCGCGTAAATATCCAAGAACAGACATTGCGGGTGCACGTTCTGAAAGTCCTCCGTTCTTTATCGGTCGTTGGAGAACCGAGATGGTCCAAGATTGTTCGAGTTTCCAAGGGCCCATAATTCCGGGGCGTTACTCGAATTGGAAACTTTGGTCGTACGTTCGAAGCGTTTGGAACCTTCTTGCAGGCATCGATGCCCCTTCCTCCCCACCCAGCCCAGGGACGGGCCACAAATTTTTATGTCGACTCCCTTACACGCGATATCATTCTGCTCGTGTGGCCGCTTGATTGTTTTCGATCGTTAAACGGCGGAACGCCTCTCTTCTCGCAGTCGGTCGTAAACTGCCGCGTCATGGCGAACTTTCCTGCGCGGAGGAATTGCCTTCCGACAGCTGCGATGCGATTCGTTCCGCCAGAGACGATTTTAAAGCACGGGGTGGATATATTCGCAGCCTCGAAAACGTCGTCGAGAAATTTCGGGGTCCTTCTCGCGGAGGAACACGGTAACACGAATGCTCGAATAATAAACTAAAAACTGTACGCGATATTATTACTTAATAAATTACAGGTTCTGAAAAACGTCAAACTACTCTCGAAATAAGAATTTCGATGTCTCCCCTTTCGGAGGGAGTTTAGGGAAAAGAAAAGAAAATCGTTGAAATATTAAGAAACATAACCACGACATATTTTGCCTGCCTACCCGCTCCCGGGTAATACAGTTTGAAGGAGACTTAACAAATTCCCCGGTTTGGCCCGCGTTCCCGAAGGCGTCGTTTGTTCCGCGAGAATGGTCCACCCTTATAAATTTCCCAACGTTTTATTCTCTCCACGGTCTTTCCTTCGCGGCCGTTCGAGTGCGGATTTTTACGATACGCGGCTTCCTCCCCTTTCGCGGGAAAATGTGTAAATACTTATGGCTCGACTGCGAACCACCATACGAACGTACTTTTTCCAGAAGGAATTTGATTTCGAAAATTTTCTTTTCGTCTTACCGGGAACTCCTCTGGTATTTCCTCACTTTTTAACGGGTTTAAAATATATCAAACGATAATGTAATTCTACACCAGGGGGCAGTAGAAAACTTTCCTTTATCGAGTCCAAGTTCGAGAAGAGGTGCTGTAAAGGGATTCTGAGGCGCATTTTACGTGCTTCGGTAGGTGCTGTCCGATCGTAAAAGCAGCACTCCGGTAAGAAAGATCAAATAGGCGGACATTGAAATCGAAAGAAGGGCGCTGGGAGCGTCTTTGATGCGAACAGGAACCGTCTGTCCAAATTCCCAGCGTTGACGTTTCGGTTCCCCTCGCGAAAAAGACGCCCCCGGAGGAAACGCGTGGTTTCTTTTCTTTTTAATCAATTTCGTGCACCCGAGATTAGATCCCGTAGAACTCCCCCTTCGCCCGGGGAGCTCCGCGAGTCGCGAACTTAATTCCCCTTTATCGGACAAGCAGGACTTAATTCCGCTTTTTCGACGAGTATTTGCGGATTGCAATAGGGGGTTTTGATTCGAGGTTTCCCGGGGAAACCGGTGCTTGGAATCGTGGGGTCGCGATTCCCTTTTTCTCCAGATTTACGAGCCGTGTCGCTCAATGCCATTTTCAGCGGCTACAGAGCGACGTAGGCTCGAAACTCTTACGCCTCTCGCGCTCGCCAGCAGAGGGACACGCTCAACCTGCACCTTTCTCGCTAGTGCTCGACCAAATACTTGTTCTTATATGCATATACACTCCTCGACTGACCATTTGTCCCAGTGTCTAAGGCAGGAACTTCTAGAGTTTTGAGAAACAATGACTCACATATTTTATCAATTGCAATTTTCGTGCGTGAAACTCGTAAGTTATATACGTTGTGAATATCACAAAAATAGGAAAATAACTCTATAATTAAGGCCAAATAGTATTAATATAAGAGTGCAAACTTATGTCAGACAAGATGAACGTTGGTAGGACATTACCAATACAAAAATGTGGCACTGATTTTGCACATTGAATGTGCACAAGATTTCACAAAATGTCTGGAAGGAAAGGATTAATTAAATGCGGACTGGTACGAAAGAAAGTACATGGCAGTTCCGTTGGCAGGATCGATTGGGTGTAAGAGTGGCCGAGGATACATCAATGAATTGAATCCGAGGGGGTGGATAGAAGGTGAAATGGATTGCTTGGACAAACTAGAATTACCAGTTACACAATGGCGTCTCCCTCTAGCGAAGGTTATTCAAGGTGAGAGCCGAGCTCGTGAAACGATGAAATTCGAACCGCTTTGAAGATGTTCCCCCGCGTCTCCGGGGCTGAACAGGAGACGCACACCGCCCCCGTACCAAATCTAATTTCGATCTCTTCTCTCTAACGTACACAGGCAGTCTAAAGCCACTTTCGACGGGAGACTCTCCCTTTCGTTGTCGAAACTTTGCACTCTGTCGACAGCCAGTTCAAACTCGAGCTAGTTCTTCGACCCCTCTCTCCCCCTCCCCACCTATCCTCACCGAAATTAGACTTCCAATAAAATATTTCAAAAGCAATAACACCTCTTTCGTGTTATATAAAAAAAATTCAAGACACTAGTTACGATCTTAAAATGAAGCATGTATATCGAAGTACAGATTTCGTTATTTCGAGCGACACAGTGATTCGATCGAACAGAGTCCTGGCAGTTCGAGAATCGTTTCTTGGAAGTTTCTATTTTGAGGGAAAGCAACCAAGGAGATCGGCACTGAAAGGAACGCCGCGACGGGAGGGGGAGGGAGTAGGCTCGAGAGTCTGGCAAAATCGAAGCCGCCATTGTCCGACTTTCGAGTGGGAGCTCGCGCCTGTTCCGAGCCGAACCACTCGAACCATCCCCCGTCGTTCCATCGACCACCCCACACGGCGTTTCGAGTACTCGGGATGGAAAATGTCGAGCGCAAACTCGATACACGGCTAACGAGAGGGCGAACCGATCGAGCGAGAGTGGAAACGAAGGGGAAAGCGCGAGTGGAATTAAGCTCCGAGAGATCGTCGTCGCAGGAAATTCTATTTGCCGTTCGCCGCTTTGTCCGTGAAAGAAGATTCAGTCAGGATATGGCGGTATAGATTTCCCGACAACTCGTAACTTTCGACGACTACCGTCGAAGAGAAATACGTATTCAAATTTTCGAAACGACCGTGGAAACTTCACGGTTTGCTTGCCGTGGAACCGTCTGTCGAAAGAAAATCCAGCTCCCAGACGTTAATTTATGATCGTAATATTCCATAATAAACGAGATGACTTCCGTGAATTTTAAATTATCTAGGAACCTGCCGATTTTAACACCAACGTAGGGGGTGCATCGCGTGCAATTTCAAGATATTCTCAATAGGTTATTATATAACGATTAGCGAGATGTGATTAAAACGATTGCAAATCCTAAACAAGCCTGATTCGTAACGTGACTTTGGAAATGTCTTTCCGCGTGAACAGATAGCGTCAAACGTTGAAATAACGAGCATGACTACGTTATATTAATACAGAAGAGCTTCTAATACTCGAACCGTTGTTATCCGAACGCACTCCAGTTCGAATACTCTATTATCAGAAGGTTCTATTATCCTTTTGAACTGTACCTTCCCGTATTAGAACATCCTTTCCTAAGGGTTGAAATTAATTGCGATCCCAACACCGTAGAATGAAGTGCCCCCTCGAACTAATGATATAAAAGCAAAACTTCGGCGCGGGAAACGACGGCACATTAATAAAAACATACAGCATCGTAAATTGAAGGCAGAAAATTAAATTCAACGATCGACAAAAAAAACATTCGAACAAATAAATTGTATTCGTCGACGTTAAAAAGTTTTCAAACGCGACTTCGACGGAGACAATAATTTCAAATAAATTTTTGTTTGATACCGTGACATTCTCAACGTTACGAACGATATGAAGATGAACGAATTAGACTGGATTAAATTAAATCGAAACAGTTTTCGTAAACGCGACGCAAACCAGTCTGGTATTTCCAAACGATCATTCCGGGCACGAACGGTCCTTCGTGGAAATTAGTTTCCAAGGCCTAATTACGAAAACGGTAACGAGCCCGAGATCGATCAAACTGGGCCGTGGGGACGACGAAGGGAGCGAAGGAATTCGAATAATAAGAGGGTGTTCCCCGACGCCTTCGTTAGAAGGTGAAACGAATTCGGAAAGAGCGCAAAGCCGACGAGGGAAAACGGGTCCGGGTGAAATTCTACCCCGAAGACGAGCTGTCCCGGACTGGATGACCAATTAGCGATCCCTGGGACAAGGGTCGGACGAAAACAGGCCAGACAGCAGCTGGGGCAACGAGTTTCGGGGCCACGGTGACTTAAGGACACCGACGGTCACTGGTATCACCACCACCAACCTGACTTCTTCCCTTTAGGGCTGTTTTACTACTACTCCGACGTCCTGCATTAATTTTTGATGCGTTGTTGACCCGTTCCTATCAAGGGAGCACGTTAAATATTCCACTACCAATGTCCTTACTCGATCTTTGCAGCAACAAATCATTTTCAAAACTAATCCAAATCTCGAACGATCCAGTGTTTTAAAATAAGACGAGAGACATCTGTTAAAAATAATTTAAAAATTGAGTCGAGTCAATGGAGGGTGGATGCAACCCCCAAACGAGAAAAATAGAGTTTGTTCGTGTAATGAAAGTTGCAGCGTTTGAAAAGTGACGAAATTTTGCTTTTTGAGACAACTGGAAACTAGCATACCCACGCTTTGTCCTGGAACTATATTTTCTTTCTAATCTTGAGAATTAATTTCTCGGTTAGGAATTAACATTTTACTTGTCACTGCAACGTGTTGAGAAGGAAGTCGTCGACGTCTTGACGACGAGTAAGGGGAACAGCCCGTTCGCGAGGAATATTTCATGGCGTCGCGACGGAGCGGAGAACCGACGCACGACACGCGTCACGCGCACGCGTTCCGAGATCAACCCAGTCTTGCATGGCCGATGGACCGAGCGAGGGATGCATACCAAGCAGCCTTTTTACCCGCTGGCAAATTTGTCAATGGACCCTGGGGTGAATCCTCCCTCCCGGGAATATGCCTCTCTTCCGCCCTTGTCTCTTTCGCCACCCGTCGATCATCTTCTGGCATAGACACGCACCGCCGCTCGAAAATGCGGAGGCGCGAAGTATCCGAATTCAAGAAGTCGGCGATTTTCAATGGCGACGTATACAGGGTGTTCGGCCACCCCTGGGAAAAATTTTGAAAAATTAAATACAAAAATTTCAAATCGTTCTGGAAAAATTATTTTCGGTCGCGGGGGTCAATTACAATCATTTTTGGTGAATAGACATACCCCCGAAATCCTACCCACTTTCGAGAAAAAAATTCGAGTAACTGCTAAAAGTTTTGGGTGAAAAAAAAGACTTTCGAATCGTCTTGGAAAAATTATTTTTAGTTGCAGGGGTCAATTGCAAGCATTTTTGGTCAATACACATACCCCCGAAATCCTGCTCAGTTTCGAGAAAAAAATTCCTCACCGAAAATATAATTTCTGGCCAGAAATGTCTGCCCGAATTTTCATGCGAATCTTTAAAACGTCATAACTTCTGAACGGATCGGACGATTTTGATGTTTAAAAAAACAAACTACGCGTATTTTGGTGGGGCATATGTACAAATCGCAAAAATACTCGAAAAGTTGGTCCTTGACCGCGCAAAATGAGAAAAACCCCATAAAAATGGTCCAATTTTCAAACAGCCATAACTCCTACAATTGTGAATATATTTCAATGAAACTTTTTTCTGAAGTAGAGCTCATGGGTGCCTACAAAAAAGTATTAGACAACATTTCTGTAGGGCGTCAAACAAAATTACTAAAAATGAAAAAGGTATTTTTAAGAAAAATCGACAGGTAGGTGCCTAAATTTTTCGTCGAAAAAAAAAAATTTCAAATCGTTCTGAAAAAATTATTTTCGGTTGCGGGGGTCAATTACAATCATTTTTGGTGAATAGATATACCCCCAAAATCTTGCGCATTTTCGAGAAAAAAATTCAGTACCGTCGGAACTTTAAACGTTAATAACTGTTTAACAAAGCCTTCATCAATAAATTGGTATTCTTGATTTTCGTCTTATTTTGGCCTCTAGAATCCCCCATTAAAATTTTTCCCACGGGTGGCCGAACACTCTGTATACTCTGTTCTGTATAAAGTGCTTCCAAAATAACCAAACTTCAAGATCGAACGTCGGATAAATCACGAGACGCAGAACGCTTTAATGTCTCTGTTAGGGTTGACGATTGAAGAAAATATCGTGACCACCATAAACTGTTCGTAGCTTCATCTGATAGCTGACCACGATTGTTTGATTTATGTTCTAATGGTAGTTTGAAAGATTGCAACTTGGGAACAAAATATTTGCACAATTAGTCTGTTGCTTGTATCGAATACTAAATGTACACGAAATATAATTTGTAACACGATATATGCACCAAAAGATTCGTATTAATTTTTCAAGCAACATAATTTTGACTAGATTGAGAATATTTTCAGTTACTATTCGTATAATATACGTCACATCCATTTTCTGTTATAATTTTACACAATCTACCTTGTATTACTAGATAAATACCTCTAATAATAGTTGTGTTAATTACACAAGAAAAATGTTAGAAGTGGACGTAGAATGTTGGTGAACCATCGACGCGAGTCAAGCGCTATAGTAACCCAAATACAGTTAAGACACCACACCCTATCGAGGTTCGGTGAATTTAGGGTAGTGTTACCGCGGCTTTGGTCCAAGTAGACTCTGACCTTGGACCGCCATAAATATTCAAGAACCCTTGGAAACCGGGCGAAATCGTTTGCCACCTGCGACCGATAGTTCTCAGACCGCCATTCGCGCGCATTTCTAACACATTTACCGCTGACTATGGCACAGCACTGGTAACGAGGGTAGTCAACAGAATCCAATAACCGTCAGTGCCCTAGTAACGACCCCCAGTATCCTTGGTTACCATTAAAAAAACTTTCCAACGTGGAACAACGGCGGATTTCGACTCATTAAATCCCCGATGCTCGACGAAGGAAAGTCCGCATCGATTTTTATTAACCCCCTAACGATCGGGAAACAACTAAATATTAAATATTAAATTAAATATTAACGCAAAAATCCCTGGTTACATTTCGCAAACGTTGTAAGAAAATTCTAAAATATCTGTGACTATATTCGCGGGAGAATTATTCCAATTTTGAATATTCTTTTTCCACAAACATGGAAGAGTATTCCAAAAATCAGCAATATACCGATGGGAGAATAAATTGCAACGTCCATGATCCCAGTAATTTTTGCTTAAACGTTCTTATATTTATTCCCAATAATTACAGTGTTTACTATAATTAGTATTACACTCATCCTTACTTCAAATATCTGACGATTCGTCTGTGATTATTTCCTCAGCCTGAAAAATATATATTTTTACGTCCCTGGACCGTAATGAACTAGCGTCGAGGCTCGAAAATGGGTGTTTAAAATAAAACTAACGCAACCGGAGGTTCTATCCAGCCTCGATCTTTCAATCTCCCGCACCCGGAGCTACAAAGTTTCGTAACAATCGGTGCGTAACCCATCGCATGGTTTCCCCCGGTAAATCCAGCAGAAGACAGCACAATTTTCGACCCACCATCCATCGAGATTCCTCGATGCCGGGCGTGCCTATATCCCACGGACCAAAAATCACGGTTCCCAACAGAATTTCCGGCCCGTTAACAACGGCGAGAGAAACACGGAGAAGGAAGGACAAAAAGCAGGGAATGATCCGACGCTGGGAAGACGAGACCATGCAAGAGCAGAGAGGAGACGAGACGAGGTGAGGTCCAGGAAATGGATGGATGGCCGTTCGCAATTTGGACCCCCTCCCCACCTCCCTCAATAACCGCGACACAAAGTAGCCAATTTATAATCCCCTGCCCCTCACCGACTCTGGATACTTTTATCTGCGTACCTGCCTGCGCCCTTCGTCCCTCTTTCTCCTGTGTTGTGTCCTTTTCTCTTTAGCACGGCGTGTTTCGTCTCGCCGAGCAGACGTCGGTGCGCGCCGATAACGGCCGCGACTCGCAAGCAATGGGCCGAGAAATTAAATTTGTCCATTAACCTCTAATCGAGCCGCGCGAACCTCCAATGGCCGATCCAACGCTGCCACTGATTTAGTTAACGGCAACTTCGCCGCTGGAATTCGCGACGCTCCTACGAAATCTTCTCTATAAAAGCCTCTTTCCGGCGACGATACGAACCGGTGATCGAGAAACTATAGACGATAAAATAGAAGCGGGAATTACCGTATCAGACCAGTAAACGCTCGATTACAAAATTTTTGTGAAATCGCTGACTGTCAAGAATCGAGAGTAGCACAATCATACACTTCTCCACTCTTGACGACATATTATTGACAATTTTATCCGACATTTAAAGAAACTATTCTAAATTCGCAGCCATTAGCTCGGTGTTACCCACGAAGAACTTTTTTCGTCGTGGGTAACACCGATTACCAGGTCCCACCACGTGGAGGTTGCTGCGACTGGAGACCCGAAAGAAGATGGAATTCAAGTTCCATCGATCTCCCTTTCATATTTTTAGATTACTAAACTTAGGAGATAGAAGGAATCAAAATTCCTTCCATCTCCTCGTTTAGTTACGCCAAGTAATTATTATCGCAATGCGATGATGAATCGTGTAAATGATCTTAGGATCGAGGCGACTGCCCTTGATCACTCGATATCCATAGAAAAACGGATTTCAAATCGTTCTGGAAAAAATATTTTCATTTGCGGTGGTCAATTACAATCATTTTTAGTGAATACATATACCCTCGAAATCCTACGCACTTTCTAGAAAAGAAATTCTATACCGAAAATACAATGTCTGATAATATGTCTGATTCTCTTGAAATTTCATGCGTATGTTTAAAAAATCATAACTCCTGAACGGATTGAAGGATTTTGATGTTTCAAAATGCAAACAACGCGTATTTTAGTGTAGAGTATGTAGACATTCTAAAAATATTGAAAACGTTGTTCCTTAACCGCGTAAAGTGAGAAAGACTCCATAAAGATGGTCCAATTTTCTGATGTCCATAACTCCAACAATAGAAAGTCTCATTATTGACCATCTATGACTATAATCCAGCCATTGTCCATTAACCAATGACCCATTAAACCCATCACGAAGTCGAAGATTAAAGTCTCCTTACAAGGATTCCCTTACAATTCGATGCATGATCTTTTTAACATTTTGTTCCAACTTTCAAGGTGTGTATCTTACCTTATAAGACACGGATAGTCTAAAAACATACGCATCACTAAAAGCTCGCCCGCTCTTTCGAAGTATAATTCGACATAAATTTTAATTTGGACACCGGGGGACGTTTCCCTATCTCTCCGTTGTATTTAATAACAGGAAAGTAAAACGAAGCGTGCTTGGGTTAACGTTGCGGGGAACAACGAGCCTTTGTAATTCAGTTTCGTCCGACGACGAAGCCCCGTTCAAACTTCTCTCCGCGAGTACGAGCTGCTCTCTCGCGACGAGGAAGCTGGATGTTTACGACGCGCAGTTTACGAGAACGCGGTTTACGAGCGAGCGCATACACGCGCCCCACCCCCGTCGCGTTTGAAATTTAACTCGCGAGGCAACCGGGACCACGCGAGCCACGTGGCTAGGCTCGCGTCCAGAAGCGAGCCTCGCCTCTATTTTGCCCACCTCCCTTGACAATAGTAATCTTGATCGTCGCGGAGGCGGAAAACACAAGGTTTCTCTTTCTTGCCGTGCGCGGAATGCCCTAAAATTAATTGCTTTCGTGGAAGCCTGGAGGGATCGCCGGTCGGACAAAGAAAACGGGCTCGATCGTCCCGGTGCACCGACGATCGATCGATCGGGGGACACCCATTCACGAAGGGCCGTAATGGTAGCCGGTTTAATGGCCGATGGATCAAAAAATTTATCGGGCGTCACGCGCTAAAGCTCGGAAGCCGACCGGGCAATTAGCGAACGGTCGTTTCGGTGAAATACAAGGCTCCCACCCCTCTTCGTCCACCGTGAGACTTCTCGGTTTCGATACCGGAATCGCCTACCTTGCGTAGGACTCGTGTGCCCGAGTATTGTGCAAAGCTGTTTTGCACTAATTATTTTTAAATATTCCTTAAGAGGGCGTTCCTCTGTAAAAATGTGGTTACATAAACTGCAAACGTAGTATCTGCTTTGAAAAAATTCACGAAGATTGCTAAATTTTCCACTTCCACCCCTTAACAACGATCTCTGGCCCCATTAATAGGGATTGGAGGTGATTTAAAAAAGTTTGTAAGTCTCTGGACTGAGCGAATAAAAGATGGAAGTAGTATAATAACCCCGGTTAATGAAATTGAGCATCCAGCAGATTTTGAATGGACTATAACTCCCTCCAGAAATTTTACGCGACACTTCAAGGACTACTCGACGAATCGTACACATTCGACGCGGCAATTTCGAATAAATTCAATTTCTCGACGCTTCTCGAGAGTCCTTCCGAGGAAAGAATTCGTCGGCAGAAGAATCCAAAGTTTGCGTCCCTCGACGAGAGAGCTTGGATGCGCCGTCAAGGGGTGGAACGAGTTGCGAAATTCCCAGGGGCGAGGAGGAAAGGAAACGGTTCCACATCAACGATCGACGAATGGATCTCGGATTACGACGCGCGACGTGCCGTATAATTGAGCAGGTGTTGCGAATCGACCAACCACGAGTAACGCAAAAAAGTGCATCCCCTACAAGGACGCTCCCCACGCGGAATTCGAGGGTTAGGTCTGCAATGAAGCTATTTAAAGGATAGAATATACCCTTGTAATCACGGTTTATTCTTCCTGTGTTGACAGAGTTAACTCTTTGTTGACACGGGATACCTAAATTGTCTGGCCGTATATTTCAACCCCTAGACGTCATTTTTGTCTACGTGATATACGCAACGGGAGTCTGTAACGAATCCCAATGAAAAAAGTCAGGCGCTGAGTCTTAATATCGATGGCTTTGTTACCTGGACGGCGGATTATTCTTTTGTTAAAAATAGCAAATGTACAGATCTAGAGTCTATGTAAAAAACATGTATATTAATATAATTACATCATATTGCCAGACAAGAGTGATGTTAGAGTTAATATTATCCCTACATTGTATAAAACTGACGAGTCGTTAATAACTTTTCTCCATGAATAGGGGTTGCGAGTGGGAAAAGTTTGAGCAGCGTTCGTCCAAGGGTTAACCGCTCAAGGACACGAGTATCGGTTACGCAGGATGATTTATTTTCTACGGAACGAGTTGTAAAAAGCTACTTGTCTTTCTCAAAAAAAAACTTGTTACGTAACCTTCGGTAAACCATTTAGAACTTTGAGCCCTAAAATTGTAAAGAAAATCCATCGTGTCTGATACCCTGACCGTGTTCACCTGCCCAAGCTGTCACCAAGGAGTTAATTCGACACGAAAGGACTCGAATTTTAAGCGAAACGTACGTACGTACAATATGAATTTTTCCAGCTAGATCGGTGATTTCGAGAGATCGTAACGAACGTGGAATCTCTTGATCCAATATCTCTGGTCTCCGATTCCGTTCAATCTTCCTGTTCGTCTCTCCATCTGCAATCCACCGGCGGAACACTCCCTCTACTCTTCGACGTCACTCCGAACCGTTTAATTATTATCAACCCCATGGCTGCCAGGACGAGTGACGGATGGATTTTCGTTTATACGACGCGCGACGTGGCGTGTAATTAACTGGCAGCCAATTATAGACACCCGGGGTCTGCGGTTTTTAACTTCGACGTGACGGGCGTCGTTCTCCTCTCCCGGCGCCTCTTCGTCACCGTTCTAGCTAAAATTAAGCTTGTGGCCCGATGGAAGTCTCACCCTGTCCGAACGACTATAGTTTTATCGAGAGAAACCGCTTCGATGAAAGAGTAAATATAAGAATCATATTGCAACGACGCTAGGAGGGAGGGGATGGGAGGATCAAAGTTCCCTGATTCCGGAAGGAAAATTGTGCACGATGGGCTCGACGTTGAAATAAAAAATACACAGGATTTTTCAATTGCTTTTTCTTCATTTTTTTTTGTATCATTTCACTTCATTTCACCATTATCTTTAGGATAATGGCATTAAAAAATGTTTATTAATATAATATGTATACTTTCCTTAAAATCATCCATACTCGTATTCTCATAGCGTAATAATCATAATAATATATAATCATTATAATAATAATAATATATATCTATTTATATATATATTATGTTTATGTATTTCGCATATAGAGAATAGTCAATTACATAGTAGGTTTGCGTAGGTTTTTTTTTGTTGTATTCATTATTACCATTATCATTATTATTATAATTATTTTTTTTTTGTTCATTTAATCTTTAATGTAAAGGTATTCCATTACTAAACATATAAAAGCGGTATAAAGCTCGATCCTCACACGCTAATTATAATTCCTCTTTCTTTTTTTATCTTTTGTCCGTTCTCACCCAATAATACATTAATTATTGAATATCGTCGCGTCTTACCACCAAGGTTAGTTCTCCTTTTTCCTTATTCTTTTTCCCCCTTTTATACAAACTGCCGTTTTCACGAAAAATGTTTCCTTTTTATTATTTACTCTTTTTTTTTTGTCTCGCTCATCATTCGTTCATATCTCATTTCGCTTCCATACACGTTTTGCTATACTCTCGCTCGCCCACGCTCTCTTCTCCTTATTTTGTTCACTAAACCTAGGCGCGTAGTAATCCGTAATGCGTTTTAATGTTTAATAAGTGTACAGTGTACTTCGTCGTCGACATCTCTTTCAGCGACCCCCACTCACCCCCGTTAGGCGCCCACTCGACGCTCCAGACGGCTTTTTAGTAACGATTCAAACGAAAATAAAACTGGATACGTGGTACGTGGTACGTGTGTATGTGTGTGTGTGGGTGGGTGGGTGTGCGTGTGCGTGTGTTTGGGGGGTAAAAGGTAAAAAAAACACCAATTCCATTCGTTGGACAGGGGGGCGAGGGCGGGGGATGAAAGCGACGCGTAAGCCCGAAAAAACTGCCAGGACCATATTGACCGTGTCCTCCGCTCTGCATAAGAGCATCGATTAATTAACGCGAACTCGTATTTAGTGCGACGATGACGACGGGAGTCGATGGAAGCTTTGCCAGCCCTCTGCCGGTAACCTTGACCCTCTCTCTCTTCCTCTCGTCTCTCTCTCTGTCTGTCCCTGAAAATTTTGGGTCAACGGCCGGTCGAACACCGTCGGCAACGTCTTCGAGTAAAATATTAAAAGACTAAAGACGAGTCGTTTCTTCGAGACCTCTATATATCGTTTCTCGCCACGCACACAACACACACATCGCAACCGATAGGCCTTCGTGCTTTATTTTCTTACTTTATTTTGTACGCCCCTGATACATCGCTTCTAGCACGCTTTTTCTCGCGTTCACCTTTTCGTTCGAGCTTAATTTACCGGTTCCTTCAATATGCGATTCCCGTTCGGTTTCAGAGAGATTTCGTTGAAGGGCCACCACCCCCGGCTCTCTCGAAGAAACGACCCCAACACGTGTTTAAGCACTAGCTCTCGATCGACACAGCTTATCGATAATATATTCTTTTTTTTTTAACCGTAAATCATCCTTCGTTACTTTCCGCTCTTTCGTGCGTCTATCTTCCCCTCGAAGTCGCTGGCGGGCACACCGGTTCTCGCTCTTCCTATTTCCCTGTTTTCCACCATCTTCCCTTTTCACCGTCGATCACCGATTGACGCTTAAAGATCTGATTTTTTGGGGGGGAGGAAACGTACTCTCGATATCGACCTTTCGTTCGATTTCTCCGCGACTTAAAAAAATTTTTATTTAGCTCACCCTCTCGATGCTTCACGCGACTCGACGCCCAGCGTCGAAAACGCGTCCCGACGAAGCAATTTCTTCCCGATCGACGATCTTCTCCCCCGTCTCGGAAGTACGTTCGATTCCCTTTGTACGCTCTCGAGCAACGATTCGATACCGTCGATGCAGTAGTGCCTCGCTTCAAGACGAAAATATAGTCCGGTTGAATGAGTTGTATAGCGTGTCCCCGAAATGATTTTTATTTCTAGGCAAGATATTTACTGAGACCATATCAAATTTTGTAGATTTTTCATTGTATAAATTATTAAAAATAGCATTAGAGCTCATAGTATTGTATATAAATATTCCACGTTAGAAGAAGCGGGGAAATAATTCAGTCATGAAGCGAGAGACTACTGTGCATATCTCACGCTTGTTACACATAATGTTCGCCAATCTCTATGACGCACGAGCTCTCCGGACTGACGATTTTACAACCTGTGTTCCGGTGATCCGGATCTCGCCACGATCCCGATCGTCTAGACTCGATTTGTTTTGACTTTTTCCACAAAAGGTTCGCAATGTTTATTTTAGATACTGCTCTTCGAAACGAATCTCAGCGTGACGAACAAATAGAAAGAAAATATTAATCTCGATCTTCCCTCTTAAATGAAATTACTGTGGCTACGGTGGAAAACTAAAAATTCAGAAACGAAACAATGTCTATCGAAATTCTCTCTCCACCTAAAGGCACGATACCCAAAAGAACTTAAACGCAAAGCTTCGTTGTGTGAGATTCGTTCGTTAGAGCGATTCCTCGAGTTAAAAGGGAAAAGGACGGTCTGAATCGTCGCGAGACTGGACGCCCACCGTCGCCGCTCGTAAAAAGAAATTCTAACGAGCGTCTCGCGTCGTCACCGGATGTGCTGATAGCCCGCCAGCTAAAGGTACAGCGTAGTATCTAATAACACCCGAGTTAGACTCTCGCCCTCAAGCCAACCAAACAAATATAGTTCGCATACAATTATTACAAATACGAATTCTTAAATATCAACTCTTATACTCTAACGATAGAATGATAATTAATAGGGTGTGTCTCGGCTCAAAAGACGACCGTGACACCCACGCGCTCCGGGTGTCCCCGACACGGTCGTCGCCGGGTACAATGTACGTTTCATTTGCGTGTACGCGATAATATTTCTTCTTTCTAATATATTATACTGTGCTCCTGTTAGTTTGCTTCTCGTTTCGTTCGTATTGGTTCACCGCGGTTCTGACATCGGTGTTCAGCTACCTGTCTCACAGGAACGGGGCAAAACTCTCCGAATAAAAATTTCTGATTAAAGATAAATCTTATTTGTCATACTTTGCCTTCCCGAACGAAATAATCGTGACGAATACGTCGACTGCAGGGTGTTTCGTTCGTCGTATTCGAGTTGAAAATTTCGCTCAAATCTGGCGTTCGATCGACTAGGATGGACGAAAATGTCGACCGTAAAATAAATTTCACGAAGCAACGATCGTTCGATAGAACATATCGTTAGTGTTTTCGATATTTGAAAATTCTGCCCCAGCCCTGGATACCTGACGAGGTTGTCGAGCGTACGCTTTTTACCCGGAAGTGGGACAGTAACTGGTGAGAATCTTAGCGGCGAACGCTTTAGGCGTTCTCGAGTATCGGTGATGGTCGTTCCATTAACATGTTGACAAGGAAACCTGTGTAAGTGGCTTTCTTTCCGACGATATCAATCGCCGTTCGTCGGAACTTTGATTCTCGTTTATCATTTAAGACGATATACGGGGGCGGTGTCGAACAAACTCCATCCCCGAGCAACGGACATACAAATTTTAGATTTCTTCGAATCTGAACTTTCCATCCCCAAACCTCGGGGAAATAAAATTTGCCTCACTCTGAAATAGGACACGGATTCTGACGAAATTGATATCAACGCGTGTACGCAGAAGTGGTTCGAAGTAGAATTCCTGTTAACGGATGTAACCTGAACGATCAAAAACCAAAGTCAACACGTTAACTTCCCGAGATTTCGAGCCTGAAGCTTCCCCTGTGTGCACTGATCCTTTTCCCTCGAAAAAACGGTTATTAGAAAATACCTGAATTCCCTTATCGAAAGCTCAGTCGACTTTTTTTTAGAGAATATATCGAACTGGATGCACCTTGGAGGGGTGGTCACTGGACAAGGTCTCCGCGTGTCGGATATTTCAAAAGAATTCCAAAAATTTCGACGGCTAATACAGAAAATTCCGATGCCCGCCCGACGACGATAGACAATAATGCTACTTCTATCGTCCGAAACTCTCTCCCTTCGACCATTGTTTTTTTTTTTTTTGTAGACCACTTTTGAATAGATTTCTATCAAAAATATATACCATATATAAGTGTATACGCAATCTCTTTGTACGCGGCATCGATCGTCCACCCGACGCTCGAGTAAAACATACGGATATTCGAACGTTCAAGCAATTCTTGAACGATCGGATATGGAGATCGATCGAGCCGACGATGTCCGTCGCCAAATTTCCTTTTATTTACGTCGAATCGTCGTTGGTCGAGCACGATCATCGCCCACGGATAAAAATCTTCCGAAAAATGTCTCGTGATTTCTACGCGCTCGAAAGATCTACATCGATCGCGCGGTCCTTGTTCCGAGCGACTGAGTCCACCCCTTCGCGGCACTGGGTTTCCTAGAATTATTTGGAGATCGTTTACGAAAGATCAGTCTGAAGTCACCTGTAAATGCATCGAAATTCACGGAGATACAAATACGCGGCTAAAAACGCCTCAGAAATTGTCGAAGGCTTGAATAATTATGTTTCTCGAGTCTTATTCGGCAGTTCATGGTAAGGGAACCCCCCTTGAAACTATCCCCACGATCGTGCCCTCGATCTTCTGTCCGTGGATCGATTTCCGCGATCGAAGCTTCCGTTTCGCGGTATCTGTTCTCGATTCTGGCCGAAAATCGCGATTTCGTGGGCGTTTGATCCAGCGAGAATACACGCGTTTTGCGTCGATCTCCTCGCTGGGCCGCAACGAACGTTAATATCTCGAAATAATTTTGATTCTTTTAACGTGGGAGCCTGATCGGGTCGAGATTCCCGTCGAGGATCGATGAAAGCCGATCGAAGGGCAAGGGGAAGTCCCCAAGCGTTGGTGTTTATTTTAATTTGTTCGCTAATTGCTAACATTGGCGGAAGTACGACCGAGCAAGTCGCACAAGATCATTTTAAAAAGACGGGTTTTCAAGGAGGAAACTAGAAATTGTCGATCGGTTGGCGAATGTTTGCGTGTATACGTATGTGTGTGAAGTTTCGATCGAATCTTCTATGTTTCTCGTTTCGTCGCGGTACACCTTTCGCGATCGATGGGCTTGTCACTATTCCGATCCTCTTCCCCTAGTCTCAATCTTCGATCTTCGCGAAAGTGACAACCCTGTCGATCGACTCTACGTATAGCCATATAGAATACAAGATTAAGAGGACAAAAGGGGCTACATCTAGAAATAGATAGTGTGTTTCTCCGTAGATAAGATTAAAATTGGTAGTCGTTTAGCATACGAGACTGGGGGTGCATGCAATAAATACACCGAGTTTCTAACTACGGAATATTGGATTCGTCCAAGCTTTCCTCTTTACTCTGTATACAATTTTCCGTGAGCGGAACAATTCCCCTCCCGACGTTCGTGGGTTGCTTCCGATTGGACGTTCCTCAACACTTTATCGACCGGATAGTCAATTGGTTGTGAGAATGAAAAATGTTGGATTTACACTACAGTAACAGAAAGCGAATAAGTAAACACTTTCACAAGGTTTAATATTTTTATAGGTATAAGAAAAAGCGCATTTTCGACGCTGCCGGTCGGTGAAGCGTTGAGTCTGACTCCGACAGGATTTTTAGGTACTCCTCGCCGAATGTGACACACTGAATGTGACCATCCCTTTCATTTCGTCGAAAGGGACGAGGAAGTGTTTGCAGTTTATTTAGAACATCGATTGGACCGGCTGCGTTCGCTCTGGAGACTCGACTCCGAAAGCTTTCGTTCGAATTAGGTTTGAATATGGTTTTTCACAGGGATTCAAACACTTTTTAATTCGAACGGATGGAAAGAGCTCTGCCTAGGAAGTACCTGAAATTTTGTGTTCTCTTTCTAGGACAGTATGGACTTGGTGGTCTTTTTATTCGATGACTGGGCAGATTTCTAAGGCGGTTTTGTACAAATATGTTCCAATTGAAGCGAATAAATACTTTTGTTATCAACACCACGTAAAAATATTCCAATAAAATACTGATACATCGGATCACCAATTTTGAATTTTTCTTAATCTTCTCAAACGCTTTCTATAATTTAATCTGCGTAATATTTTTGATTTCCAGAAGTTCGACACCTTTGAATTTCCACGACGAACGCAACGTGGGTCTTCTCGGACGCGTTACCTGAGAGAATTCGGGATTGAGATAGATAAATCGGGCGAAGCCATGTCTAAAGTGCCCAATGGCGATCTCGATCGTACAGGTATATGTATATGCTTGTAAAGGTATATATAATATATAATATGTATAATAAATACATAATATATGTATTTGTATATATTCATAAATACGTATTCGTACCTCGTTTTAATACGTAACGTCGAGTGAGCCTAACTCTAGGTATGTATGCAGTACGTACCATATATATTTATAATAGATCATTTGTTAATTCTCATATCGTTAGATCGCAATAATTCCTACACCAGGGAAAAACATCGGTTAAACGTTACTCTTCCTCCTCATTATTATACCTTTCTCTCTCACGCGCATTATTCCACGAGCCACGCACACGCTCATCGCTCTTCTCTCTTTTATCATTCGCTTGGAGCCAGTCACACGTTTCATTCTCTCAGATCCTACGAAATCAATCGCTCACTGTCTCTCCTCTCTTCTGTCAAACGTCGTCTTGTTCCTCCTTTCTCGTGTCAATATACTCTATTCGTCGCTCGAATAGGATTATTCGTTAGAAAAGATTTGTACTCTTGTGGGGTAGGCGAGTCGAGCGGACCGCGGACGTTATGATTCCCGCTGCCGAGTTCTGGCGTTCTCCATTTTTAGAGATCGATTGTTCCATGGATCCACGATTACAAATAAAAATTTGAACTCGATCGAAATACGCAATAACGAGAAACAGACACGTTTTCATGTATTTATTATGAATAAAAATTGAAAGAAAAATTGAAGAAAATACAAAATGGCCCCCACGGGGGATGGGGTAAGAACGAATAAAAATTGTAACTGGAGTTTAAGAACGAAATGCTGTTACGGGACAAAGAAAATGGCGACCAGTCGCGCGGCGGAAATCGACGGTCGGCTCGACCGAGTGAAACGCGCCGTGTTTCCGCGATCAGCCACGAAAACGAGACCTTCGAGAGGGCGCAGCCGTTCAATTAAAGCTCGCAATCCTGGTTCCGGGAGTCTCCTTTTTTCCCCCCCCCCCGTTCATTGTCTGGTCGTTCTCAGATGCAATCTTTGCCTCCTTTTCGCGGTCTCTCCCGTAGAAAAAGGGAAATGGCTACTCCTCTCTCTGTTCTTTCGTCCGAGATGATTTTTTTTCTCTCCATTTGCAGAGCACTCGAGACGTCTGCCAATTAAATTAAATAGTGTCGACGAAGGATCGACGATTCGCGATCCCGAAACAAAGGAAACCCCTCCCCCCTTTTGCTGCTTTGCTGTTCCTTTTGTTCGCCCGTTCCTCGCGTGTTTGCGATGCAACGATCTCGCGAGAGTCGCTGTTTTCTTTCGCGAGTAATTCTCTTTCTCGTGGTCAGAGACGCGCGACACACGGTGCGTTTCCATTTTTGTTTCTCTCTTTAATATCTCTCTTTCTAGACGAAAATTGTGTACAACGCGATGGGAACGGAAAAGAAAGTCGGAGACGGGCAAAATTTATTTAGATAGAACGCGAAATCCCACGATGGACGAAGATTTCGACGGTGGATCGAGTTTTGCATTTGTTTTGACCGAATTTTGCCCGGCTCCGAGGAAAAAGCTAGTGGTTCAGCCAACGAGAATTCGGACAAAGGTTTTCCCAGTATACGATTTGGTAAACGCGGTGCTTCTCATCCCGGCGGGTTGATATTTTCAAATGGTGATGGGTAGAGATCCTCTCATTCTTCGCAGTCGCTCGCCATTCATTCGAGATCACTAAATACCGACGTGGCGCGTTCAGGTCTCGATCGAAATTTCCAACCGAGAATTTCGCTTCCCTCTCGCTCGAATATCGACGTGAACGCGCCCGAAGTTTCGACTACAAGCTACGTGAAAATGGGAGACAGCTTCGATCATATATTTAAACCATGCATAGGATAACCTACGTAGTCGTCGCGACGACCGGATAAGTGTTCCGTCGTTTCTAAATAAGACTTCCTCCCCCCCCGGAGGATATACACTGACGGTTGGATCTAGGGGGTGGATCGCGAGCCTACGATCGAAACAGCAAAATCGTGATTACAGTTAACGTGCAATGCGATTACGTGTTGCGGGTACATACGTACTATTATTAAAGAACGCGCGTTACTAATGACATCGATCGAAACCGTCGTGTCACGACTGTTTCCTGTCATAGTTCCTTCGTAAAGCCTCCGACCTCGCGCTACCTCGACTTCTTTTACCCCGTTTCTCTTGCGTTTTTATATTTTTTTTTCTTTTTTCGTACTTGTTCTCTCGGCTGGGATATCACCTGGACCGTCGACCGGTTCGCGCCTTCCTAGAGTTTTTTTTAACGTTTTGATCGTGAATTTATAATTTTCATCAGGCTATATCTTTGTTCACCGAGATTCCATAATTGTATGTTCGAAGAAATTCGAGTATTCGTAGTATTATGATAAATGAAATTTACAGTCTGTACTTCGGTGTACGTTCTATTCTTTTATTTGTAAAAAATTTTTCTAGCGTAAATAATATGGTATCAAAAGTGGTTTCAGATTAATTCAGTCTTTAAGAGGCTTCGTAAAATGGCAGGAAGGGCGAAACACAGTCGCGGCGCAGGATCTGTAAGACATGGAAAGGCTATCGCAATTTCGTTCGTTTTTCCATCCTGCTTCGTTCTTCTTACCGCCCTCGAAAAATTTACGTCCCACGAAATATTGTAAAGTAAAATCAATGGAATCCAGGGAGCACGTCGGACCGAAAATTCACGTGGACAAAAATCGAATTCTACATAAGAAACAAATTTTTCGAGGCAACTGTAGATTAACCGAAGGAAATCGGATGTTCGCCGAATAACAATTAACCCTTCAACCGGGCATACACAAAATGCACAATCCGATTCGAAATTAAATTTTAATTGCAGATATTTATGAATTTTTGTAACGCACCATACAATTATTCTTTTAATATCAAAAAACGAAACATGATCACTTTGTAAACTTAAAATCTAATAATTTAAAATGTGCAATGATGTACTTAATAGATAGAAAGTGAGAAATGCTTGTAAATTGGGTCTTTCTATGAGTTTTCTTCCGCAGTTAGGGGGTTAATTATAACGACGAACATCGGAACAGATTCAATGACAGAATTCTAATTGGTTTCGATATGAATCGGAGATGGGCAAAATTCTAAATAAAAATTTCGACGAATAAACATGTCGTTGTTCGAATAAAATTTCGCCCATTTTCAATATGGATCAACGATGTAAAAATCTTGGGGATGCGCGAGGCGCCCCGAAAAAACACTAAACAACTATCGCGCGCAACGCACGGAAAACGCGGCGTTCCGTCAACGAGACAGCTATAGCTTACCCTGACAGATAAACGCATCGAATCCGATAGAAAGATTCCGTTAAGCCTTAAAACTTTAATGGTGTATCGCTTTCGAATACCACGTAGTCAATTCATGGATTGCGGGGGCCGTCCATTTCCACGAACGATCTCGCGTTGTTCGATCTAATTTCTCCAAGTAAAAAATCCTTTAAAACAATTTCAAGTAATTTACAAACGTAGTGGGCAAAATAGTTCGTGAGAAAGAATAACATTTTCTCATAGAAAGCTTCCCTTTTTAAAAGAAAAATCGAGTGTGTAAAATGTATCGAGCAATGGAGTCAGTTGAATGTAACCAGAAGTAGAGACAGTGAGTAATGGACAGACGCTCCAGCTTAATCATATTCGATGGAGTTCAATTTGGACATCGACGGAAGTAGAAATAGTAAATAATGGACCATCCCAGTCAAATCATATAATTTCAAACTCGACTTTCTCAGAAACTTAATATAACAAAATTTTATTCTTTCTTTCGGATTCCCTTCACGAACAAAGGAATAATAAAATATTATTTGAACTTAAAAAGGATAACAAAAGATAGTTAAATTTTTATCTTCCATAATCTACGATTAAGCTTGAAAGAGAAAAATAGGAAAACGTTGGATGATCGTTCGACGGACGTTCCCGCGCGAAAAGAAAGTATTTTAATCACTACGAACGAGTTTAGACGTTGATTTCCGATGGAGCGGCAAAACTTTGCGCGACATTCTCTTCTCGCTTCCCAACACCTCGATAAAGTCTTCTCTCGCGAGAGTCCTCCGCGTCACGGTGTTCCAATGCATCAATATCGTTCTTCCCTCCCTTCCTCTCTCTCATCCCTCGAAAAACACTCTGTCAAGTTGTCCCGTTTGGTCCGCACTACCAGCATTGATTATTTGTTGCTTTCGCAATGCACAAGAAAAACGCTTGTGTTTTACTATGTTTCCTTATTACTTCGTTTTAAACTTTTTTATTTTATTTACTTTTTTTTTTATTTATTTTTCCCGCGCCTCGGAGTATTTCTCATCGTCGCTTCCGTATGCCTGCCGTCCGATCGGTCACTCTCCCGTTTCGGCTTTCGCGCACCTTACGATCGATTTAATTTAACGAATTAATTAGTACAAGCTAAACACACGCGTTAGAAAATACTACACCTAGTAAAAACCGCGGGCTTCGCGAATGGTACCTCTTTTACTCGTTCTCCACGAATCATTTTATCATTTTATTCGTTCTTTCGTTACGATCGATTCCGATTCTCTTTCTCTCCTTCCTCTGCAGCCCCAAACTTTCCGGTGAAAATTGCGCGAAACTTTCCTTCGACGATTTCTCCCGGTAGTTCAATTTCAAAGTTCGATCTTATCGAAAGGGCTGCCCCGTTGTCTCGATCGGAAGCTTCCTCGAAAGATCTCGAGGAAGAGCTACCCGTCGTCTTTTCGCTCTCAGTGGCGTTGTCTCTCCTTTCGACCGGTCTGAATATACTTTCCTTCGCGTTCCTTCAAACAAAATTCCTCGAATCTCTTTCCCTTTTATTTTTGCAAATTTACGCAAATTTACGCTTAAACTAAACTTACCACGCGAGAATTCGATAAATCCTAGGCGCGTTTCGAAGACGTTCGACCCTTTTTGCCCGATCTCGTTTCGTGATCGCCTCGGCGATCGCTTAAAAAAATAGGGTACAAAAATTAGTGATCTAAATTTGAAGTCTTACCGAATTAAATCCTACAACGCCAACTATTCTCTTCGCGTACAATTCTTTTATCTTTTTATTTTTTTTTTTTTTTTGCCCAATTTCGCTTTTCACGTTTTCTCGTCTTAATAAAACACAGCCGAATAAAAATGCCCCGAATGTTACGCCCTAATTAAACCGTACGAGATCTACGTTGAAAATTTTATTAACCGCCCCCCTCGATTCGATCCTCTTTCTCTCGTATAAAAAAACTACTACCCTAACACGACCACGCGATGACACGACAATTATTACGTTTCGTTTTCTCGCCGATATAAAAAATGAAATTGCTTATCGTTTTCGATTACGCGAAAGACTTTTCTCTCTCCCTAATTTTTTTTGTTCGTCCGGTCGCCGGTTCTTCCGCCGGAGCGTTCTGCGAAACGAGCTCGCCTCGGATCCGCGCAAGTTTACTCGGAAGAATTTTCTCGTGAATCAGGATCACGCAGCTTCCGTCCGATGTCGCAATTACAGTGGTGTCGGTTCTCGTATACGTTGGAGAGAACCGTATGTGTGTATTCGTTTCAAACAAATTACGGAACGCTCGCTTTCGCGTTCTCTGCTCGTGGATGCCGATTTCCACCGGGAATCTCGCGTCGCGTTTCGACTCTGTCGACCGGCTCAACTTCCCTTTCATTCGTTCTCTTCGTTGGGAGTTATTTTCCCTAAAGTTACGACCGGTCGAACGTGGTCGAAACAGGGCACACGACTCTGTGGACGTAGGAAACGGTCGTGCACTCTCGGATTCCTACTGTGCATTCGCGAGAAGTTGTCTAACGGAAGCAATGTGGGCCTGATTGGTTCCCCACTCCAGCTTAGAGTTTGGCGAGAGTGGGGGATGGGCGGAGCAAGCATTTCTCTCTGTCCCCTGCGTTGTCCCGCTTGTCAACTTCTCGCGAATGCACAGTAGATTCCTTGAAGAACGTTCGCGAACCCTTTACTCCCCGACGTTTATTGCGATCGCTACAGCTAAGATTAAGGAAAATTTCACCGAGGGAAACACGACGTTCTTCGGGTTCTGCGACCATCGACGCCACCGGGAAAACTTCCGACGAGCCTTTCGGATCGTCCGTGTTGACAAATCGTGGAAGAGTTCTGTCGAGCGACAGGAACTCGCTACCCCCCAAGCGAGGGAACAATAGTGATACACACCGATTACACGACTATATAATATAATAAATTGTATGTATACGTATATATTGCGTGCATGTATATGTATATATACACAAGTACACGGTAAACGCGATTAAATGTACGAAGAGGGTGGGGAGTAGTTAGGTATCGTAGCACATCCACACGCCATTCAGACACATCGGTTAACCCCTCGAGGAAATTGGCTGCAAACGGGCTTCGCTATTTCGCGGGGGAGGGGGCAGGGGGAGCCTACGAACTAACGATTAATACGCGTCCCGTGAAAGCTTAATTACGATCGCTGCGCGCGCCATCGTTTTATCCTCCTTCCGTCTATATTTTTTTCTCCCTCGCTTCGTTGCTGACGGGGCACACCCAAAACAACGTGCGTCGATCGGACGTTGCGTACGTCAGCGTTGGACATCAATCTACCGATTTCGGTCGATTCGTTGATCGATTTTAAACATTTAAATCGTCGATGAACTTAACTGATCGCCTCGATGCATGGAATTCTCGAATATCGACTCCAAAAAGAAAAAATATATGGTGATTCGTTGTCTGGAATCTTCGTTTAAACTATCGAGTGGTTAGTCGCTCGAAACTGTTAATAAATGAATACAAATTTGTCCAACGCTGCGCGTATCGTCCCGAATCCGAATATCTCGAGCAACGATGGAAGTTGCGATTCCAACCCATTCTTAAAAAGTTCTATTCTCCGGATTCGAAGTCGAACGAAGCTCGCGAGAGAGAAAACTGAATGCCCCGTCGCTGTTCCTGAGAATCTAGACGAAGAGAACGCCAACAGAAAAACTAACGAAGCGAAAAATCGAACCATCGTGCGCGACGAGTAATACAATCTACGTGTGTGTGTGTGTGTGTGTGGGTGGGTGCGCGCGTGTGTGTATTGTGTGCACTCACTTTCTCTGTTTCTCTCCCGTATAGAATTCCTCACTGCTTTCATTCCCATAACGAGACTCATTCACTCTCTTCTCAGAGCATCGATCGACTGGATCACGGCTCGTAAAAACCAGGCCATCATTGGAAAGGGCGGAAATAAACCATGGGGAGGTGAGGGTTGGGCGGTGGAGAAACGAATCCTACGAGGAACGGAAACCGAAAATGAATCCGAAGAGCCGTGAACCAATTGTCTCCGCGGCTGAGTCGATTAACTCTTATCGATCCTCCGGTCAGCGATATCGATTTGCTTATCCGCCATTCTCTTCTATCCTTGCAAACCACCCTTTTCCCCCTTTTACTCTACTCTCCCTCTTGTCCTTCGAGGATCTTTGACTCGCGTCCCTCGAAATTTCCAAGATACTTCGTCGAGTGATACTTATTTTTTTTTCCTCTCTTTCCTTTCTCCTCGAGATGCTTTTGTTCTGTGATGGCTGGTTCGGATATGCTCGAAACACGCGAGAGAGCAAACGGGACCAGGTGTTATAGGTTAAATAACAACATTATGTTCCTATGTACATTTGTACCTTAGCCAACGTATCCCCAATCGACTCGATTACGGACCGTGCTCCCAGGATTCGCGAACGCGCTCCAGAATTGACGCCACGCGGACGAAAACAACATTTTCGAAAATTTGCGTTTGCCAAAATAGAAACCGTGGACGACCAACGATCGTCGCCGTGACAGCGACCTACTGCCTTCCCAAACTCTAGTGCACCGTGCAACAGGTTGTTCTGTTCGTCTCTCGAAAGAATGTCTCTAACGAGGGACGTCCCCTCGGAGTCATTCTTTCGAGAGACGAACAATACATTTCCGTGCTCTTCAGAATTATCGTTCGCGCGATCGTACCACCAGACAATCGTCAAGAATTACTGTACGAAAAATTGTTATTTTTTATCAGAGACAAAGACAATGTTTAAATTATTGCGTGGAACGATCGTTGGGCGTCCAAGGTCTCCATATAATTCCCTCGATTGATAATTTTCAGGCCGGTGAGAGTTTGCAACATGATATCGAACAACGATTGAAAGGACTGTTTTCGCGAGACACGGTTCTCCAACAATTTTCCAGCAATTTCCAGCCGCGCTTTCAGATCCGCGAAGCGTCAAAGCGTCCCCCGCTTGCGGTGATCTCCGAAAATCGTCGACACGATCCGTGGCGACTCGAGTAGAGAATCCTACGACGCGATTTGGCACCGATATTTCCCCAACGCGCAGAGGCTTTTCCCGTAAAAACTCGCAGGGCCGATTCGCTGGGAGCCCGGCTCCAGAAATCGTAGAGTGTGAAAGACAGCCGGTGTGTGTACTATTTGCGTGGTTCGGCGATCGTCGCTCTTGCCTCTCGATCAACTTCGATAAAATCTTTCTCTAAACACGCCGAAAAGCTCTCTGAAACCGGGGGCTTGAATATACACGGTTGTTGATTTTCTTCGTAAAAAGTAAAATATCTTTTCCGTTTCCTCTTCGTTTCTCGAGTCTTCTCTAATAATAAAATTTCTTTCTCTTCCGTCTCTCCCTTACACATCCATAGATCGCGGGTATAATTCAATTATCGAGAGGCAAGGCGAGCACGCAACGGCAGGGGAACGTAAAAAAACGCCGTCCGCCCGAGAAATAAACAAAATCGCTCTCCAGTAGCGCACTCTTGATAAAATTTCTTCGTCGTTCGTAACACGTTCAGTATCAACAACACCATTGGGCAATGTACATTAATTACACGTTCACTTACAGGATTCGCAATGGAATATCGATTTTCCCCTAGTGCTTCGTCGGGCGTGGAAAAACAGTGGCCTTTTGAATCAGCGAAGTTTTTCTTCTTTTTTTTCTTTTTTTTTGCGAGGGGAGGGAGTGAGATTTATAATCTGTGAAACTTAATCGGGACTCGACGGACGCGCGAACCGAAAGGATTCCCCATTTCTTTCGCTCTCTAGTCATCCTCGATCCTTTCGAACTTTTCCCCCCTCTCCGGGCCCAACAACCCTTCCGGTTCCGCGTTCGCGATGACTTTTTTTCCATTCGTGTTAAATAGTATGCGCATCTCTCGATTTCTCTCTTCACTCTCTCACTTTGTACGTCTTTCGATAAAGTCGCGTTCGTCGACGGACAGTGGCCGCTAATCGGTTAAATTAATTTCTTTCTCGATCAACTTTCAAACCCTCTCTTCTCTCACACTCTCTTCCCATTCGAATATTCGTTCAATCGTTGTCGTTCGCTCCTGTTGGAGGACGACGACGCGTCCGCGGCCCTGAAAGCAACTCCGATCAAGCTGAAACACGACGATCGACCCATCGAACGGGAGGATCGCTGGATCGGAACAAAAAAAAAAAAAAAAAAAAAAAAAAAGATTCATTCATTCGCACAAACGCGTCCATCGATCTACGCGCGTGACACCAACAACTCGCAAACTTCGTGGAAAAAAAGGAAGTGCAAAACGTCGATGCGAAACGTGCACGGGGCACGCGATACCTTCGACTGGGGGGCAACCAAAGTGGCGCGTCAGTGCTAATATAAACGCGTGAGGGCGATCGATCGATCAATTGGACGTGCAATATCGATCTCTGAGACGGCGAGGGCGTCTGTGTTTCTCGCCCTTGGGAAGCATCGAGAGAATTGGGAACTTCCGGTTCGAGGGGCGCCCGGAAACCGACGATCGCAGACGTTTAAAAGTCACGCGAACGATGCTTCCACGCGAGGGAAAGAAAGAAATCCAGCGGATCGATGTGCAAACCGAACACTGAATACATTTTCTTTAAACAAAGAAAAAAAATATTCGAAATAAATTTATTTAAAATTATAAGCACGAAGCAATAGTACGAACCGGAGTATATTTGGTGTAGGGAAAAATCTTTCAAATTATTATTATAAGTTTAACTGGTGCAAAGAGATTGAAGTACTGAATTAGTATATTAGCTATTTTGTAAAAGACAATTGTATTTAGAAGAATAGAATAACAAGATGGTTTCAAATGGTATTTCTAAAGTGCCCAGGTCCGTAAGCAACAACAAAGAGGGATCGATTAGGAGCTAGCGATCGAACCGTGAGTACACCGTAAGTATACCTATATAACTATGCTCGCCGAGGAAACGTACTCGGCGACTAACGAAAATCGTACAGAAAGGAGAACATGGTTGAAGACTACCCGGTAACGCTGACGAAAGATAACTGTTCGGAGCAGGCGATTAAATATACGATTATGTATAAACTGAATCTAAGGTGGGGGGGGAACCGCGATCCTAGGGACGATCAAACATCGAAAAAGAAACTGAAGAGACGTCTATGGCTCTTTTTCCCTGATTTGTGGCTTATTCGATGATCGTGTACGTCGTTCGATCGCGGATCGACGCTCCCGGGGCGTCGTTTGCTTCGTATTGATCACAAAAAGTTATCACCATTTCGCGCGCTTCCCTTCCGCGCCGTCGATTTCCTTGATCGCGAGATCCTCTTTAGAAGTTCCAGATTTAATTGTTCGTTCCAATCGGAGATGGCAAAAATACTAAGATTTCAATTAAAGGATCAAACTTCTCGGAAGACACTACAAATAATGGATCGCCAGAAGAGATACTAGATCTGGTAAAATTGAAGAAATTCAATATCAACGAGATATATTTTACGTAGTTCTGCCAGAGGAAAAAATTTTTAGAATTTTCCAAATGGAAAAACAAAATGTCGAGTATTCCTACGTTCTCGATAAAACTTGTAGCGTATGGGTAAATGGTTATTTCGCGTTTAAAGAGCAGAATCGTCGGATTCGTGGAGTCTCGACGGCGTCCGGAAGCAGAATGAAATAAAAGTGGACTAACGAGCGAACAGACGTGGTGCTCGGTTAACGAGGAGGCGCTGATAAGAAAAAAAAAACTCGAACGCGCTGCTGATCACGGTCCACGCGGTTCGGCGATTCATAAATCGCGTCTACCGAAAGAACATCATATCCTGTGTGTGTGCCTGCTGTCCCTGCCATACGTGTCCTACGTGTGTGTGTATATATATATTTCGCGCGCGAATCATGCGTGCACGTGTGCAACGAAGGATCGCGTGGCGATTTTTCTCTTTCAAAGAACGCACGGTGCTCCTTTCGATTTCTCATTCTTCCACGAGTCTTGTAAAAGAACCTCCAAATTTCCGAGTGTGTCTCCGATTCGTTTAGGGTTTTTGGAGTTCTTCGATTTATTCTTCGATTTCAAAGTTCATTTGCAACTCTTCTGGCCGGACGTATATGTGATAATTTTTTATTGTCTATGCGATCTTGCGCGCGGGAAGAAAACTGTTCTGTCTCTAAAAGCGTAACAAAGGGAGCACCGTGCGCGCGCGAGTATTCGTCGCCACTCGATCGTTCGACGGATCCAGGGATCCAGAGCTTTCTCGTTACACGCACGTCCCGTACATTACGATCGCTAAAAACGGATACGGAGACGTGTTCTTTTATTCCTAAGGATTACCCATTTACGGAATCCCGGTGCACGCCGGGCGCACGTAATTTCTACACATCAACATGCGCGAAGTTTTTCTCAGTAATTCTTTACCGTAATAATATCGTTTATGTATACACCTATAGTTGTCTAGCACAGCTGTAAAGAGAACCTTACATACTAAGACACAAAAAGAAAACCGATATCCTTAATCATAGACTTCTATAATAATATTTCATATTTGCTTTCATATATATAATATTTATATATATATTTTGTCTCCTTAGATTATTTAAACCGCGTGAAAAGAACTCCTCGAAGAACAACCGATATATAAATTGCAGGATAAAATTTTTTTTTTTTTTTTTTTCACTTCTCACCTCCCTTTCTATCACTAGAACGACTCTCGTATCACTCGATGACGCGATCTCCCCTCTGGAAAATTCTTCCAGACGGAGAGGACTCGCGCCGACGAGCGACGAGCACAATATAACCGAGTTAGAGCCGAGTCTCTAAAAACATTCAACGAAATTCAAGGATATCTCTTTGGGCGTCGGCCAAAAGCTGGGACCGACGGTCGAAATGAGGGAAGTGTTCCTTAACTAACGTCCGAAAACCGTCGTTCCATAAACTTACTTATTTTATCGATGATTTCAAACCTTCGCCATATTCTCTCTTCCCATAATGACTATATGCTAAACTCTATTCATAGTTCAACCACTCATAACCTCTCTCTCCGATTCCGTCTTCAAGACCCCCCTCTCTCTCTTTCACTACTATTCTTCCATTTTTGCTTCGTATCTCTACGTCATAACCGCTTCTGTACGCCCACCCTTCGCAGCGTACAACCCTTATATCCCACCCCCTCTCAACGTGCCATAGATGTGCTATCTCATTAATTATCATTAGAAGGTTCACGGACACGATATTTACGACGGTCGATAAATTCGGATTCCGGCGGGACCCGTGGGACGCGGCCACCGATTTGTCCCGGAAATTTTGATCGCCTCCACAGCTGCTGGGGATGATTCTCCGCAGCGTCCGCACGGGTGCCTCCGGTTTCCCTCGTTTATAAAAAACACACTGACATAGAAAACGATTCGCCGGAGTCGAGGTCGCGGACGGGGACCGGGTCGAGGATCCAGGAGGATCTCTATTCTCGCCGATTGCTCCCAGGGATGCGTGGATCGAGGTAGATTCTTCAACTGGGACGCATATCGTCTTCTCGATCTCTCGATCTCCCACCGGGCGACCCGGCTCCCGATCGTTCGACGACGATCCGGCGGAACGGTAGAAAATCGTTACAGCGACTTCTTTATTCGGAATAAAAAAAGGTTAGCCTATCGTTTAAATCGTTAGCCTTAGCAACTACAGAGCGAGTCGGGGATCGAGATTCACGATTCCCTCGATATACGTCGAAACTGACTAATTTTTCATTTTATACAAATCGAACCCACAGGTGCCTCGAAACGCGCGGCCCCGTTCGGCGATCCGATCGTCGTTCCCAGCCGATTTCGCGGAAATTACAATTGGGGGAGGAGAAGGAGGAGGAGGAGGAGAGGGGGGCTCGTGTATCCGACGATCGAGGCACCAATGTCCCGGTCGCGCGATCGATTCTCTCGCGAAAGGAACTCTCTTTCTCTGTCTTGGCTCCGGACACGATCATTCCCTTCCCCCTCGGTTCCTGCGTCATCGAGCCCTGCGATAGGAACTGAAAAAGGGAGCACGATGACGAAAGCCGTTCGAAAAATGTCTCTCGCCCTCGCGCGGCGCCTCGCCGCTTGTCTCTTTGCGTATCGACGAACGCGAGGACCGCGCGGCCTGTGAAAAATTGAAAACGGTAGGGAGTACCCCAAAAAGGTGCGTTTCTCCGCAATTCCTTTTTCTCGCGTCTATCGTGAGGTTTCGCGTAAAAAAATCCGCGAGCAATTTTACCAAGGTCCAGGGGAGGGACGGGGGGAACTGCAACCGAACATCTCGACTCGCTGGACCGCGAAAAACGATACTCGCCCAAGCTGAAGATTCCTAGCGAAACCGAGCACGATCTACTTCTCTCTCTTTATTCGTCTACTCGCGAAATATGCTCGGTAGAACCGAGCCCGAGTCTTCGAAACGACCGAAATTATCGGTCACCGGTCTCTCCCGTATATTTGGCACTCTGAGAAAAACGCGCGAAACGATTTTCTTGTCCGCGCCTCTGTATCAGCTCCGATTATCTTTTTTTTATTTTTTTTATTTTTTTTTTATTTTTTTTTTGTTTTTGGCTACCCTTTGCGTTCGTTTATTTTCTCTTTCTTCTCTCACTTTTTCCCTTTTTAATCCCTCGTGGCTCACGCACTCGCACTCTTTCCATCATTTTCGCCCCCATCGCGCTCCGCACCTTCCGTCTCGATCTATCCACTCGTAGATTAAATCATAGTGCTCGGTTTTTGGCGAATAGCGCGCTGGCTCCTTCCAAACGTCCAATTTTTCCAAGCTTTACACGTGCATTCGTAGAGGCGATTGCTCTAATACGGTGATAACGATCCACGAACTGGATTAGAGTCCTCTCTCATGCGTACGATAAAGCGTTTAGAAAGAAAATATAATGCAACTGTGTGCAATAAAGGAAATAAAAAGTAGCTCGTGTTGGGGCAACCGACCCTAATATACTTTTGGCTGCAATTTCCGGTCCTCTTCGGTAACAAAGATATCTAAAAGAAAATAAGGAAATCACGGAACGATCGTAAGAGAAACGAGAAAACGTGCAATTTTAAATAATAATATACACTGGTATGGAAAAGAAAAGCTCACACGTTGAATGCACGTTTATTCGTTCCACCTAGTTACCGTTTCCGTAATATTATCAATTTATAGAAATCTTTTTACCAAATACGATCAAAATCACGGCCAAAAGCGTCTTAAGTAAAGCTTGTTTCAAGATTTCTAAAATGACTTGGTAATTTCAACGCTTTCGATTTAATTTCACCAAACTTTGTACCTCGAGTTTCGAACTTCCCAGGAATTTGAAAGGACGTTAAAAAGAAGTTCCGGACAACCTTTTGCTCGACGAATCGAAGGAGCCTAGGCGCGGGTTCGCGGATCCTCGCTAAAACTCTACGGGACTTATATAATCTTCTAAATACACTTCCCGATGTATAATGGATTAAGTATACTTTTAAATCGAAGTAACGTAAAGAAGGTACACGATCGACTATACTACCTTGGGAAACGGTGGGCGGTCTGTTTGTGGGACGGCCGCTATTGATGGACAGCAACGACCAGCATCGCCAGAAAAAACGAAGATTTCTTTTCTTTTCTCGCGTACGATCACTCGCACGATCTTTGTCACCAAACATTTGGTTCTCACTCCCACTTAATTACGTATTTACACTGGCTACTTCGGACGCCCAAGGCTTTCAGCCCTTCGAGGACAATCGGAAGCAAAACAAAGGGAAATCTAAGACACGGAGGGAGTGAACAAAAATTGGTATTATTCCTGAGCCCAGGACCAAAACGAAAAAAACTTTCACGCGATTTTGGAAACCTCGAAACGGAAATTAAAATTGCCATCTTCGAAATAGGAATATTCGAACGATCAGAGCGCGCTGTGAAAAATAAAGAATAACATGGTTTGATTTTCAGGGATGATCTCGAAGGCGGAAAATCGCTGGGCGCCCGGCCGATCAACGTGAAACCCATCGAATGAGTCGTAGATCCTTAAACAAAATCAACATGGCCGCCGTAAACGTATAAACTAATAAAATGTAAAAAAAACAACGTTCTCGATTATCTAAGTAACAAACGATAGTTCATATCTCTTCCCCCTTTTCGTTCAAAGTGGCCTTTCGTTTCAATTTTTTTTTTTTTTTTTTTTTTGTTTTGCTTTTACTTTTTATACATATATAACCTAAGATAATAAAGGGAAGCCTGATCCTTTTTTTTCTGCGTCTAATGTCGTTCTTATAATATTTTGCGTGCTCGTTTTTTTTTCCTTTTGCGATCCATTTTTTCCCCCCGGTCAACGCAATTCGATTATGGGGATGAACGAAGGACGATCATTGCGTTTCACTGGTTAGCATTTCGTCTCGAACTTCAGCGGGCAACTTCCCGACGCGAAGCCAGGGACATATCGACGGCGCGACGCGTTCGTGTTTTTTTTTCTTTTTTTTAAACCTAATTTCCCATAGTTCCTTAAGCTAACAACGACGACATAAAGACTACCACCACACCCGTTCGAAAAAATACCGACTAATTTTCCAATTAATTTACAAACGCCTATACCCTATTACGTCCTAAACATCTCCCTACGAGAAAAACAAACACGGAACTCGCGCGCACAATCACTAAACCAAGAATTCCTAAATAAGATTTCGCTAACTTAAAACTGGACTTCACAACGGACAGGGGTATCCTGGGATTTTGTTGCCAGGGACAGGCAAAATTCTCGTACGAACAAAAACGATAAAAAGAACTCTTTCGATGAAAGTTAATCCGAATCGTGCAACCGAAGCGCGTGGTTTCTATTCATTGTTCGTTGATCGAATGAAATTTTGCCCATCCCTGCTCCTTACCAATAATACTGACGATAATATCCTTGGCCCGAATTCACGCCAGGAGCCCTGAAGAAGCTCCTGCGAATCGAGCGCAGCCCGTCGATACATCGTCGGGGCGCGTCCGTGGTCGTCGCCCGAGCGGATCTCTTCGTCGTCCCTCGCTTTCAATTAACGTAGATAAACCCTACCATCAACGTTGGAAAAGAAAAATCTTAAACCTTATCGCTGCTACGGGAGCTCGCCAGGAACGTGACGCTTCCGCTTTCCACTCGACTCCAACCGGGGCCTGATATGGTTTAATCGATGCTGACGCGGCATCGATAACAGATTTCTCCTCGACAGAAAACCGGAGAACCAGAGACAACGTTCAATCCCAACAAAAGAATTTAAGGTACTCTAAAATTTGTACTCTGTTTCGAAATTTATCATCGAACGGAAGGCGTTCGATATCAGTGAAAGAAAAAAATAAATAAAGAAGAGGTATTCTGTCTCCGCGACGGAGGAAAAACGAAAATTCTCTTCGAGGCGAAAAGAGTGGAAAGAGAAAGCGTCGAGGACCAGGATATATCTTTCAAAAGCTTCAGTTTCTTCGTGTTTTCCTCGATGACGATGATTCCTGTTCCTGATGGAGCCGAAGAGAGAATTAAAAAACGGTCCGACGAGTAGTTGGAGGATTTCTATAGCAAAGTCGCCCGGAGCAGGGAGATCAGTGGATCGAAGAAGAGGGGATCCAGGTCAGTCGCGGTGTTTAGACGCCGGTTAGCTAAGTTCCCTAATGGTTACGGCCACTGGCTGTAAAGCTGGAACTGCTCGCGGGTGAAGCAGACCGAGAGCGGCTTCACGAAGTGGGCGTCTACGGATCTGCAATGCGGACAGGCGAAAACGCGACTGTAGTCCGAGTAGAAGTTCAGCCGTTGATGAGGATAGATCAGGGGCTTCTGGCAGCTGTTGCACTGCAACAAACAGGAATTACGTTTTCAAACGTTAATCCGTCGATGGTTGTTTCCGTTCCGTTGAGTTTGCACGCTCTTTCGCCGTGGCTACACGTTCAGAATTATTCAACGAAACGATACTGACGTTCACGTATTTCCATATCTGCGAATACGCAGATGTTTATTGTTTTCGATTGGAAAAACAAGAAAAGGCATAAAAGAAATTTAGATATTTACATTGGTACTTCTAACATGGAAACTTTGTATTTTGAAGTTGTAAAATTTCAGACGTCGAAATTTGGGCGGTGACTTTATAAATACCGGTACTCATCTACTCTAATGTATCGAGCTCGAATAGACCTACGCGTGGGAGATCTAAATACCGGTACTTGTAGAGGATCTAACACGATCTATCGTTGGAATTAGATGCTCGCTAGGTAGAGAAATGGTTTAACGACTGCTGATTTAGTCGTAGTCGCGTACAACTGTAGAACGCTCAACTTTACGAGTTCGTAAGATGAAGAGCCACGAAATTCGAGACTCACCTTCAGCCGTTCGGTGCAACAGGGCATAGCAGCGAAGATATCGTAGCTGTACATCGTTCCAAGGACTAAGCTGGAACCGTCCCACGGCTGAGTACAGCAACGACAACGCACGGGCTGTCCGCCGCTGCCCTCCAGGCAACTCATGCACACCGCAGACAGAAATTGCGTGCGACCTTCGACCTTCACCTGAAACAAAGAACAGGAAATCTTGGTTTTATGGTCCTCTTTCGCTTTCGCGTACAGATCGACGAAGATAAGTTTTAAAACCTTCGACTCTACGTATTGAAATTCACTCGAATACCGTGTTGCGATTTTAAGAGTACGAAATCGAGGCACAAACTTTGTAATATTACGAATAAAAAAAATATCAAAGCAACTGATAACACGATCTTTTAGTCCCGACTGTATCTTGAGGTTCAGATTTTTAGATCCTCAACAAATAATAGTTGCTACTAGCTAGTAGCTTGGAGATGTTAATGTATGAATTTTTGGACTTACCTCCGCGCAGGCGGGTGAATGCTGCCTCGGGGACAGGAAGAAGGTACCATCGACCAAGGGATACCTGTCGAAAACGAGCATGGGCGCGCGGCAAAGGACGCAGGTCACCCTGGACCATTGCAGCGCGGCCAGCGTCGACAGGATGAAGCATCTGGTGTCGTCGTTGCCGTGATTACCCTCGTCTTCCATCTGCAACAAAGGAAACGAAGCATGAGTCTCGTGTGTTTAAAAGAATTTCTTTTAACGTCTCGCCTTAAAAATATTTTTATTAGCTTCTGAGTGTAAAGTCCTGTCACGCAGAAAATTACGAAACATAATTTGAAGTATAAAATACAACCCCCCCGGAGTCATCGAATCGTCACACTTGAAATAGAATACTAGTTTGCCTGAAACTGCTTCGAAGTATCGTTCAACTTCGACCAAGGAGGACGTCTAAGCTCCAGATCCGAGATTCGATGGAAGTTCGAAACCGTGAGTCGCAGAACGAAGAAACTCGTACAGAGTGGAAAGTGTGAAGAGCTTTGAAATAAAGCTCGGTCCAGTGGATAGGGATCGAGCCTCGAAGATCAGAGCGAATCATGAAATGCGGTAAAGAGGACTTTCGATCGGAAGAGGAAGCACGGGGGGGGGGGGGGGGGGGGGGGCAGCCCGAAATGTCACGTCTTTAATGACGAAGGAAGCAACGATGGGAAAAAGGCAGGAAACGCGGGAGGTGGGAAGGTAAAGGTGTAGCACCGGTAGCTAAATAACGAAGCGAGGAAGGCGTGGAAGGGGTTGTAGCAGACTGAGGTTAAGGTCGAGGTAAAAGGTGGAAGGATTTTCTGCCGGCGACGTGGAGGGATACACTCCAGACGAGGCCGTTTATAACCACAGTAAACATCCCCTCCACTTTCTTCCACTTCGAGACTGATCATCGATCATGAGAGCGGAAGAAACGGCGAGACAGAAAGGAGAACAGTGGCGTCTGAAGAAGACAACACCCACTACATGTTCTTCTATGGCTCAGACCTTTTTAACGAGAACATTTACAAATGTTCATTGGGCTCTGAAATTCTGAAATTTTCCAATTTTCATTTCGTTGAATTTGCCATTAGACCCTCAGAGCTCTCGAAAAACGTGAAATATCTATTCGAGGAGGGACACGACGGGCCAACGGACGAAGCTGAAGAGAAGAGAGATTCTTGTTGAGTTCGTGGACGTTGAAGGAACGGGACCACACACCCATCCATTCGTTCGACCATGGGCAAAGGAGAGACTCGCGTTCCACCGGCTCGAATAAATAAATTGGATTGGTCTGGCAACTTTTCCAGCCGTTCCGAACTGCAACTGGAAACCGATCGCGCGTGGGTCGAACCCTGGGAGAAGCACTTCAACTTTTTACGAGTTCGATTAGAGGCCCGAGCAGCACGGCCATTGTGCTTTGCTGGTCCGCGATTCTTTTTCACCGCCCACGCCTCTCCCTCACCGGTCTCGTCAAGTGTTAAGGATTGGCAAAACGACTGGGGGTTTATGGCGCGGACGTGATTCCTTCGCTATTATTGTTAACATCGAATTGAAAATCCCTGTATATGCGACTCCAACTGTCCTTGCTCGAAAAGGATAAAATTTTGCTTACTTGTTCTATAACTAAAATAAATAGCTTCCATTCTCGAAATTTGAAAAATAAAAATTTGTATATTATTTGTATCTTCACGATAATCTCAACGATAAAATACGGGCAGCGATGTTAGCCTACTTAGATTCTAATTATCGTTGGATGTTTTCCCAAAGCACGTTGAGCGGTCCTCCGAGGGGCTTTCGAACCGTGCAATACGCGAGCCCACGATTATTGCGGAAAGACCGAGCTTGGACCGGAAACGCTCGCGCGCCAGACCATAGAGACAATTTCCTCAGATACGTAATTAATGTCCCTGGGACTCGGGGGCTTTTAATCGAACCTCTTCTTCGCCCTGCGATTCGACCTCGCCCGGGGGGAGTTGAAAAAGCGACGGAGACAGGGAACGAAGTCCGAAATTGCGCGTACCAAGGGAAACGACCACTGCGATGGAAGTGGATGCGACGTTTAATCACGATCCTCGCGATTCCTCTGTCGCGTCAACGGGGTCTGAACGATGGCTACCCCTGAGAAAACAAAGACGTGGATTCGTCTGTCTGTGACCCTCGTGCCGTCGACTTCGTCGATCGCGAACAGATTGGACGACCAGGGAAAATTCACCTAACCCAATGGAATCGTTTGACGAGTTCGTTAGAGTCAATTCTTCCTCGTAAAAAATATAATAGTCAACTAGTTGGATTAAAATTTTTCCCACGAACCTTCCAAGCGGATTTTCGAAACTTTCTAAGGAAGTCTAAGGTCTTCGAGGAATAGAGGGCTGAAAGGGAAAAATGGTACTCGACTCGCGGAGTGAATTTCGACGAACGATCGAAGCGTTAGGATCGAACTGTAGCAATTCGGGCGGAAATGGAGAGGAACGTTATTGAAAATGCCGACTGGGGTTTTTTTACGCACTCGGGAGCAATTCGGGAAAAGAGAAGAAACGTAGCGCGGGTGGGAACCGTATATAATCGAGAAAGAGAGAATCCCGGGTGGAAAGTAAAACGTACCACCCGGGGATTTGTCAAGACTCTCCTGCAAGGACGATCTTATTTAGACCTTAACGGCGCAGTCGCGCGTCCATAGGTCCCGGAACGATAAAGCTCAGTTATATAGACGCGCGTAAAATTTGTTACGATCGGCTTCCGTTTGCTTCCGTTTTTGTCCCCGCAATGATACCGTGGATCATAACAGTCAAAGGCCACGGGGAAAAATGTCGACTGTCTTAATCTTTTCGTTTCCTATTCGATTGCTGGACGAACGAATCAGAATCTTCAATGAGAAAACAATACAACTCTGGTGTGCCTCCTGTGCTCGTCGACAGAGGGCTACGCTCAATCTGTATCTCTCTCGCAAGTACTCGACCTATTTGTATACAGAGTGTTCGGCCACCCCTGGGAAAAATTTTAATAGAGGATTCTAGAGGCCAAAATAAGACGAAAATCAAGAATACCAATTTGTTGACAAAGGCTTCGTTAAAAAGTTATTAACAATTAAATTCAAAAGTTTCAAATCGTTCTGGAAAAATTATTTTCGGTTGTAAGGGTCAATTACAATTATTTTTGGTGAAAACACATACTTCCGAAATCCTACCCACTTTCGAGAAAAAAATTCGAGTAAGTGCTGAAAGTTTTGGGTGAAAAAAAAAGACTTTCGAATCGTCTTGAAAAAATTATTTTTAGTTGCAGGGGTCAATTGCAAGCATTTTTGGTCAATAGACATACCCCCGAAATCCTACTCAGTTTCGAGAAAAAAATTCATTACCGAAAATTTCATGTCTGACCATAGCGTCGATATGTTTCACTGAAATTTCATGCGTAACTTTAAAACACCATAACTTCTGAACGGATTGGACGATTTTAATGTTTAAAAAAGCAAACTACGCGTATTTTGATGGAGAATATGTACAAATCGCAAAAATGTTCGAAAAGTTGGTCCTTGACCCCGCAAAATGAGAAAAACCCCATAAAAATGGTCCAATTTTCAAACAGCCATAACTCCTACAATTGTGAATATATTTCAATGAAACTTTTTTCTGAAGTAGAGCTCATGAGTACCTACAAAAAAGTATTAGACAACTTTTCTGTAGGGCGTCAAACAAAATTACTAAAAATGAAAAAGGAATTTTTAAGAAAAATCGACGGGGGGTAGGTGGCCAAATTTTTCGGCGAAAAAAAAATTTCGAATCGTTTAAAAAAAATTATTTTCGGTTGCGGGAGTCAATTACAATCATTTTTGGTCAATAGACATACCCTCGAAATCTTGTGCATTTTCGAGTAAAAAATTCAGTACGGTCGGAGCTTTAAACGTTAATAACTGTTTAACAAAGTCTTCATCAATAAATTAGTATTCTTGATTTTCGTGTTATTTTGGCCTCTAGAATCACCCATTAAAATTTTTCCCAGGGGTGGCTGAACACCCTGTATATACACTCCAGAACTGACCATCGAATGTCTGTTATTTTTGTTTCCTTTTATTTCTTTCTACGATAGCAAGCTGCTACACAGCAATAGTCTTCCAGGAGGAAAAGGACTTTGATATTTACAAGTTTACCAAACGGGGGAGGGCTCTAAGCCCGGAAATCTCGTCTTCTGCTAGACCTAGCACGTCAAACTATTGCTATACAAAAATCACAATCGGTTTCTACAACAACAGGATCAAAACAGGGTTCCATAAAACGGAGTTTCAAATATTATCGTTCCAAGCAAACTAATAATAATGTTCTAGCGCGACTCGAGTTTGACAGGTCTATGTCAGACCACAGGTAGGTCCAGGAAGATACTTTGCCCCTAATCCTAATGTCATAACGGTAGGTTCATCCCTAATCCTGACGTCGCAATCGCCGGGAAACTAATCTGTTACCTCACGGAGTAGAGAATCATCGAACGCTTAATGGATTACACTTTTGATTATCGCCTAACATCGACGTCAAAGTGATCGATAGACGGCCCGGTAGACGTGCTCGATTATGTCTCTAGCGTCTGTAGTCGACATCAAAAAGAATTTTGACACCATCAACCTCTGAGCTTGACAGCTCGTCCAAAGGGGACAAATCATTCCTTCGGTCGAAAAGTAACCTTTTCTAGAGAATTTACTCCAATTTCTTCTTGTTATCTATCTGTCTACAATTCTTACAGGATGTTTAACCGTATGAAAGCAGTATTAATACACGTCACGCGTCCTCGTAAATACAGGGACGAGTGGGTGGGATATATCTTTTCTCGTTTGTCGCGAATATTTAACGCAAGCTCGACTCCTCGAGCGCTCGTCGTCGGATTTACGAGCACCAGGGACAATGGACGAGCACGGAGGATCGTTGGCGCGCGTCCCGTCGACCGGAAAAAGGAACAGAAACATGCCCCGGGAGCCGGTGAGATATCCGAGCAACTTCTGTCCCGCACTCCCTTTCTTTCGGTCGATCCAGTCGAACGCTAACTTTCTCGTTTTCTTCTACCCCCGGAACCAACGGGGCAGGGGAGAATCCTCGGTTGTATCACTCTCGGCGCGAGATGACCCACTGTCGTTCCGACGAGAGCAAAGAAAAGCTCTTTCTTCTCCCTTGTCGTGCTCCTTCGCGCGTGAAAATAATCGATGCCCGGCTCCCGGGAGGATCTCCCAGGACTAAAGACGTCCCTCGTTCCGAGGGCTTAACGCGTTCGTTCACGATCGAGTGGAGATCGCGGGATTATTGACGGGAACGCTCGGGTTCGGAGCCTCGATCCGCTCGTTTCGGCTTGTAACGACGCAATCGTTTACGAACCCACTCGCTGCCGGGATAAAACTTTTAAGCGCGCCGTTTCGTAATTCCGCTCGAAATAATTTTTAAACGTCGCTTCGAGGTACGATTTCTAAGCCTCCATTTGCAATTACGGAGCTTGAGACGACGATGGTATCGACCCCTATACAAGCCACTATTTACTTAGTTCGTACAATTATAGAGAAAATGGTCTTATTTAACCCTTAAGTGGACTATCAATTTCAACTGAATTATTTTACTTAATTTTGATCTTTTTTTATTTATTTACGGGTTTATACACTCTTTGATATAATACAGTTGCATAATACGTGTAAAAGTCTCATTAATTGCGTATGTTTTATGAGATGCAGTACGTATAACACCAGTGACATGCTTTTTGGCTAAACTGGTTAACTTGGACAAGGATACGATTAATACAATTATTGTATGTATAATGTCGTCAGCAAAAAAAAAAAAAAAAAGCGTAAGAAACCCTAATCCCGACAAAATTCTGTCACAACGATGACAAGTGATGCATTGTTACCAAATTGGTAATTGGAGATCAACTTTCCTTTAAAGCATTCCATAAATAGTGTTCTAATGGAGGATTACATAAATTTTCAAGTGACTACATCGACACATATTAAACAATCAATGATCCCCAATGATCCACTTAAGGGTTAATAATCGCAAATCTATCCGCCGTCGTGAACGCTAATTTAAATAATTATGACATACGAAATTAACCACAAATATTGCTGAAAGAATAAACGGACATATAAATTACTGTATCCTCGGAATCTCGAGTAACCGTGTCAGGAATTTTGTTGCACCTTTGTCGAGGAACATCTCGATACCGTATGCCACCCCTGCCTCGAGTATCTCCTCGCTGTATATTGCGAATGCCAGGGTGACACGAGTCCTCGATCAAATGGCATTCCAGGAAGGAAATTTATTCGTATCCCATTGTCGCGGTATTAATTAATACCGTATTATCCAGGAGCCCCGATATTTGCTCCCTCCGAGCCTGACGCAGACAATAAGACAGTCCTTGGAAACTTTCATCCCCCGACCCTAGCACTCTCCCTCGAGGGAATCCCGGAGAGCGAGGTCCTTTCTTCCTGATGCGGGTGACCCACTGTCGTTCAGCGAAAGGCGAATCGAACAAAGAAACCCTCTTTACGGTGCTCTTCCTCGCGTGAAAATAATCGATGGCGCTTCCAGAACTCCTCTTTTCCTATCCCCCCGCGCGCGCGTTCTCCCTTTCTGGTTGCTCGAGCCACGGGAAACAGAGGGGGCGGGGGCGGCTGCTGTCAAGGGGAAACAGAAGGGGACAGATATCGGACGAACAACACCCGACGGGACTTCTGCGAGTGAAATTGCGGTCCCTAATATTAGTGACAACTGATACGAGGAGACGCGAGAGAGCTTTATCGCGCCACCAGAGGGTGCCCGGGAAAACTATTTTCCTCGCGCGATAACGCGGATGGAGGAATTTTAAACTCGGAGAAAGGGAGGCTGCTGGGGGGCCTCTTCCTTTGTTCGATAAAATTCAATTCCGACGATGTAGCGTCCGATAGACGCCAGACGACGTCGCCGATGGGAGATACAAGACGCGAACCTACCTCGAATACGCGTCCCCCTGCGATACTCGTTTGATCCACCCCTTCAAAGTCTCCACGAATTCCCAATGTTCTAACGTCAGGTATTATATTCCTCCAAAGAATTAACGAGCGATTTATTCTCACGCTCGGACGAGAAATCCCTTGTCCCCGAACTTTTAAGTAATTATTACCTGCTTTTAAATGTATAATTCGTTGCTCCGTGCACTCGGTGAATTAAAAAACTTAATAATAAATGGCTGGAAGTCCGAGCAAACGCTAAAAGGCGAAGCAGCGCGGATCCAGGGAGAAAATGAAAATTTAGTCTCGAAGAGATCGCGTGGGAGGGATCCGCAAAGAAGTTTATCCCGCGCGTCAAATGCATTCCGGTTTTCCGCGCCACGGTAAAAGCAAAGAGGCGAGCTGGACAAAGAGGAAGCAGAAAGAAGCCCGGGGATAGCGTCGGTGGAGTCGCATTGAGAGGAACATCGTCCGAGAGGCCGACGCGTCTTCCGGGGCGCTTTACAAGATTTTTCCTGGTAATCCCGTAGCTCTCTGGTAAGCGGCTTACTCTCTCGCGATTTCCGGGGAGGGGCACGGAAAGACGATTACGCGTAATTGCGATCGGGAAAAGGGAAAATGGAATTCGGGATCGCAAACTCTGGCTTCGCGACCGACGCGCGCGGCTGATAAAACGAGGCGAGCCGTGTGTGCTCACGCGAACGCTCAAGGGTGCCTCCTTTTCGCTCGTTTCATTTTTCGAGCAGCCCATCTCTCGTCGGAGGCGGCCTTTATCGTCGTGTTCCTGCGCACCCTTCTGACGAATTCACCCCTTGCGCGTTAATTATGTATCGCGAGGGGAGAACCCGAATTTCCTTCGATCGTGCGGTACACGCCTCGTTAAAACGTCGCGTAAGGACCTCGATAAAACGCGAAAGGCGGCAGATAGTTACTGTCCCAAAACCTACGGCTCGTATTTTGCACCCCTCGAATCGTAGAAAAGAGAAGCAAAAGTGGAGGAACATTTATAATAAGACGAGTGGGCACAGATTGCGAGACGAGTCCATTTCTCAGACGAGAGGCTCAGATTGAAAGAGAATACCGTTATTAAACACGCGATGAAACTTCGCTCTTACGCGGCATTTAACGAATAATAAATTATAGGGCTCCTCCCGCGGGCACACCTGCTGCCCCCTTGGTTGGACCATGAATCATCCATAAATCGTTGATATGAATTTCATTTCAGGATTTCACGCACCGTACACAGGACTGTACGAGCCACGAGCACACCTACAACCCGCCATGGAATTAATTACGAATGCTTTCAGCGATGCGGCACGTGAACGGCAGATAAAGAAATGCATTTTTCATGCACGCTGGAGGGTGGCCCCGCGTATCGTCGCGCGATCACAGAGCGAGAGAAGGAGGGAAGCCTGGCAACAGCCTCGTCAGAAACCCTTCGCGATCCGCGGGAGATAGTTGGGAGTGACTGACGTCATTGAAACAGTCCCTTGGATACGACGTCGAGTATGAAGAACCAAAAAGAGAAGGACGACAGTTCGGAAAGGCCGCCTTTATTACGACGGACTCTCGAAACGTATCGATAAAGCCTCGATAGAATTTTTCAAACTTCTGTCACGGCTTGTTTCATGAATCGTGCGCGCTTCTAACGAGAATGATTTCGAAACGATAATTATTTTCTGCTTTGGGACGTTCCGATGACCCTTATCAACCCAATTTCAGGTCACTCGAATCGGGCAAGTAATTAACGAGATAAATAATTAGCGAAACGAATATTTGCCAGTCGGAGAAATTCGGAGGTTGATCGACAAATTTGATTCATACCGACGAAACAAGAGCCATCGCGACCAGACAGAATAATAATTACCGTGTTTAGCGTGTTAACGCGAAAAAGGGGGAGGCTATTTCATGCTCAGCTGTACGAAAAAATTGCACAAACGAGGGAATTTCGCGCAGACCCTCATTAAGCATTACACCAGCAATTTATCAAATTTTTATTTGCATCCTTTTTGCTCGGAACATTTCCTGGTTGACCGGCCAGACAACCGCCGGTTGATCAAAATTAGAGGTAAGGAAGGCTTTTTCGATTTTATTATCTCGATTGCCGGCTCACTGGTCCGCGTTAATCCGGCGGTGGGGTCGATTCCGTTTGACGACAAAAGAGAGGGCCCCGCTTTTGAACCACTCTCTCCCCTGCGTATTAATTGGACAGTCGAAATTAATCCGTAATTTGAGCCAGCAAGGGTTTCTCCCCGGCAAACGCACGGAAAAAGAACTCTGTATTTTGCATCTCGGTCGAAACTCGTCGAAGATTTTATTCTCCTGAAATATTGTATGAATTACAGTCGGAAAAGTGATTCAGTTTAATACCTGTCTTTTAATAGTAGCACAAAAAATCGTATCGAAATTGCACGAACCTCCCGTTAATTTACGAGACAAGTTTTAATTGAACCTTGTCCGTCGATGGAACATCACAGTCCTCTCTGTTTTACGATTACGAGGACAAACCGAGCACAGAGATTAATGCTTGGCGTTCGTTCGTCGCACAGATGCTCAGCCCGGGCGTTATCGTCGATCGATCCATCAAACTATGAAAATCATTTGTCGCGAGACGCAGGGGGTAACGACGCGACGCGATTAATCGCGACAAAAACGAGCCACGGCCACTTCGAGGAGCGCGCGAACGTTTCATCCGATCGCTCGACAGCCGGTTGATTGATATGTACACGGTCTCGTGTCGTCGACACGCCGGAGAAATTAAAAACCTTGTCTCTCTATCCTTACGCGGCGAGGGGCAGCAGAAAGTCCCTCCAACCCTCTCTTAGAACTTCGCTGAAACACCGATCAGCGTAAATTCATACGACAGACTTTCGCCCCCGAGGCGACTCACCCTATCCAACGACTATCCATAAAAAATCTCTGTCCCCGCCACTAAAGGAAATTGCAACGGGAGTGGCACCAGACGCGACTATATATCACTTGTTCGTCCCACCGCTGCGCCCCGTTCTGGATCACTGTACCAGCAGACCAACGTTGGGAAGAACAGCGCCCTGGAAGTACCAGGAACGCGACTATACACGGTGCTCTGCCAACGATTGGCCCACTCTTGCGTTACGCCAACATTCTTTCACGCAACATCTTCAAATTTTTGTTCTTATATGTATACAAAGAGAAATCGACATGTCACATGAAGAATTATTATTAATATTTTACTCGTGTACTTATTGAGTCGAGTATCAGTATCAGTTATGTCTTAAATATGTATATTCTTTTGTAATACTTATATAAGCTACAGGACTATTCACTGTGCAGCTATAGGAATTGATTTCGAAGCCGAGACGAAGTCTGTCGTTGAGTGTAATAACGCATATTAAAAATAGTAAAACTTTACACGCGTGTAGTTCCAAAACTACTCGCTCTTTATCCATAATGAAGCCACCATTGGAAGCGGCAAAGCTGCCTCTTTAAAATGGCTGTTGTTTTATGTCGATCCGACTTTCCGATCTGAAGATATCCTCGTGAAAAGAAAAACATAATTTTTTCAAACTCCACTATCTGTCACGCTGCCTTACAACGATCAAATATCTCGTATTAAAAACAGTAAAACTTTAGACACGTGAAGTTCCGAAACTACTCGCTCTTTATCCATTATTAAGCCACCATTGCAAGCGGCAAACCTTCCTCTTCAAAATGGCTTTTTGTTTTTGTCGATCCGACTTTCCGTTTTCGAGATATCGTCGTGTAAAGGAAATGTAATTTTTCACTTTTCGCTATCTCTCTCACCGTCTTACGCTCGAACCTCCTTCTCGTTCCCGTTGATGCCCGCCGTAGAACAGTCTCGCAACGCGCATTAAAAATACTAAAACTTTAAATGCGTGTAGTTCCGAAACTACTCGCTCTTTATCCATAATTAAGTCACCGTTGGAATCGGCAAAGCTTCCTCTTTAAAATGGCTTTTGGTTTTTGTCAATCCGACTTTCCGTTTTCGAGATATCGTCGTGTAAAGAAAATGTAATTTTTCACTTTTCGCTATCTCTGTCACCGTCTTACGCTCGGACCTCCTTCTCGCTCCCGCGATGACCGCCGTAGAACAGTCTCGCAATGCGCATTAAAAATTCTAAAACTTTAAATGCGTGCAGTTTCTAAACTACTGGTGCTTTTTGGAAAATTTTGCCACTATTGGAAGCGGCAAACCTTCCTCTTTAAAATGGCTTTTTGTTTTTGTCGATCCGACTTTCCGTTTTCAAGATATCGTCGTGTATAGTGAAGTATATTTTTTCCGAATTCTACTATCTCTGTCTCCGTCTAACGCCTCGGACCTCTCGATCGCGCGTGCATCGTGCTGATCTACCCCAACATCGTGACCTAGTCCCGTAGTATTTCCAAGAATTTACTACGCACTTCTGCGCGCGCGAGATCAATGAACTCGCGCGACCGCAATGAAATGTAAACAAAGCTTCGGACTTTAATATCTCCGGAACTAGCCACCGCATCGACTTGAAACTAAAATCGCTGTATCTCCGGAACTAATAAAGCTATCGAGTCTCACAAACGCTCATTTTAAAGGGTATTTCATTCTCTATCCAATGACTATAACTACTGTAATAATTTTTGCTGTCTTCTATGTTTATTTTGAAATTTACTTTAATGCTACCCACCGAAAGAAGTTTCAGCAATTCCTATATATAAGAAAATGAATTTAAATTCGTATACCGGACGTTTACGTAATTACTAGCCAGCATTCTCTCTGGAACTAACTTCGATATCGACACGAATACAGAATCGTATCTTGTAATTATTATTTCTTTATTCTCCCCGGGAACGGATTACGAGATCCACGAGCATAGTTTCCGAGCACCCGTTAGATGGGAGCATCAGAGTCCTCCCCGCTGAGTACGTACACGAGAGGAAGAGCCTGGGGTTCGGCTTTCTCGTCCTTATAAATCAGCCACGCGTCGCCGAAGAGGTTAAGGACGGTCTCTTGGCAGGGTACAAACCCAGGGAGCGTCTACGAAAGGTCGGATATACGGAATGCCAGGTCGAGGGGGTCGCGAGCCGCCCCCCAGAACACACACGAGGATCATCCGCCGAGCTCTCGAAGGGTTGCTCGCGAAAACTAGGGCCTCCACGTGGAATTTATCGCGCCACGTCGTCGACGGAGTTATGTGCACGGCTCCTAGCGCGACGGGGATTCTCCCGCTTCCGTCGTCGGAAGATATTCCACCCTTGTCCACGACGACGCGCCCGATGGGAAGTTTCTCGATCGGAGCCGAGACTGTGGCAAATCTGGATCTCGAACGTGCTAGACCACGGAGGAAGAAATCTTTCGAGAGAGCTGTATTCGTGGCCCAGTCACGTTCGCTTGATGGAATTGATCGAACATCTTCGAGGAGGTGCCTCTTGTCGCAACCCCGTGGTGTATTTTATTAACCGGGATCGGAAAGAGCACGTAGGTAACGCCAAAGGCACCCAGCACTGGGGAGAATCTTTCGAGAAATACACCCCGTCACTCATTTTAGGCGAATGAGAATCGCGTCTGTACGCACGAAAAGAAAAAATATTGGAAATAAAACTTGAAAATTTTATTCGGTGGCATTGGTTCACTTATGTGCGTATACACTTATTACTCTTGAAACATCTAGGAAAATATATTTTCTGGCTACCGTAAATAATGTTATAATTTGCCACGTAAATTAAGGGATGGATGTGTTTAGAATTCATCCCAGAAAATTGATCAAAAATCGATGGAAATTCCTGCATATCAAAAATATAAATTGCACTCTGAACTTTTCGCGGAAAATACTTAATTTTAGTCCTTTTGAATCTCGCCAAAGAAGGCGTAGAGCTCGTCGACAGAGCATACAATCACGTTCGTAGCAGAAAGAGCGTGCCGTCATTCTGGTGGTCCTCGTTTGAGATTTCGATGCTTGGAACAGTCCTCGAGAAGGTAAAACGGTAGACAGTTAGACCGGTAGACGTCTCTCGCGACGAAGACGGGCCAGACCGACCAAGAGCAAGAGCACTCCAGGAAATTGTACGGACCTGGACGCGTTGCGTACCTTCGGACTCGGGAAGTAATCCACCTAATTGCCGGGCCGCGCAGCTCGAATACGAACTTAATCATTTCCGACATGCACGCGTCGACCGTCGGCCCATTTACTTCTAACGGCCCCGCTAGAAATCCGAGGAGGAATTGCTTCGTCGCTGGTAATTTCTCCTACTGTCGCTCGAGATCGTCGGGACGACGAACAAGGACTCGTTCGAAAAATATGATCCGAACATTACGGCGATTCTAACGAGATACGGAGACTCGGGGCACGTTAATAGTCGTGAAACGTAAAATACGAAAATTACTGCACTCCTAATATCTCCTATTTTATTAATTTTATGATCCTTCGATATTTATATATTTATTCAGAATTTATACGAACAGCGATTTATTTTTTCTAGCAAGTATGTACTTTGGGTAAAATAAACTATCGTTTGCATCCCTTGGAAGGAAGACGAGCTCCGTTCCTGATTCCCGTTTCGTTTGGATCCGCGAGTTCGTCCGCTTAATTGCCGAACAAACGAACAAACAAACCGACCCCTCGATTAAACGGAAAATTAGAAGGCAGACGCGCTCGACGAAGCAAATTACCCTTCGGCAGGTTTGATCAACGCGAGACGCTAATTGCGACGACGTTTCATGCGCCACGCGATCCACGCCGAGGAAAATTATAAATAACGCCCGGCCGCGGAGAGTTCGCGTGCCTCTCGATAATGTAAGGAGGCGTGGAAACGCAGCTTAAACCCTCGTGCCCCACGCCTCGAGACCCCACCGTGCCGCCTAATTACCCGTTTAAGATAAGATTTTCATCGAACTGTTAGCGGCCCGGCGTGATTAACGGCCGACAACGCCGTGCGAATGCAAAAAGCTTTTTCGATTCCAGTCGAACGCCGCTATATTTCTTGTGAAAAACTCTCACCGCGTTCGACTCGGGGAAATTACCATCCAAACTGATGGTTTACCGAGAATTTCCTGGAAACGATCTCTGAACTAATCTATTATAGTAACGGCCCCTAATATGAACTTCGCTCCAGAGTTTACATGTTTATTTTTCGTACAGTGGAGGCGAAATTCGAAGCATAAATTTCACTGAATCCAAGGGGGATAGAAATGTAATACTGTAACCCTTAACACGTTCACTACCAAATCGAAACCGTATAATATTCTGCGCAACCTACACAACCTAAAACTTGTTTCAGTACTTATTTTCGTAACCTTGTTAAAATTCACAAACTCCATTCAAACTTATTACCCTCAATGTCTTATCTTGAGAATTCATTTTTCTAGTATCATAATGGTAATTGGTAAATTCTATCATCCATATATGGGTGACGTCGCAATTATAGCGTTAACACCGAAGCTAACTTCAGAACAAAGAATGTGAATCGACGGAAAATATAATTTTTGATTAGAATATTCCGATAAAATACATTTAAACATGACTTCAGTTTCGTTTTGTGGCCTCGATGATCGAGTGGTTGATCCTCTATGAATCCCGCGATTAACTGGAAATAATTATCGCGGATTCATTATCGGAGGTCGGTGAAGCAATCTAGCGGTAGAATCGCGAACGAAGAATAATCGCGGAAACAAAAAGAAGAAAGATGGTCCCTCGTACTTCAGGGTGAAACCCTCGTTCACACCCGGCCCCGCAGCGGGCAGCGATAAATCCAAATTCAAGATTATTAATAATGCACGCCGACGAATTGTCGGCGTACCGGTTCTACGGCGTAAACCAGTTATTGCTCTCCCGCCATTTATTTCCTGCGGGATCGGGGAAGACGAACAAATCCGCTGCGTGCCAGGGGTGGCTGTTGCGCGCTGTCTGTCAAAAAATCGCCAACGAGCCCCGGCGTTCGAATAAATAAATAAACGTCAAGACGCCCCGGCTCTGTCGGGGATCGTTTCGGTCGCTTCGAAACGATGAAATACGAAGGCTTGCACACTATGCATAATCCAGAAAAAGGATCGAAGAATTTACAGGCAAACGATAACTCATAAAATTGAACAGTCTACGTCCGGCCAAGTCAGCCACTCGATTTATTCATTCATTTATTTATTCACTGAACTTTATGGAAATCGGTCCCTTTCGTTCCGGAACTGTCCGGAAATATTTCAATAGGAACGATAAAAATATATAAAATTCCTTGCGCTTACCTTCTTACGAATACTTTGGTTATTAATAAAGAGAAACTCTTTGTCTCCTGATTGCAAGATCAATGTGGAGTCCAATCGCGCGAGCGTTGCGTGTTTGTGAAGGTAAATTAATTTAATTCGCGGATCGTGTACGGAGATCGTTAAACCATCCAGGTCGCGCGGGATAAATTCGAAACGTCGACGCGCGTAAAATATTAAATTCTACGCGAAACACGGGAGGCTGGGGGAGATAATTTTAGAAGTCTTCCGTGATACCCGAATTCCGACAATTTTGCGTGAGATCTAATAGAACAAAAAGCCCCGGGGCGGTGTTAAGTTTCCCGAAGCGTTCTCGTAGCGCTCGCGCGGATTACGGCCAGGCATAGAAAATTATTGTCGTGTAATGCTAGACGATTAGGCCACGCACGTGTCCCGAAGCACGCGGAACACGCGTGTCTGGTTCACGCGCGTCTGCATAATTAACCTGCAATCCCGCGTCCAGTAATCGCGGGGGAAGGGGGTTGCGTGTACCACCCCGGAAGTTACGTAAACGATCGGATAATGGTTACGGATAGTCGCGACAGTCCCCATTTACGGTTCGCGACAGGGAAAAAATGTCCTGGCTCTCTCTCTGTTCTCGGCGACGACGAGACGCCCCGTAATCCCCTTAGAAACTGCATTAAAATCGTGCAAACCAACTTCTCGGGGTTCATCTACTTGAAGCCTCGCCCCCCGGAATTAACCCGCGGACGGTCGCCTCTTAAAAGGGTGGCTTTGCTCGCTCGAAGCCACCGTGAAAATCCGGTAATCACGCGAAAACGGCCCCGGATTTGTACGAGACCCCGGCCTCTGCCTTTTTCCAGCAAATTTAAGAGAGCCACTCGCGGCTAAGAAGCTTTTCCTGCACTTCGACTCGATATTTTATTAATTATGATTCACCGTCGACGAGACGCGCCCTCGAAGAACCCAGAAAAAGAGTTGGCAGGGCATGGCTGGCCACGAGAAATTGGTACGATTAACCTTTCGACTACTTAACGCTGGTGGTCACCGATAACTTTTGATTTTACATCTGAACTATAGTAATGATTCGTAAGTTGAACATTTCTAGCTCTCTTAACCCCTTAACGCTCATATTTTTCGGGTTAACCAGGAATGATCAGTTTTCTCTTTTGTTAATTATAATGTTGTATCTAACGTATAATTCGAAGGATTATTGTCGCCCCTGAAACTGTTAGATTGAACAAATATCGTTTTTCAAAGCAGTCAGATTTGGGCATAAATGTTAAGGAGTTAACTGGAAGATCCTCCTTGAAGCCAGTGAAGCGTGAAAGACGACACTTAATACTCTACTGGTGTCGAATTTCTGTTCCACTGTACGAAAGATGAACGTGCCAACCCAGAAGCGACGTTCATTTTAAGAATGATTACAGTAACGCCTCTTTAAAATCCTCAAAATAAATGGACCTTGACGATACGATTTTTGAAGTGGTTAAACAATTAACGAGGATTGATACTTGCAAATGTTCGAGTAACGTCATTCCACATTAGGAATATTTTCGAACTTGATTTCTTCTACATATTTTCTAGTCTACGAACGAACAAAAATAAATAAAACGACGTCGAAGGCGCGAGAATAACGAGATAACCATCGCCACCTTCTGACGCAGTGTTTTACGCGGACCGATGGGACGTGAAAACGTGTCAGGCATTCGATTTCTCGGCCGGAGAAAGACGTTTTCATCGTAGAAAACGAGCCGATGAAAAGCCAAGCACCCGTCGATTGCGATCTCCTCGCCAGCGAGCGAAATCGTCGAAGGGTCTTTCTTCGAAGGGCGTCGCCGCGCGCAGCCAGCAATCAGGAACCGATCGCTCGTGGAAATTATTGTGTCCCGGGCCACCTGAACGCGAATCTCGTTACCCTACATTCCCCTGGATGACTGGGGGTCGACGAAAGGGGTGGACCCTCTATAGAAATTATCTTTCAGGATCGTAGAAAGGGAGACCCTCGTGCAGCCCCAACGATGGCCCTTTTCTCATGCTCCATAATTCTATCGCCATCTGAAAAATTCGAATATTTGATACAATAATGAATTGCAAAACTGTATGATAAAAATTCTATCTGAGAATCAAGTATTCATAGAGATGTAGGAATCAATAGGGGTTTGTCATGACCATACCAGTTTCGTTTCTAAATATCGTTAATATCTTTAACCGTTTAACCAGATCGGCGTAGGTGCGTCGTACAAATTGAATTTCGCTTCCCATCGTTAGTTTTAAACCGATTCATGGTATCCCGACGATCAGAATCCCTTCTCCAGTTTGCTCGGCGAAACGAATGGGTCTTTTCCACAGACGACGTCCTCGTTCCGCACCAGGCGAACAAATCGGCGATTATATCGCGTAGTTCGTTGCGTGAACGGGTCTGTTTGCGCGCGTTATCGCGATTATCCGCCGAGAACCGACGCTACGAGAGACAAAGCTCGTCTATGAGACGATCGTGGGTGGATGAGGCGCGAAATCGTCGCTCACGACGACGCGTCGAGCTATTTACGTTGCGTCGGGAACGGCGCCTACCGTCGTCCGTGTCACCAGAGTTTCTCTTTGGCTAGGAAAAATCTACCAGGCAAAGCGGAGAAATTTAATATTGACCCATTAACCTTCCAATAGCGAGACTATCTATCACTCGCGAGATGAAAAAACTAGAAATAAAAATTTTTAAGGAGGTCATATGCAACCTATGAATTAACCCTTTGCACTCGTATTTAAACTTGAGAAGGCTACCAATCCACTTCATCTTTTACTTATTTATTTTACTTTATATATACACACACGCACTTAAGCAGAAATTAAAAGAAAACATTGTAACAAGGGTCCCCAAAATGAAATACTAATGTAAATATATGTATAATAATAAAATGTAGGATGATGACTATATGGAGACATACGAGTGGAAAGGGTTAAAACAGATTCAAGTTTATATTATTAAATTGTGTAATATCAAATACTATGAATTTTATATAGAACTTTTTTAATTATTTCGAGTAATTTAAATACTTTTCATTGCGATAAAACTCGTCACTTCGTTCGTTAACGATTTTAGATAAGTACAAACTTATTTTTTTACTGTTTTGGAACAACTGTCGCCTTCGAAAGAATTTTTTAATAATTCCCGCCGTCGAAAGAAGGGATTCGCGAGGAAGGTGCCATTTTCGCGCCGCGAAGAGTGTATTGCGCAAGAGATCTCGAAGTTTCATGAGGCGTCTCGAATTGAATCCAAGAATCGCGATGCTTGAACTACAGAGGTCGATAATTGCGATTGACGCGCGCATGGCCCGCGACATTCGAACGAGCCGTGGAAAAGCACAATTCAAGATTCAGAAGGGGAACGTTCACAATAGAATTCACGCGACGCTGACATTTAAACGACGATGAATTCCATCTACCTGACACTCCGTAGATTTAGTACCCACGGAGCTAGGAGTTGCTCGATTCATCGACGATAAAATACTCTGTCGCCTCGATTGCTTCGTCCATGGCCAATCGCCGTTACAACTACCGGTATTAATTTAAATTTATTTCCTTCTCGTTACGCAATTCGAGTCGAAACGATACATTCAGTTTTTTGGGGACTACTAGAAGACCCTCTCGATCGTTAAAGCTTTATTAAAGAATATAAATTTTCGATCTATCGGCAAAATGTTTAAACTAATAAAATTCAGAGGAGCCAGAGCCTCGCATGGAAGCTAATTTAGGAATGGATTCGACACTTTTATCAGTTAGTCGACAACAAAAAATTCCGTTTCGCCGAAGTCTGTGAGGAGTGGTAACGAAACATGATTTTCGACGAATTTCGAGGGTTCGTGGGGTCGCGTGGACGATCTGGTGGCCCGCGAATCGCGGTAAGATGAAACAGGAAACGTAATTTTTGCGAAGTAAAAGCCTCTGGTGCAGGAGAGGCCAGTCAGCCGTCCCGAGCCGTGCAAATAATTCCGATACCGTCTGGCGCAGCGAAGGTCTGCGGTTCACGGCGGTGCATTGCACGACGGCGGGTGCAACACCGCTGCTCTGTGTGCAGCCCGTGCATACGTACGTGCAGTGAATGGCATTGAGGAGCCTCTATCTATAGAGGCAGGCTAGATTAGAGTGCATTAGCCTCACCGCGAGCCCGATGGAGATATCTTTCGCTCGGTTTTGCGTACACGCATCGCTACTACTCGCGCTATATTTGTAACCGTCGCGGCGCGGGTGGAGGATCGACGCTCAGAGACTTATCGCCGTTCTGATAACCAAAGGAATAATCTCCGGGAGAGGCTGCCCTCGGGAATCGGAAGAAAAATAGTCCCGAATACGTCCTTGCGCGACGCAACAAATATCTGGATTCTAATTTCTTGTAACCAGTGGAAAATATACCATTGAAGTTGTCCACCATTTGGTCTACTTACTGTAAAACATATACAGGGTGTTCGGCCATCCCTGGGAAAAATTTTAATGGGGGATTTTAGAGGCCAAAATAAGACGAAAATCAAGAATACGAATTTGTTGATGAAGGCTTCGTTAAACAGTTATTAACGTTTAAAGTTCCGACCGTACTGAATTTTTTTCTCGAAAATGCGGAAGATTTTGGGGATATATCTATTCACCAAAAATGATTGTAATTGACCCCCGCGACCGAAAATAATTTTTTTAGAATTAATTAAAAATTTTTTTTTTCGTCGAAAAATTTAGGCACCCCCTGTCGATTTTTCTTAAAAATTACTTTTTCATTTTTAGTAATTTTATTTGACGCCCTACAGAAAAGTTTTCTAATACTTTTTTGTAGGTACGCATGAGCTCTACTTCAGAAAAAAGTTTCATTGAAATATATTCAAAATTGTAGGAGTTATGGCTGTTTGAAAATTGGACCATTTTTATGGGGTTTTTCTCATTTTGCGGGGTCAAGGACCAACTTTTCGAATATTTTTGCAATTTGTACATATTCTCCAGCAAAATACGCGTAGTTTGCTTTTTTAAACATCAAAATCGTCCGATCCGTTCAGAAGTTATGACGTTTTAAAGATTCGCATGAAAATTCGGGCAGACATTTCTTGCCAGAAATTATATTTTTGGTAAGGAATTTTTTTCTCGAAACTGAGTAGGATTTCGGGGGTATGTCTATTCACCAAAAATACTTGCAATTGACCTCTGCAACTAAATATAATTTTTCCAAGATGATTCGAAAGTCTTTTTTTCACCCGAAATTTTCAGCAGTTACTCGAATTTTTTTCTCGAAAGTGGGTAGGATTTCGGAAGTATGTGTATTCACCAAAAATGATTGTAATTGACCCCCACGACCGAAAATAATTTTTTCAGAACGATTTGAAATTTTTAAATTTAATTGTTAAGAACTTTTTAACGAAGCCTACATCAACAAATTGGTATTCTTGATTTTCGTCTTATTTTGGCCTCTAGAATCCTCTATTAAAATTTTTCCCAGGGATGGCCGAACACCCTGTATACAATAATATCGGAAGAGCGCAGCACAAATTTCTTCGCCTCGCTGCTAGACACAGTGGTTGTTTCATAATACCTCTCGATTCGCATAATTATGATTTATTTAATAATTCTAACGTTTAAATATTGCATGATAGAAGAGAAATCACCGATATTATGTTCGTAAGTAAACCAATCAAACTTTGTATGTACCTATTTCAAAATTGTATAAATAGAATTCTCATGCGAACTCGATTATTTTTTTTGCTAAATTTTGTGAACGATAATATCTCCTGCGTAAAATCTATATTTTGTTGTTCCTTAGATATTACATCTTCTGTACCAAAGAATTTCTCCCAGTTAATAAATAATAATAATACAAAAATAAATGTAATTTCATTGAATAGTCCGAGGTTAGGTTCACGGTAATATTGAAAAAATATTATTGCGTTAGATTTGTGGTTGCCTCGTACAAGAAATACCTTCGAGACCCGATAATATGTCCATAATAGAAAGCTAATAATTCAGCGGAGTCATAATAAAATATTTCAGACGCGCAAAACCGTATAGAATCATTATTCTGCTAACAATTTAAAGCGATGAATGAAATGAAACGATACGATCGAGTAAGAATTTAACCATTCGATCGAATGAACGTCAGAATAAATTGCAACGAGTTTTAAATTCGTTATCTATTATTGTGTTACGCGACCGAACAATGAACATTCCTAATATACTTTACGTCGCCCACCGTGGCATTTGATATTTCTTACAACCCGTTACGCATGGCAAACGTATCCGCGAACTCGGCCCGAAAATCAGTAATCGAAATTCCAGACAGTTATAATTCCAGGGCAAAAGCGCGTACCGGGATCAAACTACCTATCGGAATCGTCGAATAGTTTCCAGAAAGAGGCGGTTTATTTTAAGTTTCCGTAGCACGTAGGCGTGTTACGGGGTTCAATATGTTGCGCGATTTACCGCATCGCGCGGAGTGGCAGACTGAAATATGCAAGAACGAATGAATTCTGCGAGTATCGAAACATAGAACCGCGGAATGTTTAAGATCCCGTGGCTCGATAAGCTGTCAAAGGAAGAAGTATTTTCGACTCGCGGGCGAATCTGAATTCCTCGAATCGCCACCGAGCAAGGATACCGTGCATTTTCTGTCTTCCGTAATTGTGAAAAATCTCGGAGAACGATGAAGCTTCAGGGATGCCATTGTCGAGAGAGAGAGAAAGTTCCGCCAGAAAATTCCGTGTTCTTCGAGGATTCGTCCAAAGGTTCGCGATCGACCGATGGATATAGCGCTTTATGAACACGGTTGGCCTCTTGCGAAATATTCTCTCTCGACACCAACGCCATCGAGACAGAAAACGTACAGAATGTATTTTAAACGAATCCACTTCGATGGAAATAGATACGCGATTAAAGATGGCCGGGAGGTTCCTTGAGCAAAACGACAAATGTGTCCATTGATCGAGTTCTTGACAGTATTTAATATTCAACGAATACTCACGAAAACTTACGAACTGAATTAATATTAAATTTTACTATTCTATGAACAGTTGATGAGGTTATATAGACTTACTTATAATTGTCTTCACTTTGAATATTTATATTTTAAAGAGTGTCGAGTACATTTAATATTTTACGTACACCAAGAGATCTGTCATTCTACGAAAGCACATTAAAATCGAGGTTGAAGCGTTCCGGTGTGCCTTGCCTCGTAAATAATGAAAGAAAGTAAAATAGAGTACGGATGTGTACGAGCTGATCTCGCGGGGTTTTCAGAGTCTGAAATCGATCGTTGGGGTACCGCGTGTTATGATTCACCCTGTACATCGCGATAGCAACCGTTTTCAATTCGCGCACGCGAGGTCGATGGAGAGGAGAAGCAGGCGGGAGACGCAGATGCGGTCTGCGGATTACCATTAAGATACATCTTCCTCGCGCTGTTCCCCCGGCTTATTTATTCGCGCTTATGCCCGTCCTCCGCGCGTCGGATAAGTAGGAATTAAATATTCATTCGGACAGGCAAGGACGACGGAGAGAGGTCCCGTCGAGCTCCACGCAGGACCAGGCGTACCCGCCTGAACGAGAGATTAAGGAACAAACGCGCGCCAAAAGGAGACGTAGACCGATCCAAAATGGACAGAGAAGCTGGAATTATCGCTCCGCTGACTCCGTATCCTATTTGATCACCCTATTCCCGAACCTTGCTCCCCTATTTTCTTCCAATTAGTAATTAGGAATTTCATTGGGAGGTTAATCGAGCTTTCGTTGCTCCTCGATCCCCTAATTTTACATATCTTGCATAAAAATACTTTGATTCCCAAAACAAGAATTCGGAGAGTTGAAATTATATTTTCCAAGCAATATTATCAACACAGATGCAACTCGACCTTCGTCGACGGATCGTTAATAACAATTCCATAAACAGAGACGTATAGCGATCTAAACTGAACAGAGAAGCTCAAATATCGCTCCGCTGACTCCGTATCCCATTTGGTCACCCTATTCTTTCCCCCAATTAATAATTAGGAAGTTCATGGGGAAGTTAATCGAGCTTTCACTGCTGCTCTTCGATCCCTCAATTTGGCGTATCTTGCAAATAATACCTCGATTCCCAAAACGAGAATTCGAATAGTTAAAATTATACTTTCCAAAAAATATTATCAACACAAATGCAAATTGACCTTCGTCGGCGGATCGTTAATAATAATTCCGTGAACGAAGAGTGCCTGGAGAAGGAAACGAGAAACAGAGCGGATGAAGAGGTCTGCAGGGAGGAAACCGACGGAAGACTTAACCGGGATGGGAGGGGAAAGGGCCGAAAGATTTGTCGCACTCAACCGGATTAAACGTAAGGTACTCCGGAACGTAAAGGAGGAAAAGGAAGCTGGGTGGCTTTTTATACGCTCCGACTTTGCTGTCTGTTGTCTTCCCCGCGTCATCCGGCAAATAAGACACGAAGCAGCTTCTCGTGGCGGTGTCGTCGTACATTATTCACGGCCGATCTGTGCGCGGCCACGAGACCCGACAACTTCTCCCGACTTTTCCATAAAAGTGTCGCCGAGTTTGAAGAAGGTTTGCCCGCTGAAAATTGGCACGTCGATGTCTCCGAGGCGTATCGAAGTCGAAATTCATCCGCGGGGAGATCGGTCGCAACGAAACGCCAACCAGAATTTGACAACCGCGTTGAAATTAACTTCTTTTGGAAGATTAATCCGATCTTCAACATCATCGATCACAGTTTAGCAACCTTTACAGGCGATGTCCGTTTTAAGAATCGTTATTGCAATCTTTACGAACCGATTCTGTTGAGGGGGGAAACGCAGCTGCTCGCGCGAATTACGCTCGCGCGAAACGAACGGCCGACTATAATGCGCTGTCGCGAGTGCGATGTAATTCCATCCCCCATATTCTTTCGCCGGGCGAAAATAAAAGCGACGTCGCGTCGGTCCGCGACGATAAAGTGCGCCGAACGAGCACGAGATGCAAGATCTTTCGACGACCTCTCTCTCCCTCGTTCCTCGAAATTGAGAAAAATAACGAGCTTCCAAGGGACGAGAAGATGGCGTGCGTTTCCTGCAACGCATCCCACGACCGTGACAGCCGGTGCTCTCGCATTATTGCGCGCATAAAAGCCAATGTCGTACGTTTTCCTGTGGAACGGCGCTCCCCGTCGTCGTTTGTACCTTCTTTATCATCCCCCTTTCCACGCCAACCACGCGTCTACCCCCATCGTCCACGTCTTGTTCCTGTTTTTAGCAGCTGGTTACACCTATGAGACCCTCGTTCTTTCCGTCGTCGAACCAGTCGACGAGAAACGACTGAGAAAGCTCGAATTTTCTACTCTCGTCTCCCGAGAATCGGGGGGAAAAACGGGAAGGGGTTTGGGGCTTCGTCGTGTTTTGCAGAGAAATTGAGTCGAGTAAATCGTTGATAAGTCGAATCGAAACGTTCCACCGTACACGCGTTCCACGATAGAGGCGTAAGACGAGGGGTTGATTTAGTTTAAACGAAGAATCATCAAACTTTGTCAAACAGAACATGGCAAGGATACAATTCAGAACTTGCAAATGGGAATTTTGTAGCCACGAGTTAACGAGATAACCAGATCACAAAGAGCTTTTAATTATTCCAAAGAACATTTATCTTCATCCAAGTGTGTATGTTTAACAATTTTACTTTCTTACATGACTTGATACTGCACGCTAGGCAATCATTGAAATGTCCAAACAGTCTTCGCAATCGTTGATAAGATTTCGTTTACCACAATTTGATCGTGTCAAAAAGGGTCTTAAAATTGTTTTTACCCGGTACTTTAAATTTATACGCAGATAGGAATGTTACTCGCCCTGGTCGGAGGTCAGACCCGACGCATCGTTGCAAAATCGATCATCGATCGCGAGAAGAGTTCCCACGAAGCGTGTTTATCGTCGTCTCCACTCGATAAGTATGCGTTCCCCCGGAATGATTTACGCGGCAATTCGACGAAATTGAAAACGATGTAATTCATCGAGTCCTCGGCCAAGTCGGAACGAAAATCACTAGAATTAATACCCCCCTCCTCGACGAGGGTAGGATTTTCGAGGCTTGTAAATCCAGCGATACGTCATCTGGAACGCGTAATTTCGCCGCAAAGGAAGACCGTGTATCGATGTCGTCTATATATCCACGCGGAATTACGGATTCCCGTTCCGTTCGCCGAGCTCTCGCGAACCATGACGCGTACGCGGATCGACCAGGACGCGCCGCAGGATCTATTATCCTTAAGCCGGCGCAGGGAAGGGATGCGAGCAGCCATTATGGTAATGCCCTGCCTCCCGTGTTCCTACGACGATATTTATGCGCGACGGCTCGCGTTCTTCGGCGCGTGCGTCCGTAAAGAGGCGTCGAACCGGCCCCCGAGAGGAAAACACCGCCGTTTTTGGTACCCTCGACCCCCCCCCCCCCCCCTCCCACTGCCTCCGAGAATCCTTGTAACGATCGATTCGCTGCCTCGATTTCTACCAAAAAATCTCGAGCGAGCTTCCCGTAATTCAATTCAAACTTAATATTTTGGAAACATGGCACTTTTATAAAAGAAAAGAAATAGGATTACACAAACGATGGAAGATGGATTCCATAAAAGTTATTAGGGCAAGAAGAACAGATAATTAAAATATTAATTGGCCCACGGTAGATTCTGATCAAAATTTCGCGAATGGTCGAAGATGAATTAAATCGTTCACGGTTGATTCGCGACGAATAATTCCTATGTAGGCAGAGAGTGCGAAATCAAGATTGGAATCTTTTAGGTGTTAAAGCACATCATGATTGCTGAAGCCTTCTGCAAATGGAAAGATGTTCGTATTAAGGCAGTCTAGAATGCCGGGCGGAAAACTGAGGGTTCTTATTCATGAAATGCAAATGTGAACTGTATCTCACTGGCTGTCGCCATTTCTCACTATGATACGAAGTCGAGGGCGCCGGAGAGATAAGAGCAATCGTCTACTTGTCCTTCAGATTGCTACATCTCGACGTTACGCTTATTCGTCCTTCGGGTTGCTGACGGTACTCTACGGAATCGCTAATATCTCGATCAAATTCAAAAAACACAGACTCGAGACTACGTTTAGATAAACGCAGAATTTACAAATTCTTAAGATCGACGACGAAACTTCGATGGTCGCGAATTCCCGGTGCACTCTGTAATTAAATGAATATTTAGCATTGTTAAGACACCGCAGGAAGTTGGTGGACGACCCAAAGGGGGCGAGGGGGTCAAATCGAGCCCTCAGCATGCGGCGTCTGCGCTCGGGAACGCTATTTAGAACGAGCCATGGGGTGGAAGTCGTACACGGTACAACCTTGTCTCGGTCGCGTTTTCTCCCCGGGGGAGCCTTCGGTGAATCCTTGAGAATATTTTTACACCGCGGCGTTCTAAAGATAGACAGAATCGCGGCGGTCTTGTTCACGCGGGCTGCGGTTAGACGCGCGACGACTCCTAGCCGAGCCGATAAAGACGACTTCTCACGGATGCGTTACATACAGCTCGATCTCTGCGGTATCGCATGCAAAACCCGTCCATTTCCGAGACACTGAATTTCAAACGCCGCTAACACAATTGTAACTCTTCTCCACAATAAAAATAACTCTCAAATAGTAAGTTGAACATCCCTTTCGGAGCCAGTGAAGTTCACTCTTCGACTTTCGTCTCCACTGTATAAAAAATGAACGTTCAAACCCCGTAACGATCTTCATTTTACGAACTACTATCGTACTCTCTATTCTTCGTAATCTATGGAACGAAAAATGTTTGCTCATTTACGCTTGTAAACTTCTGGATATGTCTTGGTCGAAAAGAAACTAGCTTGATAATTTGGATTTGGGTTTCCGAGAATCTCGAAACGGTGTTTAAAACTTTACGGAACGTACATACGTTTAAATACTTTCGTAACACAATAGAAAGTCGAGGAAAGTGAGCTCGCGAGAAGAACGAAATTTCGTTGGCCGTCTGAAACGGTTATCTCGCGCGGAGAACGCGTGGAACACGCTCAATTACGATAAACAAGGGCTACTTAAATAACAGGTATTACGACGAGACGGTGATTTACGCGGCACAGAAAGGCCGTTTCACGGATTTAAGCCGCGCCTCGAGATTGTCCGCGCTTTACGACGCTCCGGCTGCGCGGTCGAGGATTGTTTATAACGCCCCTAAATCCACGGGTACGGTATCGTGCACCGTGTCCCCTGGACGATATACAACGTATAAATACGACCAACGGACTGTCTCGCGACCGTTTTTATCGTTATCGGTGTTTGTTCGAAATATTTCCGATATTTACTGGGAGAAGCGATCGTCGCGATCGTCGCGGAGAACTACGACAAGCGGTAAATCGTCATTTGCACCGTCCTGTCAGGGCGCAGCTTCTTAATCCCCCGACTTACCATTTATCTTCGAGCAAACGTAATCATATCAATATGCATTATTGCCATAAATAGAAATATTTAATTTTAATTGCATCATTGCACAAGAATGATTCTTAAAATGAACATAGCTTCGAGGTTGACTGTTCATCTTTGTCCCCAATTTTCATCGATAAAAATTCAGAGCTATGGCCTTGGATAAATTGAAGGAATTACTATGATAAACCCAAGGTACCCAAAGTCGTTCAGAAGCCAATTAAACCTATCTACAGGGACAGTGACTCGCGGAGGATTGGTTAATAAATACTGTGCCTCGGAGCATTCACGTACAGAAAATAACAATGAAAGGCTGAACGTGAAGATCTGGAAAATTGCCGTGAAAGAGGAGACTTTAGGAGCCCTCATATTGTCGAGATTGCAGCTTACATTGGTGCAAGTGCATTCAATGACAGAGCTAATGTGTATTTACGCATTATGGAAATCACGGGTATCGCCATTGATCGCGAGGCCTGCAATTACTATCGAAACGGCAGTCGAACGAAGAATGCACGAATCGAAACGCTGCGGGCTACCAAAGAGGTCCGAACTCGCCTGAAGAAAAAAAGAAAACTATCGTACAGCCAGGAAACACGAAGCACAAGGTGGTACCAGAAATAAATAATCGATTTAAGGGGGGAATCACATGTGAATGATAGAAAATTGAACCATTTTTCTTCATTTTTTTTAAAGGAAATGTTACATCTGACGTTATATTTCACATTTGCAGTTTACTCAGCTATCCTTTGGGAATACAAGACAATTTTTGTATTAATTTTTATTAACTTTTAATGTTGTTATCACGTCTGCAGTAAACATGTGTTTAAACACTGGCATAGGTGATTGCAGCTCTCAGAATTGTCTAAATCAAAAAAATCAAAAAGATTTTTATTCGGTAGGTTTACAGTTATCGCCCGTACCAAAATAATTAATTTATGTTGCAAATTGTCAAAATGGTGAAAACTTAAAGTAAAAATTACAAAATTTCGTCGTTTTCGCAACTTTTTAATGAAAAAAATATGATAAACTCATTATAACAATTCGATTTTGATACGGGCGAGAACTATTAGTATGTAGAACAACGTGTAAAAATTTCAAAGTAATCGAACGTATAGTTTTTGAGATTTTATCTACGCCAGTTAAGAAAGAAACGATTCGAGAGAAACGCATTTAAAGTCTGCAAGATCATACTAATCAATCCCAGCTCCATATAGAATTCCTTTCAGAATATTGACACCTAGATTGCACAAACCCTAGAATTTCGATTTTTAAAAACAGCAGATGTCTCTTGACCCTTTCGAAACCTTTCGAAACAGTAATGTCTGGGCTGCACAAAAGAAAAATCTGACGATTAGTTGAACGTCGATTTTGCGGGAGTGTGACGAGCGACGACGACGACGCCCCGCATCAGGACTCGCCTCCCGGCTTCTCTAATTCGGTCCGGAAACTTCGATATTAATTAAAACTTCCCACAAACGGAGAGTTTTAATTGTTCGGCTGGAAACTACGCAGAAGGATCAATTCGTTCGCGAGAACAGCTTCCAGTTGAAATCCAAGGCGATCCCTCCACTTTTCTATATTCTATATAAATTTCAGTTTTTTCAAATAATGATTTAACAAAGTTTGACTATGTCCAAACGCAACTTCCGTAATTAATATATTCAAACGATTACTATCCATTTATTTCCGACATATTAATACTAGATTTACTCAGAGTCGCAGAATAAATATTATTTTATACCAATTTACGTTAAATTTGATTTATGCAACGTGTCTAGTTTCGATAAATATATATGCAATTAACCCTCTTGATTCGTTCCTGGCGTGTTTTAGAAGAGAGATACCGAGAGTAGAATGTAGAAAACAGCATAGTTGATCGATTATTAACTGCATTTAAACTGACCTAGCTTTCCCTCGACCAGCAGAACCAGCAGAGCAACTCTGTTGGTCCGAAAAGAGACGGTGGTTTTCACTCATCCATTCGGTCGTCGAAGCGCCTTTATGGAACGGGAAGTGTACAATGAAAATCGCTGTCGACCGTGTCTCCTCTGAGACGCGTAGCACTTTGATTCGACGGAAATAGACGTTCAAAGGTAGATTCTATCTTCGTATTTCGTCAAACGGCGTTACCGGGTATCCCGTTCATTTTTCGACCGGCACAGGTCTGCTTTTATCGGAGGCGTATCGGTCCGAGTACGGGTTCACCGAAGACCTCGTCGGCTGCAAACTTCCATCAACGACGGACACAAAGGTGTCGACAACGACGCGCAGGGTAGACGGTTCGGTTATTTTTAAACCGACGACGACGCGGAGAAAGGACCCAACGCGGACTGAGACGACACCACGCCCCCATTTTTGGCTCAGAAATCTCCGTCCGTTCAAAATTTCGTGGAAGCAAAACAATTTCCGGTCCTTCTATACCCTCTCTCGTAACGGCTAATTTAACGCCACTCGACCTCGCTGTTACGAGAACTGCTCTATGTTCGAAAAATGGAACTTAAATATTCCTATACACGAATATTAAAAAATTCAAATTTCTCAGATGGAAATAAAATTCAGATGTAAACTGCACTAGGTGAAAGAAATACAATTTCAAATTTTCAGAAGCACAAATTTCTCAGATGAGAATAAAATTCATATATGTACTTCTCTAGGTTCAAAAAATAGAACTTCAAATTTTCACATATTTAAATACTCCGGAATTCAAATTTCAAATTTCAAGGACCAGGATATCCTCAAATTTAAATATTCGTACAAATATTCTGAAATTCAAATTCCAAGCAATTTGAAATTTCGAATGATCGACGATTTAAAAATCCCCTCGTTGATCGGGATCTTCAAAGGTCGACAGAGTTCGTGGACTGTGAGGGGCAGCGAGCGACGACGCGCGTTTCCGTGTTGCACGGGAGGTGAAAATCGCTGAGTCATCGGTCACGCGACGTGTTACGGGGGACTTTTCCTTTTCAAACACGCAAAGGAAATTCGCGACGGCTACCGGTTGTCAATTATTCTTCTAAGCGCGTTTACGATGCAAAAGAGGGAGTCGCGCGCGAACGTCGACGTCCGCGCGACCCAACGAAACCGGAACGACGACCAAGAAGTCTCCGGATGTCTGTCGGGTGTATAGTAATAGCCGAACCAGAGAAAAAGCTATTGTTTCGGGCAATAATTGGCCACGGGTGAGTTATGACGCGGCGACGTCGTAAACTTTGCGGCGACCGAACGCAAGAGCCTTTAACGATTGTCCGGGACCCCTTATGTATCGCGCCCTTCGAAATGTCGCTGTTTCTACCGCGACGCTTCCTACGAACTTTCGTTGTGTCTCGAACCCTCGATTCGGCAATCTGCAAACGGTCCTTGGCCTACCATTAAATAAGAAAACGACGCGAGTCTATGTTCGTCGTCGAAAATAACCGTAACATTAATTGCATATATTTTTAATAATAGAATCTAACGTAAAATCGACGGGTAAATCTAGTGTTAATCGCCTTCTAAGAAATCACCACTGAAACTTTATGAAAACTATTCCACGAGCGTTCGATCGTGCCTAGTACTAGCCATTATTTATCGTTTAAATAAATTCGATGAAGGTTAAAGGCTCCGTACGATCCTTTCGACGCTTACCCACGCGAGTTCTTAAAGGTCGAACGTTTTAGTTAGCTTTGGACCGAGCAAATATGACTCGATGCCATATTCTCCTTACGTTTCCCTTGCCCTGGAACGGATTTTTTCTTTTTTCCCGCGGTAAAGGTCATGCGAAATCGAGCGGGGAAACGTTGCCCCGAAGATTCGAGGCGATCGAAGCTCGAACGTTTCAATTTCGTCGGTGCAGCACGGCAGAAAATACATATATGACTCGGTCGACTTTCTTTGGGTTCGTTAGCGGCTCGTAAATTGGCAGAACGCGGCGATGAACTTTTCAACGCGGTAAGTGGAAAGCGCGAGCAAAGATCAGACGCTCGGCATTAACTCGTCGACGAAAAGCGAGCCGTCGGTGCCTGGACGTGCAAAACTGCTTTACGATTCGAAATAATGCCGGTTTAATAACATCGATTGCGCTGCTAGTTATCATTGGGAACAACGTTACATAAATACAACACGAGGTAGAATATATTAAAAGTATTGACATTTACGAAGAACGATACTCATATAGCTTTCATGACATTTTCTACAAACTAGCGTTCTTAAGACATTGTCGTAGTGCAATAAGTCAAAAAAAAAAAAAAAAAAAAAAAAAAAATTGTGTAAAAAGAGGACGTAGTGGAAAATGAACCACTTCCGGAACCAACTGTGATTCTAGTGTGACGAGTGTAAATAAAATGAGTTTAATAATGGTTTGCAGTTGCTCGATCTCTACCGGTGGAGGCAAAAGTTGCAATCTTCGCGGGACTTGACCGACAAAACGGCCAATCAGCCGTGGAAAAGGCGACGCGTGACATTTCTCGCGCGCGACTTCGTTTCTACGCGGAAGCACGATCGAACCCGCGAGAAAAGAGATCGGCTCCGATCGGGGACTAGTTTTTAACCGTCAGAACCAGAAGCACCCGTACGCGATGCTGGTTCGACGCTAGTTCTGACTCCGCTGGGAAAAAGGTAATTTTTTCATACCTAATCGGAGGGGAACGTACTTATCGTCCTCCCGTGCGTCGAATGTGTAATGATGGACGACTTACAGGGTGTACCGAAATCTTAACCACGACTCTTTGTGTTACTTTGATAAATTTTCAATTCACTTTCAGTGTTATGTTTCACAATAAACACTACAATTTTGAAAGAATTTGAGATCTACAAAATATCACAGAGTTATATTTTCTTTTAACACTATCAGAGCATATATATATACAGGGTGTTCGACCACTCCAGGGAAAAATTTTAATGGGAGATTCTAGGGACCAAAATAAGACGAAAATCAAGAATACGAATTTGTTGATGAAGGCTTCGTTAAACAGTTATTAACGTTTAAAGTTCCGACCGTACTACATTTTTTTCTCGAAAATGGATAGGATTTCGGGGGTATGTCTATTCATCAAAAGTGATTGTAATTGACCCCCGCAACCGACAATAATTTTTTCAGAATTAATTAAAAATTTTTTTTTTCGTCGAAAAATTTAGACACCTACTCCCTGTCGATTTTTCTTAAAAAATCCTTTTTCATTTGTAGTAATTTTGTTTTACACCCTACAGAAAAGTTTTCTAATACTTTTTTGTAGGTACCCAAGAGCTCTACTTCAGAAAAAAGTTTCATTGAAATATATTCACAATTGTAGGAGTTACGGCTGTTTGAAAATTGGACCATTTTTATGGGGTTTTTCTCATTTTGCGGGGTCAAGGACCAACTTTTCGAATATTTTTGCGATTTGTACATATTCTCCGCCAAAATACGCGTAGTTTGCTTTTTTAAACATTAAAATCGACCAATCCGTTCAGAAGTTATGACGTTTTAAAGATATGCATGAAAATTCGGGCAGACATTTCTGGCCAGAAATTATATTTTCGGTTAGGAATTTTTTTCTCGAAACTGAGTCGGATTTCGGGAGTATGTGTAATGACCAAAAATGAGTGTAATTGACCCTCGCAACCGAAAATAATTTTTTTAGAACAATTTAGAAAATTTTTTTTTCGTCGAAAAATTTAAACACCTACCCGATTTTTTTTCTCGAAAGTGGATAGGATTTCTGGGGTATGTCTATTCACCAAAAATGATTGTAATTGACCTCCGCAATCGAAAATAATTTTTCCAGAACGATTTGAAATTTTTATATGTAATTGTTATTAACTTTTTAACGAGGTCTCAGTCAAGAAATTGACATTCTTGATTTTCGTCTTATTTTGGCCTCTAGAATTCCCCATTAAAATTTTTCCCAGGGGTGGCAGAACACCCTGTGTATATATATGCTCTGATAGTGTTAAAAAAATATATACGAATCTAGCGCCTTCGCTAGTTTCTTTATTAAACAATTTCCGGTGTTAAATTGCTTAATAAAGAAACTGGCGTAGGCGGTAGATTCGTAACGCGTGACCCACCTTGATTTTCTCGCAGTTTAAGAACGAAGCAACGATTCTGCGCCACCCAGTGCATCGTCGAAGCTTTCTATCGCCTGGATGGAGCGCGTCGCGAGCGAAATAAAATCGACTGGCAGTCGGCGAGTCTCGTAAACCAGTCATCGTTGTAAGCCCGTACGGAGGCGGACAGAATGCCGCCACGCTTTTCCGCGAGCCACAGAGGGAGAGCATTCCATTAGCCGAGAGATCGGGGCCGGATAATAAATTAAAACGGGCCTACGTGGCCGCAGAACCGGTACTCATCGCCGAGCCGAGCCGAGTCCAGCCGTGTCTCCCGTAGGTGGTTCAATTAAACGACCAGCAATCCGTGCAAACAATCTTGAAATCAATGCCAATCGACAATCCAGAGACTGGAGCGAGCGCGAAACCGCGAGAAATTCTCTGTACTAAGCGTTCACTCGATGTGGAACTCTCGAAAAAACGCTACTCGATCCTCGTGAGCTCGATTCGTGCCAGATTCCCACCAGAAACGGCCGAACATTCTTAATTCGATTAAACTCTAGATAAAGTTTATCCGTTACTCGGTAAATAAAACGTTAAGCCCGACTCGTGTAACGAATAAATGGGAATTTTGCCACGAGACTGGTCAAGCGTCAATACACCTCTCGAACACTGACCATCCCGTTATTTATTCGTAGACTCCATTCGTCGGCCACAAAATTAATATAATTCGCCTCGAAGCTGTGGTCCTCTCCCTCGAGTTTGAAATACTATTTCGAATCGTCCAATTGCACGCTATATATCTGCGCGTCGAAAGATCGCCCCGTAAATAAACGATAAATAAATCATTTCACGACCGTCCCCTAACGCTGGAAAACATTTATAGCCCCGAGTGAAACGGCCGTTGCGCGCAACTTGGAGAAACAGACCGACTGAATTTCGCCGCGAGACCAATTTGAAATTCAATTTTCGTGCAGGTGTATGTCCGAACACTGAAACGGAACTAAAAGACGAACACGAAAGATTGGAAAAACGTTAAAACGACGGGGGGGGGGGGGGGGGGGGGGGGGGGGATTTTCCTTCAAAATTTAAAGCATTTGCGAAGCAATGACTATAAATATTATTTTTCTTATACTTTGACATCGCAAACTGTTTCATAACTTCGTTGCTTGTTCAAGTCTCGAATAGTGCTTTCTACTATTTCAATTTTAAAACTTGTCTATCTTGTGGAAATTTCACGAATTTTCTTTTGTATTATTCTTTTTGTATTTTTTTATAGAGGTTTAAGTAATTGTTTTTTACTGTTATTTCCTAACAAACACATAAAAACTCTAGCAATACTTGACAGTGCACTTAACAGTGCACTTCCTAAAAATAAAAAGAAATAGAAACCGATTTTTTCAAGGTGTCACAGAGAAACCCCTCGAACAGTTCACAGATTACAACCGATTTTCCCAACCGTTTGTACTTTGAATTATTTTTTCACGCGTTCGTAGAAAATTCACAGCCCATATTTTGGAGGATTCGATGAAAAATAGAACGATTTCGTGTATGTTTTTAACGGGAATGCCCCATAAGCGGCAACGAACCCGCTCGGTGGCCCCGCTTCCTGATCGCGACGCGTGAGATTCTCTTCTCGGTGTTCCACGAATAAAAGGAAACACGGCAGGTTGGTTTTTTAGCCGTAGCCCCCGGGAGGCCGAGCTAGAAAACCAGAAGAACCAGCGAAAAGGTGGCATCGGAAATCGGAATGGCGAATCGCGTCGGAGACGAGAGGAAAGACTAGTCTTCTTCGTTCTCCTTTTCCCTCCTCCGCCTCCTAGACGGGACGCACGATGGAACCAGATCGCGATCCAGTTCCTAGCCAGGCGATCTCTCGTTACCCGGCCTCCGGATCGCGAAAAATCCCCCCTCGTCGAGAGAGAGAGGGACTCGCTCGCAACAGCGTTTTCCCAACTAATTAGGAGAACCGTCCCGCCGATTAATAATTTTCCTGGCAAGTGAACCGCTTTATCTGCGCGGAGATTCAAATGCTACGAGGATCGAGGGATCGTGAGCGGCTAATGGGACCGATGCTCGATCAAACGACGTACCGGAGAGATACGCACGTGGGCGAGCTTGTAACTTCGTAACTTTGATTTGTCGATCGACGTATCTACCGTCTTGGCGCAAAGTCCTCTCGCGAATTCTCGGTTAATTAGACATCTCACGAACTACCTTAAATACGTCGAATCCTTCTACCAACTTCGTCAGTTGCTGGGAATTTCGAATCTCTTCGTTTAGAGAATATAAGAAGTTTTTGAATCTTGACTCGAGTCTAATCTTTCGATCTTGCTGCGATACATCGAACTTTTATAACTTTAAAGACAATTGCAAATAAGGTGACCATGCTCCAGGACACCCCCGTCGACGTTCGAGAATTTTATCAATTTGAAGCGTGCAAACTCGCAGCGAAAGAACCACGCGATACAAAGTACAGGGAGCCCGACAACATTCCTGCATGCAAATGCATCGGATTACACGCGTTTTCGTGCAACATTAACATCGATCCGACACGCTGTACCATGCACGGGCGCAATAAAACAATTTGTGCAACGCGAGGCACGCGTGACCGTGTTCGCGGGGGCTGGTGGCTCGAAAGAAAATCGTTTAACGATACGGAGGGAATGGTCTGACCAACGAGTGGTCGTAACTACTGGCAAATAGAATATTGACTAATTTGCTGGCAGTCGGTTTGCGTGGATCTGCGATCTCTCGACGGTTAGAGCGGTCGAAGCCCGTGTCCGGGGAACGCGGCTGGCTTTTAGATTTATCTGACTGCCGTATTGGAGGAGGCTCGTTGCCCGTAAATTATGCCAGGAGCTTAACCGTACTTCGAGAGAGTTAGATACCGCCGGTTCGCGATTGCGTGACGAAGGAACTTCGCGCGGGGTATAATAAATATCCGGGGCCCTGGACCGAGAGAGCCCGATTCTCGCCCACGATTGTCTTTTTCGTCGCGCAGGTGCACGGGTGAACGTAAAAATAAATAAATTCCAGAGCAAACATTTTTTTTCTCGTGGAGGGCGGGGGACTTTGCTCACCACTGTGCAAAACATTGTTATATTTACAGGTTTTCCGCTCCAAATTCCACTTTCTACATATTCACCCTGTTTATATTTTACTCCTCGAATCAGAATTTAATAGACTGACTCCCACGTTAACTATGGGTGACATGAATCTTGTCATGAAAAATTTCTCAAGATCAGACGTCGAAGAAGATAAATCTAGATAGGGTTCTTAAATTTTAACGAGGCTGTAAAAATAAAGTTTCGTTTTCGTGAACAATTCGAGGGGGTTTGATCCGGCAGATTAAATGGAAATATAAATGAAGTCTGGTTATAGGCTACCTATATTTAATAAACGATAAAGAAACAAAGATATTTATGGAATAAATCCAATAAACGTTTCTCTGATTCTTTAGACGTTCGAATGTTGGGTGTATTGGTTCGCCTTTCGTTCAGAACAGTATGTTTAATAAGAAGCAAAGTACCAAACTATCCGCATTAACGGGCTTAATTGGTAATATATCGAGCACCCTTGTTGCGGCTTGCTCGGTTATATTTCTGAAAGCCGTTTTACGACGCAGGATATATATCGACGAGCCGCGTCCGCCCGTACGCGAGTTTCCGCGCGTAGATACTGGACGTCGTAAACTTGTAACGAACAATCGTCGTTAACTTCGAGAATTAGTCGCTCGACGTTTATTAGCTGTGGGTATTTCGAACATTTCGAACGACACGAACACCGTGAGGGGGATTTCCAATTAGCAACGTTGCAAACATCGATCGCTACTTTCTTATTGGACTTCCCGAAAGTATCCTTGAAAATACTGCAAATTTTATATCGACTTTAACGGCAACCTACTAGATCCGATAATAAGGTTCTTAGCATGTAAGTGGTAGGAAATATCTTTATTCGATAATTTTCAGAATTAATCAGACCTATCCTCGAGTGGTGTTCATTTTAAAAATCATTGGAACAGCTTCTGAATTCCTCATTAATAAAAATAGTTCTATTTCTCCAATTAAAAAAACCAATTAAGAACCAATCAAGTTTAATGGCTTTAGAATCCTGGAGCCTCCGTTGTCTAGGATCTCTATCGCCTAACTGCACCGGTGCAGGCATTTGGGAATCTCTTCAGCAGGTTCTACAACACGACTATCCCACTGGAGACTCTCTAGAAACAATCAACTTCGGTGAAAACCTTTGATCACGTCTTCGATGTCACCACAGTGTTCCAGAAGCTACGATTGCCTAATGAAACATTGTCGAGACATCGAAGATTGATCAAAGGCTGCGGTGTGTCCTGCTTTCTCTCCGTGCTCTCCAGGTTCCAAGATCTCTAATTCCCTCGATTCGCCATTTCCCCAGATACCCAGATTTGCCCAATCTCTAATGCTTCGAACTTCCGAACCCCTGGGCTACTCCATTTTGCTGGACCACGCATACATCTCGTCACGGAATTCCCGGTCCCTTCGGGCGTTTCCGTCCCTCGGATCTTAGGCACCCGGAACACGCCACTCCCTCGAATCTCTCATCCGCCAAGAATCTAGAACACAACCTCCGTGTAGCGTCTCCCACACCTACGGGATCTCCGGTAATACGTCCCGATGGAAGAAAAACGGTCAGTGTCTCGCGGTTATCTAACAATTATCAACGATCCAGAAGAAAGAAGAAGGCGGAGAGGAAGAAGAGGCAACAGAGGGGGCAGGAGAAGTCTCCAGACCCGACGAGAGGAACGAGGAGACGAGACGCGGTTTGAAGTGGCACTCCCTGTCTGTCGACCCACGCCAGCTATCTTGCGGCCTGTCACACGATATTATTATGTGCACATGCCCATGTATCACGGACTACCTGACAGATCGGACTCGTATCTATACGGCGGCGGGTCTCTCGACTAGGTGTGGTTGTACTCGGTACTCGCGGGTGCTCGTGTGCGTCTGCCAGCCGCGTACGATAAAATAAACGAGCTTGTCCCCGTCCCTCCCCCGCCTCCTTCCCTCTCGACCGTTCATACTCCCCCGTCTCGCGTATTGCTTCCTCCTCACCTGACCGACGTGTCCCTCCTCCTACTTCTCTTTCTCTCTCCGGCGACCGGACCGGCTGCGCGCACCGAAGTAACTTTTAAGGTCACAGACCTCGGGGGCCGTGTTCCTCCCGTGTAAGCGAAACGAGGGCGAGACCTCGACAGAGTCCGGAGAAAACCTCGCGAGCCCAGACCCGGAGAGATCGTTCGGTGTTCGGGTGTTCTCGACGCGTATCTCGAATTACACTCCCGGTTACCGATCCCCCCCCCCCCCCCCAGCAAACCAACTTCGAGGACGACAGCCTCCAAGCGTAATTTGCCGATCGGGGGAACACGTGTTTCGGGGGTCCAGGATTCGTTGGTGACACCGGGGAACCCCTGTGTCGATCGGTGTCAGGGGCAACGGAGCAAGCTAATTTCGAAGATATTTAGACGCCATTGGAATTGTCTCGAAAACTGGTTGGAGAAATTTTTAATCACAAAATGAAAATTGTCGGTACTTTTAATACAAATATCGCTAAGGAGGTACCCTTTATTTATGAAAGCACCCCCCTTAATTATCCGCCATTACAGGTAAGAACCGAAGCCATGATAAATGACGAATTTTAGGAATTATCGTATCTGAATAAATTGAAATGAAGACCTCTTATCGAACGTAAGTTATTTTTAAATGTTAGAAAGTGGATCGTACCTACTAGAATGAAAAAAATGGCGATTCTTGATGGCAGATCCCGAAGACAGGGGGTGAAATTAGACGCGGAAAAATATGGAAAATGCCGGAGACGGATATTCAGAGGGAGGTTAACGACCCGAGACACGAGGGTCGCGGACTGATTAGTCACGTAGATGACGCCCACGTTAACTAGAAACGCGATATGCGAAGCGTCGGACGTCCAGTGGAATCGAGAGCCGCGTTGACGCGAACTATAAAGTTAGAAACAAGAGATTAATCGATTCAACCGAGGATTTCTCGGCAAATTCGCGTTAACAAAATATCTCCGCGGAACTAAGAGATCTCCTGTCTCCTGTGCCCCTGCTGGTCGACCGGGGACCGATTACAGGTGCGTGCAACCGTAGGCCAGGTTCGGCTGACTGTGACGCAACGGTAATTGCATAAATCCTAGGCCGAAGTTGGGCCGCAGCTGCGCAAACTCTCCGCGTAATCTTCGCGGCGTATCTCGAGACGCGGCTCGTAAATCACCGCTCGATTAAGAAGATCGTTTTGCAACACCCACCTCCGGGGACGCCTCTGGGGACTCCCCCCTACGCCCCTGGTCGTCGAGCAATTTTCTTTTTATCGATGTCGCCTTTAAGTTCAGCTTAATTCCTGCAAAGCACCATTCGTGCATCTATCTTCCATCGTTTTACGTTCTTATCGGCTTTCTCGGTTCGATGATGGATAAAACTCATAATTTCGAACGGAACGTATCAGAAGTGTCGATCGTTAATTTTGATTAAATTTGGGACCATGACAGAGCGGCGAAATATATATGACATCCACCCTCAAAGTAGAGACAGTAAAACAGCAATGAATTGATGAGAAATGTATTTGTTTAAATTATGTATCGAAAAATGAGCTTAAGAAGGAAAACGCTGGGAGTTTTCAATTTGAGATAAACGCAAATTGCCCGGCGGTGCCGCGCCGTCATCAATAATCGAACGCGAGAGAAGAAAATTACAGCCAACCCCCGCGTTCCTCGACGAATTACGTTTTGAAATCCCGCATTATATCGTCCTTATTTGCGAAGACGTAAACGTGCCGCGATGGAAAGACGCGAAACGGCAAATTACAGCCGTAGCCCACGCGAACGTTTGGAGAGCCCGTAATATGGTACAAGGACGACAACCACCCCCTGGGACGTGGCTGGGCCACGTTTATCGAACCTCCGTTCTTTTTCTCTTCTTCCTCCACCTCTCTGACGTACATATTGCACAACCAATAACCGGTCTTTGACGGTGATTTCGCGGCGGACGCGTCGCAGAATCCGTGACAATACACCCGAAATATCGGCTATCGATTTTTACCCGCCACCGAAACTATTTTCAACCTTCTTTAATCCCGTCGCGACCTCTCGAGACAAACGATATTCTGAGATACTCTCTGCAGAAAACACGACAATTTTAGGTCGTTCATTTTCCACCAAAACTTTGATTTCGGACAACTGTACGCGTTGGAATCTAAAATCTATCTCAATATTAAACACAATATAAAGTAATAGTATAGTGAGCCATTTGAAATAGCAAGAATAAAATTGTTTAAGGCGAGAAAAAGATTCGATACGAAACAGATAATCTTGCAACGTTAGCAGTTCCTCGGAGAAAAGATCGTATCGTGCCCCGATGCTGGAACAGCTAAAAAGTCCATTAAAAAGGAAAGAGGCATCTAAAAAAACGCTGTTTCCTACAAAGTACCCGGAGCTCTGTATCCAATCTACTAGGCGCATCCCAGGCTAATCGGATAAACAGCCACAAAAGCTGCTCTCTCTGGAACCCGCGCCACGCACAAAGGGGACCACGTACCGTGTCCGTGGATGATTTACTCTCGTCGCAACGCCGATACTCGTGAACCAACAGCGCCAATAAAAGCCGCCAACATCGCGACGATCCTCCCCGACGCGATACCGCGGGAGGTAGCGACAAGAATACGCGAAACTTTTATCTTCGGAACAACGAGTAGAAGGCAAAACGCGAAAGGAAGCGTTTCACGAATGAAAATCTCTTGAAACAAACACCATCAAGATTTAGACATCAAACAACGACAAACGCATCCCAACTTATTCCTACAAGTTTGCACAAACTCGCCAGTTAAATTTTCGACTCGATCTTCAGTGAAATTCGCATTAAAATTGAAATTGGAATTTTTGTCATGGACAAGAAGTTCCTTCGACTCGTTCCTAGACATTTCTAAGCGAATAAAAAATTTGTCCCTCTCCGGTTAAAGGAGTATATAGGTTTCGCGTCGTTGTCGAGGAACAAGATACCGGACGGTATAACGCGAGAAAGAACACGACGGAGCGCTTGCCTCCCGGGACAAGGCGTACACGAGCGCATCAAATTGTGCATTCGCGCGTGCGTCGTCGTCTGGAAACGACACGGTCGTATTTTCTGACTTTACTGCCGGGGTATAAATCCCCGACGGGGGCGGCGAAATTACGATTATAGCTAATCCATAAAGGCCCGGCGTGTCCGTTTTTGTTTCTCGCGCGAACCGACGCGGCCCGGAGGGGGAAGACGAGTTGGTCGACGGGCCACTTCCGGTCGATAAATCGGAGACAACGAGACGGACACGCCGATACGAAAAGCTCGTCAGAGGGAAACCGAGCAACAGAGGGAGGGGGGCAGGGGGAAGGGATATATTCTTTACCCGTTTGCGCCGCGTCTGGCGTGTGGACCATGTATGGCCGGATTTGCGAGAGAGTAAAGGCAAGAACCGTACACACCGGCTCGTCGATGGAAAAAGTACACCGACGACTCTTGTTCTTACCCAAGTGGACCGTGTGTGTTTGCTTGTTTGCTCTCTCTCTCTCTCTATCTGGCCTCGATACCGCGAGATGGGCTCTCTTCTCTTAATTAGTCCCGGCTGGCGCGATGAGAGAACGTAATTTACCTGGAACAGAAAGGAACACGAAGGTCAACGATGCTCGTAACAGGATCGTTCGAATGTAGAAAATCAGTTTCCGCGAACACAATTTGATACGCGTCTTTAAGTTGTCTTCTTTTTTAAACACGTGCAAAGGGAAATCGTTAAACAAAGAATGATTAAAATTATGAATACGAGTGGTCTGGTTTGTTTCGTGGACCTATCGACTCCTCTCCGCTGGAATCGAAACGACAGGATAAGTGCAGAGACGTTTGGGGTCGTTCGAGGGAAAATGTCTTCCAAGGTTTGTGCGGGTGGTCGAAAGTCCGAAGCTTCTTTTCTTTCGGCCTGGTTGTTTGGCCGTTCCGAGGGGGCTAAAGTACGTAATGAAAATGGTCCCTCTCACTCTCGTAATTCCACTCCAGATCGCAAGGTCCGGTCTTATCTAAAAATGGCCTCGATGCCGACCCACCCCCGCCACCTTCTCATTATGGTCCAGTAATAACCGTCGTACCTCCTGCCACTCCTATCCGATACATCCTCCGAGTGTCATGTGTGCCTTATCAGATGGACCACCCCCTTTGTCCTCTCTCGTGATACCGGCACGTTTATTACTCGGTGTGGAATTATTGGACCGTTTATTGTGAAACTCTCTCGGTAGCGAATCCGTCGATCACGATTCCAACGATCTGTCCGGCCTCGCTGCCTCCGGGGACTTCTAATAAAAGAAATTATGGAAACAGTTTATATCTCGACGCTAACGAGGCGAATATCTTCGAGACGGATCGTGGGGAATCTTAAAATGGACTCTGAAAGGAACGAAGCAAACGCTGACGTATTTCGATGCCTGGCGACAACAGAACAGAAGAGGCAGAATTCTTATTTAAATATAGTGACTCTTCTATTTAATCGTAATCGTGGAAAATAGGTGACTTAACATTAGATCAATTACACTGATGCGGTTCCTGAGAAGCAACTACTACCTCCAAATTCGAATGAAAGCTGGTTGTCACCCCCAAAATTTCCTTCCATTCGCATCTTGCTTTAAGAGTCTATAATCCAAAGGAGAGAGAAGAAGTTGCTACGTCAGAGGATCCTCCGGATGGATGGGACACCTAGAAAGCTTGAAAGCAACGACCACATGGCAAAGAGGCCTTCCTAACCTAATGCAACGCAAGATACACTGTCTAAGAATAACCTCCAGGGCGTCGGGGCGAACCTTTCATTATTGCCTCGTAATAACCGACGTGCCATCTATGCTCCAAGCAGCAACGCGCCACGGATGTACGTGTCCAGCAGATCCTGTTAGCAGATAGGATAGCTCTGTTCCTTCGGCGGATCGTGCGCGAGGGAAGAAAAAGGGCGACCGAGGAGGGAGCTAGCAGCAACGGCGGCAGCATACGTTCGTCGTTCCCAGTGTCGTTTATCACGAATCTCGTCCCAGGACCACTGAAACAATGGCTGGATACACGCCCCCGGCCCTATACGGACCCCACTACCGATACTATCGTCCAGGAATTAAGAGTCCACGCGCGAAGTCCAGGACGTCTGCGAATCTGCCCGAGCGTCCGCGACTTTGTCGAGTCCGACCACGTCGCGGGGACGATATAGTTTTCCGAAAATTGAATCGTCGCGGACACCCCCATCCCTTCGGTGGAATCCTAATACAGAAATTTTTCGACAAAATCGAGAAATTTCAAATCGTTCTAAAAAAATTATTTTGTGAATAGGCATAACCCCGAAATCCTACGCACTTTCGAGAAAAAAATTCTTTACCGAAAATGCAATGTCTGACTGACACTGTCTGATTCCCCTGAAATGCCATGCGTATGTTTAACAAATCATAACTCCTGAACGAATTAAAGGATTTTAATGTTCCAAAAGGCAAACGATGCGTATTTTGGTGTAGAATATGTAGAGATTCTAAGAATGTTCAAAAAATTGTTCCTTAACCCCATAAAAATAGTCCAATTCCTCATTTTCATGACTTCATATGTAGATATAATCCAATTATCCGGCATATTTGATTTTCCAGCATTGCCCCAGTCCCGAGTATGCCGAATAATTGAAATTTTACTGTAACTACAAAATCTTTTCTGTAGGTTCCAAGTTGAGTTAAGTTTCCAATGGTCAGTGTCCGAAGTCATATAATACCAACAACGCTATCACGTTGATAGTCAAGTGTGAGCAAATGAATATAACCTGTACGACTCACAAATCTCTATCGAACGAGTCCCTTTCCCTAAGCACCTGAGAGCCCCCGAGAACCATCGTGGACGATTCCAATCAACTGGTTCACGGCATCGGGACCATATACAACCCAAGTCTCTAAATGTAACAGGATACGCGACAACAAAGTCCCATAAAGCTCCGGGGGGAAACGGAGCACGATCCCGGCAAATCCTTCGTCCTTTATCACCGAACGAGTGATCCACGCGCGTGGTCTACACGTCGGATTCATTGCCGCCCCCGCCCAAAACGAATAGACTCCATTCCCCGAATGTTCCCCGGTCGAACGGGAGCTTTGTCTCCTATCGCTAATCCTAGCCCTGCACCCTAATTTTCCTCTACGACCGTTAACCACCTCGTCTTGCTCTTGTCCCGCCGCGCGAATCAGACCGGGGCCCGAGCTCCATCGAGCGTTGGCAGAGGCGTCGTGCTTTTAGCCTGGCAGTTAGACGACCAAGCTTAATTCCGCCCTCTTATCAGTCGGCACCTTCGACCTCCAAGGGGGAAAACTCTCCGCGTCAGACACCGGTGGAGCTTAGTGCCTCTGCATTTGCCGCCATTCCTGCCGGCACTAACGTCGTGTTGCTAATTTTCATCTCTGAAGTTGGCGTGAAAGGTACGCGACGAACGTGTGGCCTCGTGTATTCAGGATGCCCTCGATGCCCCGGCGTCTTTGACGATCAGGATTACCGGGGTGATCCTTGTTTCGAGTTTTGATGCGTACTCCGAAGTCCTAATCCCTGTTTAAAGGGCCCAGATCTCGTGGTCTACGGTGCGTCGAGCGTGCTACTTGAAAATCTCGACTACCAATTTGCTTTTCTCGAATATGTGGGAAACTTTCAACGGTAGAGATCGTCGTCGAAGATAACGAGATCCGCTAAATGGGCGAAAAAATGAGGAACCGATACGCGTTGGTTGCGGAAGAATCACGGTAATCGAGATACGGTACAAAGATAGGGAACAGGATACGCTAAGTGCCATAATCCGAGATAGGAAGAGAAAACTACGTACTTACAGAGCACTTAAGCAACGAAACGTATAATATAGCGCATTAGAGAGCGTTAATACTCGAAACGTATATCCACGAAGTTCGTTTTCAGGGCCTCGGGGCAACGAATGAAATAACTTCTGAATTCCCTGGATAGCTCGTTGCTAGTTTCCGCTGGCGTATTTCGCTCAGAGAATAGAGACTAGGTTTTCTAGTCCTAGCAGGAGCATGGACGAAGAAGCCAACGAAGTCAAAAGCTGCGACTGCCGGACGAACGCGAGGATTTTGGCGCGGAAGTCGAGGGGAAGACCGAGGGACGAGTAGGGTACAGAGAAACCGTGTAATCCCGCCGGTACCAGTAATTAGCGATATTTGCATATCTCCGCTATGCGAGAGTGGCCCAAGAGCCACGGGAGCGAAGGAAGAAGCGATTTACATGCGAATGGGCCTACTTCGAGTCCCGCGAAACTGACGTTCCCGTAAATAACAACTGTTTATGGACACTAAGGAACCTTGCCACCGCCAGAAGGGGGAGAAGAAGATCGTGAGCCGATTATGAAGTGCGATCGAAGGAGATCCTTTGGAGACTCTTAGACTAACAGGCCCAATTGTCACCTGAACTATTCCATTACTTTCAAATTTATTTACTAAAAACATAGATGTTCCTTCTCGTGATTAGTAAAATACTGCCCTCGAAATTCTTTATTTATAAATAATTGCTGACACTCCAAAAATATAAATCTATATCACCTGCAAGTTTAAGCAACCTATAGCTCAGGGGACTCGAATATTTTAGAAATCTTCGATTACAAGTATTACGAAACTTCGTCTCGTGTTTTAAAACTACTATTTTCTGCGAGGATTCGGAGCAACCAGAATAGAATAAATTTCTCCGCTTCCTCGAGGCGTTCACGATTTTTCGAATCGAAGTGAATTTGAAACGAAATCGAAGGAGTTCCTAGGAACGGTTTCGTCGGTTTTGCATAATCGCGACATAATTCGCAGGGTTTATCGTTCGTTCGTGTCCCTAACGTCCCCGAAAGTTTCGCGGACCCCGGTTTCGTCCGAAGGAAGGGCGCCCCGACAATGCCTCGTTAGCCTCTAACAGCCCCGTGAAAGAACTAGGATTAAGAGTTGTAAACCATCTTGCAAATTACTCGGCTTCCCCCGCCCGTGCTCGTTGAATCGAACGACCATAATGCCCGAAGTATCGTCGACCAGAGAAACGACGACGCCGAAAGCACGACCCGACGAGGTACAAACGAATCTCGACGATTACCCGTACTTTGCAGCTTTCCAACTTTTCCTCCGAGCTCTTTCCACAGGGACTGGGCTTTTTCCTTTTGGAAAACCCGGGAAAGCAGTCGAACCGGTAATAAATTTCGCCGTGGATCGATTGGAAACGTAATTGGAAACGAGATTTCGAGACAGAATCGCCAGGCACCTTCGCTTCTGGAAAAACGAAAGCGTGAGCGATTCGATGAGAGATTTTAACGATATAGAATTGTTATAAAATACGAAACTTTGTAAATTCGAATAGCATTCGTGAAATTACTTGTAATTAAATCGTACGAGAAGGGGTTGATATCCCAACAGCGAAAAGTGACGAACATACGCGGAGTCTATAAAGTAGTTTCATTCGCTCGAGAAGGTAGTCCGCTGAAATTTCACTGCCAAACGCCCGCCCAATGAATTTGCATGGAAATTCGCAGCCGAGACGTACACGTCACGTAAATTAACTCAGTTACGTCTAATGAGCGGCGAGGACGGCTGAAGGAGAAACTTCGGCGACTTCGAAAAGACGAACTCTCCCCGCTGCATCGAATCTACCGAATCGCTGAAACCTCGCGGAAGTCTGCAATCCGAAGAATCTTACTTTTCGTTGTTGTATTCGTAAATTTTGCGAGCTCTATTAAAAACCTGGTCCCCTTGAAAGGGGCGTACGAAAATAATTTCGCGAAAATGTTAAAAATATTAATCGAGTATCCGAACGCGAGCAACGAGAGCCGATACGCAAAAATGCATTTCACGGGCAATGAAACGTTCGCAAATTCTCGTTTCAACCCGTTAACGACCGAAATCGCGTACCAGCGTTGGCATTCTGCGATCGTAAACGCATACAAAGGACGCGAAAAAAAATGTTCCGCAAAGAGCTGCTATAAATACCGAAATGTCGCGGATTCCGTTATTCTGCGCAAAAGATAGCCTCCGCGAGGGCATGAAAATTAATGAACCCCATTAACTGAAAGTTTCACTTCGGAACGAGGCGAAGAAAGACTCTGAAAGAGAGGGGGCTTCTCTTCCGTTCTGACGTCGATTCCGACCGGTTATTACCAGAAATTCAATTACCGAAACGGTGAATGGGTACTCAGCCGTGTTGCAAAACGAAGAACTGGGCGTGTCATGTTCCCGCGCGAGACGTCATCGGAACCGAACAAAAATACATTATTATCGTCGAGGCATTTACGTAAACGATCGTGAACACTCCATAACGGAGACAAAAGAGATCCCGTATACGTTTGAAGGGTTTTAACCGTCGAAAGAGTGACGGAACAGAGGGAAAACCGGGACGCTCAAGACTCGAGTAGCGGACCGAGGAAAAAGAGACAAAGAAGAAAGGGAAGCTTTCTCGTCGTCGGTGCTTCCACAGTCGAATAACGTCGGGAGAGAACTCGTTTAAATTATGAAATTACCAAGTCCGTGTAGAAGCCCGTCCCGTAAGCTTCTTATAGGAGTTAACTAACCTCATAAAATTAGCAGCTAGGTGTAAACTTCCTTCTACTGGGGAGCCAGCCCTCTGCAGCCCCCTTTCCAACCCCCCTTTCCCATTGCCCCGACTCTCCCCCTTCGTTCTCAGTCGTCAGTTTCCGTCACCTCGTAAAACCCGCTCGAGACAATGCCAAACGTACCCCGGGCCCAATGAGACACGCTCCCCAAACCCCTGCCCCATCTTTCAACCCTTGCACGGAGCCAACATCCATTCGGGGTCCCGGGCATAAACCCTCGCCGCGGTTTGCCTTCCTGCTGGAAATGTCGTGGGTGGAACAGTCGAGAGAGAGAAAGAGATAGAGGTTACTGGCAAAATTTCTAGAAATTCCAGGATCGGAGAGGGTGTCTTCCTGGTACCGGATCCCTCCCCCTCGATGTAACGCGTAGGCGAGGACTATTTCGGGCTTGTTCCGAGGGTGAAAGATTCTCGTAGCTGCTGAACGTTACTCTTCGATGGGGAATAGTTTACGAGCCAGAACTGTTTAGCGAATCCTGCCGATGTATCGACAAATCATCTCCCCACCCTTTGGGAAAATAGGAACACGAACTGCGTGTGCTCGTAATCGTTTGGATATATCATGCGTACTGTCAACAGGAAACGTCACGAACATGGTGGAAACCTCCCTCGATAGGTAGTTATAAATTGACGCGAAATTTTACGATCTAATTTTCTTTCGTTCAAGCAGTGTTACTTCTCTCTTAGGGGTGCAAAACATTGCAAAAATGCGCGTTGGAACATCGGAAATATAATGAAATATACAATCCTGTAAATCTAACATTCTCTCGAGTAGTGTTACTTCTCTCTGGGGGGGTGCAAAATACTTAACACAATATAATGAAATATAGAAAGATTGTTCTTACTATTACTGTCGAGCGTTGTTCGGAACGAGTAGTACAATATTGTCGGTTCGAACCCCATGGTGATCCACGACGTGAATATTCGTGAGATGTAACGCTAACAGAAGTCGAGCAGTAACTGACGAAAGGTTCTTTCCTACGTCTCGGTTATCAAAGGACGGAACAAGATAATCAAGGAAAAGAGAAGGATACATTTCTGAGGTAAACAGTAACTGTCGATGAGGACTGGTTTACGACACGGCCTGTTAAACATACCTGGCCTTGTGGCCAAACAATTACCCAAAGTACTGTATCCCTTTGCACTTGAGACTACCTCTGTCGCCATCGAATAACGTATCCAAAGCACTCTCGACAATCTAGTTGTACGACGATCACGCGCTATATCGATTTTCAAGAGAAACTGGAGAATCAGAAGCCCCGGGTCGGGGAATTGGCTGGCCGAATACGTGACTCAATTTCGCGCGAGGATCGCGAGGCTTGATTTCCACCCTCGCACGACTCTTGAGACACGCATATTTAGAACAAACAATCGCTGGACGAGGCGTGCGCTGTTCACCTTTGTCGCCCCTCCCCACCCAGGTTTCTTTTTTCCTTTTTATTCGCGAGCCTCGCTTTGCATTTAAACACGTAGTTTGCTTAATTTATGCGAGCCAACCACCGCTACCGAGAGGGTGAAAGGGTGGCAGGGCGCGCCGGGAAGGGCCATTCAGTCGGTGGATGGTATGAATAGCCGAGCAACGAAACTTTTGTTCGTTAAACGGGAGGGGAACGTCTTGCGTCGCGGCTCTTTTCGAGAAACCGGAAACTCGATGGCCAAAGACGCGCCCGGGTGATTACGAATTCGACGCGCGTGGCCATTGGCGACGGATTGGTAAATTTTTCCATCGCTTGGCGTCGATCGAACCGTTCTCAAACGAATCGAAACAGACTAAAGAATCGTTGGAGCGATCAAGGAAATTTTGTAAAAGCAATATTTTCCTTACTGTGATTTCGATGTCCAGGAACGAGGGGGATGCGGTTAATTCAGGGTCTCACGGGGTTCTCTCGTGTGTTTATTTCCATACAACTCTCCCTCGAGTAAACCTAAAGTAGCCTACACAATTATGAATAATACAACGAATAAAGAAGACTCGACAATGAGACCCCTTCGACCACCTACACTCCAGCGATTGCAAATATCTCGTTAAATTCAAAAGGGTTGAATGTTTTTATTAATTTTTGCACTTACACCCGGAATAATTACGAAACATCGGTACCGGCGTACCAGCGAATATGAAAATCCATTTCGAGGGTGGCTCAGTTTCGCTAGCGCCGAGAGGGTCGCCGAGAGCTCGCGAAATTGACTTGTCTGCGTTTCGCTGTGAATCCAAACCTTCCCCGTATTTGTGCGTCCAACCCCTACCGGGAGGGGAACGGGACGAGGAGGGAAAAGGGTGAAGCAAGCCCGGTTTAGGGGTAATGAAATTAATTGGTGGGATGTTGGGAGAGAAGGTGGTGGCGCTCCTTAAACGAGGGACTTCTATCTGCATTTTAAATTTCGCGCCAAGAAAACAGACGCACCGTCGCGAATATAAATATATCGCGGGACGATGGGGGATGGTTTCAGCCCCCGGAACGACCGAATAAAAGTCGAGTACGCGCGGCCAATGTCAGAGTTAGTGGCAAATTAGGCTCCGCAGGACCGTAAAATCTCACACTAAAGGCAAACAAGTTCTTTGTCTAAACGGTTTTCTGAAATGCAGAGGGTTCGACGTTCGATAAAAAAAGCACGATGCAAATGAGAATGTCCGGAGTACTAAATTGCTTTAAATTCTGAAAGTATTCGTTTATTTTTCCAACAAACTGCCTGTAATTTCCACTGAAATATATATTATAATTTTCGGGATTCCATTTTTCAATCCCACGGGACTTTTTAATTATGATTCCGAGCTACAGAGGCGGCTGCGCGTTGTCGAAGGATATTAATAATGCTTTGAATAGGGATTGATGACAATGCCACACGGTCACGCTCACAAAATGAATCCCAGAAGTCGAAATTAAATTTTTAAAAAATTGACAATTGTTGTTCGTTAATTATTCCAGATTCGCATCCCCACCCGGTACAGACAAACCGGTGCAAAAATGTTATCAGACCAGAGACGAAACACAGACCGCTTCGCATTAATGGTAGCACATTAACGCTGGGCGAAATGGCGTCGCGATGTACTCGGTGGACCATTTAACCCCTTATCGCTAAAGTTTTACTTGGTCTAACAATGTTCTAGGCACGCATATATTTTCCCATTTAAACTAAGAACATTGCACTGAGTCTACATAATGTATCGTGAACTTTGTAGAGATCTAACTTGACAGAAAATTTTGTATATTTAAAGACGGTGATCTAATACCGTAATTCTTAGAGTCTCTGCAATCTTGCAGAATCGGAGTTACATTTTACATGTTTGGATTCACTGTCTGTAAAGTAAAATTACAAGTCTCAAGAACGAAACTAAGTGGGGAATGATTTTATTTTACACGCTTTCGATTCAGTATTTTCGCGTGTGCTAATTATCTTGAAATCCTGAAATCTCGAAAGGAAGAATTCGTGCGTGTCGCGACGTTGGAGGCTCGTCAAGAGCGGAGGTATCGTGTGCCCAGAAGCAACGGAGACATTTGTTCCCATTTAACCGGTCCACCCTGTGTATGAAGCTTCGTTGTCAGCCGGTTACACACACGGAGGGTTAAGCAGGAAATTGCTAACCGCAACGCGGTCGCGTTGTTAAATTCAAAGTGGCACGGTGAAACGAGAAAGGAGGCGGTCGGTCGCGTCTGCCTGAAGTTCAACAAAAATTACCCGCCAAATCGAGAGCTCAGCCAGGCCAGCCAGCCTCGCGCCACACCCCGCCATTGTTAACGAGGACACAATGTCGCGTATAATGCACAATGAGCTGTTCCGAGCCGACGCATTAATGCAACGCACAATGATGCGTGCGCGAGTCCGGAACATCGAGAGAGTCCGTGAGTCCGGGTGGGTGGTGCCACGATGAAAAGCACCAGCAGCCTTGCCTCGCTTTTTCTACTCCCTTTTTTCCGCCAGTCGTTAAGGCCGCCCTTCCACTTCGACCACAGAAGGCGTGCAACAATTTTTTACTCCCTGACCACCTCGAGGATCTTCCAATTTGCGAGCCAACATCCTCCGGTACCGTGTTCAACAACCGCAACTTTGTACGATCCTTTATACCCGAAGAGGAAAAGGCTCCACGAAAGAGGATCAAAGTACAATAGCAAGTACAGAGGAGGAGCACCCAGGACTCTGATTTACTATGTCGCGTAATGACAGAAAGGAAGACTGCTCCAACATTACAGTACCACCTCGCATATTGCATCAATCTGCATTAGGGATACTTAAGACGGAGCCACCCCCTCCCCATACTATTGCGAAGTTTCTACGACTCGAGTGGTGCCCGACAGTCGTGTAATTAAAAACTCATTTCAATCCGCCGAGAACAAAGTCTCTCCACATGTAATCGAGAAGAGAACCGATACTGTATTTCGACTTTTCACTTTGACGTATCTTGAAACGGAGGTTTTATCAGATGCCTAATTTAGTTTCTGCTGGACTCCAGTTTATCCGAACACCTTCCACGAAAATGAAAGCAAAACGTATTTCCGTTCTCGCGATCGTCGAGCAACACAATGGCAGCGGAAAAGTCAGCGAACGAGTCGCACTGACCAATTGGTGAAATTCCCCAATCAGATTCCTTCCTGTCTACCGAACAGAGACAATCAGTCGTTTGGAAAAAGTCGAGCCGAAAGAGAGCCACAAGCCGTGAAGAGGCGACGAATCAGCGCGTCGCCCGGAAAGGGAACGTGAGGAGGGGACGCAGAAGATTGACGGACGCGTTTATCCGTCGCGGCCGTGACAGCGTCGACGTCTCGTTACGTTTTTATCGAAACAAAGCCGTCGCCGGCTGATATTCAATTTCCTGGCGGCGGTACGCGGCGGTGTCCCCCCGGTGTTTCGCGCGGAAACAATTCCGGCCGGAGCGTGGCCAGGACGCGAAACGGAACCGCGTCGAATCGAAACGAGAACCGCGACGGCCACCGCCATTCGCCAGCCTGAACGTGACAGTATCTCCAGACGCCGACGCCGACGCCGGTCCTCGTTCCCTTCGGCGCGACCGAACTCCTACCAGCCGCATTGTAAACGTTCTCTCGCGTACGTCGACGCCGAGCGTCGCGGCGAAACTTCCTCCCGACACGTCCGGACCGCGATAACGCGATGAACGCTCTGTCGATCTCGACCTGTCCGTGAGGAAACCACGATCGTTATTCGGTTCCTTGGAACTTCGACGATAGAAAGCGTCTGACGCCTATGGTTTCGGGGATTTTAATTTATTTTCAGAGTTTGTACATAGAAAGTGGTCGATGATTGCAGTAATGATTCGCTGGACTTCGAGAGAGATTCCTCCAGGCTACGCCTATGGTTAGGGGATTTTAGTTTATTGTCGGAGTATAGTTTGTACGGAGGAGAGGACAGTGGTCGACGATTGCAATAATGCAATGACGATTGAGACTGGCTTCGAGGGGGATACCTACAAGTCTACGCCTATGGTTTTAGAGATTTTAGTTGATTGTCAGAGTATAGCTTGTACGTAGAAGCGAATAATGGTGAAAATGCACCTTTTAGAATTGTATCTTCGAACTATTTTCAAAGTTCAATCAGTCCACAGCGAGGATACACCTTGCGTGAGCGATAAAACATTCATAACAGGAATAAAGATGAACGGAACCCATATGTTGAACACGTGTGCAGTACGTATTGGTGAAGTTAAATTTATTTCTTTTGCCCAGCAATAACGGGACATCCGTATGACCGGAAATACGGACATACGGTGACGTGGAAGTTCCGTTATCGCTGGCCAAAAGGATTAACCTTGTCATTTTATGTCTTCCATTCTTCTTACGAATGCTTCATAATTTCATGCTTGACTGTCTACCGAACAAGATTAAAGTTGCAGTTGAAAACAACGTTACATAAATACACGAAGTTTCTTCCAAGATATTTATAATCTGTTTGGTCTGTAGCGAAGATCGATGAAAAATATGCAATCCCAACACTGTACCATGTAATTTATTTTATATTGTAAAAATCGAGCAATGTTTTGTCTTCTATCGAAACAAAAATAAAGAATTTTAACGTGAAAAGAAACTCTTTATCCTAACTTTCTTGTTCTCCGAATAAAATTGCAAGGAATACCTGTGGCTAGAATGAGATCGACCAGCGAGAAATCAACCCTTAGAGTAAAATTCGCCCTAGAGGACCACACGAAATCCTAAAGATGCTGAAAACTTCGCGATGAATCGCGGGACTTCTCAACTTCGGCGAACGAACCGAACGGCGTTACGATTATCGTAAAACTTCAGAAGTGAAAAGAGTAGGATGGGAGGGGTCAATGCACTCGGAAGTGGAAAAATGCGGCCGGACGTGTGTTTCCTGTCGAGCTTACGGGCGAAATCTTCGCTGCACGGGGAACCACAGCGAGGAGAATTCTGCGGCGTCGGGGCGTTTCGTGCGACAGAACACGATGCGGTTTCGGACGCAGACCCCGTGACTCCCAAAACGCGTTGCATTTCGTGGGGCCCCCTTTCCTTTCGTTCCGTTAATGACGGGTCTGGAGGCACCGGGAGTTTCCTGCGGCCCCTTCAGGAAACGCCGCGGACAAAGCAGCCGATCTCAATGGCGAAGATGTTCCGGGGCTACGTTCGAACCCGGGGATATTCGTTTCCAACTTTCGGTCGAAACTTCTTTTGTGCCCTTCGTTCGAGTAAGGGTACAATTTCGTCAGGTACAATCAAAGAATTTATTCCATTTTGATACGCAAAGTAGAAGCATGAAAAAAGATACAGTAACAGTAATGACTCATAAAATGAACACGTGATTCGTAAGTTAAACGTTTCTATCTAACTAAGGGGATCTCCTAGTGTCAAATTTCACTACCGCTACACAAAAGATGAACGTGCCCAACCCTGGAGCGACGCTCATCTTAAGAATCATCCCTGTAAATATAAAATACATAGCATTCCAGTCAACTATCGAATATTTCGAGTAAACTGACAGACGAACGCGTTAAACAAATTACGATCACGACTCGTGGCGAAGTTAGCGTACCTCGTTTCACAAAGAATTACTTTCGCCAATCTTCGTCGAGCTCACGCCAAGGGAAAGCTCTTCGTTCGCGTTTCTCTAACGCACTTCGGCGAAGACAAAAGAAACCTTGGAAATTTCACCGCGAGATCAAAGAGTAGTATATCTCAAGGGCCAGAAATAACCATAATCGTATTTAGAAAGCAACGTGTTCCCTCCCCGGGTTTTCAACCGTGTCGAAGGAGGGCGGGAATTCCTAAAACCGGTCTCGCGCGAGCGATTCGTTAAATTTGTAGCGATACGAGATAGAAAAGAAAAAATCACTGGCCGCGAAAACGCTCTCGAACGGCGCGCCGTTGGTTTCAAAAAGCTTTTGGGTGTCTTAATTAAAGCGGATTTCGAGCAAGCGCCCCCCTCTCCCTGCCGTTCCGTTCCCGAAGGGCTTCCACTCGTGTCAAGGATCGACTCTTTGAAGTTCAATCGTTTTAATGAGATCCACTTCGGACGTTAAAATAAACCGCTGGCAAAATTGGAGCACATCTCTTCAGGAGATACTCTGGAACAGTTTTCCTCTCCAAAGCGAAAATTTTATTTCGATGAAAATCCCGGGCCACGACGCACGCGTTTCAGCTGATTGGGACAACGGATTCGTAAAAGTTTGAATTTAGACGCGAGACCGAACTTGGTGCCCCTGGAACTGTGTGGAACAGTTAATTTCACGTTTTAGGTGTTATTAAAAATATATTTGACGACTCCCGTTGAACAGAAAAGTTTACCATAACGCTGTTAGTTCTCTGAAAAATTCTTTTTATTATGAATTATGAGAAATTTGAATTTTGACGAGCTTTCCAGAATTTTTCCCCGCCGTACGAATGGAGTCGAAAGGATAAGGAGGGAAGATTTGCTAAATCATTCTCGGGGACAGTCCGACGCCAATAAGTTTTTAATAAACGCAAAGAGAGACGGATGCTGGACGTTACGGACGCAGATAGCGTCGCACACGGTCGCTGGAAGGTTAAACGTGAAAAATTTCGAACGTCCGCTTAAACCGCGAAGACGTCGGGCCCCCGAGAAGGGATGAAAAATGTCCAGCATGTTGAAATGTCGCGCGTTCAACGCGTTGTTTTATTACTCCGATAAAATCCGTCCTCCGCGGAGGGCTCGTAGCTGGAATGGTGAGGAAAAAGGAACGAAACGGTGAAAAAAAGGAGAAAGAAGCCGCGGTCTATACCGAAACGAAGGGAAGAGAGACGAGACGAGGCGAAAGAGGATCCAGACGCGTAAAAAATGGCGATTGTTAATTAAATCCGCTAAGCCGCTGGGTAGAGGCTCAAACCACTCGCCATCATCCACCATTCTATTCTCGTATTTGTCTTGCGGCTCTTTCTCGCGAAATATTTACGCTCGCGCGTGCGCGCGACGCCAGAAGGCACACCGAATCGCTCGTTTCCGTTTTGCAGTCATTAATTTTCTGCGTGGACGATGCCCACGTCTGAAGTTCGTTTTAATCCCCTCCTCCTTTCATTCTGTATTAATTTTCGAACATCGAAAGTGATCATATTCGCGTGGAAATATATGATTAATAATAGAATTCGAGTAGCAAGTTCGTGGGGAAATAAATCCGGGGGAACCTTTTCGAGGCGAATCAGGTGACCACGTAGGACACCGTTCTCAACGTAACGTGGGATTTTAGCGCGATTAGGCGGATATCTGGCGACGAGGGCCGCGTAAAGCCCGGGCGAAAATGGGAAGAAAAAAGGAAGAGGATTCGAAAAGTCCCCCGTGGTCCTTACCGGATTGAATTACCCTTGTATTCCCTGCCGCCCCCGCCGTAGAGGGCCGGTGGACGATGGCGGCCCTAGGCCACGTTAATTGGACGGATGATGCCGCTAAATCCCGGGGAACCTCGAGAGCCGGAGAACTCGAGGAAAGCGTGCCGCTTTGTTAGAAATTAGAGGAAAACGGACCGTGGCGTGTGCTTTCTACGAGAAGCAAGAACGACGAAAAGCTCGGGCATTCTTCTCTGGAGAAAACGTGGAAGGAAAGTCGAGAATCAGCTGCTAAAAGAGTCGGGAAAAAAGGAAAAATCGCGCGTCTTTCGACGCTTTCGACGGAGTCTCGCAGCGAGAAGAACTTGGAATCGTTTAGGTTCCAGTGGTCAGTCCGACCGTAGACAGAAAGTTAATCCTGGGCGTGGTTGCGCGATGAAAGAAATTGTTGTCCCCCCCTCCTTGGGCCTGTTATCTTCGTGGCTGACTCACGGATCGATGAAAAAAGAAGAAAAAAAAACGGAAGAAAATTGGACGGGGAAGAGGGTCGTTTCTCTCGTTGGCGGCTCGATCGAACGAGAACTGTGTAATTTGTACCTCGGGTGAGAATAACAATGGGTGGAGGTTTTTTTTCAGCTAGGGTGTGCGACCTATCGCCAACCGCTTTGACACTCCGCGCGATAACCCCCTGACGCCTTGCGAAACGGTCGAACAATAAACATTTTGTCGTCACGTCAATCGGACGATAAGGGGGCAATAAAGCTCACAAACCGACGGCGCTCGTAAAACTAACGGCAATGACCTGGAGACGCGTTCGAGCAAGGGAACTCTATCTTCTTCGCGCCTATACTCTGGTTCTAGCAACCAACGTTTAAGCCGTTCTCGCACTCGACGGAATAGTTGATCGATGGCTTTCGAACGTTCACTTCTTTCTCGAGTTAAAAATAATAAATCATTTTTATTTTATTTCGAAATAAGCATTCGTGTTAAAACTGACGATTAATAAGGAGTTACGCCCACCTTGATGGGCCCAATATGTGCAATATTTTCACGAGTTTTTTTTACAGAAAATGTGAACACTCGTTCGAAACGATCCGTCCACCATATATAAATCGTTCCTTAAACTTTCAAAATCAATATTTTTCAAACGTCTACGTTTCCTCGTAACGAAGAAGATAGCGTTATTCCGTACGAACTTATTTACGGGCACAAAGACTTCCGCCATCTTTATTCCCCAAGTGACAAGATGTCGCGTAGTGTGTCGGACACCTGTCACGATCATTTCCAGAGAATTTTCCTTGTCCGTGCAGCGTTCCGAGGATCGATGAACCACACACCGTGGACCTTGCTCAGATTCACTGGAGGCGCCGCGACGCTTTCCCGCCGGAATCCGAGCGTTTCCTCGCGCGACGACGAATCCAAAGAGGATCGTACGCACGAAACGAAACGAGATCAGGGTGGAGACGAGGGAAAGGTCGGGAGGGCGAAGGGTGGAAGCGGATCTGACTAAGTGCCAAGCGAGCAAAAATAGCCATTGGTACCAAGGCACGGTGCTAAATTCGCTAGGCAATAACGGCCAACGAGGGGATACTGCTTGGCTCAGTCGCCTCCGTTCGACTCCCGACGACGACAACGTGGGTCGAGAACCTCTTTCTTTCTTTCTCTCTTTCTCTCTCCTCTCCTTCGCGCTGAATGGCCGTGATCAACGACACGAGCCAGAGGACCGCGCGAATTTTGGACGCTTCGCGAGAAAGGAGCCTCTCGACCGTGGGACTCCTCCGCGAATGGAATTAACCGCGAGATTAACCGGCTCCTACACGCTCCGGGGACGAGATGCTCCGACGATAATGCTTCGCGAGCGGCAAAAATTGGATTTCGCGATTAAACGCGAACCTCCTCGTTCGATTCGTCCGAGGACGCCCCGAAAAAGAACCCCAGGATTTCCTCGAAAAAGTGTCGTCGGGAAAGGTCCTCGAGACCGCGGGAAGTGTCGCCACATAACCGTATACGAATTACTAAAATAATATCTCTGTTTTAAATACAATTTGGATATATAAACGAAACAATGATCAATAAATCCGAACGTACGTCGCGTTATCGTATCCGTAACGAGCGATAAAAAGTTAAGGATCCAAAACAAAAATTAAAACCTGGAATTTCTTCCGGAGCAGCTAAATAAATCACGAGTTCCTTTACATTGTTGAGTTTACGATCGCCTCGAACGCGTTGAAATTTCCGGGAGCCCGTAGGAATAAAATTGATTTTATTCGCTTGGACAAGATAGAAAGTCGGCTCGAACGCAGGAATTTCGCCCCGTCTCCTCAACTCGCGATTTCGTCGTAAAGATTGCGCGACGTTCCGCGCGTAAATGGACGGGATCGTTGTCGTCGATCGTTAAAGATACATTAATTATCCATCCCCAGCGTGTCCGCTCCTTTGAAGAAACCACGAACCGCGCGCGTGACGGGGCCCTTCTCGACGAGAAGCCACCGCGAGCGGGGCCAGGTGAGAATCGAGTTTAACGATCGATGCGTGCTTCGAGAGTCGAGAGGAGACGGACGAACGGACAGACGGACGGGACGACAGAATATGCACTTCACGCGTCGCGTCGAGCACACTTCTGCGTCTGTTTTGCCCCTTGCGCCCCCCGTCTGGCCGGTTATCTTCGTCCGTGGTTGGTTCCACGTCTGACAGCCCCGGAGGGCCGTTGCAAAAGCTACGTTCGCGGCATGTTGGCCTAGCTGCGCAAACATCGCCGCGTGCAAATGCCCGTCGCGCCCGTCCGTCGATTGTTCGTGGCTATCGAACGCCACGAATCGCGATTTTACGCCGGTTGAATGGTAGCTTCTCGAAGGCATAAATTAAAACGCCTTGGAGGCTCGAGTGTTACGCTTCGCGTTTTATTGAATTCCAATGACGGGTACGCGACCCCCCTCCCCCCTCTCGCTCGTTCCACCAATGAGAGATTGTCCATTGTCGTTCGTCGTGTATTAATTTCTTTCTGCGAAGTGCACTACACGAGCCAGGGACCAGGCGAACGTCGTACCGTTCGCCACGGAAGGTGGCAGGGTCAAGAATATCCCAGCATGACTAGGACTCTCTTCGACAGGCTTGCACAACCGCCTCGCCTTGGCAATTTATTTTTCTTTCGTCTCCTCCGACAGTGGATGTTTGCAGAAATGCGTGGAAATTCTATTTCAGCTACATCAATGCACATATTTTTATTGTAACCATTGTGTATTGTTAACCAGTTATATTAATTGCTAAGAAGTTTCGTAAATCTAGTATTTAAAGTGTAGAATCTTTGATAATATATCTCTAGACCGGAGTGCACCTGGATTATTCTCGTACTTTGGTCCAAAAAGACGATAAAGCAATATCGATCGTTTCGTCGGTGTTCGATATTGTTTGCTGTCTCCACAGACGAGAGTACAGGCATGGATATTTATGAAACCGTTGCGAAAGAGCGCAAATGTTACGGAGTTCGACTGGGATTGTCCGAGCGTCCGGGTATTTTTTTCGCCGTGCTCCGAAAGGTCGTCGCGACGAATTAACGCTCGCGTCGAGCGCAATTGCGGGGGTGTATCGAGCAGTTGACTCGGTTCATTGCTGCAACGAGAGAGCCAGGCTAGTTGGCGGGCGGACGAAGAGCGTCGAGGTCGAGGAGAGGCGCGGAGGGAACACGAGGCGAGCGGAACGGCCGCGATTATTGCAAGATTTATTGCTCCTCATCGTTTCGTGCGATGCCGTGGGCACGGGGACCGGGGAGAAACGCGACGGTCTGCGAGAGCAAAGCCTGAAACGCGAGTTGCTCCATATTTTTCCGGCGTTAACGCTCTAAGTTTTCTACGTTCGAGCCGCTCTCGACCACCGGGGACGATCGTTAACGCTCGTCGGGGCGGTTCCGCGTCGTTACGACGATTCGGGATGCTCCGAGTCAGCAAATCAACAACAAACGTGTTTTATCTTGCAAGGCAGTCATTTTTTTTCTTCCACCTCTCGGTCGAACCGAATTACGAAACGTTTTGCAAATGTGTTCGCTTATGTTTCTCTTGTAATTATTATTTTTTCCTTTTTCTTTTATCCTCTGTGGGGTATTTGCATAGATTACTCTTTTCTATACTCGTTTACTTTCTATGCATTTATGTATGCTTCCGCTCAATTTGTTTACCACAAGAAGACGAAGGAAGCTTCCACGAGTTTGCGAAATGTCGGATATCTTTGAAAAAAAAGTCTTCGGGGCTGGAAGGAAGATCGTTTGCAACGAGAAAAGTAGCAGGCGTATTTTTGCTTGAAATTTCGAGCAAAAAGTACGTTCCAGCGCGTGTAACCGGTGAAAACGAGGAGAAGCATTCCCCGAGCCATAAAAGGGACACACGAGGAACACATTAACGGACACGATCGGCGCACGACGCGGCGATCAATTCTCCGGAGTCGATCGCGATCGAAACAAGCCGGTCCTGTGTTCGATCAATAATTCAACAGCATCTTTTCCCGAAAGAAAGGGAGTTATTTTCGAAGCTTGGTCGCCTCGCGCGAATCAACGGCGCGGAAAGAAAACCTCCAGAAAAAGATCCCAAAAGGGACGACGCGTGATAATTACTTGCCCTGATTATAGGCTACACGATAATGGGAGAAATCCTGGAAATAATTCATTGTACAAGGTCAACGTTTCTTTTTTTCAGACTGTCGTGTGGGCGGACGTAATACGTACACGCGAAAGTATTTATTACATTTATCGAAAGGGCCTTTTTCAGGCGATGTACAACCGTAGAAAAATAAGACACGAAAAATTGTACCAAATTGGTATTATAAAGTTGTCGAGTACTTTCATGCTACATCGTATATTTAAAAAAGTTGAGATTTTACCGCATTATTTTGCATTTAATAATAAATCGACGTTGCGTAATGTATTTTCGAGAGGCTGAGTTGAAGTAAATTTTGTGTACGAAGGGAGGCCTGAAGGGTCGAAAACCTTGTCGGAAATACTTTCATTACACCTGTCTACAACTTTTAATAAGCTCTTAAACTTTAACGAAGAGAGCGGCACCTCCTTATTTCTGAATTTATAATCCATGTAATCACTCACTTATTTGCTCTTAATCCCTAATTTTATTAACGACTGCCACGGTGGACATAGGTGACCCGCGCTTCAAATTTTAACAACCCTTAACTCATACGATACCGTTACACTAACGGTACTATAGGCTAATTTTCACCCACATACTATAATTATGATATTATTGTTTAAGTTGTAATACTGGAAATAGAATTATTAGAATTAAATACGGTAAAATTTAGGGGTGGTTTATCACCCATCCTATCCATATTAAGAGTTCAAGCGTTTCGAATAAATGAATGTGGCAAAATAACAAATACACCGTTAAATTTAACTAGAGAATATTGGAGAGCTTAAAACGTTTAATTTCGAAGTAAACATCTCCCTTCGGGTTGTGTAAAAATATCCAGAATCTCGCTTAGTCGTAAACAATAACAAGTATTAAACACCGAAAAGGTTAATTAACGAGAAAATCGTGTTCATTAGGGCGGTCAGGGAGCCTGGGAACGCGATTTATAGCGATCTATAGCTTCCTTCGTCAACGATTCCCAACGAACGATCTCGCTCGATGACCGAGCTGCACGGACAGAAAAACAGATCCGTCTTTGGTCGAGGTAAAGAACTCAGTGGGACAATACCTGTAACAGTAAACGAGATATCGTCGAGGAAAAGAATCGTATTTCACCTAGAGACCGACTCTCCCTCGGCCTATCTTATTCTCTGTTGTGCGGGTTACGTAAAAATTTGACGTCAAACGAACGAATAATTGCAACGCAATTCTTCTCACAAAAGCGTGACGCAAGAGGCAAATTTGCTTTCTGCAAATATTCTGCAAATATTCTACGATCGAGGACCTTCTTTGTGGCTGGGATAAAAACACAGGGTTTCTTTCAAATTTGAAACGGGAAATTAATTTTATAGTGCGCGAATTAATACAGAGAATCGTTAAATATTTATTTTTGTTACACAAGTTGCACCGAAAAAAAGTTAATTGTTCGGTGCTTAAGAATGAGAGTACCGTGATAAATCTGTCAACGTCTCGTAAATAATTCTCGGTCGCCATCGCCGATTGTAGATCCTCCGAGGGACGTCGAATAAAAAGAAGTGCACGCTGGACAAAGAGTTAGCACGTCGTTTGTTCGTGTTTTCCATCCAATGACGCACGCGTTACACCTTCGAAGCCGCGACAAGGTTGTATTGTCTCGTCTCGTTTCGCGGGTACAATGAAACTCGTTGCGTAACTCCTCCGTTGAGCGGGTTTGTGAAGCCTGTTATCGCGTTGCTTCGACGATCGAACTCGTTCGAACGTGCTGGGCCCTTCTTAGCGTACCGCGTGGGCGTCTTCGTCTTCGTGGAAATCGTTTATCTTCGGGAAATTGTTCGATCGTACGTGCAAAGGATGAGGAGGCGCCATCGCGAAGGGAATGATAATGTTTTTATAGCGGAGTAAAGGGGTTCTCCCGGAGTCCTCCGTGTGAGAGGACGATGGAAGACGATTCGGAGGAGGTGGCGCTCCGTTTTATGGATTTTGATCGGAGACTCGACGATTCTAAAACCTCGCCTCGAATGATCTCCGTGTCTCTTGGAGACGCGAAAACTTTTCAATGTTTCGGTAACGCGCGTGTCGGCCGCCAAAAACGGACAATCCGCTTCGGGACGCGTAAAGATTGAGCACCTTTTCTGGCTCGTGAACGTCGAATCGACTTTCCAAGTTGGGAATACAGGTAATTCTGTGACTCAGGAGGCGTCGATTGGTTTTATTATTCTCTAAGTCGACGGTTCTTTAACCTTGTTCAAGCTCGTGGCACAGTTTAGATCGAAATGCCAGACTTCTTTGGAAGAAGTCTTCCTAAGACAATGCTAACTTCTGTATTACCTGAGAGGTCCGGAATTATATTTGGATTTCGATGAACACAAGTTTCTGGCGACTGTTGCTGTTGTACGGAAAAAGTGAGCTCTGCTTTAGATATCGAGACATTCACCCTAGCATGAGAGTTAGCAAAATAGTTATTGTACGCTATTTGTTGACATTTACTATTGCGACAATTATTTGTGCTTTTTTTTAAAATATTCTCACTAAATGAAAACTGCTAATAAGACGTAACAACGATGAAAGACGAATGAAAATCACGGTGGTGGATCGGTTCGAGAGGCGATCTCGCAGCGCTCTTGGGCACGCATAAATCTCGATTTAAGGTCGAGACAGGCTCGACGTACTTTCGAGAGAGAAATTACACCGAGCGTGCAGCGGTCCGGTCCGCGTCGACACCGTTGAACAGCAACTGTCGCGATTATTATGCATCGCAGAGTCGGGCCAAAGAGCGATCCAGCGCGTGCACGCACACGCTAGAGAACCCCACGGCCAAAGGAGCGTGATACAGTAATGACCCAGACGAGCTGCATCCTTGTGCCACATCGAGGCCCCGACCACACGATCGTGGTCTTACGCACGCTGGTGTGTTTACAAGCGCGGGAGATCGCCGATCACGCTCGTCACGGGCCACTTTATCTCCTCTCTCGTTCTCCCTTTACGCCACACGGTCCTTCGCGAGCGAACGCAGCATCTGTGGCTCGGAGCAGATTTATGGGAACGCATTACACACCGACGTCGTGCGGGCCAATACTTACCGCCCCGAGATCGACACACTTTTTGTTTAGAATTCGTTATTCTCGATACTGCGACACGAACGTCGCGTGGGATCGTTCAATACGACTAAAGTAATGATTCTTAATCCTGTAACTACGGTCAATTTTAAAGCAAGTACAAGTTGCGCGCGGAAAACTTTTTCACGCCTCGAGCAACACACACGTTGAACGCTCATGGGCGTCATACGCACACAGTCAACTGATTCAGTGCCTGCTTTTAGCAGTCAAAGGGTTGACATGCACGTGATTCGTAAGGTGGACATTTTTATCGCCGTGTATGAGTATCTGCTGGTGTTAAATTTTCGCTGTACGAAAGATGAACGATGTATATTGGTATTGATACTTCGTACGGACTTGTATCACATACGAAAAAACTCCGAAGAAACATGTATACTTTTTTTGAATTTCGTGCTTGCATGATTCTGTCCCGTATGATCACCCTGAAGCAATAATCTCTTTGTATCTTCTTATAAGAGACGTTTCAATTTTTTGCTAGATTTAAGACGTCCCCTCGATGGAATAAAGCGTAATTTGCGAACAGAAATATACTGAAAACTATGGACCGAGAACAAAGACTCCTCGATCGTAACAACGTATAGCAATTTATTCGCGACGTTCGAGTGGTTAAATGTTAGCCCGTTCGTTGTGAAACGTTTCGTACGGCAAGTGACATTTTGATTTCTATTTAACGATCGACGTATAGATAGTTCTGGAAACCGCAATATTTACACCTCGAAAGATCGCGGAGGCGCGGAATGTTCAGCTGCCCGGAGGACAGGCCCTCCGCGTCAGTTGGTAGATAGTCAGAATAATGAAACATTATCTCCCGCTTCCTCCGGAACGAGCTTCTCCGACCGGCGAAACAGAATCCCAGGGAGAAGAGAGGCCCTCCGTGTCTCCCGCGAACACGGGAATATATTTCAAGGCGAGGGGAGGAGTATATCTCGCTACTTTTATCCGGTATTTCCGCAAGGATGTCTCCGCGGAACGATAGCTACAACGTATCCACGGCTCCGTGAGTCCTGAAGAAAACCAGCCGAGCGAAAAGAGTAGGAGTCGCCGATTAGACATCGCCCGGCGAAAACGCGGTGTGTCCCTCGATGTGCTACGAATTCTTGGGAAGGGCGACGAGGGACCCGCTAAAGAGACACTGCGAAGAAAGGCAAAAACCAGGGGTTGAAGGGAAAGACTTCGGAAGCCCTGTCTTCCATATCCATAAAGGCAGAAAGGCATAAATAACGCGTTCCTCCGTTTCTTTCGACGTGGCGGAAGCAGCTTGACGGGGGGGACGACTCCGCGCGGGGTAGCCGTGTCTTCTAGCTCCGCCCGTGGAAACACGAGCAAGAGATATAAACATTATGGCAATACGCTTTCCGAGTTATACTTCGCCACGAAAGAAAATACGATCGAAAAGCGTGCAATCGTCCGTAAGTGTCGCCCGTTTCGGGTTACGACGCTTGCAAATTTTCATGGATCCTATATATTTTTTTTTTACCTTCTGAACGAATTCTGTTTTTCTTATTTGTATAATCGCAGAGGGGGAAAAGAGCCGTTCGAGCCGAATTGCGAGGAGGACGATAAATCAATCGCGAGATGGTTAAATATTCGCGAGAAACCCTCCCTTTTCTTCCGCCTCGGAGCCCTCGTCCCCTCTTTGTTCCGTATACTATCGAGATTAACTTCTCCGTGGCGACCAAAAAATTCGTACTCGGTAGAAATTACGCGTCTCGTATCCCTGGATATTGCTGTATCGATGGCATTATGCAAATAATTATTCCGCCTACACCGGTATCCTTTCAACGGTTTCGGGAACAAATATTTGCTCCACTTCCCGACCTCCACCCCGCGCGACGCTGTTTTATTCGGATCGTCGGGTTCGCGCGAATGCGAGGAATTTACATTTTAATTGCGACGGACGCGCGAGGAAGAACCCGTAGACTCCGGGAGGAAAAGAAACGCCCGTTATTCCGGCGCCCCTTACGGAGAGGGTGCAAACCCTCGTCGATGGAGGGAAGTTATTACCGCGTAGCTTTCTTCGAAAACGCGCGGCTCGGTATTATTCGATACATAGGAGGAGGAGCCGCCCCTCGATCTACTTGTTAATAAATCCGACAGTTGCAATTTTAAATCGTAGGAAAATATCTCCAAGAATCGTCAAAAAGGATTGTCTTTTGTGCAAAAGTTCTTTAAAATATTGGGCTTCAAGAGAGATCCCCCCAATTGAGAAAAATACAAATGTTCAACCAACGACTCACGTCCATTTTAAGAATCATTACTACAGTTGCAAAAGGGAGGCTTCAATCCTCAAATTTATCGTAGCTTTAGTTGCACAAAAAATATTTCAAACTTTTGGGGGTCGTTTGAATTCGAATAATAGTTTAACATTTAACCCTCTGCACTCGTCTGTACCCTCTAAGGGAATACAACGATATTATTGTTTTAAAATGATTATATAAAACAAAATACGTAAGCAAAGCATGTAAAAAAAAAGGTATGTTTACTTGGATATCTACTATCTATTTCGTAAGAAAGTGTGTTTGAAAAAAGTCTTCGAGTGCAAAAGGTTAAAATGGCCCCCAGGAAGATCGTTCTACCTCTCTACGACAGATCGACAACGCCTTGGCCAAGTGTCTCGACACTTACGACCAGTGTATTTTCTCAAGAATTTTAATTACCCTACACGCCAAGTTAAAAATAGTTCGATCCAATATTTATTTAGCTCCAGGAGCCTGAGCATCTCCACCGGAAACGAGCGTTCCTTCTCGAGCGCCTAGCCCCGTGTCCCAGGGCACGAGAAGTTCGTCCCCTCCGCCATCGATCAACTCTTTCTCTTTTTGCAAATCGCGGTTCGTTATTATTTTTCCGGGAGAAAGGGGGGCTCTTGGCGTCGCGGCAACAACAAACGCGGGGCCGAGGCGCCGCGAGATTTACGAGCGCGTAAATTAGCCGAAACGGAGTTTCCGCGGTGGTCTCTGCCCCTCCGGGATCTGAGAGGACTCGCGGATCTCTACCCTTTCGTAGTCGGTCGGCCAGTAACGCTGAAAAATAAAGAACGCGAAGAAAAGGGAGATCGAGTGGCAAGGTTAAACTCTCCCTCCTGGTCCGCCCCACCGCCTTGTTCTCGGGTATCGCGACGAACGAGGCAATTTGTCCTTCGACAAATTAATTTCTTAAAATATGTAGCCTGCCCGTTGTTGCAGGCAGCTTTATTGCGCGAATGCTTTACGATCCCGTGTATTTTTCCCCGGTCCTCGTTCTCCGTCGACAGCCGCTCTCAGCCCCCGGCCGCCGCCTCGCGTTTCCGGGGCTCCTTGCAACGGAATCGCCCCGTAATTAAAAGTTCCCGGGGGCCAGGGTTCTCTCGAATGCCGCGCGAATATTTTAGTCGGTCACGTGCACGAGACCGCCGAACGAATTCCGATTCCCTTCCTTCCCCCGGGCCGCCATTTTGTCGCGACGGGATTATTGGAAGCCTCCCACCACCCGGTCGTCGAAGGTATTTGAAAAAATAATTGCTGAGAGTGATTGCATTCCGCTGCTCGATTGCTCCCGGAGACTGAGTCTCGATGGGAAAAGTTCGCGCGGTACAGGAGAGTTTCCCTCCAAGGGCTAATCGTTCTCGGTTTACCGGACGGGATTCTTTCGCGGGGTGGCAACCCTTTTCAACCCTTATACCGGCGAAAAAAGTCCCATTATAATACTCCGTATAGCATTTGCATCGAGTATTAACCTTGTAGAAAATTTCACATCGTGCCTTTCGAAGCAAAATATAACGATGTGAAATACAGGAGAAGTTGAAGAGTAGATTTTTATTGTCTGAAAGGGTTAAGGATAGACGCCTACGCGCCTATTTATGTTACTATTACGTCCACTTATAAGATAGATAAAAAAACTTGTCCAGAGTTTACGATATTGGCGGTTTTGACGAGGGAATTTCTTTGAAAGCAGACGGGTGAAAAAATGAACCGTTTCGAGGTAAGTTTTTGCCTCGAACGTTAACGCGTCGCCAAGTTCTCGTCGAAAGCCCGGAGAGCATCGGACGCCATCGATAACCAGGGATCCACCATCGATCGACGCTTTTTGCCGCTTTCTCGTTGCTATCAACTTAGAAAACCGGTCTCGTGTCCCGCATAAAAATAAAAATAATCGTGCTCGGAACCAACGATGAGACCAGTCGCGTGTGATACAGCGGCGTTCAAAAGTAGATTGTAGAGCAATGAATTCTCTCGACCATTAAAATATTTTTAATCGTATTCCGACGCCGACGAAATACTTTCTCCCCGTAGGCATTTACAACGTACGATACATACGTAGGATGGAGATCTTTCTAACTGAATTACACCTACGGTGAAACATAACGAAAGTGGCATGATTCGATGAATACGGAAACGCGGACAAACATACTGCAGGAAGTTCCGAGGCCAACAATACCGTAACTTGTCTCCGTGCAGGAATAGGGCTATTATTTTTCGAGACAATGGTCCTTGTCATACTTGGAAGAAAACTAAGAAACCAAGGAGTGGTTACGGATATATGGTGTCTAATACTTTTGAACGAGTCTGTATAGACGTACACGCTTCTGTCGCGGGCACCGTTATTAACGATCGCCTCTCGTTACCAGGACGAGAAAAATACCATAATTTCGAAGCTGACCACGCATTTATCCGCAGAGACACGATAAGTGTATTAAAAGCTCGGATAAGAGGAGCGGCGTACGATCGAAAATTGCATGGGAGGACCGGTCTTTCCCCGGTCTGCGTTCCACCCGACGGAAATGCGAACCAACCGAACAGAAGAAACGGAGAAAGCTTGGTCGACTTTGCAAATCGCAGTCGCATCGACAACGGTACCTACACGCGGCCCACACGATAACTGCATTCGGTATGCAACTGGGTCGCTCGGAAATACGCGCGACGCGCGTCACCGGATCGCCATTAAACAGCCTGGGCTCTGGATAGTTAAAACAAAATAAAACGGATCTCAAATTTTGCCGAACCGATGGTCAGGACGCGATACGATTTCGCCCTGACACGATAAAAAAATTGCGAAAACCTTTGTACAACACTGCACTTCTACAAGATTACAGATTTTTTTCAAGAGGACAGAAGATGCAAGAACTTTAATACACTTATTTCTGAAATTGAAGGCGTTTTCGATTGATTATACTGAGCAGCTTCATTAAACTAAGGTTGCGTTAAATTAAGATAATATTTTTTTGTTTTGTGTTATACATACATTTATAATGAAAATTAAGTTGCTTACGAGAATTTTAAAAAATATTTATTTTTAACAAGATTTCGGAACGTAACTCCTCTTTTTGTACTGGCCATGGGTCTCATATAACACGGTTTTAAACGACACACGGCATTTTCTAGGAACCTATCTACCGCGTTATAAGAGGATTACCTTTACCGTTTAAATTTGAAATTTTTCAGTGCCAACCAGCCGTGGAAATCAATATCGTATGTATTGTCGAGTGAACGTGGACCAAAGTAGGCGTAAAATTTTCATAAAAAAGAAATTAGTTTGAAATTGTTTTGAAATTGTATCGTCCATTTTGTTCGTGATTTATCGAGTCCTTCGTAACAAAGATTGCACGGGAGGGGAAAGACGAGGAAAAGGGAGGAAGCTGATCGACGTTACCATTGACGATAATGACGGAGGTTGAAACGCGTCCATTGATGTCACGCGCGCACACAGTAGTTTCTTTCACCCCGACCTCCGCGACGGTGATAAAAGGATTCCGTAAAGACCGGTCGAAACAGCGATCTCCATTGACGTCGACCTCCTCCGGGCTAGTTTGCTGGCTCTCTCCATCGAGGGAGAGCTAGAACAGAGCACCGAAGAACAGATAGTAGATGCCCGATACCGCGCGCGAGTGTGCTTCGAATACGTGCGAGCTGGTTTGCGAGCACACCAAGCCACCGGGGACACGATATGCGTTTATTTCTGCTGTCGCTTTATTTATGGAGACTGATAGCGAGCGCGGGGGAAACGCGAATCCCGCGATCCGGATGCACGGAGATCGCCGCAGATAGAAATTAATTAATCGCCCACGGGACGACACCCTACTTCCTTACTTATGCTACTTCCAAGAGCTATATCAGGTCGCGAGCCTCCAACGGTCGAGATTTCTATTCCGTTCGAGGCATTAATTTTTATTTTCCTTCAAAATTGCAGTGTCGGGGTTAATTACGGATATGGGGGAAAAATTCTAAAAATAACATAGAAGATAATTTTTTGTTCGTTATGCATCGAGTACAAAGTCTACTCTATCATCGTACCCCCTTAATATTTAGCAAATAGCACTCGTGAAATATAAATTTTATTCCCATGTAACGACTACGTACGCCATATTAAGGAACTCAATTTTTGTTGATTTATGGGCGACGGGTTTCCAGAAGAATTTCCTGATGTTCCTCCGAAACGGTAAAACCACATCGACCCCCTGGGGGATCCGCGAGTTCTTCGAAAGAAAGAACATATTGCATCGTGGAATAAGAAAAATGTTTCCTGCGATACTTTATTTTTATCCAGAGGGCTTTTTAATCTGCAGTGTTTATAAAACTTTTGAATTGAAGGCCAGAAAAATGTCGCGTACATAAAGCTTTCAATTAATGCGAATAGAAATTTTTGGAACAGATGTATTTTTTTTTTAAATATCGCTCTTAGGGACACGTTAAAACCGTTCGAAGTTAAAGATTGAGCAACCCTGTTCTGGTATACGTGCAGATACACACGGTTGGCAAAGGTTTAAACCACACACAACGGTCCGGGTTCGTCGGTTTTCCACGATCTATAAAAGTGCTCGATGGAAAGATCAGTGCCCGCGACACGGTGACCTGTCCTCCTTTCGCGACGGAGTCACGATCAGAGGGGAGGGCTGCACACGTTGCATGCGTGGTCTCACACGCGCGCCAAACGACCAGAAGGAGCGGACAGGAGAAAACCCGGGTACGGAGTAAGAGAGAAAGAGAGAAAGACGCGTAAAAAAGCGCGCGAGCAGCATGCTTTTCGGCTCAGCTCGGCTCTCGAAGCTGTCGCCGCTAGCGAGCGAGTCGACGATACCGAACGGAGAGGCCATTGGCCTCGCGGTGCAATGGTGCAGTGTGCAATCGAGGAGGGAGGGAGATGCCAAGGGGGAAAGGGGACACGCACTCACACACAGAAACACGACGCTGCTCGCATCTGCGCGAGCGTTCGCGCTGTCTGCGAAGCGATCCGCGCGCGAAACCTTGAAGCGTGGGGATCGCGTGTGGGTCGAAACGAGAGGGGGGTGTGTGCAGAGGAGACAGGTAAACAAAATTCCCGACAGTCAACCGCAGGGGGAGAATAGAGAACGGGTTCGCGAAAAAGTAAAACTGCCGCTCGAGACCCGACTTTTACTCGAAACGTCGATTCAAATCGATCTAACTTCGTATCGTTGGATATCGACCTCTTTTCAGCGACGGGGAATAACTTTTTACGCTGTTTCCCGGATAAGTGAAAACAACCGGAGGTCCAACATTTCAGTTATTCGGGTTTGCTGGAAAATCGACGCTTATCTCCGGGTTGAATCCCCGTGTGAATGAGAAGAAAAATGAATTATTTTGTATAACGTGATTTAATGCAAACCCCATCGAAACTTCTGCACGTATCCGAGATTCGTTTCGATTGATCGACGTTCCGATACCAAACATTCTGCCATGATTGCATTAGAATGCAACCAGCCTGCAGTTGTAATCTACACCTTCGAAGACTCGAACAGATCAGATTAGAGCGTGTCTCTATTTTCACAGAGACGGTGTGTGGAAACGTCTACAGAGGCGAGCGGACATGTTCCTCAGCTTCCGCGAGCATTGACAGATACACGCCCGTAATCACCACAATCTTTCCATTTAAATTCCGAGAAACGTCCACATGCACCAAGGAAGAAATTCAACGTTTCGCAAACGCGAACGTCGAGTATAATAAAATGGTTCACCGATGAGATCGTGTGCGTGGCACGGCATCGTGTCAACTCGTCCTGCTGGTGCAACGACGCAGATGGAAACTCGCCGTTCATGAAATATACAACGGAGACAGCTCTCGAACGAACGACTTCGAACTGGCTCTCGAGTAATCGACTGGTCCCCAGCACCGAGAGACGCTGCAAAAGGACACCGAGGAGGTCCAGGCTACCCCTAACTCATCTGCATCGTTTCTTCGTTCTTCATTTTATTTCTAGCTTCTATTACATTCTACTTTTCGTTTTATTTCCGCTTCTATTCAACGACACTCGCTATTGATTTTAGCGCGACCGCCAAGATACGGAGGAATCCGAGGAAATTTTTCGCGATACTGAGCGCGGATCGTTCGACCGAAGCACGCGGCTTTCTTTCCAGGGAACGCATCAGAAACTGGTGGAACGTGGAAAAACGCGTCGAGTAGGTTCCAGACGCGCACCCTGAATGGTTAAACAAGGAACACAGAGATTCTTCGACGAGATTTTTCACAGACCGTGGTATTCGAGAGACGCGAGCGTTCTGTATCGGAACTCGATTTTCCAACACCTCGTAATTAAGCTGAATACTTTCAGATATCGAGGGAATGCGGTAAGGAGCCTGCTCGAGCTTGATGTACAGGCTCGAGATTTCAATACGATTGGCTTCCATCTTGTTAAAAATCTCGATCGGAATTTCTGACTTAAGGGATTGATGGTTCGCTTAAAACTTCGCTCGCAAGAAGTCTCTGTAATCTAGATTATTCAACATTCGAATCTTTAGATAAATTTATGTCACGAAAATATTCGTGGTTGACAGAATTTGGCAAATTTTATTCACGATTCAATTTTCGAATGCCTGAATATTAGTTTAAGACATTTATTGATAGATTCTTTACGGAATTAATCCGAAATGTTTATTCCAGGCTCCATTTGACTCGATTCGTCGTGGCCCACATTTTATGCCCGATCTCCGTAAGAATTCAACCGAATCATAATCCTAGTCGCTTCCTCCGCGAGCCATAGTCCGCGATTTTTCTCCCGTCGCGCAGAAAGCGCTCGGGCTCTTAAAAAAACTACGGTTGTTGCGGAACGCGTGAAAAACCCGTCTGGAGTCCTCCGCCCTTCCCGGCCGGGGGGCAATTTCTTGCGCGGCTCGCTTTCTCACGCACGCTTTCGGTTTCGCCAGGAAATTTATTCGGCGACGAAGGGAACGCGTCGTCTCCTGCCACTCCCTCGCGGCGTCCAAAGAAACGACTCAACGGGGAACGCGACCAGAAACTGGACACCCTTCGTGCGATCGCACCGAATAAGGATTAACGGGACACCCGGGGGCCAATTTCTTCGCCATGGAACCGGGGAAAATAGTTCCAACTTGCTCCGAACCGAGTCTCTTCTTTTCTCTTCGCGATAGGACATCGACTCGTTCTAATACAGCAATGATTCGTAAAATGAATGTCGCTTCGAAGGTGAAATTCAACACCAATAGAGTTTTGAACCACGTCTTTTTTCTTCTCTTCGCAATAGAGTTTTAAATGTCTTCACTGGTTCCAAGGAGGCAAATGTTTAATTTACGAATCATTACTATAGAAGGTTTACTCGATCGGTTAAAGGGACGTTATAAGATGAAACGTGCGTGCAAAGACGCGCTCGAAGGACGACGAGGCTCGTCGGAATATCCACGGGAAACAGGCGACTGCGTAAAACGGAAAATCTTCGGGTTGAGACGAGTAGGCGAAGTCGCATCGAGCGACCCTGGCCAGAGGTTTATAGCAGCATCCATTATTAGAACGCCGATACGAGCAGCTACTACATGCTTCATAAATATAAATTCGAATGCATAATCGATGAAAGCGAACGCCTACCGAGAGCGATGGCAGCTGCATGACAAATGCACAGACCCGGGGAGAATCATCGTCGTCGATCGACGTTCGCGATGAACGAAGATGAATCCCAGATTCCGGTACACACGATGGGTAATTTTGTCAGGTTTCGTGCCTCGTCCATTGGAAGGGTAATCAAAAGACAGCGAAACGTGAACGTTCGATGATCGTATAGAGGTTATTACAAGTTTTGGAACGAATCCTGGATTAGATGCTCGTGACTGCTTTTTACCTGCTCATTTCTACTTTGGATGAAATAATAGGTTTTCCTGGGTGCACGGATCGTCCAAGGGAGCAGTTTCATCGGTTTTTGTTCGGATAAGTGGGCGTCCATCGATCGTATCGATCAGTCGTCGGTGTTCTGCAATTAACCCTTCTGGGGTCTGCGACCATGAAAGAACGCGTCGAAGCTTTTCCCCTCGTACGACGAGGCTTCGTTATAAATAACTCGTCGCACACTAATCTCGGTGATTTTTCATTTTAGATGGATGGAGCCCAGCCACAGGCGGATCATTGTTGACTCGAGACGGCTCCAAGGACAAGAGGCGCAATGGAGACGCATTGTGCGTGTCGGTGCATAAACGAGCCACATAATCCCGGGAGTTCCAAGTTTAGCGTGCATCCTCTCTCGCCACTTCTCTGTTTCTCGATAGAAATTCGTCTTCCAAGAAATCGTTGGCACATTGGCGACCAGATAAAAATCAAACTCATCGAACGGATGTAGCATTGTCTCCGAGTTCCGTAGCCTGTGACAGCTGAATTAGCAATGAGACAGAATCGATCACGTCCACGCTCTTATTTTGAATCATCTTAAACCTTAAGTGACATACAGGGTCAGTTTTCAAGCGTGCAAAATTGGTTATCAAATTTTTTTCTACCAGCAATATTGTCCCTTGCATCGCTTTCATCGTTTCTTGGAAATTAAAATTCTTGTCTAGTCTGATCTTTTAGATTATGTATCCGAAGAGGACCCAACTTGCATCCTAATAACCGTTGTACAACTGATAATGATTTTACTTAAAAAACTGAGTCGAAAATGTAGAATAAAATTTGTTCGGACGAGACTTTATTTGAGAGGAAATCGACTTTGAAAATCGATCGGCTCCGCGTACGATAGAGCGTGTCTAGGACGCCAGAGTAAGTAGAAATGGCCAGTACTAGACAGACACGCTCGAGTCACTCGTCTGTCCCACACGTTTTCAAACTCGATAATCTCAAAAATGAAGCATCGAGCGGAAAAATATTATTCTACGTTTTCGATTCATTTTTTCGAACAGATTCACTTCCTTCCCGGGTATACTCTCATGTGTGTGTACGAATGTTTCTTCTTTGTCCGTTTTCCATCGCTCAGCGCCATTACGCTATTTTTCCAACAGAAATAACGTGACACATGCGAACAGGACAGTCGTCTCTGATGTTAGGGCGAGCCGTTTCGTCGACCAGCGACTGCTGACTGCGAGAAAATTCACGGGAAAGAAGGAAAAACCTGCTGACGCGGCGGTAGACCGTGGAAGTCTACTGCAGAGCTTTTCGAAGTCCTTGTCGTCGGAAGATCCTGCCTCCAACGTGTCTCGTAAGCTTCGAATCGAACCTTGAATCTCTGCTGCCTTCTTCCAGAGCACATTTCGCGGCGATAAAGTCGGTGCAGGAGGAATTATAAACTTTCAGTTAAATCGTGGGAGTTGATAGCGTGACGAATAGCTAGCTCCCGATGGCCTTAAGCGGTCAAAACATTTGACGAGCACCTAGGAGCTCGCTGAAAGGGACGAGATAGCCAAAGATCTCGTAAACTTGGGAACCGGAGTAGCCAAAATAGATTTTTCTCGGGACTCGATCGTTTGGCAAGATCCTCGAGGATCCCTCGATAAACGAGAGAACCGCGGGAGAAAATGGGCGACGGGTGATCAAACGTTGAACGAACGAGGAAAGAAAACGATCGACGAACCCGACACATTTTCGCGCTCCAATAAACTTGCAGAGTCGATGATAGCTCGGTCCTCAAGGGCGATACCTGCGGCGGCCGTGTCCCCGACGCGACGACGAGGACGACGCGGTAATAGGGATAAGGTCCCTTCTCCTCACGCCCGGTTACTTCGGCTAACGACATTCAAATTCCATTAGGGCAGCGCGATGTGCGGCTGACAACTTTCGGATTACAGATCGGCCCTGCTCTCTCTCTGCTTTGGTGAAAGAAGAACCCTTGTCGGGATAATGGCAGAGAGAGTAGAGCAAAAGAAAAAACGAAGGGATGGGGCGACACGCGAAGGGCCCCGAAGAAACGAGGACGATTAAATCGCGAATGCTCGGGGTATTTAAATGAGTGCGTCTACATTTAAAATGTCACCACGGGTTTCGCGACGATCTTAGAAATCACTGCCCCGATTTCCTATCTCTCCTTTCCGGGGAATCGTGCAAGACAAATTCCTCCTTTCCGTAATAGCTCGAATCTACGCGAATTCCCCGAAAACGTTTGAAAAATCGTATTTATCTGCTTTTGGCGAAGAAGACGATTACAGTGATGATTCGTAAATTGAACAGTTCCCTCTTGGAGCCAGTGACGTCGGGTTTTTTAATTTTTCTTAGAGGGAGACAAGCGTATCCAAATATAATTGAGACGTTTCGTTTCGGAGAATACGAATATATATCGACGAGAATCGTTCGAAGTTTGCTTCTAGCGGTCTCGTATAGACAGGGTTTGCAAATTCGCCGAATCGAAACTGTCGAAGCACACGCGACACGGTAATTGCGATGTATCACGTGCGCGCTCCCTTTTCTCGCCTCTAAAATACGTCGTTTTCATTCCCGCGGCGTAGCGGTTCTCCCGCCATCCCGCCGCGGGAACAGCCCATGTATTTGCATATAAATATAAGTAAAAAGTGTATTTGCATTTAAATGTTCCTCGGGCTCCCGCTTGGGGAAGTTCGACGACACTCGATCGAAAGTTTGCGACGAAGGCGCCTAACGACGCCGACCAGAGGCGAACGAAGACCTTCGGTTGAACGAGGAATCGAGGGGTTGCTCGATCAAATCGCTCAATTAGAAGTGCCGTTAAGCTGCCAATAATTTACCCGCTACCCTCCGCGAACAACTCGGGCTACGTATTTCACACACTCGAATCTCTCTCTCCACTTTCCGCGTTGTTTAAGTGGATTTCACCACGCGGAATTAGTTCCTCAATATCTCGTTAACGCCAGAAGATTTTTTCGACCAAAAATATATCGTTCACTTCGACAGGATACTCTAGTACAAACGTAAATATTTAACAAAGTATACATAGAATTTTTTCATGCAAAAATATATCAAATTTCTAGTCTAAATCCAAGCAAGTATCAATCTCGAGACAATTGCAATTTTCTTTTAAGCTGCTGTCGAGAGTGATTATGCGTTTATGAGGTATTAACAAAAGAAGATCGAAGACTTTAGGGGTTTATGGTACTCGTCAAAAGTGGTAATAGGTGTTTAAGATAGATCCTATGATCGATTTTTTTGACGAAAAATCTACTTTCGTGTTTACGGGCGTTGGATATCGCAAGTGGATCTTCTGAACGTATCGAATCGGTTTGAAAGTATGTTGGTTCAAGCTTGAACGATAACACGAGATTATGACTAATATCGAAGATTACTGGGAATTTAGCACAAGTCGGGTCACCTGACTGGAATCCGCTGGATTTCGTTTTATCGAAACGATCGAGTACTTTGGCACGTCCAACGACGATAAACAACGTGGAAGAATAGAAATTGCGTTCGTTGCAATTTGGAGCACGGAAGGAATATTTGCAGATAGGAGATTATCGATCAATGGAATCGTACAATGTATCCAATTCGCTGTGCTAGGAAACAAGTTTACTAATTCTACATGCTCGATATCCATCTGAACATTCTAATAAAACCGGAATGTCTCGTTCATGCTGTGGCAACTTCCGTGACGAGCTGAATTCGAAAGCAAAAGTCCAGTGTGCAACTCCTACTCGCGTATCGAAGCCCCGGCTCGAAAGTGGTACTTTAGGGGAACGAAACGATTCAACGAATTTGCAAAAAAAAAATGCAAGAGTATTGTTCTAAATGCGTTATTCTCGTAATCTTTTAAACTGGCTTCCACCATATCTCAAGATCTAGTTGACCGACTTTTTATTTGGAGAAAATTTTGCAGATCCTCAAAAATATTGAACTTTACTATTTTTTTTAATATTCTGAACGTAAGAAAAATCTAAATTCAGAATTTAAAAAGAATTTTCAAAGAAGATATTTTTTCCTCTCTGTGTTAGATTAGCAGAGAAACCATCAGAAAAGAAGCTAACCCCCACAATTTTTAATATTTTTATATGAAAAAAATACTGTAGATAAGGTAAACAAGTATGCCTGGAAAATCTCGATGCAAAATAACCTACCTCTACCGTTAAAAAAAAAATCACAAAATCAATCGAAAAAATAGTGGTTTATACCCCTTTGAAGGGTTGAAAAAAGTAAGTTTTCCCATAGAAGAAGCCCCTGAATACGCATGGGTTGCTGTTATGGTGGATAGTACCGGCGTTGGAAGAGGGAGTTTTGCCTGGTGCATGGTTCCCATCCGTTTTCGAAGTAAACTTGAGGGTAGACGTCAACGAAGGTGACACCCTACTGCGTGCTGAAAGGCCTGCCATAGCTGTCTCCTTGTCGTTGCCGAGCGTAAAGCAGACCTCCAAACGGCTTACATAAGCCATCTACTGACTGGCTTTGCTACCTTGAAGTCGGTCGTTGCCGCTGTCTCCTGCAAATCGCTGCACGCCGGCCGGGCGTATGCATCGAACGTTCTTTACGGCCGACTGGCAATCAAGCCTCGCGACGCACAGACGAGGAACGGAGAACGCAACAACGCCGACGGATAGATTTCAGTATCAACGTGGGAATATGTCTACGGGGTCCGGTGTGTATCGATCCTCATACGAGGGGATAATAAATTGTTGATTCGCGTCCGTGCGTCGGCCGGAGACGTCGTTAGGAAGACGGCGCACGTCGCGTCGTCGAACACGCTTTGTGTATTATCATTATTCCTCTCCTCCGCTGAATTCCTCTACGAGCCTCCGCCTCTAACGAGCCGATTTCCGCGCCGCGGAACTTTTAACGACCACCGGGGATTGTTTCTTCGAACTCCCTCCCGTCGAGGGCCCGACATTTTTACCCGTCCGCAACAACCATCGGAATTTACAAGATTTCGAGTCGCAAATATTTTTCAAAATCACGAGGGTCTTTGTACGGTTCATTTTTGGATAGGTCGACAATTTTGCAAGATCACTCTGAAGTTTCGCTCGAATCTGAATTTGATTAATCCTCATTTTAGTACGAGGGTTCCGATCGAATTCTACGAATTGCTGAAGTTCACGTAGAATTAATATTACTAGTGTTATTTATAGAAACCCTAGAGAAAAAACATTCCCCTATGCGGAGGGGTAGGGACAAAGAGACACCAGAGTTTCGTCGGTTTTTTGGGACCGATAAAAAATTCTGTGAGGCATCCGAGAGGCGAAAACAACGCTCGAGAGTGGATTCTCCAGAGAGTTCTTTACCGCGTCGAATTTGTTCGCGCAAGTTGGCGATAAGTTCGACACCGACGCGTCGACCGAATTGTTTCCAGGAATCTGATCGAACCGTCGAGACGACCTAATTCCACGGGGACGTGACCAGAGATCGACTCGACGCCGGGTGTCCACCCTCGCGCGCAATCGATTCTAACGAGAGAGGCTTAGGACGGTCGATCAAGCTCGTATAAATCACGGTTCCTTCCCCACGGGGCGTTAAGGCGGACGGGAATGGTGTTCCCGAAAAACACACGGGACCAGAATTCCAACGAAACTTTCCGAGCGTTGTTTCTGCGAATTGATTACGTACCGATTTTTGCATTCCTGCGAATCTATTATCTACGGGGTCTCGACCAGTAGAAAATTTACCTGCAACAGAGAAAAGAGAAAGTTAGTTAACCAAAAGTTGATCAGATTTTAGAAATTGAAGGTAGCTTTTGTTCCCCGAAAGATAGATAATCTAAATATGCAAAATTGATGTAGACTGTTCTATTAGTTATAAGGAACCGTACAACTTTGTTCACTTTAATTTTTTTCTAATTAGGATAGTTTTCGAAAAAATCGCTGGCTAGTAATAGGGAACGTCCTGTGTACGATCGATGGAGGATCAAATTATTCGCAGAGAAGTTTCACCCAATTCTCGAACTCGGTCTCCGCCGAAAGAGAAACGTAAAGAATGTTATCTACCGGTGGCATCGATGCTCGTAATAACATGGGAAACGCTAAATTCCGGCGACGTAACGTCGAGGAAACTATCGCAGCGTGTCGCGGCTAATGCATCGAGTATATCGTGCGTGAAGGAGACCGGAGGAAAAAGTTGCAAACCAGAACACGGATACGAGGCATATAACTAATGGTAATAATAATGGGTACAACGGCCAAGTACAGAAGAGCGTTGATTTACTTTTCACGCTCGATCGGACCGTGATATCGCCGAGAGAGCGCCTCACGCTAAAGCCCGATTCTCACCACGCAAAAATGGCGTTCACATACATGGAATTACTGCGCCTCAAAAAGCTCAATACTCTCAAAATTATACAAACGTTCGACTAAATTTAAAAAGAATGACCAAAATATTGCGTTTATTCGATCGAACAATTCGATTTTGAATTCTCTGTCACGAAATATTTAATTCTGCGATTGGAATTAATAACTCTACTAGTTGCAATCCAGTTCCCATTGCATCCAGTAATAAAAGATAAATGCAGAATAAATTAATTTCAGCAAAACGCTTAATTTTATTTCAATTACAACGTTTCCCTTATGTTTCGGTGTAAATGACAATTGTGGCGGTTTCTGGGACGAAAATGGATCTTAAGGCGTTCGTAGCACGGGTGGCGTCGATGGCGCGTGAACAATATCTCGCAACGCGTCGAGAATCGAGTCTCTCGAGACACGCGAACGACTCGCGGGGTAAAAAAGGCGCGTTCCCGTAGATTAACGGGTCGCGTTTCGTTCGTTGTTCACGCTTGATTTCAGGGAACGCGTCGCCTTTATCAGCGTCTGTCCCGCGCGAAGAAGGTAATTGGCAATTTCGATCCATTTGTCAAACGAAACGGCAGCTCTCGCCTCGTTCGAGCGTGTCTCTCTTCGAGCTACTTGCAAACGAGCTACGTGTCCCATAAATTGCTGCGAATTCCTAACCGGCGCGCGTGCTCGCGGCGCTTTTTGCGTCTCCCGGCGTCGGCACGCTCGCGTTTCTGACCTACAAACCCTCTACCGACTTGAAAAACGTATCTACCGACGGGTATAATAGTTAAGTTATGTACCGCTAATGGAACTACAATGTGAACGAGACTCGTAAACTACCCGATCGTTTTCGCGATACGGGTCCGTAACAGCGTCGAACGAACCGTTATACGATTCGTGATTAACGATTACGATTACCGCGTATATTGTATATACTCGCTGGCGAGTTATTATACAGGGTGTTCGGCCACCCCTGGGAAAAATTTTAATAGGGGATTCTAGAGGCCAAAATAAGACGAAAATCAAGAATACAAATTTGTTGATGAAGGCTTCGCTAAACAGTTATTAACGTTTAAAGTTTCGACGGTATTGAATTTTTTTCTCGAAAATGCGCAAGATTTCGGGGGTATGTCTATTCACCAAAAATGATTGTAATTGACCCCCGCAATCGAAAATAATTTTTTCAGAACGATTTGAAATTTTTTTTTTTCGTCGAAAAATTTAGGCACCTACCCCCTGTCGATTTTTCTTAAAAATTCCTTTTTCATTTGTAGTAATTTTGTTTGACGCCCTACAGAAAAGTTTTCTAATACTGTTTTGTAGATACCCATGAGCTCTACTTCCGAAAAAAGTTTCATTGAAATATATTCACAATTGTAGGAGTTATGGCTGTTTGAAAATTGGACCATTTTTATGGGGTTTTTCTCATTTTGCGGGGTCAAGGACCAACTTTTCGAATATTTTTGCAATTTGTACATATTCTCCACCAAAATACGCGTAGTTTGCTTTTTTAAACATCAAAATCGTCCAATCCGTTCAGAAGTTATGACGTTTTAAAGATTCGCATGTAAATTCGAGCAGACATTTCTTGCCAGAAATTATATTTTTGGTAAGGATTTTTTTTCTCGAAACTGAGTAGAATTTCGGGGGTATGTCTGTTGACCAAAAATGCTTGCAATTGACCCCTGCAACTAAAAATAATTTTTCCAAGACGATTCGAAAGTCTTTTTTTTCACCCAAAACTTTCAGCACTTACTCGAATTTTTTTCTTGAAAGTGGGTAGAATTTTGGAAGTATGTGTATTCACCAAAAATGATTGTAATTGGCTCCCACAACCGAAAATAATTTTTCCAGAACGATTTGAAATTTTTGAATTTAATTGTTAATAACTTTTTAACGAAGCCTCCATCAACAAATTGGTATTCTTGATTTTCGTCTTATTTTGGCCTCTAGAATCCTCTATTAAAATTTTTCCCAGGGGTGGCCGAACGCCTTGTATTTCAATTAAACAATACCATTACACGGTAATTGTCGGGGTTTAATAACTTACAATTTCGGTTACTCGATAATCGTACATTTTTCAAAAATAAATCCATTAAATTAACGATTTTTATTGTATAAAACTACAGATGGAAAAAAATTATTTGAAATAGAATTTCAAGTAGTAATGTGATGCTTAATACAGTGTTTCGAACGAAATAATTAAATTGCATCGATTCGTTACAATATTATTAAACGATTGAATACGATCTACCCCAGACGTCAAGAGTTCATTAATTTCTACGGGTTAAGTTATGCATAGAGAGGCGTCGAAAAACTGATGGTAAATTTGAAAGTATAAATCGTACGTGAAAGAACGTTAACACTACCCAGTGATAAATTAACTTTTTTCGCAGGGTCTTCATTCTCCATTCGAGCGTTATCTTTATGGCACAATGCGTATTCATTAATTTACCATTCATGAGTCACTAGACACACACGCGATCGCGTACCGCGTTGAATTCATAAACTGGTGTCGTCTGCCGATTTCAACTTTTACACGCCTCTACCCGTAAATTAATTTCTGCTAATACCGTGTAGTCGGTCGTGTAAGCGTGCAAACGAATGCGGAATTAACGGGAATTCTCGATTGTGAAAATAAGAATTCGCCAGTTTCCTCGGAGAGCTTTCGCGCCACGAGAGTCGGCGGATTCCATCGCAGAAGAAATTACACGGTACCATGATTCCGCTTCTGTAAATAAGAGACATCGGGAAAATCGTTTCGTCCACGCAAAGTAAACGCGTCAATCACGGCCACGGCGAACCGCAGGGAAACGAAACGCGCGCGGGTCGCACGAAACCGACCAACTTGAAATTTACATAGCCTTCTCAAGCGTATTTCGAGAGAGCAGTTTAACGACCTCGACAACACGACTCTAATAATTCCCGCGGCGAATAGAATATCGCGACCTGTGCGACGAAAAGAACGAAAACGCGTGCCAAAACGTCCAAAGGTTCCTACATTTTTCCTTGGTTTCGCGTTACCGATTTACAAACGCTCGAGTTTCCCCCAATTTTCCACTTTCGAAAGCTCTTTGCTTCTCTAAAGGCAGTCACGACGATCGAGAACAAAATAAATTGGAAATGTAGATTAATGATTCTTAAAATGAATGTCGATCTGGGATTGGCATGTTCATATTTCATACAGCGGAGGCGAAAAGCAAAGTTTCTTCGATTTACGAATCACGTCAGGTTCATTTTAAGAATCATTACTATACCAAGAATTGTGGAACGAATTTATTTACACGCAAGTAACGGGATCACCTTTTATTAGTTATGTAAAATTTTTATTTGGATGAGGACTTTGCCCTCTGACCAACGTCCGAAGACGCTTCCGGATATTTCAGTCTGCTCGTTCATCAAAGATGGCGTGCGATCGACCGTTTATTTTGTCTGGGATCTCCGGGTATTCCTCGATCACTGATCCCGGTCCGTCACCATAAAATTGATTTATGGTCGCGTCGTCATCGATGGTTCGCTGGTTCTTCTCGGGTCTTGGGGCACCGTCGAGAATAGTCGGAGCAATTTTCAAACGTTTTCGACTCGCAATAAATTTATTTTAATCGACCGTCCTCTATTTTTGCGTTCGAACGTTTCGCAAAAACTTTTTAGTCATTCGAAATACATTAATGTTCCTTACTAGCACACATATTTTTTTCTTAAAATATCAAGCAGAAAATTCTTAAACACAGATCTGTTTCGAGTGGCACTTATTCTTGTAAGAAATTAATTCGAAATAATTTTGAGGTTAAGCCTGATATACTTTTATCACAATACACACTTTGTCGACATTATCGTGCAACCTTAGAAATTAGATTTTGCTGCTAATTAAATACAAATATATTTCCACTTTAATTACCGGAACGGAGATATTTCACCTTCGTAACCTTGCATAAATCATGCAGTGTTATCTGCGACCTCGGGCACTCAAGAAAAAAGGAATTCGAACGACACGCTATAACGCGTGCCCGTAGAAAGCATGTTGCACGGGTCAATATCGAAATTAAAAATACAATGCACCGGTGCGGACAGGTTTATTTTCATCGTGAATGTTAATTGATCGGGAGCTATTTATCTGCACAGTCTGCGCATTAATAATCTCCCCCCGCAATCAACACTTTCCATTCGCCAATATTTCGATAGCGTTATCACCGAGAAAAAGACGCAATTATGGCACATGTTTACATAAAACGACAGCATGAAAAACGGGGACCGATGAAAGTTTCGAATCGCGAACGACAACAACTTCGAGCGGAATTCAATTTTATCTACAACGTTTAATATTTCTAGAATGTAACAGAAAAAAACAAAATTAATTCCAAGCAAGCGACGGAACATCGAAAAGTGTATTTTTAAAATTATTTTGAGGAACGTCGAGCCCACAGCTTAACGTTCAGCTATTATTTTCCCTCAATTTCGATCGCTGGCTATTTATTTTGCAAAGCGTCGATTCCGTTAAAAAAAAAAAAACAACAACAAAAGATCGACGCGAACGATCGGAACCGACGAAACCAAACGACAAGCCGGGAACACAACGTTTCGAATTCTGGATTTAAAAACACGGAGCACAAAGGAATTAATCCCGCTCGAGTTGCCCCCGGAACCGTGAAGGGTGTTCGACAGCTCGACGATAAAGGCTGATCGCGCGGCGACGGGACCCTTTTCTGTCTGACCTCTATTGTGCACGGGTGAAGGTTGCGGAGGGGTCAGAGCTCCGGACGATCCCTTTCGATCTCTTTTACGAGATACACCTGTCCGAACCGTGGCGGGATTCCCTTTTCTCCGAAGACGAATCAACCCGATTAACCCTTTGGTTGGTCGATATAATACGAACCACTCGGAACGAATACGTTAGAACCCCGAAAATTTTATTCGCGCAACGAACGCTCGATAAAACCAACTTACAGCAATTTATTTCCAACGTTTACTCGAACAAACTCTAATCTCCGATATCCTCCCTCGTTTCTATCCACTTCCTTCCTCTCGACCAGGTATACTTTTGTTACCTTTTTTAACTCAGTTAAGTTTAATTTAGCCTATCTTATCTTGCGTCTAGTTTTAGCTCAGTTTCACTTCACTTTCACTTCTAGCCTCGTAAAGCTCTCAGGGTTAAATTTAATAACAGCCTATATAGACTTATTTTATACACTCTTTCCAAAGATAGTGCATCCGGCTGGTGTTCTCGTAAAAGTCTAAAAAGGGATTTCATCGTTATTCTCAACAGAGTCGAGGTTAATTACCTCTTGGCTTCTTCTTTAGCTCGTATTAAAATTGCTGAAAATCTTAAACGCGAATGAGACATTGATTTTTGAAGATTTAATTCACATTTCGTAGCAAAGAATATAAATTACTGTTTTTTATCACCATTACAAAACATAGACTTGTACGTATGGTTTCAAACGCTTAATAAAAAAGGGAACTAAATTTATGACACGTTCGAACGATAGGGAGAAAACGATTCCAAATAATTTTCTAGAAGATGGAGTTTGAGAAGCACTGCTGAGGCCCCCGATTCGAATAATCGAAAATCTCTATAAATATATGTTTTGAAAGCGATGCTGGAGATATATTCAGCGTTTTAATTTGTACGTAAACAGTTCTTGGTACGAAAGTGTTAATCATAGGTCGTGGATGATCGTCGGTCAACAGATTGCGTAACGGTTGATTAGACGGTTTGTGCCACAGCTTGAAACACGTCGACCCTCGTGTTCGGAAATCGCCGCGATGGCCACGCACGGATGCGTCTGCCTTTAAAAACTGACACCGTTCGTGATCATCGGCCGTTTCGAAAACTCCGCCCCCGTTTCCGAGGGACGATTACGAAACCGATTATGAACGCGTCTCTGACCTGAACGCACGATTCTCACGGGGCCCCCTATAGCACGCGTTTACGACCGAGCCGCCAGAAGAACACGGTTATTAACCTTTCTGTCAGATAAAAACACAGAAGAATCTCCGGGACACGTTACTTATTATTAAATCGGGATCCGATTATGAGAACCGGGAATTCCTTAATTGCATTTTCTTACTCCTCGTTACTTTTCTGTTTTCTCCTTTTACGGAGTCGTGTCTGGAAAGTTAGCTCCGTTCACAAATACAGTGATGATTCTTAAAATGAACATTTCTATTCCAACTTGGGGGATCCCCTTTGGAGCAAGTAAATCGTTACTGTAATCGGTGACCACTGTACTTTTTTGCATATAAACTATACTCTGACAATAAACTAAAATCCCCGAAACCATAGAAGCAGATACTACCAGTTTCCATCGACCCAGGAAATTTCAAGGATCTAAATAACCGATTGAGTTCGTGAGCCTTGTAAGAAAATATTTAAAATTAGAAACCTGATTAATTACGTCAAAAAGCACGATCAACGAAGATCGATAGACGGTCCGGTGGACTCGGAAGCGAGCTCCCAGACCTCGAGCTGGCCGGTGGTTCGTTTCCGGTCGGGCGGGCATATTTATTTTTCGACTCTTTGTCTCCTTTGTGAGCGAATAATCCCGAAGGCGTGGAAGCTAGCAAGACGACGGAAGTGCGGGGTGCGGATTTTCGAGGCGTGGAAATGGGGTAGCACAGCGCGAAGAGAAAGCAAGAAAGAGAAAGAGAGAGAAGTAGGGGGACGCCAGGAGCAGCTGCCGCTGGAAGCGTTTTGCGAATTTTGCCGCGAGGCATTAAGGGGCCCTCTCCCTTCGGTTCTTTTTCCCTGCGACTTTCCTCCTCTTCTCAGTTTCCTTTTCGACGCGCAAAAACGAGCACGCGGAGAGCACGCTGCTCGGGTTCACACGCCGCCAATGAAAATCCCGCTTCCAGTTTCCTCTACCGACCTTGGTTCTGGGAACTTCCAATTTACGTCCGTTCGACCTCCTGCAGGACGTTTCTTGAGTTTTAAAAGAAGCCTCTGCGAATCCCAGAGTCAACCGTTCAACGAGGGATGCAAATCCCCCCCTTTGTTAGAGAATTTACCTGGACAAACTATCCCTCGAGTCAGCCTGCTCCGCAGACACGATTGACTAAACGTCTGACCCCTGCGCAAAATTAATTGCTGTTCAAAGTTTAACCAAAACGACTTTCCGTCCTGTTTGAAATGGAATTCGATTCGATAAAATATACAGAAATTTAAGTAAAATAGATTATTTAACGAACGATGGCCGTTCGGAAACGCGATAAATCTGGAACCCAGGACGCTTCGCACTTTTTCCCCGCGATTTCGGTGTCTCTGATCGGAGCAAGGCCTCCGGGGGACGTTTTCACCCTCGTCCGCGCAGCTCGACGGGAAGAAAGAGATTCGGATGCAGCCAGCAGAATGTAGATTTTCTCGAGGATGCTTCCTCAGCGTTTCCCGTCGCGGTCGTTATGAGAAAATCGACGTTCGACGACCTCTCGTCGAAATAATCCTCGGTCGTGGACCAGACAGAATGTAATTTCGCGGTTCCGAGGGGGACTGCCCTCCCCCCTCCCCCGTAATCGTTCGTCCGTTCGTCGAAAGTATCGACGAGGATCGTACGTCTTCGCGCAAGAAATTAAGAAACGCCTCGACTGTTTTTTGCGCGACCGGTTTCACGGAGTTCGACGATAATTCACCATTGCCCGAGAGCAGAAACTGTCAGCCCCCGCCATCGATATGAAATTGTTATTTAAATCGTGCTTTTTTGCGGGGGAATTCGGGGTTCCCTTTTGCGAGTTACGGTTAATGGGTCGGGGGAAGCAAAAAGGGCCTGCGGAGCACGCTTGGAAAGAACTTTCGTTCACGGTGGCCCGCCACACACACTTGCCGCCATATTTCTGTCACGGTACATTAAATTCGCGCGCGTTTTCGAACGCCACCGACGACGGGGAATTCTTCTTCTCATCCCCCCCTCCTTTATGGACGTTTTTCCCTTTTATTTTTAAATTCGTCCGACAGACTCCACGACCTGAAATTTTTCGACGGTCCTTCGATCAATTTGTCTTGTTCGGTCGCGCTTAAAGCGAAACGAAATCGAACGAAGAGTACAGTTTCGAGAGTCGAAAACAATTTTACAGGGACTGTCGATCCATTCGATTGCTATTCCTTTTGTGGAGGAAACGGGGAAAAACAGAAGGGACGCGTATCAAATTTTTCGACAGTTTTATCTACGAAATTTCAAAACCTGATAAACCCTGCGATAGTCTGCGAAGCTATATTTTATTGGGTATTTTTTTTAGGCACTCACAGAATAATTTTTTGAATTGAAATTATTTTAGTGTTCGTATATCGATAAAATATTTAAAAGTATCTTTATATTTGGAATATTTTTTGTAAACGCGTTGACCAATAAGGTTAGGTTCCTTTTGAGTGTTTCCAACGAAGTAGAACTAAGTTATTGCATTGTTGCTCCGACTCGGTTTCGCGTCGCGAAGGACATTACCGGATCCTTGGTCCTTTCCATGTTTTTCCAATTTCGCAGAGGTCCGAATAGTACAGTAGTTTTCCCAGTCCCTTTGAAGAAAACTCGATCCGAAGCACCTTCGAAGCAACGGAGGCAGAAACTCCGAAAACTCGAGGGTCTCTGCCAACAGTTGGAATCGAAAATATCCCTTTCCAGGAAATTTGTATACTTTTCCACGACGAAGGTGACCCTCGAGAGTCCTTTCATCGATAGTGCCGCTAATACTCTGTTTGCGATTTACCCGTACCGAAGACGACCGTTCCCAGTATTAGCTTGTTGCTTATGAAACGACCAATCTCATGGAAATGGTCCAAAACTTCTGTAACTTTGTTACAAACGAACTTTTCCTTCGTTTAACCTTCGGAGACTACTTTAACTTTTTCACGATTCAAAGTGTAACTTTTATTCAATAAACAAGACATTAAATATTCTATATTGATCGAACTTTTTATCTGGATAGAAGAATTCTTGCATTACAGTTGTAAAAATGTTCATGATATAAAAGTGAAGATAGAAAAACATTTCTGAAAATGTGAACGCGTACAAAAAGAATAGAAGTATGTAATCCTGAATACTGAAATATTCGAGGGAAAAGATTACAATTACCGAATAGGAGTAATCGGAAAATGCTGGCCGGCCGTTATCACGACGGGAAAAGCAGTTTTCCCGGGCGTGTACGCGCGAAAAGCGACAAAGCCGAGACGCGTCAAAGGGACCGGGCGAGGACAATACTTGGCCGAGCGTTAATAATGAGCCAGCTATTCCGGCGGCATCGGTGGCACGTCTCTTTGTTCGCCCGCGCATTATTCGGCCTCGAGTACGCGTATCTGGAATAATCAGTCGCGTTTTACTGAAACAGCAACGCATTGTCCCGCGGGATTCCGGGGCCCGGAGAAACGACGGAACCGAAACAAAGGACCCCGTCGCGAGGATATAAAGCTGTGACACGAAAAGACCAAGTTTCCCAGTTTCCTCAAAAAATCAATAGGGATCCAGGGGACGGTCGTCAAAACTCAAAAATTTTCCTGCTATTTATTATATTTATCAAGATTCAGTTCCCTCGTAACAGATTAAATAGTCTAGCTAACAGATTACAGAGTCTAGCTTCCAAGACTTTTCAAACTTTTTCTTTACTTTAAAAACAAGTTCAATGCTTATCGTGAACTACCCAACTTCGAGAGAGTTGCTTTTTGCATTCGTGTACGTGCGAATAAATAAAAGTTTCCCCACGTGTCCTGGCTTTTCCGCGTAACAATGACGCAGAAAGGAAGAAGAGAGGACGTTAAGATAGATACACAGCCATCGATATCGCGCGCCAGTTTCGTTTCTGCAGGACGAAGGGGACGATGGTTGGGCAAGGGGGGAGGGCGGCATTATGACCGATGAAATACCGTATTAAGGGTCCCCAAACAGGCTCCATCCTAGAAACAGACGCACCTGCCACTCGTTTCGTCCTCGATCCGGGACCTCTTACGGGAGAATGGGATTGTTTTCCCCCGGTGTTCCCTCTTATTTTCTGCCCCCCGTCTCTTTCTATCGTGGCGTTCTGTCTCGCGAACCGGTGCTTCGGTCACGAATTTCATCTCTCCGGAGAATAGACAAGCGTATCCGATAGCCGCTTATTGGATCCACCGAGAAGAGCATCTCTCCCTCCTCGACAGAAGGGACGACCGATTCTTCGTTAAGGAGATTACCCGGAACGCAGACGTTACCTGAGGACCGATTATTATTTCACGAGATCGCATGAGTTTCGAGAGCGAATCCATGTTTACGAGCCTCTCTGGCCGAATCGACGATACGTCCTCATGCAGAAAAGCCCCCAAACTAAACTAAAATCTCAGAAACTAAATCGTTCGAGTTGAATTAGCTCGAATCGTACCTCGTTTGTTGCAGAAATTTTCAGCCTTGTTTGTTGCAATCTAAACTTTTCCCCAACAACTAAGCTTAAATTTCTAAAAGTGGTAATAATCGAAAGCGTTGGGGCGTCGATTCCGTCAAAACGCCTGACACCCAGAGTGCAAAAGTGATCGATTCGAAGCGTAACGGCCCAGATGCAGAAGTCAAACTCAATTCGCAACGTTCGAACCCACGATTTATCACCTCTATGGAACAGAACAAGCGCGTTCTATGCCCGAAGACACCGTTTCAACGACAAATCCCGTTCTCGAAAGGCATTGATATGCCCCGCAGAAGGGCTTTTGAAAGCGCGGTTACATGGGAACACGTATACAAAGTGTTGTACCGTGGGTTTAAGGCCGTTTCAGGCGGATAGCTTTGTTCGCAACAGCACGTGCTCCATTGTACCGATCGTCAGAAAGAGGACTGACGAACCAGCTGGGCTTGGAAAAACAAAGTAACGCGCGTCGAAGCGAAAAATCCCCGGGTTCCTTCGCGAAAGGAAAGATACAACGCGTTCGACGCCTTTGTAATGGCTCCAAACGTCTCGTGGAGTCGACAACTGGTTGCATAAACGAGGACGAACCTCGTTAGTTTGAGATAACTGAGCGTACTTTTCTAAAATTTGAAAACTCGCTTCCTTGGGGACCACTTAACGACAACTGTTCCGATGTTAATTAGAAATTGAGGAATTTGAAACTACCGTTGGAATTGGCTCGATGATAAAACTACCTTTGCATTGCAAATGAAACGAGTGTGTTTTTATTGGACGTACACCCTACCCGGAAGCATCGATTGTCACCTGTCAAGTTTATTAGAACCACTAAAGGAAGATAGCATAAATGTGTTATCTTACACTGAAATAATTATCATTTTTTATGACTTCGGAAAACGATACGAGGCACTAAAACCAAACGGGAAAAATGTTGACACCTTCTAAACGCGCGTGCAAGCTGACGTTCGTTAACTGATAATTGCTTTAACAACGAAATTTATCGTCAGAATATTCAATAATTTTTCGTAAATTAATTTCGAAAACTTTACGTATGTAATTCCGATCTTATACTTAGCATAGTATATTTTCTATCGACGTTATCTTAGAAGTTGTAAAATATTTTCAACGAACAAAACGCAACAAAATTCAACGATATTACCATAAATTATTTATGCAGGCATTACGCAAGTAACTCCGGCTGATTTACTGCTACCTTGATAGTATAAAAGCACAAGTGTCGAACGCTACCGTTTCAAAAAAATTAGTGCACTCGAAACGAGAACATCGAAAAACCACGCAAAATGTCTCGATACTTCGTCGCCATTCTGCTCCTCGCTGTGGTAGCCCTTGCTGGTAAGTTTCTGTTAGCACGGATGACTAAATATTAGGTGCAAGTATTTTTGTAGCAATAGATTAAGTAACAAATTGATTCGATAAATTTAACTCGCGTGTAAAATATCGGGTTGAGTTATAAGTAATTGCTGATTCAGATATTGAATTTTTTGGTAGATTTTTTTGGTAGGCTCTTTTGGTGAATTCTAATCTATTACCTAACAGACTAAATAACTAACCTGATAAACTATATAATCAACGAATGAATCTAAAATTTGCATTATTTATTCCGTGAATAAAATTTTTCCATCTTTGCTAACCAACTAAAAAATAGATGAAACTCCAATTTGGTTTCTGTCGTATCGAATCTGTCGACCTAACGTAATTTTCTTTTTTTTTTCTGCACAGCCGCTGAAGAGAAAAAATGTCTGTCGAATGAGAAATGGGACATGTGCGGAAGAATGTGCGAACCAACTTGCGATAATCCAAATCCAAACCCTGAATTCTGCCCAAATCTTGTAAGTGTTAGAAACTTAAGTCTACTTCTAGGACGAAATTCACGAATTTTACTTTGTTCTAGCAATGCACCAGTGAAACGTCCTCCTGCCGATGCGAGAAAGGTTACGTTAGAAACGATGAAGGCGAATGTGTCCTGGAGAAGCAATGTTAAAACTCCAGAAACTCATCAATTATTCCCCTTAATTTGGGACTGCTTGTAATATCCTAATAATAAATATTGTTTGCAAACACTTGTCTTTTCTTCTTCTTTATCGAATTAAGAGAATCAAATAATTTCATTTAAAACAAATGTAAAGAAGATGATCGAGGAAACTATTTTTTAAACCGAAATAATTTTTATTTCCTAGGCCTATGTTCTGTACTTGATATATAATGTACAAAATATCATTAGTACTTCACACCTGACTCGAAATCACACTCTAGTAGGATTATAGTTGCAAACAAGAACTTAAACAAATAAATATCATTATAAAGAGTCGATAGGAATCAGATCGACTTGCAAACTATATTATTACTACTACTGCTAGTACAGTACACTACATTCGATTAAAAAGTACGTGTGAAAGCTTACTAATTTCCAAGAAGTCAGCAATCTGTAATTAGAACACAGGTGGAGTCCTTCTTTCTGAAAAAACCCTCTTTACATCGGCAACTGGCTGTATACGTGGAGCATTGCTAAAACAGATTCGACTGGTTATCGTGAAATCGTCACTTTTGATATCGAAGAAGCTTAACCCTTCCGCTACTGCAAGCTGAAAAGCTCCTGAAGCAATAATATTTCACCATTTCCATGATTAAAAAATGTTCCAAATCACGTTATTGCAAAACACGGAGTATAAAGGTAGTAGCGAAAGAATTAATTAATTTGTGCAAGTAACACCTACGATTCCTGGACAAAGTAGAACAATCGGATCAGGGTTGCTACAAGTTGGTTCGCAAAGTGTTCCGCAAAGCGCCCATTCTTCGTTCTCGGGACAATTATCTTTCGATTGGGCAACTGTACGAAAAAGAGTGGCTTTAATTGTGTCCCGAAATTTAGATTCGACAAAGCAAAAGTGTTAACTAGAGTTACATCGAAACTTTTGGGTCATCTTCAATAATATACGGAGTAGCGATATGAAAAGAATCTACAATAATTTTTTCAAATTCATGAACATTCAGCCTCAGCTGTTCCAGTGTTAAGAGTGCCTTCGACGAAGCCAGAAACTCACCTGCAAGGGCCGCAACAGCCAGCACCAAAATGGCGACAACGGATCGAACCATTCTCTGGTTCCTCGATGGCATTTTATTCGTTCCGCTCGATTCGAATACACTTTCCTGTCTGGCGTGAAAACACGTTCGGCTGTCACTTTTTATACCTCGTGTTTTCAACAAAAATGAGTACGTAACGTTGTTCGTCTTTTCTCCGCGAGATAACATCAATCAAGGAAACAATAAACCGAGTTGTTTTCGTAAAACTTTTGCAAATAATACACGAGAAATTATTAAACGTTCCAATTTTATCTTGTGTCAAAAGTTGTGCAACGCGAAAGTATCAATATACACAAGTGAGTCAAAGAGGCACGTAAGGCACGAACGATGATTGCGCTTTCGCGATTGGTAAACAGTTAATCACTCGTACGATTCCTGCCAATCGAAATCCTCCGTGTGTAGCGCTGATAATTTTTCTATTTTGTGTACACGCATAACGAGTCGTATTCTTTTCCTTTTGATTACCGGACACCTCTTTGTCGTTCACCGAGAACGTGGATAGCGATAATTAATTCTTACGTGAAAGGTTAAACATTTGCATTAGGCCTGTTCCACAGAAACGATCTCCCGGCACGTGGAAAAAATAAGATAAAGCTTGCCGAGATTAGAAAGATTACGAATTACGATTTTCAAACGCCATTAACTTAATTTGGTAAGATTTATTTTTCTCGTGAGACGAGGAAAACGATGCATTGTTTGACGTAAACAAATTTACATTAAACGTTCAACAGTTTATCATAAATTAATTACGAAAGTATTAGGCAAACAATTCTGACTGGTTTATTGCTGCCTTGGCAGATTAAAAACGGGACGCTGAACGATTCCACCTCAGAAACGAAAGTGAACACGAGCTGTACGAAAGGAACAACATCAAAGAATCGGCATGTCTCGATACATCATCGCCATTATGCTCCTCGTTGCAGTGACCCTTCCTAGTAAGTTGTCGAAACTATTATTAAGGCTCGAATGAAAGGCTGAACATTCACACAACGCCATTTTCTTTTATCACATAGCTGCCAAAATGGATCCTCTGTGCCCTGTGAACGAGCTTTGGCAGCGTTGTGGAAGACTTTGCGAACCGAGTTGCGCCAATCCAAACCCTATGCATTGCCCACGAATCGTAAGTATCAAAAGTTCGCGTAATTAAAACCCTTTCAATGGAACGACAATGGATTCGACTTTCAATCTTAACTGATACTATACTGCTGCTTAACTTTTACTGAACGACGTGATTGAACAAATTAAAAAATAATGAACTCTCATGGACCTGTGCACTGTGTATCACCTCACTGATTCACGAACATGGGAATAAATCGACTGAGAAATAACTCAACAGTAACGAAAAGCTTGAGTTATTTTACAATAACCATGAATTTGTTTTAGGAATGTACCGTGTACACAGCCGCCTGCCGTTGTCAAGAGGGATACGTCAGGGAAGACGAGAGCTCCTCTTCATCCCCTTGCATCCCTCCCGAAGATTGCTGATGTCAAAAATTTAATAAGCCCCCTACGCAACGGTTCTGACTTAAATTTGATACTGTACTAATACTTCTTATTATAATAAATATCGTTTGCAAGCTTATATATGGAATTATTTATGCGACACCCTTGTAAAATTTCAGTTATAGAAAGTGGCTTACAAAATTGTACCTGTGAAAATGTTCAACATTGCACGAAGGAAATAATTATCGACGTTTATATGCCTTCCAAGAACGACACAGAAGCTGTTCCGTTATTTATGTGTGCACATAAATGTAATTTGCCATAAATTATTTGCATGCTCATCGTCCAAACAACTCCGATTAATTTACTGCTACATCGGATAGGTTAAAGGCGGAACTGCAGAATACTTCCATGTCAAAAAGGAAACAGTACTCGAATGGGACGTCGAAAGCCAAGAAATGTCTCGATATATCGTTGCCGTTCTGCTTCTGGCTGTGGTATCCCATGCTGGTAAGTTTTCGTTCCAACTATTTGTTGGCGCAGACATTAGACATGTGGGAATTGTCTTCTAATAATAGATTTGGCTAAATCCCAACCATTTATTATTCATGGAAATTTCAAATATTTATAAGATATTGGGTGGACTTTGAACTTTGAGGTATCGAATCTGTAACTTGTAGCTAATGTCATTTTTGCAAATCTAACTGGTCTTAATTCCTGCATCTAAACTTTACCTTATTCAGGTTCTCTGCATTTTACTCTACGCAGTTCTTTTCATCGTTTTATTGTCTACGATACTAGTTCTATTCTGGGTTATTATTCACACAGTTAACTTACATAATGAATCAAGATTGTAACACTGAACAATCTCGACTAATATTACATCCATGTAATTGGCAACTTCTGGTGAACACACGACGATTAAATTATTCGAGTTTGTCACTGCGCGATAGACATAAGATTAATTATTATTTCCAAAGTGTTTTAGTTATAAAAAAATGGTTAACGAGATCGTATCTTTTTGACAAGCTCGGTGGGAATGTTCAACTTGACACGATAAAAATGATTATCGTCCTTTACGACCTCGAGGAACGACACGAGGCACCCGAAACACGTAGCTGTTTCGTTATTTGTACATAAACATGACAGCTGTACATTGATGGCTCGACGAAATTAATATTAAAACGTTCAATTTGCAAAAATACTGAACAAACAACTTCCACGAATTTATTTGCCAACTTTGTAGATAAAAAGCGTGACTGGTGAACGTTTCATCGTCAGAAAGGCACGAGCGTTCGAAACGAGTGGAACGAAAGCATCAACAAGGAACCGATCATGTCTCGATACATCATCGCCATTATGGTACTTCTATCTGCTGCCATACTTATCGGTGAGTTTTAATTAATATATTTTAGAAAAATTTTAAAAAGATTCTCCTTCTCGAATCTACGAGTTTGTGCGATTAACGACGCTTTTCCTTGCACAGATGCTGCACTGGAAAATAATTGCCCAAACAATCAGACCTGGACATTATGCGGAATATTATGTCAACGAACTTGCAGCGACCCGAGATTTCGTCTTTGCGACCACGTAAGTGTTAAAAACTTGCATTGGGTTTTCGACTACCGATAATGGAGTAAAGAAAATTCATTTTCTTGAAGCCTCGAACGGTCGAAGTTTACGATTTTAACGATGCGAACGAATCTCTGTTTTAGCCATGCAGCGAAGCCACGTCCGGTTGCGCGTGCAACGATAATTATGTTAGAAACGAAAATACCAACTTGTGTGTCCTAGTGCAAGATTGCTAAACTTTGGGAAACCAGTGGATTTAATAAAAGTTTTGGATTCAATGTAGGATTCGCGCTAATGGTAGTAGGAATAAATTTAAAACTTAGTGAAATTATTTTGACAATTTTCGTTATGCAATATCAACGGAAGTCTTGGTAATTCTTTCGAACTCTTAGCTGTTTGTTTCTTTGTTTTTCTTGCGTTTTAATAAAGTTACTGAAAATATATAAATGCACGAAGTTGTTGTCGATCTCTAGTCGTTGGAAAAGTGAAACGAGTTCGTTCCGTCGTCATGAAAAAAAAAAAACATCGAAGCAATCCTCGTCCCGCAATCGAAGAAACAATTTGCTCAGCCGAGTAGAGATTTCAAGGGTCAGCAAGAATACAAGCCTAGGTCCCTCCACGAGAAATCCTTCGCGTGTCCCTCACGGAATAACGAAAAAAGGAACACGCGTACCTCCGTCCGGTCGAGTATCCTCGGAAAAGCCCGGTTCCTATCATATTTATGAGATAGCCCAGCCGCAGTCCTCGATCCCACAGAGACGAAATCAGTGTGCTGACGTATTCGCTTGCACCATCGACGTGTTCTGCACCAGTGACAAATCGCATGGAAAGTTCCAGTCGCGGTTATTCGAACGAGGTTTTAGTTTCGGATAAATAATTTAACAGCAAGTTGAATGTTTTCCTCTCGCTCGAGTTTGAGTTTCTTAATGTAACATTGATCGAGACAAAACTTTTAAGTAGCAAATAAAAGATAGGCAGTATCTGTGTTTCGAGAGTAAACGTGGCAAATCGCAACAAGGTTTCGATTAATCGCTCGTTCGAGAATAAAACTTTCCCCAATTTCTCGAGCGGAAGATAGAAAGATCGTATCGAATCGATCGTCGTATTAGCAGCTGTCGAAGCCGATCAAAATCGTTACCGTCGATCTGGATATCTCGACGAAACCTCGAAACGCGACGACGATCGGTGGAAAGGACGCGTGGCACGCCTCCCTGGCCTTTTATCCCGTGACAATGAGACGAAATGGCAGGCCCCAACCGGGACAGGACGCTCGTTCTGTTCCCATTTTCACCCGACCGATCAAAGGAAGAGAAATTGTACGAAACAACGATTAGCAGCCAGCTGGATCGTACTGAAAAAAGAGACGTCACGCGTCGCGATGTGACAGTTTCTGCTGTAGAAGGAAACACCCTACGCGCTCGGGATCGATTCAAAATTAATCCTCATTGTTCACGGGGATCGGAGTGTCATTTTTCGAATACTTTCCGCTTTCCATTATTGCCGAGAGTTTAAACTAAAACAGATTATCGGTTTCCCTGTGATATTATGCAGTTTCGTTTCCATCCTCTGAGAACTGGAATAATTCTTAAAGTGAACATTTCTATCCTTTCCAATTGAGGAGATCCCCCATGGAGCCAGTGAGTCGTTACTGTAATAATTGACCACTGTCCTTTCCTACGTACAAGCTATACTCTGACGATAAACTAAAATCCCCGAAATCATAGGCGTAGACTAGGGGGATCTCTTGAAATCAGTAAATCATTATGACCTAGTAGCTTGGCTATCACGTTTATTCTATTTCCTTCGTAGAATAACTCATCGTGGAGGTTCTCCCCACTTTCGTCCAAAGTGATAGTGGAACTAACATATTTTGTTTGTTTTTATCGACACACAACGGGACCAGTGGTGTGTTCATCGAAATTACACTACGCGGCCACGGAGAACCTGGCTGTGTGCAGCTCTGTTCTACGACGAAACAGGAGTAGAACCGTGAGGTTCCACGAAACCGCGACGCATTAGGCTACCAGTGCGCGTTGTTTTCGAATGTCCTGTTGCGGTCTCGGGCGAGTAAAAAAATTCAGACGCGTCATCGAGTCTGGTCGTCGATCGTTACGTAAGGCTTGCGTGGACGAGAAACCGGCTAGATCCGAAGAGAGACCGGCTTCTTCTCTCACGTCGATGTCGCTCTCCTCTCTCTGCGTTCTCTGGCTCGCAAAACAACTTACATAATACCGTATATTTATCCGACGGTACGAGTTTACTGCACTAGCAACGCCGTTTCTCCCGTTCGTTTTCTCTCTCGCGCCTTGGGTTCCGGCACGCGCGTTCGCCAGAGAAAAGCGTGTGCATGTATCCGACCCGGCGCGTGAGTACGTGTTCATTACAGGACCAACGGGCACCAGGAACACGTGACACCGTCGCACCGTTGCTGTCTCATTAAGAAACAGCCGTTCCGAGAGCTGTTTTTTCAACGACAGGAGTTATTACGGACTCACAGAACGAGATTACTTATCGACGCATCCCATCTAATTATCCCGCGAATAACATCTCGCTGCTAACCGCGATCATCCACGGATCCTCGCGAGTTGACCTTCCGCGGGAAAGGAATTACCGCGCTGATTAGACGAACGAAATATAAATCGTACCGAGGAATCTCGCTGGACGGTGTCCTTGGACTCCTCTTCGTCGAATTTTTGCAACATGACAGTGTACAGGTGTTCAATTCTACGTGTGATTTACTGTAAATACTTATATCATTGCAAGGCAATCGTGAAGACCCAACGCTAAACGTAATAATGCAGCGACCAAACAGATCGACCAGATAGGAGAGAAGAGTTAACATTAAAAAAAAAAAGAAGAATCTTCTCGAGAAGATCAACTTGTCGGTGATGTTGTTTCAAGCGGATCCTCCGCGATAGCTTCTTCTTATCGACTAAGCTTAAAGTTAAACACGCGTCGTCGTGGCCCGAAATCAGAAGGGAGTTTCCCTCCGGAGTTGAAAGAACCCACTGTTCCCAAAATACAACGAATTGCCTATCGACCACAGAGAGAACTTGTACTGTTATCGCCTCCCACGAGCTCGCCGCGTGTTTGTAGCCGTGCACGAGCGTAGAAGCACGTAAGGCGCGTCGGATAGCGGCGAGCGTGCAAGAATAGAGAGACGAAGTGGTAAACATCGTGCGATGCCAGACGATAGCGCCTAACCTAGCCCAAGAAAAACTCGATTAAGGCGGCTAGGCGCGTCGATACGCATCGCCGCGGAACGAACGTGTTTACTCGGTCGCGTGGACGTTTCCCGAGCTGTGCACCACACGCGCCATCAAACAACCGACGACAAGACGGGGCAAACATACACGCGTCGCGACCACGTCACACTATGGGATTCGAAGGTTTCAACGTTGCTCTGGAAACTCTTGAAACACGGAAAATAATCCTATTTTAAACATGTATGATCCGATTTTTTGAACCCAATAAAATTGGAATAGAGATTAGAGTTTTCTCCGATGAATATTTTTAAAGTGTTCAAGTGTTCGTTTCGATTAGAATTTTAATTTTGCGTGTGGCTCGATTCTTGGACGCGGGTCGCTATGCAGGCAAGGTCCACGTTCGCGTCGACGAATTGATTTGTCTTACGCGCGTCGGAGCTACGCGACTCGCCGCACGAACCGACCAATTATTCGACGCGAATGACTCGTTATCCAATTTGGTTAACAAGGCAAACGATTGACCCCGTCCCCGCCCCCGATTTTAACGAGCTTCTGTCGGCTCGCGCGCTCAGCGCCACAGTATCTTTAACCTTTCCACGCATTCGCTTTTGAATTTTCGTACTTTCTCGTATGGGAACGAAAGTATACATTCGATATTTGCCAAATAAATCGCACGAGCCTAAGTATTTATAAATTTTAATGAGGGAAAGCACCGTCGGAACAGTACTTCGACATTGTTATTCCGCGTTGTTAGAAACAAATGATCGGAGCGTGGAAGGTTAACGCGTCGACTAACACGCGTCATCCGGATATGGGTGACAAAATCCACAGAGGACTCGGAATACGGGTAACGCTCGTATTTACCGTGTCACGAGAACGATATTAGCCCGCATTTCCGCAAGACCGATGATAATTGCGAATATAATAAATACTATTTATTTAAAACACGCGTTACTCATTTTTAAGCAACTCTTCAAAGCAAATTTATACGTAAAAGAATATTGAATAGTAATAACGAAGGCTAAGAGTGTTTGTTAATTTATTATTCGTTTAGGAACGAACGTATCAAGAACATCGAATGAAAATAATAAACGAGGCTTATGGAAAACGATGTTATACGCCGTCGAGTTATTTTCACGCTTGCTGGCCTGAGTATACACGGTCCCCAATAAAGAACGAACGCGTTATCGTTACGCGTTCCGGTCGCCTTTGTAGTGGATGCTTTTCAACGCGAGACATCGGGCTCCATAGTTTGCATTACAAGAGATTAAGATTAGATTACCAGGCATTGAGTACACACCGGGATAGTGCGACCGAACGCAGTCGATCCTTTCGTTAAATTATGCTCCGAGGCTGACAGCGAATGCATTAACGAGAATATGAATTTATTGTGACGATAACGCGGCGTCTGTTCTCTCTGCTATCGCAAACACCGCTCGCACAATATCATTAGTTGTTCGGTAAACGACCGACATCTGTCGATCTCCTCGTATTTACATATCCAATAATATATTTTAAAGTATCGCTCTTACGCAACGACAATTAAATATAACACTTGCGATAACGCGTCACGTTGTCCGAGCGCCTATCTCGCCAAGATAAATATCTCGACTTTTTTAAATGCTCGTTTCGATGGAAACGAACGAACCGTAAGCGAAGGAGCGCGTCTCGATAACAGATTGTATGTCGCGGCGACGTAACGTAATTCGCGCGTTGCGGATCGATTATTTTCGAGGTTCATTATTATTCCTCGATGACGAGGAAGATAAGGCGTTGTTATTGCATGTTACGACGCAATAGGTCCCTCGGGTGAGTTCGTGATCCACGAGGCATGGCTCAACCGGAATGGAAAAGGAGCCACGGTCCATCACGTAGCAAAGAGCGTTCGCACGTAGCGACTTTATCGCGAGCGCGCACGCGCACGAGCAAGTTCGTAGGAACGTGACGTAACGGAGATAACGCGACGGTGGGCTGAATCGAACCGATATACGCGTGGGCAGCGAGAGAGCCGGCAAACCAGTGGAATATAATGAAACCTCGCCAGACGGAATTACACTTAACTAACCTAGCGCAAAAACAAGTCCCGGACTGGCTGACACGAAGGTTCGCCGTCGTTGGCGCGCGCAAACAAAACATGTTTACCGAGAACGGTACACGAACGGCGTTCCTTGCCAGAGCGCGCATTGTAATGACACAGATACGAGCGGTTTTTACAGATCGTTTCTATTCTGGGTTACGGCGTACCGTGAACTTTAAACCGACTACGCGCGCCTGTCGACGTACAGGACGCAGCAGTGTCCCTCGTCCGACGTTTAAATCGCGAATCGAGCACGTAAAAACAATAAAGAAAGTCCATGCAAACGCGTCTCCCATTCAACGAGCTCTCCCGGAAAGTTATGTGCTCGAAATGACCTTATACAACAACGAATGCAGACGTCAAACCATATTTTGACAAATGGCTACTAAACGTATTCCTCCATTAGCATTTAATTATTTTTAATTCGGGACTAATTTCTCTTTCTCTCCCAATGTTTCCCACAATGTGGAATCTACTTAAACGGTGAACAGGGAACGCAAAAAATACTAAGAGCACTTAACACTCACCGATTGAAGCCAGCAATGGCTTACCTTCGCAGGAAGTATTTGAAATCAGAGCTTGGGACTCCTCGCCGAATACGAACGAAGGCATGTTCGTAAGCCAAAAATAAAAAATTAAAACGAGCTGGTCGGGGCTATGAAGGCTTTCGAAACTTATCCATCTGTTAGAAAATCGTTCGTACTAGAACTGTCTGGCTACTCTGCTAAAATGGAACGCTGAACCGTTATGCATACATCACGTAAAACGTACATGCAACGAAACTTCTTCCAATAATTCATACAACCGACTAATCGAGAAGTCGACGCGAGATTGATTTGGTTAGCTTCCATTAAGGAAAACAAGAGAGTCGTAGACCAGCTAATATAAACACGGAATTTATGCACTCAGGATATATGCATATTCCTGTACCTACTCTATTTTTCTTCCTTACGTCAATATTGAATAAACCGTTATTCGAGTTAAAATTGTCCATACGTAGGTTCAGTTTTGCCTCTTACGAACTCGTGAATTTTCAAAGTAAATTTAGATAAACAGTATTAATGTTGCATCGCCAAACCGTGGAGCCTCTGAGCGCGTTACTGGAACGTTCCTCCAACCCAGTGCTAAAATTCCGTCATCGAGCGAGGTACTACTATCGCATCGATAGACATTGGAGTCCCCGGAGAGCGTTACGGAATGCAAGCGTTTCCGCGAGGTCGGGGACGATAATAGAAACGGACGTTCGAGGCAATCACCCGATAAATGATAACAAGGGGCCAGAGAGGGGGGAGTAGAGAAAGATCAATCGACGAATTGGAAATCTGCGTCGATAACGACGCGAGTTGACGCTTGGCGGTATCGGTTTTATCAGGTTGGTCGGTCTGGTCTTTCAGTGAGCGACACGAACGAGGACGACTGGCGCGTGTCTGCGAGTCCGCGCGCGCTGGTTGGCTGCCGCGTAAGAATAGAGCTAGTAAATAGCTCCGGCGGAGTGGCGATATTACTAACCTAGCCCAACGCTGCGGCACGTTGCCGGTCGACCCTGACGCAAAAGTAGCTATGCACGCTTAGGCTAGCGCGCGCTTACCGCTTAACGCGCTAGGTCGTTGACTGATTATTTTATGCACTCGATGCAAGTGTGCACTGTGCCTCCCGACGCGTCTCTGCCCCCGTGTCCACCGGCGTCGTTCACAGTCCTCTTTGCGAACGAGTCGCGTATCAGCTGCACGACGAGCCAACGCAAACCTGACATACCTGCCGGCTTGCCTCTTTATAAAGGCACACTTTTCAACCCGTTACGATCAACCACCGACACTACTAATGCCCGACCCATTGTTTCCCAACGCGGAAAACAATGGGGATTACGGAATTTCTTTTTCCGCTTCGAAATTATTCGCTTTTTTCCTTCTTCATCGAGGAGTGGGTTAATAGAGGCTACAGACCAGTGGTTCTTAACCTCCTTTTACCAGTCTTTCTACACAATCTTAGAATGATTTTTTCGAGCATTTGTCAAATCGAAAATTTTGACAATCTTACGAGTCATTGTAACTTGACATGGGAGGGACACGAATTGACTGGACTTTGATTTTAATGTACTTTTACAGAACGATAATAGAGTGATCCCTTTTGGTGCACGTAGAATATTAAGCGTAGATACTGGACACTTTTTGAGATATAAATGATTAAAATGAGACAATTCACAGGATAGTAAAACTTAATATTAATTCAGCTCATAAGTTTTTATCGATGTTGCAATACTATAGCAATTAGAATTGCCTCCGCCAGGGTCTAACGACGCTCGCATACTACAGTGAATCATCTGTAAGTGTCGGGGCCTGGTGTAGACTGCACGACACTTACGAACAATTCAATCTATTGCAATTCAGACCGACTCGCGACACTTATCGACGATTCACTGTAGCATGCGACCATCATTAGTCCCTGGTGAAGGCAGTTCTCTTAATTGCTACGGTATTACAACATCGATAAACTCCTACTTGGTATGCATGTCCTTCGAATACAAAAATACACAAAAACTTACCAACTGAATTAATATTAAATTTTACGAGACTGAATACTATTTGCAGCGAGAGAGAATTAGACAGTTATTCGACGATACATCGGTAACCCGAATTATCGTTTATCGCGACTCGTATGTATGGTGTCCCGAAATTATCAGGCAAATTCCTCGTTCTAAATGAAATCTAGCTGGGGCGTATAAATAGCGTCGACCGTACATGCGGCACAAGAACCTGGTATCCATAACATTCTCATAAGTAAAAACTAATTGTATCTCGAAAACGGAGCCTCGAATTGCAAAATCAATAAAATTACTTTCGATTTGGCTAATATTCCCCCCCCCCCCCCAATAAATCTATTTGCATCCTCCACAGTTTTTATCAAGAGGACCTTGGCTCGTACCGAACAATGAAGCTAATAAACAGCACTAATTGGTTGTTCGATGGAAGAAGAGGCTCAAAACGAACCGTAACAATTAGCAGAAGCATATACCCCGTGGGAAGATGAGATCAGAAGACCACACCACAAGGATTCGGTATGCGCATAGATAAGCGTGGAAGCGCGGTGAGACGGAAATCTGATCGAATTTGCACTGAAAATTCATTCGCGAAGACGCAACACGAGGATTCTAAATTTGCGTTTTAACAAACGTCTTTCCGACGCTGCCCAATGACGCGATAATTTTTTTCAAAATTGTAAATTCCATTCAGGGACGTTCCCGTCGAGTTCTCGAGTACGGTCAGCGATTTACGTCAAACGCGATGAACCGAAGGATCGTCGCGATAATTTATTTCGAAAAATTCTGGTAAAATTTGAATTCCATTCAGGGACGTTCCGCGGAGTTGTCGAGCACGGCTCGGCGATTAACGTCAACAGGATGAGAAGAAAATCTACCGTCACGTAGACTTCAACGAGCGACGCAATTCTCAAGGTTCCCTCCTTCGACAAACGCATACGAACGCATACATATGTAGTTTCCGTGGCCGTGAGAGCCCACCGGCATAATAGTGTCGTAGGTGCACGCAACCTCTGTCACGATAATCGCTTTTTATCGCGATCGTTCGCGCGGACGATTTCAAGTGCAAATACACACCGAGGATTATTGGCCATGGCGCGTGAAAAACACGCTGCCCGTCAGATACCGTGTATCTCTGCGACGCGATAACGCAGCTGGGTTTCTCCGTGCAACACCGAACGGATCTCGCAATTATACAATGTCCCGTGACCGAAACGCACCATCTATCCGCCTCCAACGATCGCAGATAATTTCCAAACGAAAACGCAATGCTCGCGGAAAAGAAATTTCGAAAGGATTCTAATAGGGAAAGAAAATTTTCTTCAGCGTTCACCCTTCGATACCGCGCCACGATTGCATAACGAACACGTTCTCTCGTATCGAAATAGCGACGATGTTTGCTTGTTGTTCCCGATGGTTCAGCGTCTGGAAATAGTATCGAGATAAGAGAAAAATGATTGTGCAACCCGTTAGCTATTTACGCAACTTTCGTACCGTGCACATCGTGCGGTCAGCGTTTAAAAACCACGTACTCGTAGTATTTTTATTCGGGATTACCAGATTTTAATCGCGAGATTTTATTGTTCGAGTAACACTTAAATTTTGTACAGTTATTTCGTTCGACGAGTTTGACGTAAATAAATTACGAACCGTATCGTGCACGAGTTAAATATCTTTTGTTTAATGATTTTCACGTGCAGACACGATTGGAGACGATCGAATAGTTTCGTATCGAACGGGGACATTGCGTGAGCAACCTGCTGCACGAATGGCCGCGAACTGACGCGACGCGTCGGAGACACATTTCCACGGAGGGAAAATTTTCTAATTCCTCCCGTATCCGGATCGATCGTGGCAGCCAGCGTAACGGAATGCCGCGGGCATGCCATAACGACGTTATGTTTAGCACGGCCGTTATCTCATCGTTGCAAGTACATCTGGGCAAAGCGGCTCGCGAACGCGATTGTCCGAGAACGCGCGATTTCCAAGTTCCACGAGACGAGTGACGCGCGTATCACCGCCCACGACCATCCTTTTGGCCCACCACCGAAAGAGGAAATCTAATTCGAGAACCGCGTTGAACGTCCGCGATGCTCCATATAGTCAGCCGTCGCTGACCTCTTCGCTAATTTACTCGCCTAACGCCAATAGAATGCTTCTTTTCCACAAAAATAGACGCACAAACTGTTTGGCATACGCCAGCAATTTATTCAAATTGTATGCACGAGTCGATTACATTTATTTTCCTATTTTGTTGTGCTCTATAAAAGCGATACAAACACGCGTATAAAGATCCAGGAAAATCGACAGAAGGTAGGTGCAGAAATTTCTTGACGAAAAAAAAATATATTTCAAATCGTTGTAAAAAAATTACTTTTAGTTAGTGGAGTCAATTACAATCATTTTTGGTCATTACACATACCCCCGAAATCCTACGTTCTTTCGAGAAAAAAATTCAGTAAGTCGACACATTTTTCGGCGAAATTGAAAAATTTCAAATCGTTCTGGAAAAAATATTTTCGGTTGCAGGGATCAATAACAATCATTTTTGGTGAATAAACATCTACCCGAAATCTTACGCACTTTCGAGAAAAAAATTCTTTACCGAAAATACAATGTCTGACTGACACTGTCTGATTCCCCTGAAATTTCATGCGTATGTTTAAAAAATCATAACTCCTGAACAGATTGGAGGATTTTAATGTTTCAAAGTGCAAACAACGCGTATTTTGGCGTAGAATATGTAAAAATCCTAAGAATGTTGGAAAAGTTGTTCCTTAATCCCGCCAAAATGGTCCAATTCAGTATTTCGAAGTGTGGAAGTAGCTTCGTTAAATATTCTTCTTTTCTTTCGAGAGCTCGCGGACCAGTGCGACAAAGGAAATGGATAATTGAAAAAGTACGCGCAAATGGCACTCCTGGTCCCTCGATAGGCAGCAAGCGACCCAAGGATCCCCGGGTTTAGAGTCTCGAGGGTAAGTATGCAAGTATGTGTGGACCAAACGAGAACTGGCGCCATAAAACGGCTACGGGCGGTGTCTCCCGCAGCCGGACACGCGCGGTCGTGCCGAAATAAATTCTAGCTAAGTACGCGAAAAGTTTTAATGGGCCAGCGGTATTTACGCCAAGACAGCGGCTCTCCGTCGCCCCTCTCTTTATCCTGCGAAATTTATCACGCGACGCATTAACGGGAGCCTCGTGTCTCCGAGAAAATGAGCGTGTGACGTCAGGAACCTACAGCGGTATGCAAATGTCGCCCCCGAAGGTCTTAATGGTCACCTTAAAATTCGAAACGACTCGAGAGGGAACCCAATAAAGTCTCCCAGCGTTCCACGGAACGTCGCGAATGGAGCTGCAGCGACACTTCCCGCCGATAGAGGGACAAGCTCAACCTGCACCTTTCTCGCAAGTGCTCGATCCATTCGTATGTATACGCTCCTTGTAGTATATAATGGCTTGGTGTCTTAACACAAAACAAATTGATTCTCAAAGATTAAATATTGAAGACTGTAAATGTACGTTCTACGTGAACTTGTGTGTATGTTAGTTCCCAGCTGTCTAAAAACAAAGTTTCGTTTTCGCGAACAATTCGAGGGGTTTGTAGCCAGAAGAAGATGACCAAATTAAGGTAAAAGGTAACATTTAAAATGCTTGGTGCACCTTTCCTAGCAATAAGTTGAATAGTTTGCAATGATGGAAATAGTCCGGTGGTTAATTAAGCGCGCGCCTAACCTCGCCTAACTTCGAGACTAATTTCTTGCAGAGAATACACCGCATTATCGCAACTTTTCCACGAGGAGCGTTACCCTATAGTTCTCCCACGAATCGTACCGCCACGGGCTGCGTAGAAAGTAGTCTCTGCGTGGAGCCGCAACTCGTGCAGGAAATCGCGATCCTTATTAATTTTTAGGCGTACACGTTTGCTACTCGGTGGTTTCGTCGACCGGGATTCGAGGAAGCGGGATATTACGGATCGCCGGTACATGACACGTTCTCACGCACCTGTGGACGACCGAGCGTATTCTCGAATCGCGTGCTCGATGCGGAAATATTGTCGCAGGTCAGTCGAACGTGACGTGAATCATGCCGTCGAGCTCGCTGCCAAGGAATTCTTCGTATCATCGTCCCGATCGGCGCTAACTCGTTACGTGGCCACTCTAATCTAACTAATTTCGCTCGAATTCGCTTTTATCGGTCTTCATCGACGACAGAATCAACGCTTTGTGAGTTTGTGATCCCTTCTGTAACTCATGTCATTCTCGTACGATTCGAACGAAACTTTTTTTGAGAGCTCTTCGTGCGAGATATAGGATTGTTAATTTGGGGAAATATCAGTCACGAAACAGGAGGCTGTAGTCTCTTAATCCTCGGATAGTCCTCCGTTTCGCTATACACCGGGGCAAAAATATGTTGTCAAGGGACGACAAGCGTAAAGGGTTGAAAGTTTTTTTACTAGACGCGTAAGCGTTATACGGCGTACACCCTGTTTCTTATTTACGGGAATTGGTCCCTGGGGTGTCTCGGTGAATTTCGGACGTATTGTCCGGGACAGTTGTGTGATATATGACGCGCGAGAGAGTCCTGACGCTCTAGGCTATTCCATTATGATCACAGACTTTGGCCCCTGTATTGGCGAAAATACAGTCGATCTTCGAGAGTCTCATCGATTTCGAACTAGACAACACTTTTCAACTGCCAGTTTCTCTCTCTAAAGCGTGAAAGGGAATTATAAAAATAAATTTAGTACAGGAAAACTCGTATCAAGGTTACCAGTTATTCGTTTTCTTTTAACCGGAACCATGAATATTTACTTTCGCAACGAATTCGACGCGGGCCGTAACAGCGTCACCGATATTCCTGTATAAAAGGGAATTCCTCCCGATTGTGGTGGTGTTTACATAACCGCCATTAGCACGTTCCTCGACAACTTTCGCGTGGTACCCCTGAGGCGTTCGACACGGCTCTTTGTACGTCTTCGGGCTTTGTTCTCGTGCCGCGGAACTGGCAAATATTTCCCAAAGCTTGGGCCCCGTTTCGTCGACGCGACGTTTCCGCGGTGATCGTGGCGCGGTTCAATCGCGATGCACACACGTTTCCCTTTGCTGCGCGCGTTCTTTTGTCACGCGGGATCGCAGAAACGAGAAACACGGGGCTGCCTTTGGCGGTTCCCCTTTAGCAACCCTTCGCGCGACACTCTTCGTCGTTCACGCGTCGAGCAGATTCCAGAGACGGGCTAAACTTGCATTCAAATAACACACTGAGAGTGAAAGGATCAACGAATAACAAAATGAACTGTTTATCCACAAAGTTGGAAATTTCCACCATCGAAATTTTGTACGAGGAATTTATAACGAGTCAGAGAATTCTTATTGTCTTAATTTAAGAATTGAAAGACGCATAATAGGAAGATTGAAAAGGGCGGACCGACGTTTAATAAGTATTCAAAATGTATAAAACATCCCCGGAGATACCATTCGTCTAAATCAACGAGATAATTTCAGCCCGTCCAGCGCGTATCGTAAGGTACACATATCCCGTAAATAAGTAAATAAAGTGATTCCAAGGATTTCGAGCCCCCATCATTACGCACGACAGAAGCCGGGCCGGCGCGGTCGTTTCCCGTCTACCTCGACCCTCGAGTGTCCCTTTTCTCAACGTAAAAGTGACAAAACGCCGCGATTACGGGCAGCCAGTCCCGCGAGGGGCCAACCGGATGGCTGATGACGCAACAGGGACCGCTTTGGAATTAACCAGCGGCTCGAGAACCGTTTCTCAACTAAACCCATACAGCATCCACCCACCCGTCCCCCTTGACGCATTCCTCCGGTCATTTCGCTTTTTCCCAACCACCCTCTAACTCTGCGAGTTTCCCTTTTCACGCGGCAACTTTTTCTTCCCGAACGACTTTCGCCATTTTTAATAACCATGAAACACTGGGGTTGTTGCACGATACCGAACGTAAATAAGAAAAATAGAAGTCCGAATATTAACGCCAGCGTCGAGACTTTTTCAACCCCCAAAAGCGAATGGAATATCTTCACGAACCTTAATAAATTTCACGCGATCGAGTGACCGAAGATCGACGATCATGGCGACCGTTGAAAACACCCCTTCGTCGACTACCAGCACGATAAATCAGAGCTAACGCGTCCGTCGAGAAGATCCGCTCCCTCCAAGGAAATATCAACGATTACCGCGGGGAAGGATCAAAGTCGGGTTACACACCGTCGATTTCCCTGATAACGATAACCCATATCCGGGATTACTCGTCGCAATTACTTAACGCCTTAAGGCTCCCGGGGAAGCAGCGTCTCCGGGCCGCAGTTTGCATGCAAAGCAGACCGTACGTATATACACTCTCTCCCTCGTCTCTTTTACCCGTTAGGTGATCGCAACCTTGCTCGACTACGTGCCACCCACTACGCTCCTCCTCTCGACTTACCGGACTCGATTAAAATCGACTTAAGGGGTTATTCCGGTCTAGACGTCAATTTTTCACGCGTCCTTTGATATTAAAAAAAAAAAGGAACTATGACACTTTCGACCTATACTTAAGAAGCACACAGTGTATTCTAAAACAATTGGAACACAGAAACCATTTTGTTCGGTATAAATATAACTATAGTCCAGTGCTGGAAGCGTGCAATAATTTTTATTTTTTTAAAAGAAATTCGATACCAAAATGAAACTTCGACCAAAAATCAGTGCTTCTGACTCGACTGAAATAAAAGTCCACTAAATTTTTCTGGAATGCAAAAGGGTTGAAAAGCATGGTTTACGCGTCGCGCATAGTATCTCGCGCCCTTGGGGATTATCTGGGCGTAGATATCGAGAAATGCCCGGGACAAAGCCGGCGATTATTATCGCGATCGACCACCAGCCACGCCGCAGAGACGTCTGTTGCACGTAGCAGAAGATCTTTCCCGATATCGTTCGCGATCTAGCTCGCTCACGGGGAGGATTTCGCTCCAGACAATCGTGTTTTATTTGCAGACGCGCGGTACCACTTTTAAAGCCGGATTTCTTCCCGCCGGTACACGGCGCGGCGCCAAGATGGGATATCTCCTATAGTCGTCCGTTATAGATTACGCGGCTCGGTGAATTTTAATCAAATGCTCGATCCCCGGGTTGGCGCAATCGCGGCAACGATCGGTTCCCGGATAATTCTGCGGTAGTTTCATCGAACGATGCCGTTCTCTCGATCGCGCGTTACGCTCAATTATGGACCCAGCATCTTGGACCATTCGAATTCCTTTTCGTTACACGTCTTCGACTTGATTCCAACCAACGCCTCTTGTTATCCCGCTAATCCCCCATCGTTCCTGATCTTTTTTATCCGCCTCTTCGCCCCCGGAAATCCTTGGTGACTGGATCGACGTTCGAGTTGAATCGCTATCGTAGCCCTCTCTAATTTTTTAAGAATACAGTTTATTAAACTTGTTGCGAGAAAACAAGAAATCCTCCTATCGAGTGACATAAGATTTAATTTTCGTTGCCTCGTAACGCAACAATTATTATTCGTTAACGGATTGGTTTTTACGGTCGATGGAACAAAATTCTCCGCGTGGGCTCGTCGGGCGTGCAAACTGAAAATATTTATCTCTCACTTGTCACCGGGTAATCAATATTGTTTGCAATTAACACGACGAGCACGAGACATCTCGTGATCGGTTTTCAGCCAATCGTGCAGAAAACACGAGGTCCCTCGTGATCTTTCGACGTTATCAGATTTTTTACTCTTCGGTATTTTGTTATTATCTATAGACTAATTTGCGATTGCATAATAACAGTATACAGTAATATACATAAAATTGATCGATGGTGTTAAATGTCCACGGTTCTGGGTCCATTTCTGGGAGAACCTTGAGCGATACTTCCATTATTTACACAGACTTTTTATGGAACCGAACGAATACGTAATTTATATGATAATTTGTATCGCGGTTTGCGATGCAAAATTCCTATCTCAGACTCTGTTGCTTCGATTAAAATACTAACGTGTAAATACTTTTCATCTTTTGCCTCTATATTTTAAGATTATCAAAAATTTGTGTGTAATAATGGGTTTTTGCCGTCTTAGCGAGTAATAAACTATAGAATCGAGTGAAATGTTGGGAAGACGAAGAATCGGCGCGGAGGAAATCGGAAAAGGGAGAACCGCATCGTCGCGCTCGGAATATTGAAGTTGGCAGACAATAAGCGCGTCTGGGCCGGATACAAAGTGAACCGATAATGAAAATTTATGTCGGTCGTGCGCGAGAAAAGAGAGCGGAGAGGCGGCTCAAGATACAGAGTCGCGAACGTGAAATTCAATAGCGAATTAGATCTGATCATACGAGCGAAAACACGATTGCCGCGCGCTACTCGCGTTTCGTCGCGCGGGTTAGGATACGACGACGATAAAACTTCAGGTCGCGATATCTGTGTGTGTTGTTCCCCCGCGAGCTTTGCTTGAATGCTATCGAAACCTCCAAAGATTCAAAAAGTTTCGAATAAAACGAGTCTTGGATATACAAACACTCTGTCTCGTTCACTTTATGAATCATTACATAAGTTAATCGAGAAAAATTAATTTTACGTTTCTAAATCTTGAAACTTTACAAGATAATATCTCCTAAACGAGAGGTTTGCAAACATGTACTTCCAGAGGAAACATTTAATTGGCCATTTCAATTTTGTATAACATCAGGTTCCAGATATTAGTTTCCTCTGAAGAAATTCCGACGTTTCTAATCCGTAGAATTATTCGAAACCCGTTTCCTGCCGATGAAAATCGCTTAGCGGTAACACGGGCCGGCGTCGCGTCGTCGATAAAAGATCGTTCGAGGCTCGATAACCGTCGAGACGAGCAGTAAAAATCCGCAAAGCCCCCGTCGTCCCGGTAAAAGCGATTTTTCCTACTTGCCGGAACGCAGAGCGACACGTACTGCATATACATATACAAGCACGGGCGACCAGTTCTCCACTTTTGCTTCGATCATCACGTATATGTATATGCACGGCCAGGGGGAGTTCAAAGCTGTTCCGCGCCGCAGAGGCAATAAACTATCTTATTTACTGGCAGAAGCTTGCATTCTTCCCGTGGCAATAATAGCCGAAGTCGCCGAAACTCACGCGGACTCTGGGAGAACTTGGGAGGTTATCGAGGATCAAGGGAGAGAAAAGAGCAGAGCAGGTGAGAGGATAGCAAAAGCCGTATCCTCTCGAGAGTCGAGAGCGATGGAGCTTTTGCTGCGACCGAGAGAGCATTTTAATATGACAGAATCCTCTTACCCGCTCCTCTCCCTCCCCTGTCTCTCTATAAAAAGTTTAATATACCGGTGTTGTCCTGCACCCCCTACCGAGGATCACGGTCCCCCGAGGACATTGACTGTCGAGCAAAAGGGGGTGGGAGAGACGCGGGTGCTTAAACCTTGAAAACTTTCCGAGGACGGCAATATAAGCCATCCCGATGATCCCACCCCTTCGGTAAGCCAGCTATAAATCTTCATTACAGTATGCCACCAACTCGCGATAGCGCACCATATAACCGACGAGATTGGATGAAGTCAGACCGGAGGAGTCCGCGATCCCGATGATAGATCGCGAGCAAAGGCATCCCGAAGGAAGGGGTCGAGACGTCCGGGGGTTGTCGCGGCACGCGTCCTCCACCTCCGCTCCCAGACGCTGCTCTCTGCACGGTTACCTCGGGTTTCAACAATCGAGGCATCCCATGGACAATTTTATCTCGTTTCATCTCATGAAAAAGACGTATTATATCATGGGTCGAATCGTGGCCTCCGTTTCCAGAACGTTTAACAAGTTAACTTCCCAAGCCAGACCCCATTGTCTTTAGACAATTGGAAACTATCGTCGTGGAACTTATTTTTGCAGCCTCGTTAAAATTGAGCCCTGGATTTATTCTCTTTAACATCCAATTTTGAAAATGAATTTTTCTAACACCTTTGTGAAGTCGCCCGTATATGAGGAAGAAATGGAAACAGTGGTTACATAATTCACAATTTCTCAGGGGGCAAAATTAACAGTGCCCGATATACCCCCGCGACGGCGTCGGATCGAAGCGTCGAGACTAGAAGAGAGCGACGTCTCGCAAGTTCGAAGCCGAAATCTAACCGGAGGATGAGATTTCGCGCAAAAACGCAGCTAGCCTCTTCTCGCTGGCTCTCCCGCTTTCTCCGACTCTCTCTTCCCGGTCTTATTTTTCGTAGCCCGTGCCAACTTGGCAGCGGACGTTCGCGTTGCGCAACCCCGACCCGAAACCCTAACGCAGCCGCCAAGCCTTCTCTTCGCTCCAAGAAAAGCCAACGATCTCACTTGGCCCAAAGTAATATTTTCTCTCTTGAGAAGACACGAGTTATGTTGCATCGTACATCTCGGGATCGACGGGATTCCTCCTGTTCGCGCAGCTTTCTTTTCTTCTCGGATCTTCAAAGAAGATGCAGAAAAACATTTGATTCGAACAAAAGATTGTGTATTTCAGAGTTAAAGTTATAATATTTATGGAATCGGGTCGATTATAGAGTAATGATTCTTAAAATGAACACGCGTGATTCGTAAGTTGAACATTCCCCAACTGGGATCTTCAGAGCCAGTGAAACGAGAAATTATTTAACATTCTGTTGATGTCGAATTTCGCCTCCGCTGTACGAAAGATGAACTTGCCAACGATGCAATGTTCATTTTAAGAATCATCGGGAAGATGCTTATCAAAGTGTCTGCAGATTCTGTTTTCTTTGTTAAAACCGCTAACTAGAATGAAATGTCGTCGAGCTCGAGTTTGCAGGCCCCGACATTACGTAAGACGGTTTACAAAAATAGTAAGGTTGCCTTTCGCGCGATTTACGTCCAACTCCGGCCAGCCACTTCCATCAAACAACGTCGTGCATCAAGGGGATGTTCGCTCCTCCGCCTTCTCCGTGTTTCTCTCGCGTGGCCCGACCCTGATGAGACGGGGAAGATTAGCTTCGGTCTCTGTTTGGGGAGCTGATTAGCCGATGGCACTTGAACGTCGAACGGAGGGAGAATCTTCTGCAAATGACGATTCTCGCAGTTTCTGCGCGTCGCCAAGCCATATTTAAATTTGGATGTGTAATTATTATATTTTTCACTTTCCCCTCGCACAATTTCATCGACACAACTGCTCTTATTCCTTTATTTAGAATACTATACAAAAAGTAAGCGTACGTTCACCTTGTGTAAATATTTTACAGATTATTATAAAATACAATACTCGTGCATCTTCACTAAAAAAATTAGGTCGAACAAAATAAAATCTCATCGTATAATGCTTCGTTTCCAAGATAATCGAACTAGACAATCTGTCGGATCGAATACGATTTCCCTGGCGCGTCCGTCTACTACTATACTTATTCTACTTACACGATTTTATTCCACTTCTTCACGCAGAATCACTCGGGGACCGTATTCTCGAGTTCCGTCGCAGGCGTCAGGGTCGTATTTCCACGCGACGAGGCTCGTAATCAGAGACGCAACCCTCCAAGGCAATTTTAGCCCTTTTGTAGGTAAACGGTCGCGTCCATCCGAAAATCAGGCAACCCTCGACGCGTCCTCTCGCATCGTCGCCGGTTAACGATGCTTTTCGCCGTTTCCGTCATCCTCGACGCGGACTGTCAACTATCACCGGCCAGACAATAGCGTGATTAGGGTACAATGTTCCCTCCTACCCTCCCGTTCCCTCGATTACCGCCAGGCTGGCTTTCTGTTGCAGCAGAAACGCGCGTGCACGCGGTCACAAAAGGATAGGGCCGTCTGTACACCAGCAGCCGTTACCCTCTAACGTCTCCTGGATCTCTGCTTTCTCTCCGGAGAACCGGAAGCCATTGTGCGCGACGAGCTCTCCGTCTCTCTCCGTCTTTCGGTTTGTCGTCGACGCGCGCCAAGGGAGTGTTGCGGGACGTCAACCGCGTATTAAGTTGATGTATGAGCTCCAGGCCCGCGACACTGTCTGTCTGACGACTCCCCGCGTTTACGGGGTTCGACCATCACGAGGGTAAAACCTCCCGGCAACTTTTCGCGCCGCATCTTTTTCCACGCCAAGGACCACCCCTTCCCCCCGAGGCTCGCGTCCTTCGTCCTACCAGGATCCTGTCACTTTTCACCCCCTGGAAACCTTCGACTTCTAGGCTTCCTTTGCTTCGAGGTACCTCGAGGATGAGCTTTCGAGGCTTTCAGAGTCGAAGATTTGAATTTTTGTTAGTAAGAAATTCTAGTAAAGAGCTGAAAAATTCCGAATTGCACCGTTTCTCGATAGACCTAGTCCCCTTTGGAAATTAGAAGCCCGGTGAACACGGTGTTAGGTCGATCGATATCCTTCGTTATCGTCGTCCTGGAATTTGTCTCGACGAGTCCTCAACGCGAACAAGAGTTCCAGAGTCCCATAAGGTAGCCACCACCGAAACAATCGAGGAATATACTTAACACGTTGACTACCAAGCAAATTGAGAACTATTAAAACCAACGCTTGCTGTAATGTTTCTATGCGATCGTAATTCTCCGAGTCATGTTCAAATGTATTTTTCTTAATATCTAAGCTTGGGAATTAATTTGTTCAGTTCCTCACTGGAGAGTCTAGATATGGGTGACGCGGTAGTCGACGTGTTAACCGGTAAAGAGGCGAGGAAAATCGAGTCGCCGTGTCCTGTTGCTTCCGACACAGGCTGTAAAACGCGACGGGCGCTTCTTCACCGGGAGTCATTACTTAAGATACGGGGCAGAAAAACCAAACGATCCGGCGCAAAATACACCTTTGCTCGCTATTCTCGCGCCACACCCCTCGATTACGGTCGTCGCGTGGGTGGAGAACGTCGGAAGAACGTGCTGAAACGCGCGGGGAAAGAAAGGTCTTAAAGTCGGCCGTATCGAGGCAAGCTTTAAAACTTTCTCCGGGTGTGTTTCTATCCCTGGCCACAGAAGGTGACTTCAAACGGAGTTTCTACGTCTTTCTACGCAGATACTTCGATGTAATCTCGAAGGTTACGGGTCGCCACCCTCCCGCGCAGCTGGACCTGCAGGATCGCGAGCGTCACGACGTAGAACGAATCGATTCATTACGTGTGCGCAGACGGCAATTGATAAACTCCCACACTGGGGGGAGGACGAGAGGTCTAGTAGGCTCTAAGTACCGATGTAATAGTAATACCCCGAGGGGGTATGCATGCATAATGCAACGCAAGCCAGAATAGGCTCAACGGGGTGCGTAAAGCTGTGACAGAGACCAAAAAATCAAGCGGTCTGACTACCTGAAATTAGGGGTATTCTGGAGAGCAATTTTTCAATGGTCCCTTGGAAATTTTTGTCAAAGGAGGGTATTTTCAAATTCATACTTGTACGTTTTCAGAACATCCACGATTGTTCTCGTGCAAAGATGACCACCATAGCAATTTTGCAGAAGGTACAAAAATTTTGTAATTTCATCGACCGTCGATAGAGAATAAAGGAGGAGGGAAACTTTGCCACGTAATGTTTCGGAGCCGTAAAGGACTGGGAGCCGATAATTTGTTCGATAGTAGCGCAGTGGCGTCTCAGTGGCCTGATCGATGACTCAATTCGAACGAATATGGTAATCGATGCGTTTTGCTCGTAGCCGATGCGTGGGTCGACCCCGTGCGTCGCTTTCGGTCGACGATCGTCGTTAAAGACGACCATGTTCCAGAGTAAATGGCGCAGAAATCGAGGGTAATCGTTCTTCGAAATTACTTTCCCGTGGCCGTGGTACGAGGATCGCGCAGTCGATGGGTCGAAGGGGGGTGGGCCAGAACCCTCCTCCGATCGACCGACTTCCACTGCGATTCCCCGTAGCTCTTTCCAGTCCGAAATGGGTTATGAGGACCAGGCGATCCCATGGCAGGAGGGTGCTGTGGCGCGTCCTCCGCCAACGAGAAAAGAATTCAAGAGAGAAGGGACACGAGGGGGGGTGGCAGAAGCACGGAGAGACACATATCTCGGCGGCTTGGGTGGTGCAGGGATGCGAAAAACGGAGAAACGCAGAGGGGGTGGAGATCCGGTGGCGTCGCCGGGGTGTCTGCGCTGGATCATCGGGGAAAGTTGGCGACGTCAGCGGAGTCAAGGCCGCGGAGCGTTGCAGCGCCATCGCAGCCGATGCTCCAAACCTCACCCCTTTCCTTCCCCTACCTTCGACGTGGCGCACACGCGCGCGACTCGGTCGTATCTTCCCAGAAACAAGCCACCCCCGGCCGCCGAGTTCTGCTAGGGATCAGCCTGGCCCGGAGGGGTTGGAAGGGGTAGGCCGTGTCTGTGCTGCAGCGACGGTCGATAGAATTGTCTGCGCACATGCGCAGCTAAACGCTCGTCAGCTGCGCCATTGATTCCCGCGGCCACCCTCGCCACTCCGTAGACTTAAAGCGGAGAGGGCGGTATAAAGGTCGCTAATTTGTGTAACGTCACCTCGGGAACACCTCGTGGATGTGTCAGCGCGTTGCCAGATTTTCCAGACGAGCCGCGATCGTACCCCGAGACGAGACGAGACCCTTCGATCGAGGGAGGCCCACACCCCCGCGGCCCCGAATCTTAGCACAACGAGGGTGACCTCCTTTGCCGCGTCTCGTCCCGTTCTCGAGGGGTGATCCTAGGTCCTGATCTTTTTAGGGCCGCGGGAAACTCCCGACTGCCGAGGGATGATTGTTTCTACAACGGTAATGACTCACGACGACGACGTTCGACGCTCGAATCATCGCGACGCCGCGTCGTTGCACGCCCACCCGTTTCAACGGAACGATCGATTCGTCGCGATCTCGCGTGATCGCGTGACGCGTCTGCCAGAAGTCGTACGACGCACCGTACGTTTCCGGTCTATCGTCGATTCATACCTTCACGGCTAATTTCTGTCGTTATTATCGAAGTGATCAAGAAACGAATCTCGGACGCGAATCATTACTGTACCAACTACTTGTTTCGTTACTTGACATTGAGCGTAGGTTGGAGCACGATTGCGGTTGACGAAGCTCGAGAAACGACCATGACAGGCCGTCCAAGCCGTCGAATTCGAACGGACAGGCGATAAAAGACGGACATCGAGAAATGGAAATGGAAAGGGAAAGGGAAAGAGAAGGTCGGGAGGAAAAGCAGGGTATTCCACAGGCCGAGTACTCCAGGGAAATTGAGATTGGATCCCGCAGGAGAGACCGAACGAATCTACCAAGGATGCCAGGTTGCAGAAACGGGGGTGGAGAGAGAGAGTTCCGCGGATGGTCTGGCACGCGTCGAATCGAAATCGGGAAGGGATGGAATTGCCACGACAGATTTCGCGATCGTCCATAGATGGTTATCGATTTCTTTCTTCGGCATTCGCGAACATCTGGTACATTTTCATTGCGTCACCGTCCGATGCCGAGATACCGACACGACAAAACGATTTACCGTAATCAATAATTCAACGATGTACTTGTTATTTTGCAAGCATTCCCAACAAAGCGTTACTTAAGTGTTTACAGAAGTATCGGGAATTCATTCGATGAGAGTCGTTTAAAGAAACGTTGTTTCGAGAAGTGGTCATTCAGCGACCACCATGACAATCGAAGCCGGTTAATTCGTTGTCTTACGATTTAATTTGGAACTGTGCGCCATTGACATGCGATGCGTTTCTCGCGCGTCGGAAAGAACGTCCAGACTCTGCCAATTGGCTGAAAGCCAACAGAACCGTTACAAGAAACTTTGAAAAATGAATACTTCCAAAAAAAAAAAAAAAATATTACAAATACTATGAATGTTAGTCACATTGAACTAGTAATAAGATGTTCCACACTCGATAATGAGAAAGCAAGAAGTTAAGACCTTCGAGTTCGAATTAACCAGTAAACTCAAACGATGAGATCGGATACGAATCGAAAAGTAAAACGAAACGAAAATCGATAGGCGTGGAGCATCTCTGCAAGTTTAAAGCATCTGACGAGGCTATTCCCTCGGCTTTAGCTTCCCTCGCGAACGACTTCGTTGGTCGTTGGTTTGGTTGGCTTCTCCGAACTACATCGTTGAGTAACGCGGCAACGAAGAACCAACCACCTCCTTTCACGTGAAACTCTAAAAGTTCTCCAACGGGATCCCCCTTCTCGCGGGCATCAAGAGGCCAACCTCTTGATCCCGAGCAAGAGGAACTTGAACGGTACCGCGGAGAATCGTAACGACTTCTGCCAATGGCGTTCCTCGTCAGGGCTCGCTAATCTGTCGCCGAGTTTGCAACCTGCGAGGGGTTGCCACCACGAGTGTCCCTATTCGGAAACGCAGAGTTCCGTAGATTAAAAACAGTTACTTCCGAAGAAGAACATTTTCGTTTCGCAGCGTAATAACGCGCAAAAAAGCTTTCTCCAGTCGCAGAGTCTAACAACGCGTATTAAAAATAGTAAAACTTTGCACGCGTACAGTTTCGAAATTACCCGCTCTTTATCCATAATTGAGCCACTGTTGGAAGCGGCAAAGCTTCCTCTCTGAATTGGTTTTTGTTTATGTCGATACGACTTTCCGTTTCGAAGATATCATCGTTTAAAGAAAGGCGTAATTTTTTTGTAACTCCAGCATGTCTCTTTCCGTGTTAGAAAAGCCTATTAACTCGTATTGAAATTATTAAAATTTCAAATGGGTGCAGTTCCGAACCTACTCGCTTTTTATTCATAATTAAGCCACTATTAGCAGCGGCAAACCTTCCTCTTTGAAATGGCTTTTGGTTTTTGTCAATCCGACTTTCCGTTTTCGAGATATCGTTGTGTATTGAGAAGTGTATTTTTCCGAATTCTGCTATCTCTGTTTCCGTCTAACGCGTCGGACCTCTTTCTTGCGCGTGCATCGTGCTGACCTATCCCAAAGTCGTGAGTAAGCAACAACGTAGTATTTCCAAGAATTTACTATTTACTACGAGCACGTCCGTCAATGGTCGCGTGACGTAAACGACGAAACGTAAACAAACGCTTCGAACCCTTATATCTCCGGAACTAGTCACCGCATCGACTTGAAACTAAAATCGCTATATCTCCGGAACTAATTACGCTATCGGCTTGTACGAACGCTCATTTTAAAGGACATTTCATCCCCTATCCGATGAACATAACAGCTATTATTACTTATGCAGTCTTCTACGTTTATTTTGTCATTTTCTTTAACGCTTCGTACAGTCGCACCGATTTTTAAGGCATTTACACTAACCCGACAAAAAAATGTTTCAAATAAAAGTTAACGAGTATTTTGAGAAGAATAAAGTTCCAACCACTCACGGATGCCCAAATGGATGGATTTCGTGTGCAACCGATCGATTGTCGCGGTCAGTTCGATTCGAACTATCTTCGAGGGTAGCAACTGCGCAGCAGAGATCCTATCCAACTCATCATCCCCTAGGCGGAATACCCACGGGTTTAGGCATTCAGATGCCGTTCTTGGCCATCAAGTTGCCAGGGGTTGCGGCTAATGTCGTTGATATTCAAGACTTAAAGTGCCAGGGGCCGCGTTAATGTCACCGGGGCTCTGCCGGTTCGCAACGGTGTGATCCCATCGGATGTCTGGGTCCATCGAGGAACGAAGGATAACGCCCGGAGGATCTCCCCTGTCCGCGGACCGCACCGGATAACCAAAAGGGTTACTCGGTACAGCCGTTCCAGGGATCTTTACGACGGGTCGGACGATCCTGGACGCTGTCTTAGCGACGAAAAACTACGACGACATCTTGGGTTTAGCTCGTGTCGCGTGCTCCGGAGCGTCCCTTTCTTTGTCCCGGGCGATATCTCGTTGATAAACGAGGCGAGAGACTTAC